>NC_132940.1:47950875-49165250 GCF_034638445.1 Ciconia boyciana
GCAGCAGGTACACCCCTGGAGAGACTGTGGCTCATAGATAAGGCTCCACTTGGAGCAGGTACGCCCCTAAGGGACTGCAGTCTGTGGTTAAGTCCAAGCCAAAGCAGGGGCAAGGGGAGGAGTTCATTGCAATGTTAAACCCGATGGTCTGGTCCAAAAGGACCAGGGGCAGAGATTGTAATGCAAATACCTTTAAATTGTTGTAACCTAGGATTTGAGTTGCATGTTAGGGGAATTACTATAGCAGGAACCTCTTGTTGCTAGCCAGGCTAGGAGCAAGGGGAGGAGTTCATTGCAATGTTAAACCCTATATCCTGGTGCAAAGGGACCAGGGGTGGAGATTGTAATGGATATACCTTTAAATTGTTGTAACCCATGATTTGAGTTGCATGTTATGGGAATTACTATAGCCGGAACCACCTGAACCAATGGAGAAGAAGCAGTGCAAGTGCAGCAGTGACCTGAACTGAGCTGGCTTTGGTGCCCAATAACTTGAAGCAACACACCACCTCTCCTGTCCTGAGTGACCACCATAACAGATGGAGCCCAAAGTCATGGAGTAAATGAACTCAGTGGACATTTCGTTGACATTTGTGGACATTTTGCAGACATTTCATAGGGGTGGTCCTTAGACTAAGGGAATGTTATCTGTGTATTGTATCAAAGGATGGGAAGGGTGATGGTGGGTAATGAGAATGTATTGGATAGTGTGAGACCTAAGCATGACGTAAATGGTATGGAATAAGGGGTGGAGAATGTGCTGGTTTTGGCTGGGATAGAGTTAATTTTCTTTATAGTAGCTAGTATGGGGCTATGTTTTGGATTTGTGCTGAAAACAGTGTTGATAATACAGAGATGTTTTAGTTGTTGCTAAGTAGTGTTTACACTAAATCAAGGACTTTTCAGCTTCCCATGCTCTGCCAGGTGCACAAGAAGTTGTGAGGGGACATAGCCAGGACAGCTGACCCCAACTGACCAAAGGGCTGTTCCATACCATATGATGTCATGCTCCGCATATAAAGCTGGGGAAGAAGGAGGAAGGGGGACATTCGGAGTGATGGCGTTTGTCTTCCGAAGTAACCGTTACGTGTGATGGAGCCCTGCTTTCCTGGAGATGGCTGAACACCTGCCTGCCCATGGGAAGGAGTGAATGAATTCCTTGCTTTGCTTTGCTTGTGTGCGTGGCTTTTGCTTTACCTATTAAACTGTCTTTATCTCAACACCTGAGTTTTCTCACTTTTACTCTTCTGATTCTCTCCCCCATCCCACCGGGGTGGAGTGAGTGAGCAGCTGTGTGGGGCTTAGTTGCCGGCTGGGGTTAAACCTTGACACTCCACCAGGAGGGCCACGTCCCCATGCTACCTTGCATGCCAAGGGTTTTGCTGCACCCCCCAGGGGTGAGAGGAAATGGTAGTTGGGTTGGGGAAAGAGAAACGACTGGGAATTTGGCGGTAAACGCTAAACTTTATCTCCAGTACAAGGAAGCCCCTGAGGCAGCAAGGCCAGGCCGAAGTGCCCCTGCAGTGAGCTGGGTCGTTTCTGCGTTTTCCAGGTGGGGTCCATTTCCCAAATGAGGCGCGGCGGCAGCTTGGCCACACTGGCCCCTGCTTGCCCTTGGGCTTTCCCGCCACTTTTGCGGCTGATGCCCTCTGCCCCCCAGTAACCAGCTCTCCCCTGACAGAGCTGTATCTGTCATGGCTGCACTGCCCAGCCACCACAGGGGAGCCTCCCTCAAAGGTTCGGCATCTGAGAGGCTTCCCCATTCCTTTGGAGAGTGCCCTGGCATGGCAGGGGTGGGCAGAAACTGCTGGAGCTCGCTGAGGTGAGGCAGCAGCCAGATCTCTGGTCTCCAGCTGGCCAGACCAGCACCTCACCAGGTCACGGCTTGGCCAGTCCAGCGCTTGGCACAGGCTGAACTTCTTGGGCTGCTCCAGTGCCGCTTCTTGCTCAGGTGTACCTGGCGGGCTTTGGGCTGACAGACTTCATGTTGGGTCAGTCATGCCTGCTGTAACCTCCCTCCTGTGCTCTCATTTCAGAGGAGCACAGCAGCATGGCGGTGCTCTGTGGGGACAGAGCCCACAGCTGGCCGGGCTGGTAGCTGCGCATTGTCTCAGAGGTGCCGCTTGGGATGAGGGGAGGTCATGGGGATGTAGCTCTCCAGCACACGTGACACCCACAAAAAGGTAATCTCCTCTGAGCAGTTTTTTTGGTAACCATTGCAGGGTGCCCCCACATAAAGGCTCCTGTCTGGGGAAGCAGTGGGAAGTGCCCTGGCTGTCAGTGCCCTAGAGGAGAGGAGCCTGCACCTCTGCAGCAATCGCTCTTAATTGAATGTCTCTGGGCCTACTCTCTACGACCTTATACTTTGTTTAGACGTTAACACCTCTGCAAAGTGGGTGTTAAATGGTGCTGTTAGTGTCTGTAACGTTTTTACATCCACTTGAGGAGTGTAAATGATTCTAGAAGGTGCAGGGCAGTGGAAAATCAGCCTTCCCCTGGCTCCAGCTGGCTGGGGAAATTCAAAATAGCTCCTGTGGAATAGGCTCCCACCAAAGAGCTCTTTTCTTTCTTAAGTTCTTCAGGGTTTTTTTACTGTTCTTCTAAACACAACAAATGAATCTCTAGTGTGTTTATTTTTCCAGTTTAAAGAGGCTGAGATGTCCTTGGCCGAGCAGGCAGAGGCATTCATTTTCTGCCTGGGTTTTAGGTCCATCAGCGTTTGAGAATTTTGTCACAATTTCACATCCAAGAAGTCTGAAACCAGCATTTTCTTTTCCTGGCTCTTACCTTGTGTATGAGATGTGGTGACACAAGTTGTATATGGAATAAGCTGACAGGATGAGTTATTCCCTGTGGTATGTGTTTGACTGGCCGGGCACTGCCTCTCTGCCTGTACAGCAGTGAGCTCCAGGAGGGATGGTGGCACCTCAGTGTCCACTGCAGGTGACTGTGGCAATCTGGAGTGTGCTGGTACATGCTGTGTCACTGGGAACAATGGGACTGGGGAGCAGAGCCATGATCACCTCTCCGTGCAAAACTTTGTCACGATTAATTCATGGCAGACTGCAAGGTTGTATCTGGCCAGGTCTGTGCCATCACCCCTGGATGCTGGTTTCTGGGGTAGGCAGGAGCAGATGCTGTTCTAGACTGACATGAAGATCAAGAGGTTTCAGAACAGTGTAGACACGAGTCCTCTCTTGTGTGTTTTCCAAGCAGTTTAAGCAAGTCAAGCAGGAATAAAAACTATAGACTGACTCAGAAGAATGAGTGCACCAGAGGAAAACATTTGGTCCTCCCAGTGTACATTGTTGTTGTGCTGTTATAACCACAGAAAATGTGGGAGTGTTGCTTCATCCTCTGAACTGTTTCAGTTACAATTTCCACACTCACCATCAATAAGACTTCCCTGCTGTGCTTTGGCCATCTCTCTCCCTGGCGACGGTGACAGAACATCTGCTCTAACTTCCTAAGAGGTATCTATCTGGTGGTACCACAGGATAAGAGAGGAAATTTCCAAAGTAACTGAGATCCAACCTGTTCAGGGTACTCAAGGTTGCAAGCAATGCCATCAGCCTCAACAAAAATTAGACTTCTATTCCTTGGGCAGCAGCAGCCTGCAGGGGAAAACCTGTAGTACTGTACATAGGGTCAAAGGATAGAAAATCAACACCTGGAAGGGTAATTTAAGCCTACTTAAGCCCCCAAATACCCCATGTAGATCATCTTGCAGCACTCTTCTGGGTTTGTAGCATTACTGTGAGGAGTGTAAAGGTGGTGTCCTTTGAGGGAAAGTCCAGCCAGGCATCTCAACCGAAGACCAGGTCAAGGGCTGCCCTGCCACTGTACGCACTCCTGTGAGCGTGTGTGTGTCTTCATGTGTGACCAGGGTATCGCTGTAAGCCCTTCAGAAACAGGTACTGCATGTAGTTACCACAGTCAATGGTGGAATGATCTCGCTGACAGTTATGCCAGGGACTTAGTGCTAGGGACTGACAGGGACTGTGAATTTGACCAGTTATCATGTGTTTTTCCTTGTACTTTTGCTGGCATTTCATTTATGCTAGGAAGCTCCCTTCTGTTTCATCACTTATGTCTATTTTTGTAGACATAGAGAGAAGTACAAATCTCCAGTATGCTGTCTGAATTTATACTCTGAATGTATGTCTGAGAAATGCTGAAAACCCTTCATAATAAAATTTTTTGAAATGAACTAAGTAACACTTCAGAATTTTTTTTTTTTTTAAAGTTTCAGATTCCTTTACTTTCCCTCTGGTTTGGGAATTCAAACACACGCGATATTTTGAGACTTGGTACCAAAAAGAAATTTCTAATTTTGACAAGTTTTAATCCAAGTGAGCATAATCTAAGCATAATGTCCCCTTCAGGAACACAGAAAAGCAATTTGAGCTCAGGCTTTCTGTACCTCCGTAAGAAAGCTTTCTTACTGCCTATTTCATTTCCACAGAGGTACTATTGCTTATGTTAACAGACTTCTACCACATGTAAATTGCCTTTCTGTCCTTCTCTCTCTAAGAAAGAATGAATATGTAGTGCTTTTTGCTCAGGTTTTTCTTTCTTTATAGGTCCACAAGATAAATGAATACTCTGTCAAGTGAGGTTAGTGGGTTTAGGGGAGGGAAGGATTGTTTAGTGTCTTGGTGTGGTGAAATATAGCACTTATGTACATATTCTGCTAGTTCAAGGTGTGTCTTAGGAAAGTTTTATACTGTTTCCATGACAAACTAATAGGAAATCAGACAAAATGCTGACATGGGATTTTTGCTTGTGACAAAGTGTCCTCTGTCCTTCAAACTGTATGTCCACTGAAGAGCACTAGATAATACAACTGAGAAGAATAATTAATGGTACATTTATGCTGTGCTAGCATAGAGAAATACCCTTTTAGATTTACCCTGGACTGAGAATATTTTATACACCTTTGATTTATCTTTGGGTAGACTGTTATTGGCTGTCTCATACCGTCAAAGGTAAATCAAAGCCTTAATGAGGGCCCAGTGTCAACCTGTCCCACTGTGTTTCAGGGAACATTTTAAAACTTTGGAGATCTTAGCCTCAAGTACTCCCTCACCTCTCCTCCCCCTTTTTAAATGTAGTCCCATTTTCTACAATGTGCACCTTATAGATGCTTTCCAGATGCCTGCTGTTAGCTCCTTTGCTCTGTTTTTTTTGGTCTGGGTTTTGTGGAGGTTTTGTAGTTTAAGTCTTGTGATATGTTTCTATTCTCCTGACAGTCTCCTGTAAACCTTTGAAATAAGGAATAAATTTGGTTTGCCATGACAAGGAACGGACATATCACATATATATTCATGTATGTATGTATATCTTAAAAACAAAATGGATACCTGATTCCAAGTGCTTCTGAACAAGAACAAGAAAATGGGGTCATTTGCCTTTTTGGCGTTCAGGTCTTTCACATTAAGAAGATCTCATATTATGTTGTGACAGCTCCAGCTTGGAATCCTAATTTGAAGATGTCATTTACTTTGCTACAGATTTAGGCACTTATTTACTTATGCATGTGAGTAACTTTCCTCTGGAGAGTACAATATTACCTTCAGAGGGGGAAAGAAATGTCATTACATGCTCTTGCAGAATCCAGCCAGCAGTGTATACACTAGTTTAACAAATTATAATTGTTTTAAAAGAAAATAGTTTTCAGTGTCACATTTGTCATGTGCTATTCGATTGATATAATTCTGCAATGGAATGTGAAACTTTAAGATAGAACCTTCTTTTAAAAACTCTTCTGAGGGGCATTAAGCTCTAGTGTATCTAATTAATGCTTTAAATATTCTTTCCTATCAGTTTAATCTTTATCTATCTCTGTGCTGCCTTGTTACCTAATATTAACTGCTCATCGAAATTGATTGTTTCTGGTCTTTTCAACCGTTGATTGTTCTTTCATGGCTGAACATTTTAAAATAACACTATTGATTTTTCCCACATTATAGCTCTCCTCATAACTCCTAACTAGAGAGTGTCATTGTGGCCTAAGAACATGTGGGGACACTTACTAGTGCTGAATTTACAATGAAAAATGTATGTTTAGTGCAATATTCATCCAAGCATCAGGATCTTAAAACAGTCAATTCTATGATTCTATCTTAAAAGAGCGTTTTGGTTTATTTTCTTTAAAAAATGGTGAAAATATTTACTCACAAATATGAAATAGTGTGACACAGATCCTAGAATGTACTAACTGGAATATCTTGGGTCTCCACAAGCCTCTCATTTGCTGAGTTCCCACAGCTTCATGGGATCAGAGTAGGACTAGAGAATAATTTCTGTTCTCCCTTCCAGTGCAAAAAAGCCCTCATACTCGTAGGTCTTAACTCTGTTGGGACCATGTGCCTCCTTCATGCTCTCCATCATCTCTTCTGGCTTTCCCATAGTCATCTATGTCTGAAACAAGAGGCCTCACAATCACCACAACCTGCTGTAATAAAATGCCTTGTGACCATCAAAAAATTATTATATCTCTCTCACTTTAGCACTTTGTAAAAAACAAAGTATTCCATGTCTTCCTAACCTTGTAGCTTACATAGTGAAAAGAAGATAGAGAACACCTGCGTAGCAAATTGTCAGATGATTATTCCTGCCATACTTACTGAAACAAATGATCTTTTGAAAATACAGTCAGTTTACAAGCAGAGAGGTGCCCACAACAGTTTTGAGGAAACAAGACAGCTAAGTGTGTACAGTGGATAGGGTATCGACACCGTCTCTTGCACCTCTGATGGCCCAGAGCACTTGCCATGTGCTTGGAGGTGACTGTCAGGCTTGTAGAGTAATTGCTGGTGGCTGTGCAGGAAAGGAGGTTCACATCTGCTCCAGGCTGGCGGGTTGTCAGGCTCATCGCTTACGCCTTCTGTGTTCTGATATTACTGTATCACTCAGCCCTGGCTTTAAGGAAAATATTAATTGGATTGCTTTCCATTTTCACTGGGGGAAGAGGGACAATTTTAACTACAGAACAAAATACCATGTGGCCAAGAAAAACTTCTTTGCATATTATAAATGTTAGGACATACCAGGAAGATAAATGCAAAGAATAGGAAGTACGGTTGATCAGAAAATTCTTGCCAGAAGTCTTTTGTCTAGATATCTTTTTTCTTGATATCAAAACATGATAAAATTCTGGTTTTGTTTAAAAATATGAAGCAATTCTTGAATGTTGGTGTGCCCTATGATTTATTTTGCAAGTGGAATGTTTTTTCCATTTTGAAATACATTTTTAACATTAAATAGGTTTTATATATTAATAAAAAACTTAAATAAAAATCAACATTTTGGTGCTGTTCCTGAAGTTTAGGACTTGGGAGTAGGAAAGACTAGAAATCTTGTTCCTTTTGGAAACAAGTTTCAAAATGATTGTATGTTCTGCAAAGCAAAAAATCTGATAGGAATCCGAAGCGGCTCAGCATGACATACTGACACATAAACACTAGGTCAGTAGCCACAGTGTGGTCTTTTCAGAAGAGCTGGCGGTGGGCATAGTGTCAATGGACAACATGAATATTAAGAAAACCCTAAAACAAGCCCTCAGAATCATGAAAAGTGGTTGTCTCTGCAAGCACACAAAATGATGTGACTCTAAAAACCAATGCAGAAACAAATACTATGTGTCGTGGCCTGTTATGTAAGATAGAAAGTCTTTTTACGCAGGAGAGAGAGGCCGTCTTTGTCAGAGAGCTGATTTCAGCTCCTTTCACTGTATTATTTCCACCTTTCGACTCAGGATGTATTTCTGACTCTGATCGAATGGTCTTTAGAAGGCAGATGATTAATACAGATACATGACTAATCCAGAGATCCTGCTGTGACGGTTATGAGAAGAGTTTGATTAAAGTCTTTGCCCATATAGTAACTGAGATCTCTGCAGATTAGATAGTGCACCCAAAAGAAATCTATACATAATTATGTCCATGTGTTAGGAAGGTTGAAAATACTTGCATGAAAAAAAGAAGGTCTTTCCTTATATGTCATAGATATTTAGAGTATTTTGTTGGTTTCTTTCTGGAGAGGATTCTCACAAGTGTGTGAAGAGGAATCACCCAAGTGAGCATATTAATTTAAAACCCATACACCTGTAGACCACATTGCTGTCCTTTCCTAAATAGCTGTCATTGCATCCCAGCTGGCAATGGCCCTTTGCTAATATTCCTGGCCTATAGCAACATCCATGGTTATGTTTGTATATTTGTGTGTGGTGTCAGACCCTATGGACACTATGGACACATTTTCCTTAATGGCCCTGATCAGCCTCACCTGGAGCCTCCACCCCCCACACGCACATCTGCCCATGGGCCCAGGAGCCTCATTTAAGCTCAGCCCAGGCTGATGTCCTGCCTGGCCTGGCCTTGGGCCTGCCTTGCGCCTGCCTTGCACCTGCCTTGCACCTGCCTTGCCTCTGCCTTGCCTTGCCTCTGCCTTGCCTTGCCTTGCCTCTGCCTTGCCTTGCCTCTGCCTTGCCTTGCACCTGCCTTGCCTTGCACCTGCCTTGCCTTGCACCTGCCTTGCTGCTATGGACTTGCCTGGTGATCTGAGTCATTGCCTGCACCCTAGCCTGCCCTGCTTTCACTCATCTTGTCATTGGGAACTTAATATGTCAAGGGATGAACAGGAATATATAGAAAAAGACAAAATCAGGTAGAAGAAAAGTTAATGCAGCAATTTGAACAACCATAGAAGAGAGAGGATAAGGCACTGAAAAATTTGTAGCCTGACCCCAAAAATGTGAAATATTGAAGAATAGACTGAATGTGTTCTAGTGGAGGAAGTAAAACTAAAAAGGAGAAAACAAACATTTACCAGTGTCATAATTAATGCAGTTAGTTAAATAACACCAGGAAAACAGCCAAAGATACTGTTATAATTTAAGGCTGACACAAAGCAACTTGGCATAATTAGTAAAAAAACAAACCCTGCAGGCATTAACTGAGTAAATGGGGAAGGTTTTTCAGGTGTTTTGAGCACCTGCATCACCTATATTGATGCCTGGCTGTTGTGAAACAGCTCTCAACATTACGATATCCTGGACTTATCAAGGTATGTTGTGGATACAGAAATTTTTACTCTGAAAACAATATACAGTTTTGGAATTTTTTTTTTGTTCTTGAAAACTTGGTCCATTATTGACAATGTTTGGTTTGGTACAGGACATGATTGCACCGGGGCAATACTGTTAGCACCCAGCATGAACCATGATCCCTGGATCTTGGGTCCCAGCTATGGATCTTTTGCCCTTAAGATGTTCCTCACTATATTCAGAAAGTTGGAAATGGTCATGGGAGTTGTTAATTTTTGTATCAGCTATTAAAATCAAAATGTTGTTGTAAGGTGGTCCTGTGGTAAGTGAGCTGATCTGGTTTATCAATTGTTTGCAAGGCACTGTCAGACACTTCCCTCGTGTGCACACATCAGAGAGACACTGCATTAGAAGTAGTGGTCATCGCATCAGGTGACATGGCTCACCAGTCCATGGACTAAGGCTGAGCAGCAAAGACCACTGAGACAGTATTGTCATGAAGTCTTATCTCTGTGAAAGAGTTTCTTTGTATTGTAGTGAAGACTGCTTATCATAATCTGAGGAAGTCTTTAAACCTTTTTCCATACAGTTGTTGTCCAAACTAACAAAGTATCATGGAAGACAAATATCAACTACATGAAAAGCCTCCTGAGCTTGGCCTGTATTATCTCCTTGTATTTTCCTGCTGACTGTGTGAATCTCTGGCCCTTCTTTGTAAAGGGGTGAACTTCTAATTTTTTTATTTCAACAGCATGCAGTGCAGCAAGATCTTCGGTCATGAGCAGGACTCCTGGTCAGATCAACTTTGGGCGGGTTACTGAAGCAGGTCTGGAAACAACTTTTGTCCCTGGGCTACTAACATCAAATCAAATTCCCTGCATACTTGTGACAGCGATAGCAGGAGAGAAGTCTCACTTGATATGAAGCTGCAGGCAGGGGGTCTGCTGCAGGCATCGAGCCAGAGGACGTATGTGTACAGTGAGGCTAGATCAGGGTGGCAACTCAACTGTGAGGTGCTTTGCTGGTGGTGGGTGGATGCTCATGAAGCCTTCCATAGTAATCTTTGAAATACCCTGGATTTAATTTTGGTGTCAGGCTGCTTGTTTCTGCTGAGAACAGTTTACGGCGGAGTTGTGTGTTTACAGAGAACTGTTAGGCTGCCCTTTAAAGTGTTTAAATAATATTGTATCAACATGGTGCAGACTGATATGTATCTTAGCAACTGTGTCAAGTTCACGATGGGCTAAAAATCCAAATGGGAATCAAACAATCTGGAGCCTTAGAGCTTAGAAAGCTGAGAATAAGGAGAAAATTACAAGGTTATTCTGGGCCCAACCGACACTCTCCTTCAGCTTCACACTGTGCTAATTGTAGGTTAGCAAGTACCTTGAAACTATAATTCAAATGAAAGATACACACCATATCACCAAAAATTAATACCATAAAAAATGTTTCAAGGCAAGAAAAAAAAATTGAAATAACAGAAGTGCAACTGAAGTTTGCAAGGTGGTAAAGTCTATAATGAAGCAAAATACACTTCCCTGTTTTTATTTACAATTTACTCATCAGTTGGCTCTTAAGTCTGCAAAACTCTGTATTTGAATACAAGGTTGAATGTGGTAAGTTTACCACAAGTGCCATATGAGCAAGAATAGAGGTGCAGCTCCCTCTGTAAGCATAAGCAAATACATGTCATCTACTGTGCTGTTACAAAAAGACATGCAGCTCTGAGCTGTGCAGAAACCAGCACCATAGAGAGTTTGCAGGCCTCTTGTTCTCAGACAGGTTAAGTGGGTCATAAATTGTCCCAGAGCTAGCAACAGTCGCTTGGCATCACATTTTGATGATCTACATTCATGGTCACCCTGTTTATTGTGTGACTGTTTTGGATCATTCCTGAACATACTGTGTGAGCAATTCTTTGTGACTTCAAGAGGCTGAATTGGTACTGTCTGCAGTACCTGATATGGGTCTGCAATGTGTCTTACATTAGGGAATGAAGTTTCCTCCATAAAGCACATTTCAGCTTTCAAAATGTGTCATGCAAGAGTTGTTCAAATTTCCCAGGTACTCATTTATACAATGATCTATGACTCAACTAATGGTTTGTATGAAGCCAATATTTAAAGGCATTATTAGTTAAGCCCTGAGGATGATTATAGGTCTGAGAGTTTCTAGCTGTCTGTACTTCATCAGGACTTTAACTCATCAGATGTCTCTGCCAGAATTCTTACAAGGCAGGATTGTTCTTCCTTTGTTCATCTTTTTCCTTTCGAAGAACAGATTTTAGTAGTTCTCATTGATTCCTACAGGAACGGCAAAATTTTTCTACAAGGAATAGTGTGTACAATGCTCTCAAAAGATCACAGGTCCATAAAGTATCTTATTAACTAGGTGATACCATGTCTTAGCTTCAGATTAATTCATAAGTTCATTTGCGCTTTTGCAAACCTTCCTAGTTTAGGGTAGGGTTTCCAGAGGTGTTTATGAGACAAGATAACCATAGTTTCCAAGAAAAGCACATAGAAAACTGGGTGCAGGGTGAACTTTTTATGGGGTTTGATCTCTTTTGTTTTTTTTTCATTACTTAGCCGAATTGAATTCACATAGAATTGCTGGCATTTATTCTGCATTGACTACTTGGTAAAGCCAAGACAGGTGAGTTTTCAAATGATGCAGGGGGCAAAGGGCTGTTTACGACATAGTAGCTATACTGTGGAATAAGGGAAATAAAGACATTTTGCATTTGCATGTTCTTCACCTAGAAAGAGATGACCCGTAATGCATTACTTGCAACTAATCACAAATACTTTTTTTGACTGAATTTTTAAAAGCACATTTGTCTAGGGAAGTGAAGCTGATTTGTTTTTATGTCATGGATTTTATGGAACATTTTCAATACAGTTCTTAAAAAATATACTGAAATAAAAGACAGATCTAAAAGAGAATGAAGGAATAATAATGGCCCAAACTGAAACTGATACAAAGTTTGTTTTAGGTGTTAATGGTTATGAATTTATAGTTCTTGAATGTGCTGAGCAAATCACAGCAGTAAGTACCAGGGAGTCTCAACAAAGAGTATGGGCCCCTGAGGTTCCAGCCAGGCTTTGGGAAGAGATGTGCTATGTGGGAACAACGCATTTGGTTTGTCACATGGAGATTAAAGGATCAATTTGGTAAGATGGAGCAAGAATACAGAGTTATTAAAGTTAAAAGGATCTTGAACTTGATTCAGCATGTGATACAGAGGGAGCACATGGGGGTTATGTGGCTGTGCTGCTTGTGGTACCACGTGAACCTCTGAAGAGTGGAGGTCCCACCTAATCTTTAGTTACTTTGTCCTTCCCAGATCTTGTGTCATGTCTGAGATGTGAGATTTTACTGACTCTGTATGCTCAGCAACTGAATCTCCCAGCTGATGACTTGAACCTTTCCCAGGAAACACAACGGACAGTCTAAGCATCTCTCTATTTTAAGACACTGAGAGCATTTCACCATATGAGGTTGAGGCCTTCTTGAAGATCCCAATGGCTCCAGATGAGCAACTGGAATACTGGAGTATTGGAAAAAGCAGCAGAGATGGGAAAGAACAGAAACTCTGACAGTCAGAAAGGAAGCTTATTTTTAAGAGTTATTCCTTTGGAAGTGGTTCATTTTTATTAAAAATGTAAAGTATGAAGATTTAAATAGAAAGGCAATGGAGTGATTTCTCAAGAGCTAATAATCTGTTTCTAACAAATATTAAAAAAAAAAATTACTGTGAAATTAATTTTATTGGATGATAAAATCACATGGATCTCTTCCATCATGCAAATTCTTTGAAATGAAATGCCCTTTTTGGTGAAAACTTTTTTTTCCCATGGGAAAATGATGATTTTACAGGAAAGAAAATATATTCTCCTCGGAAAAACTTTGCCTGAAAATGAAACTGAGAAGCTTTTTTCCTCTGAATATCTTACTGGGAGATGAAGATACTGAGTACCCTGCAGCCTCACTGCCCCTTCAGCAGCTAGCCAAGGGAGGCAATATATATCTGGGAGCTTGGCTTCTCTCTGCCAGCCTAGGCTGTTCATGTCAATTTTATTCCTGTGAAATTACCAAGATCCTTTCCAGCAGACAGCAGGAAGAGCAAATTCATTATGGTTCTTCCAAAACAGTTCTTTTTTCCTAGAATTCCCTTTTCACAGAGCAAAAAACCACATTTCTAAGTTTTTGCCCCCTCCTAGAAGCGAAGAAAGCTTTCAAAACTCTATCACCTTTTGAAGGTGGATGTGACTTGGATGTGACTTTCCCAACTATTCTACTTGAGACATTCACTGGATGTTTGTCCGACATAAGCAACACGTGGGGAGTGCTATGTGGTGAGAAGGAGTGCTGTGCGTAGTGCAGGTGAAACACTGATGTTTCAGTGGCCCTGGCCACAGGATCAAAGATATTTCAGGATAAAGGAGGCTGCCTACGAGGGCTGTAATCTCCAGTGGAGCTTCTCAAACAGTATTGTGTTAAATTTTGAGAGCTGTCTAGAGAAATTCCTTTTGTTAGCCAATCTCTGTTTTTTTCCATCTGATCTCCCTTGCTTATCTCTTCCTCTGGTTTATCTTCCCTTTCTTTCTGTCACCTTTCTCATTATGCATCACCCCCTACTCTTCTTTCCATAGAAATTTCCTTCTTGGGTGTGGGGGACAAGGAATCTGTTGTATTCAATCCCATTTCCTCCTGATAACAGTATTTTTAACCTTCATGATATCTAAAGGTACTTTCAAGATATGACAGAAGAACTAGACAGTGACACCAGTATTCCTTCTGGCACAGTAAAAAAATGAAACGAAATGGCACAGCCTGAATGTTTATGCCAAGGATAATTATAACAGCATGTACTATAATATAATAATATTCTCCTCTCCATGAATGGCAAGGCCTCCAATACAGTTAGCTGTTGGGATCCCCCTGTCACTCCAGAAATACAGATGGATTCTACCCCCTTATAGCTTGATGGCATTAGGGTACACTGTGCACTGGTGCCCACTAGAGCCTTATACTTCTGTGGGTCTGATGTGCCAGGCCATCGGACCCACACAGTCCAGTAAACCCGGTTGTCTGTTTCCTCCACCGTGCTGGAGGCAGGGCCCCTCTAGTTCTGGTCATAGTGTCCATGGTCAAGTCCACCCCTTGTGGAATACGAATACAATTCTATGAAATGTGTATTTTTTCTTTGTCTAAAATATTGTGGTTTAAGGGCCTTGGGGCTTTTTGCTCTCGTTGACTTGCTCCCTATTCTGGAATTAATGGTGTTATTCCTTTGATTCCCTTGACTTGATAATTACCCAATACTTTCCAAATGACTAACAAGTTCTTGGGCCTCAAATGAGAGTAGATCAGACTTTGCTTGAGAAATTCAGAAAGAGTTATAGCATTTACACATTTGTCTAAGCCTGCCTGCGCTCCTGCTCAGCAGGTAGGCATTTGCTTTAAGTCTGCCTGCAATTTTAAATGAAAATTGTCAGTGATTGCCTGCAAAATAATGATTTCCTGAGCAGTATTTCTGTTTCAGCAGAATTTCTTAGTATTTTTTAATAGTAACTTTTACCATCAGAAAAAAAGTAACAACATCTATTTCCAGCCAGGCTGTGTGAGAAGAAAAAAACAATTAGTCTAGTTGGCAATCCTTTCTTCTGCTTATAGATACTTCTAGTGAGAGAGTGTTGCAGTTTTCTGTAGCCCATGATGCACTAAAATGACTTCAAGGGCTTCAAAGAAATATTAATTCTCATTTCAACACTTGTGTTTGAGCTTAGATCACAGTTCTGAAAGAGCTTTTGTATTTTGCCCCTCAGTTACACTATTTGACACTTCAGGTACTGCGTAGAACTCAGTTATTCTATTACATGAGAATGCGTTTGTTTATCTTTTCTAACTAGTCTCCTTAAGCAAGATTGCTTTTTGTGTCCATTTAAAATTTTTTTTTAGAATAATGGCACTTTATATGACTGTTCTTCTTCCAGATGTTGTTTAACATTCAGCTTCCACCTTTTGGTTTGAATCGTGTTGCAATGTTCTCATTTGTTTTGAGATTAGCTATGGTTACAATATTTGGCTTCAGCTTTTTGAACAGTTTGGAGTTAAATAGTATTTAAATCCAAGATTAATCATGTTGGGTTTTGCCATTAGAGAAAGAGTTCCATCTGCTACATTTAAAATTACTTTGAGTTGAGTAATTTCAAATATTAACAGCAAGGCATTTAATCTTGGGCTTGCTTAAATTCTCTCTATTGTTTGAAATCAAAACTCTTCTACTTCCTTTATACTTGCTGTCAAATCACAATACAATATTTAGAAGAATGTTTTGTCCAATTCCATTAGTCACAAAGACATAAGAAGATGACATTCTACTTTTTCATTCAGCACCTGGAAAACTTTCATTTAAACCTGCCAAAATACATAATTTGTCATTCTTCCTGAAATGTTTCACATGCAGACAAACATGCAACAGTGACAGAGTTCTGCTGTCCTGTTGGTTACCACTTTGTCCATGCCTGGTTACTGGACAGCCTGTGCTTACGTAATGGGAAGTATCTGCTGATAAAACACTTCTGAACCTCTCTCACTAGCAACACTTGGGCTGATGCTTCAAAACAGAAATTACAATAGGAATACAGGCCTCCCTGATTTCATGGACACTAAGATGCAACTAGATACTGTTCTGTTCTCTATCTCTTATCTCTAGGTTGTGGACAAAACCACTGAGCTCTTCACCCTGTGGAGCACTGCAAGGACATAAGAAGCCATGCTGAAGCTGGTGAGCCTCTTTGGAGAGGCAAGGATTAGCTGTCATGATTAATGATCTCAAAAGCTAGCTCTTATTTATTTACTTTATAGAGGCTTATGAGAAAATAACCCTCTTGGTTTTGTTTTAATTTTTTTTGTTGAGTGGGAGTTGGATTGGGGGTTCCTGCCAAGCAGTTATTTTACAGTGCATTTTGTATCAATCTTCTCTGAAAATGGTAAAATCTGCCTGAAGCAAATTTCTATAAATCATGGTTATGTATGTATTGGGAAAGATTTCCAAGTGTTCTTGCAGAAACTGGAAAACTTCACCTTCAATTAAGTCTATGACCAATCAATGCCTTGTCTGAAAATATTTGTTAAAGGCAGTATTTCAGGAAGGAGAAAATATGTGGTGCAATATGACCACCTTCTCCTCCTCAACATTAACCTCCCTTCATGTTCTTCTCTCATTCAGTTACGGGGTTTTAAGTCCCTGCAGTGAGAAATGTCCATGACTAGAAGTGTCCCTCCCTTTTTTTTAATGCTTCCCTCAGCATATGGGTATATTTTCCTTTTTATCCTAATTTCAGACTTGTTATTTCATCTCCCCTCTCTCTTTCATTCCCACATACTAAGGGATTAAAAAAGGAGGGGTAGCAGCTGAATTCCTGAGAGCAGAGATTTCAAGAGTGTACTTGATTCCTATAATGTGCAGTACTTTCATCTCCAATTAAAAGGAATAATGAATGAATCTGTTTTAAACACAAGTTCAGTCACCAAATGATTTAATTTTACCTATGCTGCTGTGGTTTAGAATTTTCATACAGCACTGGATCTAATGGAAATTGTCCTCTGAATGACTAGGAACTGAGTCTTAAGACGCTGAAGTTTAACATAATAAAAAATATAATTAAAAAAATTTATTGCAAATTAGGGCATGGCTTGTAAACTTTTCTGTTTCTCTTAAAAAGCTGCTAGTTATTTAGGAAAAAAGGTGAGGAAACTTCATTCACTATTGCATAATAACTCTTTCTGTATCTTAAAATTGATTTTTAGCATCTAATATACAAACAGGCAATAAATAAAGTATTACATTACTCTGACAAAGTTCAAGAATCAGTCAAAATGAATGTGTTCCCTTTGTGGACTTTAAGCAACACAAATATATATATAGTCTTTTTTCTATGCAACAGAGCAAATGCCAGGACATGTGTGGACATAAACTAAGGCAAGCTGGATGAACTATGTGTATCCTCAGAAAAAGGTCTAACAGATTAATTAAAAAAAAAAATCAATGCCAAAATTAATCTATCAATCCCTTTCCTTAAGGTCATTGAGTTTTACAGAAGCCACATAAGGCTGTAGTTACAACAATGTTTTTATACCAAATGTGTTGTGTATCAGCACCAAAAAAAATTAAGGTTACAAGATAGATATTATTACTCAATGAAGAAGCATTTTAAGAAAAATGCATAGCCACATAATGATTTTAAAACTAGTAATTAGTTTTGTCTGCCTTCTCAAAGTGGATAGGTAGTCTTTGATGAGTTTCATTATTTGTCTGTTAAAGAGGAACATAATGATTAAAAAAGAGAAAAATTACATACAGTGAAATTTACTGTGAGTGTGGTTGTCGTAAAACTTATTTCAGAGGAAAGCAGAGGAAGCATGAATCTAAATTGTCCCAATGCACTGCAGTGTGACTTGTTGCACCTCCTGGTACTGGTTGAGCAATATTAGCTTAAAAAAAAAAAATAAAATTTCAAAGCATTCTAACACCTTTTTCACTACTACCAGGGCCAGTAAGTCAAGTCAGCAAGTTGAGGTCCAGATGAGAGAGGTACATGGCCAGGCACACATGCAAAGCAGCTCAGGCAGGGACAAGGCAGAGGCTTGAGATTAAAAGCAGCTGCTTGAGCAAAGGGGGAAAGGTCCCCAGTGAAGCATCTCTCAGCTGTCTCAGATCTTTTCCCACCTGTCTGAGATGGGTTACAGCTACCCCATATCAGAGCTGGCCTTGAGCACAGGCAGCAAAACACCTTAGAGGGGCGCAGGATACCTTGACAATTAGCAATAAATAATCTCCTGCATTGACGAGGCTGTGACAACATCAGAAGACAGTCTATATCACCTTTGTTTCCAAAAAGTAAGTTCTTGCTCATGCATGCAGTCCTGAAGTGCACAGGTGATTGCAACAGTACTTTCTCTGAGATTTTTTAGGTCCATGATGTAAGTGTTGATCGACAGCTGAGAGGTAAGGTGTCAGGGGATGCCCTCACTGCCAGATAACCAACCTTGCCAGGGAAGGGCTCCTCTGTCACGCCCCCACCTCTGCAGGTCCCACCACCTCTGCAGCTCCTAATCTATGACTGAAAAGGTGTGATTGCACCTTTTTTTTTCCCTCCAACCCTAATGGGAAAATACATATCCACTCACTAGGGCATGCTCTTTGCCTGTTTTTGTGGTTCTGTCATTCCAGACTGTCCCAGGTTTCATGGATGAAGGCTGTTGATGTGTTAAGAACATTTGTAAATAAGCATGGATTACAACAAGTTTTGGCAGATTTGCTGTCATTCATGCACATACCTTGTTTTGGTGATTGCTGTTGTGTTTTGATTTTCTTTTTTAATGAGGAAGTAGGAAGTATGCTGGCTGTGTGCACACCTGCTATGCGCCACAGGCATGTGTGGGACCAGCTAGCATGTGGAAATGCCTTCCTGCCTTTGGGAGTAACAAGCAGAATTTCCAGTCTTAAGCTGACTATTGAAAAACCTGAGGTAGGTCTGACTAAGGAGCCTCTTATCTCAGGGACCAGAAGATCAAAGAAGGGAATGACCAGAGGGAATAAGCCTCACTCCAAAGATTTTGTCATCCTGTTTCAGGAGATCTCAGCTTGCTTGTCAGAGGCAAACATGGGCATTTGGGTGATTTAGAGTAAAGGAACCATCATTAGCAATTGATTGGATTTATTGTTTTCTGTCCAGTTGCTACTTATTCCAGTCTTCTGTAGGTTATTGAACTTATAATCAACCAGTCAATTTTGGAGTATATTTACTTCTTGATTAAAAAAAAAAAGAAAAAGTGACAAAATAATGGTTTTTAGAAAAATGTTTTTTCTAAATCATTTCCAGAAGCCTCAGTATTAAAACCACAGCTATACATAAAAAGTATTTCTCCTTTGCTAGTTCAAATGTGCTCAAAAACTCTTTATGCAAGCATCTAACTGTTGCTAGTTCACAAGACCATGTTCTGTCAAAGTAATTTCCAGTAGTTAACTTAATGCCAGCCCCAGTTTCTGGAATGGAAACACAGCAGAATATTCATAAATAAATTACCCTTAACCTCCATTAAGCACTTGGTAAATGAAGTCCCAGGTTCACAAGGGTGTTTAAAGACAGAACTCATATTTGCCCGGTTCTCTGAGGGGAAGTGAAACAAATGGGAGTTAAGCACCTATTGAGAAGTTCTGGATCTGGGCCTAAGTGAAAAAGGCATAGCTTAATTTGCCTTGCTTTTCTCTATCCCATACCAGTAACAAGATTGTACTTTTAGTGTTCATATGTGGAAATTTGGCATTGTTTACTACTGAAGTTTAGTACTGACCAGTGAAGGGAAATGCAAGTAATGTTGCCATTGGGACTATGTTTATAGAGTGTAAAACTAAATTTTAAATTCTGTTTTGGTTTTGCTCGGGCCTGATCATGCAAGGTGCTTGATGGGTCATAGGAGAATTTGCTTCCAGACCACTGTAAGTCTAATGCCCATTAAAATGGGATATAACCAGGAATATCAAAAATACAAATGGAAGTGATGAAAGTTGATGTGATGAAAAAGTGATGAAAGTGCCAAGTTAATTTCTTTTTGATAACTATGTTAATGAAATTTTGTTGTGGTTAACAAAAACTAGGGGACATTTTCTTATTTTAATTTCACAGCCTTCAGCAATAGGTAGCCTGACCAACAGAATTTGACTTAGCTGGTGAAACAGAACCAGTGCCTTGACCCCAGCAATCCAAGAATGACCAAAAAAGTGCCTTAGGAGGGCAAGGAAAGGTTCCCTGACCTGGAGGCTTTTCTGGACAGGCTAAAACCAGTGCGGTCACTTCCATGCTACACTTTGCAATGCTATTTATGGATGGCTAGGGTACAGCTATAACCACCACCAGCAAAATTACTTTCTTCAGAGATTGAAGTGCTCTTAACTGATCCCGGACTCAGAAGTAAAGTTGTATATGTATATGATTGTGATAGGTATGTGTTTGTGTAAAGATGGTGAAGAACTGCCTTTGTTTACCCTTCCTCTTCGCAGTTTTACTAAACATGCTCTACCAAAGTGGAGCTACAAAGCCAGTATCTCAGCTTCTGGGAAACAGTGACATTGTATCTATTTGCTTCAGCTTTTGGATGAACTCATTTCACATAGATTAAATATTAGGATAGATTTGATCTCACATTCAAATTTTCATAGAAGCTGGGTAAAGACAATGGATACACTACTGAAATATAGTCAAAGCAAACTCTACAGCAACTGAAGTCTGCCTTGGATGCCTTCCACAGTTTGATTTTCATTGTATTAGAACTGATTGATCCCAGAGTACAGATGGATTCCTGAGCTCTAGAGGCTAGTTGCATACCAATATTATCCTGGCATCATATCAGGAAAATAATCAACACTTTAGTTCTTTATGTTTTTCTCTTAGTAGTCTTTTTCCTGGGTTTGAGATAATCCATCTGCCATAGCCTTAATTTCTATTGCTTTGTGGCTTATCTGAAAAATCTGATTTTGCATCTTCATGTACCACCTGGCTCACAGGAATGAAACTCAATATGAACCACAACAAAGAAAATATAGTTAGGATTTTCCCTGACAAATCTTTATTATAGATAAAACTATTCAGTTCCTTAGGGACTAAGTGAATGCTTCTTCTTGTGCTATACTTATCTTTTATCAAGCTTGTTTTTTTCTGTTATAAATTACTATTCTTACATGTGCTGTTAATAAATTGTTTTGAGGGGTACTGGAGGGAAGAGAAAAAGGTGGGGACCTAGTATTAATTTTGTTTCCCCTACGTAAACCTAAATATTACTAAATTTATAGAATTTAAAGGATTGGCAATTTTAGGTTTTGAAGGATTTTACATTCACAGAATACTCAAGATTAAAAAAATGCTAACTAAAAATGCTGCATTAAGAGAACTTCATTGCATTGTTACACACTCAAAAATCAGGAAAGGATAGCATTAAGGTTTTGTGTCTAAATGTGCTGCCTTTGTATTGTCATGACAATACAATCTTTAGATTGTTATAACAGACTGCATTTAGTACTGCTATTATATCTTATGGGCTCATATCTGACAGCATAAAAAATACATCTAAACTAGAAGACAACACTTCTATTTTGTTTTTTTTAAAAAAAAAATCTGGCATTTTCATGTTTCGTCTTGAATAGTCTGAGAATTTTCAAAATCCTGGGGAAAAACCTGAGCATGACAGAGGAGCCCTTCCCTGGCAAGGTTGGTTATCTGGCAGTGAGGGCATCCCCTGACACCTTACCTCTCAGCTGTCGATCAACACTTACATCATGGACCTAAAAAATCTCAGAGAAAGTACTGTTGCAATCACCTGTGCACTTCAGGATAAAAAAGGTGCTGTTAGAAAAATACTCAGGAATGATCTTTCAGAATTGTCAGTGTTGTATATGGTACCTGCCATTATAACTGCAGTATTTGCCACAGGGTGTGGCCACAAGGTTAGCCATAAAATGTCCAACATAATCACAGTTTCTGCCTGCACTTGGTAATGAAGATACCTGTGATAAAATATTGGTAACAGTTTACATATGATAAATTTTACTTCATCTTCTGTTTCTTATGCTATCAAAGAATCTGTAGAGTTATGTTGTGATAAAGCTTGGTCTTTGTGTATTCAGAGATGACAGATGTTTCAGGCATTATCAGTATTCTGGGCCAGATCTTTGTGGTTATATTTTCTGTCTCTTGTATAGTTCAAGAGGCAGTCATGGAGTAAAAAATTTCTTTAAGTCACTTCTGCACCATTTTGGTCCAGGGAAAGATGCTATGTTTAAATTGCATTTAAACCCTGGCCATTGATGCTGCTGCATTTCTGTTCCAGCACAGGGTCATGGGCTTCTTTCCCTTCCTGTGGCCACATGCATGTTAGCTGCCAGGAGCCCCTTGGAAAGCACCTACATCCACCTGCTTAGAGAAGCTTTACTTAACCACAAAAAGTCTACCCATATTCACTGTAAGACCTCACTATGCAGTGAAAACAAGCTATGAAATAAATAAACCTGGCTTGTTCTTTTACACAGGCTGTATCTAACTCCCTCTTTCACTAAGCACAGATCAGAAGGAAGTCACTTAAAACCAGTGAAAACAAGACTCCCAAGTTAAATGAAATAGGCTTGGGATAGGTCTTGCACAGTACAAAATACACCTTTTTACTATGCACCCTTGGGCGCTGCAGTAAATTTGTTAAATTTAATGTGGTGTTTTTATGAGCTGAGAGCACAGTCTGCTGGATTTTTTGTCTCTGATCATTTAAGACTGTATCATATCTGAACTTCCACTTTCAAAAAGATCTGCTGTTATTACTCCAGGGATGTGAGAGCCAAAGAACAATTTTTATCATAGGGTTGTTTTAAATAAATATTTGTTTTGATGTGGCTGTTTTCTCTTGCCTGACTAATCTCACCAACTATTTAGCATCTTTTCCCATGATAAACCAATTGGTGCCAAATAGTAAATGAGGGGAATGCTGAGTTTTGGGACAGAGCACATTCATTGACTGCTAAAGGTTTTATTGCTGGGGAGGGAGAAATTGCTATTCATGAGAGAAAATCAGGGTCTTAATTCATGGGTGGCACATGCAATGAAAACCTGGGAAGTCTACAGGGGCATACTTGCTATGTCCCTGATATTCAGAGCTGGCATATTTATAGCATGTGATGACAGGAGCAGGGGGAGTAACAGGGTCTACTGGACTTGCAAGCCAGCATGGGATGTCCATGCAGTATTGGTGCACAGAAGTGGAAGACAATGAAAAGTGATCTTGTTATAGTGAGTTTATTTGGCAGACTTTCTCCCTCTCCACCTTTCTCCAACTTATTTCACACTCTCCCTCAACGTTGTCTTAATCTCTCATTTCTTCCAGACTTGGGTCTCTTGCATCCGTTCTTTCTGCCCATATGAATAATCAATCAGTCAAATGGATAATCTGCTGTAGACAGGTCATGATATCTCAATGAGAGCCTAGAAGTGAGAAGCTGAGATGTGTAGGAAGCAATGTATTGTCCAGAATACCCTCTGGTCAAGATATGAAAGAGGCTAACAACTGCTGAAATATACTTTGCTGCATTTGGTGTTACTGTGTTTAGACACTCCTTCTCGCATGGATTTTCTTGGCTAGTCCCTTGCTTCCAAAGAACTTCCTGTATGGTTTCAAGCTGTGGGGATATACATGGTCTCCTTCCATGGGATGGCTCTGCAGAAGCCAAAGCATGTCCAATCACTCTCCAAACAGTTTGGTGGGAGCAGGCTTTCTGAAGGATAAGTTAACTGTGGCAAAGTAGAATGACTCAGCCATAGTTTTAACCACTAAAGATCGTGTAGCAACATTTTTTCAGACAAGAAAAATGCTAGAGAGTAAATCAGATGAGTTTTAAAACCACACAGCAGAATGAAAGTGGTGGTTATGATACAAGCTGTTTTATCACCCTAGCAATTTTCCAGTGGTCTCAACTGTAATTTTAGTAAATCCAGCTGTGGTGTTTAGTAAAAAAAGAGGTTTGGGGTTGGTTTGGGGTTTTTGGTTTGGCTTTTTTAGTTTTTGTTTTCTTTAATTGACTGAGTTTTCACATACTGTAAAAGGTCAGGGATGAATGGGAAAGGTCGATTCATTTCTCTCAGAGCTCTACCTGCCTCTTTAAAAGCTATATTTTGTTGCTGCTTTGGCCTGAAGTTGGCAATTTATCTGTATCAATCTGTATCTTGTGGTCTAAATCAGCCTTATTCCAACATACAGAGGCAGGATTGGCATCTTTGAACTAGAGACATAAAAAGTAGCAAGGTTGTTCTTTTATAATCCCATAGCATACTTTTTACAAGTCTTCTCTCTAATTGTGGTGAACATGATGGCCACCCTCCCTTCAAAGTACTCTTACAGGGAGCACATCTTTTTATTTCTGGCTGGGAAATGAGAGGGATGGCCTGGCAGGGAGCAGCATTGCTGGAACTCACCCATCCCCGCCAGCGGTGGCTCCCAGATGTTTGTAAGATCATTTCCGAAACCATGATAGTCTAAGAGTATAAGAGAGGCAAGATCTGCGGGCAGAGTTAATTGTTTTTATTAGATTGATATTCTTGGAAAAAGACAGGCTTTCAGGCATTCAGCCTGTCTTCATGTCTGAAATTGTGTTCTGCATAGCCTGCCATGGCTGATGGGCTGAGTGCCTGCAAGCTACTCTGCTTTTTTCAGCTTTTTTTCTGTTCTTCTAATCAAGGCTATTACCTCTTCCCTCAAATGCTATAAGATAATGTTGAGCCTTCAGCAGGTGGCAGAAGCTAAACTAGTCTAGATTACTTCATCACAAACCTGAGGTGGAACAAGTCAGAGGTGGCCCATACTGAAATGGGTGTGAGTGTACATTTCTATCTACCTGAGTAAGTCCAGGATTTATTTCTCACTGTACACTCTGCCTATGACTCTGCAGGGCAACAGAAATTGAAATTCAAAGAACGAGATCATTAGGCAATATGAACCTAGAGAGGTTTGCTAACACAATCCTTAGCTGCCTGCATACTTTTTACACATTTTTTTCCCCTTCCTTGACACTGGGCATGGTTTTACAGCACGTCCCTTAGTCAATTCCTTGCTCAATCATACTGTAGCTGAAAAATGATGAAGAGTGTTATAGGAGTAACGATTTAAGCATCCTTCTCTTAAAGCTCCTAATAGTTTAATCAACACCTACTGGAAACAACAATATGCATATTGCCATGACTTCTTAACTTCTGCATATGAACATATGAATATCAAAACCAAAGTATACTTGACAAGTGCAGATGGTATCATTTTTATTGCCTGTTCTTACTCTAAATTTTTTTCCCATATGATTTTTTCTGAACAACAAAATGTAATGAAATTAACTTATATTGCTAATGTCTCTAATTTGGCTCTGCAGCAACCTTATAGTGGCAGTTGCCAGGTGTTTCTGCTTATGGTCAGCCTGGTCAGCCACTCCTCACTCTGGTATATAACCCTTAGAAGGTGAGAAGGAAGTTTCCTGGAAGGTATTAGTTTCCTGAGTTCTTGTTTGTGCCTGTTAAAAGGCCTCTCACTAATTATCAAATGAGTCATGCAATCCTGTTGAATTACAGTATATGCACCTGTAAAATGTTCTGCCAGATAAAACAGATTCTCTCAAGTATAACCGAACATATCAATGTCAAAGTCAGCTTTGTCTGTGATGGGGTGAAAGGCTTTACATCATGTGCAACATTTATTTAAGTGCATCCACAGCTTGTCACTAAATTAACCGCACCCAGGTGTGATAAAAGTGCCAATCTCAGTGCCTGGGTCTCCCTTGGAAACTTGGAGCTAGTCTTGCTAAGGGCAATGAGGCTCAGCTGTTCTGGGAGTGTTGCCTTTGCCCCGTCATGTGCACAGAAGAAGCTGTGGGAGTGCAGGAGGCTGCTTTTGGCTTGGTGTGAGCGTGCAGCCAATGCGGGGGCCTTGGAGGTGAGGAGGTCTGTGAAAGGAGCCTGGGAAAGGGTTGCAGTATAACTTAGAAGACTGATATTGCAGAGGTGCTTCTCTTTAATGTGGTAAGTTCAAAATCTCTTGTGGCATTGCTAAAATAGCCTTCATTCCCCTTTCAGGGAGGCCAGTAGACGTGGACTGAGAACCAAGTCATTTTTTACAGAGCAAGGGAGACTTGCTACAGAGTACCTGCAAAACTGAGAGTGAAGGTAAGTCAGAGATTCTTTGAAGTGTCTCACTTTAGGCACTCAAGATTCCTATCTAAAAAGCCAGTATTACATATAAATGTACTTTGGATTTAGTGTTCATTGGGGGCCATATGCAATCATCCTCTTGATATCTCTTTCTCAGAATATCAGTGATATATGAAGTCTCCTAGGGAAACAGTTTTTATCACTATTCCCTGCACTTCTCAGAAGGACCCAGCCTATTTTTATTTTTCTTGCACCTTTCTGGTTGCTTCTGGTTTATTTTGGTTTAGGTCCTTCCATACTCAGTTGAGAATGCAAAGGACTCTGAAGCCATATGTTTTTAGTTAAGGTGTGTCCATTTAACAATATATATCACAAATTTAACAGAAAATTCTGGAAATTCCTGTACTTGAAAGAAGGAAAAAAAAAGTAGTGGTGAAAAACAAACTTATTCTATGGAACATTCTAATAGCCCTTAAAAAATAAGAGCATCGCTGAAACCTTAAGCTTATATGTTATTAATAGAAATAAGCTCTAAAAAGTAAGGTCTCTAACTGAACCTTCATTATCTAACCATGTGAGTATAACATGGTAATTCAAAAAACTGGTGTCCTTATTCATTTGATGTAGTTGAAGTGAATTACTAATGTTACAGCTGTTTATACCATCAGTGATCTCTCAACTGTGTGGGTTCTTCCATGGCTCCTTTCATCAGGACTTAATCTGTGATTTATAACTCGTAGTAATGAGTCAGACTTTTGGTGGTTTCCACATCCTATCTGGAGGAAGTGTTACTTTGTGAGCTAAAACCTTAGTTATTTACAGCATTAGTAAATCCTAAAAGTGACTTAATAATTTTATCCAGTTTAGCATAGGACTGGGCCTATCTAGTTGCTTCCATGTAGCTTCTCACAGTACACATTAATGATGCAAACTCTCTTGTTAAAAAGAAATTTTACAGAAATTTGAAAGAATTTTGTCATGTCAAGCTTTATATTACCTTTTTTTTTTGTCCTAGCCTTATAGAAGGACTTAATCTTTTGTAAGTTTCTATAGATTCTTAGAATTTGTCTAAAAAAATTTAAATGTGAAATTTAAGTATTTTTTTCAATGTCATCACTTGGTGTAATTTTTATGGGTCTTGTTTTTAAGCTTTGGGTTAAAGTAATTAAACTTTACAAAAGTCCTCACTGCAAAAGTAGAGCATCTAGCAGTTTTCATACTATAAATATCAGTGCAACTTGCACTGAAAGACCTCTAGATAAAGACATGGTTCAGTCTGTTTGCTTATGTTCCTGGGCTGCATATCAGCCTAACAGGCAGAAAACATGAACCCATCTGCTGTCTCCACCAGTGACTCACTCTGCTGCCTCTGCTCGTCCATTTCCTGTGTGTAATAAAATGGTAAGAATGACACTTTGCCCTGCTTAATAAAATATTGTCAGATATCTGACTGCAAGTCTTCTGTAAAAGCTGAAATTACTTTCTAATTCTTCATATATGTATGCATAAGAACAAGCCACTAGTAGTAAAAATAGCTGAATTCTGTAGAATGTAACACATGGAAACTCAAGAGTCATGCTCTTATGTTTTACTGTCACCTAGTAAAACTTCCACGCAAGGTTGACGAAGTGATGAATGAATTATCTTCTATTTCAAAACTCCTTAGTAATTCTGGAAACACAAGTCCATTGAGATCCCCACAGTAAAAGAAAGAAGCCTGGAACTGCAGAAGTGACAAACATAAAGGCATTATCAGCACAAAGTAAATGACTTGAAAGAGATTGATAGAACAAATAGGTACTCTAATATTAGGTCACTTTGAAGGAAGTACTCAAATAACAAATTTGCTCTTGCTAACGAGTGCAGGCCACTTCCAGTCACAAGAACAAGATTGTACTGATGTTTGGCCCTTTTATTTTAAAACATGTATGCAGACTGCCAAATGTTGGGCTTGACATGACCACACTCTCTTTTTTTGGTGCACGAATGAATAATAGAATAGGTAATGTGAATGTTAAGCCAAGATCAAAACTACAGCAGAGAAATGAACCATATAATGGAAAGATAATACAAATGAAATCTCTAACAGCTAAATCATTGGCTGGTAAACATAGTTCCTAGTGCTATGCTGACATCTGCAGTAACTTTATGCTTATGTTTCTTCACCTGGAGCAGAGAAGGCCAGAATAGGAGAGGAAGACTAGGTCTCTTTAGTACTAATCCTTTACAGTCTCACCTAAATGTCTAATGGGCTGCCAATAGCACTGCTGAAACTCCATTTCAGAAAGGCAGAGGCATCTGCTAGAGCAGATCTTTGCCCTATATATTTTCCAGTCCCCTGTACACAGGGATACTCGTCAACAGAAAGCAAAAATCTGTGATAGTTGTGCAATGCATTAAATATGAAGAAATGCCTTGCCAACTCCAGTGCCTGAGGCTGGGGTTTCATTAAACATATAATCTTCACAGTGTGCCTGGCTTCCAATTGTTAATGCTAGTAATTAAGTCACCCAGATTTTTAATGAGAGCCTTGAACTTACTTGCCCTGGATCTTGATCTAGTATTGCTTCAATCTTAGAACAGAAATCCCCTAACCCCATTTGCTCTAGTATTTGCCTTATCAATAAAAGAAGCAACCATCTTGGGTGGCCATGAATCTGGAATGTGATGTTATGTTAAGGCTGTAAAGCAGGCAATAAGACAACATGCCTCAATGCATATTAGGAGTTTGGATAGCCAAAACATGCAGAAAAAGTATGTCACATCTCTGCCGCATAACTTTGGTTTGTCCTCAGTGATTCTCTAGTATTGGGGTTTTTTTCCCCAAATGTGATAGTCGCCTTGGATCCTGAAATCGAAGTTACAAAATGTAAAGAGCTCAGTATCAAACAGTTGTTGTTAATCAGACAGCATGAATGTTTTATAAATTTTGAGTTGAATTTTTCTCTCTGCTTGTATGAGACTAACGCCTCCTGTGTCCATGAGGTACACATACAACTAATTTTTCAGAAGTAGTCACTGAGCCTCACACACTGTAGCCGGGCATAGTAATTTGTTGGGCATAGTAATTTGCTTGGCCTAGGCAGAGAACTGGTGTACAGGCCAAAGGCAGGCTTTCTGCATATTCAATCATCCCCATTTTAAAACAAACAAACAAGCCAATTCAGCTGGAATAGATATATACACACGTAGGTGTATATAAATAAATGCATGTATGTGCACACAAAACGCATAAGCAGCTCAAGAGAAATCGGTGAGCTCCCCAATAGAACCAGAGAGAAGAAAAAGTGGAAAGTAGGGTACACAAATCTCTGGGGAGTTGAGAAGTGACTGCTTTCTTCAGTTTCCTGGGAGACATATTGACATAGAAACAGAAAAAATCCTGGCTCAAGCTAAGGAATGGGTTAGTGGGTGCTGTTTGGAGTCCTTGTTCCCACACATAAACTTTCAGGAGTTTGGGGGCTTATTTAACTGTCTGCCACTTCTAAACAACATCAAGTAGAACTAATTACTTGTTTATATTTATTTATTTTCCAACAATACAGACCTCACTGGCAAACAAGTTATTTCCTCTCAAAACTGACTTTGTAACTGTGGGTAAAAAATGTCAAAAGTTTGTGGTTTTGTTGTTAGGGGGATTTTTTTAGGGTCTGGGAACTGAAGTGCAGCCTAAAGCTAAAAATGACACGCCCAAATATGAAGTTTAGATAAAATCAGACATTCTAAAAATACTTGAAGTTTGTCTCGCTTCTGTTAAGTAAAGGGTAGTTACAAGAAATTCTTGTGTTTGATAATAAATTGAATCCTGACTTCAGTCATGTCCAGTATTAGACTTGGGGGCAATATCACTTAATCCTGATGAAGTAAAAATGCAACAAACTCTTCTGTACCGGGTTGTGAAAGAAACAAAGAAAATTATATTGATACTGAAATAAATCAGGCTTCACCATAGGTGAAGGCAGTAGGTTAAGCAGTAACTATTAATGCTGAATGTTTTTAAATCCAGGATCGGGTATTTTTCATCCTGTCAGTGGGAATTACATACCAAGATATATATATGCATCTTTAATTGCTTATATGTTTTTAACTACTCTAATGTTATAAAGCTATTCTATTTAAGTAATTTGTCCTAGTTTCATGAGGACACAGGGTTGTGAGGGTTTGTTCACTAAGCACAAGCATAGTAGTGAGTAAGAAACAGTCGTCTTGGAGGTGTAGAATTGACGTGGCCCCTTTTGGTATGAAATTTCAGAAAGGATGCATTAAAAATAAGAACTAGTGCAGAGAACTACAAAATTAATTAGAGTACAAGGACATGCTGTATGTTGAAAGATGTCTACTTGGTCTATTAACTTCTCCAAGTGAAGGTTAAGATGTGACTTAGAGTAGTCAAGTGTCTTTGTAGGGAAAAATAATAGATAGCTCTTATATTCATCTGGAAAAGACATAGAGAAATCCAATGGCAAAAAGTGAAGCTATGTAAATTCAGACTAGAGATAAGGCAGTCTCTTATCAGTAAGGGTTATTCATCACTAGAACAACTTACCTAGACATGTAATGGTTTCACCTCCACTTAGAGTATTTAAGGTATGACTGAAGATCTTTCTAAAAGAGATGCTATAACTCAAACACAAATTATGGTCTTGAAGCATAAATTATTGGGTGAGGTTCATTGGCCTCTGTTATGCAGGGGGTCAGACTATACTATCATAATGGTCCCTTTTGGCCTTACTATCTATGACTAAGTAGCTGCCAGCAGGAGTATGTGGAGGTATAAATCTGTCTTAGATTAATATCCCTTTTGAGCTTGATGAATTTTGTATATACACTTTATGGATCAGGCAAACAAAATAGTGTCCAGGAGCACTTGACCGGCACTGCATGTAGGAAAAACTTAGTCTTGTGGATTTTCTAAGCCCCTCCTGTAGCCAATCCCAATTCCTTAGAACAGTAATGGTAGAAAAATATCTCTGTTATTATCAGCCTTGTTTGTTTAATTCCACTGAAGTATCTAGTGAAATCCTAGTGGGACTGCTGGCATATTTACAGCTATCTGCTAAACTATTGCAGGATGATGGAATCTGAAGGACAGCTTACGATTATCAGTAAAAACATCAGATGTTATATGCAGGCAAATGTAATGAATTAACTGACATCATTTACAATTGATAGTTAGTGTAATAGCCCCAATTTGCAGATACTTTAATAATGGGTAGTGCATAAATACCCTTACTGAAATCAATTGGGCTATTCAGATTATCTAGTAACTTCCAGGAGCCTTGTTTCTTGTCCTGTTTAAATAACTAAAAGATCAGACCTTATATAAGCTTTATAAGCTTGTACAGATTTGCATTCCCTTGCTGTATGTTTAACAGCCTACCTCATCAGATTCCCAATACTGGTACAAAAAATTCTAGTACTAGTGATGATGCTTTTGAAATCAGAGCTCAATTGTATCTGTATTCTATTGTAAACGAGGAGTACAAGGAATACTGCCTCTTAATGTATGAGAGAGCAGCAGATTTTAACGGCTAAAGATACAGAGGTCTCTTTAGCAAAAGATTTGTTGGCCTTGAGTGTGACTTTTTTTAAAAAGGATCTCAAAGGACATCATGTTCTCTTCAAGGTCAAACTGACATGAGCAAAAAAGTCTAGATGAGTTACAGAAAAAAACTATTGTGCTCTCTGTAGAGACTCCTTAAAGGAGCATGCCAGGTTTGACATCATGGAATTCAAAACAAAATCTGACTCTTATTAACTGTAATTAAAATACGTTATTTGTGTCAGTTAAGTACATAATGCCCTTAAAAGATCATTATCTTGGGATCTGTCAAGGTTGAACTGTCTCTATAGCAAAATCTGAGAGCATATTTCGAAACTTATTAGATCCCACTGAAAACCCATTAAGTTCTAGTAATACAACACATCCTGATTGTCAAATTCCACTTAAAGTAGGTATTTACTTCTCTAAAATTATTATAGTCTACTCAGCAGGAATAGTGTGCTCTGGTTTAATTTGTGAATAACTTAACTCTGTATTTGATAGCCTGTATGACCATCCTACATGTAGCTACAGAACAGTCTTAGTTTAGTATGTTCCTCTAAGGGTGGATTTAAACAAATGTCCCAAGAAAGCTGGTGTGGCCCCAGCTGTCTCTCCTCAGCAGAGTGATGTTAGTGAGTGCTGTGGACCCTGGCAGGGTTTGCTCCCTTTTCTCTGTGGTGCCTGCAAGATGGAACCCAGTGTTGGGCAGTGGAGGAGGCAGGAATGGGGTTACCATGCTCACCTGCGAAAGCAGAGACAGCAGCAGTAGTCGCTATTCCCAAGGGCATGCTGTGAGCTCTTCTGCTGCATCATGTGTGTAGCAGGTATGGTCCTCGGTACCTCAGGGCATGGCTGGGGACAAACAAGGGTCAGAGGTGGGCAGGGCTTGCTTTGTGGCTTGAGGACTTCCTTGGCTGCTGGACATCTGCACAGCCTGGATGAGTCCCTGCCAATGCTTGCATTGTGCTCAGATAGCATTTCTCAACAGGAGAGAGAAACCTGGAGAAACCCAGATGGGCAGTGCCAGTAACACCACAGGTGGGATGAGGTATGATAGTGCCTGACCATTGCATCATGCCTGTGGGGGTACTCAAGGGTGCATTTGAGCCATTCTTGTCTTGACTGTTGCAAGCGTGAGTAGCCTCTAACATGATTCCCATTGTTATCTGGCTTGGTTTTATAAACAAAGGTAAAATTATTTAGTCCTAAATAAATCCTGGTTCTTCAGGCTGATCTGTAGCCTGGAGCACATCTTGGTCAAAGCTGAGACCAATTTATATCTATTTAAGGCCAATTCTGAGTGCATTCCTAGCACATGTTTCTTTAACTTCCTTCAAGAACTGTTGTGAAATATTCTGTAACTAATTTAAAAGCAATAACTGCCTTGCTAGATGGCATTCAAATGTTCTTGAAAAGCTTAGGAACGGAGACCAATTCCTACAGCAATGTTACAACATTGGCCAGGGCTTTTCATTGAAAAACACAGTGTATTCTTGGACTGGACTGTGGTGTGCTCATTTATTTCATGATGGAACATGGCATTTGAGAATAGAGACCAGTGCTGCAAAAGACAGGTTTCCTAATTAACTCTCATCTCTAAACCCTACAGTAGGATCCTAGTCATGGCTTGTGGCAGCACTTTAATGTGTAGTTTTGGCATGCTAAAGTTGTCTATGGGAACAGTCAGAAAAGTAGTTTTACTGTGGATAGGCCCTTTTGCTGTAGGAAGGAAATGATCAGTAAGTCTCAAGTCAATGAGAAGAATGTACAGGTGGCTGTACATTCTTAAAGTACTCTCATGGCACTCTTGAAGTTTTCAGTGAAAACTTTTTTAATAACGCACAGTCTCTTTCCTATTTTCTTTTAAAATCCTGGTTAAGCATTGCAAGAATTGTAACAACTCAAAGGGTTGAAACTGTATTTGAAAAGCTGGCTAATGTGAATTTGATATCTTTTCATGTAACTAAAATAGTTACCTGCAGATAGCGACAAGTGTTCAGAAATGCAAACCAGATTGAGGCAAACAAAGCATCATTGTGGAATTTGAGGTAAATAGAATGACATTTGGCATAAATTAGCTATTTCTAGAAAGAGCAATTATTCAGCCTCTCTTTTTTCTAATAACTTTTTGTTAAACTCATTCTTACAGATGGAAAAAATCTTTGCGTAGTATATAATCATTCTCAGAAGAGATTATATCACAAGTGTATTTAATAATGCTTATTGTTGCATTACGCATTTGGAGGACAAATGGTCCTTTGTAATGAGTTTCCACAACATCTAGTGCAGCAAGACAGGGCAGGTTTGCAATGTTAAAGTGAATGAAGGTGAAAGACATTTTTAAAGAAAAAATTACTTGATCGGTGAGTATATGATCCTTGGTACCACACTTAGTTATGTTCATGATCACTTCCTTACCTGTTTTATGGAGAGATGGGGGGGGGAGGAACAGTTACATTTTCTCTTCCAAAATGGTTGTCGAGCATATTACCTCTTGTCACTGTCAAACTTCTGCTGTAATGGGGCTCAGTGCCCACTTTAAAGAAACAAATCGAACTAAACTAACCATGGGTTAGTTTAGCATCTTGAAAGATAAAGTCCCTGACAAAATAGGGACTGAAATGAAATGTAATGCAATCTAGTTTAAGAAACAATCTGTAGAAACACAGACTTACAGCCACTGAAGCCAAGGGCAGTGTATCAGTTTTATCTCTGTAGAAGGAAGGTCAGGCAGCTAGTCTTCAGATACAGAAGGCAAAAGTAATTTTGCATTATTGTAGTTACGTAGAAATTTGGTGAGAATAAGATAAAGGTTTGAGCTGCCAATTTAAACAGAGCAGATATCCAAAAGATGTAATTGTTACTTGAAGTTATTTACTACTTTTTTAAAATAGTTCGGCACCGTTTGCCTGATGACTGAGAAGGAATGTTCCCACTTAGCATCCATACCCATGTGTACGATTTCTCTCTAGATTAATGTTTGGACCAATAAATCTTCTCATTTGAAAACTTCAGTGTAAATTAAGCTAAAAGTCATGATTAAAAAAAAGTTTCCTATGTAGCAAATGTTTTGATGTTGAGTCACAGTGTTGCATAACTGGGCAGCAGGAAGAAAAAATTATTACCCATATCTACTTTTATTTCACCTCGAACTTTTTTTCCATCAAGAGTGAAACTTGTGGCATTACTATAAAAACTGTTATTACTATAAAAACTCTACACACTTTATCAGGTATAAATAACAGCATTTATCTTCCATTGCATGCTTATCTATTGAAGATTAACTTTATAGCTTTTGTGTCTACTTCATTTGAATGGTCTAATATGGTAATATTTACTATGAAATTACCTGTTCTGGTAGAACTATTAAAACAATGCATGCCAGAGTTTCTCATCACTTTATAACCACTTCCCTGGTCTGAAGGTTCTTTTCCTTCTGAAGTGGCTCACAAGGCAACAGCTGAAATGTTTTGTATAATTAGACCAAACAGAAGTCAACATGGGGAGGGAGGAATACCCATGGCTTGTCGCTGTTTGTAATCCTGCAGATCAATACCTTGTAGCTAAATGTGCTGTTGTTTTCAGGCCAGTAATGAGCAATTGCACAGTGTATTCTGTAAGGTGAAGTAGAAAACATAAGGACTTGGGGTTCAAGCAGTAGAGGAATTAAAGTCTTCAAAAGACTTGGAGAGGAAATATCAATAAATATCTACCTGGGGTCTAATTTTCAGAACAGCAGCAGAAACACAAGAGGACTAGTATTAAAAACTCACCTTCTCTATAGGACACATGTTTACTGATCTGTAAGATCCACCCTCCTTTCCCAAGGTGGGATCAGCTGTGCCTCCGCTGTTTCTGCCTGTTTGCTGTAAAACCTCGCAGTGAAGGCCACTTCAGTCCCTGCTGGCTGCCCACTCCTGCACTTCTGAACTCTGCCTTTGGGCAGCTTTCCCTTGTATTCTTTTGTGTCATTTCCATCAGCTGAAGCCCTTTAGCCCCTAAACCTATCTACTATGGGAATGGAAAGATTTCCTTTCTTTGACCATCCAACTTCCAGTGAGTAGTTCCAGAGACAGGGTGGACTTTTGCAGAATTCTGCTTTGATGTACCCTTCTTTCCTGACAGTGAGCAACTGACAGCTGCTCTTTGGATATGATTTTCCAACCACCTTCAAAATCCTTGCTAAATTCAGGGTATGACATCTACTGCTTCTCCTATGTCCATAGCACCTGTTATCTAAAACAAATCATGTCAAATCAATCCAGTTCCCTTCCGTTACAGGGTAACGTCCAATGTGGATGTGTCAATTGCCATGTTATCTTCTAAGTATTTGTAAAGGGTCCAAGTATTTTGCTGGATATTGAAGTTAAGCAAGCTGGTATATTTTCTTTCAGCATCCTGTTTCTGTTAAAACATCTGTTGATATAACTGAGTACAGTTGCAATAGCATTCATGTTAGAAAGTATCTCGAAGTTTTACAGCTAATGATATGAATCTTTAGACACAGTGCTGGGTGTTTTTGACAGCAGCATTCACTTACTGTGACTGACTTACTGTAAGTCCTTACTGTAAGGACAAAGCAGGCCTTACAGCCACTTCCCATGTATAACTTTATGCAAGAGCCTGAACTACTGGCACCAAGAGGAGAGTTCAACCTTCCTCTGAAGCAGCAGATGCTAGCTACAACTAGGAGGTGTTAAACAAAGCCTAAGCAACAGTTTAATGTGAGTCAGTAAAAGCCATTTACAGCATGGTAGGTTTTGCTAATGCCTACAGCAAATTTTTAATTGCACAAATAAATCCTCTGATCTAAAACTGTTTCTTTAGGGCTTTCTTCTCCCCTAACTTCTAGTTTAGTAAAAATAGTCCAGTATGCTAAAACACAAATTAAAAGGCTATCCATTTTCTGAGTAAGTTGCTGTCAGTTTCTAAAATAAAGGGCAAAACAATGGCAAGAGCTGAAGGCACAGTATAAATGTTGTCTCCCATGTTAAAGTAAAAATACTTTGTTATTAGATTCAAAATATTGAATTTCACAAAATAACAGCTGTAGCTTAAGTTATATAGAGACAGGCTGACTGTGTATGCTTATCTAAAAGATTTCCATGTGTTTATATAGAGTGAGGCGATAGAAGTGCCTGGAAATATATTACAGAGCTGTAAGAGGAGGGGAATCTAATAACACCGTCTAAATGCTACTACACTTGGCAAACAGGTATTATAGAGTAAATTTGCTAGAAAGCTCATATAACTCACGTAATTTGGCTTCCTAATTGAAGGGATTTTAAAAATTGCACTGATGTGTGAGAAGAACTGGATTCTGTTCAGCTACCAAGAATATTGTACCAAATAACCTGCTTCACACTAAGTTTAAAAACATCAAATCTGAGTAATTTTAAATTCAGTAAAGGTGCTGCTAGTTATATACACGTGTCTGTTAAAAGCTGCCTCAGTAAAATGGCTTAGATCATTTAAGAAAAATGAAACAGATGTAGTCCAAAAAACCCAAAGATATGACAGGCCGTGGGTGAATAGCTAGAGCCAGTTCCAGTTCTTGGATATACTTGTGACTTCCGATCATGCAGATTAGGGAGCAGAATTTGGGCCAATAGTAAGTATTTAACTAGAAAATTGGATAGAGAGGTATGAAAATAACAAAAGAACAGCTGGCAAACATGTTCTGTAAAACAAATTGAGAATGAAGTTGAAGACAATACACTTGAACAAAAAACCTGAATTCTTGCATTCATTTCTTGAGTCTGTTTTTATAAAGGAAATTTGAGCCCAGGGAATAAAAATATACCCTTAGACACTTCCAGGAGGAGGGTGACGTCGTCATTGCAATTCAGGTATATCAGTATAGCTGATTCAAATATCAAGCTTCCAGGATGTAAAGTGCACTGTGAGAACAGGCCTACAGGAGAGGAAGTGGAGAAGAAATTGGAAATGGAAAACAAAAGTCTGATATGTAAATGGCTTGCACAGACTACTTATTATAATAGCAGGCATTCATTGCATAACAGCAATAAAATACAGTAGTATTGTTACAAATTGTTATAGATCTTGAAGGTAGGATGAAAAGGACGATCAGTCGGCTGACAGTGGTATATAAAAATGGTTTGAACAATGATTGTAGGAGAGGTCAATTATCCTGACAATACTAAAAAGGGAAAAAGAGCCCAGGAGTGAAAAGGATTAGTGCAAAGATGCCCTATTTTTGTCAACCAATGAGGCTACATAAATCTTTTTTTTTTTTGGTCACTTTCACAGAGAATTTAGCAGTTGGTACTTTAGGATAAAATGGAAGATTGTTACTCTTTATTGGCTTCCTTGTGTTCAAAAACCTTCTGAAAATCAGAGTAGATCTATGTTTTGATTGTTCTTTCTGTGCTTTTAACCAAGAAGGCAAAATAGCCCCAAGGAAATACAAAGAGATTGACTACCATTGATTCAGTACAAAGCAAGGTTTGTCCAGAGCAGTAGCATCTCTTATTAGACAAGGGATGTCCTATTTTGAGCAATTTGCAAAGTGAGGTTATTCTGTTGGTCTGCTGCACTTGCATCCAGTGGACTTGGACATATCACAACGAATCTGTCCTAAAGCCTAGCAACAGCTTTGTAAGTGAAGGAAATTCTGCTTGCCCGACTTGTTACATTTTCCTACTTTATTTTCCTGCCTTGGCACATTGAGTGCTAGAGATACATCCTCACAGAAGACTCGTGCTGGTGTCCATGTGGCTTACGCAAGGGATGAAGCGTGTCCCAAGAAAGTCTAGACAACATCTGATCATGTACCAGACTCCTCCCTTCTGCTGACGGTCATTGATTATTCAGGAATAAAACATGTTATTGTGTTCATGTATAGAATAGGTCCTGTATTTGTAACTTGTCTACTAGGAGACTATTGTCTGATACCTGTTAAAGCCATTCCTTGTTCTAGTAGCATTTATCCCTTCACTATCTTCAAAGTCAATTCCTTGGGAAAAATGGAGTATTTCTTTCTGAGGCATTCCTTTACTTTGCTGCTTAACCAGGAGATGGGTTTGTGCATAATGAAGGATGTGCGGTGTTCATTCAACTCCTTGCTGTTAGTAAGCAAAGGGGATGGATGTTGCATGTATCCTCTGGTTGGTCTAAGGGGAAAAAGAACATGGTTGTGCTTAGGAGCGCTCTGAGTTGAAAGCCTGAACTTGGATTCCTCTTGCCACATGGAGACACATAACAGAACTTCTGAGCTTTCTGTGCTTCCCCCCAAGAACCTGGCTCCCACAGCCTCTTGGGAGGAACTCAATAGTATTCACAAAGCTTCTCTTTTGCAACTGTTTTCTTATAATCTTCTCAAAGTTATTAAGTTAGGTATTTTCTAAAATTATTATTTGAAGCTGAGATGGTGCTAGTTTTTCTCTTTAATATGCAACAGTTTAGTTGGACAATTTCAGGGAGGAAAGGTGCATAACCATTGAAATGACTGGATCAAAGAGAAAGGGAGAAATTAATATGTGGTAGGGATGTGTTGGTGGGTTTGGTGGTTTGGTTTTTTTTTAAATACTGCATGATAATCTTTTTGTTATGGGACACAGGCTCTTGAAACTTTTCCATAATGTGAAGGTGTAATTGAAGAGGTTAAGGGATTTGCCTGAATGAGAAGGAAATTCAAATTACTAAAGGTTAAAACCAAAAGAAATAATCCATGAATCTGCTTTATTGCCACTTGAATAATTTTAAATAAAGTGTGGATGTTCAAAACTTATAGCACCTACTTCTTATGTCCTTTTGACCTGGCTGAATCCAGAACAACCCTACTGGATTCAGTTAGTGGTCCCTCTGAACTAATATCTAGCCTTTGACAGGAGCCAGCCAGCAGCACATGCTGAGGCAAGGCTTTTTTCTATGAACTTGTATAAATGATGTAGAAGGTAATGCTTGTTTGTTCCTCTGTTGGCATTCAATGCTTCCGACAGTGGTGTTTTGCAACTTTAGCTGCATTGCATGGAAAAATGCTTCCTTTGTGTTTATTTCTGAGCTTGCCACTCAGTATTTTCATGGCTAAGTCCTGGTAGTCAGGTGTTAACCTTATCCACCCCTTTGATATTTGAAAGTCCCATTGCATCCATGGCACTCTGTTCCAGCTGTTCCACCAGAGTCCTAAATTGTTTAATCTCTCTTCACATGGAAGCTGTTACGGATTTCTTAGATTATCATCATTGCTCTTTTCTAGTCTTTTTCCCTCTTCTGAGGTGAGGTGACCATAACTACACAAAGTATCAAGGAGTGGCTGCACCACAGATTAGCATAGCAATGCAATGGCATTTTCTGTTTAGGCTCATTACACTTGTAATTGTGCTTTCACATCCTTTTGCCTTCTTGAGTGCTGCTGAGCATCAGGCTGCATTTTCCACACATCTACATAGAATCCAATGTAATTTTCATGTTATAGCTAATTAAGCAATGATGAATTCTAATGTATTTAGGATTATTTTCCTTGCATATGCAATTTTACTTTGAATTTCACTTGCAACTTTATTGCTTGTTTGATATAATGAAATCCTTCTGCAATTTTTCAGTCATTTTGATACCTGCTCAATTATTTTGTAGAGTAACTTTTCTCACTCTTGAACAATTTTTTTTCCTGAGAGAATTTTCCATAGATCCTCTGGCAGTTCAGTTTCCTCTAGAGCCCTTGATGCTTCTTGCAGTTTGAGAGTACTGTGAGATGATGCCTTGATATGTCACTTGCTCAATGCCCTCTTCAGGTAACTCTTAGATTTGGGCAGTATGATATCCCTTTGTAAAAAGCATTCTCAGTTCCTGCACATTACATTAGTGTGTTAACTAATTTTATTCTTTGTTATTGTTTCAACCACTTAGACACATGCCACAGATTAGATTTCCTCTTCTGGATATTTCTGGGTTCTACCTGGAGCCTTCCTGAAAACTGGTGTTCCACTACTGTTCCTGATTGTAGTGTGGACTTAGGCGAGAGGTGAGGAACAAAAGGGTGTTGATGCTGTATCATCGACATTAGTTAAGCATTAAATCTTGCCTCAGTAGTTCAGAATAAAGGAATTGGCACTTAAGCTTCTTTTGCAATATAGAATGTGATGGGGGAAAACTTAGAGTCTTTGGGATTTCCAGCCTTCTTACCTTACTTCTGTTGCCCCTCTCCATTCAGTGGTGGGCTTTGCTACAGCTTTTGCATATTAGTATTTGTTTAAGCTGAAGTGCAGCACTTTAAAGGGCCCCCCAAAGCCATACAGGAGGACATTGGATGTCTGGGAACCAGTATACTGTGCACACAACAGAGACAAGCACTGCATCAGCAGGCCTTGATGTTCAGAGTAGGAAAAAACTGGAAGGATGGAGACATGGAGTCTAGTGATGACTTTATTTCTATGGAAATGTTTTTCTTTTTTTCTATAAGTCACCTGAATATGAATTTTCATGCTTTCAGACAGCACATATATTTTATAGTTTCTTGCTTATAGAACTTAAAGCATAGGTCACGTGCATTTTTTGTAAATCTCGGGAACATGATTTATCTTGTCCTTGGATTTTTTTAGCATTTTCGCATTTAGAGTTGCCTGTGCTCACCCTTTAAGTAACCCTTCCCCTGGTTCACTAAGAAATCTCTCTGCTTTATTTCTTTCTTGACACAAGTTTTCAAATGTTGAAGTCTTACAGACAAACTCAGATGTCAATTCAAAGTGCTGTAAAAAGGATCACCAAAATGATCACTGTATTTTACCACTCTGTTAAATGTCCAGTAGCAGAATAATACTTCCCCTGTGAGCATCTGGAATTTGAGTTTCTCTTAGGGAGTAAGTGAATTTTCAGCAGATGGAGCTCCATTTATATTTGTTACCTCCATGAAAATTGAAGTTAGAAAGTCATCACCTTTATAAAGGTATAATTTCTTTAATTTGTCTGTCAGCATGTATACCTGCATTGTATTAACCAATGTCAATTTTCCATGGTTTCTACACACAACTTTAACCAGTTAAACTAATTGGCAAGTAATAAGCCTTACCCATGTTAGTGTTTTCTTGTAACTATCTTATCTCATTTAGTAGTGCAAAAAAAAAAGAAAAGACTTAATGACTATTCATCTTAATATGACTTGTGAAGGTGGAAACTTAGCAGCATCTGGTTTTAATCCTAGATTTTTGCAGTGGGAAAAACTTGCTTCAAGCTATGGCTTTTGGCAGGGGAGGATGCCTCCCTAACACAGATGTAACTCAATCTAATTAAACTCAGGAGGAAAATAGTTGCATTTGCAAATTCAGATTAGGCAATGGCTCTTTACTGTCAGGCTGGCACGGGAGTGCTGCAGGACTGGTTGCAGATGGCAACTCCTGATATGCATGATCCAAAGACACCCTCCCTTTCCTGCTCTCTGTTTTCTCAGCCACGAGTGCTTGGCAGGAGGTCAAAGGCTGGTGGCACACAGTCCTCTCAGTTGCAGCAAGGAGCGATGCAGCAGCCAGTCTCTCCAAAGAACTGAGCCATGACAGTGCCCTGGGCATGTGCTGGCCTCCTTATGAGGAAGCTTTTGTGCAGAGCATGAAATCTGGCTTGTGAAAAGAACCCAGCTCTGGCTGCCTTTGGGATGTCCCTGGCCCCCAGCTGAATTTTCACCTCTCAGGTTAAGATCTGTGCACCGTAAAAATCAAAAGGCCATGGCACTGAATGCCTAGACAGAGTCCATGATATAGACTGAAAGTTTGGTTATTGGGTTTCTGTGGAAAACCCACTTAGAGATGTGAAAAAGTGGAAAGAAATCGGTCTTTTAGGAGGTGAAAAGAAAAGAGGAAAGTAAGGAAGTTTGTTTTTATTAGGTTTTAATTCTTTCTTGTTTTATTAAATCTGATTCTGTAATTAAAAACATATATAGTTGAGAAATGAAGGGGGAGATACCTTCCTCTGCTTTGTTTTTTCCTACTAGCGTAGCCCTGTTGGAAGGAAAGTCTATGTGCCAGGAGACTTTTTGCATATTGTTTTAAGGGAGTAAGTTGATTTACTTGAATTTGGCATCAAAATGGCTGCAAGTGACTTTAGATTTAGGAAAAAAAAATGCTTAACAAAGAACAGAGCTGTGATATGCATGCAGCGCTTCTGGAGAAGCAATCCTGACTTGCTTAAACACATAGACATGGTGGATACAACCTTTCAGAAAAGCTGAAAAACACCAGTTGCCTTAACTTTAACTTCCCAATTGCCCAGCTCTAAAGGTGCTGAGACTGGCACTGTCTGTAGCTTAGTTACCTGTAAAATCTTTTTCTGCAACCTCTGTGGACGTTCATGATATTGCAACAGGTCCTTCAGCAAGATATTTAACCTAGTAACCATAACTAGATTTACTATTTTATCTGTACAGCTATGCAAATACTAGAAAACAGTGTTTGCAGCAGCTCTTGTTGACTGGTACTAGTGATGCCACTCACTTCAGAAGTTTTGAGTAATCCAAAGCAGGAGCAGAAACAATGTCATGGTATGTATACAGCACACTTAGCCAAATAAACACAGGTATAGCTAACAGATGGCTTTTGTTTACAAACTACTTGAGCTCTAAATATGAAGCATAGAAAAAATGAGCCTCTCTCTAGAAGAGATTGAAATAATGAAAGAATTCATTGAAAGACAATGTGATCAGCTTTGATAGTTAGTAGTAAAAGGTAGTATGATAGCTCCAATATATAAGGCACCACATGAAACCTGCCTTGTAAGGTTAATATGTTGATACTTGGGAACTAAATTATTTTCAATTTAAAAAAAGTTTGAGCGAGCTTTATCTCAGTTGAAGTCTATAGTTGAGCATTTGACTGGAGAGAAGGTACACAGAGCCCTTCTCTTCCCCTTCCATCCTCAAACTCTGAAGGATTAAAGTAATCTTTCCTGTGGTAGTGAGTGTAGAGAACATGAAGCCATTGGTATTTTCCTTACTTCCCCTTCTCAAGGTCCCAGGGGAAAGCATGCTCTTTACAGAAATAAGGCACTTCAGTTCTGGCAGTTCCCCTCCTGCCTCTCTCCTGAACACTTAAGCTCCTATGAGCCATACTTGGTCCCATAATGAATTCAAAGGTAAAATCAAAGCTTATCAGGCATAATGTTTCCTTTAATGTACTTAGGAACACCTACCTTCATGTAGTGTAGCCAGCATCCCTACTCTTGCTTTATACTTCTGCAACTGAGAGAATTGTGCATTTTAATTTTTTTCTAAATTTTGTTTTACGTAAGCTGTAAAAGTTCAAGCAGATATTACGTGAAAATTCCTGTCTGGGATGCTGGGAAAACCAAAGTGCTCTTTAATATGCAGATTGTTAAATAACTACATTATAAACAAAGTACCTTCTTTTTTCTTTTTAATCAGGCATTGTTTTACAAATAACTGTTGAGAACAGTATTTCAGAAAAAAATCTATAGCTAATCAGCAGCAATATTCTCAGTTGCATAGTCCATTTTGGTTTTGGCCATATTATTGCCATTTGGCTATCAAACAGTCTACGCTTAAAAATTTGTTCCAGTTCTGCCCATGTTTACATATGTATGATTCTCAGCAGTCAGTTGTAACTTAAGCAAGTTCAAAGTGAGTTTAGATGCTAAGATGAAAATACTGCCTGTAAATAGAAGAATTAACCTTTGTTGCCTAGTTCATTACTTTCTAAATCTGTTCTATTTTGAAAAAAATAAATATTTTGTAGCATTGTCTTCAGTCTTATAAATCAGTGCTTAGTTGTACTGTGTAATATACTTTATGTAATAATCTTTTGGGCTAAATACTGTTTGTCTTATTGGTGTCAACATAAGATGTTGCTTGGACCACCTAGAATCTATAAACACACTCTCTTCTTTTGAATTAATTGGGTGCAGCTGAAGGTACAACTTGATCCAGTGGGTTTTTTGCTGAGTTCCAATTATTTTAACTTGCAACTTGTGAACTAAATCATCAGGACATGCATGAACTACCTACAAGATAGATTTTTTTTTAAGACCCCTTTTATTCTGTTTCTTAAGCTAAAGCTCTAATTTCTAATATTTAATAGAACCAATTAATTAAGAAATGTATTGAGAGATAAATGGCCATGCCGAAGATGTGCAATTTTATTCAAATGGAAATTTCTTATGTACACACAGATGTAAGATACTTGCATACTCTTCATATATACATAAGGTTATCCCCCTGCTCTTCTGAATGAAGTCCCCAGCTCGTTATAGAGATCAGCTACAAGTTCAAAGCAGCAACTGTCACTTTGAAAGTAGCACTTGGCAGATGAAAACTGTATGCTAGTTTTGCTCTTGAATGTTAAAAGCTGTCAGGGCAGCACCCACAGGAAAATAGTATGAGGCTAAGAGAGTAGACAAGCTATCCTACAGCATCTGGGCAGAAACTATACTGTGGTAAAATATTAACCTTCTTTATGGTGTCTGTATTTAGCATAGTTTAGTTTTCTCCCCTTCTGATGACAAATGAAAGATTTGACTTCAGTCTGAATCACACTCCTACATACAATATCATGTGCTACCTGGGTGATATTTAGGTCTTTTTCACTTACAAGTAGCTGCATGATTGAAAGCTAATTTTATACTAAAAAATCCTAACTTTTCTGGGAGCCCCCCCCCCAAACATTATGACTGGAAGTATAATTTCATAAGTAAATTAACTGATATTCTGTCTAGAATTCACAGATTCATTCTACCTATAGCACAGTGTGCCAAGAAAACTTTGAATTAAACAAAACATAGTCTGGAGTGATGCAAAAGATCTTGTCCCCACTTTCACAAGTTGATCAGCAAGCCCCCAGTTAAACAGTGTTTTAGCTGTGCAAGTACAAATACCATTTGTTTCAGCAGGAAAAGCAGAACTTGGTTTTGTGTTCTTCAGTGAAGATAGAGACACCAAACCTACTGTGAGAGAAGCCCAAAGCAAGAGTTTGTGGTTGGTTTGTTTTTTGTGTTTTTTTTTTTTTTTTTATTGGAGTAATGCAAATTCAAAGCCCTGGAAGTATGGCCATGTGTTTCTATGTAAAATGCTTTCACTGTGCAATAATGGCAAAGGTCTGAAAACTAATAAAAAATTCACTTAAGAGAATAAAGTAAAAAAGGCATCTCACAACCACAATTTGTACATTGCCAAATTGTTGCTGGGCACATGATGCAAAAATTGTATGTGAATCTGTCGGGGGGAGCTTAGAGACTTCTGTGTTCATAAGTAGTTAACTGTGTGCAATACAGTTCCATGGCAAACTTTACCTTTGAATTTGTAACATATTAGCATTCATGACAGCATTTATATGAGTGAGACCATCACAGCTCCTCAGAGCCAGCCCAGGGCTGTGCCACCACAGAGGCCCTTTGCCTTGGGCGAGGGAGCAGAATCCAGCTCCCTTTTGCGCCACAGCTCCTGTCAGCTTGTCACGCTCCCCTGGGACAGGGCCTGGCCTGTGGTGAGATCAAATCAGGCAAAAGAATAAAAAAAAATGCGCATGAACTATTGGTAGGAGAGACCCTCTTCCCTGTCTGCAGCCCTGGGATGCCCCACTCTCCCCTTGTGCAAAGAGTTTAATATTTGGATGATTCTTATAATTGGCAGAGTGAATTCTTCAAGTGAGGGGCCTGATTGCTAGCTGTCATATATTTCTGTAATAAAGCAAACAACTGCAATTACTAAGCCCTTCAGCCAACAAAAATCTGATTTTAAAATAATAATGCAAAAAAGCAGGATTTGGCAGACCATTTAGATATGTGCATAAATCCAAAAGTTTGATTTTGCAAAAGTTTTGTTGTCTTCAAATGATAATATTTTTGGCATGTGAAGTTTGATTGTTTCATAAGGCCACAAGGGTCCATGCTGACTACCTAGGCCAGCCTCTTACATAAGGCGCAACACAACTTCACAGAAATTACTGCAACTCCTCTTGCCTGTGGTTGAGACTGCATATTTATTTTAGAGTTATAGCCAATGTGGAACTCTGACCCTGCTGAAGTCTTTAGAAATAACATTACAGCCTCGGCCTTCATAAAGGCAGAGCTTTTTCAGAGAGACTTAGGGAACTCAAAAGTTAGACATTGGAGGCTCCTGGCTCTTTGAAACGTTAATCTTCCAGTCCCACATGTGGGATATACATGATTACATCATTTATGTAATGGTTCGTATAATAATTTCCCTGTCGAAAAATTACCTTATTTTCCAATAGAAAAAAATCAAGCTGCATTTTGTATTTTTATAAGCTTGTGTTGGAGCCCTCAACTGTCAGGTGCTTTCTCTGAGTATAAGGGTTTGGAAGTACTGACCAAGCTGCCTTACTACGCTTGGGTCATCCCCTCAGAAATCATGGTGCCAAGGCATCATGCAGGACAGCTGCAACTTTTCTCATGCTTTCCGAAGAAAAAAATCTCTCTATTGTTTCTGTTCTATATGATACAAAGCCCTAGATACAGCCCAAACCAAGTAGTAATTGTATAGTTCATAAAACAAGTGGGCATGAAGAACCATCAGGGTATAAGGCAAAAAAGAAGTTAAGTGATGCAAGAAAGTTGGTTGTCTCCTAGTTTAAGTGAATTCTAGAACCTTAAATTATTAAAGTAAATTGGCTGTGGTGTACTCATGGGTTCCCATTAGTGTGTTATGACAGATATAAGGACCCTGAATATCTTCTCTCTGTACCCATGAGTACTGCATGTCTCCTTGATCAACTATTGTAGAGCCATTAAAATATTTTAACTTCACTGTTGGGGGATGTTGATCACATTGTGTCTTGCTGCAGCTGTCAAATCACCCAGATCTTTTCTGTTTCAAGGTTATCATTCCTCACAGTGAATATGGAAGGTATTTGAGGACTGGTAGTTGCAACTGATACGGATTGTCTCTGGAAAACTGAGAAACAGTGATCCCCTGTTGGTAAAATTTTGACTTCTTATATAGAATTTTCCCTAACACACCTGGTTGATCATGTCATGGTATCAGTAACATCTCACTTGAATGCAGGCAATAACTTTATTAAAATAACATTGTTTGCAGTTACTGTATAATTGCTGTAATCACAATTGTTCTTCCCAGAGTAAGATAAACTCTAACTTGAAATTTTTTTATGATAAACTCTGTTTATAAATCTTTTTTTTTATACTTTTTCTCTTGCTTTTCCTGGCATCTGTCAGGAAATAGCTGTTCCACTTTATAAAGCAATATTACTTTGAAGTACCAGATTACTTCATATAATCTGTTAAGAAAACGGTTGTTTCACAATAACAGCTAGCCTTTTATAATATACGGAAGACACCTTTATAGTTATTAAGGATATAACTCTTGTTGAGACTGGCAACTGCTTTATGTTTTTCAGAAGTAGAGCACTGGATCCTAGAAGAAATAAATATAGAGAAAATGTCTTTAGGTTTAAAAGTGAATCCTTAAAAAAAAAAAAAACACAAAAAAAACCCAGAAAAAACCTGTCATCTTGATGCAACTGGAGATAATGCAAAAATGTCCACAGACTGCAATGCAGTAAAGACTTCAAGATTGTGTGGGTGCATGTGTGCACACGCAAACATGCACGTGCATATATGTTAATTTATGCATGAATTCATCTAAAGTCAGTGGAAGTTGTCAACACTAGGTAGTGTCCTCAAGAAACTGTGGATCATAGCAAATGCCAAAAAAAAAAAAAAATCCGTAAAATTGTTTAGTATTACTAAAGATTTTCATTCTTTAGTTTTCACTGAACTATCTCTCATTCAGGAATATTTCTCATATTTATTGGATTGTGCACAGTAGGAAAGGATGGTTCTGAGAATTCAGGTGTCCTGGAACTATAGTATATTCTAAAAAAAAAAAAAAACCCAACAATTTTGACACAGAAAGAAATGACTGTGAGAGCACTACTATCAGGGGTACAACTCGGAATAAATTATTCATTTTTCTGTAGAATATAATCTGCTTTATTCAGAAAAATATGCACAGTGTAACTTTCCAGTGTAAAATAGGCTTTTTGGTGACAGTTAGTATCTATGAATTTAAATGGACGCTCTTATAATAATTGTGTTTTTCTAAGCAAATTATAAGTCTAGCCCAAAAGAGGCCATTTGCCTGAACACAGGTTATTGGCTCTTCAACTGTGAGGGATGCATAGCAGAAAATAAAATAAGTGTCAGACTTTTCTGCTGTAGCATAGTTGTAATTCATGTGGGTCTTACACAGTTTTACTCTATCTAAAAACTAATAGGCTAAAATTTTCCTGGGCACTGAATTCATAAATTACGTGGGATTTATAGCCACAGTGAGTTTGGCCCAAGGAGACCAAGACAAGCCCCATACTTATCTCAGTGTTAGCCCAATACAAAAGCTATAAATTGCAAATCTTCCCCTAGGAATATGTCTTTATCACTGGATCATAGCTGAAACTGGTTACTGTGTTTATATAAAAAACATCAAAAAAAAAAAATACTTAGGAACTAAATTCTTCTTGATTTACCAGGGAAAGTCACTGAAATGCAAATGTGAGAATAATTTAATATGGTGCATCAGTGACTGCCTGAGAATTGGAGATGAGAAAAAGGGAGGATCATTCAGCTTTTGCAATACCTTACTAGTCAAGGTGTCCTTTCAAATCACTTTCCAGTTATTTCTGCAGGTAGGATATCTGAAAGCCTGATAGTGTCACAGGAGGACTGGTGTTTGACCACTTCTTGCATTTGTCGGAGCAACTCCTCTGCCCACTTGTATGGCCATTGGGATGCTCTCTCTTCTAGTTAAAAAAAAAAAAAAACACCACCCACAAAAAAACCCCAAACCTGAATTGTTTTAATCTTGAATGTTAAGCATAGAATGGCAAAAAAAGCAACAAAATCAAGCTGGTCCATGGGCTGCAGGACTAAAGAAATCTGGTGTCCTAAATCTGTCTCCCGCGTGGATTATCTGATGTGTAACACAGAGTGAGCTCAGTTTGCCACGTAGCCTTCACTGGGCTCTGATAGGGTCTCCCTCTGCCACCCATCTCCTTATTTGTACTGAATTTGTAGAAACTCCATGTCTTCGGGCTCTCTTTTGAAATTGTGCAGTGGGTACAAAGTTACTGGGGTAGACTGACATGCTTATACACAGCATGATTGGATAAATCCCATTCCCCTAGGAAACCAAACTAAAAAACTGCATTCCTAACAATCCATATAGAGCAAGCCCCAGGCCCACTGAAGTCTGGTGGGAGTCTTACCATTTGGTTTCAGTGGGATCCAGATTGGGTTGTAGAACTTTATACTTAGAGTGGTTCTGTGCTTTGGTATTGATAGATGTGCAAGACATTTAATACCATGACACTAGCTAGCTCAAAGCTTAATTAATTTCTTATGTGAAATCAGTGCTTGGCCTTCCTTAGGTCCGCAAAGACAGTATTAGAGATGGGCAGTCAGACTCTGAATTGTTCACTGCTGTCTCACAACATGGACCACAACGTATAGCAGAAGAGGGAGCCTCTAGGAGTAAGAGGGACCTGTGTCTAGATGTACTTGGTGGCTCTATTCAGGACAAGTTTTTCAACTGTGCAATGCTAAATATCAAACTGTGTTGCATACTGACATATATTGTGGCTTAGAAATTAAGCCTGCTACTGGAAGCAGTAGCAGGATTGATTTAGGTACCTTGAACAAAGGAGAACACCCAGTGCAGTTTGAGACATTTGGGTATCGAGAATGGGGGTTGGAGAGGAGATGCAATGGAGGACCTCAGGCAGACCTGCAGCTTTCTGGAACAGCAGCACGGAGGCCAGGCAGGCTACCCTGGGTGCCTAGCTGGCACTAGATGCTTGTTGTCAGGCAAATAAACCAGTAACTACTAATGATTCATACTTTTGCATACAGAGGTCTGAAGGTTATATTTGCAGTTCTCTTCACTCCCTTTGCTCATAGCCAATTCAAGAGTAAAGGAAAGAACTTGCAGCATAAAAGATAAATACAAAGGCAACATTGTAATATATTATTTTCATTTGCCCAGGAATTATAGCCCTCCTTTTTTCATACAAAAGGTTGGAACAAATAAAATTTACTATCTTTTGTTATATTTGGAAAGGAAAAAAGAGTCGTCTTTCTTGAAACAGAATTGGAGTGAGAATCAAGAGCTCTCCTCTCTATCTGAAATTTGAATGTCGAGGCAGTCTGAATTCAAGCGTTTTAATCAAGGGCTATTGATAGCTCACCTGGCTTTGCAGGCCATTTCCCTGTCTGAAACTCTAACTTCAATGTGTTTCTCTGCCATAGAAACACAAGTGGGGGGTCCTGGTCCTTTGTTCACTTCAGTAAAAGTGCCTTCCCCAAAGACTTTACTGTGGCAAGCTTGCAGGGTCACTGCATGGCAGCAATGAACACCCCTCACACTCACTGGCTTTACATAGGGACTTGCAGAAGAAGTACTATAGCTGATTTTAATGAAAGTAGAACCAGTTCCTCCTGGATGTAGCTGTTGACTGTCAGCAGACTTAGCATCAGTAGAAACTTTGGTAATGATTTACTCCACTTATGAATGCAAAAACTCCCTTGTTATGCTTGGCCTGTTTGTCCCAAATGGAGAGTAAGAGAGAATGAATGACACATAGCTGAAGCATTAAGATATAGTGAATGTGTACTGTGGCAAAGAGGAAGCAAACCCTCAGAGCTTGAAAAACTCTTCCAGTTCTGAAGAGCTCTAGGGTAGTGAGGACAGCATCTCTTGGGGACTGCATTCCTCATTTGGTGGCCAGAGGCCACGGTGAGGTGGTTGGGCTCGGGACAGGATTTGGTGTGGTGCATGTCCCCCCTGTACCCTCACCCTGCTGCGTGGAGGAGGGCAGGGGGGATTCTGGCTTCGTTCTCCTTTCTTCCCCCTCCTGTCTCAAGCCAACATCCTCTGTGGCAGGATACTTTGCTGCTCCCAATCCAGCAGCATCTCTTGGTGGCCGCTCACCCCCCAGCTGCTCTGCAGAGCAAGGGCTTCACTACCAGCTCCTCAGACTGAGGGTGCTGCGATGCAAGGGCAGAGTCCTGCCTATTCCTCTTGCTTCCACACTCCTCTCGGAGACATTGTATTGGTGTTGAGTGAGGAGGATGAAGCCCTAAATACAAAAATGTACCCTAAATCAGAAATTAAAAGCGTCAGTGTTTTTAATGTGGGGATAGGATTCGGGAGGAGGAAGGACTCAGTCCTTGGAGCAGGGGAGAGACAGTGAGAGGAAAGCTGTGAATATCATATACAAAAGGACAAAGGTGGTGTCTGTGTGAGTGGGCTTAAAAGGCAGGTGGAAGGAGGCCATCTCCTGCAATGCAGCTTGTAACAAAAAACCCCGACCCTTTGAAATCCCCATGGGCACTTGTGTAACAATATAGCATATTGTACTTGTTGGCAAGTCCCAGCAGTGGTTTTTAGCTGGCTGTTAAGCTTGCGTTTCAGTGTGGCTGTCCTTCTGGGGCTCTGTGTCTCTCCACCACATCTGCTGAGTCTCAGCCACCCTGTAATTCTCCTCCAGGTCAGACCTCATATATGCATGGGGTGCTGGGTGCTCTCAGTGGTTTCCCAGAGCCTGCCAGTTCCATTGTGGGTACTTATCACAGTGCTGCTGCAGACAATATGCACCATGTTAGTTTTGGCTTTGCCTGTGTCTTGGGTACAAAAATAGTCATCATCTCATGTCTAGGAGTTTTGCTTGTGTTTCTATCATGGCCTTTTGTATTACGGCACTTTTGCCAGAGTCCTTTGCTTTGACTCAGCCTTGAGTCAAGCTTTGGTCAGCCTTTTGCCAGCCTTTTGCCATTCTGCTCTAGCAATTCCCTGAAAGCATCTACATTGTGGGATATCTTACTGTGGTGAGGCTGAGTATTTGTCTTTGGCAAGTGCAGTCAGGTCTAAGAACTATGCATGGATCCATGAAGAAACCCAGAGAGATACATGTGTCCTAGAGCAGATATATAAACTTGATATGTTGATGTCTGTAGGGCTACTGATAATTAAACAAAGTGCATCTAGCCAAGGCAACCTCAGCACACTGGAGACATAGAAATATCAAGGCAGCTTAGTACAGAGCGAGTTACTAAGTAAAGGGCTTGCGGCAGCAGAGCAGCTAGGGCCACATGAACTCTGCAGGGAACAGGCTCCCTGCAAAATGGATTAATGTCTGCTCTAAGGAGGGATGCTTAGTGTAGCCTGAGGTACTAAATCGCTTTGAAAACCAGTCTGATGTACGCACCAGCTACTTTAATGCAAGCTAACCACAGTTAAAGTGGTTCAACAACCCAATGTAGACATGGCCTAAAGCAGTGCAATAAAATTCCCTTCTTTTCCAGGCCATTTGTGGTTGTGTTGGCAGGTAATATAATCCTGGAGGTGGAAAAATTACTGTATTACTAACAGAAATTGGGAGGGGAAGTTAGTTAACAATATTGCTAGCGTTTTTATTGCAGAATCAGCAATTACAATACAATTCTCTGGTTCCGGAAAAATCAAAGTGTGGACACACAACCTCAATCCCAGGAATGCGCCATCCCCGAGAGCAAAGAATTTCTTATTATTAGCATGTGAGACACTTTTGCATAATCCATTTTGCAAAGGGTTATTCAGACCTATGAAGTGAAGCCTGTGTCCCTTGTTCCTCACTATATACCTTATTTTTCAACGTATTTCAGCACTAGCTATCTACATTTGGGAGAAATAACTTCATATATTTCAGCACTATATATTTATAAGTTCATAAGACTTCTAAGTGGAACTTTAATAACTTATTTCATTTTATGTTATCAGTTTCATGACGCCTTCTGCAGGATTGTATTTTTAATTGCTTGTGCAGTTCCCTGACGGGTTCAATGTCAGGGTTGCTTGTCATTACAATAAATTAATTAAATGATTGCTATTAATGATTATATAATGCAAGAGAAAAAGGCATTTCTTAGCCTGGGGCACAGAGGACTAGGGATGCCGACAGTTCTGATGTGGTAGCTGAAGACTCCCTATTTTGCCAAGATGGAGCCAACACGTTCTCCTCTACTCCATCTTCAAACAGTAAAGGAGATCATGAGATTTTGCGGGTGTATGTACACCTTATGGGGTGTACAGGACATTTGCTCTCCTCACTGAGAACCTCCAGATACTTGTGAATATCATAAAAAAAAAAAAAAAAAAAAAAGAATTTGGCCTAGGAAAAATGTGTCCTACAAACTTGTGCTTTATCATTGTGAGGCAAATACTGAGTGCCTTTTGTCTCTTATTTTCACACTTTAAAGTTAAAATAAGGATACCGCAGTTTACACGTGAGTGTAACAACCATGTCCTGCCTGTATAATCTTCCATGTTATCAGCTAACTGTATTTCTAGCAGACTCCAACATTTATTTATAATTTTTCATTTCATCTAGTTCAGTTATGTTTGAAAGCCTACACATCAGCAAGTCAAGCAGAGTACCTGCTCTGAAGTGATCCCTGAAGCATTGATCTAGCTCAGTCCATTGAGCTATCGATGCCAAAAAGGCTTGATGTCTAACGCACCCTCTGTGGAAATTGAGCCAGAGAACAGTTTCTCATAGTTACAGATATGCAAAATGTTGGCATTGGGCTTGTAGTATCTAAATCCCACTAGTTTTCTTTAGAGACTTGAAAGCCTAGTGCAGCAGAATGGTTCACTGACCTTTCAACAAAGTAAGGACAATTTGGGTAATACCACTGGCTATTTAAACTAAATTTAAATTTGTTTTCTTAAAAGTGAGATTTGAAGTGGATCAAGGAAAAGGAGGAAGGGAGCAGAGGAGAACCACAGTCACCTAAACTAAGTGGTGTGTACAAACTGCCTGTTATTCCTACAAAGTTAAAGTGTATGCTTGAGTGAGAAACGAGGGCACGTTTTGTTTCAGCTGTGCAGCGGGAAATTATGATCCTTTCTGTATTTGTGACCAAGACCAACTGTTGCTTCAGTCAAGAAATACTGCACTGAGTAAACCTAAGGAAAACATAGCACTGTTTTCCATTTGATTTTATATGAAAACGAAATTTAAAACTTTGCCAGATTCTGCAAGAAATAGCTCTAAAATAAAAAAAAAAAAACCTGGGCTGATGGCTGCCTGCCAGTTACACCACTTCCATTGATCCATCACTAGAAGGCCTTCTGTGATCACATAAGCTCATCTGAGGTTACCATAAGCTCATCTGAAATTAACATTTCTAACCTCAGGTGTTTCATATTAAGTGGTTTCCAGAATAACAAAACAGTCATTGAAGTGATTTCTTAAGAGTCTGGGGAAAAAAAACACTGATAATTACAGTATTTGAGGTTAATTACTTGTGGCTTGCTTCCTTTCAAATGGTATACATTTTGTACTCTCTAAGTATGTGCATAAATGGTGCAGCTTGTAAACTTAACAAAGCTAAACTCCTTCCTTCTGATTTATATTTTCAATTCACTCTCAGACTTGTGAAAGAAAAAAAAAAAGTCTGCTAGGCTAGAAGAGAGCCAGAAGAGAATGACTGAAACAAATTAACAAGCAACCAAAAGCAAGAGGACAAAAATCCTGCCAGGTTCACAGAGCTGATGGAGAGAAAGGATGGATGAGCCTTAATTCCTTATATGCTGTCCTTTAGACTCTGCACTGAGCCTGATGTGGTAATACATCCTGATGTGCTAAACACAGTAGTATCTATAACATGGGAAAAATTTTCTGCCAGTGGTCTTTATTAGTTAAAGGGAGAGGTTGGTTCAAGCTGCCTTATGATCTTTCCATCGGCTCTTTGGGACAGTAGTGAACTTTTTTGGTTTTGGATATTATTTCAAACAAGGGGAGCTCCCAGTATGAATCCTGAGATAGGAGCAGTCTGGTAGAAGTTGGAGGCAGTTGGTTGTGCTTCAGTGTAACATTAATTACAGGTGTGGGAGAAATAATGTTGAATGGAAAATATAAGCCAAATCATGGATATGTTTCATTTTATATCCTGTAAGTTGTATACAGCTTGTATTACAGAATTAAGTGAGTGTATGTAGGTTTAATCATGATTGTGGCCTTATCTCTGTTCTAAAGCTTAGCTGTGGTACAGTTTTCTGGTACGTTTACCTGTATGTTACACTAAATTGGATGAGCAAGCTCATCAGGCAGTATGAATAGATTCTTATTCTGGAGTCCATCATCAGCATGGTATCGAGTCTGACCCCTCAGGGCTCTCTTGCCTGTTTTTAAATTCCCTTCTGTATTTTCACATTCAGACTACCTAGTCTTAGCGATTCATTTGTTTCATAATTCTGCAGGTTGCTTTTCAATTGTGTTTGTAAGGAATAAGACTATCCAGCAGGAAGAAACATACAGCAAAACTGCAGTCGGAGGCAGCTTCCCCCATGAGGCAGTCAACCTGCAGATCAGCTGCACTCCCCCTGCAGCTTTCTGTTCACTTAGATGTTCCCTGTGATAAAGGACATTGTCTTCAGGAGAGAGACATCCCTAGCCTTTTAACAAGTCAGAGGAACTTAGGCACCCTTGCATCTGGAATGCCAGAGCCACGGGTACCAGCCAGCTATGTCCTGGTGCTCACCAGCTATGTCAAAAGAGAAAGCAGTGCACTTCGGTGATTTGGGTACCCAGCCTGGCCCTCAAGCATTTCCCTGTTACTCAGGGGAAAGTTGAACTGGCTGGACTGCAAAATCCTGGACCATGCCATGCTTACTGAAGAGCTTCACCCCAGGAGACTGTCTGCTGTTCCTAGAGAGGTGATATATGAATAACGTCAGGATTTTACTGCCTGCTGTATTCACAGGACCTTAAGGTAGTGTACAGTTTTAAAGAAAGGTTATGACTTGCAGCCAATGAAATGATGTGATCCTATTCTTTCTTTTATGTAGGTGATCAAATTTTAAAATAGGTACATTCAGGCAAGTGACTACAGCAACTAAATGCTTTCTTGCTTGACAAATGTGCGTGGCTTTGAAATGAGATCTTTGAATTTCAGTGACAAAGGGTGCTTGCTGTTTGGTTTTAATTGTTGCTTCTGACCCGCCAGCTAATGGGAGAACTAAACTTTTTTCCAGTCATCTCGGGATGTTCTGGTTGAAGGTCAGGTGAAGACTTGTTTTCCTTGATTTACTGGGAGCTGTACATAAACAGTTACTATTGCATGTCCCATTTGCTGATGAACTGCAAGAGGGCGGAATAAGCAATTTTCAAAGAGTTGCTGAGTTGAAACAGGAAGCAGACAAGATGGGAGCTTGTTTCCCTGCAGACTGAGCATTTGCATATGGAAGTGAAATGGACCAGAAGCATTGAACCCATATTACCAGAATTTGACTCTGTTTTACAGCTGCAGGGCTGGATATAGCTGTGGCCGATGTGACTAGCTACATTTACACAGGCATACATTCACGGTTCATCCACTGAAATCAACAGACTTTAATATAATTTAAATTCAAATCACTGCCAAAGAGATCAGACTCGGGCCCTATGGTTTCTACATACCTCTAGAGAGTCTGGTTGAGTCCATTTTTGCATGGACTTTCAGTTCATATAACCCCATTACTGTCACTAGGACCACACAAATGTAATTCAGTGAAAAGCTGGCACCACATTTCCTGAAATTCAGACTGTGAACTTGAGTTTCTGGGTGGATAGGCACATATTCTAATTCCTTTTCTAAAAATTGCATGTAATTCTTCATGAAAACAGAAGACCTCTCTTTTCCCCACTGGTATTTATGATCCTCTGACCCTTTTATGCAGGAATATGAGTTTGCCTTGGTGTCACTACTTAAAAAATTTCCTTCCCCACACTGGTATGCATACTTTGCATCTTTTAAAAAATAGCTATATGTATTAGCATTCTTTTTTTTTTTTTTTTTTACTAAAATTACAAAGTTTATTGATTCTTCACAGTGTTTGATACTCACTTAGGAGATGAAAACTAGATCACCTCAGTTCTAATGATGATCAAATATATTCACCCTTCCATGGCCTTACAGCTAACAAAACAGTTTAAATACTTATTTATCAGGCTTTTGTCATTAAAGAAACACATTTATAGTTATTCTAATCCACAAAAAGGTGCTACTTCATAAGACAGAAATACTGCTCCATAGCTCTGCACAACAAAACAAATACATTTATTTCGACCAGCACAATATATACTTGGAAGCAATTATTACAATGTCACAATCAAACATCACTTAGCAGCTGATTACTTGCATATTACTCTTTCCATAGATTAAATGAGAGGATACCCAGCATAATCTATTTTATTTTCTCTAATTTTCCTAGCTGAATGCAAGGTCCTAACAGAAAGTATTTCAGACTTTTGCACTGTGGGAAGCCAAATAATTTTACCTTTATTTAGCTACATAGATTTTTCACAACTGCTCTCCCTTTGTTGTTGTTGCAGGTGCAAAGTTGCACCTGCCTATTTCCCTGCCAAAGGGTGCAGGGGCGCGTGTGTGTGGTTTGTTTGGTTGTTTGGGTTTTTTTCATGTAACTCACCAGTGTGGCAGCAGAGCCCTTTGCAATAACTGTTGCCCCTTCGTGGTGGGCGCAGGGAGTGCTCAGCTGAAGGATCTCCCTCCATCCCTGAGGAAGGCAGGCGCTGCTGCCTGCTCCCCAGCCTGGCAGTCAGCACTTAGGCCCAGGAGCTATCCCAGTGTGGTAAGGTGCCCAGGCTGCTCTGGGTGGCAAAAAGAAGCAACCCACAAGAAAATCAGCCATCAGCAAGTGTAGTTAATCCAATGGAGATGCAAATATGTAAAAAGGTGTTATGTCCCACAAAAACAGACTCTGAAGTTCGCTGAAAGCATGGATAGTCACATCCACTGATTAGTATGTGACTGAAAAGAATAGACAAGCAAATATGACAGTTTGTCATGGACAAAATAAGGCAGAACAGGGCTTCAAAGGATCTGATTGCATTTTCCTGCAGCACTTCTGCATTGTGGGTACAGACAGTTTCACTAAGGAAAAATTTTGTTCACACCTTGCTGATGCAAGGTGGTACCATCCACTGGGACCTTCCAGCTTGTTAATGATAGGGAGCCCTTGTATTGCTTGAAGAGACCAGAAATTTCACCAGTCCCTTGCACAGGGTTGACTTCCTCTCAGCTTACACATTAAGCCTATTTGCCTAAGGTGGCTAGATTTCACATTTGAGAAACACTTACAACCACACAATTTTTGGTGACTGCTCCTGTGGCTTTCCAGGGGTTTGGATGCTGGCAGAAACCCAAGCATAGGCAAGGTTGTTCTGAGTGGCTTACAGAAGTGATACATCACAGGACTCTTGGGATCACATGTTTTGGCTCCATGACAATAGGTGCATATTTTCCAGTTGCATATTTCATTCTTGAAACATTTCTATCATATTTGTAGCCCTGCAAAATCAAAAGTTTGGAGACAGAAAGAAATGCTGCAGTTTTGTTGTTTCAACTCTCTAAGCTGCTCACAGTCTCTTTCTGTGGTCCTGGTTCAGTTACCTAGGAAACAGCTGTAGGATGGAATTTATTTATTCTGTCTGAATAAGTGTCTGTGATATATATACGGGGCTTATCCTGCTTGTGTCTGTGGAAAACCAGTGAATGCTTTTATTACTGTTAGGCTGATAGCAGGTATCTCCAACTACATGAGGGTAATTATTGGTACTATTTAAATGGTTAACAAAAATCCTCTGTAATTCCCAAAAGAGAAGGGTGAAAGAAGAACCGTTCAAATATATTATCAAGCATTTATGATGTTGGGTCAGAGAGGGAAGCCACAGGAGACCACAGCTGTCCAAAGCAAATGGGGACCAGAGTCCAACTGGCCCCTTCCACAGAAGATAACGGCGTGCATCTGGAGCATGCTGCGAGCCAGGCGGAGGGCTGCCCACAGCTCACCAAAGCCGGAGGTACGGAGGGGGACAGTTGTGAGGTCAGATCTCCTCATTCAAAGCACACCCCAGTAGCCAAGATAGTGAGTTCGTGAACTCGGTCAGCCCTGTCCCTAGAAGCCCCGGTAAAACGCCAGGAGAGGATCAGGCAGAAGTCCACGTGCTCTCGTATCCTGACTTTGTTAGCTGTTACTGTACAGCACAGGGTAGTGACCCACTCATGGGCTGATGTACAGGCAGCCCCCAATCTTTCACCTTTGTCCGTGCATCCTCACCACCCCCACTCCATGCACAGTGTCATGCCACGTGAAAAGCCTGTGTTTCTAGGCTAGAAGACATTTTCTGATTCATTCCAGCTCCCAGTGGGAACCATCACTCTGTTGGCTCCTTGCCCTCATCTATTTCTTTCTTTCTTTTTTTTTTTTTTTGACAAGAACACAATGTTTTCCCAGAGTGGTGGCTATCCCAACATGCCCTGTGAACTTGGGGAAGGGAGAGAAGATCACCAGCCTGTTCCTTATCCCTATCCTTCCTTGCTTTCCTGAAGCTCCCAACCATGATGACCTCCATGTGGGCAACCTCGACCCTCAGTGGACTAGCATCACATACCAGTACTCTCACACAGTGTGTGTCCAGCCTGACATATGCTGATGTAGATTTCATGTTTTAAACTACAGGGAAAAGTTAAATGGCAGACATATTACAGCACAGGCTTCATACAGATTTTTTTAGTCAGTCATTCAGGCCTTGTTGGTAGTCCAGGAAGGGCTCTTCCAGCTCCCAAGGGTGACTGTGTGTGTAGCAGAGATGCCTAAGTGTGGGCTTGGAACAGTGCTGCTAAGTGAGGTTTTTCACTTCTGTTTCCCATTGCAATTTCTGTAATTGGTATGAAGGCAGAGCATCTGTGTCTACTTTTAGTAGTTGGTGTAGCTGTGGCTGCACTGGACACCAGCAATTTCTAAATCAGGGTAGTCTCAGCTGAATTTGGGACTCTGAGTCCCTAGGGCTGAAGCTACACCTCCCACTTCACAGCCTAGGCAGCCCTGCTGACGTTGCACCCTGTAATCAGCTGCAAGTGCTGGGCCTGCAGTAGAGGTCAGGCTTTTGGCTATTTTACATTAGCCAGCACGTTGAGAAGAAAATCTTGTATTTCTGTAGGGTGCAGTTAGATGCCACAGGGAAATTTTGTGTGAATAGAAAAGTTTTCAAAGGAATTTAGCAATTTTAATAGTAAATAAGTCTTTGATGACTACCCACTCTAAACTCTCCCACAGGGTGCACCAGGTACACCCTATTCTAAGATTACCCCAGCTGTGTTTTAGATTGGTGACTTTTATCCTCCTTTCATAAGCTGTGTTGTGTTGCTGCTACTGCTAAGTGCAAAAAAGGCTGCTTGCTCTGCTCTAATTTATGCACCGCGTAGTTCTGATTTTAATAGGACTAAGCAAGAGGGAAGTAAAGGCAAAATGTGGCCATTCATTGTATTTACTGTGTGTGTACCTTTACTGTAGTGTTTTGGTATTTCATCCAAAGATCATAAAGTGCTTTACAAAGACAGTAAAATTATGAGCCATACTTTACGGGTGGCAAAACTGACTCCAGTTAAGAGAATTTCCCAGTGTCACAAACAGAATCAAGAGCAGGAAGAGACTCCAAGTTTTTTTAATTCTCCACTCCCTCTTTTAATTGGTGTATTATTTATTATAATTAATATAAGCTTTTCTTGATGCTACATTAGCATAAAGCAATCCAAACCACTCTCAGAAATCATTTTCAAAAGCAGAGGAAACTGTTAAACTCATAGTGTGAGCATGCAGGAAATTAAAGCATGTAAGAGGTTTATGAATTTAACAGATGGCAATCTCTCAGCTCTTGGTACATCTGATGCTATGAGGTTTTTAGGATGTTTATTTGAGAGGAATTCTTTGCACTACTAGTGTGGAATATTCTTAAGAAAATCTTGGTTTTGCCTCTAGATGGCTCACCTGGAACTGCCATTGCAAAAATGTTATCCAAAAGGAATTCCTACAGTATATTCTTATGCTATAATGAGAATATACTTGCTTTTCCAGCAATAATGGAGAGTCAGTCATGTAAATGTATTATATCTGTGTAAAAACATTCTGCCAAATTGTTTTGCCTTTTGTAAGAACAAGAATAACAGATAGATTAGGGACTGAGCAGATTTATGAGTAGAGTTACTTTCTATTAGTCATTATCATGAGTCACATCCTAAAATCTCTTAGGGAGAGCTGTCTTTCTGGCTATAATAAACAACTTCCACGTGCAGTCCTTGCTGTGGGGTAGGTGATATGTTAGGCAGTGATCACATTGTTGTCTGTCTATTGTATTTCTGCCCTGTAAATAAGAAATGGCATTTTGCTCAGGGGAGTAGGATGCAGACTACTGTATGTAGTCCTAAAACTTCAAATTATATAAAAATAATCATGAATAATTGTGTTAAACCTAATAGCAATTAAAGAATACAGAAGCACTTGTGGAAAGAGCTAACAAGTTTTACTTCTCTTACTAAGCAATATGGTTCATACAGATTTGTAAAAGTCCAGGTTAAAGTATATATTTCTTATTATGTCCATAATAATTCTCAAAGAAATGAAAAAGGACAGCTGGTGGCTGAGAACACAGTAAAACCCACCCAGCTTCCATGAGCAGAATTCAGAAAAGGCTGCCTGCGCACTGAAGCTCACAGGTTTTGTGTTGTGAGACCTGCAGTGTTTAGAGGAGTCCCGTCACAGCCTGCAGATACTGTGAATTTGATTTAGAGCGCGCAGGCGACACAAAACCATACAGGCAACACAGAAATGAGTGTCCTGTTCTTGGGGCTCCCATGTACCTCACTGGCATGTGAAACGACTTCCCCAATATTTTTATTTTATATACTATACATTTTGGGGGGTTTTTTCGATGGTTTCTTTAGGGTGAGATAAAAATCGACAGGAAAACCGCTTACGTCACACCATTCTTCTGACTGCAATGGAGACTGTATTTATTCTTCATCTGCCGAACAGGAGCAGCCCCCTTTTTTTCGGCGGCGCCCCGCGCTGTTCCCGCTTGCGCATTCCACCTTTGTTCTGCGGGAGGAACTCCCCTTGACGTCGATATGTATTCCACACACCAGCTGAGTGCAGAGCTGGCGAACGACAGCCTCTGCGCTGCAGCCTGGGGAGAAGAATATTTCTCCAGATCGTTTCTTGCATTTTAATAGTCCTGAGAAAGTAGAAATCTCCATTTTCTGAAACAGAGAGAGTAAATGAAGGAATAAAAGAAGGGTCAGGTAATGAAGTAAGGATTAAACTAATTTGATTTTTTTTTTTTTTAATTCTACTGTTTAGTCGCACCAGCATCTGAGTGATACATTAAATGTTAAGAATGTAGCCTCAGATTGCATAGATGAGGGATTCACCAGACACTTTAAGTGAAGAACTGGGATATACAAAGATCAAGACACATGCCCAGACTTACAGCAAACTGGGAACAGGGCTGAAATGTCTTGCAAACTCTCTCCTGCCTCTCTGGTGTATGATTTTTGGGGAGAATTTTGTTAATATGTAGTCAAAGCTGAAAAAAAACCCAGAACAATATTCCTCACTGAAACATGGCTCCATCTCAGCTAAATTGCTTATTTGTTGTAAACTAGTAATAAAAAGATCATCTCCAAAATTAAGTCTTAAAAAGATGTTAAAAAGAGGTTGTGTCTGAATAGCTATTATGAACTTTGATAAATGTGTGTCCTTAGAAACAACATGAATTTCTCAGTGTGGTCCCATGATGTATATCTGTGTGCCTGTGTTGTACCTCCTGGTCACAAGTCTTTTTCCACATATGCAGAAATCTCATCTTCTTTCCTCAGATTCTGGACTACCAAGCTCTTCTACCCATTGACATTCACCTCAAAAAACTTAACTGTCACCTCCACCTCAACAAAGGGACATTGCACGTGTTTCCCCCCATGCACACATTTCAATCCACAGTCCACGATATGAAAGATGCTAGATTTTTGTGCTTCCCAAATGAGATGCTGAGAAACACCACCCAGAAGTGGCTCTGCTGGGTTTTTTTCTGGTGGAAACTCCACCAAGATGTGAACTGCAGCGCCCACTTAATCTTTGTGGTCTTTTCTACTTGCTCAGGTCTGTAAGTTACAGTAAGACTGATGTAAGCTCCAACTGGAAGAGTGACATGTTTAGGAGAGGCCATTTATTAGAATAAATTCTACCTCTTCCCCCATTTCCCCCAGGACACATTAAACCTGAAATGAACCCAACTCTACTGCTCCTTGAAGAATTCATCACAGTTCAGCACAACTAGCAAACCCAGCTCAAGAAAAGCCCAGAGCTACATTAACACAGAAACCAAGTATGTGCTGTCAAGTTGTCATGTGGAAGGGAAGATCCCTTTAGGTCAAGGGCAAGGACAACAGCTGAGCAGAGACGTGGCTGCCTGCACTGTCGCTACTGTGCCTTTTGTATGTACATAAAACTTTGGTTTCCAGGGGTTTGCAGGCACAAACATCCCCCTGACATCCAAACAAATAATGAGAAATAAATAACTCATGAAGCTGTTGGTAATAAAGCCAGAGAATGGCCATTCATAGAAATATGCACTACATCACTCCTCCTGACTGCGTGGTGATTCATCACCATTTCCCTTCTCTCGCCTTTTATTATTTTGATTATCTTTGCTCAGGAATCCCTTAAACATTTTCCACCTAATTTTAGGTATGTTTTTGTTTGAAATGATAGATCTTGGAAAAAGCCCTTTTCAATACGAGTATTTCCTATAAGTAGGTCACTGCAGTAAAGGGGTTAGACATGTAGCCTTTGTTGACAAGACACTTTGCTTTCTAAAGCACTTAATGCTGCTTTACCAAAAAAGAAAGGAAGAAAAAAAAAAAGACAGACAAGATACCCAGTTGTTGACCTTTGTCTGGTGCTGGGTGAAGTGTCTTTCTGACCAGCTCAAGAGAGAGACATTAAACCAGTGATGTATAGAACTATATTTATACTCTGAATAAATAGACTAAAAATATCCCTTCAAACAGGGTAAGCTGTAATTTTAAATTGTAGCACTTCTAAAGAGCTTTCACTGATATCAGACACTCCTAGGCTCCAAGCAGCCCGGCACTGCATTTTAATCAAATAACTGTGAAACCATTGCCACAAAATTGCAACCAAAATGTTTGTGTAATGTTATGTAGCTACGGAAACAAACTTGGGCTTCTAGAATTACCTTATTAACTGGTTCATAGCAATGGGCTCATCGCGGGGTTTTGGCAGAGTTGCATGTTAGGCTGTACAATTTCTCCCCTCGCCCAAAAGACAAGTAAACCCCATGTAGATTCAAGAATGGGCAGGCATGAAGCGATATCAGGGCCTTATTAACATTAGATTGATTAAGGACAGAGCAAATTCCTACTTTACCTTTAACAGCTGGGACTAGTAAATCAAAGGTTCTTGAATGCATGCAAATGCTACATGGTGTTTATAATGGTATTTCTGAATTATTATATAATCTTTATTTTCAGACTCACTTCAGTTCTAGGTGCTTAGGGTGCAAGTAAAGATACAACCTTTTGGTTACTATGTATTATGCACCTCAGAAAGCATGATACTGAAGTTACTAGATTGGTTTTATAAATATGAATTACATTTAAAATAATCTATTTACAGAGGCGTGCTTGTGTTCTTCCCTACTAAGCTCCACTTAGGCTTTGTCAGGAACTACTGATATCTAGGAGTGCTCAGGGATCAGGAGGTCCCTCCACCCCTTTCATTCTCCTCCACCCCCTCAAATTTTTGGTGACAAAACACCAAAAATATTTGTGCAGACTGCACTCTCTTGCCTTACAGTCTCCCTAAAACAGGACAGTTTAGTACGGAGTATTCATTTGCTCTGTGAAAAAAAGCAAATATTAAATGAGATATTAATTTTCTGCTGGGGATAACACAGGGCTATATTTTAGATGAAAGCCACTCTTTATGTACCAATAAGCAGTTATCAAAAGCTAAATATTCTATAATTCAGTCATGCTGGAGATGAGTTTCAATATTTTTCTGTCATTTTTTTCTCTTTTTTTTTAATCTGACATAAAATGTCATCAGTAGCTATTGAAATCTTCCTGTATGGAGGTGGAAGGCAGAAGAAAATCGCATGTTGGTGATAGAATAATTTTGCACGGTGTTTATTTAATGAATCTGTATTTGGGATGAAGAATATCCAGGCTCTAGAGTGGCGGCTGTGGTGGTGCTCCTACGGCACACGGGGAAGGGCAGCAAGGTCCCAGATCTGCCTGGCCAGCTCCCAGGGGGGCTTGTCTTGGCTCAGAGCTGGAGGGAGCTGGCAGCTTTCGATGAGCAGGCTCTGCCTCTTTTTACTAAGCTTCCAAGAGAAGCACCAAGCATGGGTAACCCTTTTTGGTCACAGAGCAAGCTATGAAATGCAAAACAACCCTCGGGCTTATTTTCAATCCTCTGTTTTCATCGTCCTTTGGAGGCTTTCTGCTACTTGCAAAGGGTATGGATGTAGCTGGTTGAACTCCCTTTACAACCAACTCGCCTTGTGATACAGCCTTGCTAAATCATCTGCTTTCAGCAGACAGAGGTAGTAACACGCAGAGTCTTTACCAGAGACAATTCTTCAGGTAAATGAGGGACCTGACGGTCACCAGGCTCCACTCTCCACTCCTGTCCTCAGAGGACTGTGTTCATGTCATCCCTTCTGCTGTAGCCTTAAGCAAATGTCAGAGAAAAAGTGCTTGGTTATACTTATTTCCTGTCTCAAGAGAGTAGGGAGTAGTACAGAAACTTTCTTTCTCTCCCAGCAATATGAATATCAAACATCACAGAAAGCCTCTGGAAAGCAGGGTGTACCTGGGGAGCTCTGGGGAAAGCAAGCTTCTGTAGAAGCTCTGCAGATGGGAAGGCAGGAGAAACCCTTTGCAGAGCATCATAAAGGGATCCAAAAAACTATCTATTAGCTGCAGCCCTAACAATTGCACACTGAACTCACTGCCATCTGACAGATTCACTGGGTATCTGACAGATACTGTAGTACTTGTCTCTTCACACCTGACAAGGAAGGCAGACTTAGGGAGGACTATGAATGAATCCAACACAAGGGATCAGGCAAGCCTGGTCTGGGACAGGGGCTCATGACATGTATTCAATGCCCAGCTCTGCCTGCCCTCCCAGCCAGGCCAGAGACCTGTCAGGAAGGTGGGTGCTCTGTGAGGACCTTGCCAGTTGTCCACAGGCAGCTGAGAAGGAAGCCATGTAGTGAAAGCTGAAAGCAAAAGTCAGGGCAGTTGCAGTAAGACCTGAGATGGCTGTTACCCAGCAAGGTTTAAATCTCTGTACTCTCCTTTCTAAATCTGTTTTTCTTGTTTCTGCCAGCAGCAAGAATCAACCGCAGTTCATGTTTAAATCTGGAAGAAACTAAACATTTTGCTCTTGGGTGGGAATCAGAGAAGTTGAAGATGCACATTGCTCTGAACCCAATGTAAGAGCTCTCAGCACAGTGCTGATACCAGAGTCCAGCAGTCCTGATAAAAGCCCATCAACTTCAGCATGCTTTGAATATGAATGTGCTCTAATTATAAATATTGACCTCCTTCACTTTAGACGTGGAAATCCAATAAGTGGGTCATGATCCAGAAGTAGTGTGAGAAAAAGGAATTGTTCATGATAGTTAGAAAGGACTTGTGTTTACGGTCTTCACAAACTCATATTGACCAGTCATAAAACTACAGCCCCTAAAAAATGTGTAAGCCTGCCAATTTCATATGCAAAATATGAAGACTTAGACATTAACAAGAAGACTGTTTTGCAAAGCTGAAGTTAAGCATTAATGCCAAATCAAAGCTTTCAAATTCTGAGTCAGGGTCCCAAAAAGTTTGAGATTGGCTTACAGTCTTTTTTCTTTTTTCTTTTTTTTTTTTTTTTAACATAAAGATTATGGAGGTGGTTGTCTTCTGATTATGGAGTCTAAAATTCAGATTTTCGAGCTTTCTATGCAGCCATGAGAACCAGGAGCTTACCTTTTCAAATATGTAATCTGAGATTCTCATCATAAATCTAAGATTTTAGACCTTAAAGAGACATGAAATATTGTCAGGTTTATGATAAAATCACAAGAGCTGGCAGTGCTGCTTAAGTGTGCATTTTCTCAGCTTTCCTATGAACACAAATTACAGGATGTTCCTAAGGTTTTCCTGGAAAGGAGAACTGTGCCAGGAGAATGCTGTGCCATTTACAATGGTAATATTCAGACTGGCTGTTAATTTCAAAATTGGTTGTTAGTCTCAATAAATAAAATACTTAAAGTCTGATTTTTGTAAGATTTGAACATCCACAATTGCCACTGACTTCAGACAGGGTTTTGGTTGTTGGTGCCTCTAAAAATCACGCTCAGACCAACTGTTTTTTTTAATGACATCAGAATAACTGTACTGAACCAGACCAAAAGTCTCTCTAGCCCATTTTCTATTTCTGACAGTGGTCAATAACCTCTCTGAGAAAGCAGGGCAGACACACTTCAGTGATGCACTGTTCCAGCCTCCAGAAACAAGCAGATCAGGAACTTTCTGAGCCACAAGCATCACCAATGCATTTTACAGCCCCTGATGGATTGTTCTTATACCAGAATCCTTGTAAACTTTAAGTATCTTGTATTACACATTGTGTGAAGAACCTGCGTTGGTGTTCTGAGTAGACAAAAAGATGACCTGTCTCTATCACAGAAAGCATGTCAAGATTCACAGGTTCCTCTGCTAACTCTCCTGGAGTGATGTGGTGAAGATCATTTAAGCACGTAACAATTTTTCACACATGGGTTGGATTCCCTTTGGACCAGAGGATGATTAGAGTTGTGACATCTTCCGCATGGTTTTTAAAATCACATCTGTATCTTAGCAGCCATGCTCATCTTCCTTCCCACATGTCTGCTCTCTATTATATTGGCATCTAGAAATGCTTACCAGATGCAAGCACAGTATGTACCAAGAAAGAAAAGAATTACCTAGCAAATTCTGTAAGAGAGAACCAAATGCAATTCTTTCTCGGACTTATCCACCCCAGAAATTCTGGAGACAGATGCCTTAAAGTAAAACTAGGGCAATTCTTACTTATGAAAGAGTAAGTTGTTGGTGCTGTCATCTGTTTCACAAATTAGAAAAACTGAAAGAAATTAGAGATAAGCAGCAGCTACCTCTCCCTAGAGATGTTTGAATATTGTTTGCCAGCCTTACAGCCTCTGATGAGTCTCTTCAGCAGGATTCCTTGTTACTGTCCACCATAAACCCAGCCTTCTGGCCATATTCACCCAACTCTACCGAGACATGAAAATATATAAAAGACAGCTGATTACAAAATTAAGTGCTAGGACACATTTTATTCTTAAGAACTCCAATTTCTGAGCAGTTTCAGTCTCTAAGGGAGGCATCCTCAAATGGCATTGTCCTCTGTGCCTGGCCTGAGCAAATCTTGCCTGCAGCCCACAAAGGTCTCTGGCAGGAGGAGCTTCCTGTGCTGCCCTTCTTCCCATTCCCTTGGGGAGCAGTGACAGCAAGCTCTCATGGTTCACAGCATGGAAACAGCATCCTGAAATGGGCTGGGATGGCTGTACTTGGGGCAGGCACATCTCTGTGAAAATCAGTGCATCTCAACAAAACTACTGAATGGGCCTGGGTAAAAGTTAAGTAGTGTTGCTCCTGGGTAATGGAGGAATGGCATCTCCCAGTCCTGTGCCATCAGCTGTCTTCTGCTTTAGGCCTTCTTTTCTTGACAGCTTTCCCTTCAGTCAAAAACAAGCTGAAATAATCCAGCATGACTGGTGTGGGTAGTTTTGCAACACCTTGAATGAAGCACCGATCGTCCTTCGAGGCCCTCTATGCACCTAGTAGAGAAAAGGAGACTCTTCCAAAGGATGCCTCAGAGCAGCAGCCTAAGGTCAAGGATACCATCCCCAATAGCCATGCTCCTTGGTGTCAGAAGCCCACGTTTGACTTACTCTTGGCAGGAAAAAAGCACAGCTAATCCTACTGATTAAAAGTAAGAAGCCATCTTATAGTGGAAAAATCATTAACAGGCTGTGAGCATGGTGCTGCTGTAACCTACTACAACCCCACCCCTGCGCAAGTTTCAGCCAGTTCAGGAGAACTTGCTTTAAAAACAACTATAGTATGTAAGATATAGGCTGAGGAGCCAGGGCTGTGTCATTCCCAGATGGCAATACAGCAATTGATGTAAGCTTTCAAAATCCTTTTGCAAGGACTAAAGAGAGTAATTTCTGTGAGTAGCTTGACTTCCAGTTTTCATTAGTGCCTGTGAACATAAGGGAGGGGTCTGAGTACTTAACAGATCCTGGTACCATTTTATTCGTGACAGAAAGTAAGAGTTTGTAATGTAGACAGACCATACCTTCTAACGTAGTCACTCTGGGACATTTGATCATGTTATTCTTAGTGTTCCTTTACCATTTTTCTCTAGAGGCTGGACTTATTTTGTGTGGAGGTAAGAGAAATGGTTGTTTGTAATGAAAGCTTGATTGCTTAGGACTAGAACCCAAGAAGGTCATGGATTTGCATGATAAACATGCAAATTTGCAGCTTCTCTTGGCATTTGTTTACAATAGGATTGTAGCTTCTTTTCCTAGGGTTGTTGAAACTGCAAAGTTACCTAAGCTCTTACCCTCCCTTTACACCTGCCATACTGTCATTATCTCTTTTGAAAGATTTGAATAAAAAAATCTTCCAAACAACATTACATGTAGATACTTTTTGCTCTGGGCTTTAGGAAACCTCCTGCAGCTTCTCTCTGAGATCGATTTATTTTTAGTATCACATGCTGTTTTCAGCAGCCACCACCACCACCACACTGTGCACCTCACAAAATGTAATTACCTAGTCTGTGAATCCTGCATAGGATAGGAGTCAGAAACTGTGAAGACACTGGCATTTCTTGTACTGCACAGTATTCGAATTTTAAGTACGAACAGAAAATGTCACCAGAGAAGCTGTATCTAGTGTCTCAGCTATCTACATAGGTTACATGAGATTATTTTGGATTCTTTCTTGAATTTACGTACCCATGCTACCTCCTTTGGAATGAAGTATTAATCTTGGTTATGATTCTTAGCCTCAAATTATAGAGCTTACGTTCTTAAAATCTAGAAAACACATTGAAAGTATGGTCACAGGCAAGCTGCTGGTTGTTGATTGCTCACTAAACCTACACCAGATAGCACCTCTGTGGGTCAGTATCAATGATTCATACCCACAAGCCCTGGATTGCACTGCTAAACAGCTGTAAGTTGAAAGTTGTTTACTTGAACTGTTCCTCTCTCATCTGTGGTAAAATGTTCAGCCCAAGAGACATGGAATGGGGAAACCTTCTTATTCTCTTGTGGATAAGCTACAACACTATGTAGTATTGTACATCAGCTGTGAGAACTTGCAGTGATCCTGGAGTTCATGGTTTATTAAAGATTGCCAAAGAAAATGCCTGAAGTGCTGTTTATCTGCCATAAATTATTTCAAGCACTTTTACTGGTGCTGTAGTATTAATGTTCTATGTAATATTTTTATATAAATATTGTATTTATTGCTAGTAGCTTGAATAGAAGCAATGCATTCAAAAATTCTGGAAGTCTTACAAAGGTTGCTTTTATTTCAGGAATCTATTTAATTGATTCATTTAAAGTGCTTGCTATAGATATATTTAAGTATGACTTAGATGTCTGTAAATGGATAACAAAGAGGCAATTACATTTTTAAATGCAGTGGCTAGTAACAATTTTTTTTACAGCATTTATTCCTCCTCATCAGGCCCCTGTGAAAAAAGACACAAAATGCATGGGGAGAAATTCCCAGTTCTAGTGATTTCACAGAAAAAGTATAAAACATCAGAAGAGCAATGAATTTATTACTAAAAACAAAATTGAATTTTCAGTTCCTGCAATTTCCAGCAAAAGATAAGATAGAAAATGGTATCATTCTTAAAAAAAAAAAGAAGAAACTGATGTGTATTAGCCAGCTTTTTTCTTTCAATATTGATGCCTGCCTTAGGCACAGATCCTCTAAACACTTACTGTGATTTTAACTTCAAGCATAAAACCAGTTCACAAAATCTCTCTAATGGGATTATTCACATGCTTACAGTTAGAAACGCAAATATGTTTCCAGGCCCCTGCATCTTCTGAAAAAGAGAATTCCAGGCCTTAAATCAAGGCTATATTTCCTCTTGTACGGCTGAGGCAATTAGTGCTAGATTGCTGTCCTGGGGAAGCCATCTATAGAGTTATTTCCAACATCATTCAAATTGTGGGTCTTATTTTGCTTGTTCTGTGGTCCTTCGTGAGTATTACCATATGATGAGAGTGTTGCACATGAATGTCAGTAAGAAAATGGCGTGGCCATAAAAATTAGCTTTGCTTGTCTGTAGCTCTGTGCTGCACAAAAAGCACATCCGTCTCATTAGTGCATAAGAAATCGGTAACTTAGACATTGTGCAAAAGCAAGTCTAAATACCACTTTTCAGTTTGTGCCAATCGAGTGGTTAATAGCGTGAGAGCTCTAAATCAGCACAAAATGTTATTTCCAGTGAGAAATACTTAGACAGTCCCTTGGTTATGACTGCTTTGAGGCTACTCACTAGTGAGTGCGAACACTGGCAAATTAAAAAGAGACTGAATTAAAAAGGGATGCTTTACGTCTCACTTGAGAGTCAGCACTCTGGGAGTTGCTCTATATCGGGGTTCCAATCAGGAGACCCCAAAACTTAGGTTTAAGACCCACACGGTGCCGTCACGCATGATGAAGTTCTTAGCAGAACATTTTGACAGTGCATAGAATTTGTGCAGCATAGTGTCTTCCAGCACAATTTCTGCTTCTGAAGGGCCAAAATTAAAGATACCTAGAAGCTAATGTTGTCAAGTAAAAGCCAGTTATAATCTTCCCTCGTGGGTGAGAGGAACTCACAATATCACCTGTTGGCTCACATTTTATACTAAGTTGCAAAAGTTGGAAAGGTGACAGTGATACTAGAAGAGGACACCAATGTGATCTAAGGAATATTTTTATTTGTCAGTCACAGCTTGCTTCAAGAAATCACCATCAAAGAAGGGAAAGCTGAAATTGCCACTGCTTTTTAGTGGAGAGCACCGGCCTGTAAACTGGGACATGAAAGGCAGTAACATAAGACTTTTCCCCGGGCTTTTTGTCTATATTGCTTCCCTCTGGTTGTGCAAGGCAGCTCCCTGCCTGGCGTCCTGCATCCCATCAGAGATGCCTGCGCTCCCACGCTCGCGGTGGGGAGCCCGGCGGTCAGGCGTGGGGTCTGGTCCCTGGGGGAAGGAGGGAACCTGAAGGGCTCTTTGGTGATGGTGTCCACATATTTTGCTGAAACTGCTTACATATTTTTTTCATTACCTTTTTCTTACATGACTGCCCTAAGCACATTAGAAAATTTGTTCTCTGGGAAAAAATTCTGCAGGATTGAAAGAGTTTTCTTTATATTGGAGCTGGAATGGAAGAAATTTCTTAACTCTTGCCCATTTAAAGTATTCAAAGGTCTCTCTGAACATTTTACTTTCAGTCATAGCAATACAAATGATAGGTCCTATTTCTCAGATCATTGATTAAATATATAAGCATAATAGTTTGATTGGATCACTTTTTGCCATTTATCACATAACATTTGATTATTAATTACCTATAACTTACTTTCTCTGAAAATAAATGAATTGAGTTAATATTGGTTAGTAACTACAACTGGGACAAAAACATTACTTGGAAATTTATATGTGTTGCATATATTACACATACTCACTGGGACTTGAGACACTGCACACAGAGCAATATTTCATATTCTATGATGGGCCTGGTCAGTTTGTTTAGGAAAGGACAGAGAACAACAAACTGACTGGGTATTTCCCTATCCTCTCCATGAAGGTTTCTATTTAAGCACTAAATTTCTTTCTTTTTGTATTTCTTTTAAATTAATCTCTGAATCAAAAGTTTCATTACCTTGATAAATGTGGTCTTCCACCTGAGGAAGGTTTTTCCTCTTTCAGTCTGTGTTTTACATGGTTCATTGTTACTGAGACCTACACAATGACTTAATCAATACAAAGTACCCTCTAGGCAATGAGAGACCACAACAAAGTGCAGCATCGTTAAACTGAATTACAGACAACACTTAAGGAGACAAATAAGTATTTTGTTACTATAAAGCTTCACTTTTTTATAGCTATGATGATTGAAAATGTTTATAAAGCATGCATGGTACAGTGGTGGCAGAGGAAGAAGGCTGAGGAAAGTCCTCTAGTTGAATGGCAGCAAACTTCTGCTGCATATTGAAAGATGGGTTGGGAGCTGAAAACCAGAGCTCTCCTCCTGGTGTGTCCAGAGAGCTGCTGAGAGGCAGCCAGCTCGCAGAGCTCTCCTGACAAGCAGCCCCAGCCTGGGGTCGAGGAGGAAGCAGCTGCTCAAACACTGAGCAAGAATTGCAGTTCCCCTCTGGTGTGAAAATGTTAGGGTAAACTCACAGATAAGAAATTGAATGTTGGTCACCAAGGAGAAGTGCATAGGTCCCCAGGGACACCTTACAGACAGATAAGTAATTTCTACTTTAAATATACAATTGCCTCCTTCTGTTTTCTCTATTTCTAAAGAGCTCTTACTTAGCTATTGAATATTAATAGCTGTGATGATTTCTATTGAAGTAATTTGAAAAAGTCATCAACCCTTCTGTAGAAAGTTGCTTGTCTGATTTCCAACATCCTCCTAATCAAGTTTTCCTTTCCTGTTACTTAAAAAAAATTAGATAACTCATGCAGTTCATCCAAAATTCCCATGACAAAGCGTGTATCATCCTTCCTCATCTGTCTGTCTTTCTGCCAGGATTGTATATGAACACCTTCCATCTAAAATTGAGGAGCAATACTGAAATCCTTACTTCAGTTGAGGTAGTCTTTGGCTCATCTCCCTTTGTGGGAGATTAGCCTTCTGCTCAGGCTAGGATCATATATTTAATCTTTATGGTTTGCAGCTGATATAATTATTTAGAACAACAAGATACTGAATAACTTTCAAGATAATCTTAAACAAAGCACAAAGCTTTTCTGGGAACTAGAGTCTTCTTTCATCTTTAAGGTTGCATAGCTGAAGAAGAAAGATGTCTTCATAAACAAGAAAAGTTACCTAACAACAAAAAATGTTTTACTCTAGCCCTCTTTCCCTCTGCAAAAATATGTGGGCAATGGCTTATATATGTGCTGAGCACACACTTGAATTCCTCATGCAAAGAAATCAAATGCCTATTTGTAAAAGGATCAGGGATGTGTTCATTTTGCTAGCTGCATGTAAACCACTCTGTCCTGTCTGTGCAGAGAGAACAACTGCATGTTGCAACTGCGTATCTGCGTTGCTTGTGAATTTATACAGGCAGATCCTTAATGGGAATTGAATGGCTGGATAAGATTTTTGGGTGAGTTTTTCAAAACAATTTAGCATTGGCTTAACTTTGCTTCAGCTCACAGAAATCCAAGAATTCATTATTGGCTTACAGGACACCAAATTAGGCTTGTGATGAATGCTTTGGAAAACACTTTTTTTTCTTGGTCATCACACACATTCAACTTGTGATCCAAAACCAACCAGTAGCCTAAAGTGTGTTGAAAGATGTGGCTGTGCACATGAGTCTGGACCCTTCTCTTCACTTCTGACGATTAAACTGCATTACGATTAGCTACAAAATTTTTCTTCTCATCAGTTAATGACCCTACACCACACTTCCAGTTCCTTTCAAGCTCCCTTCCTGGTGAAGGAGCAATCACTGGCATGAAGTCTGGGCAAACCTACAAAAGCATGGATTCATTAGGGGAGGAGTGGAGCTAAATGGGTTTTATCCCCTTAGCACGGGTGTAATACCTGTTACTCCTGGGAGTACCCCTCTGCACATTTATTTACTCCCAGCCTAGAACTAGAGCTAGTCAGGGAGTGTGCAGATTTCCCAGTTGCAGAAATCTTACACACAGTTTCTAAAGAGCCACAGAAAGCAAATCCTTCTGCTGCCTGCATAGCTGCCTGTGCCCTGGATCTTGCAGGCCCCAATCTAAGTGACTACAAAGCTCTGGTCATTCTTGAACACTTGCTTACGCACCCAGCCATGTACTTTAGAAGACATACACCTAAATACTTTTTTGATTATAAAGAACTTGATATGAACAACTGTAGTTGCTGTACTACTGGTAGTTAACCAATAGGGAGGAGAAGTGATCTGTGTTGGTCTCCCATGACACAAGAGGTGGCCCATAAAACAAACTGTTAAGATACAACTCTTGCTGTGAAAATGTTTGGGTGCTCTCTCACTAGAGAATGCAGCACAAGAAGGAATGAAATGCACTTTGTGTTTAAATGCAAGCACAATTACCATTACTTATCAGCCTCACAAGTTATGGCGTCCGTCTTTTTTTCAGATTAATTTGTAGAAGTGAGTTGGCTTAACAATATGATCTGAAGGACCTACAATGCATTAGAGCTGTCAACATTGCTAAATATCAGAATTAGAATGAAGTAACTTAGTTTCCTTAAATTACGAAGGCAGGGAGGCCCCAAGAAGGTTTTGTTATTAAAAAATCCTCCCTTTTATCTGAAATTTGGTTTTCTATTCTGTTTCTGCCACTTTGAAATGGGTGAGGCATGGTGAGAAAGAAGACAGGACAGGTCCCATTCAAGTAGGCGCTCTACTGGTCAATGCAAACTGGAATTTGTGTCAAGGTCATGGGAAAGGTCAATAACCTAATTTGTTTTCCTGCTCTCAGCAGAGCACTTCATGTGCTCCAGAAAGAGGGGGGAAAAAGGCTCAGCTTTTATGGGCAATGTCCTAGCACTACGAATAAAGTGCTCAGTGTCATCCACCAAACCATCATGCAGAAAGTCTCTCCTTTTCTACAGCTATGAACATGACAAGCCCTCAGATCTCACTGCAGCCATTACCGTTAATCCCTCACAAGCAGTATGACGCATGGAAAGATTATGGTTCCATAAGGAAGCTTGGTACAACAAAGTGCCTGTTTAGCAACTTACTTTCTCAGTACATTATTCATATCTGGATATGACCTGATGTAGGTAAAATGGGTGTACTTAAACAGGGCAATACTATGAAAACACCTCTCAATTCTAGAGGAATTTGCTGGCATTTAGACTGGGGAAGAGAGGGAACACCTTGAGGATCTCCTAAAATCCTCTAGAATTTGTACATGTGCCTCCTGTAAATCTAGCCTGATGTAAACAAAAGTGGTTTAGTCTGTAACTCTGTAGTTCTTCAGATTTAAAATCAGTTGCACACCGCAGCTAAAAAGAAGCCTTAGCACTGTCAGCCTGTCAGATACTCAGACACCAGGATTAACCCTCATTGCATTGACTTATTGGGACTCAGTAATAATCGGCATTTATTACACTCCCACGCTTGAAAAGCATTAGAATGAGGTAAAAAGTAAGAAAATGCCCAAATCCTCCAGTATTCAGGTTGTAGGCAACATTTCTGCCTGCCTCTGAGATGGGGTTATTGCTTTCCCAGCACATTCTCCCCCAGGAGGGATTCCAGATTTAGCACCATCCTGCATCCATATATCCCCTGAAATGCACAAGGATGGGAGAATGGTAGATCCCATAAAGCGTAAAACCCCCTTTCTGTGCTTTAAAGCAGATTCTGACAACTTCTCAGTGCTGGTCGGCCAGACTGTGATTTTCCTTCCCAGTTCAGGGACTGAACCTACCAGTAGAAAGCCAGCGGGAGCTAGGAGATGCTGCTCCTCAGTGGGCTTGTGCGCACTCACTGCTGCGCGAGGAGAGAGCTGCCCACCCACACCAGCTCGGGGTGCCCATCTGGGGATGCCCAGCTCCCAGCCGTGCCACATGCCACCTATGACAGGTGTTGGTGACCCCTGTGCCAGAGCCCTGCCTGGCTCCCAGGGCGCCTGCCTTTCCTCCTTGCCCTCGCACACCAGTAACACCTGATCTCACTCCCAGGGAGATGGCTTTGGAAGCAGGAGTTGCCCTGGGAAGCACAAAAGGTTTATTTTAAATACACGACGAAAGAAAAATTATCAGCATTTTTTCTAGTGTGAGAAGAAATGGCTTAAGAAAAGAGGTTTTGTTGTCTGCTAAAGCACTGGCCTGTCTCCCTCTAAAGCTTGGCTGGCATCAGACGGAGATGCCATGGGTAAGGAATTAATTGAGGTGGTTCATCTCAACCCTAAGAGAAAGTAGACACCATTTTTTTTTTAATCTACATGAAATTTTTTCAGTTTGTCCTGTTTGGTAAACTAGACTTAGCAAAGAAACTTAGCAAGGACTTGGCTAAAAACTGACACTTTCAGTTCAATGAAGTCTTGAGTACGCTGGTGCAGCGAGCCTGGTTGTATGTTTCTTTATGCTCAACCGTTTCAAGATCTTTCTTTTTCCCTTTTGGCTGGTGTTTCTTCCTCCAGTTAGATATATCTTCACAAATTTATTGTCCTAGGACTGTCACTCATTGTATAGAAGTTTGGTTTTAAACTTCTTTAAACAAACTTGCATAGAAGCATTGTTTCTTAAAGTCAGTCATTTCCATAGAAATCAGAAAGCTGACTGAGAAACCACTAGCATCAGGCACTTAAAATAACCTTTCTTCAGTGCACTCATTAAGCCTTCAGTTCCTTTAATTGTATATATTATATTAGCATGTGAATGTGTGGCTGTGCCTTTCATTTCTTCATGAACTTTTTGGTAACTCTGTAAATGTTTTGTATTTCTTTGTTCCCCTTGCAAGGAAAATAGTAAGCTGCAAAGTGGTATGAGATGGAATAAAATGTCTCCTCACATCAAGGGATTGCATCAGATCCTGCATGCAGTTTGCTTTTAGTCTTCCAAAGGTGTAGTTACTAGGGTGTTCCCTAAGTATTAGGTAGTGTTGAACTGGATTGAGCTAAAACAATTCAAGGTGGCAAGCATCTTCTCTTGAAACATACAGCTAAAGGCAATGAAGCTCCTGAGGGCCAGTTCTACTATCAATCCTGGAAGGCATGTGAGTCAGAAAGGCTCAGGAGTGCCAGCCCTGAAAGGAGGAGGGCTGGGTGTCTACAGGAACTGCCCACGTTGGGGAAGGTTCCCCTGCTCACCAGGCTGGAGACCCTTTGCAGGGATTGCTCAGTAGCCCACACAGAAAAGCCCCCGGGGTGCCTAAAGGGAGGGAACGGCCCCTTCCGTCACAGAGTGGGTCACAGACCTGGGAAAATTAGCTAGTAGTTCAAGGCAGGTCTTTGGCAACTCAGGCTAATTAGAAACGTGGTATATTGACTTTGCTGTTAGACACCCCAGCTTTTGCCATTTTAGGGACATGCTTTTCTCTAGTGTCAGTATTGCTCACAGTCTGTTTCTCAAATCTGGGGTTGTTTGCCATCTGTGAGATTACATATTTATGTAGATAGATTAAATAGCTCACTCCGACACACTGCTTCCATTTCTATTGTGCTAGTTTATAAATTTACATGGTTACAACATTCTCTAATTCAGTGTTAAGAATAACATCTTTAGACACAGACGTTATTAATATTAACTCCTGCCTCCCCAAGTATGGCAAGCAACTATTAGTAGCATTAGTATTCTATTAGCAGACATTTCACAGAGAATGAAATTCACTTAAATTAGAGCTGACTGAAAAAGGTAATACATGCATTAAATATTAATATAGTTTTCTTATGAAAACATTCAGAGGACACATCAGAATTGTCATTTAGCTTTCCCTTCTGTTTGTGGAATATCTGTGATCATAATTTTCTTCCATTCATTCCTTATTTAATGAATTGATTATGAATATTTGAAAGTCAAGCTGTGCTGCTCAGTTGTTATTCATCAGAGAAGTCACACAGTACTTTTTATATATTCAAGCATTTATGAAGCAGATCCTCACATGTGCCAGTTTAAAATTTTGTTTCCACAAATTCTCTGTGATGCAGCTTTGAAACTTCTATTTTAGAAACAGTTGAACACAAATGACTCCTAAAAGTGATAGGAATTGTGCATTTGGGGGTGAATTCAGCCACACAGATTCTACAAGATGCAAACGTCCACGCGCAGGACTGACCTAATAAAACAGTAAGACAGTAATAGAAATGTATATCTTCCAAAGTAGCTGCTTGTGTTTCAAAGTTGAATTACACTCTGTTTTTTAGCAAATCCAGGGAGAGATTTATCTCAAATAACTGTAGCACCTCCAAAGGGCTATTCATTGCACCCTCTCTAAAGACATCTCTGGATGCATCAGCCTCTTTGCAATGAGTAGTGAGGCAGCACAGACAACCAGCTTAGACATGCCATTTTTAGATAGCTAATGCTGGGTGAAATGAATGTAGCCGAACAGTGCACGTCTCAGATGTTGCACTGATTGGTTGTTGCATCCCCTGCAACCCAAAAGTGAAGCCAGATATGAAATGTACTGCTTGACATAGATATAATTATCAGCACCTGCTTCTCTGTTTTTTGTGTTAAATTGGAGATCTTAGGGAGTTTATTTATTTTTTTATTAACCAAGGCTTTCAAGTTCAGTTGAAGCCATTCTGTGTACTCTCTAATTTAATTCTGTGTGGTACTAAACACTGCTTATTGCACTTGTTCAGACTATTCCAGACTCATTATCTAAAAGTATTGGAATGACTTGCAAAATTTGAACCCATGGAAAAAATAGTGTGCAGCTTTTTTTGCCTTTGAAAAAAATCTGAACTTGCTATATATTCAAACTGAGCAACAGGGCTTCTGACTTGACTAAGCAACTCCAAATTCAAGATATTTTGAAGTCTCATAGAGCCTGTCATGAACTCTGGAAGGAGTAGCAAATAATATTTAATCAATGCTGAAAAAGATATAATGGGAAGTAAGCTCTACAACATCTCAGAATATTATTGCATGAGATTTTCAAGCACTATTATCTTCAGGAGCACTTGAAATATTCATGTATTTAGGCAATTGATAATTCTGGAGTGCCTCCCAAAATAATATTGGATTTTTCATTTAAGGCTTTTCAAAGCAGCACAGAGTACTCATTCCCAGAACATCCAACATCTGTAAGGCAATTTAGGCTAACAACCCAAAAATGGAGGTACCGCTAGCCAATATTAAAAATGTAGATCTTAGCTACATTGCAAGGAATCTGATGAATTGTAGCACAGCGCACACCAAGATGCCAAGCACTGATCTTTTTTTTTAGAACAGATGTAGCCTCATGCTGTTGAATCTTCATATTCAAATAGACACATGAGAAATGCATAGCATTTAGCACATTCCTTCAGAGCAGTAACTCCAAGGGCGAGTTAAAATAACTAGCATTATTTCTCTGACTGTTAACAAAAATAAATTCATACTGCATATCTTTGTCTATCTCTCAGTACAGTATAACACATTTATAGGGCCTCCCTGCTTGTTTCCTTTGATGAATATGCAGTATAATGCTTTCATTTGCAGTGTGGGCAATTGCAAGGACTGTTCACCTGCAGATCAGGGATTCTCTATGCTGTACAAACAAGGCACGAGAACACACTGTCTAAATGGGATGAAGCAGACAGGCACTGTGTTTGCGCTTCACAATACTGTTCCTTCTACTAAGCATTTAATTTCCTGTACAGCACTGGAATCTGCAACTTGGCTTTAATAGTAACCCAGAGCTGAAAATGTGACAAGGACTTTACAGACATTAGCAAGATGCATCCTGGGTCCCAAAGGGCTTTCAGCTTCACTAGCCGATATAGCAACTTCAGGATAAGCATCGAAAGAAAGGCAGCCAGCCTGTCATCTATCCCAATCACCACTCTTTTTGTTGAACTCTGCATTCTGATTCATTCCTTGTATTTAAATTGGGAAACTCTACTAACAATCATTGCCACTTTCTTCACTGATTTTGATGCCTTCTTTTAAAGGCAAGCCAATACTGAAGGGCTGGCCAGCTGGTGAACTTAGATGATGACAACTCCTCCAGAAATAATGATTTCATGAGCTGCAGAAACAGCGTGAAAGTTTTTTTCAGAAATATGAAAATGTTTACAAGGGACCATCTTACAATTTTTTCCATTAAAAAAAGTCTCTGGCTTCAGCCTTAGACAGCCAAACTGTAACTATTAATCTGATAAATTCCAGTCTCTATTTATTGCAGAGCTAGGAGAGACATTGGCTTTTGCAGAATTTATCAACTATTCACAAGTGTTAATGTTTGCAAAGTTGCTAGGTTGGGCTATGCATCTGCACAGCTATTTGGAAAGAGATAAAGGAAACTTTAAAAAAAAAGCCCTATCTCTCTGCTGTGATATTATTAGATGTTCTATGGGTGGGTTCTCGCTTGTCTAAGGTTATTCCATTCCAAAGATCTTATGTGTTGCCCTTAAGATACTACTGTCCTTGGAATCAGAAAGATGACAGCAGACCATTGTGTTCCTGAATTAAACATACAGTAATGTTTCTCAGCTTCCTGTGCCCCTCTTTTTCTTTACACGTCTCATTTCTGAGTGCGTTTCTTGTAACTTCAAGCCTGCTTAATATAATTGGCCAGAGAACAACAGTTCTATTCTATGATAACTTTAAAGGTCTCAAATTCTTTTTGTTCCACCCTTGAACACACAAAATACGGTCTTTGGAAAATATCACAAAACAGAACTGTTGCATTTGTCTATTTCAAACTGGAAAAAAAAAATCACATTTTTTGAGTCACTGTTTTTTCCCTTTCTCTCTCTGGTTGGAAGTGATCTGCACCACAGGAATATATTAATTTAAAATTTGTTCAATCTGTACTTCTTCAGAAGTTTTTATGCTTTGACAATGCAAGCTAATCCATGGAAATATATTTAGTCAGAAATTTCTGGCTGTTTATTTTATTTCAACATTGGGGAAGGTCTGGTTATGGGGAAAGACTTCTGATATTTGCTGATGCATCTGCCAAGTGTGACTTCTCTCTCTGATTTATTCATCAATTTTTACTGCAAAGTCATCGTGCCATGGATGATTATATCATCCTGCCACTTAGGGCAGTCCAGGACTCTTCAGGAAGAGCCTTTCCCTAGAAGTTAACAGGGAAAGTGTTAGCCTATTCATTCGTCCTGGTGTATGCTAGCACGTGCCACTCCTCACCAGATTAGAAATGAGAAATGAGAGTAGAACCTTCTCAGAACTCACAATATTCTGTGATTTCTCTCCTGTTTGCTGCCTGAATGTGGGCTCTCCAGGCCACGTACTTGGCTGTCTCGCTTGTGCAGACTCCTGGCTCTGTGTGGGGTCTGTGCACTCCCCGAGGGCATCTGAGTGCTGCTGGCTTTGTCATATCATCAGAGCTGTTGGAGCAGGTGTCCTCCTCCAGCTCTTCTGTCCCCATGTTTTCTGCTCCAAAAGCTGAGCACACCTTGCTCCTTCCACTTCATCAGACACCCCCCACTCCCCCCGCAGCAGCACAAATGGCTAATCAGGCCCTCATACACAAGCCAGCTTGCAGAAGGGATCTGTACTGCTGCTGTCTGCCATTCCCCACCCAAGCAGCAGTCCCAGGACTCAGACTGACAGGGGAGCCAAAGGGTCGACATATTAGCACAGTTGTACTCTGTGCGAAGATATGACCCTGCCTTTCCATTTGCCAGCATCTTCATTCTGACCTTTCCATTGCTGGCACATCTCTTGCGGGCCCAAAGTAGCTCCCTGGACAGGTGGTTTAAATGTTACTCACAACTTGTTTCTCCACGTGTGGTTGTGAGGCTTTTGTTTGCATGTTTGCTTAGAGCTAACATTAGAAGAGGTTGGAAAGGCAACTTGTAAAATAAGTCTGAGTGTATTTACTATGAATGGCAAATTTACATACATCTATGTAGCAAGGTGTGGGAGCTTTGCAGCGCTTCCCCAGGACACGTAAGCTCTGCCTCAAAATGGTGACAAGTATAAATAAATGTATACTCATAAAACTGCATTGATGCTCATTGATCCTGTTATACCAAAGATTTACACGGCAGCCTACTGTGTTTCTGTCCTGGTGGTTGTAATTCTTGCATATTTCCACCAGTCACCTGACCTCAGTGTTTTAGTCTTGCTTGAAAAAAGGGTGGGAACTTGGCCTCATTGACGTCAATGGTAAAACCCCCATTAAGTTCACCAAGAGAAGATTTTCTCGGCGCTTTTATATAGCTCTAAATGAGGGGTTTGTATATGTGTCTTCAGCAAAGCAGGCTTTTGCATCTCTAAAGAGAGCTGTGCTGCAAAGACAGCACAATGAGAGACGCTACCCACTGTAAATTATATAAGGGGACTAAAAGGCAATGGCACAGAGGCTTCTAAAGAGAGGCAAAGTGTGAGGGCTGTTGTGCTGAAGTCTGTAGCACATATGGGGTTCAGCCCAGGGCCTGACCACACAGCTTTCTCCCTGCTTCTGTGAATGATGTTCACCAACAGCAGGAGTGTCTCATCAGGTCTTTGCTAAGGTCACTGATTTCGGAGAATGCAGTTAACGCAACTCTGACGGTTTCCTGAGGGATCCTAGGTGGCAGATTTACTGATTAATTGTGCAAATTCACAAACCCTATAAACAAATGCAAACCTCTCCTCTGCTGCACAGAGAGTAATGCAACCAGAAGCCACTTCTGGTGCAGGGTCTTCAGACGCAATAAATGTGTCTTTTGGTTTCAGCTGCAAACACTGGTCTTCCCACCGGGCCTCGTTGTTGCCTAGAACACACTGCCCTGCAAGCAAGACAAGGGATTAGGCAAATGTAACTGTGGTAAACAGGTCTGTAACTGCACACCCTGCCTCGCAGACTTCAGAAGAAGCTAGCACATGAAAGCTGCAGGAAGCCTCTCATATGGCTAGTGAATCAACATAAATATCTGACATCTTTCTTATTTACCATTGGGCTATTCCTACATGGTGTCAATAAGAAGTTGTTCTAAATTACCTAAAAAGTGCAACAGATTAAGAATTTATTATGCATTCACTGGGAAAACAGAAAAGATGGCACTGAACTATCTGATGAGAGAGAAAATAGAAGACAACCTCTATGATTCCTCCTTATAAGAAATGGCTTTGGACTGTGGTATATTTCAGGAGGGTATTTACCTTTGTCCTATGTTCAACTTTGGATTACAAAGAGAGAAAAATAAGGAAATGTTCAAGCACAGGTGATGTCTTTGTAGCAGAACCCAGTTCTACAGAAATACTGAGAACATGTGACCAAGTTAGAAATGTTTATTCCTACTCTTCATGTCACTGCAGTTTCTCTGATATCACTAGAAGAATCCAAAAGTAGGTGATAAATATGGTTTAATATGTAGAATATGTTATTGCTGCAGAGATGTATTTTGCTTAGATACATTATTTAACTAAATGGGCAAGCAATTGCATTACGGAAATACTGTGACTGAATGGCTACAGATACTCACTATGTTCACTGCTTCATCTTCAGGTATCTTTGTGCAATTTAACTGCAAGACCTTTCAAGCTTGACAGAACAAAAGCCGTTACTTGGAGGCACTGCCAAAGGGAACTGTGGAGTCCTAAAATTTTGTAACCTTACTTTGAGGTCCTTGAGCTGTAGCTACAGAAAATTGAATTCAGCTCAGCAGCAAATGCGTGTGGAAGTGCACAGGCTCTGTAATTTGCACCAGGCCCTGTCTGAAGAGGTTTGCTGCAGGAGGCAACAGAACTCACGGCAGCCAGATGTCAAGGTTCTCCCTCACATATACAGGCAAACGACCATGAATTTTCCTTTTATAACTTTAATATTAGGTAATAACAAACAGTCATGAAATAATCTTAAATAGATGCTACTGGGGGATTTTCCTAATGCAGAGTCCATGCCCCATGCACACACTGTCAGTGCAGCCAATATTTGCAAAAGTCCTGGTCTGACTCCAAAGGAGGGACCTTTGCGGGGAAGAGCTGGAGACGCAGCGGGGGCCCAGGGCCTGTCTACATGGCCACAGCCAGAAGCCGCTCAGGATTCACTGCCTGGTCTGAGCACTCGGAGGACATCAGGTCTAAAGGCATCCTTCCGTTAATCTTACACTGAGCCACATATCTTGCAGGGTCTGTAGTGGTATCCTTAAGAGAACCGAGGCTGAAGGGCCAAACTTCTTTTTTCACCTAGGGATTTTTGTCCCAGTCTTGACAGATAAAACCTCAGAGTTAAGGGCTTACTAGCTGCCTGTTTTAAAAGAGGTTCTGGAACTTTCAATAGATGTAATTGTTCCCCATAACTGTTAAAAACAACTCTGTAGACTACAAAACACAGTTCTGCATTGCCTAAGGCTGGAGGTAGCCACCACAGGTACTTCGGCTAGCTGGGAGATGAACAACAATGCACAGCAGCAGTCAGTGCTATACAGGGTTGCCCCAAACTTAACAGAATAGAAAATATAAGAAGAATATAAATAGAACTAAAATTTAGCTATCAGTAGTATGTGGTTGCTCAACTGATTATGAAATGCCATAACTTCTTAACCTCATGAGTTGCTTCATAAAGACTTAATGGGGGGAAAACTCTGTTTTCGGAAATTAGTTTTGCTGAATATTTTCGAACGATGTGGGTTAAAAGCCAAAAATATTGACAGGCATCACTGGGGTGAGGCACAGTATCAAAAAACACTGCAGGAAATAAATACTTGGAAGACGATGGGAACTATATTTGGTCCAATTTGCTTTTTATTTATACCAGTAAATTTAGGGGTTAACTCCAATCAATACTGGCATTAGAATTATAAAGACAGAAAACTAATGGGAGTGAAATTAATTGATTGAAGCTTTTATGCCTGCTTTTCCTGAGGCAGGAAGGTAAAAAGAAAACAAGTTTTCAGAAACAAAAATAGAAATATAAAATTATGATATAAATTAAAATCCAGAGAAGATTGGCCAGAAAAAATGCTAGACTTAAATGAGCATTAAAACAGCACCAGCTTGTTCCTGGGGATCTCATGCTATTTATTGCATGCTTTGCTAATGAAAGGTGCCAGACTCACTCTTCTGACTGTATAACAACACACCAAGGGGTTCTGGAAAGAATACAGGATGATACTAGGGTGTCTTAGAAGCATAGGCAAAGCCAAATAATGCCATCTGGTAGCCAGGTTTCAGTGAGTAAATGCAAAAGCTGGTGGAAGGTTATGACAAGCACACCAAAGCTTAATAATGCAGAGACATTAATCCTTTCTCCCCTGCCTGATTACCCCAGCAGAAAGTCTGCACCAGCCTGTTCACTGTAAATGATTCAATTTACCTTTTTTTTCCCTGGGCATGCTTGTACAGCATTTAGCATGCTTTCAGCTTTGCCCAAATAACAAATTAACAACCAAATAGAAAAAAAAATTCTATTACCTCAAACTCTATCTTCCCAAGGTACAATCTGTGCCTAGAATTAATTTTATGCAGGCAAACTGTACTCTTAAAAAAGGAAAAAAAAAAGTGTCTTCTCCGAGAAGTTTCACCAGGTATAAATATGGTATAAAGAGGTGTGGTTTTCCTCATGGTCATTTGGTGCAGTTCACTCCTCATGTCTAGAGGATTATCAAAAGGTTTTACCCAAGTCTTTGCACTCCAACATGCCTGAAGGCCAGTGGAAAGGCAGTAGTACTTGCAGACCCCTGCTCCCAGAAGATGCTAACCAAGTACTTCAAATCCTAGGATCCCTTATCATGCCCTTTGCTGGGTCACTCCCATCACCAAAGGTTCTTCACAGTGTCAAGATCAGGGTGAAGATAGTTTGTGCAGATGCTCATCCTACTTTAAGGTCATCATCTTGTGCCTGACACAGGAGGGTCAGGGCAGGGTTTCCTTCCAAAGGAGCTGTGAGATAACAAGATCTGTTTGATTCTGGTGCAAATAGTACAGAATATTGGCTGTGATAAAGGATCTATTAACTGTCTTGCTCCAAACCATCTATGCTATCCAGGGCTAACCCTGAGCATATGGTACCTGTACTGCTATAGAGAGCCCATAATCCCTTCCCCCTCTGCATTCAAGCCCATCTTGCTTCCCATGCACTGGCCACATGCCACTTGCCAAGCTGCCCCTCTGCTCTCAGCTGCCATTTGGCTGATAAGTGCTGTCTCCAAGCTGCCTGATGTGCACAGCCAGGGCAGGGACTAACCGGAGCTGAAAGGCAGGCGATCCTCCCAGAGACGGCTCATCCTCCAGGGATAGGAAGTGTGTTTTGGGAAGGATAAAAGCATGTTTTAACTTGTACTGGGAATTAAGGAAAAAAATGACCATGCTGTGGGTTGAAGAGTTGTTCTGGCCTCTGTGAATGAGCAGATAAGATGTAGTGTTTTTACATGGAAACCTAAATCCATATTGGTTGGCTCTGAAACTGGCTGTGGCCTGTGCCAGGGAGAGCTCTGCCAGGGGAGACGCCTGCGTGTTGTTCTCCGTCAAAGGCTGCTAGACCACCTCCATCAATAGCTGCTGGCGGAGGAGACTGAGCCCTCAGGGGAACAACCACGTTCTCAAGATTCACCCCTCTGGAGCGTGAACCCAGCGTACACAAGAAATGCGCATCCCTAGCAGAGACACCATCCGCTGCACTTTTTTCAGGATCAAACTGTCCTTGTCCTAATGAACTCTTTGGTAGGTGTGGAGGCATCAAAGCTGGTGGACAGGCTGTGACTTTTCATAATGGAAAACTGGGAGACAGGTCATGAATTGTTCAGGATACGGAGGCGGTGCCTACCCATGGCAAGCTTTTTACCCTCGCCTCTGCAGCCTGCAGAAGCCTGAACAAATAAATATAAATCGTCCATGGTATCCACAGAGCAATAAAAACAGGCAATGGAATACTGATATACGTACTAGGATAGCCATATGTTCTTTAAATGTCCCCTCTGGCTTGATGGATAATGCCCTTATGAATACTTGTAATTAATGGTAAGAACTGAGCTGAATACTTCCTAGTGACAGAAAATCATTTTGAGCTAGGCCCTGGTTTTTAAAAAACAAAAGGCTGATGCACCTGCCTGGAGTACGTGTGCTCGACTTGGGTGCGTGCAGCGGGCAGAGCAAGCCAGGTGGGTGCCCATCCCAAGGGCTCGGGGTCCAGTTTCAGCATGTGCCCAGCGCTGTGAGCTGGCCCTTGCTTTGGCCGCTCACCCTGAGGGCTCAGAGCGCTTGGCAGGGTTCAGGGCCTGTGCTGCTCTGCGAACAGGGCTCACACTTGGCACGTTGGAAAGTTCATCAGCCAGGCCTGAAATTCTGTGTACGGAGGTAAGACACTGGGAAAGGGGAACTCTAAATTTGAAACTCTAACAATTTTGTACAAAATATGCCCTTTCAGCCAGCAGCAAGCTGAGCCAATGTCCATGGCTCAGTGCTTATTAATGCAATCCTCTGGGTTAGGCGAGCACAAAATAACTTTTTTCTGCATCAGTCTGCCAAGCACATTTAAAGCAACCAGTACCCTTGCAACTTCTTGCACGTCGTGGTTGTTGTTGGTTGAGAAGTCACTTGAAATGAGAACATCCTCAGTGTTTTTCATTGTGGGAAAAATTTTACAGGTAAGGGCCCAAGCAAAGCCAGTTTTGGACCTTGCAACTAACTCAGCTAGAACACCACTCATCTTTAGAGTAGCTACCCCAGCTGCCATTAAAAGGCCAAGGGAAGTGAGGCTGAAAATTCAGTTTCAGTTGATCACGTGGAGCAGTCAGCTGAAGGCTGAATAAAAGCTCAGATGTTGAAGGCTGAGAAGCATGAAGCAGGCTTTGGTTTGAAAAAGCCTAGCTCAGATTTCAAGAGGTGGTACTATAGCGTTCGACTTGGAAATCATGCAACACTGAACAGAAACAGAACAGAAACCTCTCTCAGAAAATATACATCATTCAAATATTTCCAGCATTTTATTGATAACCTGTAAATACAAATAAGGTTGTTCTGGAGTGTCTTAAGGTATTCAATAGGTGCTGACTCAGTTGCGTTCCAGAGGAACTGCTCTGAGGCATGGAGAAGGATGTTGAACATAACTATTATACTCATCATGCAAAAAATGTTGTGATATTTCCAACCAGCCTACATACTTCCATATCAGGGAAGAGTTGCTGGACATGCCATGTTAACCTATGGAAAGCCTCTCATTTTCTGCCGGAATAGTGGAGGGACTCCTGCATGAGTAAGTTTCCTTGGCACATATTTTTTAATCAGTCTAGCACACTATATGCACATCTGCCCAGCTAGGATATTCTTCTCCCCCTCCATACTTACATACTCTCCACGCTAGCTAATGTTAGAACCAGGAGTGCTCCTGCAGCGGCCTGTTTGTCAGAAGCTAAGCTCTGCAGTGTAAACCCCTGTAGATCCATGAAGATAAGTACGGCTTTCACCCCTCCGTTCTCCCTTTGGGCCTCCACCGAGGTTGCCTTGTCCTTTTGCGCCTATTTCATCTGACTGTCTTAAACAAGTGTGACAGAGACTCCTGACACTATTGCCCAGTGCCCTGGTCATGTGTTGCTCTGAAAACACTGAAGCAGAAATCGGATGGTCGAGGCACCTTCAGCTCAGCAGAAACTCTGGAGCCCTCCAGGAAATACTTCAGTGAAGCTGAGGTGACAGGTGGAAAAAGGCAGCAAGGCGGGGGAGGAAGAAAGACATATTTTTTGTTATTTTAAACACATGTACTTGTCTTGATTCGTAATGGGAATTCGGGTGGGAAGCACAGCTGGGAGGGCAGAGGGAGAGGCTTATTTTTATTATGAAAACATGCGCTAATTGTGGCTCAAAGCAGGGAGGGAGGGTGGGTGGGGTGGTATATGATGGAGAAGCTACCTGAAGCGGAGGTGGGGAAGGAAGAGAAAAAGAGCAAAAGGATACTACATTTTTCATATCCGTCAATTGAAAATATACCTATTTCTTCTCTAGTGACTGAACATCAACATGAAGCTGCAACACACAGCCTCAGAGCACTGTGTAACTCAGATTCAGCTCTGCTTCTGGCAATAGCTTTTATGGTTTGGTTCTAGCACCTTTTATTTAGATTTGTGTGAACAATTGGTTTTGGGTGGAATGAAATGTTTCAGTTGACCCAAAACTGACATTTGTTTTCACTCCGTCTTCTAAAAAGCATATTCTTTCCCTTTCAGGCATCAATTTGTGTTATGTTTGTGTTTGTTTAAAGCCAAGTAGTGGAAATGCAGAGAGGCATGATTTATACATGCAAGAAATTGGAAAAAGTTCTCTTCTTTCTCAGCAATGAAAGATCCAGGAATGTCCACATCACTCTCCCATGTTGTAAGAGAACTCTCTTTGAGCCTTTTACTTTCTGAGAAACTTTTAACCCCTCGGCTATGGATGATTCTGAGCAGCAGGGTACCTGTCCGGGACTCTGTATTAAATGCCTGACTACGTATTGGTATTGATGCTGGTAAGGAGTCAGGCACCCAGTTGCTCCACATGTTGGGTAAATGTCCAAATGCTCTTTTTCTCAAGAGCTACGGTAGAGCTCCATCCAAAATAGACTAGCTTCATGAGGAGAGACCCATAGCATGGTGTTAATTAATCTCAAACTATTTGGCAGAGAAAGTTCAGGCAGCAACTCAAAGAGCATTATTTGAATTAATAGGCTAATTGCTGCTGGTCTGAGGTTTTTTGAGCCTTACTTTATTAATACCCAGAACGTAAATGTGGATCACTAGCACAATGTCATCTGAGGGCTTCAGATGCAATCTTGTTGAGATGTGCTGGAGAGGTTCTACCACAAGTGCCAGGAGATACATCTTGTTCTGCAGTAAACCATATAAACTCCAATCGCCCCAGTACCTCTTCTGAAAACAGTAAAAGAAGTTCCACTGCTTCCAATTACTATTCTAGTTTCCTCTTAACCTAAATGATTCAGCCCTGCTCCTCTGGAAATGGCTCTTGGGCCCAATGACCATCAAGAGGAAATACAGCAGAATTTTTTTTCGTTTTGTTTCTTTTAATTGTTTTGGGCAGCTAAAAAAGCAGAAGGGCTCATAATTCCCATTGAGTACCTTCTGCTTTCACCTTTGAAAAATCCTACTGTGATCCTAACTGCATTGTTTAGGTGTCTAATACCTTTGAAATCTACTCCTAAAACACTTCATCCTTTATGCAGCAAAGTGCAATATTTTATGCCTGGCTGAATGAGAAAAAGGCACAATAAGGAGCAGATGAAAAGTAAAATTTGGGTTGCTACTCTCTCAGTTCCAAGAACCAAGATGGAATTTTGGTGAGGGAGGAAAGAAGGAAAGGAAAAAAGCTATACTGATATAATCTGAGTCTATGGCCAAGTTTTTCCTACTCTCCCACTCAAGCAAGTTCTCATTGTCTGGTGTTTTATGTGAATTATCATTAACCACAACTTGACTTCTCTATTCTGCTTACCCAGTAAGCACACTTAACAGCCTCTGACAACACTCATAACTTGCCTATGTCTACTGGGATAATTTCAGTATGAAAAACACTACATAAAAATCAAACTCTTCTCCAGCTCTTCTGACACTGTCATGAAAACACAGTAAGTAGACAGATATAGCTAGGATTAATACACGAAGTCTCACAGACAAAACATTCTTCTTAGGCACCGCAAAATGTTCTGCTAATTTTTTTGTTCTTCACACCCAGAAGTTGGCCAGGAGGTACTCTTCAGAAGGGCTTTACAGTGAGCTTTATTGAGCTCTGCAGTGAAAAAAAGCTCCAAAGGGACCATGCATGAAGCAATATAGAGGGTGAGTCAATTAGAAAATCATCCGTGCCATGTGATGCAGGAAGTTCTGTGGTTGGTATATATACTACAGTTTTCCCATAAATAGAAGTGAGGAAATTGTTGCTCTAAAACTTGAATGTGTAGCTAATTTGAGTGTGATCTCACTGAGGGTTGTTGCGGAGTTCCTATTTGTTATTATTTGGTGATTAAGCATAGCTTGTGCATCTGAAACTCTTTGTCTATTCATTCCACTTTTAGACTTGTAGCAGCAGATGCCATACCAATTCACAAGAGAAGATGATTCAAGCAGAGATTTCGCTCTATTTTGGGGATTTGCAAAGGCTTCCTCAGCCCTCATAATTCTGCTCATTAATTCCTTGACTGCTGTCATAAATCTTGTATTTTGATAACTCACTCATTAGCCCAGACAAGCAACATGCAACCCTTGGCAGAGCTCAGGACCCATCTTCTATATAGCAGATAGAAAGCAACAAAATATCTGGCTTCTTCACTGGAAATTTAAGCCTAATATATTTACACTTTGCTTTTCACTGCCCAGAAAAAAAGGTTGATGCTTGGGTTTCCTAGGCTCAGTTCTTTTTTTCAGTTAGGCTGCATTTTACCCTGGTGTACTTTCATTTCACTTAATGAGAGTTACTGTTTTCCAGTGAGTAGAGAATCATTAATCATACATTGCATCTTCAAACAAAATCCACAGACACTTTTCTTATTCCAAAGGAAACCCCTCCCTCCTCCTCTGAAGTCCCATATTTCACAAAAGGTTTCCCACTACTCGGAGGCTAACCAGTGACTGGAAGTCTGTGTCTCCAAAGGCCATGGGCTCAAGAAAATAAATAATTAGACTGCCACCAGCTGCCACCACGTTAAAAGTGATGTAACTGTTGAGATTTGTGCTTTCATACACTCAGACAAGATAAGCAAAGGTCAGGAAGGAATTTTTTGTAAGTACCAAATTATTTGACGTACTTAAATAAGAATTTTTAGTCAAGAAAACACACATACAAAAAATATTTTCCAGCATGAATAAATGTTAAAAGTTTGATCTTTGGTGTATAATCTGTAGCAGACTTACAGAAACTGGTAGGAATTTATGAGGTTATGTCATTTTAAATTGTAATGCATGTATGATGAGAATATGGTCAACTGGGAATACTAATAGCATCAGTAAAGGCCAGCTCTTTTAGAGTACTGAAAAGCAAGCACTAACCTATTTGTCTAATACTTTGCAATCAAAATTTCAACAGCAAAACTGCACAATCTTTTTCTGGAATCTTGATATTACAGTGAACTTATATTTCTCATATCTATTCAGAGAGCAAACAAAAATAGGATTCTGTAAGTCCTTACATCCCTGAAAGTCTTCCTAAATCTCAAAAGAACTGATTTAAAAGGCACAATGAGCAAGGCCTTCATTGTCAAGCTGCAAGTGAACAACCTATTTGCATGCAACCAGTTATATGTTCTTGTCAGTTTTTCCATTCACTGTGACAAGGAACATGCTTTGATTTGGAAACTTTTGGTTTGGGCCACAGCCATATTATCTATTCCACTGGTGTTAATGTATGTCACTAAATGATTGCTATAGCAGAAAAATTTTTAATGATATGAGGCTCAGAATGAAATTATATAATGATTTATTCCCTGAAAAGTGCTGAGGGTGGCTTTTGAGGGTTTCCAAACCAGGTATCAAGTAATGTTTATGTACACACATTGCAGTGATCCACTTGGAAATCCAAGCCTTGATCATAAAAGTCCATCTTTTACCCTTTTCTTTTAGGTCAAGTGAAAGTACTGCTGAAAGTATTGGGGAACAACCTGTTTTCTCAATAGAAATTATATGACCCCCCCCCGCCTTCCTAAGACTTTTTCCATGTCTTAGATTTTATGATTGACAAAATAATGACAGCTGCATCCTTTCTAATTTCTTAAAGGAATGCAGCTAACACTACCCAGAAGGACAAACTGCCTGGGTTGAGGGGAGCCGGGAAGGGAGAAAGCTTGCATGGTTCAGGAAAACAAGCAGTGTAAAAGGTTCCTGAAGACATTCAACTAAAATATAATTACTAAAACAGCTTTGAAAGGAAGGAGTTAAATTACTAAGTGTGGCTGTGATCATTCTCCTAGTTTAAATTTCTCTGGTATAAATGAAATGAAATAGGACCTGAACTCTGCTAATTAACTACCCTACCCACAGGTGATCACAATATGTGCCATGTAAGATCCCTGCAAAAACAAAATTTATACACCTAGAAATGACAACTGTGCATATTAAAACCATTTTTGTGGTTTACAAGAATAGCAAAGTCCTTCGATAGCTAACCAGGAAAATTAAAGTGGGGGGTGTGGAGGAAATTCTGCATACATTTAGAAGTAATGATTTAGACAACATTTCCCTTGAATTAGTTCATTTTAAAAGAGAACAAAGGGTTTGTCCTGCTGGGTAGCTTTTCAGCAGGGATGCCCTGCCTGCCTTATTTCAGATCTGCAACATTATGTGGTTTCAATTAGTGGTAGCACTTGCAAAACTAGTAACACAGACATTTTGGCATGAAATCTGACTCCAAGGCGGTGAAGGGTACTTAAGATCTACTCAGGGATGGGTGGAGAAATACAGTATATTTGAAACAGTGTTGATCATTTGTCATAATGGTGTCACTTCTACAAACTTCGTGTATTTTTATAGGCTTGGCTTTTCACTTCTTCTTTGCCTCCCTGTCTAGAATTTGCTTTCCACTTATCCAGCATCCCTATTTCCTGTCTCTTTTGTCACCTGGCTACTTACTAGGCCCTCAGTTAAGTTTTTCTTCAGGCTTTTAGGGCAGCCAAGTGTCCTAGCTAAACATGCTCAAAATATTATAGTACTTACAATGCTTAACATTTACAGAGTCCTCTTCATCTTCAAAGTCCTTTGCAAACACTAGTTACAATAAGAACAATCCTGCATTGTCAGGGACTGGCTGGTTTAGTAGTGCGTCTGTCCCCTTAATGTTGCGAAGCAATTACTAAAATATCCTTTTAAGGCAAATATTAATTCCTTTAACTTTGCAGTCAGGAAAGCTGACTTCTGTTACTATTCCACATCAATGTAAGTGCCTCTTGTAATACATCTGCTGGCAGAAGAAAGTCTGTGCATGATTCAAAGAAGTTTCCCAGTCCTACTTATCCTAGATATCTTGATAGGCAGGTGACATTTTGATGAGTAAAATAACAAATGTCACTGCTGTGGTGATAGACATATACAATATTCCAAATATCCATTGAAAGAGAAGTGTTTAATCCAGGAATGAGAGAGGCAACTGCTTGACAGCATTTGAACACGTATAACTATAATATTTTTAGCAATAAAGTCAATAATTTGTCTCACTATCACATCTATCATGGTGCTAAAGTAGTTTTTACCACGACTTTCCTATATGCTACTTTAGTATGGTGATTGTGAACAAACATAGCATAGCTGAAAGGAGACTACAGCACAGATATGAGGACTTTTTTTCAAGAGTCGCCTTCCTAATCTCCACTAAAGGACGTAGATTTGTTTCTGTGGTGCTGAAGGTTGGAGATCAAAAAGGACCCTAAAGATTGTCACCATGTATTTGTTTTGCTAGTCTAATGCTGGTAACAGGCCTTATTAAAAATCTTGCTTTAAAATCACTACATATTTGGCAATGTTTCATTTTGATACTTGTGGTTGCTCTCAAGCTGAAACAAAATCTAGGGTCTGCAAATGAAAATGGAATCAAAGTGTGGAAAATGCTGCTCATGTCAAACCCTGCTGTGTTCGTCTGCTGAGTTATTCACGTGTCTGGTCAACAGCATTTATTTTTATCAGTGTCTACCTCACCCTTGCTTGCACAGCCATTTACCCTCACTCATACTTGCACTAGGAAGCAGCAACCTGAACTAAGAGCAGAGGAGGGAGCAAAAGCATGGGACGTGGTTAGACTTTCTCTTTCTGATCCACTTAACAGAAATAAGAATATAAATGAGCAGTTAGGCCACTGTGATCAAACTCATATGCAGTGTAGTTCAACTGATTTAGAGCTAGAATACCAAATTTACCCCACACTTCTTCAAGGTCTCTGCAATGGGAGCGTCTTATTTTGGTAACAGTCTTTCTTTTTACATGACAGGTAATCCACAATGATCCACAATCATACAAGCAGGCTTTTCCCAATTTCATTCAGACTGCTTAACAGCTTTATTGCAATTCTAGGAATAAAGACGATCACGTTTCACTGACTTAAGAGAGTAGGTTTAATGCAGTGCCATTTGCCACCATCCTGACGGGCCTTTTTTGTGTGTGTGATTAATACATGTATTAATGCTAATAAAACACTTACGGAGTTTCCCAGATGTAGACATGGCCCCTTAATCCTTCCCTGTTCTGCTGGGGATAATCATTTTTACAACATGAGATCACTTGCACCAGTGAAGTGCATTTTAACACCTTTCGCTGTTATCTATATGAACTGATGATCCTAATAGAATCCCAGCAGTGCATTTAAACTTTATTTCCTAGGTTAATCAGGCTAAAAGACAGTTAACTAAGTTTCCCAAAGGGGGCCTTCTTTACATTAAAAAAAAAAAAAAAAAAAGATGCTACTGGAATTGTTCATCACCAGAAATTTTGCTCATTGAGAAAAGAAAGGCAGCAACGCTATAAAAAGAAAGGGTGTTTTTGTCTTATAGTGGACAGCATGGCACACACACAAAAAAAGAGAGAAATATTTTCTGAACAAAGAAGTCAGGCCAGTCCCCCTCTTTTTTTGATCTTTAATCCCTTCTCTCCCAAGTAGAATGGCAAAGGAGCCCTTCTCTCTTTCTAATAAATAGCTAGCAAAGGAAGGCATTCAATGCTATGTCCCTTTGATCAGCACAAAGCTGTCAGCTCCTGCCGCTTTTTTTTCTACCAGCTCTTGTTCCTGGTTAAAAGTGGAAGTAATACCCCCTGAAAGAAATGCCCTAGGTGTCCTGCAAATCATCAATCCTATTTTTTCCTTGTTGTTTTTTCAGTGGCCCACCCTCCTGGCCTGAGCACCTCCTTACTAACACCCCTCTTCCTCTTTCCACCCTCTTTCCAGAATACCAGTTTCATTTGATCCGCGATTCAGTGTGCCAGTCTGACCTACTGGGACCTTGCTGTCTGAGACTCTACCACTGCGCAGACAGGGGAAACCTTCCTTCTAGCAATAAACAATGTTTACTTCCATACATTTATCTTCCTGTAAAGGAATTAAAAAATACTTCATAGACACAGCAAAGGGATTTTGGGGCATTAGCTTTTAATAATTTATAATACAGCTCTAACTTTTAAAAAAGCACAACCCAAACAACAAATAAAAAAATTACAGGTTGTGCTTGACCGGGTGTCTGAGATCCCATTTTGCTCCAATCTTCAGGCTGCTGCGTTTCAGACAACATCATTGCATCTCAGCAGTAAACAGTTTGCAAATATTGCTGCTTTCAGACAGGTCACTCTGTGCATTTTAAAGCAGGCTCCTTGTTTACTGCTCAGATTGTCTGCAATCTGCATTTCTGCTCCTCACAGTGTCAGGACCTGATCCACAGTTTGCAAATATTATGCAAAGAAAATAATTCACAAAGGCAAACAATCACAGTCAAGTGCAGAACATGAGACTGGCTGGTAATGGGAGAGCAGGGCAGAGGCTTTGGTGTCTGCCTCTGTGTGTATAAAGCGTTGGAGGGGGGAGGAACGGGGGAGTAAGGAAAAGCGACTGTATGAAAGATCATTATTACTAGACAATGTCATAGCCTTAGTGACATGTAATGATGTTTAAATACCTTGCCATTTCCCCCCGGTGATTGCTGCACTGGGTGCGTTCTGTGTGTCTATAGGGATATGTTTTTCAAAAATCAGGATGGAGTGAATGCTGCTCGTTGTTCTGGCTGCAAAATGTCAAACTGCAGTGGAAAGAAATACAGCATTGCAGTGGTGGTGCACTGAGGCCCCCGGTAGGAAAGCAGGAGCTATTAAGTGGAAAATTCCTGCAGAGGACGTGTTTCCATTTCTAATGCGAAGAAAGAGGGTGTTGTTTGAGGCTGGCAGGTCTGTGGAAAATACAGAAAACACAGGGAAGATGAGAAAATGACCTCATTGAACTCTGAGAACTTAAGCAAACAAACAGCTTCAGCCAACATACCACATTTTTGCAGCGCTTCTGCCCAAACAACAAATTGACCTATAAGTTATATAATCACCCACAAGCCCCCGTGCCCTATGTAAATGTGGGGAGGGAGAAGAGGTTTTTCACTACGGGGCAGGGGGGATCAGCATTAGGAAAGACTATATGGGGGTGAGCTGTCTGTCCCCCCCACACCACCACCTTCCCACCCCAAATGGAGCACTCACATGAGGTTCAGGTTTAATTGCGCTCTGAATACCAGCAGAATGATGGCACTAGTTGTTTATTATAGTATGAACTATTTCAGTACAGCATGAATTTTCCATTTCAAAGGATCCTGAATGCCTGCAGGGAAGGGACTAGGTTTTGTGAGCAGAGGGTGGCCTCTCTAAAAGTTGGTGGGGGTTTCGTCTTAGGGATGGTTAAAACTGCATTCTTTGAACCTGACTGGGGGGGCTCTGGGGAGCATGTTTAGGGGCTGTGCTTCCCCCTATAGAGGCCTCCTGTAGTGTTGACTTGGACCGCCTGAGTTACCGTTTTATATCAACTGAACAAATCCTAGTGTAAAAATGCAGGGGCTAACCAAAGGCCATGGGTTCTTCTGTGGTTGTTGTTGTTGTTGTTCTACGTAGCTACAGCCTGGCAGAAAAGGAAGATGTATGCCAGCATCCCCAGCATCTGACTGTGCCGAAAGGTTTGATTAGTTGTGCAAATGCTTGCCTCAGTGTATTTCCAATAACTAATTAATTGAACATAACAGAAAGAAAGTTTTTAATTGGCAGAACAGCAGATAAACCATAATTCATAGTTTACAATAATATTACATACAAATCAGAAAAGGGCTTTTCTGTTAACTAATAGTACATACGCTGTGGGAACATGTTCTCTGCTACCATGTAATTCCAGTGTGCACTTTTGATGGATAGGGCTTTTTTTTTTCGTTTGCACTGTTAAAATCCTGTTGTCTCTTAGTTGCAGATGATTTTATGCACAACCAAAACCTGCTCTACCGTCCAGCATTTTGCATGGACTTTGCCTGTGATAAGCATGTTCGTTTTGAAAGGTACTCGCAACATTAAAGACTGCGTGATGCTTTAAGGAGAAGCATAACTATAAGCAGATAAAGTGTTTGATTTTGACGGTGTGTCTTTAAAGCAGATGCACAGGAAAGGGCAAGGTTCAAATATTAGCAGCAAAGAAAAAGCAGCTGACACAAGTCACAAACTACAGATGCACATTCAAGTTTCATGTAAGCTGCTATTTAGATCCAGTGGTTTGATCCATTCTGTCATTAGATTAGGGACCACTAGCCATGAATGCAGTGAGGTATAATTCAGAAAACCCCAGCAGTTGTAAGGAGCTGACTAGATTCAGTGCTCAGCTTCCCTCACCAAAACATTTTAGAGCAAGATAAAGTGAATTAAAGATGGGGGCTGAGGAGAAAGTGAGACCATCCCAAACTTGACCCAAAAATGCAACCCTTGCCTCTTGCAGGGTTTGAAACATGTGATTAAATTACCATTTTTTCCTTTCCAGTTTGACATCTCCCTGAATATCTGGAACACAAGGCAAAAAATGACAGAATTACATACTACAGAAAATCCGTACATGCAAGACTTTCATCATTGTTTTGTAGGCATACTTTAAGTTGTTTGGGCAAAGATCAAAAAAGGTGGGTGAAGATTGGCGCATGTGGCTAAATCAAACTGAAATTCTCCTATAGCTGTTAAGTATTGCTTTTCAAGGCTCCAGATACCACTTATTTCAGGTATGGAGGAGATAGTGGTGTAGTAATACAAACAGGAAATATTTCTAATCTATGTAGCTCAGATCTGAAAACCAATTTGCCCAGAATCCAGCGCTGTTTCAGTTTAACCCTAAATGCCTGCATCCTCTGCAGCACAATGGCCAAAAGACATTAAAGATCTCCACAGCATTGCGTTATTCCCTTTCTGTGAATGTTTAACCAGGGCAAACTATATAGTGCAGCATTTGTGCACGATGCCATGGATTCTGTTTCTCTTTTCCTTGTGCTGTGTAACGAAGGGGCACTGTAAGGGGCGCATAACTTACAGACGAGAACAGCTTTCTCCTCCACACTCTGACAGGAAATAAAAAGCTCCCAAAAAACTTGAGAGAAAAACAAACTATGTAAACGACAAAAAGAAGCACTGCCAAAACAAAAGAGTTTCGTGCACCTAATAAAAGCAAAAAGGCAGATTTTGCTCATCCTTACCTTGTGGCTACAAATGGTAAGAAAAAGAAAGAAGTAAGGAGCGCCCCATGTATCGTTAGGGCTCTGGAGTTTAGCACCCATTGCAGGATTAAGTCTGCTGAGGAGTGCAGGGCTTTGGTTACACTTTCCCTCTGCTTTTTATAGGTTCTTTGTCTTTTACATAGCGGACTCTGCTCATATCAGAGCTTCTGTTTTGTGTTCAGTTTAGAAAACTTTAGATATCTAAAGAGACTTCTAAGAGACTATTTTAAATAAAAACTTAGATAAATCTGGGTGATGAAGTACAAACCTGAGCCAAGGAGATTGCAGGCAAGCCATGTTCAGCTTCTGACAATGCACCTCAGTCCAGTCCTACGTTACGCTTTCAGAAGTGTGCAGAAATGCCTGGTTAAACTAACTTGTGCAGGAGTTTCATGAAACACAAAAATAGGTAATAGAATAAACAAAAAAATTAATGCTTTGCAAGTTGCCCTTCTTTGTGTCACAGTATCAAAAGATATGGAGTAAAAGAGCCACAGAAATCATTGATCAAGATCTGGCCTTTATTTCTTTGTTCTTTTATTTTAAATCATCAGATTCATCACAGTTGGGAAATGTGAGCTGTCAGCATGCCCAAGCTAGCTTCAGCACTGCCTCCCTATTCTGACCGTAGTGGAAATAGGACACTTGGCCTCTGACCACTGATGGAAGCATTGAATCCCCAGGATTTTTTTACTGTCATTGATCATGTGGGTCTGGTTTCCTACCTTTTATGAATCTAAGAGCTTGAGAGAAGTTTTGAGATCATTGCCTGTAGAAGATCCAAGTGTGAATCAGTCTCCCTCCTTGTTTTGCAGTTCAGATGACTCCCAGTTTGGACAACTGGCGGATGAGGACCCCAGGACATGCTGAAGAGTAAACTTACTGTTTTATCTGGATGCAGAAAGCAAGCCTGTTGGTAAATGGTTTCATACTGAGGCAGGAACAATAAAGGAAACTTCACAGTCGAATGTATACACAGGACTTTCATGGATAAAATGTGTGCAATCTGCCCCAGCACTGACAAGATGGAGACCTTTATCTGTCTTGGGAGCCATAGCTCAAGCTGTGGGTCCTGCTTGGGAGCCACAGAAGGCAACAAGAATCATCGGGTGTTTAGAAACCGTATCTTGGGAGAGCATCGAGCTTTCAAGCACTTGAAGGGCAGCTGCAAAGAAGGAGGTAATCTGTGTTTTCCATGTCCATTGGAACAAGAATTGGCTCAAAATATATTAAGACAGAATTATTTTGGACTGTATTAAAAACCTTATGTTGAGTGATAGGAGGAGGTACAAGTACAAAAGTGAAAGGATTCCCCTGAATGCAGATCCTCCCACACACCAGAAGAAATACATAAATCAATCAAAGTGTGGGTCAGTTTATGCTTGGAAAAAGGTTTGACTCAACCAGGGCTTGAGTGCTGCTCAGCTAGTTTTGACTCAACTAGGTGCTGCCAGCCACTCATGAAAAAAGCATGGTGGTAGAATAGGCCCAGTGTTTGAGAGTGATGGCACAATGGAAGGCTTTGGGAGGGTTTGGACCTTGTTGTTGTTCCCAGCTTCTTGAAAGATCCAAGTCACAGTTGGCCTCTACAGATATATATAGATACATATTTTTCTTATAGCAATTGATCTGGCAGTGAGGAGTGCCTGATTAGACTTTCTGCAGACTGATCTGTTCGCAGTGCAAGAGTCTAACCATTAAAATGGAAACACAGCTAAAATTTGCCTCCTCTGTTGAAACAGTAAGTTTCAATAGAACTTCCTCCAGTTTCACACCAGTGAAGCTAAGTTAAATCGCATGTGAGGCAAGACAATACAGACACTAAAGATCTGTGTCAAGATCGATCAACCTCATGATTTCTCTTACCTAAGTCTTAAGGAGAGCTCCTTGGAGACCATTAATTTCTATAATGTGTATCACTAAAAGAAGTCCGTGGGGTTCAGGGAGAAGCAATAAGGGAGGCTTTTAATGTACTCCCTTTTCTGCTTTTGGTTGTGGTTCACGTAAGTAATGAATATGATGCTAAACTCATTCCATCCAGCATGGTGGGAATGTTACCTAGTGTCACTAACAAGTATTTAGTCTGATTCAGCCCCATAAGCCCCCCACCACATAGATGCTAATTGCGAGGATTAGGGCACACCAAGACACTCAAGCTCCACTCCTATGGGTTTGGGGAGAAACAACACATTTAAACATTCCAGCTACAGTTCCCTTGGCAACGTACATAACAACAACTCAGTAAAACTACGGGTTTCTGTTTTCTTAACTCTTCAGGACATTGACTGAATGAATACTTCCTTGAGGAAACAGTTCAGTCAACCAGATATACTCAAACACTTCTAAATCCAGCAGGCCTTTTCTCCTTACAAAAACAACAGCAGTTGAATTACATGTCAAACTGATCTCCTCCCCTAGCATTAAAGGGTTTAATTCAAACACACACATATACTATTAGCAAACCCTCCATAGAAGTCTGCATGAAAAAAGACAGTAAAAACCAATCACAAAATGTCAGTGTTTCATATCATTATAAAGTTCCTGTAGATCAGAGGACACAGAGAAAAATACACAGGAAATTCTATAAAGCACGTAAGTACTTTTAAGAAACAAAACAATATTAGCATTTGTGTAGATTATAGAACACAATATTGTTTCTGTCAGTTATAGCAATAATAATGTCTATAGCAACTTTATAATGATTGCTCTGGGAATTTAAAATACTTCATAAATACTAACTAATACTATGAAATAATAAGATTTACACCATCTTTGTGAAATATAGGGGATCTGCCCCTGTGTTTACTCCACTGCCTAATGAAGTGGAGTTTCTTGTGACGTTAAGCACATCTGCTCTTTAGCAGCAGCCGTTCCTATCGCAAAAATGTCTGGAAGAGGAACATCCAGCTGACTGCGTGTGCAGGGTGGCGGAAGTCACCAGACCTCACCTGCACCTCACAAAGAGCTGGTGTAGATTTTGGGCTGTCATTAGTAGGCAAAATTAATGAACGTGCTCACAAGGCCTCAGGTAATAGCTGCAACACCAATGGTATTCTGCAGGTTTATTTAAGACAATGGTCTGTCCCCTATTGTCTTTCTCAGAAGTTTAGGTTTATGAAAGCATTAAAACCTTTACCCTAGGGTGGGGTCATCAAATGATGTGTAGCGATTGTCTGAACAGAACTTACCTTGTTTCCTCAGCATACGAGAAGTGACCTGATCTAGCTTTTTAGGAGAGCACGAGAAAACATCAGTATCTATGATAAACCTATAACTATTCCTTAACTACCAGTGCACCGATGCACACTTACTTATACAAAGGAAGAGACTGAAGCTACAAAACTAAATCATCAGGGGTCAAACAGATGTCAGTGCAGTGTAAAGCAATTACAGTTCATAATCTAGCTTTTCTCCCCTTTCTTTCTGTAAGCTTTAATTTTTGTTATTTTCCAAAGGAGCCTGCATGACTTTGCCTTAGATCTTCCATCCCGTGATGGCGAGGCACCTTGTCACGTTTTGTAGCTTCAAGCAGATACAAGAAAGAGTAAGTACACCTTCAAAATTGTTAAAGGCTCTTTACCCTTAAACATCTAAGGCTCCATCGCTCCAGCATTGCTCTCCATCGATGGAGAGCACTCACCTTCTCCTCTGCAGCAGCTCCTATGTAAATCTCTGGGAAGCAGACCTGACCCCCCCCCTTAGCTCACAACAGTTTGTTAAAGATTATGCAGCATCCTCGCTAACGTGTGGTTGCCAGGGCATCCTTGTTCCCTAGCCAACTACTATACTAAGGCTTTACTGGCAGCCATCCAGCTGTGCTTCATTTAGGAACCTCTGCAGCAGTAAAGGATGTGTTTTCCCAATTTATTGGAGAAATAAGTCAGTTTGTTGCTTGTCTCCTAAAGACCCTAAGCATTTGGGGAAACAGTAACTTTTCACAGAGGACTGTAAGACAGGGAACTGCTCTTCTCCCTAGTCTCTACAAACCAGAATTTAAATCTTACTGCAGAGAGCTTGGATTTTGCACTAGCCCAGTTAGTGTGGATCCTAGACACATCAGTGTGGCACTGTGCCCAGACCAGCACAGGCACAGAGCCACACATGGTGATACCTTCCGCAGTGGGGCTCGTAACTCTTAGGTTTTTTCTGTGCAACGTGGCGGTATTGTCTTGCTTGGGAGGAGAGAGGGTGTCTTAGCATGTGCTGCTGTTTCTGCATATCCTGTTTCGCTAAAGATTTTACAGCATCACAGCAACACAAATCCCAGCTAACATTGCTTTTAATGTCAAGTTTTCTTGGGCCAACTGCATTTAAGATGGAAGGAGTATGGTGGCACTAGATAGCTATGAAAGGGCCTTGCTTGCTATTTCAATTAGTGTTGGTGACACCCAAAAATGTAGCAATGCTATGGCTGATTCCAGGCTGGACTTCTGCCCAACGGCTTGAATGGGCTTTGGTTACAGAAGCTGATTGCAGGATACGTGGTGCCAGCAGCAGGCACAAACTGTTGCCATTGCAGTAGTACATGTCCAGACAGAGCCCAAGGCCAGTGCCCAGGCTGAATGAAAAGCCAGAGGGAGGGTCACACTAAGAGGACAGCTTGACAGGTTTTTATTGCTCATGCCATGATTCTTCTGTCAATTAAAGCCTCCAGGGTGTCACTGCTCTTGAATTTCTCATTGCTAGAACAATTAATGAGGTGCATTTGTGCCCTTAGCACCGTCTCGTGGTAACTCTATAGTAGCATTCATGCAATAAGTGCCAGATAAAGAAAGGAGGGGGGCATCCAGATGGAGATAGGATTTACTGGGTTATATATTCCTGCTGTCCCCAAAGTAGAACAGGGTTCCACACACTTAAGGAAAGGATAATTTAGACTGAAAAAAATCAATAAAAGACAGATGCCGCCATCACTTCAGCTGTCACTCATACACCTAACAACTGCTGCCTATATGTCAGTCGGTTATCTGAGAATTAATCCAACCTAAACTACATGTACCCTGGAATAGGCAAGTGGAACAGGCAAGGAAAGTTTCCTTTTTCAAGGTCTTTTGTTTTGAAAAGGCAAGAACGAGAGCCCTATGTTTAAGACCAGGAGAGCTGCAAATTCAAGTTTTGGAGGTCTCTTTACAACCTTAGGCAATATTTTTATAATAGCATCTATACAATTTTGCTAATTTGGGCAGCAGTTTACAGTCAAATCCTGGCCCCCTTTTTATCCATAATATTTATGTGTTAGCTTACACTCTGGCTTTAGCCTGGGAGAAGCCAACCAGATTCTCTAGACAGGGATAGTCAAGACAAATTAAACACCAGATGACATTCAATGTTTGTCCCTGCAGGATGGGTAAGCCTCACTTAAATCACTATTCTGAGGCTGCAAGCAGTCCTGTTGAGGAGCAGGACTGAGTCCTATTGAGGACAGGCCAGATGCAAGCCAGGTCTAGTTCCCAAAGTGTAGAGTGGATTAAAAGGTATGATTGCAGATCTAGTTAGGGAAACTTTAACATAGCTTGTAACAGATCAGCTAAGAATGATATGCATTACTAGCACAAAAGTAGAGATTTTTGCACTCCAAGGCTGCCTTAGCTATCACTTAAATGTGCTATATAATAGAAGTGGCTGATCCCAAAGACTTATATCAGCCTAGTTAATGGACTAATGCACATGGTCAGTGGACTACATTTTTGGGTATTGTCGCGGATGGAGTGAGAGTGCACTTCACTCTTAAGAGAGAAGTAAAAATATAGTTTATTGATACAGAATAGGGAGTTAACAAAGTTCAATGTGACAGTGTTTTAACAAGATTCGATGGCGAGGCACGCTTGATTATTTACTGCATAGAGGACAGGGTCAGACCGAACTGTCAGGGAGACCCTCCCGTTGAGTCATGAGGTTCGGAAAGGATCCCCTGGCTTTCTAAACTCCTTCTCAGAGAGGAGTCTAGGTGCGGCTAGATCCAGTCCTAGTCCCAGACTTGGTCAACGGTTTATGTCTAAAGGATTACATATGTGCAATCAATCCTTTATATCACTTAGCTAAGATTTCAAAGTTTAGCATGCTATTAGTCACTTACCGAGGATCTGTTGTGGCAAGGAATCTCTCAACCTCGAGGAGTAACCTTGAGAGGCGTCCCTGCTCAAGGGGAGATCCTGGCGTGCAGCCCGCTGCCGTGCAGGAGAGCTCAAAGGGCCCTGGGCTGTCCACTATTTAAGGAGTAAGATGATTGACTTATGGTCATATTTGCATATCAGCAAGAGGTTTAGATCTCTGCTTCAGGCAGCCCTTGGCTACTTTGTTGCCGTTCGTCCTCAAGGTCCAGCATAAGCTGGATGCAGCTATCAGGATGACTCCCACTGATGGTTACTGCTTGTGCAGGGAGCGGGGGGGGCGGGGGGAGCACACCACCACAGGTATATATATATACACACATAAAAATACATAAGAATTTTATATATATGTGTAGGGCTTCTGATTGATAGTACCTGAACTATTTATGCTCTAGTCTTGCTAGGGGAAAGGACTTGTATTTGCAATTCATTAGATCTCCAAAGAAATAGTAAACACTGTATCTGTGCTATTAAGTAAGTATATAAGAGGCCAGAAAAGCAATGTAATAGCAGAAGAAAAGATGGCAGATGAACTATAGAGCTACATCAAGCTTTACCATGATACCACCCAAGAAGGCCTGATCATCAGTATTCAGCCCTCAGTATTGCACTTATAGCTTTAGCATTTCAGACTTAAAAACAAAACAAAACACCAAAAAGCAAGAATTTGGCTTTTGTTCACTGTGTGAAAGGGGAGTGTGTAGCTCCTCACATAGTCCCAGAGGACATGCAGAATTCAGTGACTCGCTCTATACAACCTTTCACTAGAGGAATGTGCAGGCAGCAAACGTATTTGTGATACTAATTAAAGATTAGAAAATCCTCATTTAGGAAAATGCCCCTTGGCAGGGTATTTCAAAATAAACTAGACATATTTCTGTCCAAAGTGATGAAAAGGGCTGTATTTCTCAACTTAGTTAGAGAAAAGGGGATTAAAAATGCACCCTGGTTGGAGTGAAATGGGTTATAAAAATGAGACATAAAGCAGCTTACTTCAGTGCCGACAAGGGTCCAAACTAACGAATGATCCTTTAGTCTAAGGGCTGAAAAATAACAGACAACTAGATAGAATAAACTCTCATTTAATATAACAAGCTATTCGAAAAATTGGCAGCCCTCTTTCTAAAATAAAGCAATGAAAAAATGTCACTGTCACAATTAAAGAAAAATGTGAAAATGTTATAACCTATATTATGGCTCAGTGGAACACAACCTATAGTTACAGCACCAAATTTTACCAAAATAAAGACTTTTAAAACTGAGACAATATTTTGAGACAATATTGTACCCAAACCTAAAACTTGGAACATTTTGACCAACTTCATTTTGTATGGACTTTGTCAGAGTAGCAACAAAACATCAAAGGTAGATTAATAGGGTATCTGGAAAGACCTGCATAACGTACAGTTTTGCTGATGAAAAGTAATACACACAGCATGAACTGATGTAATAAGTGTACAAAATAATGTGTTATCCCTCATGGTATATATAAATGCTGGCTATACTTATGGTTTTTTGGAAGTACTGTTGTCATGGTTACCATTCAGCTGTCTTTATGTTTTAATATGCCCTGTTTTGTAAGGTTGAGGTTCAATTCAAGTTCATATGAAGCAAATCAACTGAATTTTTCAGATGTGATCTCTAATTTAATGTGCATCATTTTCTGAGAGACCAGCTAGAAATACTTTTGGCATGATTTTAAGAGATATCAGGCACCTTCAGATGCAGCAGAAGTCACTGCCCTGTATGCAGTGACTGAGTCATGAATAATCTGCCAAACGGCACAGTCCATAACAGTCTTATTTTACAAAGCTATAAAGCTGTTTCAGTTGGTATAGGGAATGTTTCTGTACTCCTACAGGCTGAACCTACCACCATTAGACACTAAATGAACACGTCATTCTCTCAGCAGCATTTATTTATTTTCTGAAGCTATAGGAATGCTTGACTGTGATGTTGTAAAACATAAACTTAATTCCTATGTGTAACATCAGTAATCCAATACTTTTGGTCCATTGAAATGGAAAAGTCCATTTTCCATTGCCTTTTGCAAATTCCGTCAGGTTCAAATGGGGGGGGGGGGGGCAATGAAAAGCATTTTGCTTTCTGTAGTTCATTAAAAAGCTTGAGGTTCAAACCAAAATACCGAGACTCAGCAATAAACTAAAAAACTCCTAGCCAGGGTAATTGAGCATTAGCTCAGGTAACTCTGTGTGGTTTGCATTGTCCTCTGCAGATATACCCAAACTGACGTGTAAATGTCCTTTTTGCTTTTCTGTGGAAACAGATGGACTTGCTCTTCAAAGTACCCTCTTTACCTTATTAGCCTTAAGAAAATCCTTTTCACCGCCTCCGACAAGCCACCTGGAACTGCAGAAGACTCCAGGAATGGCTCTTTCCTTGCCTTCCCTTTTCTCAATTTAGCTTTAGCTGAGCAATGTGGCAAGGAGGTGTTGATCTTTTTTGTAGTGCAGTGCATGGAAGTGGAGCCTGCTCATAGGGAGAGGAAGCTTTGTGGTAAAGTTTCAGTATAGCTGACTTCCCTGTGAGCATATTGCATCCAATCTAGAATTAGTTTTAATATCTCCTACTTTTCTCTTTGGTATAAAAATGGGAAAGGAAAGGGTAGGGGAGAAGGAAAGTTCTAGATCACTGTCTCTTTGTATTCTAGGTTTCTCTCTTGCATAGTTTTCAGCTTTTAGTATTTCTAGTTCTTGACTGCTGTTCTCTCAAGGGTGGACACAGGCAAGCTAGCTGCACATACTGTGTTCCCCATGGCAGGTCTTCCTCTGGCTTCAGCACTCATATTCTCTTAGAAGTATTCAAAGACTTTGGTTTCTTTTCCTCTTGATTGCTGGGCTGTTAGTTTCTTTGGTTTGCTTTGTTTCCTTAATGAAATGGTCCTTGGGGACATCCCTCTGCAGTGGGGTGACCTGGAAGCATCTCTTTTCAGATTGTCTTTACTCATTCATACATCTCACAAGTGCGTAGGATGCGATTATTAAAAAATTCTTGCCCTTTCCAACAGCTCCAGAAGATTTCTGAGGCACTAAAAGGGCAATTCAAAGTGTAGGACACAAAATGCAGCACAAACCACAAAGAGAACCAGGTCAGCATTTGTGTTGTATGAATATATGCACACTCACCCGTGTACCTATGTGCACATATACAGCTCTGTGTGTGTGTCACGTGTGTTGGTAATGTCACATAGACACATAAGAAATGTTATCATGGGCTTTAGAAAACACACTCCCACCCTCCACCTACACATTATTTACTCCATTCATTCATTCATTCATTCATCTATCTATCTTTTGGGGACATTCAGGCATATACGTAGGGTTGATGTGTCTCTGTGTGGGTGTGTGTATTTGTAATCAGAGATACTCAATTGTACTCTTTTTTTTATCAGCCATCTCAACATTATTTCATGATTTGATTTCACAGTGTGCATTCTTTATGGCTCTTCGCCTCTTCTGATACTAAATGGGCAAGTAAATTATAAGCTTTATCTCCTAAACCCTAGAGTTAAGCATCATCAGAGAGCTGAAGATGAGTTGTAAGCAAATTGTATAGAAGGAGGCCTCTTTGGCCCCTGTTTCCAATTCTGGTGTATGTTCAGATGAGTGGAAAATGTTTGCTGCTAGCCTCAATGCAGAGCTTCCAGTTCATTGCACAAGTGATACACTTCCATACAGTTGATGATGTGGTCTGTGATCTATGGAAAGAGGAAGAGAGCTCTGAGATGAACTCCAGATGCACCTATTTGTTATGCTGTGAGCTCTGGAGGCCTGGAACCATGGTAAATAGCATTTCAAAAGTCACTTTCTAGGTCATAGCATGAGATGGTAGTGATAACATCTCTAAACAGGCTGCCTTTGCAGAGAAAGGGTCACCTGCTTTTGCACCGTGTTAAACACTGAACTGATCAAGAGACTGTCTGGCATTGCAGGGTAAGCCTTCTCCTCTAGTGAGTAAGTTTACAGTATAGATGAGTGAGAATATTTTTATCACAAGCCTGTGCTTTTAAGCAGGTTATTAGCAAAGCACCAGCAGGGGGCCAAAAAAACAAAGACTACTTTTTGATTTGTTCATTAAAATCAAATAATTATTTAAAGCCTAACTGATAAAAGTCCTCTGTACTTTAAAAAAAAAGTAGTCCTCATTCTGCTTGCTTGATGTTAAATGGTAAAACAGCACAGGAGTGAAAATATCCTGGAGCCCTATATCATCTTCATTATCTTCACTGGTGAAGTGAGTGAGTGAGTGGAGAGGTGTGAAATTCCAGCAGAGAGGAACATGCTGTTTTAAGAGGAAGTGCTGACATGCAGGCTACAATTAGACAAAAAATGACTGCTGACATTTAAAAATCATTACAGAGAGGAAATTGTGAGTGTAATTATGTCATCATTGACACTGTTCAAGTGTGCTGATGCATTTTTGCTCATCAAAATCAAGTGTTTATATTTGTAAATAGAATGCACTTAGCAACTCTATCAATGGAAATGTTCTAGCCAAGAACTAGGGAAAATGGAGCCAAGTCACTTCGACAAAAACTTTTTTCCTTTTTGTTGATTTTCAGTATTTTGATTTCAGGATCATTTCTTGCTAACAAAATTGTTTCTTATTATTTAGTATTTTGGATGACTGTTCGATTAGGTTTTGTTTGTAGGGTTTTTTTGCATAGAACAATAGGAATGGCCATTCTGGAGCAAGCCAAAGGTCTGTTTTGCCAATATGTATCCTACGTCCAACAGTGGCCAACAGTAGATGCCTACAGAAGGATATAAGAGAACAGTAAGTATACAATGATATTAGCTACACCAGTCTCCCAGCTTCCAAAATCTGCTGCTCGGGGACTTCACAGACTGCTCAAAAACATCAGAATAATGAAGTCTTTCTGACTAGCTTTAGAAATAGTCTGATCCTGGAGTCAGTGCAAAGGGAGACATGATGTCAGCAGGTGGCAAAATATGTAAATGTTATCATTTACAGGAGTTTGTTGACTGTGCTAATACTAAATTCTTGGCACTGCATTACTTAACACAGTTCTGCCTTAAGCCCTGTCATAAGTCCTTTACCTATGACATATTATCACTCAGTGACAGGGAAAATGACCAATCTATGATACATACAAACGCTCAGTTCAGAATGGACAAAATATGTGAAAGGGTATGTTTCTGGCTGATTCCAAAACCAGATTTTTTTTATCTTGGAGATTATGGAGATTATATATAGATACACTTTATAAATGTGAAAGCAGAAGTGTTTACAAAGGCTCTTGAGGGAAGTAAGAAAAGGTCTTGGCTTCTGCAATGAAATGTCCAGAAATGCTAGTCCTCCTGAGGATGGCATTTTGTTCACAGGATTCTGGAACACATTTATGGTGGAAATTAAGAAAAAGACTAAAAGCGTGAACAAGATAAAGAATGCTTAATAATGAGGTTCTCCACATTATCAACACTGTTATTCTTGAAGGCTGTGGCAGAAACAGAAATATGAATATTGAATGTCAACTATTCAGGTTAAAACTAACTACTCCTCAGCCTGCATCTACTGAGCTCTAAAATTCCTCTCAGTAGCTCTTATATTATTTTTATAAGAAAGAAATATAAACATTGGTTTCTCTTTGCCTTTTCTTTCTGTTTTTTTCAGTCCTCTGTTTATTGACTTTGCCCTTTGGGAAAGAGTTTTTTTACAATCCACCTATTAATTTTCTGGGTGTCCTCCTGCAGCCAGTTTTTCTTCTTTTGGCATTGGGTCCATCAGTTTCCATCAGTGTCCTTGTTTCCTGGATGTCAAAAAGTATATCCAGTCAAATTGTATTACCAGAATAATGTCAAGCAACTCTATAGTCACCATATCAGCAAAAGAGCTGCTTTCATAATGTCATTTTATGATTGGATGAATATTGTAATTAATTTTTAGAGTGATAAGGATTTCCATGTCAAAAGATAGAATTCTTTGTGCCATTAAAATAGTAGAAATCAGTAGTTAGGGAACAACCCACAGTGGGTGTCTTGGAAGAGGCCAGTCCCACTGGTATTTCGAGTGACTGCTTATTGCAGCAGGGAATACTGAAGAACCCATGAAGTGGGCCACAGAAATAGGTAATAAGGCTTTACTAGTGTATAAAAATATGACAGAAAGAATAGTATTATGCTACTGTGTTTTTTATTATAACATTTACTTATAAGGCTACTTTCATCTTTATCTCCCTTTTCACTAATTCATACCTTTCTAGATTTATTTTCTCTTTGGAATCAGAGTTTTCCATATGTTATCTTAGTGGAAAACTTATTTAATTACTGCTTGTAACAAGCTAAAGCAAAAACATTTTTCCTGTTCTCTGCTTGTTTTTAAAAGACAGAAGTTGAAAAAATTCATCTTTCTCTGCACAGTAAACTGGAGCCACACACTCTTTTTAAATACATAATTCCAGAACAGCTGAACTTTGAAACTCGGCAGCATCTAATAACTTTTTTTACACTATCTCTAAGTGTATTTGAAAGACATTACTTTGTCTGAAATTTTAATAAACACAAGATTGACAGGGTCATTGCTGAGTATCAGGACTGTCAAGTAGTTAAAGCCCCATTCCTACCAAAGGGAGGCAAACACAAATTGGTACCAATGGACAGCCCTGTATAGTCCACCCAAATGCAAGGAATTCAGCACCCGTTCAAGGTCTGACCCCGAAAGCAGAATTGGAAGGGGCTGTGAGAGGTCCTCTGGTGCATCCTCAGCGAAGAGTCAAATCTACATGTTGTCTTTGCTTTTAGCTTAATAATGATTGTGTTTTGTGGGAGATTTTATTTTATTTTTTTTATTATTTTAATTTGTTGTTGTTGTTGTTAAGACCATGATGGGCATTCCACAACTTCCCTGATAAAAAATGTATCCATCTTCACTTCTGGAGACCTTTACCTAAAGTCTAACCTGAATCTTCTTAACATTACCTCTTTGAATACCTACCATGTAGTTCCTTTTGCAGGATGAATCTTTCAGTCTTTGAGGTTAGCCCCTAAGAAAGGTTCTAGCCTCTGTAACACAGCAGTCTGCATTTTCTTTACTTCACTTGACAAGCACAAGTGGTGTTGGTCTCAAGGTATTGCTGGGTGCTTTGTATGAGGCAGAAGGAAAAAAAAACACTTCCCCAAATGAAACACTGTATCAGCACTGAAATTAGAAAAAATATTGTAAGCAATAAAAAAATGCAAGTCCTTGGAGACTGGGGGGTGTCTCCTTATATTGTCTGCATTCCACAATATTCTGTATAGTTTATGCTTTCATTGCAAAACAATTTGTCAGTCTCTCATTTGCCAAGACATTGTCAATATAACGTAATGCAAGCCATGAGCTGCTGCTCTGATAGCCCAATCCTGTAAGCTGTCGCCATTTAAGTATAAAGGCCCCTTTCAACAACAAAAATAAATAAAAAAATCCTATCTTTCCGCAGACCACTCACCACAGTGAGGTGTGAGCTTCAGAAGTTATGCAAAGTTATGCTACCATTGAAAGACACCTGCATATTGTTTTCTTGCATTGTGTATTATTAACAAAGCCAGTGCAAATAGCAAGTGTAGTAACAGTGTTCAGAAGAGTGATTCTACTGAAGGACTTTGGGTATAGCAGTAGGAGAGACTAGGTAGTAGTCATAGTAATTAATGCAATTTCATATCAGTTTGTTTTGATGACATGGAATGATCTACCCTGTCAGCTTTCAGACAGGGACCAAATTTTAAGCCCTTTAATCTCTGTTGTGAATAATTATCTATCCAGGTTGTCTTTTCTCATCACCATACCAAGGTAGGGAATTTACCAATACACCTAAACAAGACAGTATAATCATTAAAACAACGGAGCTCTACTTCTTGATGCTACTGCTATATAAATGTTAAATAATAGTAACAGAAATGCACGTTGCCTGATTTTAGTAAAACATACTGTAATAAGAAGAATTATTCCTTGATCCATTCCAGTTTGAAAGGCTTCAGCTGTGCCTGCAACTAAGTTACACTATCATAAATGAGACTATAGCAATCAGTCTCAAAAAGTGTTAAATCTTTAAATTCCATGAATATAATATGCTGTTTCTGCTGTACAATGAATTAAATGAATATGTGACCAAGGTGTAGATAAAAACATGCAGCAGCAAGTCTGAGGGCCATGCTGGATAAAATAATTCATTTGGAAATTTGGAAATTTTAAAATTTAAAATGGAATAATATGATTTATCAACTAAAGATTTTCAGCTATAAAAAAACCTCATTCTCTTCCCCCACAGTCAAGTACAACCAAAAAGAAGATCAGGAAATCTGAAAATGTGGGAGCAGAATAACAATCCAGCAAAGAATGGTAAGAAAAGAAAAAGATAAGATACTATCCAAATTTGATTGCTGAAACATTTTTGCTTCTGAAAGGACTGCTAATTAGCACTGTTTACTCAGGTTTCATTACTTAAATTTCAATTGTTATCCATGTGAAATAAATTATGCAACCTGTAAATCTTAATTACATTGTTAATTGGGGTAACTTTATGATCATTTTGTGATGCTTCAAATCAGTGAAACACGTTTTTCTATTTTAGAGTCGATCAGAGCTGGTGACACTGAATATAACACACTTTGATATTTTGATAGAATTGAAATCATTAATTATAATCTTTTGATTACTGAGTTTTAAGCACTAGTATCCATTATAAAAAAAGCCAGCAATATTTGAATGTAATATGATTTTAACACTTCTTGCGGCAATTACTTCTGGTTAAACAACTGGTATTATTTATGCAAGCATGAATCATTCATACACCAGAGTTTTATGTCCATCACAACAGTGAAGCAGGTTTAGATTTAGACACAGATGCAGTTGGCAGAAGCAGCACTTGTAGTGAAACAGATCAGGAGCTTTAATGCCAGGGCATTTGTAAACCTGGTAGGTTCACCATGCTCAGATAATCTAAGTCAGTATTGTTTATAGACATTAAGACACTACATCAATTTATGCCAGCTGAATATCTGGCTTCTCTTAGCATCAGTTCATCCTCTTTGCTTTTAATTAAATGTTGAAAGCAGACATTGGCATCCCTGGTGCAAGCAGTCCTACCGGAGGGACTGAAAGACCCATAAATCAGCCATATGACAAGGTACTGGGCACTGGTAAGGCTTCACTTAAGTATCAGGTCCAGTGATGAGCACATGACTTCCAGAAAGTTGTTAAGTGACAGGAGAGAGTGCTATTAGATAAGAGCTCTGAGAAGAACCAAAAATCTAGAAAATACAACTTAAAAGGTAAGATTGAATAATTGGAGATAATTAGCATGCAGAAGAGATGACTGGGATAACAGTCTGCACACACAGAAAAGGCTGGTATAAAAATGAAGAAATGTGCTTAGCAAATAAGAAGAAAAGTGAGAACAACATAATTGGCAGCAAGAAAGACTCATACTGGACATTAGGAAAAGCTTTCTAATGCTAACACCCAGCTCAGACACAGCTTGTATTTTGGGAAGCTATGGAGGTGCTCCGACACAGCGGTTTTAAGAACAGGCTGGACTGACGTCAATCAGAAATGAAGCAGATGCGGGTGGGCCTATGCTGGGGCAGTCCTTAAATGACTCCTTATGTCCTCAGCATCTTAAGCTTTCTAGGATGCAGAAAGTGCTCCAGACTCCTGCTAATCTAGAAGTTCCTGCAGGAACTGGCATTCAGTAATTCCCTGCTGCTCTGCACCCTAGGTGATATTTCTGTTGGGGCAATACACAGCTCCCTAATGAGTGTGCTGAATCGAGGCACTTCCCTGCTCAGTGTGCTGCTGCCATTGGTCTGATACCTATGCCCAGCATACAGCTCTGGATTACATTATTAAGCAAGGCTGCAGTACTGACCTTTTAAACACCTAAATCCTAATTATACTTAGCCCTTACCCATGATGCGTGAGCCAGAACTTACAAATACCAAAAGTTATTTTTCTATTGGCTTCAGTGATATCGTCAACAAAAATTGAAATATTTCCCAACTGACTGAGGTATGAGAAAGCTGAATTGCCCGTTCCTCACAGAAAGATAACTCACAAGTGATTCCACACAAAGGTGTGCCGTCTTAGACCGAGGCAAAGCTGGTGTAGGTGCATGATGTTCACTAGAACCTGTTTGCCACTGTAAAAGGGTGGGACGCTGCAGATCTTTTGCAGCCCTGGTTCTGGTTGTCTTGAAAGCTTTCATTGTGCTCTTCAAGTATGCCACTCTGCAAAGCAAAGTTCACATTGTGCTTCAGTGTGATGATCCTGGAAGCTGATTCATGTACTGTGCCTTGTGTCTATTTTAAGACCAGGCTCTTCCCTAGCCTGCCTTACAGCCTGAGCCGAATTCCCTTCAGACATTAAAATGGTGCTACCTCTTGGCCTACTGAGTCTAGTAAGTAAGTGAATTTTAAAATTACCAAAAAAAAAAGCAAAGACAAATGAATAAGAAAGCCTCAAAATAAAAAATACCTTTGTTTTTTCCGTCTGCATTTAATTCCATATTTCAAGAGATAAAATAAAGATTTGGGGAACAAAGTTCATAGGTGGTGTAAACGATTCCCTGGCATCTCTTTTTTTCTTCTTTAAGAGAATGCCTAACTTCCTGCTGAGCAGAATGACTCTAGAGCTGATCACAGGAGAGATCCACCAACCTACTCCTGTTACTGGTTGGGTGATACAGTGCTTTATTTCACTGCAGCTGAACATCTCTGTCTTTGACAGCCTGTTTTCAGCAGTCACTTTGTACAGGAGGTTTTAGAAAAGCTTTTCAAATCATTGTAGAATAAGTAGGAATACACCATGAGTGTACTTGTAGGTAAAACTAAGAAATATTCTGGTTTGATTCTGGAAGGTTGGCTACAAGCCCTGCAGCTGAAGTTTTCAAAATATGCTTTCAAAATAAAAAATCCTCACTAAATGCCTCTTGAAAGAGTAAACAGCCAAAGCAGCTTTGAGCTTTGCTTTGTGCTTCACTTGCAGTAGTTATCTGACCCAGCCTCACACCTCCCAGCCTCTAACTCTGTAACAGGTCACCACAGCATAGTGTTACATGCTATAACCTTGCCCTGCCATTCGTGCTTAATGTGGTCACGGCTTGATTTCTTATGGTGTGCTGGGACTCCTGGCCAAATTTCATTGCTAACAGGGGAAAAAGTCAGCCTGACAAACTGAACACTTCCAGTGCAAGCAAAGGAAGACAGAGTTGCTTTTTGCTCCAAAAAGATATATATACGCATATATATGTGTGTGTATATATAGGCACACTCATATATATATATATGTGTGTGTGTATAATATCTTGCTAGGTGAAGGCTTCTTTATGTTGCATTTAAGACTTACAGTGTTCTGAGAAAAAAAGCAACCATTCCCCTTGTCAGAGAGCTACAACTCAGCCAGTCAGTTCAGTACGAGAACGCCACCTGAGCCATTTGAGACGTGTGATCTTTCAGCTGCACAGCATCCCATTCATCATATGCTTCAGAAACATAATATGTAAAGCTGGAAAAAACAGACACTGCAGAGGCAAGAAAAATCAATTAGCAGGAAAGCCCATATATGAAAAAAGGCCTGCACAGAATCACCATGTTGCTATTTTGAATTTCCTAAAGTTACCTCCTCCCTCCTTTTGGGTGATCTTAGAATGCATTCTCCGTATTAGGATGAGAGGATAGGAATCTTCTAGTCCCCTAATTAGGCACTGATAATTTAACAGAACACTGCAGGACTCAAAGTATACAAGGTAGCACTAAGCACAAAGTTGGCTTTATATCCTTTTCTCCACACCCCTGCCCCACCAAAAATTTCAGATATGGCAAGCCTCAATGTTAGGAAAGAGGCTGTTATAGTTTGCAAATAGTTTCCATCCTGGAAGAAGGCGCACCCAACAGAATTTAAACAATGCACACTGCAATCTCAGTTACAGTGGCATAAATTACGATCAATTCCTCTGAGGTCAGAACAGTTATATCAGTGTGAGACCGATTAACTGCCATAGAGTTAATTCTCATCTACTCTCCTGTAAGTCAGAGCAGAATCTGGCCCCTAGCTTTCAGCTGGACTCTGTCCACATAGTGGGCCAAATCTGGCTTTGAATTTCAAGAGAGTGGGTGTGAAGATACTGATTTTATTGGAGCTATTCCCAATTACAGTAGTGCAAATTTTAGCCCAGAGACTATTTAGAATCCAGGCACCAAGCAGTGGCCAGCAGTTGAGGTCCCATCATACTTTGGCCTAGGTGGACTGGAACATTCAGAGTGCAGACTGCAAAAGCATTTCTGTGTGATTTGGGGTACCCCATTTCAGACCTACATTTAATCACAATTATTCCTCACAGGGATGAAGGCAGCAATTCCAGAAATAAAGTGGACATGTGGAATGCATTTATCTACCTAGCTCCTCTCACACCCCCGGGAATATTTTTTGACTTGTTAGCTACTGGAACCTGATCCTTATGTAATACAGGAAACATGTAACGGTGATACCAACGACCTTAGTAAAGTGCAAGCTGTGAATAGCCCTGGTGAAGCTGAGCAGCCAGAAAAGACAAAAATGTTGGTATGCCAGCTGTTTACTTCTAATGCAGGTGAATGGCTTTTAGAAATATTTAAACCAGTTGGAGCATACTCAACCCAATCTTCATTAATGGGAAGAAGGAACGAAAGAAGAAAGGCAATAAAACATAAGAAGTCCAATGACCACATATACTAACATGAACAGCAAAGATTCTTCCTTCAATGGCAGGAGCAATGATATAGGCGGTGGCAGAAAGGCAGAGCTTAGCAAAAGGCTACAGAAACACTGGTGGAAGCCATAAGATTTAAATGGGCACTTAAGGAGAAGGAAGACCATCCTGTTTGATGGAGAGGAGGAAGCAGCACCAGCTCAGGGTGCTGGGGTCTGTTTGCCACCTCTTCTCCCAGACAGGTGAAAGCTGCCTCCTTCCTGCAGTGGCTTCGCGCAGCTGGGTGCTCTTCGTTAGGGTAGTAATTATAAGGTGAGTGAGAAATGTAGCTGTATACAATCAATTCCCTATTAAGCATTCTCTCCCATTATTTAAGGTTGAACTGATGTAGAGCTTAATGAATCACTGCTCTCTGACAAATAATAAATATACTACACAAATGAATTTCAGAGGGAGTGAGACTATTCCTGAATTTGAATGGAATTTAGCAAATAGTCCCAGATGAAACAATGCCGAGAAAAAAATTAAAATGTCAAAACACTTAATTTTAGTATTTTCAAAACGGAGTGGTTCATTCTAGAACTGCCAAAACACTTCCAAAAACAAAGTTTTTTGGCTGTCCATTTTAAAATTGGCCTAAATTTAAAAAGAAAAAAAGCTTTAAAATGTGTGAAATAGCCCAAGACCAAAAATTAAGCCATTCCTTTGAAGTTGAACTAAGTATTTTGGCTTGGACAAAAATGATACTTTTCCTGATTATTTTTCATTTTGCCAACATTTTTAAAAGCTCAACTTGACCAAAACTAAAATACAATTCTGAAAAAAAAAATATTGTTCGATAGAACCATTGACTAAAAATACATGCATTACCAAGCTTTAGTTCTAGGTAATCTTCTGCCCAGTTAATGCCTCTCTGGATGTAACAGAGCAGAGCCAGACCCATTACTTTCAAAAACTATTTGAGCTTATTGATTTATTTTTAATTGGAAAAGCAGAAAAGATTTCTTTTTATAATGGTGAAACAACAAAGGTTCCGTCTGAGAACACCTAGTCAGAAACACATCTCTAGGCATGCAAATGGTAGATTTAGGTGCTTGAAGACATCGCGGTTCCCTATGGCGCAGTATCAGAATCAGCATCCTGCTTAACCTGATCCTGGAGCTTGTTTCCAGCCCGAGCTCCCTGAGCATCCCTACTGCCCTGGCTTGCTTGCACTCAGGCCCTAGCCTTGCAGGAGGAGCGGAGGGAGAAATCAGCTCACATCCAAATTCTGCTTCACAGGCAGCGTTGCAGTCACATGCTGCAGCCATTTGGCTGCACGAGCTCCTGTCCCTACTTGAGCTCAGCCGTGTCAGGCAGTAAAGATGTGGCAGTTGTGAGCCCCCTCACAAAGAGCGTGGAAATGAAGCACCAAACTGCCATGCTCCCGAGAGGTGCGGCAGCAGCACTCCAAATCAATACTTTCAGCCAGAAATATTTGGCTTGCAGGTGTTTGGCTTTCTGATGAATAGCTCTAATTTTCTACAGAAAGCAGATACTTTTTTGTGGAAAAAATATTCTCACAAAACCCAATTTTCCCTTTAAGGAACAGATGGAGATGGAAAATTTTTAACCTATAAGACATAGCAACATGTGTGAATTTTTTTCCCCAAACAGTCTTTTCTGCATGTCCACTGACTTGCCTTGCTACAGAAAATTGCACTAAATGTCACTGGCTCTGAGCCCAAAACTTTGCCCACTTTCCCAAGCTCTATCAACGGATTTATTAAAGATGTTTCCGTGTGTGGACCTTGCTTTTGCTCATATACCGATTCCATTAGAGGTAGAACAACATACTACTGTATTGTATGTCACTGGATATTATGATCATGTTCCTGTGTCGGCCAATGGAAAAAAAAGGTGCTTGCAAGGACCTGTAGACACAAAGGACACAGAACAGGTTACCAGGACAGGGGAATCAGGTTTCGTAGCTATCTTAGAGGTATGAAGTATTTTATTACCATTACATATGTACAGACATTCTAGAATTTATTTGCTTCCAAAATAAAAAGCAAAGACATATTATCATAATAGCAAAAGAAATTCATCTAACTATGTTTGGGATTTGTTATGATTCTAGCAGCAAAAGAAAGGAAATCCAGGGTCAGAGATCACCCCCTCCCCACTGTCTATCACAACGGGTTACCATCCTTAATTTTACCCAACTGTGTCATATTGTGACCAAATATTGGAGGCTTGATCCTTAACTTTGAAGTTTTTCTCTTCTGTGGAATTAAGCCAGAACCACAAAATTTTTGAAAACGCAGGGCTTGACTGAATTGAATGTAGTTTTTCTCTGTGAAAGGAAAACCAAACAGAAAGCTTTTGCCCTTCCAAGGGATGGTTTTTAAATTGTCTTTGACCCTTTTTCTTCGTATTTGTATTGGCTTTGGTTATTTGATTGAAACTGTAGGAAATCTAATTCAAAATATTATTTTTAAAAGACAAATAAGGAAACTTCAATTTTTTTTTTTTTTTTTTCCAAATATCTCCTGCCTTTTTTTATAAATGCTTTCCAGATTTGGCTTGATATTCTTACACATTTCAGGATTATCTGAAAGTTAATTCAAGTAATACTTTACTTTACTTTGGCCCTGCTTTTTAGTATTTTGATGTGTCAGTATTAACTGATTTTAAGTGTTCTCTTTAGGAATATTTGATATGAAATAGAGGTTTTGGAGATCAAAATCGAATACACATTTATACACGTGTATGCATATGTATACATATATGTACTTACAGATATGCATACATGCATACATGTATGTACATATGCATATGTACACATATATATGTAACCCACAGAAATTAATCATAAAAATGTAATATGTGTTCAACTAGCCAAATACAATAAACACGTCATTCTTTACTTATTCACCTCAGTGATAACTTTTCCTGAATAAATAATGTCGACTCTAGCCACAGTAAAACTTAGTGAGTTTAACAAAATATTTTAATAAAGCTATACCTAAATTCAAGAGAACTTCACAGAGAGAGGTTTCAGTGGCTGATATGAAGGGAGGAAGTTTTCATATCAATAAATATGGTGGCATCTGCCAGGTAGAATGTTGTAATAATCCTCTGGGTGCTACTTCCTTCCCACTCCTGTGTTGGACAGTTTCGATTAACACCATATGCCTGTTCGTAGAATGAGCTGGAAACCAAGGTAAATACAGAGAGAGAGAGAATTCATTTTGCAGCCTTGTTTTCCCTGCATTTCCACTATCCCCGGGCTAAAGGTTGGCGGTATAAACAGAAGAATGGAAGAGGAGGAAAAGAGCCCCAGGAACAGGTGGAAGCACGGAGTCAACAGAACTGGGGGGAGGAAGAGAGAAGAAAATGCAGGGAAAGAGTTATGGGAACTAGGGGGCAGGTTAATTTTTGGTAGAGTGAATAGACAAGGGGGATTGTTCAGTGACCTTGAGGAGATGGTGGTGTTCAAAAGTGACAGCAGTAAGTCAGAAAGGGGAATGGTTCTTGTGGAGGTGTGGTAAAGAAAATGGGAAAGATGAATTATCGCTATGTCTAGAGATACATGGGTAATGACAACAGCACAGGAGGGAGACCTGGAGTGAAAGAAAAAGCATCAGGCAAGCACGAGCATCAGAGAAGGTATTAGTCACTGTTAGAGAGCCACAACTGGGATCTGTGTGCCACGCTGCTCCTATTGCTGTGCCACTATGCGAGGCACAGTAAGGGAAAAGAGGGGAAGTAAACAACTTGGCTTTTAAGTCTACATGTCAGACTTCAATCCAAGCTTCAGTCCAGTTCTTTAGCTCCTTCTTAGCTCTAAGCGGACAAATAAGTCTGGCTTAGCTGGCCATGGTACAGATAAGCTTGCAACCTCATCAGAGAACAGCAGGTGTACTTAGGAAAGCTCTTGCAGCTGCTTTCTGATAGATTGAGGTTTTCATTCTCTCCTGTATCCTCTTCGTGTCCTCTTTCCAACTTCTGAACTTGCCTTGCTTTGCCCTCACATGGGGATTGTGCTCCTAAGGCTAAGCCAGACTGCCTACACCTTGCCCTGTCCACAGTGTCTCTCCAGTGAGGGCTAACAGCAGTCCATGGCAATGATTTATTATAAACTAGGTGCAATTGAAGTTCTCTTTTCCTTTGGGAAATATTTGTAGATAGAGATCATTGTGCAGCATCTGTAGTTTCCAAGTATCCATATGCAGGATGAATTAGTCAAGAATTATTCCCTGAGTCCGTGTTTACACTTTAGTCTTCTTGGCAGAAAAGATTGTTTACTTATTTGTAGCAGTATAGCAAGACCTTTACCCTATTGTTTGCAAGCTTTAGCCAGCAGATGAGAAATAAAAACGACTTCAAATTAATACTTGTACCAAGCTCATTTATGACTGAATTAAATTACAGCTTCAGAAATGAATGTCAGAATTAGCTTGCACTGTGCTTCATTGTCACTGTTGTATTAAAATTTATGGTGTTAGGCCTGTCCATTTAGACATACACACCTCTCCGTCAGCAGACGACTTACACGGACTTGTACTGAGATTGAGATGGAACTCCAGAAAATTGGCTCCAAACAATTTCTATGGATTGGCTTCTTTAGATAAAGGGCAGTGATGAATGCTCCATTATACCAGAGGCAGAGATGTTTTTATGAAAAAAATATAAAAACAAATGGACAGTCTGTTTTCTACATGGACAGACATATAAAGTCTCCTTACATTGTTTTTCAAGAAGAGCTCTGGGCTGGTCTGTTATTTGTGAAAATGATTCCATCTTTTTTCCTCATGGCTTTTGTATTTGAGAACCTAGGACTAATACCAATATTCTTTTCAGCCTTTAATGAAGAAGTATGTTCCTACCAGAGGAGCAAGCTGGAGTAAACAGCACCAAAGTAAGCAAAATATTTGCAGGTCATCATGTTGGTTCTGTTTTCAAAGAAAATATGGGCCAGAAACATTGCAGGCAGATTCATTGCAATCCATCTCTGGTAAAATAATGATAAAATACTCATAGTTACTCAATTAAAAATGCCAGAATTCAAACTAAATGTTATTCATAACAAATGGTTCAGCTAGCAGAATCCATGGTGTGACAGTGACAGCTATAATGAAAATCAGCAATGCTATGATTTTTTTTCCTTTCAGAGAATTCGTAATGTGTTTTTAATTAGAGGGAATCCAGTTTTCAAAAATCATGGGACATTTCTGTGCAACCAGTCTGCCACTGCCTGGTCCACTAGTGCCCGCAGGAGTTAAGCACTAAAGGTGAGCCTGTCTCCCAGGGCCTCAAACCCCAGGCAGGGGATAGCTTCAACTCCAACACTGCAGGTTTTCCTGGGGAAAAGGTATCCTCAAAATAAAAATTGTTTAGTAGACTGTAAATGAGAAGGTCTAAATAATGGTCCAAAATACTACAAACACTGAAATTTGAGGAAAGTTCAGGCTCAGAGCTGAGCTGCATGGCTTATATGCAAAGAATTGTAAGAACTGTAATTTTTTTCCTCAAAATTGAAAGAGGGTGGGGGTTCAATATTTTCTCTTAATCCTTCCTTAGATAAAATGGACTTCCAGGAGTTTGTCCTCAGTTCTGAACTAGCAGTAAAACAGACAAGAAGAAGCGAGGAGAAGGAAAGTGTTTTCTAACAAAGTTGCATACAGCTGCCTTGCCAAAACTGTGCAGTGACATAGCAAGGTACACTATAAAGTTAAGCAATTGAGTCAGCTTCTTGGCTGCAAGATTTCCATCTGAAGGCAACTTACTCTTATTTTGATTTCCACATTCCTGAAGCCAGCAGGACTGTTTCCTAAGACAGTGCATGAGGTAAGGGAAACGACATGAACTATGCAGCCCTCTGCTCATGAAAGTTTCACAGAGCATAGAGGCTTGCCTGACAACAGAAATAGCAGCTGTAAAAATTATTTACACTCAAACAATCAATATTTCAGGAAATGCTAAGAGATTTGCATCATAATACATAAACTAATCTGGAATAGGTAAAAAAAAATGAGGCTTGATTCTAAATTTTAATCCATTTTCCTTGTTTTACTCTTGTTTACAGTTTAAACTCTTCTTGCTCCACAACCACAAGTCTTCAATGCCTATGTAAAAATCAAGGGGAAGCATTAGATCTTACACAGGCGTAGGACTCTGGGGCTGGTGGTTCCCAAGCAAAGAAAATACCAAAGTCAAATCAGAGGCTATATCTCTTTGTTTAGAAAGTGCAGAGATAATGTTTCCAAGTGAGAATTTATATCCTACAGTCTTAAACAATGACTTTGATCCCAGTGATTGTTAGGCTATGACAGAGTTTGCCCCCCAAATAATGTTATTTTGTTAAAGATGCATAGATATACATACACACACAAAGCAACAAAACTGTACTTAATAGATCACTTCAATAAAAAAAGAATTATAGAATATAACTGAGATCTTTTTCATAGGAGTGATCCCATTTACGTCAATGGAATAATTTGCTACGATAAGGGTTTAGAGGATCAAGTCTGTATAACAACCATCTGCGCTCCTTAGGTTTTATCCTCAGATAACATTATTCTCTAGCAACAGAAAGAAAATGCCACGTTGACAGCTAACCCAACCTATTTCCAAACAGCATGCCAAGTCACTGACTGCTTGGGTGTGACATTTGACTGCAGTTGCTTTCACACTTTGATTTATTCTACTACTCTCACCAGTGCCCTGTTTCCCCTGTGCAAATTCCTGCAGACGCCTTAGCATGGAGCCTGTCACGCTGCTTGTCCACTTGTCACAGCTGAGCTCCAAACTATTCGGCCAACACCCCGAGACTGACCCCGACCAAGGTGGTGGCTCTACACGCTACCTTCTGCATTGAAAAACATGGCAAGACGACCCTTACTGCTGTAGCAGTTACTGCAGCAGACACCACAAAACTGCTACTTGTTACTGTGAAAATATATCCTTATTAAGACACCAAATGTTGAGCCTTCTGCAAATATTTTAGTTATGCAAAATAACCTTCACTACAGTATAATATTACTGCTATTATTATACTTAATAAATTAATCCATTTTACAGATTTTCCCTAACAAGCGTTCAAAGGGAGACTAAGACCAGACTGCAGGATTTGGCATTTCCCAGTAGCCACAAGTAACAGTGTCTTTTTTAGGCAATATTCTGTCCATGTAATAGCAGTTTCACTGTAAGAATTTATAACCTGTTTCTGATCAAAGTATTGCAAAATCATGATGTAGTTAAGGATTTTTGTCAGACACAATGCATCAAGCTTTATTTTAGTTTTATTTTTTAATAGTTTAACTTGCATATCAGAGAGACATTTTCTTAAAACCAAAGAGAAAACCCCTCCCTTTTGCAACGAGCAGCACAGAGAGAAGATAAGGAGGCTTATCAGAAACATTTGCAAAAATATATTTGGGGTCAGCATCATAGAATCTGGCTTGTTAGATGTCTTTGCTAAAGACAGGTTTCCCCAAGAACCTGTGCAGAGAATTAGATTTCTAGAAAAGGGTACCAAAGGGCATAGCTAAGAAATAAGATGCCAATGGATGGAGCAGGGCTTAGGCACCTCTATTTCTTTCCCCAGGGGTTTCCCAGATGTGAACTTTCTCATGGAGTCTCACATCTGATGCGGTGGGAGAGGATTTCAGAATAATCAGCAGGTTCTTCACAGTCAGAGCAAGAACCTCCTTACTAACTGAGTGCCCCAAGCACCTGGTAACTGGCTGTCCTGGACTGAGAGACTGGCTCTCTTCCTGATAGGACATTTCAGCCTGGCCTGAATAGCAAGAGAGTCACTGAACCAGATAAAGATGCATTGCCAACCTATTTGGTAGTGGCTAAGGCACTCCCTAGTGTCTGGGAAATTGTGATTCAAATATCTGTTCCAGAGTGGAGTGGAGAATGCCTGGGGCACAGAAAATGGCAGACAGGTAAAGCAGTGAGGAGCCAACACCAACCACTCAGGAGCTTCAGCTTGAGTCAGGGCACCTAGGCGTTAGTTAGCTGATGGTCAGCTTTAAAGCCTGATCCAAAGGGACCACAAGGAAACAACAGAAGGACAGAGTTATCTGTGTAGATGTACTGTGAATCCTCAGCAGTGTCATACTGACATGAATCCTCATCTCTTGCAGGAGGATTTCTGCTGCTTCCCAGTAGTGCTGCTTCCCAAGGTGACTTAAAGGAAAATGTTCATCAAGGAGGGGAAGCAACCAAGGTGAGTCTAGAGGAAAAAGACTTCATGACCCAGTACGAATCTGTTCAGTCAACTCCAGTCAGCGTGCCTACCAAGTTGTAAGACGAATGTGGGGAGAAATATGGTGAATAGTTTCTGGATTATGTGTAGTGGTACTATAATAATCAGCATTATATTTCAAGTAGCTTCTAATTAGCATAAGTACAAGATTATCACAGAAAACTGTTGCTGTAAATCTTCACAATTTAGCACCATAACATTCTTCCTATTGCCTCCTATGAACGATGTGATGCAGAACAGGGCCTGCTGTTGGAATGAGATAACTCAAATGCTGTGCACGTACTCAGTTTTCACTGTCACATCTCTGTGGTACACAAGAAGGAAATAAACCACCAGGAAATAGTAACATTGACTTTCAGAGGAAGAAATGCAACGTGAAGCCCTGAAGTTTTGCTAGAACTGGATAAGCTGGACCTAGAACTGTGTGAAGTTCACAGCTTTAGTTTACCTATGTTTCAGCAAATTGTGCCAGTAGGCTGGTTTGCTTTGCTTGATTTCCGACCAATGAATTTCAGATTTATGTGTGTTGGAAAATCAGAGCTAGTGCTGAACCTAGGCAAATTTTGCCACATCCTCTTTTCCCTTGCACATTATCAGCACACAGTTAATATCCTGCTGTCTCGGACAGCATAGGGGAACAGTAGTATCATATATGCTTGGAATCATCACACAAAATGTTTCAAGAGCAAACAAGGAAAAAGACCTAGTGCTGACTTAATATGACCTACTGCCACAGCACTTCCAAGGTCATTTACCTGTGCCTAGAGAGAGAATACAAGATTTTTTCTGGATGAAGGACTTGCATGGCTGGTGGGATCTTGAAAGCTGCAGATCCATGCCCGCCAGCCACGAGCTTTGCTTTGTAAATACATTCCTCCCGTCTACCAAAACAGCAGGCCACGGTTATTGTTTCAGGTTGGGTGGGATAGAATCACCTGTACACAGAGCTGCGCCAGGGTAACAGCAGGTGCAATACTGTGTGTTTAGTTAAATTGTTTTTTGTGTGGAAACCCATGTAATCATTTAAACCAGAGTATGCTGGATCACACTGGGGCTGGGTCAGGTGAAATTATCATCAATGCCCACTCACTCCATTGCACTGTTTTAACAGTGCTCTTTCAGATTAAACTCCTTGCAGCTTCTATGTGTAAAGAACCTTTTCTCAGAAACTCCTGTTCTGGCCCTGCAGGCCAGAAATGTGACTGGAGACTGTCACAAGTGAGACACAGTGGCTGGTGTAATGCAGTGTTCTGACTGAGTGTTAGGTAGGTTCAGCCTGTCTCCTGGAATAATTTAGCACTCCATGTGCAGTGATTAGCACAGCTATAGCCTGAAGTGGAGGCTTCTGCTTTCCCAACATAGACTTTTGTTCCACCCATTCTTCATGTCCCACACTCACAGCCCTGTATGACCAAGAAGGTGCTTTTGGAAGAATGTTGTGTCTCCCAGCAGTTGCCTGCGAACAAGTATTGGATTACCAGCCTGCTACAGCTTCAGTAACTAATGGCATTTCAAATCATTATGCTACTTTTTGTCCAGTGACCATATCATGCATTTGGCTTGTGCAAAAAGTACTGTTCAGTAAGAGATGTAACCACTGGAAAGAACATTTAAAAAAGAATGTTTATATTTCCTAAGAATTAAAGTATGACATTTTCCTGTATCTATAAACAATACGAAGTTGAATAAGGTATTGTGCCAATAACGATGTCAAAATCTTGTTGAAAAATGGACATGAAAGCTCAACTTTATCAAATCATTCATATTCCAGATTTTCTGTGGGAGCCAGCCTAAGCTTTAAGATGTCTCATTTATGCAAGAGAGAATAATTATTATTCACCTCTTTTTCTGAAAATTAAAATCCAAGAGATGTACACAGGTAAACAAGTTTTCCTATATCTTTGCTACAGGAACTGAATCCATTGATTATATTAAATGAGAATTGTTTTCCTGGCCACTCTCCCACAGTGTGGAGAGCAATTCAAATCATGTTTTCTTGAACATTTAACAGCTGGCAATTGCTGGCTGCAGACTACCTACCAAGAAGACACTGCATACAAACAAAATATACAGTATTATACACCTACTGACATATACGGAACAGAATAGATCATGTTTATCCCCACATTAATATCAGCTTTCACAGTGCTGGAACGAAGCATCTTCACTAGGCAATTGCTTCAGCAATAAATTTGCCACTATTACTGACTTTACAGGATACATTTCTTGGAGAATGAGCAGTAGCTTCTAGTATCTTTGTCTACTGTGAGTGCAGCAATAAAAAGAATTGATCAGATCAGTACTGAAAATGCAGTTCAAATGTAGAACAAGTTTCTACCTTGACCATTCTAGCAATATAGACAGGATAGATGTATTCTGTCTGTCTGATCACCCTAAGGATATGGATCTCCTACTGATATTAATCCGGTGGGTGCAAGAAGTAATTACAATTGCATTTATTCTGCAATGGTAGTTTCTTTGCTTATTGTTCCTTTTTACCCCACACTGAGAATGGAGCTTGCAAGACCACAGCAATTCAATGCTGTAGCACCACAGTAGGCATTAAAAGGCCATGTAAGTATCCAGGCAATTATCATGTCATGCAGTGAACAGGAAACTGAAGTACCTATGAGTTGGAAGATGGCTAAGGAAGGAAAAAAAAGAGTTCAGCGTGGAGAAATCGAAAACTTACCTCTTGAGCTTAGCTACCTTTCGGAGACAATACCAAGTCCCTCCTTTGATGGAGGGCCACAGTGATGGAGAGATCTTCCTGACAGTGCTAACACCAGGGCTTTGTGGTGAAGGCAACGCAGCCCAGAGTCACATATTACCAAATTATTTCTTAGTGTTCAGCAACATTCTCACTTTACAGTACTCAGGACCCTGGCTCAAGGCTAAATTATGATGGAAGATGTGGCCTGCTCTGGAAGTGGTGGTGGAAGTTACTGCACCTGGGTAACTGACTGTCCTGGTTAGTGCTCCCAGAGGTTCCAGGGTAAGTGTGTTTAATTGTCAACTTTTACTTTGCCTTTAGAAAAAGTAGCTTGCATATATGCACAGTCCTGCAGTTCCCTGGTCTGGTGCAGGTGTGAGGGACTCTCCCCTGCCTGCTTCATCAGTTGGCACAGCTGGTAGCGACAGGATCCAGCCCCCTGCGGGACTATGATTCTTTGATATGGAAATATTACAAAGTACTGGGTCTCCTTGGTACTTTCCCCACCACCTTGACATACACTAGCTAGGGAAGTCACAATTTGGATATGGGTTGGTACTTAAAACTGCAACAAATTGCTGTCAATACTAATTAAAAAATGGGTTAATTAAATACATAGTATGAATGGAAAATAAGATTAGAGGTGACACTTAGACCAGGAGGCCTTTTTCAGGCTGTGGAAAAAATTAGAACACAGTTATTTTTCCCACAGCCTGGAGAAGGCCTCATGTCCTAAATGTCATCTCTAATCTTGTTTTCTATTTCTAGTATATATTACACTGCATTGCTAGTGCCGCTATAGTTAAAGCGGTGTCAGTGTTTCAATTATAAACCCCTATTTTCAGAGGTTTGTAACTCAATCACAAAAATTTTGCTCTGAGCTGAAACCTGGCAAACAAGTTATAGAACTGAAACATATTTAATTTTTTTCTTCCTATAATTCAAAAAAAGACTTATATTTTAAAAACAAAATTTTGCAAGCCATTAGGCTATAAGAGAAATGCACAATGTGTAGAGTTTGAAATTACTCCAGAAGTACTGTTAACAGCTTATCGGGATATTTCTAAGCTTTTTTTTAAATTCCAAATGCAGATATACTACAGTGGCATTTTATTTTTTAAGAATGAATAATTATACAATCAGGTCAAATCATCTGAGTTTTAAAACTGTGAGTAAATATTTATAGGACTGGGTCAATAATGTGCATTTCATAAAGGCTCCTAAGTACATATTTACATGATAAAATGTAACAACACTGCATCACAGACAAATAAATCAATAATGTGCTTTTAGAAAACTTCATAAATGTAGTTACACGGGCCAATAATCTGCAAGTCTTTTTCACATGAAAAGGCCCTCTGTTTAGCTAAGAAAACGTTATTCATGCAGAAATAATCAGATCTGGTTCATCCATCTTTCCTTTTTCCATGTGTCGTGGTAATGAGAGAGTTGTATATATAGTTTGGCTAAGACAGGAAAGATATGATAGACGGCTACTGAGGTTTGAAGAGCACACTGTAAGACTGTGGAAGAATTATTTAAAGTAAGACAAAGGGGTTCTGGCAAGGATTGTAGTAATATCATAAAATTATGACTGCTGGAAAATAACAACCAGGAAATCCTGGCAGATGACTGAGGAGCTGGTAAACATGGGAAAACCCCATGATTTGGAACATGAAAAATAATACTGAAGCAAATAATAGAAAAATATATTTGACAGGGAAGTACCACGAGCAGTATGGATTTAATACTTACATGCACTTTGCACTTATTTTCTGTGCTGAAAGACACCACCATTTCAGTAGACTAAGACTTTGATTTTGCAGTTGGATCTTCACCAATAAATCCTTTTGGAAAGTTTTCTGGAGAGGAATATCTGACTCAGAATGTACATATGAAGAGCAAGAGATTGCAGTAATTTTCTTCACCAGGGTCTGAATAAAAACCGCGAATGGTAATCACATTGGGAGTATTGCAAAATTAGCTCAAGGGGCAATCCAGAAGTGCTAATAAAATCAGATAATAAATTTCTCTTCATACCAAACTAGATAAAGACATCTTTGGTTTAAGGCATGTTTGTACCTATCTGTATATTCTGTTGACCTCTAGCACATAAATAATTGTACTACAATTTAATAACAAGGAAGACAACTATCATTACTCTTTTTCATAGCCTGGCTTGAATGTTGTTGTAAATACTAGCATCAGCCCTGCTTCGGGTATTCTCCCTAATTTATTTATTACAGATGACAATTTTCTAATACTACTACTGTAGCTTCAGTTCATACCTTTAGTTTTATAACCCCAATTTAAACATCACAGGGCATGCTTTTATAATCCCTAGAACAAAGTCCATTAAAGTCACTAAGAATCACTTGAAATCTGGTCCAAATCCTGCTGAGGTGAATGGCCCTCTTGCAGTTAATTAATTGGGAATGATTTTTTACTCCCCCTAAAACTCCAATAAAATCTCTGTTAATGTTTATGGGAATTGTAAGCATGCATTCCCTTTATTTAAATGGCTAAGTCATCTTTCGTATCTTATAATTTAAGATTAAGATTCCTGTTATATGTATGTGTAGTTTGTGATAAGTTTTATTCAGCATAAAGATTCCAGTGTCTTGGCACTGACAGGAATAATCTAAACATTACTCCTGTTGTCCACCTCCTTACTCCCCAAGGTGTCCCATTCATTTCAGTGAAACTCCTGCAGTAAGGTACAACATGGACAATGATATCAGAATCTAATCCTTGACTGTCATTTAAAAAAAAGGGGGGGGAGGGTGTTATTCTTCTATCCATCTGTTAAAGGAATCCTTATTTAATGTCAGCTGCATTCCTGACTCTTAAAGTAAATGTTACATCTTTTTCATAATTGACCTAGCTTGTAAAGTTATAAGTGGGCAGCTACTGAAAGACCACAGAAGCTATTTTGGAAAATGTGACTGAAAGCTTACTTCTTTGAGAAAAGAGAAGTGGAAGACTCTAATCCTAATATAGCACAGAGTGAATGAAATATCTGGGAGATTTCACTGTTTTAATATGCTAAAACACAGGAAAGTATGCACACTGTGGCCTAAATTCCAATCACCTTTCTCATGCAAGAAACATCATTGGGTTTAAAGGGAACAAATTTTTTGATCCTTTCATCTTTTTTTAATATCTTATTCATAGTTGCAGTCTCAGCACTATACAGCTCTCAGTTTAATCACTGCAGCTTTCAGGAGGAACCTCTCAGTCTTTCAACATTTAAGCATTTAGTTGTCTAAATTTATGCTTGTTGCTTTGTCAAGAGATAGGAGACAAATCGGCTCAGAAAGAAGATGGATCCCTCCAAACACACAGTAGACACTTGGTGAATGAAAAGGCACGACACCACGTTTTGTTAAGGAATTTACAGCAAGTGACCTGCCCCTTTTCACAGTGGCAGCAACTGTATTATTCATTCCACATAATGAATTGGTAGGTTATGCTAATCTGAAGAGGGAAGCTATCAATTGTATGTGTCCAGACCATCTCTCCCATTGATTTTGTAATTAATGATGAATGTACATTTTGGGAGGGAGAGAGTGCTGAGGAGGAAACTTCATGTGCAGCATAAAAATGTTACAGTAGCCTAATCAATTAGATATGGTTGACAAATGGGTGCAGGATAACACTACAGAGTACTGTGCTTTAGTAGTGGTCAAAGAATCAGAGTGAAGATGTCGCATGATATCTATATTAATCGTTCCATGGGTTAAATGTGATCCATTGCATCAGCAGAACCATGAGAAAACTGTTTGGTATCTCAAAATCACGCATCTTTGATGCTAATTTGAAACCTGTTTGCTTTGTTCACAGATAAAAACATTGTAATAATGTACTAGATGCTGAGAAGATCATTTGGCATTTTAAGCCTGGTAACAGGATTGAAAGCCACGTAGAATATAATTTTAGGTAACAAATAGCACACTTTGGACATAGACTTAACCAATCTTAAGCATCAGGAGAAGAGGGTATTGCCTTTGGAAGCAGGTAGTACATCCTCTCTTTGGATGCAGCCCGTGCAGAGGTTTATCTTTCCATCCCCATGACAGGCCTTTCAGCCTCTCACTATAGCAACAGTTGCCACAGGGTGAAGTGACAATACATATAACCAACTTAAATACTCAGCTTCAGCGACGCAGTGACATTTGGATGGACAATGTACACAGCAAGTTGTAACATTTCTTCCCAACCAAATCTAGAAGGCTGCTGCAAAAATGCAGCACTTAATTCCTCAAGTCTGACTCATGAAAATGACCGCTCCCTACACATAGCTCTCCACTGGCTTGACTGTAATTATTCACATGAATGATAGCGGTTGGCGTAACAGGGTCATGCCTAGGACAACATTTCCACAGCGTACCACACCAGACAGTTGTTCAAACCACCCTGCTTCAGTTGTTCAGGAAGGTTCTCTTTACTTTCAGGTGGGCTCAAGGGCTTACATATTTGTGTATGTGGATGTTTATAGATGTATAACATGTACAACTTTCATTTTATTTCCCTCTTCTGACTTCTCTGGAAATACAAAGCAAAACAAGACTTTTGGAGTGACTAAGAAATGTGTAGGTGAGAGATCTGTCAGTTCTTAATTGAAGGATGGCAAGTGCTAAATTCTTACAAAAAGCACTTCTTTTCCTGTAATGGTTCAGCAAAATGAGTTGTGCGACAAAAGCTCAAAAGAAAAGACATGCATTCTCATCTAGGCAAGACTAACTTACTGAAAGGCCTTTTGCCTCAGTGCAAATTAAAATCAAACTCAGCACACTGTGAAGATGAGAAATCACTTATTTCAGTATAAATCAGGGTTAACTTGCCTGATATCCATAATATCCTAAAAAGACCCGTTCTCATGTAATTCACATAGCCCTTAAGAGAACTCGAATTGCTAAGCTAAAACTGAAGGAGCTGCATAATAATCTTCTACCACTGCACTGTTCACCTTTGTATATCACAAATACACAAGAAAAGGACATGTCTGGGGTTTTGGTGGGGGTTTTTGGGGGGGAGGGTGAAGGGGGTGGTGTGTGTTTGTGAGAGTCACAGTCTAGCCACCTGTACCATGTCTCTGCCACACATGGAAAACAAAGCAATGACATATGTACATATACCACCTATGCTTTGCAAACCATAGAAACATGCTCGTCAGTGAGTTCCTGCAGGGAAACCACAAACACTGGAAACACTTTAAGGTAGGAGATCAGATCTGTGGAAACCCCAGCAAACAGTGATCTTTCTCCAGTTGCCGTGCTTTGCTTTACACACTTTTCAGGGGTGCACTGGAATGATGACTACTTTTAAGATACTGTTTTACTCTCACTTTGGACCAAGGAGCTCTGTATAATTTACAAAGGAAGAATACAACCAGCTGCAGGCACAATATAAAAATCTGGATTTCATTAAGTGGAAACATTAGTCACATTAATGATATCTTCTAAAAATAATTGGTGCTCCTTAAAATAAGAGGTTTTGCATTAAAGTGAGTCCCCCTCACTTTAATGCAAATCAAGAGTAACTCCTCTCAGGATAGTGCAGTTGCACTGGTTAACAACTGGCATTGAAAGGTAATAGAAGGGAGCTATGTGACTCCATCGTGTTTTAGGTTTTTGTGTGCCCTGTGACAATGTCACATAGCCTCAGTTCAGCAGAAAGTAATGTGTCATTATTATACTTGTTATCTCCAGCTGGGCACCAGCAATCTTTTTTAATTATAGACAGGCAGATTCCTGAAAAGGTATTTCTATCTACTGGGAGGACATACAAATTGTGTCAGTGATTCTTAGCAGTGACAATGGTCAGAAATGTTATTCATTTCAGCATTTAAGAATAGGTACAATACTAACTGGGTTTTCCTATGTGTAAAAGGCAAAAAGAATAAGTTATATTCACTGGAGGACTTGCATTAAGCTGCGTGTTTGTGGACTGGAGCGGAATGGGAACTGAACTGAAATGTTTTCTGGTTTCCACAGTCCTAATTCTGTAATATATCACAGGTTTCATTGAACACAGGTAGTATAGGGAATGCAGGTTTTCTTAGTTTGAAATTTGTCTTTCTCAAAGTACTTTGTTAGCATACTGATATCCCTGTTTCCTAGCACGTGCTGCAGACTGAGTTAGTAGAGTGGGTACTAGAGAAGGGAAAGGAAGAGAGAAAGAAAACCTAAATGTCATACTGAAGTTTAGAAGCCTGGAAGGCAGGAGACGGACCATTACAGGATCAAACCCTAGAAAAATCCTTACCTGTTACTCAAAAGTACACAGCAGAAAAATTTAAGATGGTTACTCTTTATATGCATAGATATTTGTCCTGTTAGGTGGTATAATAACAGCTACAGGATTTATTTTCATAAAGCAGACTAATATCCAAATTAAACCTTATAGGGGAAGAAATAATAAAATAGACAAGGTAAATGCCATCAGAAGGAACTGTAATTATTGGTGCATCTTCTCACATGGGAATTTGGTCACGGGTGGAGGGAGTTTGTTATTTGTTTTTACAGCTTTACCCCTTCAGCCATTTCATAAACAAACTTCCATAAGATTATAATGCCAGCCTCAGTCATATCTCTATAGAGAAAGTTTGTAAACCTTTGTTTAAGAGTTCCGTAAGAGCTCTATGATATTTAGGTTTCCTTAACAACATGTTTATTAAGTTAGATAAATCTATTCTTGACTTCTGAATTAAACAAAGTAGTGAAGTGTGCAGGAGTCTCAACTTTCACTACAACTTATTTCAAGCTTGCGGTGCAGTGTCTGAGGTTAATTTGCCAGTGGGTCCCTGGTCTTAAGGAAATGAGCACATTTCAGAGAAGGGGTAAAAGTCAGGGCCAAGGCAACTACTTCAGGTAATACTATACAGAGAGGGGGGGAAATCCTTGGGAAGGTGGTTAGCATGTTCCCTGCACTTTTCTTTTATGGTAACACTTTACTGGCATCAACTACAGCCAACTGAAGTCACCATTTAAAAAAGCCCAACAACAATGGATTGAACCTTTTAAAGATCTTTTAGCCTCTCCTTGACACTTCAAATATAAGTGTCAGATACTGTACAGATACTTTATTTTGTTGGTGTTTTGAGACGCTCTTTACTTTTCAAGACTGGGCATTTCTCCAAAAGCCACACTCCAGCTTGTGGCTTGAATAATTTTGTGAATTGCTATGGCCCATTTTATTCATAGGGTCAGAGCAGATGATTATAGTCATCTCTTCTGGTCTTAAAAGCTAAACAGCCCTATGCTAGCCAAGAAATCATAATGTTTCAAGTAGTAGAATTCTTTTTAATGAAACATCTCAGTAGTCTGTAATTTTGCTAACATGTCAATGACAGTCAAAACCTAATGGAAGTTCCCTCTGTCTCTTCTTAAAGAACACCCCCTCTAATAATGTATTTTGTATCAAGGCAGACATGTTTTCCCTCAGGACAGAGAGTTTCCAACTAGAGTGTCATGAGTCATACCACTTTTCTTTCTTTTGTGTGATGTAATTATCCTAGAGGATTATTTTTTTTCTTCAATTGGGTGAGGTTTTCACACATTTTCATTTCAAGATGTAAGGAATTGCACTTCAAAATCCAAATCAATTAATTCTACCTGTTGATCATGGTTTTTTATGATTCAGGTGTCCATTTTTTCCAAACCATTTTTCAACTCACCACATAAAAAAAAGCACCTCTTCCCATAAACCTTTCCTTGTTTCTATCCATAGACCTTTACATTGATAACATAACTAAAGTTTCTGAAGTTGAGATTTTAAACCACTAAAAATGCAGAAATTAACAAACATGAATACTGTCTTACCTGGTGAACCCCAAATCTTCTGAAGCGATTTAGTGATGGAATGGAATATAATAGCATAGAATGAGCTATATTTTTAATGTTATTTCACACCAACCAATTAACATTCTGGATTCTAAAATATCAATTAAAAAAAGCACAAATTCTTATTTTTCATCTCCTTAAAACATATAATGAGGAAAAAAATCTGCAGTAAAATAAGTAATGAAAAGATTTAATTCTGTATACAACAGTATATGCAGTAAAATAAGATATGAAAAGATTTAATTCTGCTCAGTGTAACTTCTCAGTCTGTGAATAATTTTGAAGCTAAAGGGATTAATTAAAAAGCAATTCCTCCATGACACACATTCAAAATGCATTTCCTCTTTCTTCAGGTGAAATGAGGTAGTTTTCACTGGCTACAATATTGGTGGAGCTAAAAAATGATAAATATAGAATTAAAAGAAGGCTGCTTCCACAAAAAATGGACAATCATGTACATGCATAAGTATATATAAATGCCACATACAAGAAAAGAGATGGGATTGTACAGAGAAACCAAGAAAAAGTATAAATCCATGTGCTCTATAATGGCTCAAATACAGCTGATTAAATTCCTGCATTTCTTTTCCAAGGAAAAATTGCAACATTTTGAAATTTCCTTTCATTCTAAATTGGAATTGGACCACAAATTTCAAAATGTCCTTCAGCATAGAAACTTTAAAAAAAATCCATGTTAGGTAATACCTAAATGAGTTTTGAAATTAACACAGTATAATTAATATAAGAATAAAGTGAAAGCATTAGCATTTTGAATATACTGATGTGAAAATTCTAGATCCTTTTTTGTATTTGTCAAATCAGTACATTATAGTGAAACCTTTCTGGGCTGATGTAAAATTATTTAATATACATGGATACAGCCATCATATAGTTGCACATTGAAAGTCCTTCTGCTAGAAAATTTTAAAATGGATTTACTTGAAAGGCAATGTTTACAGATCTCACATTAGATCTCATAAAATAATCCTCTTTTACTGGGACAATGATGTGACTAAAACTACAGTCCAAAATATTATGACTATAGGAGAACCTGAGGACGTGGGGACCAAAGCTTTGGCAGTATAAACATATCCTCCACCATCCAGACCATCGGGAACTTGGGAGCAAGTGGAGGTATCTGTTCTTGTATTTTCTCTCTGGAGCAACTGGAAAGGACTCAAAAAAGGGTGGAGAAGAGATAAACTTTGATCATATAACAAACACCACTCAGCCGCTCACTAGGGCAAGGGAGCTCATATGTCCAAGCAGCTGAGCTAGCGATAATGAGTTTTAATTTGCTGCTAATGTACAGCTGCAGTGGGAGAAACAGAGGAGTAATGTCTGGGCTGTTTTCTCTGAGCCACAATAGCAACACTGCTCCCATCACTGCCAGCACATTTCCTGGACTAGTAGTACAGTTTACACACTGTCCTTCCTTTAGATTGGTGCTTTAAAGTGCAAGCTTAGGAAGGCAAATTTTCCTTCTGCTACAGCAGTATATTGCTGTAAATTAGGAAGTCACCAGCAAGCAATCAGAGCTGATCTTCCTACAGCTTTTTGTAACATCATTTATGCAGAAGCTAGATGTCTATTCTTCTTTTGTCTATCTAGGAGCTACTAGAAATAAATTCACAATGAAGGAAATACTCTCACAATTTCTGATAGCTTTTCCTCCTGGGCGATACCAAAGATTTTTTTATTTGTTCTGGGATATGTAAGACTCGAGGTCTCACAGGTCTGTCAGCTGTTATAGTTGCTTGCTGCAGGTTTCCCCAATACTGCAGAGGTGTCTCATTTTTAGAGCATAGTTTAAAATTGTGCTTCATCTGGCAAGGCAGGTTTGGTCAGTTAAGGACCAGGTGATCATCTGTTGGTTAATCAACAGATATGTATCATAGCATCCAAGAATGGGAAAGAAAGAAAAGTTTCTCACGCACACAGCCCAAATCTCTCCTGACGCCGCTGAGGCATCAGACTAGAGTGTTGTTAGAATATAAAGAGAGCCATAGTGGATCACGCCAAATGTCCACTGAGCCCAGGATTTGTCTCCAGCAGGGTTTCTAAGGAGCTGAGCAGGGAAAAGCAGAAAGAGGGCATGTATGTATGACAGTCCCCACAGGTTCTCCCACATAACGACTATTTTTCTCTGCAGGGATTTTCTGAGTGGATGCAGTTTCTGCAATTTAATAATTCTTAATGAATTTCTCATCCATAGAGTTGTGCAATCTCTCCTTGAACCCATGTAAACTTCCAGCAGCCCCCATGTCCTTTGGAAAAAGTTACACATCTACTGCCTGTTGCATGAAGAAACCAAACTTCCTTTGGTTTCTTTGAACTTGGCTCCTACCTACGAGCTTAATTTGATGGTCCTCATTTTTTTGCATTGGAAGAGACAGCAAAGAGCCAATTCTTATTCACTTTGTCCATTCTGCTCATCAGTTTGTAGGTCTATCGCATCCCTTCTAAACCAAATGGTCCCAGCGTATGGTCCCATTCCTGCTATGGAAGTCATTCCACCCTTCTTGCACTTCTGTGAACATCTCCCAGTTGTACTACGTCCTATTTGAGATGAAAGGACTGGAACTGCGTACACTATTCAAGACATGGGTGGACATTCATAGAGTTGTTCTCTAGTCTTTTTTCTCACTTAACATTTGGTTAACTTTTTGGCTTCTACTCAGCACTGAGACAATGTTTTCGCGGAACTAACTATTATAATCCCAAGATTGTGATCCTGAATCATAATGGTCAGCTCAGAGCCTATAGTTTTGTGGATTTAGGATTGCTTTTTCCCACATGCATCAGTTTAGATTTACGCATACTAAATTTCATTTGCCCACACAGTGTCCTGAGTTACATCTGTGTTTCCTCAGAGGTGGGCATCATGTTTACTACCCTGAATAACTAACTTCCTGTCATCCTCAAACTTTCTCACCTCTCTGTTCATTTGCTTGTCCCAGCAGTTTATGGTATGTTTGCCAGGACGGACCCCAGCACAGATTCTGCAGAACTCCATTAATGAGATCCATTGTGTATTTTCTTGGTTTCCCTTAAAAGTCTTTGGTACAGGACTTCATCAAAAGCCTTTTCAGAAATACAAGTATAGGAACTAGCTCGCCCTTAATAACTTCCTTATCGACTTCTTCAAAGACTTCCAATAGATTTGTAAAGCATGGTTTATGTCCCATCAAAGTCAGCAATGGTATATATAGTTTGCATTCAAAATTTCCTTTTAATTCTAGTCAACGTAATCAGACAACAGTTAATGGATCACAACCAGCCTAAGTGTAAGTAAGTGGAAGCATCTCTGCTTATCTAACAGATTGTGCTCATTTCAGTCAAGACTGGGCCATTGAAATACCAGGTGCTTATGGGTTTCTGCTGAATCTGATTTTCTCTCTAGGAATCCGTAGGCATGGCCATAGGGACCCTGAGAGCTACAGCTTACTGTGTGAGAGTAACTATCATTGAAAATGAAAGGTAGGGTGCTGAAAAGGGCCTAAAGAGGGTTAGAAGCTCATTAGCAACCCCTAATTCCCTATGTTTCCCTAGAAACCTTAACCAGATTAGTTATAGATAGGAGATACTAAATTGGGATCACACTGACATGTGGAGGACTGGGGAAGTGCTGGATTTTCTACCTCCATCATGTCCTTGTTTCAGGGAGATGCCACATCCTGCAGCTCATGACAAGCACACCAGCAAGGGCAAAAATGACAGAACAACCCGTATTTCTGTTATTCAAGGAATATTTGCCACTGTCTTCTCTGTAGGTGCTGTAAACATCCAGCCATGACAGGGAAGAAAAAGTAATCTACAGTCTTCATAGCTGAAAGAGCTTTCAGTCACAATTGGGCATTTCTGTATATCACCTTCTCTATTGCGAAGTAAATGTCAAAGAAAAAAATTAGCTTTTTCTAGCCTCCCCCCCACGCCATGCAATGATCTATATGTTAATTTGTAATAACATGGAAGAAAATGGATGCAAAAGTTTAAGTAAAAGAGAAACAGGAGAACAGATCTTGCAGAACAGGAGCTTAGTGAACAGCAATGCAATATCTGTAGTTCACTATCCTGAGAACATGAACATTAAATGGAAAAAGTACTTGTAGGAATAAGTCAGAGGCTGTGCTGGTATCAATCATGCTCCCTCGCTGTGAAATACAGGTACAATGCAAGAGCACTGTGCAGAGCAGTAAACAGATGGGCTTCCACTCCACTGCAAATTTTACTAAGTATTTGTACGCTCATATTATCAAAAAGGAGGAAAACGGTCTTTTGCTCTGTTTTTACCAATGTAAATACCTTTTATAGAATGTGGGTTTGTGTCTCTTTGCCCTTCTGTTTTATGGGGGGGGAAATGAATTACGGATTATGAAAAGGAATAAACAGAAACAAGTATGAAAGCAAACGTGGCTAAGTACCCTGACTTTCTAAAATTTTATTATTATCAGCAAATAGCTCCCTTTTAAGAGTAGCCCTAATTGGCTATTAACAACAGTAGCTAGCAATTTCAAGGCAATTAATAATATTTTAAAATAATTAGATGGCTAATATATTACATTAGAGCATACAGTAAGCAGAAGTCTTGCTAATTATATATATTATTCTCCCTACTTTGCTTAATTAAGGTGTCTGGCTTTTAGATTAATTAATTCTTGCTCTATTTTTTATTTTTTTTTAATCAGTGTAACTAATCCTCCCACACACTATTGTATAGCATTAGCATTAAAGCAGAAAGATGTGGATGAAGCAGTGAAAGAAACACGAAAAAGAACATTAAAATGAAGATTTAGTTCCAAGTTTCAGAAGCAGTTGCACAAGGTAAAGAATTAAGATGTGGGAAATTAGAAAGAAAATGCAGAAGCCTGAGTCAACATTTATTTAACACCTTCCACCTAATGCTGAAAACGTAAATCTCTACCACAGGTAATCACACCCAGATCATTTTGATTTTCAGAACAAAGCAATTATTCTGACAAAAATATTACCACTCCATAGCTTAAATTATTGTTTTTCCTGTTTTCTCCAAAAGCAGAGAGAGGAGGGGGCCTTGGATAAAGAGAGATTTGTTCCAAACTGGGAGCTAATCTTTCAGGACAGAGTAGCAATGAATAAATTGTTTACAGTCAAAATCTTCTCATTTGTATTAGCCTATAACTGCATTTCACTCTCAAATATTTGAGCATGTCTGTGTGCTCAGCAACTGTCTGCTGCTGTGATTGCACAAGCGAATTACCTTCACTGAAAGCCAGAATATACAAGTTTTCCTGCCCTATGTACCAGAAACATACTGTATCTTGCATTTTTACCCCTAGGCTCAAAAAACAATTCCAAACTCCCTGGGAAAATGATCCCTGTTTTGGAGAGAGGGAGGTGGAGGAAGCACCTCCTTTGGTGTTCCCCGACGAGACAAAGGGCATTCCCATGACCTGGGCTCAGCCCTGCACAATCGCGCACCCGATGCACACACACCCCCCAAGCACACAGCCCCACATGCACGGCTCAGGGCCTCTGCCCCAACTCTGAGAAAACCCTTCTTCAATTTCTCAGTGAAGCCTGAGCAGTACTGACTGGCTAAAATGTTATAACAGCATGAGGAAACGTGAGGTCAGCCTATCCACTTAATTACCCTACTGCATCTCCTACTGCTCTCTCCTACCTATATGTAATCCTCTTTAGGATCCAGTAGGAGCTGTTGTATCATCACGAAAAACAACTGCTCAGTAAACAGGACAAAATCACAAAAGGAACTGTTTCAATGTGGTGAATGTCTGTCAAATATCAGACCAAGGTCGTATTTTAGCTGTGAGCTTGCTGTTAACTTATGTACAAATGGTATGGCGATAAAAGTTGTCTATACTATGAAACATAAAATAAAGCCTTCACACCAACAATGCCTTATTAGATTTGTGCATTTGAGACACAAAAAAGCACAGTAAATGGCCATGCCTGTTAAATGAGTATATTAATTTGTAAACATTCAGAAGACACGCATGTTCATCCCAAAACCAGCATGCCCCTTAATTAAGCATACAGCAGTAAGTATGGACTCCCAGACAAGCCATTGTGCACACAGCAATAGCTCACACACTTACAGCTTACCACTTGTACACATTTACTGTCTTTTGTCTTAGATCATGCCAATCAGACACACAGAGCATCTTTTTGTCCTACGTTTGCACCATGTTTACGAGGAAGCAGTCTTTTTCCAAGACAGACTTCTCAAAATTCTGTTCTACCACTTTTGTTTTTCATATTGTAACCATGATAATAGATGTTGGCTCTTAGGAACCAAGACCCAGGCAGAGTCATATGAGGCAGGTCAATAATAAAGGAATACATAAATGCATCTTGACTCTTTGAACATTATTTTGTTTTATTTCTGTAGTAACTAGTGCACACACAGATGCAGTACATTGAAGTTCTCCCACCTTTGTGAAAAATCTTTGCACTCAGGTTTTGAGTTGCTCAAAGTATTTTTTCATGTAGTGCTGTGTAGCAGATGACCATTCCTTTTCTCACCAGAAATCCAAGTGATAGTAAATAATACTGTAAAAGACATCTAAAAGTAAAATTTACTAGTAACTTCCCTTCCAACCGCTGTAGTAGTTTCTCTTGGGTACTAATTTGTATAAGACATTTTCTTCTTATTTCTATCTAAGTCACTGGGGAACGCAAGACTAACATGAGACATTTAACACACACATCCACTTATCAAAAAAATAAATATATTACCAGTTTGTTGGAATATGTTGCAGTATGTACCCTGCAGCAGAGATAAAGACTAACCTTGGCCCACAGATCACAGGATAGCTCAACAAACTGTTGCTTTGTACCTTATCTGTCTTTGGTACCCACACATGGTCCCTCAGCTTCAAGCCAGCTTCCTAACTTTTCAACCATTACAGAAAAAAAGAGCAGTACAGTCTTGAGGCAAGTGCTCAATAGTCGTTAGAGTGAGCAGCAACTCCCTCCAGTCAAAAACACCCCTGCTTTAATATTCAGTCTAATTATGGTCCTTTGAGGACTGATGTGACAATAGGAAAGGGGATAAAAGAGCTTAGATGTGTATTTATACATATATTATATCCACACACTTGTGCACAGGATGTCAGTCTCTCTCTATATCCTACTCACAAAATGGGCAGAATCCAGTGAAGAATGTAAAAGATGGAAAAAATGTCCTTTCGGGTGTCTCCCATCACTTGGCAAATGCTTATTAGTGAGCTGCCAGCAGAGAACAGAGACTTTGTCCCCACACCAGCCTCAAGGGCTGACATGGGGCAGTGATGCTACCAGCTTCCCTTTAAGCAAAACCTGAGAGAAGCGTTTTATGCTTCCATCCCCTGAGAAAAAGGCACCAGGGCAGGAACACAGACTTTCTTGCAGGCACAGAAGCCTCTTTTCGAAACACGCAGAGGAAATGCCAGGTTCAGGGTTGCCAAGTACCTGATTTCAGGGTTCATTCTGTTACTGCATATAAATTTCTCTGGTGTGTGTTTGGCACGACATGTTATCCTAGACTGATCATATGTTCACAGATTGTGGAGAGTGTGTGAAAGCCTTTTTTGCTGTAGTTATTGGGCGAAGTCACGTCTGTTACCTGGTACTCATGCAGAGAAATCTGTAATCTGGGAACAGATGGTCTGACTGAGTGAGTGAGAGAAAAAGAGAGAGAGAGACGCTGTCTGGAAGACTGCAGAGTTTTTCACTCACAGGAGATGAAAAGAGGAATGAACAAACCCACCACAGCATGACAAAAACATGAAAATATAGAAGAATGTCAGTCCTGAAGGTCATTCCTTTAGAATTCACCAACTGTCTATGCACCATATGTGCATATCAACACACCAAAAAGAGCCCACCATCCTGTTGCACAGAGCGGGAGGTAGCTTAGACAGCCAAAAATTGCAGGATTGTAGACTTACCATTTAGAAAAGCGACACACTCCATAGTCTAAGCATACAGTCTGAAAAGAACCTGAAAAAAATATATAGCAACTTCTGCTCTGGACTTTTTACAAAAATTTGATAGCAATAGACCAGGAACAGAAAAATTCACATCCTAGTCTTCAAGCACTGCCTTTGTGGGATACGTTTGGACCCAAGACTTTTACAGCCACTTGAGAGATGCAGACCAAGCCTGGCTTTGGAGTCCAGGTGCTCCTGAAACTGGTGACATCTGCCATCAGGACAAGCCCATCCTTCCCAGACAGTTACATGAAACTAGCTATCGTTACCAAAATGCAGCATTGCATTACTCCAAACCAAAATGAATTGGATCTAACCTGTCATAAAATCTTATTCAGCCTTCTTGACAGTGGGAATTTTGGTAATCAATAGCCTAACCAAAGCTACGGGGTGCTGCCCTGCTCAGGTGAGCACCCACCTTGCTGGCCTGAGAACCCACATCTCCAGGTGGGAGCTCTGATGGCCTGAGGTGCTGTAGCTCTCACAGGGACAGGAGCACACCCAGCTAACACAGGCATAGATCATGTTGTAGCTGTGACAGCACAAAAGTCGCCGAGGGTCTGTTAGACCCATCCGAGGGTCTAACAGGGTCCTAGGGCAGCAGAGTCCTAGTGATCCCTATGTGGCCTTGAATACACCCCTGTCATCGCCCAAGCCAGACAGGTTAGTGCATCTCTGCTCTGTCCCCACAGCTGCCATCGCATCTTTGGCCACAGAGGAGACATACCCTGAAAAATAAACAGGCCTCTTACATTCAAGTAAAAATTCATGACCATCGCAAGCCCCTTGTTCCCAAAGACGTTGTTCGGGATATTTCAGCCAGAGTGAAAACAAACAAAACCCTACGTGAGAAAGCAGCATCACAGCAATGGCAGCAAGAGGTCTGGAGCGAGGTGCTGGTGCTGCCTGACGTAGCTGTAGGCCTCTGGCATGGCCGGGCCGTGCAGGGCAGCCTGGCGGGAGGAGCAGAGGGATCATCCCATTGACATTTTGCTCCCAGAACCAAAATGCCTTTGTGTGACAGGTATGCAGGGAAAGCTGGACCTAGTGACAAAAACCCTCCAGCCCTGTGAATTGCACACTGCAGGGACTCAGCATGGGCCCTTCTAAAAGCTTCTTGCATAAAACCTGCCTGCAGGAGCAGGAAAGAGAGGAGAATCAAGACACTTCCCTGGTGTAAATCACTAGATGAAATCAGTGGTATTACCCTCACATAAAATTGATTCGAAAAGATAATCAAGCCCTAATCGAACAGGATGATTTCACCAGAAGGGTGAGGGGTTGCAATCTCACCAAATTATTGTCTGAATGAGACTGAATTTTTAGCCCTTTCAGCCTACAGCTGAAAACTCTATTTGTAACACATCAGATGAAGCCAATTTTAAGAACACTTCAGTTTTTAGCCAGCACAAGATTTTACATTTGGGTGCTATCCAGTACTTCAAACAATTTTTCACAAGAAATCCACATTGTCAGATACAGACAAGCAACACTGTATTTTACTATTTATTCTTCCAGCAATGTGTCAGTCAATTTGCAGAGTTAATTTCCAAATGGAACTGAACGGTTTTTTGCATCTCGATAGAACTGAGTGACTTCACCAGAACATTAAAAGGCAAAATTCTTCTTCCTTCTCCTCTTTCTGTCCTGGTGAATGGCAGCAGAGGCAGAGCAGAGCAACAAGATCCAGGATTAAACATGTTGCCAATGGAGTGAGAAATCCATTCTTTGACAGTAACAAAGCGATCTATCATACCTCATGCCTAAACTACTGAAGAAGACAACGTTCTTTTGGTCAGTCTCAGTTATTAAAAGTAATTGCTTGGAGCCAAAAGCTGGCTAAGACACTCTGGAAAAGTATAAAGTATCTTACAGGAGAAATGAAATACAATATCTCATTGTGCAATATAAAAACAAAGGCTTCAACTACAGCTTTATGCGTTTGCCAAGTCAATTATGTAGATGGTGATCCTGCAACATGCAAAAAGGGCAAATATCAACTTAAAAGCCCAGAACAAGCATCCCTGCTCTCCCTCTCACTTGCGTATTTTTACCCCTTTCTGAGGCAGGATGAATTCAGATTACATGGGTATTACAAAGGCTGATATCTTTCTTTTCCTTCTCCATAGCTGTAGAAGAGAGAGTTCTGTCTTTAAGGAACAAGTTTCCCAGCCTCTAAAAATCTAGTTAGTGCAGAGAAGTTTTTGTTACACACAACCAAGTGGAATTGGACACTTGGTTGACAGTGTCCAAGAGCAAGACAGATCTCTTGCAAGAAGTTTTAAACACCACACACCATCACTGAACACAGCATATGGTACCGAGAGTAAAAACTATATTGGCTGTCTTCTAACTGGGAGAATAGAGCTTCCGAAGCTTCACAGGAGCTGCAGCTTTCAGAAGATGAGAAAATGACTATGAGTTTACACCTTGAGGGTATTCACATACCTCTCTAATGGCTCCCACTACCCCCTAAGCTCTTTAGGCCCTTAATTCAGACAATTGTGTCATGTTCACCTTCTACCTGCAAGCGGTGGGTGTCAGCAGACAGAAACCAGTCAATGACAGAACTATGCAGGGAAATGGTTGATTCAGAAGCACTTGGTAATTTGCTGTTAATTAGGCAGTGGGATTACAGACTTCTGAGTATTGCATGCTGCACAAAAATGGAACATAAAAAAGCTCTGTTTTTAAACAAAAAGAACAAGGAAGCAGAAGAGCCATCTTCAGCTAAAGCCAAACAGTGAGTCTCAGTACCTCGTGAGAGATGAGCTGGTGACTGGGATCTAGGAAAAGACAGTCAGAGAGAAGGAACAAAAGGACCCCAAATTGACTCTTGGTACACTATCACAATTTGACAGACTAGTCCCTAAGCCCAGGCCAAAGCTATGAAGAGTGGACAGGAGTGTGCCACTAAGGATGTGACAAAGAGTCCTTAAAGACTATGTAGGACACAGAGGAGAGAGGACAGCCTTCCAGGCATGTGTTCGGAACGCAGGCACAAACACAAGCACCGGCCAGGACAAGGCCAGACTGGGAATGGTGTCACTTGAGAAGAGTTTGTACTTGCCAGCAGAGTGGGCACAGACATTGGGCCAGTGGACAACTCTGCTACAGAAGATGAATGTGCTATCAGCCTGAAAGCAGATGGCACATTTACCACTTTTAGGTTGGACACTGGTGCAAAAGCCAGCAGGTTTCAATTATGAGAATGAAAAAGCACTGGGAGTAAATAAGTAAAACACAGTCTTTTTACAGAGTGTCTTGGGTGTATCCTCCATCAAGGAAGGAAAGCTAAAGGCATCTCATACCACTGTTGTGATGAAGGTGAAACATACTTTGGAATAGCAAGGGGATTGAAAAAAGGCATAGGAAGTCTGCCATAGGAACATAGAAGTTTTGTGAGAGTACAAGATTGAGGTGAAAGAGCCCAAACCAAAGCAAGGGCTGCGCTAGCTTATTGCTCTGGAAATTATAGTGAGAGAATAAGCAACAAAATAAATGTCCTGAACAGATCATGATAGGGAAAAAGACAAAATTCTTTGTTGCTACAAAAAAACAAGGACAAAGGGGTTAAATAAAAAGGTAATAAAAGATCATCTTCCTTTATCCAAAGCGAACAGATCACAGACACCAAGTATTTCTCTACATTTGTCATGCTCAGCAAGTCAGCAGGCTTCTGGCCCTTGGAAAACTGCAGAGACAAGGTCTCAAGCAAGACTGGAAGTTTCATCACTCTCCCGTGGGAGCTGTACTGAAGTGGGGAATGAAGAAACCCAGTTTCATAAAAAAGGGAAAAAGCAAAAGGTTTCTGAGCATCTGTGTCTGAAAGTTTAGTCTGAAAGCAAAAAAGCTAATGGGATCTATTACCCACAAACTGTGCTTCTAACAAGCTATATCAAGGCTACTTACCTATTAAACGGCATAATTTGCATTTGATACTAAAAGGACAGAAGGACCTTATTTTGTGTCACACCTTGCAACAGTCTCTGCTGGCACAAACACAGTGGAAATAAACCTGGGAAACACTGGAAGAGGAAAGAGTCAGAGGGCCTGGTGTTCTGCCTGCTCTAATATCCCTTTCTGCAATGCAGCACAGCTCTTTTGATGATCGTGTCCTTGAGTTTGGAACCAGACAATGCGTGATGCCGCCGAAGTTGTTTTGGTTATACTCAGTTACACCAACTGAGTGCCTGGCCTTTCACTCCTGCCATCACCACGGTACACAATTACTCCTATGGAAATGCAGCAAAGCCTGAGGTTCTTAGAAAACCATAGTTCCCTTCACACCCAAATTTTCTGACGTGCAAGTAACATGAAGGTGATTCTTCTAAGGGTATGCAGTAGCACTGCAAAACATGGTGTACATACAGAAGCCGAAAGAATACAATAACCTTTAGCTTCCTAGTATTTTCACAACCCTTAAGCTAAAATATGAAATAATTCCTAGACTCTTTATATCTGTTAATAGATCACACCTGGGTAACCTCTTAGATGCTGTATGATTTTATCTGCATACTTTAAAGTGCAACTTTAGTAGCAATTCTGATAGATATAACTGCAAATGTAACAGCAGGATCTAAAGCTCTTCACCGCTGGTGCCAGCTAGGCACACACACGAATACCCTGCAAGGACGAACATACTTGTTGAGCTCAATATTCATTGTTTATAATAAGCTACTTGGCTCAGAGGATAATGCCAGCTCTTGGCAAGGTCCTGGTGAGCCTGGAATCTGTAGAGGTTTCGTTTATTGGTGCTGATGATAGGGATGAGTTAAATTACAGAAACTGGAATTGCTTTTAACGTTATTCAAGGGGAATGTTTCCAAAGAGCCGACTGTTGCGAAAGCCGACAGTAATGTCTCTTCCAAAACGTTTGCCATTTCAGAGAACTCCAAGCTGCCAATGTCTAAAGTGCAACAGTTTCATTAAGAGAAAAGAACCTGTGTTCGGTATTGAGCAACCTCTGCGGATCCTAAATGTGCTCAGCACCTTGCAGCGTCAAACCCTAAGCAGTTTGTCCTGGCACATTTGGAAATTAACAGCAAGACCAAAGAACCAAATTTCTGTCCAAGTTTCATTTAGTGTATGTTTGCATTGAAGGCCACGCTAAATCCATCAACAAAGCAATCTTTTCTTTCCTGCACCCCCTTTATTCGTATGGTAGGAGCTCCTCAGAGGTCCAGTCATGAAACAATTATTCTAGGTGCTGTACAAACAAGGAACACAAAGATGATCCCATCCCAAAGAGCTATTTTGTACGCATCTCCAAGAAGAGTCAAAACAGAGAACGTCATAAGCAAACAGGTAATCATAGACTCTGGTTCTCAGCAGTTACACGCTGGTGAGTTAATGGGAAAGTGTTATGACTAGGTGCTGGATTTCATGGCATGTTTCAAGGTGTTTCAAACCTTTATGGAACAAGGCAAAGTCTATATTCTTTACCTAAATTCATTCCATTTAAATCAATATAATCCAGAAGAGATTTAATTCTCCATGTCACTGTGAAAAAAATTCAAGTATAAATACGTGTTTCAGTGACAGGAATTGCTTCATACTTAGCAAAAGCTGCCATTTGTAACAGTATGAAAGAATTAGCATTTTCTAAGACTTCCTGATTTTACATATTCCCAAGAAGTGCCCAGAAGAATCTATTATTCAGACAAAATCCATGACTTCCCAGATTACAACTGTTCTTATCAACAGTGCAAGGTAACTTTTCTGAAACATGCCAAATTGATCATGATAATTCATTTAATATGTAGGATCCGAGCTGCTCAAGAAGATACAGCAATCATGAATGCTCATTTAATTTTGTGGGATGACACATCAATAGCAAATGAGAAATTAAGACCTATTAAGACCTGAGGTAAAATCTTTGATGGTAGTACTGAAGGAAAAATGAGACTTACTTAATAAAATGATGGTAATATGGAAAAGAGTAATTAAAGACAAATTATTCCATAGAGCAAGTGTGAATGTGCTCCTAGCAGACAGGATAGTACAGACTCAGCTCACGGACAGTCATTAAGAAGATGCTGTGGTACTTGTGGACAGTAGGAACGTGCAGTGAAAAGTCAGTTCTCGCTATTAATTTGCGGCATGTTCCAGTGCTCACCCCCCCACCCCCACCTCCCCACCACCCAGGACGTGTGCTTCAGCATTTGCTTTCATCAAGGCCTTCCCAGGGTTCATATGAGAATCAACAGAATAGAGAAAAAGATATTTTCCTGTCTTGTCAGTCATACATTTAAACTCACTCCACTAAGAAGAGGGAGAGACAGAATTTTTTTCTTTTTCCTGAATACTAGGAGACAACAAAGCTTTGTATCTTTTAGGACACTGCCCTGAGTGGGAGCCAGTGCAGGGCTGCACCAGCCAGGGAGAACAACGAGATGATACCTTACCTCTGCAGCTTTCAAAGTCAAAATCCCTACTGACACGAGTATGGTCAGTATTTTGTGTTACTGTGAAGACCCCTCCTCCTGATCTACTGTACACAGATGTGGTACATTCTCCACATTCAGATAACAAATTATTTCTAGCAGAAGCAAACTGCAAAGCATCATACTTGCTCCTTCTTTTCCAAGCTGATCAATTACAACTCCACTCACCCTTCTCATCTCCTCACAACATTTGGTGTCTGCTATTTCCCCAGCCTTTTCATAGAGATGGCCCATTTAAATCACCCACAAATGCAGGAAGGACCATCAGGGTTTTTGTAGTGATAGGAAAATATGGAGCTATTGCATGTAAAGGACATGTAATGTATGGTATGATTCACAGAATAGGCCATACAGAGCAGCTTTTGCTCAACAACATTATAAGGACTAGGACCTATGAACACACATTAGAGGCACATGTATTCTTACCAAACTTGTCCAAGTCAGAACAAGTCCTGCACAGAGAATATTGCACCCGTCATAGTTGGACATGGAGGCATCTTTTGAACTTGCTGTTTGTTTTCTCTACTCTTGTTTTAGTAACTTATCTTGAGCATTTGGAGTAGTGTACTTCTAACACTTTACTGTGGTTCTTACTATGACAAAGAGCCAGTTTTGGAAGACCCAAAGATCACTTTTCTGTGCAAGGAGACAACTAAGGTGGACTCTGTAGTGATATTGGGATTCACGTACTGAGCTCGGATGTAAGAAACGTGAGTTCAAGTCCCAGCTCTGCTAGTACCTAAGGACAAGCCACTAACACCCCTTCCTCGGCTAGTGGGACTGTGCATTCTCCAGCATGGGTGAAATAGTACTATGTGTTTGCACAGCTCCTGAGACTCTTGTAATAATAGCAGTGCTGATTAACCTAAGAAAGCAGCAGGCATGCAAAAGGAGAACAGAATTTTTGCTACAAGCAGGATTTCACTTGACTCTTCAAGAACAAAGCTTAGCTTTTCTTCAGGGGAATTAAATCTTCTAAAATCAGGTGATTTTTCTTACCTGCTACACTGTTCCCTCCAGTCCTATTCCTATTGCAGGAGTATTGTGCAATTGCTTCTTCTATAGCCAGCATAGCTTACCACTCACCTTGTTGAAAAGTGTGTCACGGACATTGCTTCAATGTCTAAAGTCACTCCCTACAATCTTTTATTACTGAGCAGTGATAGCTTTTCCTGAGCTAAGGTTGTCTTTTTTCCTTTTATTGGTTTAGTTTTATTCCTATCCCCTTTCTGAAAGCCCTCAAAGATGCACCTTAAAATATAGTGTGAGTGAATAGATCTGCCTGTCCAGGACGTAGAACCACGCCTCCTGATCACAGCCCAAAAAGATCGTCTCATGCTCTGTTGCCACCCTGGATAGCAGCAGTACATACAAGTGACTCCCAGCAGGCCTGATTTCACAGGGCCTGTGAAAGCAGTCACGTGTACGTCAACATTGGAAAAGTTGAGAGGCATATTGAAAAAGTTATTTAGAACACAATTGAGCACATTAGAATGATAATCTTTCCAGGAATATTCCTCTGACTTTATTTGTGTTCAGAAAATTGTCTGGAGTGTTTTTGATCTAAAAAAATCTTGTCAGACTGCTAGATCATCTACAGATATCTAGTTCATCTCTACCCCCTTTACATTCCCATCAAAAGGAAGTGGGACTCCTCTCCTGCTCAGAGGGGAGCTGGGTGAGACACTGGGTAATTCAGTCTCTAAGCACATACAGCCCGTGACATCTCTGCTGAGCTGCTGAGCATGCCAGCAAGCGTAGCTGTTGTGAAAAGAGGTGTTTAACCCAAGTGATGTAACCTGCTACAGTTCACTCGGTGTCTTGCAGAGACTGTGGCTTCCATTCAAAGCATTAAAATCTCTATCCCAAAACTGATTCAGCCCAAAGAAAGAAAGAGTTGTTACAACAACCCAAATGGTGCCAGGATTGCACAGAAGGCTCCAACACATTCTTTGTTACGATTATTTTCATTTCTATAGCTCAACAATGCCTGCTGCGGGAATACATGGGGACCCACTCTGATTTCATCTGCACTACTAAGTCAATGAAGCAAACAGTGCAACGTAAACTGGGATAACTGATAACAGTACTAACATGATGATAATTTTATACCCAGGTAGCACCTCAAAGCTCCAGCCAAGACTGAAGCCCTGCTAGCTTGGCATTATACAAACACCACAAGGGACAATCCTTGTCCAGGCATGCTTACAAACTAAACAGACAAGACAGGCTATGTGTAACACGGAAAACAAAACCACAAAGGAATTAAATGTCTGGCCAAGGGTTACACCAGCCAGTAAGTGGCAAAGCCAAAAAATAGGATCCAAGTTTCTTAGTCTACTAGATGTGGCAATGGGAACTATGTGGCCCATCAAGAGCCTGATTAGTGCACAGTCCCTGGCAAGACCTACTTAAAGTCCTTCACTAATATTTAGGGACATTATTTGTACTCTGCTCTATTTTGCTTGCCTTCTTTCTCCTCAGAATGGAAACTTTTTCTGTGAAGGAAACTGGAAGGAGCTCCTTCACGTGAATGGGGGAGGTGATGACTGCTATGGGATGAAGCAGATGAATAAGTAACTCCCCCAAATCAATAGAAAATAACTCATTTTAATGCAAAGTATTATCCCTCTCAATGTTCATAATTGTAACCGTCAGTTATCAAAATTAGGATGGAAGCTATTGTATTTTTTAATTGTGTACTGAAAGCACATAGAGCTAAATGAAGCCTATTACTCACAACAATATGAAGAATAGTAGTCCACTGAAACATGAGATTTTATGTAAGTCAATACATAGTTTTGAAAATAAGAGCCCATATTTAGACCGAAAATTTCTGTTTTAGGCACTTGCTTGATTCCCAGGTGGCAGGTTAAGGTAGGGAGGACCATGGATAATGAGCATAGATTTATCAGCTTGACATTAGGCTCCTAGTTTAGAGCCCACTTGCATCCACATTGCTTGCATTAGGGTTCTGTATGTGGGATTTTGAAAAGCACTCACCATCCATCTAACTCTTCCTTTCTTGCCATTAGGCATCTGTAACTTGAGGTAGAACAAGCCCAGCACCGAGCCCTTCTGCAATCTCACCTGAACTGAGATCGCCAAATGACACAGAAGCAACAAAAAGATCTGCATACCCGCTACTTGAGGACATATCAAGTCTCACAGTATCGCTTTCAAACATAACACATATTATCCTAATTACTATCTGAGAAGTATTTCCTTTATTTATGGTTAATTTCTTGAATAAACCCATGTGCATTATATGGGAATTGAAAAATCAGCCTCCTTCCCCCTATATTCTATTAGGTATGTTAAAAAAAAAAAAACCTTATACATCTTCTGGTTGCCAGTCATTTACGGTAAATGAGATTTGAATTCCAGGCTTTGGAGTGCAGCCATTTAGGATACACAGCTTTGCAAAGTATTTTCCACAATGAAATCTCCAGTGATTTGAAGGTACCTCACATTAACCTAAAGCAATTTATTAGTGCAAAACCCTCTAAACTAGTGAAATATCTGGTCAAAGAAAAACATGATAAATCCAATGCTGGGATTATAGTCATTGTACTGTGGTGAGAACCGAATTTTTGAGAAGCTGGTGGTTTTTTGATCAATCAACAGAGTTCCTCACAGTCCAAAAATGAAATTACGAATGCTTTCAAGAGAAATAGGTGCCAGCTCAATGCACAGCTTTTATGCAGTACAGGGTTGATTTGGAGTAACATTAGTTGTTTATGTGGAAGCAACATCAGTGAGCTATCTGGGAAAAGTCCTAACAGAAGATGATTTGCAGAATTGGGCCCTTTTAGCCAGAAAGTATAAGTGTTATTTCTACAGCTATAGCTTTATAAACCAAAGCCTCCATGAAACAATATCACATTCTACCTTTAGTAGAGAGGGCCCAGAGATACAAGTAGTCTGTGAAAATTCAGATATCTGAGATTTGTGCAGCAAACAGTTTCCTCCTACCCAAAACAGAAGCTTACACATGCTCAGATGATGCAATGAATTCAAGTTACTGCAAATCGGCTGAGCCATGGTAACTGTCTGGATTAATTCACAGGCCTACTGCAAGTTTAATTCAATTTAACTTAGCCTGCTATTAAAGAGTGTTACCCAACATGCATTACATTGCCTTTGCTGCTGCTTAATACCATGCAGAAACAAATGTCATAACTTGGATGATACATGATATCTTCTGAAGCTGCATTACCTAAATGCATTTTTTAGTTCAATTTCTGATCTTGTTTTTATACATAGGTGTCACATATTTACAACAAGATGATAGAAGCCTGTAGACACAAACTCTCCAGAATTTTGTTTGAAACCCAAATCCAGAAATGCAAACAGATTCTATTGTAGCTTCAGCTCATATCTGATGTGTAATGAGTCTTGTATTTTCCAGAAAGGTGAAAGCAAATCCTGTATTAGTTGGGAGAACTTAAACACATTTTGCTTTCTCATAAGCTATCTATTTTCTGTCGCTATTTCTGGCAGCACTTCCTTTGCTGGCTAATTCATTCTGTGGTGGTACTTTGGAGAGGATCACTTATTTTATTCCTCATTTAGGGGTTTCACTCACAAGGAAACATCCTTGCGTCTTTCAGAGGCAAGGCTGTTCTGATTTACCTGTAAATACCTTTGCATTCGTAACAAAAAGATGTCCTTTTTAGTGTAGAACTCAAGATTGCAGTAGGCCCAGTACAGGATGCACCTACAGGGAACGTGTGAATCTACCAGCCTCAGTGCTTCTTGATCATGCACATGTTCTCATGCTATCAGAGGCCCAAAAGAAGGCAGTAGCTGAAAACTGAGCCTTAAGATTGGCATTGCTAGCAATCCTCAACACAGCAGGGTAGGCGGTTCATAGGGTTTGTTGTATTAATAGAGAACATGGCCATACACACTTGAAATTTTATAGTGTTTTCCATATCTTCCATAAGTCACAAACTATGGAACAACTTTCTTCCTTTCTGGCAAATCTGTTTACACAGATCTCTGCCAGTCCACTCAAGGCTGCATTGGCTTATTCTACAGCTGAGTGCACTCTTGAAGAGCTTCCCCCTGAGGGAAGAAGGGTGAAAACATTATTAGAATATGTTTCAAAAGTTTCACCCTCTCTCACTGTCTTTTCTTCAGTGAAGGATGTCAGGCCCTACATGTTAGGACTTTTTTCATGTCTATCAGAGCCTGATTCTCCATGCAACAGGCAAAGGAATATTGGGTGAAACATCACTGAAATCAATAGCATAATCAACATAAATGAGAGTCAAAATTAAATCTTGGTATACAAGAACACATTCCTGCACATGAAGCATAAGATGAACAGCTGTTTGGGTTTGGAGATAATATAACCCTACTGTGGGCCAGCTTCCACACATGGTCACAGAGACGAGGTGTGACTTACTTCTTGCTAGTACAGTTGCTGGGGGACAGGGTAAACCCTCATCCCAATATCAGCATCAACAATGCCAAGAAACTTTCAGCCCCCGAATCAAAATATTAAAACCTGAGACCTGAGGCAGAAAAGCCTTAAGCACTAGCTGTGGCCAAAACCTCAGAAATCAACCCTTGATTTGAAAGGAACATAAAACAAAGCACTGTATATTCATGCACTGTTTTGTATGCAGATAACCCACTGTAATGGGGTTAACCCAATGCTTAGCCAAATTCTGCAGTCCTTCAGCTCAAAAAATTCCTTCTGAAACCAGAAGGAATTGTTGTTTAATAGCTATCCACTTAGTCCTAGTGTTTGAGGGCAAAAAAGAGCAAGGTTTCCTCAGAACAGAAGACACCTATAAGAAAATGACAGTAGAGCATCTGAGGGACATCTGGTCTTTAGGTAGATGTTAAAAATGCTAGAAGTCACTTATCCTCACTAGGTTTGCTTTTTCCCTGGTATCTGTGGACCATTATAAGCAGGAGAGAAAATAATTACTCCTCTCCACATATCAGGCTTGTCCTGATAAGACAAATATTTAGTGTGATGCGCTATTGCAGAACTCAACCATGCTATAATTAGCGGCTGTGAAGAATCAACTCCACAGCTGTCAGCACATCCATCTCTATCTTCCAAAGGGTTTTGTGATATGACTTGGAAAAATATGGACACGTAGGAATTCTGAGTAAGTTATTTCAACTCAAAGGGATATATTCATCTGATAAGAATACCACAGTTCAGACCTTTGTAATACTTAGCCACAGCAGGCCCAGTTTAAGGCATCTAAACATTAATTCTAAAAAAACCCTTGTTGCGTTAAAAGTTTCACTCCATCTTTTACTGCCATTTTAACATGATTCTGATTGAATATAATTATTGACTTTTTTTTAAAAAAAAAAGTACTTTGGAAAACTACATCAGCAGTAATATTTGCAAACACTATTTCAATGACCTCCCAAGGCAAGGAATTTCCTCATTAGTGAAACCTAAGTCCCTGGCTGGCTGATGAAAAAGCAGAGTCAGGAAGCTCTGGACTCTTCCTACGCTAAAACAGCACAATGGCTGCTACAGAACTGGGGACCATTGAACCAGGGCTTGGGTTCCTCGGCAGCCTCTGCAGAGAGTCAGCCATAAGCCTGGCAGGTGAACAGCCAGAAGGCAGGTGGGGTTCCAGAAACGCTCAGCCTTTGGTCCATTTAGATAAAACCAGACTATATTTGCAACACAGTTCAGTCTTGCAGGCTCAGCAAACAATATGCAATTGAAAATTTTCTGACCAATCCTGCACTGTATTGTTCTTAGAGGCAACTACAGTATTTGTTAAATTCATCAGATTTAATCACATGTCCCCAGACCAGGAAGCAATTTGAACCTGCATTCAAACTTCATAAAGCGTCTAGGAACGGTGGAAACAAACTATCCAAATAGCAATACCAATCAAAGCTTTGGAAAGTGACTTTAGAACCAAATTAGTGATTTGGGCCAACTGTTATCTATTATACATTGTCCCCTCTGGATATTTGTTATGTTTCTAGATCAAGTGAAATAGCTTTTTTAAGGGGAAGCATGTCTCACATGTAAATTATTCTTGCATTTAACCCACTGCTAAACCAAACTAACATAGTTGAACAGTAACATGCAATATATATATCTATATATCTATATATATATTTTAAAAAAAAAAAGTAAACTGCCATGAGAAAAAGTGATCAGAATGGCTTGAGGTATTGAAAGGAGACATAAGATAGTACTGGTAAAGGTGCAGGACTTTTGACTGAAGAGTCATATTCCAACAGTAAGTGTCACTACAGTTTGTCCTTGTCAGCACACAAGAGTTTGTTAGCTGTCATGCAAGCTAAACATAGCTATCTATAATACCCTGTAACATTCTCTGAAATATAAACAAACGTGTTCATTGTAATAACATTCACTCCCTTCACAACACAATCACAATCAAGTACCCACATTTTCATAACTGAAATTTAGGATCTGATTCTTCCCTGACTTAGGCATCATGCTGTCATTTTACCTAGGCAACGTGGATGCAAGACTTTCTCATGAGAAAGATTTCTAGTCTGCTTTGCTCAAGCAGAGATGGCTATGGAAACAGAAAAGCAGTGGTCTACATTTAAAGCAAGGGTTGAGCTGAAAGTATGGAGTACCACAGTTCTACTGTCATATCTCATTGCAGCTTGGTTTGTGTTGTCTATGGAAGTTCAGCTGTATACTGCATGAAGAGAGCAGAGAAAAAGTAGGAAGTGCAATCAGGTTTTGTTACAAGGTCACTATTTTCCTGTGAAGGCCACTTCCAGTAAATATGATCCATAAGGCTATACTATTTTACACATTACCAAAGATAAATAATCTTGAAAGATTTAAAGGAATAGTTCTGTCCAGCAATATCTTAACTGATGTACTCAAAAATGTAAGTTTGTCCATCACTAACCTCAGTAAGAGTAATCTCCAAGTTACATATTTTGCCTTAAGCAACACAGGCTCCATATGCAATTCTGTTTTAAAAGCAAATAATATGAAGCATCTAAAGCAACTGTCAGCAATAACTACTGTACTTTCTTCCATTGACACTAGCAGGAGTTCTGCCATTGACTAAAATCTACAGTTCAATACAATTTTAGGCAGTAAATATTTTTCTAATTCAAGAACAACATTTTGGTCAGGGGCAGCAGAAATATCAGAGCAGAGTGGCCACAACAACATTATCACTATTCATGTCCAGCAAATGAGATATCCTGATACAGTTTTGTGAGCATGGGTAGTTGCTTTAAATAGCTTGAATATGATCTCACTTACTCAAATCTACTCAACCCTTAAGGAAAATCCCAGTGAGCACCACTGGGGTTTTACCTAAGACAGACAAAGGAAAAAGAAATAAAATCTAGCACTGTGAGCATTTCTACATGTTCTAATTCACTTTAATTTTTAAAACTTAATAAAAATTGCTAATAAACATTCAGAAGGTTGCCTAAACTCTGCTAGAACAGAGTGAGGTTAATATGAATTGGATCGTTTTACTAGTTGATGGATTAAATTATTGTCCCATCAGCCAAGTTAATTTTTCACATATTTTATAGCTCACTTAATGCTTTTTGACTATGCAATGAAAAGCAGAAAAGTGGATGTGGTTAAAGTTTTATGGATGGCTAATGTTTGTGTCTTCAGTACTTTTAATTATTTTAGCAGGTGAGGTCACTGCCACCTCATAGTATTTGAATGATAAGGAGGGCCACGAAAACGATCCAAGGGCTGGAGCCCCTCTCCTACGAGGACAGGCTGAGAGAGTTGGGGTTGTTCAGCCTGGAGAAACGAAGACTGCAGGGAGACCTTATAGCAACCTTCCAGTACTTAAAGGAGGCCTATAGGAAAGACAGGGACTTTTTAGCAAGGCCTGTTGTGACACGACAAGGAGCAATGGTTTTAAACTAAGGGAGGGCAGATTTAGCCTGGATTTAAGAAAGAAATTTTTTACAATGAGGGTGGTGAGGCACTGGAACAGGTTGCCCAGAGAGGTAGTAGAGGCCCCATCTCTGGAAACATTCAAGGTCAGGTTAGATGGGGCTCTGAGCAACCTGATCTAGTTAAAGATGTCCCTGCTCTTGCAGGGGGGTTGGACTAGATGACCTGTAAAGGTCCCTTCCAATACAAAGCATTCTATGATTCTATAATTGATTCTATGATAATTTCTTCTTTGCAATAAATACTTTTTAAAGAAATATTGCCATAATTTGTTTCACTTGAAATTAGTACATCAAAATATCAAAATATCCAGTATAAAGTGTTTATTACATTAACCAAATTAATAATAGAAAGATGAAATCAATCGCTAAACTGCAATTTAACTGAAGCTACAGAATATCAGTTCTCGGACTTGTTAATGCATTAAAAAAAAAAAGCGTGAATCAGAGAAAGGTTTTCAAAATGTCTGCATAGCTTTTCCACTCTGTGCTGACCATCATCATTAACTACTAATAGACAATAATGTAAGCCATTGTAGCACATAATAAGGCCTGGCTGCCCTGTCATAACCACTGCAAAAATTAACAAATATTTTTCCAAGGGCCTCAGTATTAGTTTTCCCCATGATAATTTCAAGGTGATAGACTGAGACATGCAGGCTGTAATACTAGATATGGGTTCAGTGAATGAGACAGGCCTATGAAGCTGACATAGACTGGTAAATCTTCCTCAAAATTATGTTAACTGATGGATAGACCATTACTAGATTGAGTCGTTATCACTAGCTAGAAAGGAATTTAAAGCTCTGGGTTGGTTTAATTTCCAGTTGTCATTTCTTTTTTGTTAGAGAAGTTGCCTTAGTCTGAGAAATAATCTGCTCCTAAAATGTATTATTCCGTGTTGCATCTAGAACACCACAGGTGTACATGACATTGTACAGCCAAGTATGAGAAAATGATCATGGCAGAGAAGGGTATGGTTTAAATTAGACATTAAACAGAATACTGAAAGCATGTGATAGTGACGGAAGCAGGAAGAAGAGATGCATTTCATCAATAATGGGTCAAGAAACTAGACTGAGTTTTGGACTGGGTCTCACTGCATTTCCTTCTCAGGCCTTACGTACTTATTCTTCTTACAGATCCCTGAACACAACAGAAATAGTCTCTGATTCACATAGCCCCATGCCTGCAGTGGGTTAAACCCAATACACAGGTAACATGCATGTGAAATAGACACAGGTGGGAGAGGTGCACTGATAGCTCACACATATTTTTACATGTAGTCACTTGTGTGCAGTTCTTTTATAGTAGGGAAGCAGAGTGCGAGTGTGCCATATCCAAATCTTGAGGCTTCCGCAGCATCTGCAATAAGCTAAGTGCTAAGTGGCCTGGAAAGATAAATGTTCAATGCCTGTGATCTCTGCAGTTATCCTTATGAGTTGGTGTCGTGGTTTAGCCCCAGCCAGCAACTAAGCACCACGCAGCCGCTCGCTCACTCCCCCCTGGTGGGATGGGGGAGAGAATCGGAAGAGCAAAAGTAAGAAAACTCGAGGGTTGAGATAAAGACAGTTTAATAGGGAAAGCAAAAGCCGCGCATAAAGCAAAGCAAAGCAAGGAATTCCTTCACTACTTCCCATGGGCAGGCAGGTGTTCAGCCATCTCCAGGAAAGCAGGGCTCCATCATGCGTAATGGTTACTTGGGAAGACAAACGCCATCACTCCAAATGTCCCCCCTTCCTTCTTCTTCCCCAGCTTTATATACTGAGCATGATGTCATGTGGTATGGAATACCTCTTTGGTCAGTTTGGATCAACTATCCTGGCTGTGCCCCCTCCCAGCTTCTTGTGCACCTGGCAGAGCATGGGAAGCTGAAAAGTCCTTGGCTAGTGCAGCAACAACTAAAACATCTCTGTATTATCAACACTGTTTTCAGCACAAATCCAAAACATAGCCCCATACCAGCCACTCTAAAGAAAATTAACTCAATCTCAGCTGAAACCAGGACAGTTGGATTTCCAGTTTGGCTCAGTCTCTTGGAGGCCCAATGAAAATGTGGCAAACAAGTGGTTAAGAGCATTCAACTTTAGACCAAAATCCCCAGCTCCACACCATCTGAATTAGAGCTTTTTCCAAGCTTATAAAGTTTACTCATTCATTTCATTCAGGACTTGACAGTATGTTAGGGAAGTTACAAGACCAAGTAAAGGGAGAAGAAAAAAGAAAAGGAGAATAACACCTGTCTTTGCAGCTGGTCAACAGGCAGACCTTTAATGTGCTGCCTGCTGGGAAACAGGCATGGTCTCATGTTACACTAAGCCTTAGCAAAAGATGGAGTTTGCAACTAGAAGATATGAGGCTTGGGCTTCAGCCAAAAACAATGGAGAACAACATTAAATGAAAAGTTGCATAAGTCCAAATGCATTCAATCACTGAACAACACACAGCTTTGTGGTCTGAAAGAATTTTTAAAAAGAAATTTAAATCATCACTGCAGAGCTACCAGTTGTTTCCAATTTTGGAGAACAATCACTATTTTACCCTTAACTACCACCAAATGCTTCCCAAAGTGACCATAGTCGCCCATAAACAGACCAAATATCTTCATTTAGGAAGAAGAGACCAAGCCTGATAAAAGCTGATATGCTACTCTGAAAATTGCTTCAGTGCCTGAAGCAGAATTTCATCTTTCATAGACTAAATTTACCCTAGTAAGTGGCACCAGTTTTGCTTTAGGTTACATCCTTAGAAGCTCATTGACTACAATTGAAAAGTCATTGAAGAAGAGTAATACCAAAAGGTTAGTAGAGAAATATACATAATGGTATTACAGTAGACATTTAGAGAGTATAATCTTAAGAACAGCAAGGAAAGGTTGCGGCAGAAAGCAGTAGAATAAAATAAAAAATAAAAGTTGAGCTGAAAATCCTAAAGCAGTGAAACCTGCATAGTTCTACCTCTGAAATGAAACAGTGGAACGGCGAGGACAGGATTGCAAAATATCTCACAAAAAGGATCAAAGCACTACACAACCAGGGAATAAAATCACATATTAGAAGTCCAAATGCCCTTTTTTCATAGTCTCAATAATACTGACTGCTAGAAAGGGATAAAGGTATCTACAGGTGCATAAGGAGCATATTGGTAATGGCCTGCATTTTCAGCAGTGACCTCTAATTTTGGTTTCATAGGGTCAAAAAAAGAAGAATCTTTTTTCTGAGGGATCTAAAGCATCTTAAACTCTCCCTGGTATGGTAGGAAATGAGAAGACAGTAACCTTCCCTGATGAGGAAGTGAGTGGGGGACATATCACCCCCAAAACGGTATTGAGAAGTGAACTGTTGGAATTACAATTTCACAATTTCAGGAACCTGACAAGACATTAAGGCTTTAAGAAACAGTTATTTGAAAGGGGACTTATTGGATGAGGTAGATTTTGATGCACTAGAGTTTGAAGAATTAGTAAATATTTTAAGATCATATACAGATACAGTTTATACTGGCCCATTCAAGTGAGGGACGGAGTTCACATTAACAAGGCTATTTGCTTTTTGGGGTTTCTTATTTTATGGCAGACAATAACGATCCTTTGGGAAAAAAAAAAATCCATAAACTGTATGTCAGCTCTTTGTTTTCAGGTTCATTTCTAGAGATTTAATGACCTAAGACTCCTTTAATCTCTAATTTTATGATTCTATTAAATAAATTATAAATAAAAATTTCCTCTAGACACATGGGGGGGGGGAATCACCAAAATATTGGAAACGGATCCAGGTTTTCAGTCAGTTGAAACCTCCCTAATTGGCTGGCATGTTTTTCTGCACTTATTACAGTGAATGCTGCCATCTGTTTCTTACTTCAAAAGAAATAGTCAAAATGATAAGCAAGCTAACAGAGAAGGAAGTCTTATCATGCACACAGAATATTTAAAAAAGCATAGTATCCACTAGCTCCCTGTGGATAGAATATTTTCAGTCTTGACATGATAATTACTGGTAGAAAAATTGTGACAGGCAAATACTCAACCAGCTTCCATTTGTGATAATGGGACATGTACAGATGAGATCATTTTGACTTCAGGTTTTTTATCACTCACTTTAGGTTTTACCTTTTAAGTATCACAATAAGGGTGCTTCTTTGTGATGAGCCAGGCTGTGCACTGTCCATCCATTAGGTCACAGGTTGTAGACTGAAGATACTGAAAAGTTTGCCAATGCAAAACATCACCTTTAATAGCCCAATGGGAAGTCTACTAAGCAACAAGAGAAAGAGCATGAAAGAAAAGACACACACAATGTTAGGGTAAAGAAAAAGACACTTAAGAGAGATAATATACATTCACTTCCACTAGACAGCTAATGTCTTGATGATCAAGAGTGCCATCATCACAACTGATCAAATATGCATCACACTGGCTTTTTTCCTAATTGATAAGCATCATAATGAAGTGCTGATATTTTAGCATTTCAGCATTTAATTCCATCAACTGCTGCTTAACCCAAGGACCGCAAAATTGATGCTTGAAAAACCAGTAGTGTCAAAGACCGCTTGCCTATACATTAATGCTGGACATTCACTTCCTTGAGGGCTTACAGACTATTCAGTGGAAAACAGCCTGTTATGAGTGTACTGTAAAGGCAAAATCCTGTGCCAACCCATACAGGAACAGCCACAATCTGAAAAGTCATGGAAAGGAAACTATAGCACACAGGATGTGCAATAAACCATGGTAGCTACTACAGTCAAGAACTGACAATAGCATAAGTATGAAATACAGGAGAGGATTTCACTCACATGGAGCCTGTTATGTATCTTTTCACCCTAGCAGTGCAGTGGAGAGTAGTGAGATTCATAGCTTCTCTCCATCCCACCCTTTTCCCATCTGACTAAATCTGGATTTGAATAGGTTTGTATGAGACCAGGAGAAATAAGAGCTTTCTGCTCTCTGCATCTCATGGCAGCAATCGACAGATCCCATTGCTACAGGGATAATAATGAATTTATTTATTAATTTAAATAAATAATTTGCAACAAAGCTGGTTTTGTATCATTCCAGGTTTTTGTTTCGTTTTACAAAAGACTTTATTAAATTCACCTTTATGCTTTGCTTTTTCTTCGTATGTCACTGACAGTACCATAGTATTTCCTGGTTTTACAACTGTCTAAGTAACAGAAGCATGAGAGACACGAACCAGGGCTGAGACATACCCACCAGTAATTCCTTTCACTTCTATTTGTAAGCCACATAAAAAACCAGGCAATTTTAGAAGGAACAGGATGCCAACATATATTTTTACCACAGGATGTCCAGGCTGTAGAGGCAACTGCTCAGGGATGAATGCAGCAAGCGGGAAGAAAAAGAACAGAAAACAACACAGGAGGGGGGAGATGGCAAAGAAAAAAAAGAAACCACAAAACCCAAGAGGTGACTGACAGGTCATCCATGAACATTTGCTATCAGAGCCTGTGGACCACAAAAGGTAAAGAAGAAAGAACATGCAAGCCTCAGACCAGAAAAAGAATCATGTCTTGACAATGTCACTGCTCAGCTTACAAATGTGACTGATGACTACAGTTTGTGTTTTTCATCCACTTTCTCAAAAAAAAAGGAAGGTACACACACACACAGAGACTGTGGGAAACAGGAGAATGGCTATGAGCTGATGTGATAGCTGCTGGCTCTTGCTACCTTAAAAGGGAAACCTGAGAAAGTGCAAGAACAGCAGCACTTAAATCGCACAGGCAAAGGAGGTGCCTGTGCTATTGCACTGGAGGGCACTACTGTAGCCAAGGATTCAGCACAGTTCTCAGGCAGATGGACCTTTGGAAATGCAGATAAGTTCAGAGGAGATATCTGAACCTGTAAACAGGATATAAAAAAGCATGGGAATTCAATCAGCTCCTCTGTGATCTTCGGTGACTACTACACAAGCTTGATCTGTCTTAGGGAATGGTGCACTAGGATGCTTAATACAAGTAGTTCTTAACCTAAATTTAAAAAAGCCAAAACAACCATAGCCTGGATGAAGATATCTTTTGCTTCCAAAAGTGTCATCATTCTCCTGCCAAGAGAGAATACTTAGCATCTCTTATTATCAATAGGCAAACCTTAAGTTGGGCAGAGCTGCCTAACTCCACTTGTCACAAATATGTCTACTGGGCTACCAGAACTGTTTTTTGATAAAGTAATTGGAAAACAGCCTACTTACACTGGATAATAAACAGCAAGTGCTGGAGGGTATTTAGCATGTAATGGATACGTGCCACAGAATGCTATGCCCACTGCATGACGGCCACCAAGGAAACTAGTTGGACATAGACTCTACAATTTCTCATGGAAGGGAAGAAATGTCATTTAAGGTAATGCGTACAACTGGTCAAATCAGTGCTGACAAATACATTTGCTGACAACTTCAGCCCTTTTTCCAATTATCAGCTGTTTGCAAACAGACTACTGTTGTGTTTGTTATTGTAATTGTAGTACAGACAATTGAAGTGCCTGAGCCAAAGCCCCAAACTCTCATCAACTTCACTGGGCTGTGGGAAAGGGCTGTAGATGAACAAACTTTACATGAAGAATTTGTGAAACATTCACTTGGACTCTTTCCCACTTTTTATTTATGCTGTGTAACTGGTCATTCATGCCATATAGATTTTTTTTTTTTGCTTCCAGACTAAATATATGAAATCTTTTAATTAACAGTTTAATAGCAAATAATTTTTACACATTAATGAATAACCATATTCACATGAGACTAAACCAATGTGAAGAACAGCCATCATCCAAATGTTTATGGCAGTACAAACATCTATGAGTGGTTGATACCAAAAGGTTGCAATAAGTCTGAGATGTTCAGAATCCAAGGCAGTGTTTGCAAGCATAGTTTCAGTCCATTCGAGAAGCTACTGCATGGATAATTAGTCTGAAGCAGAAGTAGTCTCAGAACAGACTGCATTGCAAGCTGATACACTGAATGTTGAATCACCGATTAATCTGTCCTTCCCATGAATAAAGAGGAAATCAAACACTGGGATTAAACATGTAACTGCTTCATTTTTCAGGATCTAGAATTATATTGCCTGCCTCTACAGGGGGAAGTCGTTGTCTTTATAATTCAGCCCTCCTATAGTCTGTTATGGTTAACAATAGTAATAACATATCTGTTCCACAGAACTCTAGGAAAAATCCTTCAGAGGATTTTCCATTTAATAGTGAGATTATGATACATTTACCTTTACAGAATAACATCATCTTTTCCTAATCCAACTGGCTTTTAATAGATTTGTTTGATGACTCATGGGACATGCCAGCTACAGAAGGATATCATAATCTGATTCTTAGCTTCTTCTAAATGTCTTAAGCAGTATGGATCCTACTTGCCCCTCTCATTTGAACATACCAGGAAGTTTCTCCTTGATAATCAGTCTTTTTTTAAAAAAATATTCCCTACCTCTCCTGTTTATAGAGTAATTTTTCTCCATCTTGGCCTTCATCTATTAAATAGTGGGTGTTAAGACTAGATTCTCATAACCAAGCTGTCATGGAGCAATACATTTTCTTTAATGGGGCACTGTACAGAACAATATAAACTACTGTATGTGTGCTGCAGAATTACCACCTACCAATGCTACATGTATGTAGAAATTTTGGACTACCTTTCTTTTTTCCCTGAAATTCCTTCTCCTGAAATATACCTAATGCAGATCAGATATTCTGATTATTTATATGTTGTCTTGCATTGAAATTCCTTTCCAAGAAACACCACCTCAAAGGCACTTTAATGACCCAGAAATTTGTGACCAATTGGTTGAAGCTCTGAGCAACCACAAGACACCTTGTGGCACATCACAAAGATGTTTTCCATCTCTTGATTCCGATGTTTATTTTCCAAGTATTGAATTATAATGTTTACTACAAGGAGCATACAAACACAATAAAACCAGTCATCTGTTTAACGTAATAAATAAGCTTGAGCTATTCAATTTACATTAATTTGTTCCTTCTTGATACTATCTTAATAGCAGCAAGTAATGAATGTGAAGAAAATAACGTTGGTTTGAGTGTTCAATGTGATACACAGAAACATTTTTATAAACTACCCCAAAAGCTCAAGGAAAAGGGAACTGGCAAATAACGCAGGGTATGATATCTGAGCCAAGAATGTGATTTTGGACTGTTTCCATTGCGGTTTTCACTTCAGAGTAATTTGTATGATTTGGAAAGCTAGCAATATAACTCTGTGTAGGGATGGGTTATTCAAGGTAACCTCTATGTTTAAAGGATGGGGTATTTTTATAGCCATGGACCAAAAATGAGGTCACATGCTACAGCTACCTAGAGCTAGGAAGGAAGACAGAGAATCCACTGTTTTTAATTTCTCACATTATCTTGTACCAGAGACATGTATTTTACTGTTCTTAAAATACACAGCTATTAATATGCTAATGGCATGATGAGCAAAACAGCAAAGCCTAATAAAATGTCCCTCTAGCAGAAATACTAATTTTTCATATTCCTTAACGTTAGTGTTCACATTGAATTCCTCAAGAAATGCAGTGAAGTAGAAGCGTAAGAGTGTAATATTTGGAACTTTTAAAATATATTGGATTTTAATGCATTCCTAGTTCATGTAGCAGCCCAGCCTGTCTATCTAGTGCCAGATTTTCTCTGTGATAAATCTTGAGCTAATTTCTAGAAAATACCTAGACATTTTTAAGCTGCTAAAAGTTAAAAGCTGTGGTTTGTACATAACAACACAGCAACTGTGGGCTCAACACAGTACCTAAAGATAGGACTACCATCATTTAACATATTTGGATGCGAACAATATTTTCTCTAGCACAGAACAGGTAAATGATGAAAAATGTCAAATTCCCCAAAGAACCTTGAAATCAGCCACTAATGAAAGTTTTACAATGGGACCTTTTAAAGACTTAGGTCCAGATCCGCATCTGTAGTGAAGTTTCAATGAAGGAAGTGGAAATACCTAATTTACATCAATGAAAAACTGGACCTTTAATTATAAGGTCAAAATAATACAGACATTAAATTCTCATTTTACTCCCCACTACTTGCAAAGAGTAAAACACTTCCAAGATTTCTACACAACCAATCTAACATCAGTTCTGGAAATCATCCCCACTTATAGGATGATTTAGAGAAACACTTACAGGGTCAAGGTCTTGAGACATCTTGATGTCCTTGGCTAGAAGCCAGGTGAATAAAAATCAAATAACAAAAAGTTAGAAATGATGTAGCATTATAAAGGAAAATTAAAGGTATGATTAAACAGTACTAACTAAATAAAAAAAACACTGGCACTTAATAAAGAAGAGATGTCATTTTTTCCCCCTTCTTTTTTCAAAAAGGTTCAACTGGGATTTTGGATTGTTGCTTCAAAACAATCTTTCAATTTACTGACATGATCTAAGTGAGAACTTCAACCATCTTCTGGCTCACCATAACTTATAAAAGCTCAGAGGTATGAAAAAAGGTTCTGAACCTCACAGGCCTTCCACAAAAGAAATCCCTGGCACAGATATTAGGCTCTTTTCTGACCCCTACACCTCACAAGCCCATGCATCACAGAAGTCCTGGGTGGGAGAAGTGGCATGCTGGGGGCTGTGGGACATTGCACTGTATCACCAAGAAGATACAGGTATAGTGTTGTACCCCTAGGATCGCCCCAGGCTGCTGTACTGCAGATCCCAGGGCTAACTGGGATAACATAAGAAGTAACTCAGATACAGAATGAGTTCAGGATTAGAGCGTGCATGCACAAACACACAGAGATTGGAGTCACCCAGTCATCGCTCTACATCTAGTAATGGGATGCCAACCTTGGGCTGTGCCTCTGGTCAAGTACAGGCCTGAATCTTACTATGACATCCCAAATAAGTGATACTGCTGCAGAAACAGTGGCTGCTTTGGCTAAAGCTAGATAATCTGTCTGCATTGCATGGATATCCTCTCCCGAGCAGTCTTTATACCATTTTGCTCCAAAGCTAAGTTTTTAGATACTGCTGACCATCAGGTAATTTTCCCTTAAGTTTCCTTTTATTTCTCATACATTTATTATTCATTAATACTTTTCTCATTTCAAACTTTCTTTACTAATATCCTTTAAGTTCGGTAATTTCCTAGAAGTATTTTGCTTATGTTCTCCACAGATGCTCAGTTATCTTTCATGCACTGTATCAGATCTACCAGATTGCCTCTCCTTTTTCTCATCCCCACCTGACGAGAACTAAGTAGGTTCTGGTCTGGATGAGATGTGTAGTTATGGTAACAGGATACTTTCACTACCAGCCGCTTACTATTGCATGTTAAAAGTTTTATGGAGAGAAGAAGGTCTGATTTTTACATGGGGCAAGTTAAAGTCTGCTGGGGATAAAAGGATTTCTGTTGCTCAGGGGAATGTTCAATGCAATTGCCGTAGCCTTTGCTAGGTGAAGATTTTACTCTGTACTTGATCTGGATTGCTTAACTGGTACTTAAAACCGTAGGATTTCCTCTGGAAGACAACTTTAGTTTCCTTTTAGATAAAGTATTGAAGTTGCTTTTTATAGTGAAAGAAAGAGTTTGGCTAACACAAAAGTCAGCTGACAAAAATTTTCTGCCAATGGAGTGTTATCTAAGATAACAAAAGCAACACTGCTAGACAGACAGGCCAGAGCATGTGCTGTGCCAGGCACAGCAGCTCCCTTTCTTCCTCTTGCTGTGTGGCAATGCCACATGGTCAGGACTCAGCACAGAAGACAGACCAAAGTCCTTGTAATCCTTTTAGATGGCTCTTGATATCATCTGAGACAAGGGAAAATGAGATTTGTGGATAATCTCAGCTCATCTTAGCTCCAAATGCCCACAAGGAAAACGTGACTGTAACCTGCCACATTTTACACACACAAAAGTCCCCTTGTCTTTTGCTCTTTTCTGGAATCACATAGCTCAGGCAAGTGGAAATACAGTGGTGGTTTCTAGTCCACTGGACTTTTTACAAGTGTAAGAGTACAAATAAATCCAGTTTTTCCCCCTGACTGACCTCACTGGTGGGCTGTGCAGAGTTGTGCTAATAAACCAGAAAAACCACAGTTCTGTTGTGATTAGAAACCTTTGGTATGTCAAAACGTAGCAACATATCTGCAGTTTGGCTGTTTGCCCTAGAGGTTTACACCAGCAGTTATTATAAGCCTTTCATTTCCAAAGCTGGCACAGGAGCAACCAGAAAATAAACCCAACTGTCCAGAAACAGGCAGGATCTTGCAACCTGTGAAGCAACACCGCACTAAGAGGAGGTGATGCTGCTTTCTCTTCATTTTTTTCCCTGGCATCAATAAATAACAAGAAGAAAACGCACAGACTGTCAAACCTGAACCGAAGAGCTGATTCAGTAGTCAAGCTCTGATCTTCAGTGTGTTCACTGAAAGTTCTGGTTTTTTAAGGAAAGTTTCCCTGTTCTTACATAACCTTCGACACTTTGCCACAGCAGGCTAAGTGAGGGAACAAGATTAACAGATATGAGATATTTTTACTGCTTCACCCAAAGATTCACAGAATTTTCTGGGAATTTTAACACTTGTTCAAAACAATGTGTGATTCTTCATGTTGCTATCAGTGCTAGGAGAGAATTCTACATAGCCTCCGAGTGATTTGTACTGAACAATTGTACATAATTATTTAACATCCTTCTTCAAAACTAATAAATCTGCTAAATTCGTTTTTGATGGGAACCAAAGTGCTGTTATTAAATATCTCTGCAAAATAACATCATTATCAAAGTAGAAGTCATTAAGCTACTATTCCTACCGACAGTTGTGTATGTTATCATGAACTTAGCCATGACAAATGCTTTCTGAGTTAACTTACAGGAAATATATTTGCGTCAATTAGTACAGATTATATGATCGAGGAACAAGATCAGTGAACCATAATGAATACAGTCAATATCTGCCCTAAAATATGACACCTATTTATCTAAATGCAATATCTTGGCTTCATTTACTGCATCTCTTCCTGTTTCCCTCCCTTTACTAGACATTTATTAAAAACAATGCTAGTGTAAACAAAGTATATATCATATTTTAAAATTAACTTCCATTACAACACTCTTACCCACTGTTCCTCTAATACAATTTGCTTGCCTCACTACCATGAGGATCCACTGTTGATATTGTTACCAGCAAGTCCTCCAAACAATCACTGACTTCAGCTCACAAGAGGTCCACCACAGACACGAAAAATCAGTAGCATTTTCCCCACACTATACAGCTCCACCAAAGTAGAAGCTGAAGATGGGATAGCATCTCAACAGTCGGATGGAGCACCAGCTGTGCAAACACATGGCCCAGCCTGTGATAAAATCCTTTTTCCTCTCTATAGCAGCTGTAACAATGCCAGAGTTCCTTGGATACAGAAAATCCCTACAAATTCTCTAGTGGGGGAAAAAACAGTGAACAGTCCCATAACATAGAGTATCATGGGCTATTAGTTAGCCCAGGATTCAGGAGCGTAAGCCACAGGAGAAAATTTCTTGCGCCAGTTATAAAGGTCAACATTTCAAAGTCTTCTCCCATGCACTAGGCACCAAAATCGGATCCTAAGACACATCTCCCTAACTTCACAAATGGCACTGAAGATCTGAGACTCCCTGCTCAGTGCTGAAACCTCGTGCAGAGCTTTGCATCCACCCAGGACAGAATGGCTCTGTGCAGTTCTGCATGGGAATGCTTTCTGCAGATGAAAACGGTAAAGCTCATGTGCAAGTCTTCCAGCAATATTCTGCTAGCTTGTGTCTGAGACCAGAGCCTCTGCTTTCATTGACTTTAAGAGGGTGAGTAGCATTTATACAGGCAGCTGAATCTGGGGTAAGAAGGACAAGAACACCTCAACATTGGATAGGAAGAACTCTGCCTCAGAGTTAGGACCCATACTGTAAATCATAAAAACACGTGAGTCCAGGATTTCTTCAGTTTTCTGCTTTAAAGCAAATTCTCTATGTATGCTACTATATTTTTTATTCTGCTGTTACTCATAACATTCAAAAGTGTCTTCCTTTGAGCACACATTTTGAGATACAGGTCTGATTTTCTGAAGGGGGCATGCTCAGCACTTCACAGGACCTCATCAGGGGAAATAGATTTAGACATAAACCAAATGGACATATCCCTAACCATCAAAAAATTGAAAATTTTAACCACAAAAAAAATGTGTCTGCATATATAAATGTAAAAAATCTTATTACACAAAGTCCTTGTTTCAAAATATAGCAGATAACACAGCATTAAGCAAATTTACCAATAAATCTGAGTGTAACCATTCTTGTGCAAAGGAAACAAAACAAAACAACTTCTACATGCTCAGCCTACTAAAACACATTGCCAGATATTTGAGAGCAAATCAAGAATTTGTTGCTATTGAGAAATGAAACATGCAATCTTTGGAGCCAAACTGGTCACTGGTGAACAGTAAAAACCAAATAACTTCCATATTTCTTAAGTAATCTATTGCTATTTGCCCCAGACATCATTGCACACACAAAAAAAAAAACCAAAAACCCCAACCAAACAGACAAAAAAACCACCACCTGAGAAATCCTGGTGCGTGCTGCTATCCCCTTCTGTTGTTCTTCAAGGAATACAATGGAAATTAACACAAAAAAAGAGGAAAATATTAGATTTCTTACATTGTTATTGGAATAATACAGGGATAAATGATTATAAAAAGAAGAGAAATGAAACTCAGTTTATTTATCCTTTTCACTTTTTTCTCTTACTGTCACTATTTCCAGAATTTCTCAATTTAAACAAACAGAAGGAAAAGTTACTTTATAGAGGAAAGAAAAACAGGAAAGGAAGGGGAAGAAATATAACAAAGAAAGGAAGATGTATATGTGTCTTCATCTTTCCTCAGTCAAAATAAAAGATATTTTTTCTTTTAGTACTTCATAATAGTCTCTACCAGGTCTGTTCTAGTCTCAGCATACAGCTAATTTCCATTAGCATTAATAACTGATGTGTGCTCATATCAAAAGAAGAATACACTTTACTTTGTCAAGTCTTAAAACTGGACAACAGACTTAAATGAAAAGAACTTGGAAAGGCTTGGAGACAAGTGAAGCAGTACATAACAAGTCTATAAAGGATAATAAAGAATACATAGCATAACTGAAAAGATTTCACACCAGTGGTAGAAGGCTTCAATAAATCATGCAAATGAATAAAAGAGGACTATAAAATCTTTATATAACAACACAAAGAACAAATAGTAAAAATTGTCTATAATATTAAATTATTGTATTAAAAACCAAGCAACTGAAAATAGCCCAGAGAGCTTTTAAATATTTACAAGGTAACTTATTCTTGTGAAGGATGCTGGGGAATGAAGATGTTGCAATTATCAAACAAAACTAATGGTCAGAATTGCATACTTTTTCAGCCTTTAATTCATGTCCTGCATAGTTTTAATCCACTCATTTACAGAATTTATTTCCCAATTTTGTCTTCTGTATTATAGCAGTCATTTTCTCACATGTGTATCAATGTACAGTTAGATACATTAACATTTGCAAAAATAGTTAGGTCTATAGAAAGATGAATAAATACAGATATTGATGAGCAGGAAACAACAATTATTCAGATGCACAGCATATCCCTGTATAGCATGGCTTTTTCCATGAAAAACATCTTGATAGCCTATAGGGCCATCAGCTTACATGGAGATATGACAAGTTAAACTAACTGGGGATCTGTTCTTCAGATTTTCAAAAGGTTATCACACAGCCTTTCTTTACAATTCAGGTCTGCTTGATTTTTAGCTATTTTTAACTGATTCCCTGAACAAGTCCCAGAAACAACAAATATTCTACAAAACAGCAGAGAGATGAACTCATTGTTTTCATTTCTTTTAGTGAGCTAAGAGCCTTACCTCATATCACAGCAGAAACCTTAACATTTTTAACACATAAAGATACTATCAAAGAATCAGTTTCTGAATATTATCTATCAGGATGCTTTGAGATATTTAACCACGGGACAAGGTTGTAGACTTGACCAAAAGACTTTGATACATCCAATGTGGAGAGTTTTAGTAACCTTTACAGTTTCACACCACATTTGATTAAATCAAGTGCTTCCTCTGATTACATTTTCATAAAGATTAGGAATTAGAAACTGAATTCACATCAGCCAAGATTTTTGAGCTTTCACAAAGGTTTCCCTAAGTAAACTGTGCCAAAGAGTTACAACATCAAACTCTTTCTTTAACTGAAACACCTTTCATTTCTTTCTTCTATTCTGTCCTCAAACAGAAGTATTTAGTTTGGGTCAATCAAAACATTTTCACTTCAGGTTTGAAAATGCTTCATTTCAGTACTGAAGGATTTTAAATTTTATTATTATTATTATTTTTTACTACTACTAACTTCAATTTCAAAGGCAACAGCGGTTCCAAACACCATGTAGAGATTTTCTTTTTTGTCAACTTGTTTTAATTTTCTAAAAGTTGACCCACTGGTGAAAAGAATGGGATGGCTTTGCATTCCCTCCCAAAACTGTTTAGCCAAGAAATTTCCATCCATCCAGATTAAGGATAGTAGGAATTTTCACACTGAACATCTTAAAAATATTATAAAACACCAAGTAAAATACTGATAGAACTTTTTCTACATCAATACGACCTGCTTCATATCCATTTAAGAGAGTAGAAGCAGGCTACAGATTATATTTTCCCAATGACAAGCTGTACACGAGACTTACAAAAAACTTTGTCTTAGAATAAAAGCATGTAAGAGGCCTATACACAAACTGCTCCTTAATTTTTTCCGGGAGGCAGTCACATTTAGGACTAAAAAAGTAATGAGCCAGACAATAGGCCTCTCAAGTACTAAGTAGGTACCTACATCTTTTAGTTAAGTCTAAAAATTCAGTTCAAATTTCAGAACCTAATATCTTCTACTCACCTACTACCTCACCCTGAAAGCACCTAATTTTCCTCTGAACACTAGTTTTTACTACTATCTGCTTCTATCCATGATCCAAGCCTTGTAAGTTTTGACATGCTACAGGCTGTAGCTATGTTTCTTTCTTATTTATCAGACATATCATTGTTCAGAAAATTAGCCTTTTCTGGTCTATCACTAGCTTTGACTTAACAGTCCATATACTCAGGCAGGATCCAGATGACAAATAGAAAACAGTTCTGCAAGAGAACTCTCATCTTCCCCCATCCTACAGACACATCAAGAGAAGGCTCTACTCACAGGACCTTCGGGTATCCCAGGGCAGGGTGCTCTCAGGCCTTCCTACTGAAGCCGGTTGCTTCCAATGTTCAATCTACCCCATGCAAATTATTAATCAGAGTTTAAAACTTACTATAAAGTATTTTAGCTGCAACACCCTGAGTATAAGCAGAGGACTGCAACCTCAGAGAATCCAACGTGATTTCAGAAGCATGCAGATAACACTCCAAGGAAACATCAATATTAACATGTTATATAATTATATAACACATTAATAATATTAATATTATTAGCCTTCCACTAACAAGTCCTACACGTTTCATTTCAGCTGTAACCTTCTGCATTTGTAATACAAAGCAAATTGTTCCGATCTAATTGAAATATTACAAAGAAAACTTTTCATACCCATTTAGGGTGAAACTAGATGTTGAACTCCAAATTTCCAGCAGCTTCAGGATTGGCACACAGGGAAACCAAAGTATGGGCTTAAACAGGTTTCCAATGAAAGTTTTCGTCCTTACACAAAGACCTGAAGTACCTGCTAATCTAAGTTAACAGGTGTAGCTAGTTACAAGAATCTAACCATGTTAATAGGTTCAGGGAAGAAGAATATAGTGACACCTGTATGCAAAAAGATCTACCTCCCTCATGCACTGCAATACAACTATAAGCTAAAGATGCTGTCGATCTTTAGATGCTCGAGATAAGGTATTACCTCAGAGAAGAGTCATAGTGCAACCAGAAGGTGGTAAAATTTTTGTTAAATTATTGAGCAGCAGCTCAGTGATAGAAGTTGTGACAGACATGGCCATTCAAGCAAACTCATCATTATAACAGCGCTATGTCCTCACATGCCGCATAAAATTGGCACATTTTCCCAACACGAAATTGCAAACACAAGTAAATCTGTAAGAGTGCTTTTGATTCTAGATGCAGGAAAAATCAGAACATAAACTCTAAGCAACAGCTTCAGCAACATCAACAATTTGTATTGGTATGGGTGCTCAGACAAAGCCTATGTTGTATTATGTGTACATGGAGCAAGCAAGGGGTCATAGTTAGTTTGCACTATGTGCTAAGGAGATGAATGCATTATGCATAGTCTGTTCCCTTATCAATTGCAAACAGAAGGAAACTCCTTGTGACAATGGAGTTTGTCCCTGCCAGCAAGAATATGCTATGTGGGCATTTAGAGATAGTTAAGAAGTATACCTTAATTAGTTATGTACTGGCTTTTGTAGAAGTTGCGTTGAGGAGAATGCCACACTTAACCAGACTGAATCCCTCTTCCATGGGACATTCTAGAAGAGACACAAAGCCCAGCAACATGGTGCAATTTGCAGGACATTGACTGACATGTGTACCTAGACATGTTTCCTACACACACTGCCTACCTTTCCAGCTGTCTCAAAGTACTTTTTTACCCTATTCACTCCCAGTTCCAAGATTTCCGCATGGGCCAAGGAGCAGAGAACAGTTTAAGGGAAGCACAGCATTGCCATTACTCAACCATCCCCAGAGAAATGTTGTTACAGAATCATTTACCTTTAGAGTTAATCAGAAGAATGAGTTCAGACAGGACACCTGGACTTGTCACAAGTCTCTCAATATCATCAAAGAGTGGGGATATGCAGCAAACTGCTTTCCTAATCATAATGGAAAACCCACTAGATTTCCTTTCCCAGCTCAAGCAGGGTTTGCTAGAGGTATAGCACCATTTTTAATATTGCAGAGGAATATGGAAGTTGTCTATGTGGATTTGACAGCCTTATTTCTTCTAACCAAAACAATCAGGAAACGCACTTAAGAAAACTCCCCTTCTCTTGTCTTGCAAAAATACGTACCCATACATGATTTTTCTTCAGCAAAGGAAGTTTTGATGGTTGCCTAGTGCTGTGCACAACTTGCGTTTCAGACATGAGCTAAAATGACAGCCCTATGGCCCACACCAGAACTTCAGTGGGATGCCAGTGTGAATCTCCCTTCAGTTTTGCAAAATGGTTCCACAGTTATGCCATTTGTAGCTTTGAATGCAGAGGCATGGGTGATGAAATTTCATCCTCTAGAACAGCCTAAATACCAGTAAACAATTTGACATATACAATATTGCCAGCTGACCAAATGCACAACATCCTTGCATGCTCTGACTTTATGCTGATATCAGGAGTCATAAGAATAAGCTAGATGGAGATGTTCTGATGGATTGAAAACTGATCTTAAAAAAAAAATAAAATCCAGGTTCTGAATCTAGGGGATGATTCCACAGTTAAGTTCAGAAAACAGGCAGGGGCTCTTCTCCTTCTGCTTCTATAGATGTTACAGGTCTATTCCCGCTTCTGAAAAAAAAAACCTTAGCAAACATATATATCAAACTCCTATATATACACCTCCAGGTTTGTTAGTTAGTCACTCACCATGTCCTCTCTAGCCCGATGTGCAACTTTCCAGTCTTCTCTGGAATGAGTGTCATGGAACAAGCTGTTAGCTGGGAATTTATCTGGAACACTCAGAGATTTCCCAGTTATCTCAGAAGAGCTTAGCTGTGCTGCTGCTTTGCCATGGAGACCAGGACTCCAAAAACCAGACAGAATTCAGGGTATCCAGTCCCTACTGCACCTTCCTGTTCAAAAAGCCAATTCTCAGAATGCTTCTTCCTACTTTCCAGAGGCCTTTTCCACACCTTTTTTCCCCAGTTGTTTTCTCCACATGCCTTCCTTGGCATCACAGATATACCTGAGAGCCTCCTCTACAATATATTGGCAAAGTAAAATTCATGTTGAGTTTTACAACACTCACCTATTTCCTGCAAAGCTGGGGACAACTTTGAGGTCTCATTAGTCAGCTTATAACTAACGTATTCAAGAAACTGTGTCACATCGAGGGCCACTGTGCACATTGGCCACCACAGATGGAAGGAGTAGCAAAAAATGGCATCATAGTTCATTGAAACATTTATTTCTGCATGCATAGACTTATCATGCAAACCTAAACTCCACCCAGTGCTCCTAACACAGATTAATCGCATGCAGGTGCATCCGTAAGGCCTGCAAACTGCAGAACATAAGTTACTAGTGCCTTGGGGGCATACTATGTTTATGCAGAACTCCCAGTGGAAATCAAGGTAGCAGCAGTTAATTGCTATGTGTATTTTATAGGAAGCTAGGATAATTTTTCAATGGGTAACATATGGTGCACTCTGCTGTGACACGGTACCTAGACTGTCACAGATCTCACTCCAGTGTCAGGCCGGTATGTTGGGAAAATGGGGACAGTGGTAGATGTGAGTGTGTATTTGACATAACATGAGAGAGACATTTTTTGTTTTCAGGCATGCCTGTTCCCCAAAGATGATCTACAAACCTTCCCAGGGTCAACATCTCCAGTTGTCTTCTATTGCAGTCACCACATCTTAGGATTCTTCTCATAAAAAAAGAAATTCACCTTTTATGGGCAATCACATTTTCTCCCCCCATAACTCTTGCCAGAAAAGTGCTCAAGAATGCGTAGAAATATTTTGTTCTCATTTGCAGCCAAAATGTATTCATGAACAGTCCATATACTTGTCCCTGTGCCAGTGCTGCTCTTTAGGCTAAGCAGTTCCTTGTTGTCTTTGGTTCTATGGTAAGCTACAGTGATGATTTTTTCTCTTGTTTCAAGGAGGTAGATAGCACTGAAGATAATTGATACCTTAACATGAAACCAGGCTCTTATAATAAGCATTTCAAATAAGCATTTATCGTAGAACTGTGGAAAGTGAAAGCTGGAAATTTTGCAAAACTCAAAATTAGAATTAAATTATTAATTGTGAAAAGTCGTAAAAGACAGGGAGAGGAAGCTGAAGTTGCAAAGAGAACAATATCTTTCCACAAACTATTTCATTAGGTGCCTTTATGCTCTGTTTTCTGGCACTGTGGTCTCTGTATCAATGTTGATTAGGATTACCATTTTTCTATGTTTAAATTCAGAATTAATTCATTTGGGGTGAGAGTTACTCCAAGGCCAGTCAGAGACACCCCATGCAGAAAAGCTACACCATGAACTGATCCAATCATCACAGCCACATTCTCCGTACATTGCCCGTTTGGTCAGCTCATGAGACATGAATAAGATGTGGACTGGCTCTGGATAAATGGTGCTGATGTTCTGATGCTGGTTCCAGCTCTGGTGTTGATTCCTAGCTCCAGTAAGCAGCTGAGGGGCAATGCAGCAGGCCTGCTCTAAGCTCAGTTCACGAAACATGGATTTCATTTCCCCATCCCCTTCTTTGCACCATTTAAAGAGAAGTGCTGTCTCATTGTGTGTTCATCTTTTCTTCCTACCATTAATATTGTCCTGGTTTAATTGTTCAGAAACTAGTTCACTATTTTGACAGTACAAGTGCCACCTCCTAATGAATACAGACTTCTCTGTACATTGACATAATGCATCCTTTGCGTGTGCTGGGTTTGAGCAGTTCTTCTGTAAATAACTAAAAATTACCTAAACAAATCCAATCAGTTGATTTGTTCTTCTAAGGCTAATTAATTTATTGCCACCAAGAAAAAAGTAAAAAGGTAAAGTCTTTTTGAAGCCTCAGACCATAGGCATTTCAGCTCTTCACAGCGGCAGATAGCAGTTGTCATATATTGTAAATATTTATACTGTAGGACAGGACTTTCACATGACAGGGACCTCAAGACCCCATGCAAATTGCTAGGCCTAATATACCTCATCCAAAGTGAGCAAGTGAACGGGATAAATACTGAGAAGGCATGTCAGAGCCAAACTTCAGCTTACGAAAAGTCAGAATATGGAATTACAGCATGAAGGACCTAAGTTTCTTCCCTTATCTTTTCCCCAAGGACCTGGTTATAGTAATTTCAACATTACTTAAATAAAATTTATCCTTACTCAAACTTTGCATTATAATAGAACTTTGTATTTGCACTTCCTTGTACAGCATTACTGAAAAAACTATAGGGTGTATGTGACCAAACTTGATTTATACCCTGGCAATTACTGAATAATATTTGGACAAAACAATAGTGTAGCCCAAGTGGTATTGGCTCTTATGTTCACTTTGCACTTAAGAGTACAACTTGCCCACAAAAAATAAACAGAAGGCTTGAAATCCCTATTTGAACATACAAATTTGTGCTCACATATAGCTATGTACCTGCCATGGAAACTGTGCATCTGCCTATAGGAATCTTGCAAGTCCTTAGCCTGTTTGGGAGGTAGCAGTCAAGGAGCAGAAAAAAGGAAGACACAACAAAGGTGACTAATCAAACATGGCATGAAGAGAGATCTACTAACTGAAAACTTAAATCAACAGCACAAGAAAATAGCTCATAAGCAACTGATACACTGTAATATGTCCACAGACAATTTGTCCCAGTATGTCCCAATAAGGGACAAACTAACCACAGCCCTACAGATAGGTCACAAACAGAAAAACTGTACCAAATTCATGGTATTGTTCACTGGTGCCTACTTCACTTCCTTAGAGGAATCAGCAATAGAGTACTAAAATAGCAAAGAGGTGCTCCATGCTTTTAATCCTCCAGTTTACAGGTTAAGTCACATTCACAACATTTTCTCCCAGGACATGAAGGACTTCAAATCAAAAGCTATAGCTGAATAGTACATAGTAAAGTGATGGGAAGTGCTGGCAAGGTTGCAGGTTCACCAGAAAGCATTAGAAAGCACCTCTGGCTCCACACTGACAGGAGAGAGTGGGTATCAGAGCAGGAAGCTGAACACTTTCCCATTGCCTAGCCCTGCGGAGTATGTTTGCATCAGAGCTTTACCTCTGAAGCCAGTGGACTTGCACCTCAAGAAGGCAACTTTAATGCAGAAACACCTCTGTCCTGGTTTTGGCTGGGATAGAGTTAATTTTCTTCCTAGTAGCTGGTATAGTGCTGTGTTTTGGATTTAGTATGAGAATAATATTGATAACACATTGATGTTTTAGCTGTTGCTTTAGCTGTTGCAGTGCTTACACTACTCAAGGTCTTTTCAGCTTCCCATGCTCTGCCAGGTGCACAAGAAGCTGGGAGGGGGCACAGCCAGGACAGCTGACCCCAACTGGCCAAAGGGCCATTCCATACCATATGACGTCATGCTCAGTATAGAAACCGGGAGGAGTTGGCCGGGGGCAGCAATTGCTTCTTGGGGACTGGCTGGGCATCGGTCAGCAGGTGGTGAGCAATTGCATTGTGCATCGCTTGTTTTGTACATTCTTTTATCATTATTATTATTATTATTATTATTATTATTATTAATTATTATATTTTCTTTTCCTCTGCTGTCCTATTAAACTGACTTTATCTCAGCCCATGAGTTTTACTTTTTTTTTCTGATTCTCTCCCCCATCCCACCATGGGGGAGGGTGACCGAGCAGCTGTGTGGTGCTTAGTTGCTGACTGGAGTTAAACCACGACAGTCCTTCTCGTAGGTGCTTTTCTGTTTCAACTTTATATAGAAGGAGCCCAGATCACCAGCTTTTAGATGGTTAAAGGTAGCAAAGAGAAATCCCACCTTCAGAGCCTTCTGAAGACCTTATTTGTAGCAGCACTGTGTCACAGGTTCATGGCTTATATCCATTTACTTATTAGCATTACATTATCCCCCAGACATACTGACTATGACAAAACTTTGGAGTCCTAAACCTTGGTTAATTGAGATCAAGCATATCATGAACAGCATGATTTAGGAAATGCTGTTGCTTAATAATGAGACTCATTTTCCATTGCCTGTGAACAGCAGGAATAGTTTTTATTGTATTGGATCCCCACGCGTTGCTGGCCATGAGGGTTTGGGGGGCTTTTTTGTTGCGGTTTTTTGGTGGCTTCTTCTTCAAAACCTATATACAGCTTGGAACTCTCTTTAGCTTAGTGCACACTAATGCTCAAAGAAAAATACAGGAAATTCAATGGAAAAAAATTCTCATAGCCTTTAAGACATTTTTCAGGCACACCTGTTCAGATGCATTGTTCCAGAATAAAACTACTTTGCAATAGGGAAAGAATGAGAAATAGAAAAGTCATTTGCAGAATTCTAATTCACCTATGAGGATGATCCTATTAATCAGCTTTCATATTGTTCCCAGTGACCTTTTTCTTCCTGTCACACTATTACTACCCTACTGCTGGTTTTAAATCTTCCTTCCTGCATCACTGAATAGGAAGAAAATAAGTTAGTTTAGAACAGGCCATGACCCCAAGTACATGAGAGACAAGTGCTGACTAATGTTGATTAATTTCCTCTGAATCATGTTAACATTACTCTCCAGACCCCATCACTTCAGCTTGCAGTGACATATGCAGTGACTGCAATCACAATCTGATAAAAATACTGAAGTGTAAAGTCAGGGCTTTTGTAATAGCAGTCTTTCTTAAACCAAAAAACCACATCTTTGTAGGCTGAATTTTCTATTAAGCCTATTTCACCTTCCATTAGTGCCACAAAGGCATTTCCTGGTGGTCATGTCAACAAGACTACAGATTATTCCTATGAATATGAACTTCAGAATGTTCTGAAAACTAAAAAAATCTTGCTAAGAAGGATTTTATACACCATAAAATGTTTTAAATGAATCATGTCTCACTAAAGTTTTGCATCTGCTAGTCTCATTTGCATGACCTATACACAGATGTGACTCCATGAACAGCATTTCTGAAACAGATGAGCTTGGAACAAATAAAAACTAGTGGTTTTAAAAATACTTCTGACTGCATAAATAAAATGTTTGGAATTGCATTAGTTACCTCATCTTAGTCATCTTGGTTTTGTGTTCAGAAAGAAGAGATGTGATGTTTTCTTTCAGCTGAGATTTACAATGTGTTTAACCATGGAGAGAGATTATTGATTGTTTTCAGTATGACGTGCTGAAAATACCCTTGGAACAGGACCAGCAATTTGTTCTTCTCAGGATACTGTGTGACAGACTGACTTGGGGATGCTGCACAGGATTTCTTTCATGTCCTGCTAGACTACACTTAGAACTTTTACATTACAAGTTTTCAGCATATGAACCAATTTTTCTTTGTAGATGTGACCAAAATATGTCTCCTAAAAGTGATGGACTCTTAAGTTTTACTCACAACAGAGGTATTACAAATCCAGGTGCTTAAGCTTGTGGCTGGATTTGGATTGACTATTTCCAGTGCCTGAGGTCCCTTGGAGGTGCAATACCTCAGTAAATCTAGTAAAAAGGAGTTTACCCTTAATAATTCTGAATTCTGTTACCTTTAATGATTTGGCTGATTTTGTCTGAGTCTTCTTCCTCCCCCAGTTTTGTAGCTAGATGTCACAGCAGTTTAGTAAGGAAAAGCAACAACTAAGAATAGAATGGAAAGAAGAATGAAGAACCTTGGCTTAGAGACCACATGGACCTCTATTCCATGAGGTCCATTTTCATAGAGAAAAACTTGGTAGACTAGAAGGTATTATTGTACTCAAGATTATATCATGTGTTTTAACTGGGAGTCACTGACAGAATAAAGGACTAATGATTGTGAGGAAAACTGCCAGCAGTAGATCTTTAGATTCCAAATAAACTTGAAAAAACTCAGAGTTTCAACAATGCAATGAGATTAAGTTGCCATTCCCATTATTTCCCAATGGTCACATTTCTAACAACAGACCTAGAAAGCCCAAGCCTGACAAACTTTTTTTCCCCTCCTTCTCTCGGCAAATGCACTTCAGACAGCCTCAGCTAATTAGGCTTACTGAGCAGGATAAACTGCATCTCAATAACTTTTGTTTCTGGGCTCTCTGAACCATGTGGAGACTGCTGTAGCTGAATGGATATTTGGGGTGCATGAGTTGACTAAACCTGCTGCAAAAGCATTTGATTCCAAGCAAACTCAATATGAATGCTTGCCTCACAAATGTGGATCTGAGATGCAACTGTTCCCACATTAGCTTTTTCTTTATCAGTTGCCAGCTTCTCTGACATGGGCTCAACTGCCTATCTCAAGCCAGGGCAATGAGTGGCTATAGTACAAGGCATGTTCTAGAACTCCTATGCCAGACTAACACGTGATGTGTTCACCAAGTGTGCTTAAGACTTTTCCTTTTTTTCCTCAATTAGATTATCCAAATGACCACCTACTGTCCTATCCTACAGGTTCGTAGAGATTCATGGTTCCAATGAGTCTCTCTAAAAAATCTCTCTAAAAAAAGTATAAGAAGGTTAGGTTATCAATTACAGCTTCAGACTCAGTATTTCAAGGGGATGTCAAACTAGACTATAGAGTTGTAGCTATGATTTTACCTCCACAGAGTTATGTTCCATGGGTGCAAATAGCTGAGCATTAATAAAATCCCTAAAATTTTACATCAGAGATGTAAGTCTGTTAGACTGCAATGCAGCTATAATGATGTGCCAATGTGCATCTGAAGGGCTAGAACTGATAATAGAAATCAATGCCTTCATGTCAGTTATCACCTATTACCTTTCAGAACCTAGTCCAAAATTCAATCCAGATTGCTGCATAAAGCACCTACAATCGTTAAATTGTGCACGTAAAAAGTGAGGTGCCACAACATAAGATGACAAAAAAATCCCATGCACTGATTAGGATACAACTGCTCCTTGCAAAAGCTGATGCACCTGACTCTAGACTATAAAGGAAGCATTTCCCTTTTACCATGATCCACAGATTGGATTTGCCCTTGGGTGCTAACATCACTCCTTTCAGATAATTTATAAGGAAATAGTGGCCCTATTTAAACACAATTTTCTGCCACTGGAAGAAGCCGCGCCTCCTTTATTCAGAACCTTCTTTCTGTCATTGACTTGAATTCAGCCAAGGAGGAAAAATCCACATTTGCTACCTCACAGCAGAGTGCTCAGGCCAGCAGGTTTTAAGTGAAGATGGGCAGAGGCACATGCACTGAAACAGCCCATACAATGAAAATGGGTCACAGTGGAAAAAGGAAACTCAGGATTCCTGAGCTGGGCTGAAGCAGTTCTGGGCAAGCAAATTGGAAAACATCTAAAGAATATTAGAGGCATTAAAATCTCAGAGAGAATTATTATCTCTATTACTAAGAGATCTTGATGATCCCAGGATTATCAAACAACTTCCTCATAATCCCATCAGTGTCATCAGACAGCAAAAACACATAAATCCCAAACCAATATCCACTGCACATCATAATTTTCAAACTTCAGGGCTGCTGTTGTTAAACACCTGCATCTATGTTTAGTCACTGAAGTAAAAGATCTGTTAAGTACCAATTCATCTGGAGATCCCATTACATTTACTGTGAACTGACACTGCTGCTTACCTCTGAAAATCAGATTACTTGGTTAGACTCATACCTTTCAAATTAGCTGTGCAGATTTCAAAATGTTGCTCATCAGGGTTCTCATCAAGTTCAGTCTTATTCCCACTGAGTTTCATAATAAATGGCTCAGAATCAATTAACTCTATGATCCTGAACAACTGATGATATACTAGATCTTTCTAATCCTGTTATTTGATACAGAAACCTCTTATACAAACAAGGAACACTATCACATACTGCAGAGCATGGCTATGCATCTCTTGTTGCTCCCTGATATTTAGCCTGTTAAACCTCAAAAGGCTTGGTCCAGTTCCAAAACATGTACCAACCAATCATACAGATTCCTACAGGAACATTTAAGTGGAAAACTACCTTACATTGAAACTGTTTTTCAAAAAGCTATCACTTTGCATTTGATGCAAAATAATGATAAGGTTTGATGAAACAATAAAATCACTGAGAACATCTTGATCCCCATGTCTGCCAATCTGTATGAAAATCTGTATCTTCTTTTGTACAAATCAGTTCCTGGTTTGGAATGTATAGGATCTTCCTCTCTTCACACCTGAAACTGAAATGCCCAGATTTCCTTTCTAGATCCACTTCTCCACATCCTCAAGAGTGACATTCAAAAATCCATATACACATATATTTTTGTGTTCATAAGTATGTGTTTGTATATATTTATGAATATACATATATACACAAATATATGCACTTATATGTGAACATGAACATATATATGAACCACCATTAACATATATATGATAATACCACCAGAATGAACATAATTCTAACTACCTATTATGCCTATAAAAATGCAGGGAAGCCCTTCTGGTAGCAGCCATGGTACAATATATTTACAGGTAACATCTTTGCAAATCCAAAGCGATGCTGTACCAGTGGTAACTTAATTACATAGCAGTCAGATTCCAAACAAATTAAAGCTATTTTAAAATATGTCATGAAAAACAAGCATAACTTTCATGCTAAAAAAAGCCACCTTGTAGAAAAGATACATAAAAATATATGCTAGAAAAGGCCTTTTGCAAAAGAAAAGTTCATATAGACCAGAACTGTATCTTTAATTCTCTGCCTTTAGTTGTCTGTGCTCTCCTCTTGAGCTTTTGTACCTGGCTTACATCACCCATGTCTCAGGCATGGATGGAGGCAGCCCCATTTCTGACCCAGGGAGGGGACAAGAGGCTGCTCCCATGCCGTGTGGCTAGCAGCCAGGGTACCCTGCTTGCTGGCATCTGGGGAACGGGGCCCTGTGAAACCCCCGCCACAAATCTCCCTCTGATTTTAAGATTATGATGGAGGAGACCTTAGAAGCTCCAGCTTACCATTCTTCCACCCCTTGGCAGGAAATAGTATTGAATTCCCTGCCTGTGAGGAAGTCCATCCCTGGAAGGAACCTGCTAAATCTTCCATTGTGGGACTCCTGTTTTAAAATATCAGTGATACCTTTTTACCTGTGTGAGGAAATGGTCAGGCACTATTGGAAATCTCTGGTGAAAAGCAGTTCCCACTTTTAAATATCTAACGTTTTATTGCTAAAATATTAATACAAGTGAGGAAATGTCTATAGAGACAGTGGCTCACATTGTGTTACCGCTCACACCAGGCCACTTTATCAATGGAGACGGTTGTGCAGTCCCGATAGAGATGCCACAATAACAATGATGTGCCAGCATGCAGCAAGTCCTCTCTGGACGGTGAGCCTGCTGTGTTAGGTGCTGTACGTTCACCATATGCACCAAGGAGTTCACAGCTTTAGCTGTGAATCCTTGAAAAAAATCAAAAGGCAATTTTTTAAGATACACAAGTTCAATAAATGTTACGAGATCCCCTATTTCTCTCTGTGAAACAAAGCTTTCTTTTTAGACTGTAGTAAAAGCATTTAAATAATTTTGAAGCAATTATTTTTAATCAGTTGTTGATCAGCACAAAGAACACAGATTCACCTTTATAACCCTATATAACAGGTAACGTGAACATTAGCACAGAAGTATTTTCAGCTTCAGTTAAAACACAGAGTTCTAAGCCAGTGTCTGTTTTTACAGGTACTTTATATTCCTTTTTTAAATCTCCCAGCTGTGAAAAGGTAGCAAGTAAACACTTTCATTGATAGAAAAATGTATTTTCTGCAGCCTGTATTATGTAACCAGATGTATGTGCAAGTGTGTGCCTCTCTAACTGCATGTGATTGGATGTATGGTAAAGATGGCAGCATTTGGCATCATCTAAACAAACATTTTCCTGTACACTTCCAAAAAACAAAACAACTCAGTTTCAGTGTGCACATTCCTAGGGGTGGCAGGTAAAACATGACAGACATGGGGCTAAAGCTCGATAACAAATCCTGGCTCAAGTAATGAGGATGTGTAAACTGAGTAGTACAATCTGGTTTAGCTATGCACATTATCAGCCAGGTGCAAACAACACCAAGCTGATGCTACCACATGTGTAAGTCTCAATATGAATTTCCTGGTGTCCATTAATCAGAATCACAGAATCACAGAATCGTATAGGTTGGAAAAGACCTTTAAGATCATCAAGTCCAACTGTAAACCTAACACTACCAAGACCACCACTATACCATGTCCCTAAGCACCACATCCAAATGTCTTCTAAATACCTCCAGGGATGGCGACTCAACCACTTCCCTGGGCAGCCTGTGCCAATGCTTCACCACCCTTTCAGTGAAGTAAAATTTCCTAATATCCAGTCTAAACCTCCCGTGGTGCAACTTGAGGCCATTTCCTCTTGCCCTATCACTTGTTACCTGGGAGAAGAGACCGACCCCCACCTCTCTACAACCTCCTTTCAGGGAGTTGTAGAGAGCAATAAGGTCTCCCCTCAGCCTCCTTTTCTCCAGGCTAAACAACCCCAGTTCCCTCAGCTGCTCCTCATCAGACTTGTGAGACCTCTAGACCCTTCACCAGCTTCGTTGCCCTTCTCTGGACACACTCCAGCACCTCAATGTCTCTCTTGTAGCGAGGGGCCCAAAACCAAACACAGTATTCGAGGTGCAGCCTCACCAGTGCCGAGTACAGGGGCCAATCAGTTCCCTACTCCTGCTGGCCACACTGTTTCTGATACAAGCCAGGATGCCATTGGCTTTCTTGGCCACCTGGGCACACTGCTGGCTCATATTCAGCCGGCTGTCAACCAACACCCCCAGGTCCTTTTCTGCCAGGCAGCTTTCCAGCCACTCTTCCCCAAGCCTGTAGTGTTGCATGGGGTTGTTGTGGCCCAAGTGCAGGACCTTGCACTTGGCCTTGTTAAACCTCATACAATTGACCTCGGCCCATCGATCCAGCCTGTCCAGGTCCCTCTGTAGAGCCTTCCTACCCTCAAGCAGATCAACACTCCTGCCCAACTTGGTGTCATCTGCAAACTTACTGAGGGTGCACTCGATCCCTTTGTCCAGATCATTGATAAAGATATTAAACAGAACTGGCCCCAGCACCGAGGCCTGGGGAACACCGCTTGTGACCAGCCGCCAACTGGAGTAAACTGCATTCACCACCACTCTTTGGGCCCGGCCATCCAGCCAGTTCTTTACACAGTGAAGAGTAAATCCACCCATTCACTCTCTACACCACATCCCTGTTTCTTTGACTTGGGCAGTGGTATTCATATTGGCTTGGGCCAGCAGACAGGTTATAACATAGTGAGCTCTTCAGCGTAGCTTGTCACATCCACATAGCCAGCCACAGGGCACAATCTCCTAACTGGTGGCAACTGAAAAGCTCCTGTTGACTAAAGAAACCTGCATCTAACCCTCCACCTTCAAGGAAGAATCTGTGCAGCCGCCATCAGGTGGTGTTTTTCTCACCAGACTTCAACACCTGCTTTTGATATAGATGGTAACTCAACACATTTTTAAAATAAAAGACTTCTTAATACAGTCCTCCAACATTTTCTGTTTATTATAAAGTATGTGTATGCATGTCATATATCATAAATGTGAAAATATGCATGTGATCACTTCAGCAAGGGTTACCAGATACATAAAAAATCCTAAAAAAATGAAATTAGATACCTAAACCTAAATTAGCATGAAGCTAAATACTAAAGATGAATGTGACAAAAGCCAGGCCCAGCACTGGAGGCAGCTATTATGCCTCCTGCTCAGCCCATCCTGCTGCCAGGAGGAATTGCAAGCATTCCCAACTGTGCAGAATTTGACATGACACCTGCATTCTAGTCCAGGAGCCAACCTGCAGCATGCTAATGTACTAGCCATCAGATTTTGTTCATTTTAATCAGCCCTACAGTCCTATCAGAGCTTTTTGTTTGCATTTGATCACTTTCTTTTATTGCTACTTTCATAACAAGGGAAAGTTTTGATTGCTGACACAGTCCATAACAGCTGCTATGGGCTTAGCACATCAGTGTAAACAACTTTTAGTTGTTCATTATTTATGGGGCAAATTTTACCCAAAGTGACACAAAGCTACTCTCGGTTTAGCTTGTCAGCATGTCACAGTCAGGTTTCCGAGTGTCACAGTCATCTACCACAGAGAAGACTATTATTAAAAATGTCTCAGTAATAGTGCCTGAATATATGCAATGTTAAATAGCATATTGAAGCCTTTTTTTTTTTTAAGGGAGTGTATCACTTCTTTAAATTGCAAAGGGCATATGGCAAATCTGCCATGTGCAAATGCAATCATAAAATTTTCATCGATACCAATGTAAGTAAAGGATTAATCCAGGGGGACTAGTGTGATTATTTTGGCAAATAGTATACTGCAAAAAATAGTTTTTAAATACAGGTTCAATTTAGCAAATTTTTCCAACTGTAAAAAAGGAATACAAAATAAACCATTTAGGCTTTTTGTTTCAAATGACCTTTCTGAAAAAAAAGTTTTAAAAGGGTAAAGCAATAAGAAGATGGAATGAAATATTTAGTTTCATGACAAATTAAATGTTTCAAGTCAACCCAAAACATTTCCAGGCCAGAAACCAAACAGAAATATTCTGTAATCCCATAACACTCATGAATAATACTGAAATAGGTATGGGTTATAAATATGAATAAATTTGCAAAATGCGACACCATGCTATTCTGAATCCATTATCTTGATTTACAAATTGTAAACCTGCATTGGTGTTCTATCCAGATTGTAGTTTGGCTCAAGTCTAATGCAACTTTCCATTGAAGTATTTGAAGAGCTTATTATAGCATAACACAAAAAGGAAAGAGCCAAGCCTGAGTTTCAGAAAATTATTTTTAGAACAAAATAAGACTAATGGGTTATGATGGCCTAAAAGACAATTCTGTCTGACCCTCTGACTGCCTGTTATGGCTTTACTCTGGACTACTAGTGAGAAATGTTACTATTACCAGCTATTCATAAAGAGAACATACCTCATATTTAGCCCCAGAAGTTATCACTGCACCCACAAAAGCTGTAACCATGGAAGGCTATGAAATAGCATAAAATCCACTGAAAACTTACCTGCTGCTGCTGCTCTCCAATACAAGGAGGTGAAAAATCCTGAGAATCTTGGAGGGAAAGCACTAAGGTGTTAGTAGTGGCTGGAAGACCCTGGAGCAAGACCAGTTCTATTTAATACCTTTATCAATGATCTGGACAAAGGGATCGAGTGCACCCTCAGTAAGTTTGCAGATGACACCAAGTTGGGCAGGAGTGTTGATCTGCTTGAAGGAAGGAAGGCTCTACAGAGGGACCTGGACAGGCTGGATCGATGGGCCGAGGCCAGTTGTATGAGGTTCAACAAGGCTAAGTGTCAGGTTCTGCACTTGGGTCACAACAACCCCATGCAACACTACAGGCTTGGGGAAGAGTGGCTGGAAAGCTGCCTGGCAGAAAAGGACCTGGGGGTCTTGGTCGACAGCTGGCTGAATATGAGCCAGCAGCGTGCAGGGTGACCAAGAAGGCCAATGGCATCCTGGCTTGTATCAGAAACGGTGTGGCCAGCAGGACTAGGGAAGTGATCATGCCCCTGTACTCGGCACTGGTGAGGCCGCACCTCGAATACTGTGTTTGGTTTTGGGCCCCTCGCTACAAGAGAGACATTGAGGTGCTGGAGTGTGTCCAGAGAAGGGCAACGAAGCTGGTGAAGGGTCTAGAGGTCTCACAAGTCTGATGAGGAGCAGCTGAGGGAACTGGGGTTGTTTAGCCTGGAGAAAAGGAGGCTGAGGGGAGACCTTATTGCTCTCTACAACTACCTGAAAGGAGGTTGTAGAGAGGTGGGTGTCAGTCTCTTCTCCCAGGTAACAAGTGATAGGATGAGAGGAAATGGCCTCAAGCTGCTCCAGGGGAGGTTTAGACTGGATATTAGGAGATTTTACTTCACTGAAAGGGTTATCAAGCATTGGAACAGGCTGCCCAGGGAAGTGGTTGAGTCACCATCCCTGGAGGTATTTAGCAGATGTGTAGATGTGGTGCTTAGGGACATGGTTTAGTGGTGGACTTGGCAGGGATAGGTTAACTGTTGGACTTGATGATCTTAAAGGTCTTTTCCAACCTAAACAATTCTATGATTCTATGATTCTAAGACAGGGATTGATTGGAGGCACAGGGTAGAGCCCTGACAGCTGGGGGGTGTAAATATAGCAGGAAATATTATAAGGCTCCTTGTGCCTCTGAGTGGGACACTTTATTTCACAATATTGAAGAAACAAGCTCCTGCCAATACAGATTAAGAACAAAACATATAGAAGGATCCTGTTTCGGGAATACCTAGCTAAATTATAGCTAACAAATAGACAAATGCTTCCAGAAAAGCCAGCCTCCATTCATGTGAAAGTATCAATGGCAAAATAGAAGTTACTATAAGGATGGCATATGGTAAAAAGAAGGAGGTTAATGCAAAGAAAATGCTGTTAGGAAACAAATGGATTATCTAGGGACGAGCAGTCTGGACTCCACTGTAACAAGTTGTGATACACTAGTGTGAAGTAGATGTTAGAAGAAATCCAGACCCACGCAACACTGATTACTTTAAAAAGTATGGAAAAGAAACTCCTTTAAATATAAAAACTGTAAAGAAATACCGTGGGCATATTTCAAGGGTATCATACATTACAGGAGGAAATGTAGACTTGAAAGACAGAAATCTGTGAATAAAATTTCACCTCAGCACCACTACAAAATTACTCAGTGAAGGTGAAATCCTGCCTGGGTGTTCCCAAGTCCACCACCCACTTCCCAAGGAGAGACTGAATCCTTCCCTCTGACTCAGCTTACAGCCTGGGATGGGATTGCTGCCTCTCCAGTTTGTCCCTGCAATGGAATAAGGTGAGCAAGGGTTTCACCTGCAGTCTTTCTGTCCAGAATACTTTCAGATCCATGTCTTGCTTATCCTACCCCAATGCTCATGCAAAACTGGTCTGATACTTAGTTTCACCATAGGCTTCAGGAGGTAGTAGAGGCTCCCCATTTCATGTCTATCCTAGCCACATCCAATGCAATTGTAGTAGTTCCACCTTGCTGGAAACAATAGCCATTTTGCCGGAAAGCAAATGTCATTCTAAAAAGTAAATGCTATCCTGTAAAATATTGCAATGCACACACCACCATGTCTGGTGCCATTGGATGGTTGCTAAAGATGTTTTTAAGAAACACTGTGCCCTAACATACCAATCTTATTTCACCCCTGAACAGCTCATTAGAGATAAGAAAAGCAACGTTCAAATGGTTTGGTCTTGCTGTGAGACAAGTCAATTCCATAAAAGCTCTGCCTGCCTGGGAATGAGGAGACCAAGAAAAACAAATACCATAGGTAGCCTGGAAACTGAAGAGCCTCTGGGGAGCCGCTGAGGTGGAGTGTCATCTGACAAGGCAGCAGGAGAGCTCGGGGGCTGTAAACACGTACCAAAAAAGTTGGGAAACAATTGAACTGAATTCTGGGCATCCACAGAGAGCGTGAAGTAATGGGAACCTCAGAAGGTTATCTAGCTAGGAATGGCAAACAGCAGCAAAACAGAGCTATGGCAACAGAGCCCAAGGGTGAGAGCTGGGGGCTCACCAGAAATGTCACACTGTAAGGACACACACAGGCCAACGGGCAAGCAGCTTTGTCCAAAATGAATTATTGCATACAGGGGGCTGGAATCACACTGTGGGTTCTGCCAGTGAAATTCAGGCTTACAGTTTCACTCCCATCTCTTAGGGCATGTCTACATTGCATATTTGGCCTGCAGCCTGAGCTCAGGGGCTTTGGCCTGGCCAATCTCCTGACTGATTGCTGTTAGAGTCCAAATTAGCACACAACCAGCATGCCTCCCTGCTGAGGAGGCAACTGAGAGCCAAGAGGCAGTAAGGAACAACTTCTTAACCCCCTTCTCAGCTGGGTTTGGAGTCCAAGTGTATGAGTGCTCCTCCTCAGCTCCAAGGCAAAGTCAGTATGGGTTAGCCAGAATCCCTGCAGCCCATGGCAGGGCAGAAGGAGTGCTTTCCTTCCATCAGGTAGAGCTGAGAGGCACTAAGGAGCTGGGCTGTACCACCTCTCAGCTGCTGCTTTCTGCTCTTAATGCAAATTTCTGTGTTGACATTGCATCAAAGCATCTGAGCACACCTCAAGTCCAGGAAGGCTGGATCTTTGCTCCTCAGAAGAGAAACCTCAGTGTCACTGACCAGGCTGAGGGCAACGACACTATTTATTTAACAGTGTGGATGGTTGGTAAATGGCGACATAAACATTGATTCAGGCCCAAGCCAAACACAGAATGCAAACCTGGCCCAAGTAGGGCCCAACTTACCAGTTATTTTGCTCTGCCAAGAAAGCAGAACAGCAATTAAAGAGGGATGAACTGACAGTGGAAAAGCACAGCTAAACAAAGGGACATGTCTACAACATACCATTACTGCCACAATGGAGGTAGTACTAAACAAGCCTATAAATACTCCTCAAGTCATGAAGATACTGGTTGGGCACAGGTATTTAATTCGTATCAGGATATAGCACAGCTGAATTAGCATTGCCTGCTTCCACAAACTATTTAATTGGGTACAGTGCCCAGCAGCAAAACTGCACACCTTACAGCCTTTCAAAGAAACCTCTCCAGCCTCCTGCTGCATTTGCCTTACCTTCTGATGTTCTACCAAACAAGTTAGCAGGCAAGAATGTTCCCAATAAAAAAAAGAACAATAATTAAACATTGGAAGAATGCTGATACAAAGTAAGTGTCAGATTAGTGATTATAACCATTTTTCAAAAAAAAACCAACTCCAGGAAACTGTTACAAAAGGGGTTTGATAAGTAATGTGACCATGTGAACATTTGAATCTGGTCAAAATGCACCTTATTTCAGGCTTTAAAGGGTTGTAACGAACTGCATCTTGCATATTTACTGACCAAGAATAACTCAGTGAACAACAGTGAAATAACAAGCCAATTTCAGAAAATCATGATGTTTGCACAGGATTAATGAACAGAAAAGAGGCAAAAGTCACCGAATAAGTTATTTTTTAGAAATTATTCACTCAGCGCTAGCCATGATAATTAATTACAAAATTAACAGGCATGTGACAATAGACTGATTAGTTTGTAATGTGCCTACCCTGAAATACAATTAATTAAGGAAAGAAAATTGTGATAACAAGTAGCAGAGTTGTACAATGAAATTAGATCTTGTCTTTTAATTATAAGAAATTGTATCCTTGCCAGTCTGTCCAACCAGTATCCAGGCCAATCAGTACACTGCAAAAGAAGAGACAACATACTTTTGCTAAAAAGGGTATAGCAAATAGAAATCCTTGACAAAGAATACACACTGAATCTACAAATAGTACATGTCTTCTTCACTGGCCCCAGAGACTGAGTGTTAAATACAGATATTATGCATCAATAACAACATTTTAAGAATAAGAGAGAAAATACTATACCCGAGGATAGCAATTGTGTTTCCACTTGCTACCCCCAGAGCAGACTGCAAGGAAGTATGGTAATGATGAGAAATGTATCTGATGGAAATTAAATCTGCTGTTATTAGCCAATGTACAATATATCATGCCTCAGTCCTATTTAACTGATTAACATGAAGCAAGTTACATCATGATGGCTTCTCTTGCCAGAATTAAATTAGTTAACTACAATATTTTCATATGAGATGTTGGAAACTGGCTTGACTTTTCTTTAAGACTGACCGTCTACTCAGTGAAACCTTTATCCACAGATGAGGGAAATGCACAAATGAGAACAAGCAAACAGTGCCATGACATCAGAACTAGTAAGATTGAGCTTCTGCAACTGGATTCTGCAAACTCTGACAGAAGATTTTTCAGAGTTTGGGACATTTATAAGGTATTTCTCCCATACAGACACCAATGCCAAATAACGTATGAACTCAGCACGTAGCCTTTTGCCTTGCAAGAAAACTTACAGGACATAATTATGGGATCTCTTTTACATATACTCCTCTCATCTACTACTCAAACTTTTGGGAGACTCATGTTTTTCTGATATCTCATCCCTGAGAAACTGAAATTAATCACAAAGTACAATCATGCAAGCCTTATTTCCTTAGGAAACCGGACTACAAAGAGGCATCCAGGTTCACCTGCTTCTGAAATTCTCACTCCATTCATGTTTCAAGCTTTTCAGTTAATTCTTGCAAACCTAGGCAACTTGAATATTCACCTGAAAACCACGGTTTTGGGGTTTTGATCACATCACAAAGTCAGAAGCTTCAGAGATACATTAAATGCCAATGAAAATGCAGCACTGTGAAGCAAAGCAAACATTTGAAATGATAGCACTAAAAACTCCACTACCAAAATATCTCAATATATTTTTGGATTGGTGCCATTCCTATGTTGCAAATTCACAACTATTTTAGGTTTTTTGCTTTTTTTTTTTCCTTCAAGGCTAACAACTCAATAATTTCTCTTGGGGATTTGCTCATTTTGATGCTTTTTTAAAATGTATCTGCTTTTATACAAATGTTGGGTATCTCAGTTTTGCTTACACATTTAGTGCTCAGATGATTTGCTCCGATGGTGCTGGTAATCTGTGAAATTGAAATATGTGACAAAAATCTCTTGCAAAAGCCATTCAGAAATAAATCTGAAAACTGGAACCAATGCAAGGGATAATGACTTGTCTATATCCACTTTACAGAAACACAGAAAGTGTTGCTGGCCTTTAGTTCATCAGCACTCACACGTACAAAGTGTGGGAGCTAGTTTATAGTTTAACCTTACCCGTTTGCTCCAGCAGCCTCTATGGATCAAAGGGGATCCAAACCTAGAAAACAGTTAGGAAGACTAAAGACATTAGGAGGTTCTACAGCAGTACTAGAACAGCTGGTGCAAAGAGCTACTGCACCTCAAATGAGCATAGAAAACAAATTATTAGCCCCCTTTTCTGTGTTTACAGAGGGAGGAGGATGGGGAATAAAATAAAATTCAATCAAAGAAATGTCCGTTAATAAAAGCAAACGTGCAAAAAATATAAAAAGCTCAGAGATTAGATTCTGTCATGAGTTGGCTTTCTAGAAAGCTGAGATCTTCAAAATCATCACGCTTCTTAAATGAAGGCACACTGAAATAATGACTGCATATTTGGTTTTGGGGGAGTGTGATTTTCACTTCAAACATGAAGAAAATGAGAGATGGGTCACTTAGACACTGATCAATGGACATGACATTAATGAAATAGTGCACCTCATTTTCCTTTTTCTTTCTTTTGATGTTAAGATCTTGTGACAAGCATCTAGAGAGAGACAGAGTGCACTCTATCAATATTATCTGATGATCCTTCTTTGATAAATGCATGAACTGAGACATTTGGGTATTTCCATGGCAACTTTAAGTCTTTGTTTGTCTAGTAAAGAAAAGCATCATTGGGAATATCAACGGCGGATCAGCTTTCTGTACTTGCGTGTAGGAAGAAAGAGGGATGGAGAGAGAGTGACAAATATGAAGGCTGTCATACTTGAGATACACATTTTTTTAGTAGTATAAATTGGTTTCTAGCTACTGTAAGTACAACACAGTTACATGCTCTCTGTTGTATGCAACTTATAATTCCCATCCATTCCCTGACCACTAATGTAAAAATTAAAGATGTGTAACTTATCTCCTCAGTCTTGATTTGCTTGTACACACTCAGATATAGCTTGAAGACCCAAAATGCTAAGTGCTTAAGAGAAAAAGGATCATGGTATCATTAACTGCATCCCAACTCCCTAAAAACCCCTTCATGTCATGATCCATTAGCTGCAGCAGTGAAGATATAGATTACTGGCTTCACTATACACTGTGCTTAGGTAAAGGTAAATGACAAATATTTTCTACAAAGGAAGGTCCCAGGCTTTTTTGAGAGTCAGAATAAGTGAAATATGAACGATCAGGAATAAGAAAGCATGCAGTCATTGCTTTAGCAAGGTCTTTGGTTTATACTTAGAGCCAATGTTTAATAAATAAGCCAGTTACAATAAGCATGTAATGGTACAATGGGTCTGGAGGTACAGAGTGAATGGGACTGTGCACATTCATGGCCCATGTACTAAACTGGATCATGCCCCACAGTACAGGCTTTAATCTTGCCATGTACAGCACCAGCCTTTGGCTGACTGGAAAGGAATGCCTTGCCATAAGCAAAATAATGTCTTTAGCAACTGAAATGTTCTAGCATTTATCATTCTTGCTGTGGTAACATTCTGGATGTGTACATTTCTTTTGATGGGTTTTACCTGCAAAAAGGGTCCTAGCAAATTTTGATTAATTTCCTGGTGCTGTGTGATGTGCATGTTCAGATGATTCTATTAACAGTGTTGTCTCTGATTTGATAAAGGAGACATACACCAGGTATATTTAATTTTCTTTAATGGTATTTTCTCACAGTTTGCCTTATGAGCTGTTGTAAGCTTGGAGTAAAATCTGTTTCCTGACAAATTTTCAGTCCTGCTCCCCATCTCACTTGTGTATGAACCTCATTTATTATGGGTAGACTCCTCAAGGATATGCTCTATGGGTCTTGTTAGTTTATTTTTCAGTAAGAGTAATACAATTTTTTGAATACTTGAAAAAATTAAATGGGGCCAACTTGTTCAATGGTTTACACTGGCATCATTCTGCCAGGCTTCAACAGAATAGTGATGATTTAAACCAGCTGCTGATTTAGTTCATAAAAGAACTTGAACAGCAGGTACAAGTATTAATTACTCATTGTGAAAAATTAAAATGAAGTCCAAGAGCTCAAATCCTTCCCTTTAGAACCAATAAAAAGGGGAGGCTGCTTTATATACATTTTATGAATAATGACTTAGCAAACTGGGGTAGTATTTGCATTGTTGTGGATGATCACGAAAACATATTATCCCTGGAGAAATAAATCAACACAACATCATACTCTCTCTACAGCTCAAGAGAGGGAAGGAGTACACTAGAGGAAGCAGTCTCTGGTTTGGTGGAAGGAATCCCTGGATTTCAGCTCATAGTTTAAAGGCTGTTTTTTGTATTCTGCACTACTCAGTGGCAAAAATGCACAAATTGTTTCTGGAGCAACAGATCTCCCTCTTCCTATGTAAATACAAAGAATATCTGGAGGAGAATAAGAGTCGCTATTTCTCTCTGATCTAAGGAATATGAAGCTGAACAGTTCTGAAAAGAGGGGAGGAGAGAGACCACTGATCCTCAGCCTCCCTGTACCAAAATAGGTTAGAGCCTGCTGGACAGAGCAGCTGAGGGAACACACTTTGAACCATACCCAGGATCCGATTTCACAGTTTGCAACACAGGGCAAGAGCTCCATCCAGGACAGATTTACAAGGAAAGCTAAACGGGCGATCTCCTACTACCGCTTTCCCCACTTGCCTTTGGAGCTTGCAATAGCTGTGCAGTTTGTTTCCCCTCAGATGTGTCACTGAGGCTGCATCTTTCCCATTGCAATTACAGAGGTAACTGATTGCAGGGAAGGATTTATAGACCCACTGTGATTTGTGCAGAGCCTTCAGTTTGCTGAGCTTTCAGCAGGCAGGCGAGCTGGGCTCTCGCAGATCACCAGGTGTTTCAGTTCTGTGAAAGCACAAGCACCAGACAAATTTCTGGCTACCTGGCAGCAGCAGGGATCAATGTGATGCAGTAGCAGAACAATAAGTGTCAGGGGAGCTTTTGAACGTCTGTCAGAAAACAGAGTCAGGCACCTCCCTGAGGCACTGGAAGTAGAACGGGGTTTTGAGAATTGCAGTTTGTGGTTTAGGAACTTAAATGTGTGTTCAAAGGGATGCATACTCTTCAAGCCACTGTTAGTGGAAACTTAGGCCCTTACTTTGTAAAATAGTTCTAAACAAACCAGAAGTGACCTAGCCATTTTAGTATACCTGTTCCACCTAAGCCGATTTACCTCGCTTATGCCAAAAAGAATTCACACTCAATTATTTGTCCTGTCAGGCATGCATCCTTACCACCAGGCTATAACTGTTTGTTGTGTCTCTTCCACCTCCTTTTTCTGAAGCTGTTGTGTAGGCATTTCCACCTACCACGCGGACTAAATTAGAAACACCATGCTTAGTGACAGTGAGGCAAAGTGTCTTGCTGCAAACCCAAAAGCTTTGCTCAAAGCTTTGTTCAGGGTTTGCTCACCTGAAAGGCTAATCCCAGTTGATTCAGCTGTCAATGAATACCTGGTTATTACAGCTGACCACATATCATTCCTCTGGGTGTTGTTAGCCCTGATGGGCCGCCTGTTCTAGGCTGGGCCTTTGAACTCTAGAAAACCCTACTTGCTGCTGCTCCTAGCCCCTGCATGGTGGTTACGGACCTTCTTAAATCCTTTTGTCAAGTTTTGTCTTTAGGGAGCTACATTCTGTCTGAAACATCTGTATTGCTGAGTTTATTGCACAGCCAATTGCAAATGCTGCCTGTTGTTCCAGAGAATAACTTGGATTTAGACCGTAGGCTTCATTGGTCTATGATACTCAGGGGGATGAGCTAAGCAAAGAATAAACCGTTTTATCTGAAGTTGATGAAGTGAACCCTGTTCATGTATTTCTGTGTCTCCCAAGAAGGGCAACATATCTGCATTTATGAATTCTTCATGAAATGACTTGGGCAGGCTGGGGGGGAATATCTTCGTACCATCACACTGCTGATACAGACACTATTGCCATAATGGCTGTGAAAGTCAGCGCCCTATCTAGCAGAAAATTTCCAGTAGAATCAAGCAGATTGCAGATGCTCCTTGGTGAACAAAGCCTTCAAGATGCTATGCAGTGATGGCTACTTGCTAAAGAAATAAAGCAGTGCGTGCACTGTATAGCTCATGTTAAGCTGCAGGAACGTGTCCTCATATTCCTCACTCAGAAAAGTCCAGACAATCATGTCTCAGCCTGAAAACCTCTTAGAAACACTGATGAAAATGACTTTCCATCATCAAAAAAGTATTCACACCTCAGCAAAAAGCTAAATAAGGACACCGTTCTGGGAGTGTCCCAGACACTGAAGTATTGTTTTTAATCCTCTTACTGAAATACGCACAAGCACAGAAATCTCCTAAGGTGCTTAGCGCTGTATTTGACAGAAACAATCCATGCCTGTACAAAGGTAAGGGAAAAGGAACTAAGCAGACATGCCTGCATTCGTGAGCAGAGCAAGTTCATGGACTGGGGCAGCAGACTGTACGCACAGAGCAGATCAGCACACAGAGTAACAGTAACAGACATCCTGCCTGCTTTCTGACAGTATGGCTTGAGATGTCTCAGGAGGCTCATACACAGTCTGGGTTTCAGATCCCACGAGGCACTGGGGCCTCATGTGCAATGCTAAGCTGGCCTTTCCTGGCAAATCCACTCAAGAGCCCCGGTGTGGAGGGAGATCATCCTGTGAAGCAGATTCTGGACTAACAGCAAACTCTCTTTTATTCTTTTGTTTAGTTGTATTATGGCTTTTTGTTTCTGAAAAAGGTCATCTGAACCTGGCAGAATTTCTGCTTGCAAACTCTGCTACATGAAATCAGCTGGATCCACCCAATACATCACTGTTTTCCAGAGCAACTTAAACAGCAGCCTAAGCAAGGATAAAAGCACAGTTCTGTACATCTGTTTCCTTGTCTTCTCTCCCATTCTTTTTTTTGTCTTTCATTCTCCTTTTATCTTTCATCCTCATTCTTTACCCATTGCATTTTTTCCTCTTTTTTGCAATCTCACCTCCATTGCCATCTCTAACTCATCTTCCCTACCTGTGCTACTGCAAGAATAGTTTGTGCATGCTACAAAGCTACCCTGTAGCTAGTGCCATGTATATTGGAGGCACAACCTTTCCTCTCAGGTGTTGGATTCTGCTTGGACTTGTGCCAAAATAGCAATCTGGATTATTGAGATATAATGGGAGGAAAAAGTGAGACCAAACCCAGGTGCATGACTTCAAATAATAAATATGCTTTGTTTGTTGGGTTTGGGGGTTTGCGGTTGGTTTTTTTTTTGGTTTGGGTGTTGTTGGGGTTTTTTTTTTGGGGGGGATGGGTTTGTTGTTGTATTTTTAAACTCTTTTCTGTAGCTATAATAGGTTAATATTAGGAAAAGCAACTGAATACACATCCATGAGCACTTACAGGGTTAGAAAGATACAATTCCGGGAAAATATGGCATGCAAGACTAAAAAATACCTAAATGTCTATAAAGTCACTACAAAATATTGTGAAATCTTGGAGGTTTTTAGCTGGTTTTAATAGCCAAATTTAGTTTTGCTACCTCTATAAAGGTTTTTTCCTAGGCCAAATTCTCATTGTGAACATCAGAAACAGCAAAAGTACATACAACTAGGCACCAAGAAGAACATTTGTGCAACTTTGAAAAATGTCAGAAATGAGCAGAAAATAAGTTATGTGTGATGAGACCTAGAAAATCTGTTTGTTCGTGGTAGCTACTCCTTAGCAGCCATCAGCTCTTCTGTTAAACCAAACATCAAAGGTCTGAAATTCCACAATGACTTTTGATGTCGGCACAAGTTCGGTAGTTAAAGTTGAAGACTTGTCACATGAGGAGTTTATGCCAATTATAAAGCATAAAAAAGAAATCACACACATGCAGGCATATGTTCATTATTAAAACAAGTCCACCAAGTCTCCTTGTCTTCTGAATGTTTGGTTTATTTTATGAGAAAATAAAGATGAAAAATAGCTCCAGTTTTCAAGGTAAAATGCTTGAAAGAAACAAATGTCAGTAGTCGCTTTGCCTACATGTATAATCTTCCTGGACTCCTTTTTCAACTAAACTGCGCTGGTACATTCTTCAGCTTAACCCTCACCTGCCCTCCCTGTTTTTCTGTAATGGATACTTTTTTCTCTTCAAATACAAGAGCCTGGTTTTCTACTTTTTATACCATTGCCCAATGGACAAGCTGGTTCCCCATGACACACAATGGCATAAAATAATTTTCTCTATGCTTTTTTTTCAAAAAATAGATGACAGATTGTCTAAATTTTGCCTGTCATGCATCTTTTAACTGCCCTTTAATACTGTTAACATTTCGCAAGGCTGTAATTATCCCCTAATGAGTGAGTGAGCAGACCCCCAATTGGTGCAAACTGGCATAGCTTTTTGAAAATCATTTTCCAAATGTTTTCAGAGGCAAAAGCTATATCTTAAAGTTTATGGGTATATAAAGTACTGGAGTGAGGATAGATAAGCTACAAAGCAAAAATGCAAACTGAATCAAGCCCAATTGCTGCACTTCCTAGTCAGGTGATGGGGTGGGGTGGGAAGGACTGTGTTTACCTGAAATGATTGTTAATGTACTCATTTTTAACTTCAAGTGAAATTTTCCAAAACATCGTAACAATTTGGTATCCAAACCTCACTGCCTGTCCAACAGTTTCTTGTGAATTTCTCGGTGAAACAGCTTTCCTCTGGGGAATACTGATATATTTTAATATCTCACAGAAACAGTGTGACATCTTCCCAAGACAGGCAGATTCCTGTTGGAAACACGACTGGTTTCCTTCCAGCTCACCTGATACACTGCTGCAAATCCACCTTTCCAGATTCTGCATCAAACAACCTTGCCACGATGACTGCAGAGCAAACCAGCAGGTTAGTGCTTGGAAGCCCTCAAATCATAGCTGGCATATTCAGGGCTTCCTGATTTCCTGCCACACATTTTGGTGCCTGACAGCCATCATGGCTCCAACCTGAGCAACCCTTTGAACTTCAGGGAGCTTCCCAAGCTGCTTCCAACAGGACGGGAGCTTCCCAGGGTGCCCCAGGGAGCCATGGCAGAGCCAGGAGTCAGAAGTTATGACAGCTGTTGATTGTTTCATTTAAGAAAACTCAAAACATATTTTTTGATTTTCCTGAACTGAAGATTTTCCCATTTTCCTTTGAGTGGAAAATTTTGCAATGTCACTTTTTGTTCCAATTCAGTACAAAACCATACTGGAATTCAGGTTTCCTCCAGCACCCCTCCCCATCATAAAACTTCTGAGTCTCAGCTAGTTCTTCTGTTTTCAATGCCCTTATGCCTTTGAAAATCACCCTCTGAGCTCTCTCTGATGAAATAGTAAAAGCAAGCATGTGCAACTATTCAGTCAAATACCAGATGTTTAAGTATTCTCATCATATTCAACACACAAATATCTGTTCAAAAGTTTTGGTTCACAATATTGTAGGAATGACTCGTCTTCATACAAATGCCTATATTAGAATGCTGGAAAGATAATTCATGCATAAATAAGAGCATTTATGGTTATTCATTGTTTGCTACTTGGTGTGCATTATTCTTCTTGTAAAACAATTATGTTTATCAAGCAAATAACAGCCCAGGATTTCTGTGACCAACCACACACTGCACATAATGAACAGTGAATGAAGCATGCAGCCAATGTAAGTAACAATTTGGAAACTTATTTCCCCAAATTGATCTATAAACACTTCCAAAACAACAAAGTTACTCACTGAAAGTTGGATGTACAGAAAAATAGGGAAAACTAGCTGCTAAACACACTACTACCAGTTCTTCAACCCACTTTAGTAAAAAGAGCATGCAGCAGTGAGGAATTAGCTCTGCCACCTCTCCCCACTACCAGGGCATGCCCTGCCACCTCGGCTGAGTAAAGGCTTTTCCACAGCTGCCTCTGGTCTGCCACTGCTCCCTGGATCGTGGGAGCTGCAGGGCTGCTGAGGAACACGCCATTTGTGCTGGAAAGTATCCTAAGGCTTTTGAAATCCCAGCTGCTACAGGCAGCTCTTGGGAAATCAGGATCCATACAATCTTGGTGCAAAATTGTGTCACCGCAAAATAACACAAAAGGTTTTTGTGCCATGGTAATCGGATCCTATCCACAGCATTCACTTTAAGACAAATAGGAAGTGATGAATGAGACAAATTCTTTTTGGTATGCACCAACAGCCTGGATTTCGTTAAGACCAGAGATATGGATAAGGAATGCAGTGGCCATGGCTTCTTTTCCTATGAGCTGTTTTGAGTGGTTCTCCTTCTAGTATTTCTTTAGCAATAAACTCAGGTCTGCTATTCATTTTCTGGGCAATTGCATCATGTAGGCCAAGATGAAGACGGAGGCCAGGTAAGGGGCAGTATCCTCTCTGTGAGCATCATCCAAGAGCAATATACTGAGGGTGATGTGACAGTGACATCTCTGTGCACTCTGCGCCACTCACAGTGACATCCATTCCTGGAATAGTTATGTATTCTTGGCCTCACATCTTTCAGTACTGCTGTACAACCTGGGGAGCCTGCTGGCTTTTATCAACAGATTAAGGGTGCTGAGCAGGTCACAGGATTATGCCCTATCAAATACAAGAACCGCCAGCCATTAGCTAACATTTCTGTTTGCTATCCAAGCCGTTTTTTTTTTTTTTTTTTCTCTCATTTTCAGGAGGGGAAACCTCAGGGATCCCCTTGCACTGGGAAGTTGTAAAAGAGAGACAACCTGCAGGAGGCAGAAAGCAGGCAATGAGACAATGAGCTCATGCACTCTTCTGCCTCAAATAACACCTGAAAAGTCTTTGGGGCAATAGAAGGGGAAGCAGAAATAGCATGTTTCTGTTGATCTTTGGAAGCCTTCCAACTTTGGCTTTTCAACTGATTCAGATGCATTCCAGGGTATTAGTTATGGGGTTTAGCAGGGACATGTCAGGCTCCAGAGATGCAGTAGCAAGCTACGAGGCTGTTTGGCCCACTCTGCGCTCACCTGTCTCGCACAAGGAGAAACAGAGCGCAGCCACTGCCGCAGTGAGTCAGCTCAGGCTCCTTCTGCAGGGGATCCTGGCAAGCATCAACACACTCAGTGAAGCTGAGGTCAGTGTGTCAGAAGTTAGGCTGCGACTGAGCCTTATATATCCCATAGGAAACACAAGTAAATTTTCTACCCTTCTGAGAAATATACATAGCTGTCCGCACTACAAAAGCCTCAGAGAATTACTTATCACAAATCAAGAAGTCCATCCCAGAGCTACAGTCAGAACAGTTTTGGGCTCAGTCGCAGCTCACCAGGTGCCATTTTTGGCAACAGATGAGTACTCATCCCCGTTTGAACGACACCCTCAAACACAGCATCAGTATCACATTAGAGAAGGTTTTCCTTGAGAGGGGATAGCAAAACTTTCATACAGGCTTTCCCAAGAGTTGGTATTAGCTTTTAACCAGTTGTGCTTATGAAAACCCCACAGGAAGATTAGGAATATAGTGTAGGAAATATTTTTGCTGTTCAGTATTTTACATGCTTAAGAGCGGCTCTAGTCCCTTGGGAATTTACAGTTTAAGCCTTGGATTGTCAACGTATTATCAAGCCAGGCATATATTTGCAGCAGCAAAAATAACACGACCACAATATGAAACTGCAAACTCAAAATTCAGGTGATAATCAGGCCTGGCAGAATACCATAAAAGATATTTGTTAAATACATTATTCAGCAAGTTTGACAGATTTAATAATTTCACTGTAATGTAATATATTTATTATTTTATTGCTGAAAGAATTATCTGTTGAAATGTTGTTGTGCAAGTATTTTTGAACCATCGTAATAATATTAGTCAAGACCAAAACAATTATTATAAATCTAATTATTCTAAGAACTGGAACACTAAAGGTCACTAAGCCTGGCTGTTGGCAACTACATTTATTTACCTTCCGGTTTCCAACAAGTGACTTTCAGAAACATATTAGAGGTGCTTTTGTTTTCAGAAGTGTCCTGTTATGAGACGCAAAGCATGCTCATTCTCTACTGCCATTAAAGGCAACTTCCCAAAGAACATTAACACTCTTTCATTGTTGAATACTAAAACTGCTTTTACTAAAGGATCTTATGCTGGTACTTATTCACTTATACAGCAGTTCTATCAATTTTTTCTGGTATTCTACTACTCACATTAATGTTTTCTAAGGTGCTTCTAAGAGCAGAGAAGTTCCCTGTGGACTTGGAGCATTTTTGTTAGTTCCTCAGGAAGCCACTAAATTGGAGCACTTAGTGTAGAAAATTAGATCCTATGCGCTATTTAATATGTGTTTATGTTCTACCAGAATAAAGAAATGTGCTACAGATAGTGAAATTCTCTTCATTAGCTTGTATTTATGATCAGACTGCAGCTGTAGCCTTTGGGCTAGCTGACATACTTGAAGTGTTTTCTAAAATAATAAGTACATTGGAGAAAAACAGAGTTAGCAACATGAAGCCAAATTCTAAGACAGTTACAACAAATGCTACCCTTATTTACTTGGTTAACTTCCTCAGAGCTGAGCTGACTTTAATTAAAAGCAGAATTTGGGCTGCATACTTAAATGTTAAATGTATGTTAATACATAGAAAAAGAGCATAGTACCAAGCTGTCCAATATTGTATAGACTCCCACCAGTGAACCCACATGACATAACACAATCTGTCATGTCAGGAAGACTTAACAGCACAGGTCCAATCCAATCCAGTTGGGATTAGCCTAACCCAGGAATCTCAGCAAGGCCTATAGTTAAAGAGCCCTTTGCTGCTGGAATGCAGCACACCCTGACCTGGAACATGAACCATTCCACCAGTGCTGTCCTTCCCCTCCACTTCCATGTTCATGCAAATGGAGTCAGCTCAGGCTCATTTTCAACAATTAACTTAGACTTGTCCTAAATTCTCAGAGGTGTGAGCTGCCTTTTTGTTGTGCAGCTGTGAAGCACACAGCAGTCCTGGCAAACAGTGACAGTTCAAGATACGACTTCAGGAGAAATACTGCCTAGTGGTAAACTAATGTTACCACTGGTTGCTACAGAAGAATGGACAAATCTGTGGTTTATTACAGATAATGTTAAACATGTTACATCTGCAAAGTCAATCTACCAAAAGGTAGAAAATGCCTGAAATAAGATTGCCCAGGAAACAAGTTTATTAAACGAAAGAAACAACAACACAAACTATCATGCAGTTCCAAAGGCAGGATGACTGAACCACATGAGCAGTACACTGAGCCAAGTGCAGTGAAAGCACAGTAGCACGTTGGCCATCTTCTATATTGGCCAGCCACTGGAGGGAAGATATCACAAGTGCTTTGACAATGGATGTCAAAATTTTTATGACAAAAAGAACAAATTTAAGTCTCAGGAACACTGGATGACTTGCATGGATGACACTGGATGACAGTGCACCCTTGCAAGAGATGACTTTTCTATGATCACTCCCAGTATCTTGTCAGTTCCTGCCTTCTTCCTGGCCCAGGTGCAACTCCATCTATCTAAGCTCTTGTCTCCCTCCACTGTTTTCAGCTAATCGACTTCCACCTCAGCTCTCTAACTCCTTATTTGTTCTCATTTATCCCTCATTCACAGTCTTCCTGACCACATCCTTTTCTTCCAGTTTACTCCCCACAATCACTGGTTCCCACTCGCAGTCTCAGCCTCACCCTGCCAGAAGTGAATTTGCCTCATGATCCAGCCTCAGCTTCCTCCTACCTCGCACAGCCCTTAAATCCTGGTCTTCTCACCCTTGTCCCACCAGTTCTACTCATTTTTTATCCTCTCTGCACCAGAATCAAAATTTTCTATCCGATATGCTGTCCCACATCTGCACAGCTAAGGAGAGGTGATCACAAGGAGAACAAGCACAGCACCTGGATGCCCCAGTGCGATGCTTCGGGCAGCACTCAACCTTAGGTGAAGTCACCTGCTTCTACTGAGCAATTCTGAACCAAAGTGTTTTGATATTTAACTTTGATCAAATTCATACTAGGTCAGTGTTCTTGAAGGAACAGCAAAAGCTATCCCCGATCCCAGAACCACCTCTGCCAGATTTAAAGTTCCCCTAAAAACATAAAAGCATATCGGCAGAAGAGAAAGTGGGCAAATTCCTTTTACTTGAGTGAATAATTATTAGGATGGGATTTCAGCTGAAATACAATACAGAGAAGGGGACACCCTCTCCTCCCCCCCATGTTATTAACTAGTCAAGAATACATTTATGGTGGAATTCAGAAAGTTTCTAGCCATTAGAGAATGAGGGTTTTAAGAACAACTTCCCAGCAGGTTCCCCACCCTCCCCACATACTGGGATGAAGAATTATAGGATGTGCTTTCCTGAATGGCTTTGCGGAAAATCAGACTCAGTGGCTGGAAAAGCAGTGGCTTAAGATGACCTTTCCTTGTTCCAAGAAATTCAGCCTATAGTATACACTCAGCATGAAAATTTTTACCCTGACAGATAACGTAATAAGCCACTTGTAAGGGAGAATTATGATGAAGAGTGTTAAACAATCTTAAATACCACTATTGCCATCAGGTCTGCCAAGAAGATGCAGAAGAGAAAACCACAAATGCAAGAAAGAGGGGAAACAGATACTACATGAAATCACCAATGGTTTTTGAACAAGTTCCAAACTGCCAGTACCAACCTCTGATCAAACCCAATACTGCCAGAGATGTGATGATGCTGTGACACAGCTAAAGCATATCCTGGATGCACAATATGTAAAGATGCAGACACACTGATCAACAGGAAAAAAACCCTCTGAGCGTCTATTGTGCCTCAGGCCCAATAAATAATACTTCATTGCAGAATTCAGCATTAAGCAGTGGGTCATACTGCCTCACTGATTGGAAAGGGTCAGGTTCAAAAGAAAACCACTGGGTTTGTTCATTGCCTCTTTATGTTTGACAAATGCCTGAGCATTTCCTGGAGATACAGAGGTTGTGCTTGAATGTCAGGTATTGTAAGACCTGGAGGACCTTGTAAGAATTAGTGGAATGGTGAAAATCCCAGAGGCATGACCACAAGAAAGCTGAGAAGAAATTCAATATGCTTACATTAACAACTGACTAATTTGAAACAATTAATTAGTATTTCAGATAGAAAACACTCTCATTAAAGATTTAGCTGAGGCATAAGAAATCACAACAGCCATGTTACAAGACCTAACCCCTCACTAGCAAAGAGCAGGTTTAATATTCCTGATGTTTTTCAGACAAAACAAATGGGACCAGATGTTATTTTCCTCTTTCCAGTAGGGAAAATAAATGGAAGTTGAGTACACTGTTGTATTTGAAAAATTATTTTCTAAACAGAGATTTTTTTGTTTTGTTTTGCTTATTCTTAAGAAAGCTATTCATGCCTCTGGATTTGAAACACCTAGTATCTACCATGCAATAGTTAGCCCAAAATTTACTTAAACTCCCTGCCTTCCACCTGCACATCATAATTTGTGGGGGAAAAGCTTCTCAAATGGTCAGTTTGATGTTTAAAATGGCTTGTTCCTTTTAGGTTTTTCTGCCCATTAATGAAGCAAAACCCTACATATACCAGCATAGGCCATTTGGACTGAGAAGCTGATACACGAGTGTGATGCTGGCACTATTTACTATTACATTTCTTATAGTTTAACCTAGTAAGGACCAGACAGTATATTGCCTGTATACTGGTGTGCACGAAAATCCTTTGCATATGCATGTGTGGCTAAGATTAAAGTCCTCATTTTCAGTCCTCAAATGTAGGCAAGTGGTGAGTATAACAATGCTATCAGCAAACACTACCAGTGTACCAGTTAATCACAGACATCTACATATTTCATACAGAAATATTTTGTATTCTGAAAGGAGGGGAGACATGCAAAAGCAGCAGCAGTTCAGTCAACAGTGAACAAGAAAGGGGCTAGACTGCAAGCACGGGCTTCACCATACACCAAGCCTTCCCTACATTACCTCTGGCCACAAATACCTGTGTGCAAAAGCACTGGTCTCCAAGGGGATTCCTGTTCTGCAAATTACACAGGCCCCCAAGCCTTTTTGTGTCCTTATCTGCCCTGGGTCTTTCTCACTTAGACTGCAGACTCTGCAAGGAGCAACCCCCGCTGCCTGCACAGCACTCAAGCACGCTGCCTGTCCTCTTCCATTTGAGATCCTTGTGCTGTTCCCATTGCCACATATGGGTGCAGAATAAAACAAGCTTGCTGACACTTCTGTGTGTATGTCACTGTGATGATAGTGTGGCAGGAAACTTATCACATTCTGAATGTACTTGTGAAAATCCCAATCTCTACATGCTGGCATTTATACATATAACATTTTTAAGGAAGCCAGTTTGATTACCAAGGGGAGGTCACAGTGCCCTGGGTATGGAGGCTTCTTGTCCATGCAGAACTATACCACTTTTTGACCTTCACTTCAGATGCTACAAAACTGCAACAGAGCCTGCTATCTCATCCCTGCCACCACCATCTGGAGCCCTTTTCTTCTTTTCATATTACTCAGGAGACCCTCTGGTATTCTTAGGAATATCAATTTACTCTTTTCAGAAAAATATCTATAGGAGTATGCCAAAGAAATACTCCACAAACCTAGCAGATGCATTATGTGAAGACACCTTGCAGCCATTAAATGAGGTGACTGCTCTCAAGCCCATCACTTCCCACTTCTTTTCACATCTTTATGATTTTTCAACCTCTCAGTCTATACCATTTAACAAGGATTTAAAGACACTAAAAACAGCACAACACTCTCTGCCTGTAGTTTGCCTTAAATCTTTTCCAATTTCCCACTGTAGTTTTCATTTTATTCTCTTACCCTCATTTCTAATGGCTTCTTGGCATCCTGTTTCCTAACAACATACTATTAGCACTTCTATATTGTAATCCCCTCTTTAGCTGCCTAACCCAACATTAGTATCAGCATCAGCGTTATCGTGTTATCATGTAACATAGCTGCATGAAAAATTACAACAGTTGTGCAGCAGTTACAGTGTAATTACTTAGTGCCACTCAATGTGAAGTGCTGCAGTAATAGGTTGCATGACCAATTAAATTTCTGAATTCTGCTCACATAAGAAGCCTCTGAAACAATGTCACCATAGAGGTTTCTCAATCCTGTCTGCGACTGATTTGCACCAGTGATGTACAAGAGGGAGCCAAAACCTGAGGTCTGCTCATTTTTTTTACTACTTCCAATAGCAAGGAGAACATGCTACTGTGGTCTTGTGAACTGCTACAGTTATTAAAACTGATGTTAATATGGAAAAAAAAATGCTTGGGGAAAAAAAAAACCACCCAGTGTTAGATGACTAAATTTACACTCTCCAGGAGTGTTCTTCATCCTTAAACACAGAAATCAGAAGGGAAAGAGTAAACTACTTTTTCCAGCAGACTTTTATAATTAAGTTACTCTTTATGAATATAAATTGTATCCAAATGAGAAATTACTACGCATTCTGATGCCTATTCATTTGACTTGACTTGTACAGTGTCTAGGTACATCTGGAGAACTACTGCAGTAGGCTGCTTTCATACATGGGACAGTTTTCTTTCTTGAATAACAATGTTCTTCATTTTCCTGCCATGTATTTGTTAATAAATACTGTGGAAAAACTAAAATGTAGCATTAATTATAAAAGAAATGAAACAATAGACTTTTGTAACCAATTTGCATTGGTTAAGATTTAGTTATTTTCTTTACAGATTAAAACTTGTAATATATAAGTCTATAAGATTCACATGCATCATTCACAAAACTTGACAAAATATTATTCTGAAAAACTTGAAAGATGCAAATTACAGTTATCTTTGGAAAGGCAGAAACTCAATTATATAGATTTTCATACCATGGGAAAGTGCCTGCATCTGTATTTTGTTATTAGAAGATGTATATACACACACAGAAGAAAGATATATATATACTTTCTAGAAGATAGATACAAGTCTAAGTAACAACAAGATTCACAGTCTTCCGTTTCTTCTGAATTCTTAACCTTTGATTCCTGGTTAGTAGCAGCAATGGAGAAAATAGTGGAGATTTTACTATCCATACCAACTAGATGCTCGTGATCTTTCCTCTTTAAATTTAGCACTTGCCTGATGTAAATTGCTGCAGCATTCCCTGGACAACTGTCGAAGGCTATGTAATACATTAATCCACTAAAAATGTGGTGGGTTGTTCTTATGAAGTTGATTTTTCCATTTTGCTTAGACTGGGTCAGCTTCCCATTGGTTTCTTGGTGCAACTCAGTTTCTGGTCTATAAAATTTTATAGTAGACAATAACAAACCAATCTTTATCCCTAATTGGTGCAACACTATGTTCAAGACAGTAACATTAGCTTATATTTTGAGAAAAAGGAAAACCATAGTGTCTGTAATGCTACCTTATGGAAAATTTTGGAAATGCTAACACACCCAGTAAGTCTCACAGATTGAAGCATGGCTGCTGTTACATATCTGTGATAAGAAGTTTGAGGCTGTTCTCTTATTTAACTTCTGCTCTCTTCTCTTTGGGAACAGATGAGGGAGAGATATGTTTATTTTTCATTAAAGCAAGGGAGAGAAGTAGGAAACTTAGTATCCACCAAATGAAAATGAAAACTAAAACCTTAGGATTGCCAAACATCAAATGAAGCAACATGGTTTGTGGGGGTGTAGTTTGGGGGGGTTTTTTTGGTTGGTTGTTTTTTTGGTTTTGGGTTTTGTTGTGTTTTTTTTTCTCCCCCAAAATGACATAAAAACAGCAGCTGGAAAGGAAAATTTGTTTTAGCAATGTTTCATGGAATATGCTTTTTCACTTGTTAAAAAAAAAAAAAAAATGCCACAGGGAAAAATATCTTTCAACAAAACTTCAGTCTGGCTAGGAAAAAAGAAAAGTTACCTTCTCTCCACCCTCCCCTCCATAACAAACATAGCTCTGAATTATTTACTGTACTGCTTGTGATAATAGTACCACATTATGAGGGATCCCAGTGAATTAAGAGTGGCCAGTTATGAGGAAAGCTGCTACAGCATATAAGCTTGGCAGAATCAGCAAGAAGAGTTTAATCAAAATTATGATTAAACAATATTTTGATAAACAATGCATTGATTTGTGATTTAGAATAGGCAGTCAATATCTGACTACAACAGAAAGTATCAGGAAGAATTAAGGAGTTTTCTCTATTGTAATTGCCCTTTTTAATAAAGTTGTTCAAGAGAAACAGTAATTCTTCCATAAAAATTAGGTGCTGCTTCTTGAAAAATGCCAAGACCAAATTTAGAACCTGGCCCAATACAGAAACTCCTTTTGTTTCTAAAAGGTTTTTTAGCTGCAGAATGACAATAGGTCATAGTATTATACTACTTGCACATCTATGAAAATACAGCAATGGTTGATGGCTAAAAGAGAATTACAGAAATAATAAATTAAAAGAGAGTGAGACTTCATATCAAGTTCCCTAAAAAAGATATTAAGATCAATCTCTGGGTTAACTGAGTAAAATAAAATCCCCATAAATGGGTGAAGAATCAACTTAGTCAGCAAGTTAATTTGAGCAGAAAATTGTAACCCCTACACTTTAAAGTGATCATCTTGCCCATTTCTCAAGGCAACCCAGTGACCACTCTGACCAAGTCAGTAGACTGGGTCTGAGGAATCAAGTGCATTGCTTTATAGAAAAACCTCCCTGTTTTGCTTACAGAACAGAAAGATACAAAAATAAATTATATGGAATTCTAACTACTGCAGAGTTCAAGGAGTTTGTATATGGCTCTTCCTTCACTGTTTATTTCTGAAGAATTATATTCCTAGGTGAGCTCTCTCCTTGTCCCCTCTCTTCAGTATCTCAGCATTTCTCCAATTTCCACACTAAACTTTAGTTCATTTGTCCTCCGGTCTCTGTGTTTTCTTGAAAAGTGCCAGGCTAAATGTCCTTCTGACACCTCCTCATCTTTTCAAGTGTACTGCTGCTCATTTATGCCTCTAACCAACACCTCTTATTAGGTGCTTATACAATTTTCCCATTCTCAAATCAGTCCCAGGGGACAGTAGCCTTATCTATCATTCTTAATACTAAAGCAATCTGGCTGATGTCCAGTATCCAGCCTTTATAGATCTGCTGCCTTTGACAGTTATCGTAGTGGTACCCGATAACCAAACTTCTTAAATCAACGCATTATTTATTTAGTACTTTATTACCTCTACATTATTTAGAAAGCATTTTCAGAAGCTGGGAGGCTTTGCCTCCTACAGACTCCTCTGGGAGCTGCAGAAACCTGGTTGGTGTAATCCTTATCTTGTTGTTCTCAACTGCCATATCCTATGCCCTCTCTGCCCTGTCCAGGCAAGGCCTACAAGGTGATTTATTATTCTTATTCTGTTCCCATTCAAAAATGAAGGGTCCAGATCTCCAGACTTCTGTGTGTAAGGTGGCATTTCAAGTTCCCAGGTGAAAGAGAGTAGGATCCAAGCTTCCCTAGGGAAATTCACAGACACTAATTTTGCCACTAAAGGTCTTTGGATGCATAAAGTTACACTTTTTTGCATGCCCAGAACATATGCTCTGTAGATGCTACCAGGACTGCTCTGCTTGGTGCCTAGCTCATATTTAAGTCTACTCATGCTCCTGGTAGGAGTTCTTCACCTATCTCCTGAGGAACTGCATGCAATAAGCAAGTTATCATGCTGACTGCAGACACTCCTATAGAAACTAGTTTGAAAACATGGAGACCACAACTCTTTCTTTCAACTACACAATGGGAAGGAAGTGTTACAGTCATTATCCAAGACATAGTTCAGTATACAGCTTAGTTTAAAGAGGAAAGATGGTGGGTCAGGTCCCAACCTATCACCTGCCAGGACAACACCTTCACCACATATCTACAGATACACAATGTCCTCATGCACCTGTGAAGAGCTGTTGAAGCCATGCCACTTTGCAAAAGAGGAGTCAGTATTAATTGGGCTAGAGACAGACATCACAGTAGTGCAAACAAGAGAGCAATGTCCAAGAAAGAGCTTATCTGTATTTCACTTATTCTTGAAGAATCTCTTGTGCATTTTTGCCCACTGAAAAATTCACAAAACAACTAATGCCTGTCATGGGATGAGTATTTCAATCTTTCATCCTTCCTGTTTTTTCACTCCTATTGCTTGAAAAATTTTGCACCAAGAAGAAACTCTTCTTTTCCACATCAGTTCTGGTCTGTCCTAAAATTCAATCTCAATTAGTGCCAACAATCTCCAAACTGAACACTGCCATACAGAGACTAAATATAAGATTAACTTAAAGTCAAAAACAAAGGGTTTTTTCTCCCCCTGACTTTTACATCTGTGCTTTATATGCTTGATAATTTTTCCAGCTTTTGCACTTACATAAAGAGTGGATCTGTATATGAAATGATCTTATGATGTTCTATTAGACCATATTTTAAAATCTTTTAAATGATTACAGATAACACTTTTATTTTGCTGCATGACAGGTACAGTATTTCTTAGCAGTTCCAAAGAACAACCTGAAAATTTTACAAAGTTATAAAAGAGCCACTACTATTTGAGATTAAGAAATTGTTTTCTGCAAGCTACCCTGAGTTAACAACTCAAGGTCATCTTCTGCATGCAATGTCTTTAGGCAGCCCTAGGTCAAAGTGAGATAAAACATTCCTCTGATTTGTTCCTGCCCATACATCTGACCAGCAGCAGACATCAGTAGCAGAGAGACTTATTAATGTTGAAATCCTAGGTTACAACCTTTATTTAAAATATTTTGCCTTTTTTGTCTGATTGCGTTATGCTGGCCTTGTTGCCTTCAAAATGGGGGACATCTTATGTCTTCAGTTGGGCTTGATTTGCCATTTCTTTCCCTTTACAGCTATTCATCCCTGTGCAAACTGAGAGTATAAAGCCTTACGAAATCAGAATTTACATTCCTCAGGCACATTTTACAGGTATAAGGAGGCAAAAACCAACCAACCAAACAAAAAACACACAAAGAAAATCAGCCCCATCAGTTTTGATGAACACTAAGAACTTTTCAGTATTATTCCACAATTCAACATTCATCATTGGTGCAGAGACAGACATTACTGTGCTACTGGAGCAGATTTCTGTGACTAATGTCATTACTTTAGTCTCTTTTGCTTCCTCTCTCCTTTGGTGCAAATATGAAAATAATTTTAAAAACAAAACCAAGAAAAGCAGCTTTCTCTCACATTGAAGTTGTCAACCAAAAGCTCTCCAGAGGCTTCTGTGATAGCTCATTTATAATATAATTCGACTAGAGCGGTTAAGTGATGCTGTTGTACAGTTTAAGTGCCTTTGCTAATTTTCCTGGCCCTGGGGGGTTTTGTATCATGTATTTCATTTGAAGGGCTACAAATTTCAGAGAGCAATCAGAAACATTCCCTAAGGAGTGCAGAGGGACATCTGGACAAAGAACTTCCTTTTATAAACATACACCCTGCATCTTTTTGTAGTCACTCTTGTAATAATCTCTACATTCAGTTTGTTCTTATTTAGGATTCTGCTACAGACTTAAATACTAACACACACTCATTATGGATCTACATACTTATACTATTAACACACTTTCATATTTATTATCAAATACACACATGAAAATGAAATTAATCTTTTTCTTGGCAGAATCCAAAAGCAACCAGTCTTCCTAACTCTGTGAACCCCATGGCTGAAAGCCACACACAGATAGCACTACCTCAGAGAAAAAAGGATGAGAAGCTCTAGGAGTGGTTTGTTTGCAGATTTCCCGGAAGATCCATCATCCCACTGCGGGACAACGGTGGGTTGGACGTGCGGTGCAGTCCCAGAACAACCCAGCAATACTGATGTCAACAACCCTAGCTGGTTCACATCTTCCCACAGCTAAACATTTAGATTACCTAGAACTCCCTGGGTGTCTCTGTGAACACCCAGTGGTCCACCATGACCAAAAGGCTATTAAGCTAGAGTACAATAAGCATCATATAAAAAGACATATTCTAGTTCAACTGGGTCTTGTTGAATTGGCGCAGAGTTACTCATTAAAATTTATGGCTGTCTTCTGTAGTAGACCAGACAATCATTCAAACAGCTGTAAGATTTACCATTACATGAGAGACCAAACACATGGATTAGACCAAGAAGCATCAAAAATCATAAACACAGGTCCGCAGTGTAACACGTATAGCCAGAATCTCCATTTCCACTGACAACACCTAAAACCAATCCAGTTTCATATTACTGTATTTTCTTTAATAAGCTGTATACCTAGAAGGTAGGTATCCTACAGTCCTAGGCCTAGATGACTCTTCAGAGTAGTAATGAAAGAGAGACAGGGAAATTTTTATTGTGTTTATTAGCTTCCAGAGTTCAGTATTTTTCATATTATCTGAAGTGGAATCTGGTGCGACCCTACACAAGGTGGCCATACACCAAAAGGTGGGACTCTAGGATATGGATTTAAAGTATAGGAAGGCCTGAAGTATTAATGCTGCCTCTGAAAGGGGAAAGACATCGGGGTCATTGGGCCCCACTCCTCTTAAAAAACTAGCAGATATGCCAGGTGATAAAAAGCATTGTAGACATATAGACCTAAAGAAGCTTAAATCACACAGATGAGATTACTTGTACATTAAGAAAGCAGGCCAAATAGCATCCAGCCAAGGACTGTGGCAATCTAGCCAGTAACATTATTTAGATTGCTCTATGTACTTAGGTCCATTGTAACTGCATGTGAGCAGGTCCAAACAGAAGAAAACAAGATGGGGAAATTGTTTTCTGTCCTTCAGTTAAAGCAACCCAGTAGATCAGCAGTATCCAAATAGAATATTAATACACACTCAATAAATTTCATGTCCTTCTCTGTTTTCCTTTTAGAACCATAGGAAAACAGATGGGCTCTCCTGCATGCCCTCTAGGTCAATAGATTTGCTGAACCAAAGAAAGAGAAAATGCCAGCAAATGCCCTCTAGTAACTTTCTGTGCTTCTCCTCAGTTTGTGGTATTTTTACTTTATCCCTTTAAAGATCTAGTTTAGCAAGCCTGAAGTACCAAAGTCTAAGTATAAAAATAACCGAGCTTTGGCAAACTTCCAGTATCATACAAGAAATGTAGGTGAAAGCAATTTCAGAACTAAAGGGAACTCCTTGGGTGTCAGGGAGCATATTAAAAGAAGAGGGGATTTTTTTTTATTTTTTTTTTTTTATACCTGCAGTGGTTCTGAGTGGTACTGGCCTTTGGGATTAGCAAGAGCCAGCGTTTTTCTAAAGCAGCTGCAACATTTCTCTTCATCCTCTCTCTTTCTCTGCAGATGCTATGGGGTCAGACCAGCTGAGACCAGAAGCATGAGGGCTGAGGTACCATGACAATGGCTGTTCTTGCAATAGTAGAAGTGAAAAGCATTCAGAAGTCACAAGAGGTGCAGCAGCAACACAAAATGTCCTTTTCAATTTAAAAAGTTCATTGCTTTTGGATGTGGCTGTTCCAAACTTCTGGGAACTTACTTGAACTAAATGTTTTAGTGTTATAAAAAGTGCATGGTATCAGCCAGAATAAAGGAAGTCTCTTGATTTACTTTCTTCTTTTTGAAGTTTAACACTAACACCATCTCTACATAAGTTGTTTTTAAAATAATTATTTTAATGAAATAATGGCAATTTGCTCACTGAAATAACTGGGGAAACCCCCATTTACTTCAGTGAGCACTGACTGAGGCCTCCAACATCAAATTCTATCATCCTTAAAGACTTGACCCTACACCACTAAACATTACTGGGAATTATGCCATTGGCTTCAAAGGGAGTAGGAACAGGCCCTAAATAAGCAAAACTTCTAGTTATTACTCCAACGGGAGTAATCCTGTCAGGCCACAGAATGTGCCTATATAAGCCAAAAATTCAACAGTGCTTTCTAAATTATATCCATACACTCCATACAGTATTTACATATGCATGAACCATTCCAATGTGTGTATCAGGTAATTGTACAGAAGAAGGGCACAGGGGACTCCTAAGAGAGGTTGTGTATGAACGTTAGCCTGTGTGCCTGATGGGTTCAGAGCCCTTCCCCGATATGATCCCTCATGCACAGACAGACAATGAAGTCTCCTCACAGACCAAATTGCCACAGCATGTCACAGCAGTTTTATAATTAAGTTCTCCCCATCTTCTGCCCTCTCCTGATATGAAATCAATTGAAGAGGCGTTGGAATTGCATGGGTTTTTATCCTTAGCAGTATTATTTTGACAACACCACTGGCTGATGTGCTGACAAGCGATGCAGATTGTGTTTGAACCCACTGCCTTAAGCAGAAAAAGGCAGAAGTACAAACCTCATCTACAAATACGTGAATTGCCTTTGCAGGGTGGAACCTGATGTCTTTGCAATAGTGCTTATTGCCCACGTAGCCACACATGGTAGAACACTGAGATAGACATGGCAAAAATCTGTAAGATTCATGTCTGGGGTTTATGACTGTAGATATTTGAAACTGGGATTTGAACTCCATCAGTGGGAAATCAGTTATCAGTGCTCTAGAGAAGGTTCCAATAAGCAGCTAAAGCTGGGGGTGCTCAGATTGGATCCTAATTCTAATAAGCATGGTTTAAAAATTAGTACAAGTCTTGGATTCCTTCCCCCTTCTCCCCCCCCATTATTTATGCCTTACCCTCCCAACCTCAAAAGTCACCAAGGTCAGAAAGCTTTATTGAACAGATACCTAAACTGCATTTAAATGCAATTTCCAGAATCTATGATGCTGAAACAATCTAAACCTAAAATATTTTTGAGAAGTCAGGCATTGCATTTTGTTTTTCTAAATCAAGTTAACATTTCCTCCACTTTACCAACTTCCACAAGGCTCAAAACATCTCCAGAATTTTGAACATTCAGCTTTCTTTTGGATTTCCCATTTCACTACAAACATAGCTTTATCCTGCACAGCAAAGGAATCAAGGATGGATACAGGCCAGGATAAACTTTCAAAATATCTCATTGTGGGTTTTTCCTCCTCATTTCAGAATTCATGACTGTATTTGAAAACCACAGATATGCAAAATAATGACTCTTCTTGGTATGAAACAGCATATTCAGGTTCAGTTTTTAACCTAAAGGAGTTCAAACTTGGTGCTAAGTTTTGGCATGAAGGGCAGTGATATCTAATATGCTGAATGAGTAGAGGAAAATTTCAGCAATAAAGGAGACAGGTAGAGAAGAAGCTTATATATTTCTGAGACCATTATATACCTCTTTTGGCAGGAAACAGGCCGATTAATCAGAGACAGAAAGGAAATGCAAGAGGCTTGAATTCAGCAGCTCAGGAGTTAAACTTTAACTAAATAATGAGTTCCAACAAAGATGATGATAGAGGCTACTAAATCTTGAGACACCTACTGCACCAAAACCCAGTCCTTTGCCAGAGATTCCTGTTAGGTTATTGATTCAGTGAGAGTGCAATTTTTAAAGGAAATTAAATCCTCTTGGAGAAAGACAGTTCCAAAACTGGTAGATAAGGATTATTGTAAAGGGAATTGAACATTGGAAAGGGAACACACATCCACCCTGAACAGAGGAGATAGCACATAGCTGCCTGGAAGACAAAGAAAGAGGGGGAAAAAAAAGGCAAAGATCTTGTTTGATGTTATCTGAGACATGATGAAAGATGTGTGCTCTCATCTAGGAATTTTTGAAAACAACATGATGGACATGTGCATATACTACTCAAAGGAGAGCGCCTTCTCTCCCTCAACAAAACACTGAGGTCTCCGCCCACACCAGTTTTATTAATCAGGATCTTGTTGGGTGACATGAGGAATCTGCCAGCTCAAATCCCTCCCCAGCCCTGGGCATGGCCCTGGATGTATTTGCTCTGCTGGTAAGGCAGAGGGTGGGGATTTCCCCCCAGTAACTCTCCAGCTGAACTAGCTGGAGGCCTCCTGTGGCAGGAAGTCAATTTATAGACTTCTGACACACAGCAGCTGCTGTCGAAAGCTCCCCACGGCTTTCGAAGCCGCATTGACCAGTCTGCTGCCACTGGCTCCCTATTTTAACAGGATCTTGAAAAAGAGAAGTTTATGCCCAAGGGTTCAGAGACTTCCAGGGCTTTCTCTTTTCTGCATCGGATTGCCTGCATGGAGACTGTCACCAGAAACACCTCTGTGGATCTGTAACTCTTGCGCTTTATACCACTCCCAAGTGGTACCCATGGTATAAAGTGGTATAAAGTGGGAGCGCTTTATACCACTCCCAAGCCCTCTGCTCTATTACCTGTTTAATACCTGTGCTAAAGGTGATGCTTCACAACTAAGTGTCATTTGGGGGAGCTGAGCTGAGGGAGAAAGGAACAAAGCACAAATAGTGGAAAATTTCTGTATAGGCTTGTATAACTATCACAAAACCAGAGAGGTTTAAACTGCTATTTAAAGCCATTATTTTCTGAGCAGGCTGATAGTTAGCATGGAAGGAAGTTGGGATTTGGCCCATTCAATAGTTCTAAAACCAGCCTGTGCTGTCTCCTACTTTGAAATAGACCCATATATCAGTAAGGAACTGCTTGTCATCCATGTATTTTACTAATAGTCTGCATTTTGGACCACCCCCACCCCCCCAGCTGGGATTTCCGCCAGTACCCATTGCATTATATTTTCAATGGTATCCTGCCTGCCACATTATTTCTCTTGGAACGCAAGGATGCAAGAAACTGAGGAATTCCAAGAGTTGCTAATGGCCTTTTTCAGTTCTGCAAAAGTAAGAAAGAATTTATCAGTTGGCATTTTTTATTATTCCCATCTCAAGGAACAGCTGCTTTCCCCCGCTGCTGGCATCCTGCCAGAAAACCAAAGCCGCCTTGTTAACACAGAACTGTCAATAACCCATAGACTTTAACCTGATAATCAGGGAGGATATCATCAAATCAAGTCCTAAGAACAGTGATCAGTAATTAGGATTGCTACACCAGGTAAATGAAGAGGAAATCTCCCTGAAATAATTTAAATCAAATTTGTGGAACACTGATCAAAACCTATCATGTAGAAATTTTGCATGCAGGCATTCCCCATTAGGGCTGCTATTCTCTGTATCATGTTCAATGTGCCGATTAGATGAGAATCTGTTTCCTTTTCTCTCCTCATGAAGCTGGCTCTTTAAATGCCACAATTTTGCTTCAGTAACACTAATTCTGGACAGGCTCCTTGGAGAGCACCTTTTTCACTAAAACTCTCATGAGGGAGCAAGGAGAACACATTAGCATAACAGATCAAACAGTTTCCTGCAGACTGACCTAAAATCTTCTGAAAACATCTAAGGGTCAGGCATGGCTGAGGCACCCACCATTACACTTGATCAGGTAAATGGCCAGCTAAGATTTCCAGCACCTGAAGCTTTCAGAGAAATACCTACATATTTTGCCAGAGCAAATCACTAGCAAATGCATAGTCAGAGTAAACCTAAATTTATAGTTGGATACTGCATGCTAGAAACTCCTGATGCTGTAAACTCAATTTCTTGCTATCCCAGAAAGACAGTAAGGCCCCCTTGCAAAACCTTCTGTTCTTGTTCTCCACAAACATCTCTATTTTGTGCATCCAGCCTCCGTTCTTCTCTTTCCTATTGTTTTAAGTCAGCTAAGCCCTTTCTCCATCATTGCTTGTGTTCTCTTCATCCTTCACTTCTTTTAAAAAACAGTTCCTACATAGAATCGAGTTACTTCTTTTCCTGGCTCTGATAATACTCTGCCACTATAAGAAAGCACATCTTTTTTTCACCTGCTTCTACTTCAGCTTCTTCATCCATTAAAATGAGTACACAACTTTCCCACTATAGTCACAGTCTCTAATACTTTTGGATGAGACTTGTTCGCAGTGCTATTATTGTAATTTATTACATCCCATCCTCCCTAAATACCATTTTCCTTGCCGCAAACCAAAGATCTCGTTTTCTTGGCATCTAGCAACTCTGCAGTATCTTTGTTGACATCCTGCCAAGATCTTTGCAGGTTCTCAGCAAATGTGTTAGTCTTTGCTGGGGCCAGCTGCTGTCTACAACCCTCACATATTCTGAGCTTCGTTCGATTAGAGACACCCCTGAATATATTACATGCTTCTGACCTCAAGGGTAATCAGATGGAAAGACACTTCTGCCGACCACTGCAGAAACTTTAGGTCATGAGCCCTAAAATTCAATTTGTATAATATCACAATGGGTGAGAAGAGGGTCAGAAGAAGAAAGGAATTTTCATCCAAGTCTTCTAAAAGATTCAAGCTTGGCATCATGTCCAGATACATTTATCCCACCCTCCCAAAGAAACTGATGAAATCTCAGAAGCTGATGAGATTTGAACTGTTACCAACTTTTAAAAAAATGCCTCAGAGCTGTCAGCATTCCAATTCCAATCCATCGCAGGCTGCAACGTATTCACATGATTCAGCATTGTTTCATTAGATGTCAAATTTTATACACATCAAGAGACTTTTTTCAAAACTGTGGAAAGGTTGGATTGTTTTTTCTTTATTGGCCAGCTAGGGTGCTCTATCTGTTGTGAAATAAGACATCCAACACCGTATGGACGTGCACTAAACACCAGGCTGCCTGATAAAGAGGTAACCATTAGGCTACCTGGTATCCACAAGGTATGCTGCAGATACACCTGCTGGGTCAGGCTCTGGAGTTGAAAGAGGCAAAAACCACCCCTCAAAACCCCAGATCATGTAAGCACATAATGTGACTTTGCCTGTGAAAATGCAGGTGCTATGAAAAGCAGTGGCTCTAGGACTAGATGAAAACTGAGCAGCCTTGAAGAGTCAGTATGGTGGATTTACATACCTAACCTGGCAGTACAGTGTCTATGTTCTTTATAGGAACTAGCCCAAAAGACCTCATTCTCTGTAAAAACCATAAATGTAACAGAACAGGAATTTTTACCACTTAAAGTTCAAAAGAAAAAAAAAAGATCCCAAATAAGCTGAGAAGTAGTGGGGGGAAAAGACACAACTACCTATCATATGCAGACCAAAAGGAAACAAACACCCAATGCCTAGAAAACAGGTGCACACATGCTCTCTAGGCATTGCCAGGGATATTCAGATACTACGAACATGCCATGGTCCCACAGGCTCAAGTTCAGGGAAACTGCAGGTTTGTAGCTGTTGCTGGGATCAAGTTTTAAGATGGCCCATTTGTGGCCTTTAAAGCGGCATTTGGCTTCAACATAGCATTTGGGTACTCTTTTAAACTAAGATAATTCCAGTATAAACCCATGCACTGCAGTTTTTCCATTCCTTGGATTCCAAGGCTGGATCAGACCCCAGCGTGCCCTCCTTTCTAGAAACCAGGTTTTGGCAGCTCTACCTCACCGTCTGGTTATTGTTGTTTGTGAGCATATGAAAAATGAAAGAGGCCATAAACATAGCAACTGAATGAAAAAGCAGAGGGACTCAGCTAGTGCTTGGAGGAATGTGAAAATGCTTGCTGTGAGAGATGGTCTTTGGATGTTCTGGTTTAATGGCTCAGGATGTGTGGGTGCCACACGATAGTGAGGTTGCTATTACTACTGTTTGTTATTATGGAATAGCAGTTATTGCACACTCCTGGCTAACTTGTCAGCACTTAAAGTTGCATACAGGCAGCACCTTCCTTCAGGCAAAATGTTCCAGCTTTGGCTTGATTTTTCTCTTTTAAACGAAGTTTAACGAAACTTTCAGATTAGCCATAATGCTTCACTACAGAAGCCTTTGTCATCACATTTTTCTCTGCCTCTCTTTACTATTTGTCTCCAGCTTTGTCTCCCTCTTATCCCATGCCCTGTGCTCCCCAACACCCAATCCAGATACATGAAGAAGAGTTATTCTCTAGTTTTTGGAACAAATGGAGGAACAAAACCAGGTGAGAATATCAGTGGAGAATGTAATGAAAACTGCATTCCTATACCTGTCTCCAGATCTTTAGGAAACTCATCACCTTACATATTTGCTAAATATTTTAAACCAAAATGCAGTATAGTTAGTGATGCAAAATACATCATTAGTGACACTACCAGTAATAGTGCATAAGCTTAATGCATGGCATAACAAACTACACATCAATACATGGTTAGCATCAGCTCTTGAGCCCTGCCATGTAAGTGTACCCTGTAGGTATGATGACACCATTTGTGCTAAATACCAACTGAACTCCAGACCTCAGTTCTCAGCTGACTGAACAACCCCACAACGTATTGCGGGGGCACCAAATGACATGCACATGCTCAGTCAACGCACAGACCTTTGGTAACGTGACTTCCCCTTCGATCCACATTAGTTGCAGCTAGATAGCATTTGTCTTACGGGAGAAATGGACAAGGCAAGCAGATTAAGGGGAAAAGACTGTACCTTTCTTTACTGCTGTCACATTGATATCATGAGGGTCAATGCAAAAGCATTTTTAACCTGATAAGTCAGGTGTGAGACTGAAGTATTACTTCTGCAGAGAAATGCACATTGTCACTAGAAAATGTTCCAGCTACAATAGTGTATCTTACTTTAAGCATTCCACACACAATTGTATTTTCTGAGTGTCTAGGAAATAAATTGTTTCTTCATGGTGATGATCTATTCCTAAATTAAAAAACTCTAACGACATCTCTAAGGCAAAACAAGTATACCCAGAGAGTAATGTAGTAGTTCTTGTATATTCTTGTGGAGTTCTGAAATTCTGCATCTTGAAGCATTAGGATGCAAGCTCTTAAAGGAACGCTGCTGAACAAGTCTAACAACTCTCTAAGTTTCACAACTTCAACAATTAACCATTAGACCAGGAGTTTGACCCTTTCACCTCTCAGCCAGATAAATACAAGGCCTAGTGACTTCATTTGAGTCTGACCATGCCAGAGTTCACATGGGTATTTTAATAGGATGCACATGTGCATTTCCACTCAAAATTTGTTTCTGTTACCTTGTGACAGTATCTTTAAAAAGCAATATATTGTAAATACTGCTGTACAGCTAGAGGATAGTTCAGATTTTTGGAGTTCAGGACACATTCATTTACACAAGTGTTTAATTCTTCTGGGCAGTTCATTCTGCAGCTCCTAATCATATATACATTGTTTGCCACCATAGGGGATGCACTGACTCTCAGCATAGGTGCATACTCAACAGCAGAAAGGTCACAACTATTTAAAAAGATTATAATCTCATTTGTTGGATTGATGCTTTGATCACTGACTACTATTTTCCAATTTTTCTTTTATAATGGTAGCGCTACTTTACTGGCCAGATACAACAGACAGGTGCTTAGAGATCTATAAGCACAATTTTTATACAAAATGCATTAAGGAAGTCAAATTAGTGACTGGGATTGGGGAGGGGGATGGCAATGGTATTCCATACAAGAGATTCCCTGTCAAGTAAACAGCATATTACATGCTGCAGATTAATAGCAACATTGCCAAGGAAAATCCTTTTTTAGGGTTTAGTCCAGGGAAAATTTTAGGTTTTAGTTTTAGGTTTTAGTCCAGGGAAAGCATCTTTGATATTAATTAGGTTTTTATATATGCAAGATCCTTCATCTGGGAGAATGTCAGCCATGGCAATATTTTTCTCTTTTACATATCTTTCTCTCAAACATTTAAGCACCTGCATTTTGTAAATTTACTCATTGGGTAAATTTAGTCCCAGATTCATTTTTGTTCCTGTGAGGTGTGACAGTTTCTTCTGGGCCAGAATTTTTCCATTTCATTCAGCACTGTTCATATGCTAAGTTTACACACATGGTTAGATATACCTTGGATCAGGATTTAAGAGAAGAAGCTATGTGAATATGCTTGCATATCCAGCACATCCAACTTCTTCCCTGCACTCTGATCCAATCAGAATGAAAATGCTCAAGTTTCAGATCAATTATTCCAAAGATTTTTAAGCGTATTAGGAGGATGTCAGTCACACTAATTTAAGTCACCCTGCTGTGCAAAAGAAATTGTTCAAAAAAAAGTTATGCTCCCTCTCAATCACAAAGTACTATAAAGTAATCTAGCGTAACCAATTCAGAAAATATCAGACCCATAACTATACAATGTGAAATGTAGTGTTGATAAGATGATTTTAATTAGAATTTAAAGCTCATTTTACAGTTACTCTATGAGACCCATTTTCATCTTTAGCCACCAAGTATGGAAAATTAAAGATTTGCTGTATGCATTAGTTAATAGGTCAAACACAATGAAAGTACAAATGTAGATATGAGGGAGAATCCCTTACTCAGTGAAAAAAAATCAAATCTAGAAAAGACTACAAACAGAACAGAACTGTTTGGAAAGCTTTCATTAAAACAGGTGTGTCTGCCCTATTCTCCTTCTTGACTCCCTCCCAACCCCCTCAGCAAATTAGAAAAACACTGGAGCCAAACCTTTTCAGAGGAAAAGATTATCTGGGAAAAATGATACCATTTGAAATGAAACATAAATGATTTTATTTTCCAGTCAAAACTACTTGAATGGAAATAGGAGATACTACTATTTGTTCTAAAAAATGGAAGTCAAAATAAAATATTTTTTACCAAGTTTCTTGAACTGCTCCAAGTCCCTTCTTCTCTAGGGGCAGAGTAAGTAAGGAGGAGTAAGATTTTCGGTTGAGGAGAGTTTGCGATGCTGGGTTTTATTCCAATTTAGGATATACCTGTATGTCATCTTTTAATGAATCTTAACTTTTAAACTATGTTTTAAATGTATATTTCCATGAATAAATAATTTTTTAAAAATGTAAAAAGAGTTGAGTGAATTATTTTAGATTAAATTTAAACTGAAATAGAATCAAACTTTGGTTCATTTTTCTTTTATTCTTTTCCAGTTGCATTTACTGGCAAGTTTTCACAGGGCTGAAAACAACAAAATAAGAATAAAAAATTACTCAGGGGGTTTGAATTCACCCACTCTAGGCAACACGAGAAATCATATATGCCTACTCCTTCTAGATTTCCATCCTGCAATTCAGAGAGTTTTAGGCAAGTCTGGGTCAATTTCAGACCATTACTTAAATTTAAACAAACATCAGGACACCATGAAATATAATTTAATTACAACGTCTATCCTCTTAAATGCATACTACTTAGTAATATAAACTGTTTGCACATTTCAGAATCATGTGCTTAAATTCCCTTTTGATCAGGAGGTTTACTAACCCTGTCACTGACAAACTTCAATCATTTGGTCACAAAGTGAAATCATATTGAAATAGTGCTTTCTAAAAACCATAAACATCCCAGGTACCTGAAAAGAAACTGAAAATTTTGCTTATTTGAATATTTTGGTTTGAATCTTAATATAATAGTTACAGTAGAATCCAAGTTTCACAATGGCAGAAACAGGAACTCAAAAAGTGATCGTTGATGAGCCTGCTGTGACTTGGAATGAGACAAGCATAGGAAATCTAATTTGGGGAAATGGGATAGTTTAGTCTTGTAGAAAACAGTTGGAGAAACTCATATGACAAAAGTGAGAACATCCATGACACAAAAGGAAATCTCTTTACCATCCTTTTTGCCCTTCCCTTCCAACTGTACATATAAAAAATAATGTAAATTAATGGGAAAACATTATTTTCATTCTTCCCTATTTTTCCAAAAGATATAAAAAGGGTTTTTTCCCAACTGTTTCCCCATTCCTCAGTTTGTTCCATACACCCTTTTCTTGCATCTTGGTATAGAAAAAGTGGAAATAAGAAAAGGGAGGGGAACATAGGAAAAAACCTTCTTCCCTGATGGATAGCCAATGCTTTCTAGTTAAAAAAAAGTTGTTTAAATGGAATGAAATTTTGTATCCAGAAAGCTCTAGTTAGTGGGAAGAGAATCTTGCAGCAATGAAAATTGTTTTGCATCAGTGTTTCAAAATAGCATTTTCCAAAAAAAAAAAAAAAAAAAAAATTCCATATGCAAAACATGAACTTTTGCACTGGCTCTCATAATTGGGTTTGGCACTTAACACTCCACTGGGAAGTGCTAATTGTAGGGACGCTATGTCAGCATCTGCACCTGCCTTCTACCCCAACTCCCAGCTGCTTCAGTAAAGAGAACAAAAGGCAATTCCCAAATTCAGCCACTCAACAATCTTGACATCTAAGAATAAAACACATTCACCTTTTATGAGCTGGCACAAAGCCTATGCACTATTTAAATTTCACTTCAGTCTGTTAGGATGTTTGTAAGTACTCTTCTGGGTCTTTCTATAGATGTGATTTCCCTCTTCCCCAGAATAAGTTCCTGTACATAATAACTCAAGCAACCAACAACTCATAGAAAGATCTCATTTTGTTTGATTACATCAGAGCATTACTGACTGCTCTCTGAGATCATTCTAGCTCTGCAACTTTAAATAGAGTTACTAAATATTGAAAACACCTAGGTCAGCAGACGTTTGTGGCTTTGCGCATTGACTCACATCTTTCTTTCCAATTTTCTTCCTTTTTGCAACTTTAAATGCCTGTGAGGGGATTTTTCTCAGTGTGTCAGTGGCAAAATCAGGGCACCAGCTTGTTAAATAAACAATCAGCCCCTAAGCCGTTCCAGAAAAAGGATGAGATTTCTCTTACTTACATCTTTTGTGAGTTAAGGTTTATTTAGGTTTTGAATCGCTCAAGGCAAGCATGCAATGTGTAAAGCAGAAGCCCCGCAAGAGAAACATTTTACTCCTATTGCTTACTGAGAAAGAACAAGGCTTTTAAAACAGATCAGAATGCCACACTTCATTAAACAACATTAGCCTTCTTTGTCTAATAAACTTTCTCCTTTATTTTTCAGTCGCATTCATTTGTATCTATTTTTAAAAGGTAGCTTAACTTCCATATAAATAAGATATTTGGAGACCAATGACTTTTAATGTTCACGCTGCAAAGGGAAACATACAAATGGAAGGGAATTTCTCCCCCTTTTTTATTTTTCTTTTGAGTCTAAGAATGCATGGGTATTATTCAAAAGTAGTCTGGGCTGTGTAGTTAAATGCAATTGTTCTGGAAGATACAATGAAGAATTAACATAAGGAATTAATTGTCTTTTGTTACAACACCTAGGATCTCACATACTAAAGGTTCTACTTAATCATCCATACCTAGATACATGCAAATATATAAAAGATGTTAATTTTTTCACATGAATTCAAAGGTTTCCAGAAGGAAGCAAAGAAACCCAACACCAGAAACCTTTCCCTGTTTCAGATTTTGTTAAAAACCTGACACTCACGTTAATGGAATGGCTGGCTGATGTTCACAAAGCTTGAAAACAACTCCAGACCTGTTTTCAAGCATTCATAGCTTCTCATTGCCATTAGAGATGGGTCTGAAGTTGCTTGAGGATGGAGGGTATTCAGAGCCAGGATGGAATGATAAGAGAGAAAAGCAAAGATAGCTTATGTTTCTAAATCTAAACATCCCTGAGTTCAAAAGCACTTGGATCCTAGCTGTGTGTAAGAACTCCTCTCTAAATAAACAAAAGATAAGAAAGGTTCTTGAAATGCCAGTCTAGTTGAAATGCATACATGAGATGAGTTGAATTAAAATATTCTTTATTTGATTATTGGGGTAAAATTCACAGGGGGACAATTAAGGTTCCATTGTGACCTCCAGCAGAATAGCTGCATCTCTTACCGTGTTCAGTGGAAGTTAATAGTGACCCACCACAACCAGGGCACATGTATATTACCTCATGGTCAGGAAAGTAATTTAATTTTTTTCATTTTGCAGTAAATAAAGAAAATTGTACCTTGTGCAGGTTTGGCGTGCTCGTAAAGAAGCAGAGAACACAAGTGGTTCTGCAGGAAAGGAAAGCCACATCTATAATTTCATTTCATTTCCTTATTAAGGAATACCAAGCTTTTCCAAAAGCTTCCCCAGTGTCTCTTGTGACCACTGACTAGCTCTATACTGCATTATTTTGTGAAAAACAGAAAGAAACTTTTTATAAAGTTCACCACAATTTGTTACTGCTCAGCAGGAACATAATCTGGACTTCTTGCAGTGCTGTAACCCAGTTTAATTTCCCTGTCAGACTGCTTGATGGATGTGTCTGTAGAGTTTTCAAATGGGAGATAAAACTTTTTACTACTGAAGGCAGAAAGTACTTTCCCTTTCATTTGCTATCCAGGGGTTCAACCATCACCTGCTCAGCAGGGCTTCACTAATTCAGCTCTCTGTTTCTTGAACTATATATTTAAGCTTTATTCATTTAAAATGAAAACATAGAAATAAAACATGGAAATTAAAACCTTGCGTACGTGAAAGTCTCCAATTCACAGGCACTCTGGAAATTGCAGGCTGTACTGTTCAGTATGTTATTCCTTCATTTTAACTCCCAGCAATACTGACCTTAAATACTAGCCAAAGAACGACTATTTAGCCAGGCTGCACTGAGGCTCAGAGCATGACGTATGAGTCAAGGCGGGCTGGGGAAGAAATACACAGGTCATCTGCACAGGGAAAGGGAGAACTTCATGGCCCGCAGTCACAAGCAAATCAGAAACCCTGCAGAAGTGGATATAAACTCAGGGACACCAGAAGTAGCACCACCTTTTTTCAAAGGAAGTAAATCTGTGCGTGGTTTCATGGATTAATGAGCACTTGTACTAGAAGATTCCCTGAAAAAGAAATAGACCCATGCACTCACAAAGCTTTCCTAACATATTCCCCTTTATAAGGGTGCTAAAAATATTTCCGCTCTCATTGCTGTCTTTATCAAACTTGGAAAAGTATAAGCTCACCTACACATGAATAGGAAATCCCCTCTGAAAATATATTAAGGCATTTTAATAACAATAGGCTTATGATTATTCTTCCCATCTGTGCCAAATATCTGTTTTTCTAAGCTTAAATGCAGGTAATAACACACCATGTAGTGACATTGTGCAATTATTTAAAACTGAGTATTTCCAATTTGTATCATAAATAATTCAACCTTTTAAACCTATCTTTCTATAAAACTGAAACTTTAGAACTAAACTTTTGAAAAATTCGTGATAGATTGAATAAGTTTTGATGATAAAGTTGTTTCAAGGGGAACATAGCTAAAGGCAACAGAACCTGACACAGAGCTGGAGGACAGAAATATCTGGATACACACATTTTATACCTGAAGTGTCATACATTGATTATTATCCACCATTCTATTTCCAAAGTATAGTGAGCAGAGGTGAGCACCTAGTATTCTCCATGGAAGACAAGAAAGAGCAAAAACCAGCATCAACATTACTGCAAGAGTTGTTTTAGGGCCCAGAGAAAACAACACCATAAACAGTCTGGGATATTGAGATAAGACTGACTTTGCCATCAATACATTGATTAATAAGAACTCTAAGTGCTTGCAAATAGGACCTAAATGCAGAGATAATAATGTGAAGAGCAACAGCATCCTGACAGGCATGTACCATCCACACATGCTATGAAAGCTTGTTTGGGAGGGCAGCAAGCAAAGCTGCTGTAATCAAACCCAGAAAGTCATTAAACACATGATTCCAGTATTAACCTGTTCCCATCCCACCACTTATGATCAAAAAGACACAATGGAGTAACGACACTGTATTAACTGAACATGTGTAATCATTTCTCAGAGCACTTTACTGGAAGATACAATGCCTTAGTGATCATCTGGTCACAACTTTAAAGCAAAAGGGCAGATTTCAAATCACATACAGAAAATTCATTCTAGGCATTTGCTTTCAACACTCTTAAATGTATGTTCCTATTTCTTGAAGATTCCCCAGCCCTTTAAGTTGTTTCTCTGAACTCCTTGGAGCACTACATTATGGGATGTGAAAGACTCACATACAGTTTACTTTTCCTTCTAAGTTATCTACAGTACATGTTCCCTAATAGAAGTATAAAACCTGTCTGATGTGAGTGTACCTCAGGACAGAAGAGAATGCTGGAGAAGAGTGTCCACTGTTCTGCAAGTACATCTATACCTACTATACTAACATTTGTGTCAGTATCAGTAGGTTAATTTCCTTTGGGTGGGCAGAATTGTATGTCCCAACCTCAAGGTCAGAGTCACAAAACCAGCAGCTGAGATGTACAGGAACACCATGTGTGCCATCTGAAGCAACAGCTGACCATGCTAGGCTACTGTTAGACTAGATGAATTCTCATAAAATTGTGTAAGGTTTTGCTACAAGAAAAAAAGAAACAAATAAAAAACCATGGAGTTAGTGGGAAAACACTGAACAATAACATGGAGAGCAAGTCTTATTTATCGACTAAAGCAGAGAGCAACTGGCACCACAGGTAGAAATCACAAGATGTTAGATGTTTGTGGACACTTCTATCTCCTCTCTTGCCAGCTTGGCACATTGATTAGAAGTCCCTCCTATGCCTACATACTGCACCAAGCTTTCCTCAGTAACATCCACCAATTTTTAAAATCACTGAATGGTGGCCTATTTCATGAAATTAACCCCTTATTCCCAAGGACCCAGATATTCACTTAATGCTCGAGGAAAGAAGATCAGCCTTTCATAGGTGTCTGAAAACAAGGATAAAACTGCACATCACAGTGTTCTGCTCCTCTCCTCTTCCCCTAACCCCTTCATCAGCCCAACAGCAATACTGAAACTGAATGCAGATCAAACTCCAGGGATATTTTTATTTTTTTGAACATCCAAGCAAATACGAAGCAACGTTGCCTTTGTCAGATCTGTGTCTAGTCTTCTAAATCTAAGAAAACACAAGCCATAGCTTTACAGGTTATTATACTCCAATTGGAATGAACTCCTAATGAGTCAATGAAAAGTCCAGTTGGCTTCACTGAGTGTTAGATCAGATGACACCTTTCCACTGTTTTGGATCTGTTGCTTTAATGAGACATTTGCAAATATCTTCATGAAAAACATAAAGCAGGCAATGGCTAATAAACAAGAGAATCTTTCTCACTAAGACACTATTTCTTCAACAAGCAATTGCCTTCTGGAGTGGGAACTTTTTCAGAAGCCAAACTTATAGGTACCATATATGGAAGTCAAGATTAAAGTCCAAAAATAATCATGTGTTTATATAGAAACACACTTATTAAACAAGTAACATATTTACTTGGAAATCCTCAGAAAATGCACGCTTTATGCAGATAATATCTTGAAACATGTGTGCTAGATGCTCTGATTTTCATACCAAAGCCAAATCTTCCCAGAAGCTGAGCTCTTGCGGTGCAAGCAAATCATACTCGGCCTTTATGGTGACATTTCAGTGTCTCCAACAGTATATCTGAGTGTGTATATAAGGTGTTGTTCTTGTTCTCAAAAAAAGTTCAGTGCTTTTCATATCATATTTGCTTCTTCATGAAAATATTGCCAATATAGAATCCAGCATATCAACAGCTGGATAATCTTCCAAATTTCTCTTCTTGAGACAGAAATAACACTGAAAAGATGGTTAGGTCACTGGATTTATTGCGTTAGAGATGATGTTGCAAAATTGGAAAAACCTTAATCAATTTAAGTGGCTCAATAAGGTTTGACCAGCAGTCAAGACTGAAAAGACTATGAAAAGACTGTAGTTGCAGAAAACAAGACAGCATTGATTAAGGTATTAAAAGTGGAGATATCTCTGTCGTAATACCCAAGGGCAAAACTTATTTAAAACTAAAGGCAAAAAGACAGTATGAGATGGCAATTTCTCAGTTCTCTAGTGTAAACTGAATTAGGTATGTGTAACACTTCTTTCTGCCTGTAACACTTAACATCCCCCCAACCTGGCCCCCTGCATAGTGTTTTTCTTTTTGTCATTTCTAAAATACTTTGTCCTCCACACCTGCTGAAGGTTCCCACTCTAAAAATCCAAACTTGCTCTCAATTCTCTTAATCTTTCTCTAAAATGTACTTCTCTAAGGAAATCATCTCACACCAGAAATTGCACCTCGCTAATTCCCCTCTTTATGATATATCTGTCTTAATCCTGAATCTGCTTAGCTTTCCTCATTTAGGTAAATGGGAATCAGTTCAGTACAAAATGTGTGTCCTGCATGAAGCAGGACTATAAAGCAGCTCTTTGTTCACAGATTGTGCTATTTCACTACAAACTTACGTTTCATTTCTATGTAAGAGTGACCCATAAAATATAATTTAACTTGCAAGACATCTTGCTAATTAGGATACACTTAATCTGAAGTAAGAATGTCCACACAGAACTGCATAAAGTGAAGGGGTAAATTAAAACAGATTTCATTATTTTAGTTCAAATATTGACAAATACTCACTTTGGAACACTATTAGGTACATTTACAATGCTATAAAAACAGTACTTGCCACCAAAAATTTTATTAAAAGTCCGTAACTTTCTCAAAATTTAATTAAATTTTGCTATCAATTTTTCATAAGCATCTGTGAAGTTGCATTCAATTTAACAGATAAAACTTAAGGTATACTATTTTCTACACTATTATTTCAAAAGCCAAGAATTATAATGTACTTAGAGCTTAGATGTAGTGAATCTGTATTTATGAAAAACATACTATTTCAGATTTGAGAAGCCTACAAAAGCAGGTTTCTGAAAGTAAATAGAGAGTACATTAACTAGTTCAATATCCATCAATATACGGTTAATATTTTTAATCTTTTTCACATGGCAAGTCCTAGTTAAAAATTTAGCAGGTTTATTGCACTTTACGTGGCTGGTTATTCCACAATTAACACCAAATTCATATTTTTGCTTTTGCAATGCCAACAGCTATCGTAAGAAAAAGCTACATTACAAATTACTCTAACAGCAGGGTTTTACAATAAATGAACATGGGAGTCATTTATAATGCATTTGCTGCTATTAAAAAACAAATAAACATTTACAGTCTGGGCTAATTAACTTTACTGCTGAATTAGTAGTATTCTTACTCCTCTTAAATAGAAGAAATATTGCAAGTATGGCAGTAAAGTCAAACACTTTAGTGCAGTAAAGGCTGACATGTTTTAAAACCTCTCTCTTGTCCTCCAAAACAGATGGAGCTTTTGGACATCTTGAGACCTACATGCACTGGGTTTAGTACTGATACCCTCCACTATGCATGAACACGTGACAGAGCAGTTGTTAAGACGGACATTCTTATGTCAGAAATAAATTACCATAGTGTGAGCACGGCACCCAAGTACAGCAGCTTAGTAGACCTGCCTCACCAACATACAGTATGTATTCTCTAGAGTTAAGAAATTCTCTCCTGGTACAAGGCTAGGAAGTGAATATACTTAAATACCAGGGCACATTCTGCCAGCTCATCTGTCCATGTAAGTGGAAATTCAGCTTGGCCACGACTACAATCTTCATGAGTTGTCACAAAGTACATGAAGCGTTTACATCTTGTATCAATAAACATTTCACTGTTTGTGTTGATTTTTTACCTTGTCTTGCTGCTGCCAGTCCCAGTAGTACTCTGTGGCAAACGTAAGCACATGCCCAATTTGTTCTCATGAGAAAAAAAACAAAGCAACAAATCTAAAGTCTTACCTTCACTGAAGTCAACAGTAACTTCAGGATCAAACCTGTGTGAAAGCAGAAGAGCATCTGACAGCAGAATCTCTGAAAGACCCATCGGAAAGGTTCTTTTTCCTCATCTTAGTAAACAGACTGTTCACCAAGGTTTGGGCTGTGCTCAGCATGTAGGAAAGTGCCTGTCAAAAGAAAGAGAAAAATGTGTTACAGTTAACTGAATGAACTCTGTTGACCAAAGCGTTCTTCCTCAACTTACTGAATTCCTTCAGCTCTCATGAATGCCACCTAAGTCATTAGTTAAGATACAGAATGAGATTCTTTTCTGTTCTTTTCTAGACAGTTATAGTCTTCATCTCTTGACATGAGAAGTCCCAGTTATTCATTAAAAAACTGTTATTTACCTCTTAACTTAATCATACAGTAGTAAGAATTGTTTATAATGCCTCATCAAATATGTCTGCACACTGTGGGTAATACTCAGGTTTGAGCTGAAAGTTAATTTAAAACACAAAACAAAACAGTTTCTATTACAGCCATGAAGTATTGGCTGATAACCTTACCTGGCAGGAATCCAAAGTTTAGATCCCCGCACCATATTTTACATTTGTTTTTAATTTTATGATTTAAGGACATCCAGTCAACCTCCTCTGAGATAACCATATTTCTGCTGTGCTACAAGGTAGAATGAGATCCTAACACAGACAAACACAAACACTACTGCTTATCATGTCATAAAAACATTCCAGGACTGGCTTCCAGGCATTTTCTTTAATCAAATTAAAACACTACCATTTCTCTCATTTACAAGTCTTCTAATTTTTTTCAGCCTGCCTACCAATACATTTTTCAAACTCTGTCAGTGCCACTGAATATTTTCAAGCATTTCTCTTTTCTAGATGAGGAAAAGCATTTACTCCCAGCTTGCTGAGAGTGTGATTCTGAGAGTACAATTTTATGAGCACTGAAGACCACAGGAGATCTCATCACAGGTTCAGAACCTTGGAGTCAACCTCTTGCTTGCTCTTTTCTGCTCAGTTTCATGCCTTGGAGAAGGATGTTGTATTAGAGCTCTAACGCTAAAGTTCGTTCCATTTAGTTTAGATATAATGGTTCTAGGCAGAACACCACAAGTTTTGAGGGCTTAAATGGGACTTCAGGCCTTGTACTGGCCCTAAACACATGGATCAAGTGCTTCAGAGCTGCACCTGTACTCATATTGCATAAGTCCTTGTAAACGTTGACAAAATAGACAAGTTCGTTTCTAAACCAGGCAAAGATGTTGCTATTACCAACACAAATACATTGCATTGAATATATACAAATGTGAGTGCATACGAGTATATTTTTATATGACCATCTTCAAACAACTTAGAAAGTGGTTTGTATATTGAGTTTTCTAGTAGCTTAACTGCAACATATACTGCCTGAGGAGGACAGCTCCTATTAAAAAAGAATACACACTATTGCCGCTACTGTTAGACAGTGGAATACTAGGAGAAATTGAAATTGGGCAACTTACTGTGATCTTGTTTCTGAAATAACCATGGTTATAAGTCAATGTAACTAAACTAGTATTTGCTGCATTACTTCTGATTTACTCAAGTGTGAATAAATCTAGAGCCCTGTCCATGTGCCTAAAAGACTGATATACAGAAATACCCCATGGACCACATGACAAAGTGAATTTAGAGTTCCTTGTAGCGTTCAGCATCACAGTTCTACAGATGTAGATCCTGACTTGGTGCAAAGAAGCTGATCAACCCTTTAACTATGGTTAACAAACCAGAGGCAGATGGGTGACAGTGCAAGCGATAGAAACGTTTAAAATAACCAGGCACAGTGAGCTGGCACCACTTGTTCCTTCTAGAAGATGGTAATCAATGCAAATCTATGCATTAGTTATGAGATGTTTTAATTCCAATAATAAACATTCTGTGATTGATGAATTTTTCACAGCTGTTGTCTGTATAGCTGTTTAATTAGAGCATGCTGGCAGAGGCTGTTAATTCTTCATCAAGTTGCCGACTCCAGTGCATTCCACTTTCTGCAAGGGAGGATGACAGTTGGTAGAGTGACTTGGGCGGCTGGTCAGGGGACCTGACATTTGGCAAAGGATCAACGCATTAGATGACAAGCCAAATTCCATCAGCTTCCTAAAAATACTAGCAGACTGACAAACAGAAAGTGCTTTAATTGCTGGTGCTACTGTCTTTGATTTTCTGTTATTGATGGGCACTGGATCTAACTACACAGGAATGTCTACTTCATGATACTGTTGTTCCCAGAGAAGAGGAGAGCCAGCCAACCATAACCTACCAGGAAGGAAACAAAATCAGCTGCCTTAAAAAAAAAAAAAAAGCTGCCAAAAGTTCTGGCATTTGCTTTAAGTATTCGACCTTTTGAATCCATACAAATCCCTTGCTAGAATATTCCATCAGGGAAAGGGAATCCCTATCTTAGGTAAGTATCATGTGACATATGCCTAACTGGGGCCTTAGAAATGGAGATTCCCAAATGGGTACAAAACAGGGGGAGCCAACACCACTCCCTCATTGAGGCATCTAAGGCCTGACTCAAAGAATTACATCCAGAGGTCAGCAGGATGCTTATTTTCATTCACCCTGCGCCTGCATCAAAAGTGCCAACAGAACTGCCACTTCTGAATACAGCTCCTGTACCACAGATCTCTGTCCATTAAAAGCTGGGATTTCCAAACTTACTCCACACATGGCACCAAATAGTTTTTAGATGCTGTCAAGTTCAGCAATATTCACACTGGTCACCTACAGATGGAGGCAGGCTATTAACAATTCCCTCAGCCAACTGGACATCTAGGCTACTGATCTAAAACAGAAAAGACAGCCCCATTTAATCCACAGAACAGATAGTTACAAAGCTTCCTATCATTAACCTTGGTTTTGCTTTATAGGGGCTCTTACGGACTCTAAACTCTTCACAGTACCAAGAGGTCCAGAATTCAGTCACAAAACTGGGTCCCTGAAATCAGTCAAAATTCTTGTGACAAACATAAAATCCCTTATTGTATTGCAACTGCAGGGAAAAGTTACCTTGCCAGCAGCACAATCTTTGATACTGAATGGCATGTTCAAGTTCATCTGTTCATAATTACAATCGTGTTGAAAAGTTTATGAAAAATTAAAGCATATCTGTTTAATACTGAGTCATTTTTAACTTTTCAGTTTTGGGTGTTTAAAGCTCAATTTAACACTAACCAAAGTTTTTGATCTCAACTAGAACTGAAAAAAGCATCCAAAAACTTCTCCCACTTAAAAAAAAAAACAATAAAACTCATTTCCTTTTTCAACAGGAAAATTATTCGATAAAAAAAATTCATTATTTACTGCTCATAGAGTCATGCCAATATACAGAAAAATACCTGTTTAAAAGAACACTATTTTGGCACAAGAGACATAAGCATATCTGAACTGTTGAAAATATCATCTGAAATGCCACTGGTTCAGTATAACCATATCTGAGGAGTAAAGGCATTCATAAAAACTAACCAGTTTAGTTTAAAAACTTGGGCAACCTAGTAGCAGTCTTTTGATGTGATTTTCTCTGAGCCTTCCTAAGATGTGTGCTCTGCTCTCCGATATCCTGGCATTCCAATATGGAAAGGTTATCACAAGTCAGTCTGCCACGCTGAATTTTTTTTCCTTCTCCATGATAGTTTTCCTCATCAGGCCAGGTGATCTCTGTCACTTCTAGAGGCAGGAGTCCCTGTTCTACTCAATTGCAAAAGCCTCCCACTCCCAGGCAGTGTGAAGTTACCCTATGACTCTGAGTACCCTACCTTCACACAAAACACCAGAACTACCCGCATGGGTTATGGTTCTGTACATGTGGTAGATGCTTCAATAGAATTAATTAAATGAAATGCTAGTCTCACCAAACCCTTGCCCACCCAGGTATTAGACATTTTGTCCACGGTAGTGTTCATAACACCCTAATTTTAAAGGAAAGTAACTAATAAATGCAGAGTAGATGGTTGTCAGGAGGGGCTTAGATGTCTGTCTCTCTCCCTCCTTCCCTCATCCCTAAATTTAAAACAAACAAGACAAAAAACTAGAATTTTAATCTTTGTGATTATTATTTTAAAGAAGGGGTTACAGCAAAAAAGTCTTTTGGTTACTTAGAGGTTCAGTAACCCAAAGGCAGCTAAAGCAACTGCTCACTACTCTTTCAGTTTTCTATTTGTTTCTAACAGAGTTGTGGAAGACAAAATTCATATGATATGAAGGAAAGCCACAAAAGAGCCTGGCAAAATCTGCAGAAACTGACAGTGCCAAGTCTTACACCATGCTATTCAGCAGCTCTGCTGGATGCCTTGCTTATAGCAATTCAAATTTTGCAAGCAGCAACATGGAGTTTAACTTATAATTTGTCATAATCCTTTCCTAAAAGGCAAATGATTAAGTTCACAAGCTTAGGAGGATGTTTTTCTGCAGTTGAATTCTCTGGTGAACACTTCACTGAACTTTTTATCAGAAAGTTGAAAAGAAAGAGGCTTAAGACAATTTTATAACCAAAGAAGAGATGGCAAAACGTTCCCTTATTTTAGCAATAGTAGGATTCTTAGGCAAAGTCATTTAGCATTTCATACCTGAATATGAATTGTACATATACAAGAAAGCAGAGAGCCTGATCCTGTAAACAGTTATTCCAGAAGTTTAGCATCTACTCAGTGCAATGTGTTTGCATACTTCATGCTTTTATTTTCTGAACAGTTGAGAAAAAAGAAAGAGAGGAGAGAAAAGAAAGCTGGGGGGAAAAAAAATCAATAATAAAAACCCACAAAAGCAAAATGAAGGGGATCATTTATTTGCTAGGAACTGATCCTCAACAGGCAGCAGAAACCAGTTTCCTTGGTCACCAGGTATCCATTACAATATAAAGCATAACAAAGGAAACCTGTGAGTACAACGTTGTACATGCTTCACAATTTTTCCATTAAGATCACAGGCTACTTGGAGTTCATTCTCATGATTCCCATATTGTCCTACACATCATTTAATACACACCAATATCTTCGTATTACAATTAGTTGTGCTGCATTGTTTTGCACTGTCTCCTACATAAACTAGGAGATTACATACATCTCCTGGTTTTCCTAAATGACTTAGTAGACAGTACACTGTATTTAAATTGAGTCTTGATACCAAAGAAATCACCACTTAAAAAATAAAAATTTAAAATCTATACTAGATAGGTAATTCAAAATATCATAACACTGCATACTACCTCTGCTGTTCTTCACCTCCTCCATACACACAGGTTTTAGAACTCCCACAATAAATTGTAGGGTGGTGATTATTCGGTAGATTTTGAAACAAGGATCTCCCACATGCCCACTGTTGCCCTTCAAATCTACATACTGATCACCTGTTCAGAAACAATTGTTTTTGCCAGAACACAAAATTTTCTGCATAATTTGGTGAGTGGGTGTAAAGTTTTTCTAGTAATCATTGGTGTACGAGTGTGTCTTGATATTTTTTATTTTTCTAGCTAGAGAAGCATGAAAGTATTATTGACAGTGCCAGCTCTCAAGCAAGCAACAGCCCCGCTCCCCGGAGACAGAAGTTACTGCTGTATGTCACCAGCCCCAGGAGAGCCTGGGGACCGGCACCTGCCTGCACGTGCACCCCTCTCTTCTTCCACTGGCCATCGCCCCTCACGTTCCCTGGGCTCGAGCTGGGAGCAGCAGTGACATTGGCTTTTCCCAGGATAGGATTTCTCAAGCCACTTAAGGCCATTTTGTCACCCTGCTCCATAGCATAAGCCAGAATCATGTTACTTGCCACGTACTGTTCAAAAGCATGTCATTCCTCATGTTCTTGTATCTCCTTATTTATTTTATATTCTCACTACTCATCTAAGCCAAAGCTAGTGCTGATGAAAAGTAGGAGAAAAAAATAAGTCTGCGTATGCTATGTACCATTACAGAATGGTTAGGTGTTAATATTAGCTTCACAGATGAGGAGAGATACAATACATGGAGAAGTCACTCTTGGTTCATTTTGTATGTCTATCAGGACAAATAAAGGTCACAACAGTTTAATTTTTAATGCAGCCAGGCCCTTCCCTACCTAGCAGCTTTGTCTCCATTGAAACGTGAACTTTCTCCTCACAAAGCACAAGATTACAGTATTGCATAAAATTTGCAGGGAACTTCAGGGGGGAAAAAAAAAACCACAAACAAAAAAACCACCCCAAAAACAAAACAGAAAAAGCCACCATTCTTGCACATCTGTAACACACCAGGACAAGAAACGGAATTTTTAAAAAAGTCTTCTTACTGTAGCCATTGGAAAGCAGAGCTGAAGCCAGCTTTGGTGCTCTGACCTGGCCCTTTTTTTCTTTTTTTTTCTCCTCATTTCTGCCAGAGCTATCCAGCTTTTTGCCCTCTCCCAACACAATTCAGCACATTTGTTAGGCAGGCTCAGATGACAGAAGATGTTCATCCATCTCAGAGTCTGTGCAGCCATGTTTTCAGAGGAAACCCCACAGGACTACCAGTACAGCTGTTCCCTCAAGAAGTACCCTTCTGTTTTCAGTTTCCTTCCCACTTTCAGAGTCAGAAAGGAAAGATCCAATAATCATCCCAAATTCTGAATTCCCAAGGAGTGTAAAACAGCCTCTGAGGCAAATTTGTTAAGAATCTGAGTTAAACACCCACAGATCCAGAAACACCCTAATAACATTTGTGAGGAAAAGAATTTCTGACTTAAAGATAGATTTTGCACGAGCACAAGATTTAGAAAACACCTTCATGAAAGCAATCACTGTTTGCAAATACCAAACAACAAAAATTCAAGGCCAAAACCAAAAGTGTTAGTGAGTTGATCCATTGAGATTAATGCACATCAAAACATTATGTGAAATCACAATTCATATTTTTAACACCTTGAGACTCGGACTCTAAACTTTCATGCTGGATAGAGAGGGTGAGAGAAATTCTTTTCAGCTGCATTCGTGAAAGACTCCATAGTTTTCAAGCAACTTACACATGCGGAATGCAGTGCTTACTCCGCAGCGGGCCAAGAACCTACTCCAGTTCCTATAATATATTAGGTATCACTCCCTCGCCTACAATAAAACTTCGGTGCTCCGACAAGCAGTGCTTAAAAACCACAGATAACCAGTTTGGCCCTGGATGCGCTCTTTTATATTCTCAAAGTTTAGAATAGCCCTCTCTTCCCATGGACATTGCTTAAAGTCACTGAGCTTTGTGAAGAAATCACCAAACATGTAAAGAAAGGCAATAGTGAAGAGATTGTCAGCATATAAATCTTGAGTAATTCCTTTTGCTTCAATGGAGTTGCTACAGACTTGAAATAGTGCAAGTGGAAACTGAATTTGTTGTTCTAGAATCATCATCAAGCTAAAGTGGCCATTCCTATTATTCTCTATTTTCTTTGGAATGAGGCAGTATTATTATTTTTAAGTTTTTCTCTACACAAGTGTCCCTTCCATAGCCAAAATCACTTGTTTTTCTAAGAAACCATCATTATAATTTTTGCTTAATTTAATTTTTCAAATTCACAGCTTCTAACATTACCTAAAGTTACCTAACATACAAAAAAAGCTACTGGATTTTCTTGGTGGAATATAGAAGCATTCAACTGAAAAGATGATCACAGCATCTAAAGATGTCATAGTAAAAAGGAAGAAAAGGGACATAGAAACAAAAGCCATAAAGAAAAAAAGCAACAGTTACTTCTCACAATTCACTATTATAATGGAACCTCAGTTCTAACCACTACCAGATGGGTATTACATGCTGCACAAAATGGCAAAGTTGACACCCAAACATTCTCCATGTTAGAGAAAAATATTAACAGATTGGCTTTCATGCACATGTATTAAAGACTTCCAAAAAATGCTACTCTTCTGGAAGGAAGTGATAACTCAAAATAAGCTTATATTTGCAAGCTTTATTTAATATAAATATATTTATGTAGGTTTATTAATATACAAAGGAGAAATAAACAATTAGAGCATTTACACACACTCATATGTCCACATGCATGCATACAGACTTTTTAAAAGTATCTTTTTTTCATTACTTCCCCTCACCAGGCTCTCTTATTGCATCTGGTTACAAGAGTTTAGTCTGAACTGTAGGTTTTCACCCATGCCATATAAAATACAAAGGCCACAAGCCAAATTCCACTCTCAGTTACACAGATTCAACCTTTAACGTCAGAAGATTTGCACCAGTGTAAACCAATAATAGATTTTGGCTGCCCTTCTGAACCTGATTTTGGCAGGTGGATGGAACAGGATTGGAAAGTTGCATTTATTTACCTCAGGAAACCAGAATTCACATCCAGCTTAGAAAAGATTTGAAAGAAGTTTTATGGTCCAAAAAGCTAATCTCTAATGGAATTCCCCACAGCATAAAATCACTATAAAGAAGTCTTGCACAATTCATTTTTAAGCCCTTATTCCCTGCTTAGAAGAGGTCCAGGAACAAACAAGCAAGATACTGCAGAGCAGAACTAAGGTGTAATTGTAGCAAAGGCACTGGGGTAGGACTTTGAGCCAGCGCTACTTGTTGTCAGCCTGCCTGCTTGTGGAGGGTTGCCATTCCCCTGTGGCTTCTGAGAGCACTGAATTACAGATACAACAGCAGGGAAAGGGAAGGGAGGTAAAAATAAAGTGCCCTTTGAGAGTTTTTAATAAGCCTGACAAAGAAATCATGCAACTTGGGAAGATGTAAATCACTACTCAGCTGCAAAGCTTGTTATTTATGCAATATATACAGCTATTTCAAAATTGCCATGGAAGCCATTAGGAACACAATTTTTAATCCAGTAACAAAGGCAATATACGACGTATATAAATAAAACGTATAAAATTGGAGTGAAGACAGAATTTCAATGCCAACACACCATTAAATTGCAAGTAACAGTCAAGCTCTGTATTATCATCAGAAGGTGGGCTGCTTCTTCAAATTAGTGCCCTTGGGAAAGAAAATAACGCGTATTCAAAAAGGAAGCTGCTAGCCAGTGCACCGTAAAGGGTTTAAGATCAACCAATGTAGGATCACTGCAGTGAGGCAGAGCTACAGCATTAGTGGAAACGTAACATTACTTCACCAAAACAGATATTTAATACTTGATAGCCAGGGCCCCCTGTGAAAATGGATATGTTAAGCAGAATAAATAATAAGCCTGTATTTTAGGATACAAGCAGCAGAGCAGAGGAAGATATCTGTAGGACAGCAACACAGAAAATGTGCCTAAAAGGAATGTGTGGAATTAACAAGAGCACATCAGAGCTTTGCTCCGAGTTGCAATTGGCGAGCATACCATGTTTGTTTTTGTGAGCATACCATGCTCACAAAAGTTTAGTGTCTGGACTCATTTAAATAAAAAGCTAATTAGTAGTATTCGGATGGTGACTGTCACCCACTAAGCAGTGATGCATTGAGATTTAAGTCAAGAGATTCATGTGGATTGTGCAGACTCAATTCTATTGAGAAGGATGGTGTGAAGTTGTTTAAATGAGCTTCTCTAAGACACCTCCTTCACGCTGCAGATAAGATCTGGAAGCAGGTTTGCTTGGCAGGGTTTTGCACCAAGTGAAAGTTGTTTAGCTTGTCAGCATCAGGGAACCTTAGTGCAATAAGTCAGAGCTGTTTCAACAAGTGATCACAATGGAGCTTTTGAATTTATTTCCATATAGTAAGGAAACGCCTGTAGCTTCAAGCCACATAACTTACTAGACCCGGGCAAACAAGAACACTTGGCAGTAGAGTCAAGCCAAAGAGCTTAGCTAGGATCAACGAGCCATTAGAGCTGACTATACACATTCGAAAAAATATCACATAAAGTGATCTGTATCTAAGGTCACTATGGGAGCCAGGAAGCAGTGCCAAGACATTCTTGCAGGCTTCTCCCTTCCTTGGCTTGCCCTCATTCACGGACAGGGAGCCCAGCCTGAGCCTGGGCTCAGTGCAAGTTTTCACCGGCTTACCCACCTCTCACAACTAACGGGTCATGTTGCAGAGTCACTTATATTTAGAAGAACAGGTGGGCAGCCCCATTCCAAATTTAATCAAGTTAACACTTTATATTTCTTCATGGCTTTTGTAATTCTAATTAGCTTACTGTTGCAAACTAGGGGATGGGCTACCCCAGCCTGCTAGAAGTTACAAACGTTATTTCTCTACAAACTTTAACCTTTTCTCTCTTTCCAGGGAGAATTTTTAATGCACAAATTTGAATGCACTTGGCTTTTCTTACACCCCACATGAAAATGTATCAGTGAAGAATGCCCCAAACTCATGTTAAAATTGACCTTAGTATGACAGAGGAGACAAGATATTAGCAATATTTTTATATGCACAACTACGTCTTAATCCCATACCAAATACTGTCATTTTCCCATTTCCTACTGGGAATTCAAAAAGGGATTTGGTATCAATGTGATACAAAAGGTTCAATCCCCAGAAACTTAGGGACACCATGCCCTCCATTAGAGATCTCCACAAAGGCTAGGGAGCCATCCTTGGCCTCCCAGCTCCCTGTATCTGGATATATGCCCTGGAGATTCTCCCCATAGCACATGAATAATTAGACCAGTATTCCTCAACATATCATGCCACCAGGCTGGTAGAGGCCGAGGACCTCTGCACCCCCAGGCTGCCAGCAAGACACCTTTCACTAGCAGAGCTCCCCCAACCCACACATCTTTCTAAGAGGTCCAGAGCCAGACAGCATAGCCAGAGAGGTGACAGCCATGCTCATCTCACCTGAGTGCATGACAGCAGACCCACTGGCCAGCTCTGCTTGTCAGCATAGTCCAGGTCCTGGTTTCTGTTAGTGCAGTCCAACACTAGGGGTAAATATTTACCTCATCCTAATTATTGGAACAGATAAATGGAGACAAAAATTAAGCTAGAGTAGCCTTTTCACATGAAACTCACCAGCTAGACATCCTACTCCCTATGGTACGCCAGTATTTCTTCCTGCCCGTATTTGAGCAACATCTCTATAGAAAGCAGAACTGGTGGTCACAGCCAAGACTAGCTTTCTGGTCTCAGGGATCTTTTTAATGACACCAGCTCAGGTTCACTGTGGTAAGTCGCTTACAAGGGTATGTAAGGCATATATCTCCTGTGGGAACTCCAAAGTCTAACTGATGGCTACTAATATTTTCCCCTCTGCATTTTAAAATCTGAGAGATATGATCATCCTAAAGTGTTGATAGAAAACCACAGGTGACAGTCTCCATTTTGACTCATTATGTTTTATGATAATTTAAAATAACGTATTGGTAGTAAATGTGTTCACAAAATGACCTGATGAGGGGGCAACTCTTCCCACAGCCCTGATGACAACTAGGGTTAATGTCAGCAATGTAAAGGATAATTAATCTTATCTGTCAGTGCAGCTGCTTCACATAATTTTACCCTAATAGTGAATATCACATATCTTCGCCAAGTTAATTTAAAGGAGTAGAAACAGAATACTGCATTCAGATGTAGTTTGCTATGATCACTTCTACCCTCAGTGCAGTGAATCCTCCAAATTTATGTATTTAGAGCTTTCTGACACTTTTTTTCCTATGAAAGTCTGAATAAAAGTTGGTAAATTTACTGCCTCTGGTGACAGGAGCCTCCTCTGGGCCTTCTAATAAAGGTCGTGGCCTTTGGAAATCAGGGTGAAGAATCTAAGTTTTCATTTGAAGTCTCTGCAGAAGATTTTTAAAGCAACACCCATATGGCATCCAGCTTGTTCATACACTCTGTTAGACAGGACCTTTGGAAATCTCCTACTTTTGCTAGAGTATAGAGCTGGACACTAATGTAGCCAGTGAAACTGATTTCTAGCATGAGAAAGAACAATCTTTAACTGCTCCCACCATCCTGATGGAGCTTATCCCCAACGGAGAGAAAGTTACTCCTCTATAAACAGCTCCATGAGAGGTAAAGGGGACTCATTCTCCTTTTTACCACATAGGCATTTATTGTTTAAGAGAAAACTGTAACAAAAAAGGTAGAATCCTTGGAAAAAGCCTTCGAGATGCAAACTTCATAGACCATCCCCAGAGAAGCCTGAAGCTTCAGGATCCCTGATGACTGCTACTGTTGCTGTTTTGCAGGAAGGCAGATACTGAGGATCCCAATCCCCATGTTCTCCAGGCCATCCATGGAGCTGATTGATTGCATTTCACTTGGCAGCATATTTCTTTTCTGTTGTATAATATTGCGAAATACTGTGGCTAAAGTGAAAAGGAGAAAAATTAAACCTCTAGGGATGCAGAGTACAAAGAAAAAGTTTAGAAAGGTCCAGAGGTGAGGAATATAGGGGTGGAGAAGCTAATGAGGATTTAAGCTATGTAGCTCCAGTAGCTTTGCACAGAACTGCAGAAGTAGACAAGAAAGCAAGAAATTACCATCAAGGAGCCAGAAATAGAACAGCTTGGAAAACTGCACCAAATGCAAATCTATGACCCACTGGGTGGCCTGCATCCAAGTTAATGGAAAGCGGCAATCAATCAGCTTTTGAAAGTGGTGTTTAATGTTACTTAGCTAATGGCAGATTCATAAGCAAAACTAGCTTACTGAGAAAGTGAAAAACTCAAACCTTGAAGATATATTAATTAAGAACAAATCTGAGAAGCATTTTCAGGGAAGGTCATGTTTGGAGTTGCAGCTTAGGGCATTGCTCCTGCAGGATTTAAGTCTGAGCCCACGAAGAATGATGCTGACATTAACAAGTTTTCCCATAGGTATATACAGGTGCTGATGGGTCCAAGTCCCATTGCAGACATGAAGCCATGTTCCCACTGTGAGATTGCTTCCACAGCTGAATATAAGCACTGTCAAAATGCTTGACAATTCTACTAGGTTATTTTGCTGAAACATGAAATTTTCAGGGCTGAAGAGCACAAGATTAGCTAGCACCAGCTTTTAAATTGGCCTGACTGGGTCTGTAGTTTCACAAGAAGTTTAACATGCAAGAATGGAGTTCCAAAAAAAATGTATATGCAGGTATACATCTCCTGTTACTGAGAGTGGGAGGTAATGCAAACAGGAAGTTTGAACTGATGGAGAGAACTGCCAGATATACAAGACAGACCAATTAGTAATGCTTGTAGTAATGCTACTGTGAAATGCCAGACTCAGGAAACTGAAAAAGTTGTTAAGGAAATACCTGGGCATGTCATTTGGCCTTTTAGAAGTAACTCACAACAGTAGAACCTGTTAAATATATCCAAGGGTGTGTTAAGACGACAGATATTTTTTTTTCCCCTCAATTTCCAAGAACATTTTAACAATTCTAGCTTAAACTAGCAAGTATCTGGTACAGCTAATATTCCCAGGGATATTTTCAAAGCTAATTATTGAGGCCTCTGTATTGCCAGAGCTATCGAGCCATCTTTTTTTTTTTTTTTGAAGATACACACTAGAAGTCCATTTTTCTCCCTCATCAGAGGCCAATAGTTTTAATGATGTTCTGGTCCAGAAGGTAGTCTTTGCATAGAAAAATCCCGTTCTTCTACTTAGGCATGCACTCTGATAATTTCTACAAAAATAACAAACCTGAACAAACCTATCTTCTAGAGCAATGTCATGTTCTAGGTTGAAAAAAGCATCTCCTATCCTCTACTGGTATCTGTAGATGCAGAATTCTGAGCCAGGCACAAGTGAATGACTTTGAGTTTCATCACTTATCTGAGGCAAAGACCGACAGATCCTACATACAGCTGGGGACTTGATCTAATGCAAGACTACACAAATGGACAGGAGATAGGAGAGGGGCACAAATATGAGTGAACAATATAGGTTCATTTTGCTCAACTCTTATGGCCAGCATTTACCTAGATTGACGTACCTGTATTTTATGCTATATGCAGATTAGCCTGCACAACTCTCAGACCAGGAGATTATCAGGAATTATTTAAAAAGATCTATTGAATAGATAAGCACAGTAGCCATTATCCCTTTAAATACGATGAAATCTCATTTTGAGGGGTATAAGTTTAGCAGGTGTGAAGATGCTCCTTCTGCAGGCACATTGTTCTACACTCATGTTCACTGAGATTCATTGGACATTTCTAAAAATCAGCCTCTATACTTCTCAGAAACACACTGCTTCTCTAATATTGTTAATGTTTAGATGGCTCCCATCACAGCAGTATTACAGCACCTGGCAAACATTAATCACAGCACCCTGTGTAACTGTAAACACACTGCAGCTAAGGAAATGAAGCACAAGAAGCCCTCATCCAAACAGGAAATCCACACTGGAGTAGCAAATTGATCCAGGGTATCTCAAATCTTCAGCTAGTTCTTAAACATTGGATTATACACCTCCTAAGCTCTTGTGTAAACTGTGATATTTGATTCATATTTTCCAATATTGATGAAAATAATTTCTTTCTTAACTTCATATGCAACAAGAATACATCACAATACTTTCATATTGTCCTGGTTTTGGCTGGGATAGAGTTAATTTTCTTTCTAGTAGCTAGTATAGTGCTGTGTTTTGGATTTAGTATGAGAATAATGTTGATAACACACTGATGTTTTAGTTGTTGCTAAGCAGTGCTTACACTGGTCAAGGACTTTTCAGCTTCCCATGCTCTGCCAGGCGCACAAGAAGCTGGGAGGGGGCACAGCCAGGACAGCTGACCCCAACTGGCCAAAGGGCTATTCCATACCATATGGCATCATGCTCAGTATAGAAACTGGGGGAGTTGGCCAGTGGGGGGCAGGGATCGCTGCTTGGGGACTGGCTGGGCATCAGTCAGTGGGTGGTGAGGGTTGTGTCACTTGTTTTTTTCCTTGGGTTTTGCTCCTCTCTCTGTCTCTCATGTTATTTTCCTTTTCATTACAATTTATTATTATTATTTTATTTTTTTTCAAATATTAAACTGTTCTTATCTCAACCCACAAGTTTTTTTACTTGTGCTCTCCAGATTCTCTCCCCCATCCCACCGGGTGGGAGGGTGAGCAAGCAGCTGTGTGGGGCTCGGTTGCTGACTGAGGCTAAACCACGACACATATGTAGAGCAAACAATAGGCTTCCAGAGAAAAATGTGCAAAGTAAATATTATTTTCTCAAAACTGAAAATATTACATATTATGAATTCTCCTGAACAATGAGAATATGCCATTGTTCCTCTCCCAAAACACACCACTTAAGTGAAATAAACAAGAGCAAAAATGTGCCTGTGATTATGAAAAAACAGAAGTCAAATATTTTTGACAGAAACCACCATCAGAACTAAAACATTATGAACATTTTGTTGATAACATGATGTTGACCAAACATTTGTGTTTCTCAATTTGATAATGATAGAATATTTTGATTCCACAAAATAAAAGCATCTTCTTTCATAACAGGCAGCTTTTGGCCCATGCATCTAGGGCAGTAAAGAGATGGCTACTACCCAAATTCATTACAGAAGGTAGCAATATCTGAAGCATTTGAGATTTAGGTTTGTCCACACCAGAAACCATGGACAGTATATATATGAAGTAGAAGTGCTGATTATCAGGAATTGAGAAACTAGATGCAGTTCACAAAGTAGTTAAAAAAATAGGGGAGACAAAGAAGGGAATAAAAGGAATATGAATGAAGAAGCAAGGCTTGTGCATAAAGTAGTCTGCGACCTCACAAAGGAAATACACTTGGCCAGACTTGCTGGAACGCACACAGAGCAACATTATTACTTGAAAACTGCCTATGATCTACCAACGTCACCTTATTTATGAAACAGAAGCCACAAAAATATGAGAATTGCAGCTGAATCAAATGCAGCCATACTATAAACACTGCATTTTTAGCAGAGCCAGACAGATGTGTCTGGAGACTCAGCGGAAAAGTGAATCTAGTAAACAGTAGAGACAAAAATTTCAACTATTTGTTACATTCTTCCTTTGTTAGCAAGGATTCTAGACCAAACAAGACCTAATATTGCAAAGACAGCTCTAGAAAGATACCCGACATGGACAGAATGGAATTCACCATGAATCTATGATAACCAGATAAAATAAATCTTGAGGTTACTGACTACGCAGGGGTTAGAAAGATATTTAGCTCTTTCTTTCTGCTATTTCTGACAAAGCAAAAGGAAACCTCTTTACTGAGTTTATACCCCAGGAAATACTGCTTTCCTACATGGGCAACAGTAGAAGGAAAAGTTTTCAGCTTCTTCCTCTTCTACCTAAATCAGCAAACATTACGGATATGGTTCTATCTTACCTTCTGAACTTCAGTTTGAACCTGTTTGACTTTGATATCACCAACCACAGACTGTTTTCTGGTCTTTATGGAAGGTCCTAAATCATCTTTAGTCTCACTACTCACACAGAAAACAACTTCAAGAAACTGAGACTGCTGCCTTCAGGGAGTCTAGGATACACTCCTTCCATCATCTTGCTCAAAAGATTGCCAGGTCACTAAGTCAGAAGACCTGGTTTTGCTCCATCTTTCGGAAAAGAATTCCCAGCACATGTCAGAAATAATTTAAGATCATTTCAAAGCACAAGGAAGAAAATCCCTATTTAATAGAGGTGTCTGCACACATGGAGGAATAGTTACATTTAACCTTATTCCATGAAGGTGGAAATCCATGTGCATAATTTAAACTTTTATTTCACACTTTATAAATACATACCACATGTAAGAGGGGGAAAAAATATCAGGATACATACTCATTGTGATTAACAAAATTAGATTTTACCACTTCAAAATGCATTCTCTCAGATGCATTGCATTTGCTTTAATGTTCTTGGGAGAACCCTAATAGACTAGTTGTTGTGGGGTTTTTTTAAACTTATACGATATGTAAATTTTGTTGATGAATAATATGAACTGACAAACTGCATACAAGATGTTCATAACCGAAATGGATATTTAGAGTTAAAAGATACCTAAACTTTGTAACAGGACCTCGGGAGTTACATACCAAACCTTACATATTCATGAAAATAATTATTTCATAAGGAGACAAAAATTAAATAAATAACTAAATAAATAAATAAATAAATAAATCACCTGAACAGCACTTTCCAAAGCAGATGGAAACAAACTAATAAGTCTGCTGTGATAGACAGTGAATAACTATGGTCTTAGATGGAAGTCATGTTTTCTTTTCTGTCCTTTTAAAAATAGGTTTAAAGTCTAAACTCTTATGACAGGAATTGCTACTTGTCCACAGAAGGAGTGTGGTACTGGTGTGGAAGACTTATGTGCCCAGTAGGGATTGAAGTCACTCTACCAATTCATATTACCTACTGGTCATCAATTTGCAGAAAGTTGTACTTACTCTTGAAGCAGTTACATTATAAACAGATGAAAGACTTGATATTCCCTTCAGAAATCTGAGATATTTTTAGTTCTATCATTCAGAAAAACAGTACCACAGGTAAAGGGTGGATTTGCACAATACAAAATTTTGGCTGCAATTCAGATCATGTCCCTTATTCAGCAATGCATTTATTCCTGAGGTCAACCTTTAGTATGCTCAACATGCTTCAGTGAATACAACAGACCTCCTGCAGAAGTGATAGAAAAAGTAAAAGTAAGCATAAAATAAGGGAAGCATTACTGCTGCACATATTGTTTTCAAATTCCTAGCTTATTCTAACATTTTAAATCAAAGTTCTCTGAAAATCATCTGTGAAGCTATCCAGGCAAACTCTGAAGTTAATTAATTGGAGGAAAGGGGTCTTAGTGACATGTGGGTATAAAATTTTCCATGCATGCTCATACATTCACATATACATACTTAAATGCAATCAGGCATTAGAAACAGTTGAGAACATTGTTCAGGAAAGCAGTTGGTTGTATTTCAGAGAAATTCTACAAGCTTGGTGCATCAGAGGAGCACTACAGAAATATTAGGGCTGACCATCTCAGTCCTCTCAACTATGTTTTCCACAGATGTCTGGTAAGCCTTTTACTTCTTTTGTAACAGGATGTTGATGAATGGGTATATTATTCTTTGGAATAAAATGCTATGCATTAAGGCTTTGAAAGAGGTATAACAGGTAATAAAGATAACCTCCTACAACTGTTTAAAAAAGCCTGAAGTAAAAATTTTGTTTAGAACCCTTTATAGACAACAATAAAATCTACCCAACTCCAATAGCATCTACTTTCTGCATAGCTCATATGATGTGAACACTGAGATTACAGTGCTACAAGTTTTCTCACTTAGAACAACCTCTAAAACCAGGAGTTATATTTCCTCCCCTTCAACTCTGTTTTCATAATATCCAAGTGCCAAGCAATGCTAAAACTGTGATACTGAGGTGGAAAAAGCATAAGGAACCACTACGTGACTGACTGTATTGGAAGCCACTAGCAGTCGTCAAAGTGTAATGAAGTTTTTAAACAAAACCTCCAAATTGAAGTGTCACCCTGAAACATATCTAAAGACTTGTCCTGCAGGTCTTGTAGGGTAAAACTTTCCACAGTTCTAGATAGCTGCAGGCAGGCCAGAAAAAAGCTCTGCCCAGGTTGCAAACTGACCATTTGAGTATGTTAGCCTAGTGCTGAACATATGCTAAGATAACCTCCTCCAGGATCTATTAATTAGACACTCTGCTGCACTAACATACTTCTAGGCTTGTAACATGATCGATTCAATCCTGAATCTCCTTCCAAATGACCATATAAAATATACACTTTGTTTTAAGCAGGAGTTCCACTGTAAAAAGACGGCAGGATTAAGCTGTAAGGTCCAGATTCCTAACAGCAATTTAGTGTCTAATTCCCCTCAGAGTTGTAAACATAGTACTCAAAAATCTACTTTCAAATTATTCACCTCTAACACACACAGCTGGAAAACCTGTGAACAAAGTTTTCCTTGCAGGAAAACTAACACTTCTATTTCTGGTAGGACCAGAGACGGCAAGAAAAAAAAAAGTTTATTGTAGCCGCTTAGCACTTCTTCATTTCAGAGTGGCACAAACTGTTTTACAGACAAACCAATCATTATTTAACTCTGACCCAAATCTGGACCCCAAAAATAGGTAGGACCTACCAGGTGAGTATCCAGGGTCCTTCTCTTACAATACAGTCATTTTTTCATCAAGTAAAATACGATTACAAACCTTTCAAATATGCCAGCAGAAACTCTAGAATTCACCCTGCGTTGTGACTGTTGAATGTTTTCAGAAATTGAGTGGTTTTAAATTGCCTTTGTCCCTTTAGCTCAGTAGTCTTTAAAAGCTGTTACTTCCAAAAATGAAAACTCACTGGCAACAAAACAATCCATCTGAAGCTGAAACTTGGACATCAGATGTTTAGCTTGTGTGCACTTGGCAATCACTAACTCACAGGTTTCTCTGTCTGCCCAAAGATTCCCCCCACCCACCCCTTAAAAACTGATGAGGATGCCCTCAAAATTGAGGCATTCATATGTTTGGTTAAAACCTATTTCTGATTGCTGCATTCTTTGTTAAGACACAGAATACGGTACGGGTGCTTTCCTATGTGCAGGAGCAGATCTGGGGCAAGCATGACATTTCCACAGCTTGCTCCATCTCAGGTATAGAAACGGAACTTAAATAAATTGAGCACGACTCAGGCTTGAATTCCTTCTATGTGAATCTAGACCTAAATATGTTTCATGTGTTAAACAGGATATTTAATCAGCAAGAGATGCTGCTACATTCCATCAATTTCTCTGCTGAGAAATAAAGTCATCAGTAAGCTGCTAACAGAGAACACCTACCTCAGTTCACTTTAAACTACCATTTTATTGTGGAATACAGAACGTGCTCCATATGGGAGATGAACTAGGGGCTACAGCTTAGACACCTCCTACTAATCTATAAAAACACTTGTGATACTTCGGGGTTTGTCTGGAACTGTGGGTTGTCTCTTCTACCTGTTTCTTTAAAGGGGGAAGATACTCAGTTGTCCCTACCTGGCAGAACGGCAGCCCACAAGCTAGCTTCTGATGCTATTGCCACCCACGGTGATCTCCTGTAGATCAACAGGAAGTATTGCCCAGTCTCTAGATTCCTGAAGAGTCTGCACCATTGGATGTGTTTAGAAAAATCTCTAAAACCATTGAACTCTAACTGCTGCCTCAACGGAGGCTGTTTATTCCCAACCTGTTAGTTTTGACCCATTCCCTCAAGCACCCAGCACTTAAAGGAAAAACTTTTCTATTGAAATTGAAGTAGTGTGTTACAAGTGGAAGTAAAAGATTACAAGTTTAAAAGACACAGTTAAGGCAATATTAGCCTTTACTTAATAATAGGAGTCCTTCCCATTTGCTACGGTATTCATCATCTCAAATACCTAAGGGCACCTCTCAGACCTGAAAGCCATAAGCTAGAGGAATTCACCCCATCTCCCATGCATAGCTTCCTATATTTTACATGCATTCCTATATTTTACATTTATTTTACATGTCCAGCTATCCTACTTAAATTCCTTTGAAGATTGGTTCTGAGGTTAATGCAGATACTCCTTGAGTGACATCTAAGCTCTGGTGCACCTAAATCATCTCTAGTTAACAAGTGAATAGCCCAGATGGTCTGTCAACTACATTGATGTGGATTTTTGTTTTGTGGATGAAACAAAATTTCTTCTCCGTTGCTACTCTTATGGCTGTAGACTGTTGCATGGTCAGTAATCAGATAAAATATAAAGCAGTTATCAATTCAAGAATAATCCTAGGATTTATGCACTCACAGCAAACGGCCATTTTATTACTATTTACTTGTTGCAAAATTTGCTTTGTATGAAACAGTAAACAAATTTTATGTGCTAAAAACGTAAGAAATGCCATGTTTTTATATAAACCTATCTTGGCCTGTTTTATTAAATTTTCACTCTTTAAAAGTTAGTTTTCTGTCAAAAATGGGACTAATTAAGAAAAATATTTTATGCCAAATTTTCTATGGCAGTACACCTGGCAGAGTTCCTAATACAATGGAATATAACATCACTGAAACAGGCTTCCTAGAGAGTTGGTCAATGCCCCAAGCCTGTTGGTGTTTAAGAGGCATTTGGACAATGCCCTTAATAACATGCTTTAACTTTTGGTCAGCCCTGAATTGGTCAGGCAGTTGGACTAGATGATCACTGTAGGTCTCTTCCAACTGAAATATTCTATTCTAACATGATACTCTGTCTAACACCACTAAAACACCACTAAAAATACCCCATTGTATACTTTATAAATCCTATGCAAGTCCAAAAAAAGTCTATACAATTTTCTTGCTCTAAGTAGTATAGTGAAATATATAAAGCATCAGCAATCATTTGATCAGTCCAGAGTGGAATCTTTTTATACCTAATAGATAGATAGCTTTTTCAAGCATGAGACTCTACCTCCGAAAGATACAGAGGAAATATCTTAGGGCTCATAAGCTTCATTTTGACCAGATCTAATATTTTCAGCAGATGTTTGGTGAACTCTTAATTTCTTTCTACAATGCAATATTGACTAATTTGTTACATTATTCCTTTGGAAAAAAATACCCATTTGGGCTTTGAAAGAGACATTTAATGCACTTCAGCTTTTTATGTTCATTCAAAAATACTTCACCCTAAACAATAAAATCTAAACATAATAATATCTGCATCTGTTTCATTAATTTTCCACCTTGAAAAAAATCTAACTTTGTTTTTTTCAGTGCTCAGAATTTATGTTTGTATGATTCATTAGTATCAAGTGATGTTTATCTGTTTAATAGATACAACTGTACAATCCCAGAGGAAATTTACTTTTTTTTCCTCTCCTTGCTTGGGGGCAGCTCTGTCAGAAGCCATAGCTACTGTAATGATCTCATACAGTATGTCCTCTCTTCAGCAGAGCACTTAAGTACATGATTAATTTTAATGGCACATTAGCTTTCTATATAAAATGATCCAAGGTTTCCATTCATCTGGTGGAAAGGAAAAAAGTATTTGCTGTCTAAAAGTGCTTGGTCATTTCCATGATGCTGTATCACTGGAATACAGTCTTACAATTACAGATGATTTTGAAAGCTCTCATAGAAGTAAATAAAAAAGAAATAAGAAGCAGTAAGTGTTTTTTTTTTATCCTGAAAAAAAGTCCATCTGACATCACATCTAATTCTCAACATACAAAACACTATCAAGACCAAAGAAACTATACTGATTTATACCAGGTGAGGATCTTCCCTAATATCTAAAAGTCAACCTCAAAACCACAGCTGGTAGGCTATTATCCTCAAAAAATAGTTATACCCACATTCATTCTTCCACCACGGTTCATATAAATATTGGGTATTAGTCTCCAAGGGTAGAATCATACCACGTTTATTCTGTAAACTGACATGAATGCCTATGATACTACATCATCTGCAGGGAAAAGAACCTCATGAAGGTTTGTGCAATGTTTGTGCAAAGCGGTGAAGTAAAACCACCTTGGATGACTCCATTTTTCGTGTAATAATAGGAATTAGTAGAGGAAATCATGCACATTAACATTCAGCTGTTTTGAGAAACTGCATCAGAACTGAACACATTTCTCCCTCGTTCATGGAAGTTTGTCACAAAAGGCAAGGAAAATATTATTCATAAATTTTAGAAGAAACATGAAAATAATCTCATTTCTGTAAAAGAAACACTTCATGATGTACCGAAAGAGGGGATATTTCCCCACATGTTTGTTTGAGAGTTTTGCTAAGTGCATTAGAATATATTTGAGGTATTTCCTAAATGGCATTCGGGTTTTTTTCTGATTTGCAATCTGATTTATTCTATGCCTTTATTTAAAAAGAAATAAAATGCCTGGAACAAATAATATGCATCAGGTAAACAATCAAAACTAAACACCATCAGCAAGACGTTGGAAAGACCAGCATAAAGCTGATCCACACTAGTTCCATCAAAAGACATCTACAAGCAAGACAATGGGCTAAGATATGCCTGGTGTATGATGGATATAAGTGTAGTACCTTTTTGTTATTCTGCCTTTCTTTGATTAAACAGAATAGGAGTAAAAATAGAATCAAGGTAAAGTTTTCCATAACAACATTTTATTTTATTTACCTACTTTTGACTTAAGAAATTATTTACTTCTGATGTAAAGTATTAAACTGTTTATCTTTTAAAACCAGGGTGCAGATTAGGTGCTATGTAAATGATTCCTAAAGTAACTCCTCTAAAGCCATAGCATTCATTTTTTCTTCTCCTCTGGTGCCTACATGCTGACAGATGGAATGACATGTTTTGGGTCAGGGGGCTTTTCCACCAAGCAGAACGAGTCAATTTACATTCTTGTCAAGACCTAGCAGCTTGTGTTTGAGTTTCCTTTATTATATTGGTAAAGTATCCCACTTTGGAAAATACAGAGTTACCCTGTTAAAAGCAAACACTTGAGCCTTCTTCACATCTTTCTTTATAAGGCTCTAGGCTAGACTGTCCTAACCAGAAAACTCTTTGATTTACTTAATCAAAAGTGCAGCTTGTTTCATGTTGCATAAATTCCCACCTAGATACTTAAAGTGAGTTCAAGTGCAACCCATCCACATCAGGTGGCATATTCACCCTGCTTGTGTAATACCACAGACAAGGGGACTGCACAGGCGTGAGGAAGGCTGTTTTCCGAGAGTACCGAAATTATTCATGCTGTATTACAAAGTAGATAAGCAACTGTACAGAAAATGAAAGATGCCAAACAAAGAACAAGCAACAAGTTTGGCTTAAAAAACCTACCATTATACTTGAACGCAAAAATACAAACTAGAATGGAATTTGAATTATTATTCAAAAAATATTTCAATGAAGTGGTGAATCCTGAAAGTTATAAAGCAAGCCTGGAGAGAGTAAATTAGGCACAGAGTGATAGCTGGCCATTATTTCAGGGAAGCTTCAAGTCATTGACAGGATTTCATTAATATTTGAGGGGAGAGGGGCATCCAAGCATGTGGAGAGTTGTAGGATGTCAGGGCACAGAAGAAAGAAGTGAGATTTACTCAAGCAATATTATAAGCACAGAATTTGGTTCAAGATGTAAACTGCTGAAGAGTTACAACACATATCTACACACGTCCAACATACCTTTGTACTATCAAAGACACAATTATCCTGTGAAACACTCGTCAACTCAAAAATAGAATGGCCTAAAAAATAGGGAAGTTTGTTATATGGAAATTAGAAGGAAAATGTAAATTGGTAAATGGCTGACAAAATTCTTGAGGTTACAGGTGGCATGGATTATTAACTTATTCTGGGCTTCTAATACAGCACTTAAACATTGTGTTCCTACAGAGGAACTTACAGATGTTCCCACACCAATTATAAAGACTAAATCTCCTGATGACTTCATAAAACAGATTAGGATTCAGAATAAATAACATGCAACAAAAAGTTTTTTAAAAGGATTAAAAACAGTTGGGTAGAAGAGTTAAACAGGCACTTAGAAGTAAAAAGATCTCTCAAAAAATGGATGTTCTATCCAAAGAATACAGAAAACAGCACACAGTCTAGCAAGCTACACTGAGGGCCACAAAGTTTTGAGAAGCTACATGCTAAAAGCATAACAACTAACAGAAGTTGTTCTTGTTCTGTTTGTTTTTTTCTAATGAAATATTATAGGCAGAAATTCTCCTCAAATACTTGGCAAGGTCATCAGATGATCATGGTGAAAGTGAAGTATTTAAGATAACACTGAAGCAGGAAAAAAAAAAAAGGGTAGCCTTTTCATTGGTGCACACTACAGAGGCCATTGGCAGAGTTTCATATCAGAAATAAGATTAAAGCTCTGCCTGACACCACTGTTACCATGTCAAGCCCTAAATAATCTGCTCAAAATCACGGTATAAGTCAGAGATACTTTTCATATCTATTAAAAATATGACTGCAGCCTAAGGAACCATATAAGTGCAAGCTGTGAAAGCCACCAGATACACTAAATAATTGAGCCTGTTTTCAACTTTCTGTTGCCACAAACATGCTGGTATAGCTACCTATATTTACTTCTCAAAGACATATTAAAAACTTAAGTCAAAAGTTAGAATGTTAAAGTTTGATCCTGTTTCACCAATGGAATCAGTGTGAAATTTTGCTTTGTATTTCAAGACAAATGGACCAATCCCAGTGCTCTTCCATAGTAACAGAAGTTTCAAGAGAATAGTAAGGCCAGGAAAATCCAAAAGTGGATCTTGCAGATGAAATGGTCAGTCAGGCTGACAGGAAGAAGATGAGCATGGTAGCCTGAGAAACCAACAGATCTCAATTATAATGCAGATCAATTCTTCCAGTCTTAATCAAAACAATCCAAACATCCCATACCAGGCAGACAGAATGCACAAGTCCACCCATCCTTTCCCCCACCATCCCTCCCAAGCCACATGACTCCTGCAGGAGCTCTAGTCCTCACAGGCAGGGACACCACACCTGCACCAAACTTCCCCAGGGCTTCTGAAGTGCAGTCATTTAGTAATTGCCCAGCATGAAAATACAAGTCTCTATAAAGCAAAACTGGGAAGATACTACAGGCAAAAAGAAAAGTGAGCCCAGAGTACATAAAGGAGAAAAATACAACATATCTAAGTCAACCAATATGATTTATGTTGCAACCCAGAGCACTAGCACAAGACCCTCACTCTACAAAGCCAGAGCCTGATGGTCGTTGAACAGTCTGACTGCTCCCCATGAATCACAATTACAGAAACACCTGTGATAAACGGCTAAAACTCACAGTGCTCAATAACCCTTAACTCCTTTCTTTTTTTTTTTTTTTGTTTTTAAATGGGGGGGAGGGTAACACATACACACTTGTTTGCAAGAAAACTCGCCTAGAGACAGTTGTTAAAAGTTTCTTTGCTTTGCCTGCAGGAAGAAAAGTGACTTTCCTTTTATCTGTCAACAGATGTTTATTTCCTTTTTGCATTCTAATGCATTGAATTATTTACTGGGGCAAGATTAGCTATGTAAAGAGACCTGCTCTCGTTTACTAGACCTGCAGGCTATGCAGGGGGAGGGGGAGAAAACCTCCATTCTTTCCTCACATTGTCAATATTATAGTTTAAGGAGCAAAACAGTAGCAAAAACACTCATCTTTTACAACCATTACCCAAATTTCAGATGTTACATTGATTTTTCAGTTTTGCTGGGGCAATGTCAGTTTTACAAAGGACAGGGAAAGTGGAGACATGAGGTGGTTGTAGTCTGCAGTCTGTAACTCTGGCAGTGCTACCAGATGACTGTGACTTTATAAGGAAGTTATAAAGCAGTCCAGTTAGCTGTGCAGCTTCGTGTTCTTCCTGCATCTAACACCAAATGCTCATTACTATGAAAAAAAGATAGGCAGTCTAGGTGTATTAATTCTGAAGTTCAACTTCAATAACTTATCTTTCTTATATAAAATATTAGATGGCATTGGAGGAAGCAGGGAAACAGGTAGGGAGCAGGGAAACAAGAAGGTACCACACACTACATGTATATGTGCCCATTCTCTTAATTTCAACTGACTCTGCACCATCTTCCAGCTGTTGGCCCCACAATTTTGAGCAAAACCAAGATTTCTTTTTCCCCTGCTCATAATTTTAAATTCAGGAGAATGCACGTCCAGAGACAAAACTCACCTGACACCACCACCAAGTTTTCCCATGGCACTCAGTAGATCTTACGCACTGCACCAGGTACAACCAGCATTCACTAATACCCGACTTGTTGATTGTCCCCGTGCAGATTGTTGGCTGACCAAGCCAACTCATAGTATAAACAAAGTTCATGAACCCTTGCAAACCTTTCATCAAACCTGGCTTTTATATCTCATGTCTGTAGCAAAAAGTCAGGGACACACATTTCACACTTTCATGAATTAATGTGTAAGTGAGAAAATGCACTTGTGAGAAGAACTTTCACAGATTGTTAGATCATAATATTTTCATCTAAAAACCTGATGTACAAATCTGTTTTGCAGTTTGTTAATTGGAAAAAGAGATAATCATTCATCTAGAAAATTCCTATAAGACAACCTTTTACAAAGTGAATGCAAAAGCAAGCATTATTATGTAAATATGAAACGAAACAGAAACCATGAATACTGAAAATAAGAGGACACAAAAGCCACTGGTTTTGCAGGCACATATATATTTTGTCATAAGTAGGGTTATAGTAAAAACTTTGAAATTACTTATGAGTATGTTCTGAGATATCCCTGTCTCCAGAGCTCTTTTCACCCTTCAGCCAAGCTTCTCACCTCTCCCCAGATGCCTATTCCTCAACCCCTTTGACTCCTAGCTTCAAGCTTCTTAAACCACCTGGCTGGGGCTCCATCTTCCAAGGCAGCAACATTCTCATATTTGCCCCATTTGGTATTTACTCAGTAGGGCAACAGAGGTGTGCGTCTTGTCACCACACGCTGCCATGGTTCAACCAATGGCTAGGGCTAGTCCATAAGTGTTTTTTAATTCCAGTATAGTGCTTATCTTTTGATAATTAACCTATTTTGGGGAATTAATTCAAAACTCTTTTGAATTACTCACTCAGAGGAAAGTGAACTATTCAGTAAGAGATCAGAACATTCCTAGCAGCAGTGTTTTTGTTCATTTGTCTCAACCGAGACTTTTACTAGGGTGAGTCTTCTACTGCCAGTTTTTACATCATTGCTGAATCTGGGCAAGAAAATACTCAGTCTAGCTGCCCAAAATACTGTCTAGCCTGTAATTAAAGGTAGTAGTTCACAGTTCTAGTTGACTGCCAAGTCTACAGTGATCACATACATGGAAATCAACTCCACCCCTTAAAAAAATTAGGTGTAGCTAAATTAAAAGTAAAAAAAAATAATCTTATAAGGTATGAAACTTGAGGTCACTTACAAAAGGGAGTAAATATTATAAAGCGGGGTCTCTATTGCCTCTACACTGCAGAGACTATGAAGTAGGAGGCTAACACACAGCCCACTGCAGGTTCACTTTTAAGATGGTTCTCAGACCATGGAGAGAATTTGCCTCCCAGGTGGGCTATTGCACAAATAACATGAGAATTAGTCAAAACTCTAGCAAGAGAGCAACAACCAGTGAGCCTTACAGCAGTCTGGGATGACTGTACAAATAACTTTGTGATTAAGCATTTATGATGTTACAATATTCCTCAACTCCTTCTGTGGGAGAAGACTCTGCATTCTGACTGGGGAACTGAATCTGTACAAAGTAGGCAGAGAATGTTTGGGGTTTTTTTAAATGGTGGTGTTAGTTTGTCTTTAATGCACAGCAAATCTGAGGATTTATTGCTTATGAGTAGCCCTGATCCAGTACGGTAACCCTCACTGAGAATACCACGTATTCAAAAGATAACAGTTTTTCACACTGACAGTCACTTCTCAAACCTCCATAAAAGCGGCATGAGGAGCTCCTAGCAGATGACTTGTTAGATCATTGAAAGCAAAGGAAAAAACATATTCTGTTGTCTTTGTTCTCTAAGTATTTTACTCAGCTGCCACCTTCACTATTCTGGAGTTACACAAGTCTCCTGAGAAGTGGCTCAGGTCTAATTCATGGAGCCCCAGACCTATGGTTCCCCTTCTCCCACACAACCAAGATGCCTCAGAGGTGAGTGAGGCTTTCAGTCTCTGCCTACCTACATAGTTATCTTGCTTTTCTGCCTGAGGCCCTTTGTCACAAAGCCCACAGAAGCTTCATATGAAAAATCCATGAGTCAGAATGGGAACAAGAGGAATGCTATCCTTAGTTTGTCTTTTAATGGTCTCCACAGATAGTTTGGACTCAGAGCCCTTTTCCTAATCACCTAATCCCACTGTTTGTAAGAGAGAGAGATTCTCTACTTGTAAAGTGCAAATCCGAGAGCCATTACATAGTACCAGCAATTACATTTACTATTTATTACATACTGTGATAGATCACATAAGCATAATAAGATACAATGTATTACTATAACATAGAATTGCTAAACAGTAAATATTTTTTACATTGCCAGGAAGGAACACGGTATACACCACAATACTGTGTTAGTTACTGTGATATGAGAATTGCCATCCTGAATTAGTTTGAAGGTCCATCAAGCATGGTATTGACTGAGACTAGTATCAGATGTTTAAGGAGGGAGTCCCTATGGGGGCAATTATAGACTAATTTACCCATCAGGGAAATTCCTTTTTAAACTCCATCAATTATCCCCTGAGGCACAGGGATTTCTCTCTCTTATATTTTTAATCTTTTCTAACATAACTCTAGGTTATCTTATTACATTTATAAATGTTTAACCCTTTTTCAAAGTCTACTAAGCTCATTTCACTCAGTATAACAATTTTAAATTACGCATATCTATCTCCAAATACATGCAGATAAACACAACAGAAACATATGTTAACTGGAAAACTATTAATGAGAATTGCATACAAATCCATCATATGTATCATGGAAAATTCAGCAAGGCTGATCACTGAGAAAACTATTATGAACATTCAACTTAATGTGTTCCAGTAAACTTCTGTGGATCAGATAAAAGCTGCATCTAGAATGGCAAAGTTGAGCATCAAATGTCAAAAAAGCAGTCCTTGGTATGTTCTCAACAAGTACCAGTAAACCTCTTTTTGTGAGTGCTTTCCCTATGTTACAGTACCCAGTACATCATCCAGCTTCTCAGTGCAGAATCACAGATGGAAGTCTGTTTTGTCAGCCCTGTAATTCAGCGATTTCATGGAGAGTAACACACAAGACTGCTGTGGAATTCATCGAGAGACCCTGTGTTCACATGGAAAGCAGAGAAAATGTCTTTGGCATCCCCCCTCGGTGGCCCCTTGACAGGAAGGCTATACACAGCTGAAGTTTCCTGCTTGCTGCAGAGCTGCTGGAAAGGGACTGAGGTAAGGAGGCATGGGAATCAGCTGACCATATTAAGAAGCACTTTCCTAGCTAGCCTTAGGAGCTGAACAAGAAAGGTTTATAAAAAACAAGGCAGAGGTCCTGCCTGCTCTGTGCATATAACAGGACATAGGTCACATCATGGGATTCAGCAAGGAAAACTGCATGTGCAATAGGACTTACCACCTGACCAAACTTAGTTGTGGAAAACTGTTATATTCAGATTTGGAGAAAAATCTGAAATAGTCATATAATTAATCCAACATACACATTAAAGAGAATATTACTTAACTTTTTTTTTAGTAGCTTTGAAACAGTACATCAACTTTCTAAAGACAGAAAAGGGAGTCTGGAGTCACATTAAACCATTAGCAACTTTTTCTCCAGGTATGTAAGGCTACCGGGGCAGGGGAAGGGTTTTCTGGCAATAATTTAAATACTCTTCGAGGAATAAAGCTCAGCTCCCAATCTGACTGCCACGACTGCCAAGTTTTTCAAGTGTTTCCTCCTACTTTCCTACTTTTACCCAGGGAACTTGATGGATGCACAGCTACTGTTCTTAGGGGCCATTCACATCTTCTAAACTGCCAGCTCCGTACAGGGCTGTTCTGTGCTCTCCTGTGCAAAAACATAAAAGAAAGAGGAGCCTCTTCCCCATCCAAACCTCAATCAACCTGTACCAACATCTCCTGACAGGCAGGCAGGCACAGCAGAGATAGGTTGTGAAAAAGAGGCACTTATCTCTCCTACGTCTTCTAACTGTGAATAAGTTATTCCTAGCCTCTGCCAGGGGACAGATCAGGTAGACTCCAGTCTTGTCCACAGTTCTTAGAGGCCAAAAGTGAACATAAAACCTCCCATAAAATGCCTGCCTTCCTAACACAGCACAAAAAAAATCCGCATGTGTGAATAATTGATGTCATGGCTCACCGGATGAAGAACCAGAAGTATTTCACATCAGTCCCAAAACGGAATTTATTCTAAATGTTATGCAAGATGAAAACAGTTGTTTCAGGTCAAGAAACCCCTTTCCCTACAGCCAAAAATGATTGTTTTCTTACTTGGGTTGGGCTTTGAGGTTTTTTGTTTGTTGGGGGGGGGGCGGGGGGGAGGAGAGGGACAGCAGTTAGGGGATTTTTAATAAAAGCTAAAGAACTAAATTCACCAAACAGCAATTTGCCAGTAGTTGGAGCGATCACAGTTGTCACAGAAAATTCAGGTTCACATTCCCATGCTCAAGCAAGCACAGAAGCAATCTGAGCCCAGGTATCCTATATCACACTCCAGTATTGCCTCCAGGAGTCTACAAATTATAAGGATGGAAGGATGCATCAGCCGTACCTCACACCATCCTCACTGGCTCTGTGATAGGCACTCCAGTTCCGACGCACTTTTCTTCAACTGAAACCACATCCTGGATTAGAATAATCTAAGGATAATTTCATATGAACCAACACTGGATTTTTCTAACAAATACATTATTAAGCAAAAAGGAATCACCCAGCATGAAACTAAAACTTTCTATAAAACTGATGGGCGCAACTTTGGAAACAACATTAGTGGAATAACATAGAAAGGATTTTTCTGTGGTTTAGAGCCTCTAGGACAGAATAGGCCATACCAACTGCAATGGTGGTACTGAGCTGGGGAGCATACAAGAAACTTTGTCACACAACAGACCCTCCCTCTGTGTTAGGTACAAAAACCCTACTTGCACCTGCTCCTCTGCACCTGGAGAGCTATTCACTGAAGCGACAAAAAACAACTAAGGTAGTGCTACCATACCACCACCCCCGAAGAGAAGTGCCAGGAGCTGGGGGATGCACAACAGATGCCAACAGAAGCAAGATTATGGCTACCTGAAATGCCACAGGCAACTCCATAAACAGGCGATGTTTTGTTGTTTATCAACAGAATGTTATTCAGGTCAAAAAGCATTTTAGATGTGGCACACTGCAATTTCTGACTACATTCTACCTATTTAAAACAGCTTCTGCCAGTCACAGAGAAATGAAAAAGAAGGTGTCTGCAGGCACTCCGGTACTTATTTTCTCTGAAGCAGTAAGAATATTATTTAGGAATGTCATTATTGGCAACATTTCAAAGCCGTTCAGTGCCAGATTTTAAAAACTCCCATGTATAATTAAATATCTCCCTTCCATGGCCACAGTGTCAGACACAGAGGGGGAGTGGTCCAGCCAGATTCCAGTCCCCTGAACAAGGGGTCACTGGCAGGCACAGTTCACCAAACATGCTTTTTGAAAAATCAGAATAAGCCTAAACATTATTCCTTTCCTTAGTTATTGTTGCTAGCAAATAGCTTACATTTTGTTGCTGGAAGACTCGAGATAAAACACCTTTCCCTATGGGATATCATCTGAATCCTAGCTGCCCACCCACAAGAAATATCCTTATCTTTCAAATACCTGACAGAATGTTGCATTTCTCAGAAGAAAAATCCTTTTTTCTAGTCCTAACGGGTTTCCTAGCATGCACACCACACTCCTTCTCAATGCTTTGATAGGCTTTCCAATTTACTGCCTGCTCTGGTAGATAACCTACGTTCACCACGACTCCACATTTTACTGCCTCTGAAGAGATGCTACGCACTGACCTAAGGCACCCAAGTCAGCAATCGAGTCACCCTAAACAGTCAAAGGAAAATCTTCTCTAGTGATGCAGACTGAGTGGCTCAAAGGCAATTCTTCAGAGGCAATTCTTTTATCCATTCATTACAGAAATACCCTAATGCATTGAGGCTCTTGACTCAAGCTTCTCGTTTAAACTCTTAAATTAACCCACAATAGATGAAGATCTGAAGTCATGTAATATATGCCAGCTAGTATCCTAGACAGCAGCCTAAGAAAATCAAAAGGCCTAGCTGACAAACCATTACCTTTTAAGGAATTTCCAGATAAAAATAGTCTGAGATAGCTTTTTTAGAAAGAAAGGGAAAACTTGCAACCCAAGCAGAAAAGGCAGTCAGGACACCTGGAAGTAGGATGCAGAATTCTAAGGAAGCAAAGGCCAAAACTGTCCATCAAGGAACAGGGGAAAAACATCACAGCCACAACAGGTCCAGCTCCCTTGCCCCCAGAGCCAGACTTGGATTGTCCATGCTGGGCAGGCATACAGGGAGCTGTTCATGCCGATGGCACATATCTGAGCCTACCATGCAACCAAACCACGGGCAGACAGGTGGTTCTGGAGCTGCTGCTAACTGTCCACAGCATACAAAGCAAGTGAGCTGGGAAGCGTGTTACACATACGGACACTCACTTGCACTCACCTGTCAGCAGCACTGTAGCCAAACCCAAAGAGAGAGCTTGAAGGAGGGACCTCCAAAGCCTGGAATGACATTTTCCAATTTGAATACATTTTAATTTCTGGAACAGCACAGAGAAATCAATGAAGGGTCTGACTGATGAACTACAGACCCTGTATGTAGCTAGAGACATATCCAAACCCCAGACAAATCCCCACCCATTTCCCTGGAATAAAGTGTTTAAACTGGGATTCATCCCTCATTCCTCAGAGCTGATACTACTGGGAATTGCATAGAAGGAGACAGTTTTCACCTGCTGTAGCACTGCCACCAGAAAGGGGAGAAAGCATGGGTATGAGAGAGATTCCTGTAAATATCACTTCCAAAACTCAGTACTTCCAGGAATTAAATCAGAGTGCCAAAATAGCTGTTTTGTTGGCATTTAGAACTAATCCAATACCTCCCCTTCCAGGAATAACATCAAATTTTAGTGGATAGACAGTGCTACTGCAGTGTTCATGTCTAATAGCTTTTCATGCACAGGAACACTAAGGATTTTGGTTCACCGGACTGTATATTTCAAAGTTAACTTCACACTCTCTCCACCTGTAGTCTGGTAATATTCAGACAGTCATTTATTGCAGGTGTATTAAAATGACTTGATCAATGTGTGCTCAGCAAGGTTTTAATTTTAATAGCATGACATGCATGGTATTGTAAGTCCTATCTTATAGCTCTCTTGGCTGTTATAAAGAGAATTTTCACCTCGTTGGCTTTTGAAATGCAAAATACTTCTTTTGGTTTTCTTCCATAAAACTGTTCCAGTGTTTCACTTCAAATTTTCATTATATTTTTGAAGGATTCCTCTACTTAAATTTTAATTGAATTTTCATAGAAGATTCCTTCACTCGTCCTTCAATTATACAAGTGGCTTCCACAGATTTCTTTCCTCTTAGAGTTCTTTATTCGTGTTTTGAATTCCCTCAAAATCACTTAAAAGTTTGCCAAAATTTAATTCTAATTGGTAAATAAGATTCTCCTGTTCTAAATGAATTTCTGTGAGCAACCAAAAAGAAAGAGTGGTTTTTGATTGTAAATCACACTAGAGATTATTTTAAGAAGTTTGAAATACCACATCTAACTGTATCACTTCATCTCACTAAGTTACCTCACCTCCCTTGAATCTTTACTAAACTGAGCAGTAGGTGAAAACCTCAACCGCAGCAGTAGAATTCACTGCAGTAATTTAATCAAAAAGCCAAGAGTAAACCATGATGAGTGTGTGATTAGTGCTGAAGAACAAATACTTTGGACTGGTAATTTAAGAGAAAAGGCCATCAGATACATGGCATATGATACACAGAAACTGAGCATCAGATGGACCAAAGCAGACTGTTGATTTATTTCTGACAACAAATAAGAGGAGCAGGAACGATACAAAAGCAAATAGATTTCTGTTCTGCTGTACATATATTGCAAAATGCAATGCTGCAGACTGATGTTACATTTCAGCAATGATGTTAAACAGAATGCCATTTGAGTCATTAAAGAGAGATGTTTAAAAATTGTATTTTTTAATGACAAATTATTGTACTTAAAAACACTGAATAGAACCAGGGTACTACTGTGCCAGTCTGGTATTGCCCAGAAATATCAGAACAGAAATACCTGGAACAAAACTGCACAAAAGAAAAAGAAAAAAGAAAAAAAAAAAAAAAGGAAAGAAACAGAACAGAAACTTCCCAGAACAGAAAATAGCAATTTAGATCTAGACAGGGCTGCACTGCAGCTGAGATGCCATGTACCTATGCACTAAATGACATAACTTTCCATGTCTACATTCCTTGAGAAAAAAAAACCTGAAGTGCCACGAGTTCAAGACTTGTGTTTTAGTTCATAGCACGCGTATGCAGCAAAGTTTAATTTAGCAGTGAGCAGGAGTGCTGGTCTCTCCTCAACCACAACAATTTCCTTTCCATTGTCTGATTCTGGAAGAGTAGGGACACCACAAAGAAAAACCTTCTTCATTTCCAAGGCAGCACAGCGGTTGTAAACAGGGTTCCCTCACTGACTGCTGCCACAAATCTACCTTTTTCAGACTAAGGCACAAATTGACATAACTGTTATTGATTCCACTCCCATTAGCACATGCAGGGAATCCAAACAGGTGAGAAGGTGAGAACAGGTTGATCTCAGAAGAGCCGCATGCTCCCTCACGCCTCAGGCACCTATCACAGTAGCCTTGCTTCCTTTTCCATGCTTCTCGTACCCAGATCCACTAGTATTGGTGCAATCTGTCTTTATTCAGGGGAATGGACCTAGCTTAGTTAAATGGATGTATAAAGATGTTCATAAAGATGGACAGATTATATTAAAATCTCCTGCATTACTGGAAACTTCCTTTAAAGCCTCTTTTAAATTCATCCCTCCTTTCAGGCAACTGAAAACTTATTCTTAACAGAAGCTGAACATGCTAGCCATGATCAGTACAGATTTTTTTTTAATTCTTACTTTGCACACATAACACCTGAACAGAGATGGGCATTAGCAGCAGCACAAAAGCTCTGTATGCCAATACTTTCCTTCCTCATCAGAAAAGCTGCTGAGACCATCAGGAAGAAAGGAGCCAAGACTCAAAGTTACACAATCCTACTCCAGCTTCAAGGCTTAGCACAAGCATATGGCTAAATACACTGACTGTCTTTAATAGCCCAGAAATTTCAGCAAAACACTGCATTGATCTTACAAATAACTAAATATACTGTTAACTAAAGCAAAAACCAGACGCTTGAGAGTTCTAGCCATTGCAAGAGTGAATTCTCAACTTCCTGGAGGGAGGGGGAAGAAAAAAAAAAAAAGAAGAAATCACAGGACAGCTGGATGGCCTAATTACTGCTGGATGAGAACTGATTTCAGACAAGGCTTCCAGCTCATGCTTGCTACTGTGAAACAAACAGCACTTACAGGTGAAAAGCTAAAGGCCGCTGCCCCAGATATGCCAGGTCATTCAAAATAAAATAAGCCCAGCTGTCTTCCCTTTGGTTCATAGGAAGACCAGTTCACAAATTGAATCTTTCCTTGCAGAGCCACAGCAAAAGTGTAATCGTTTTGTGATAGAAGAATAAGAAAAATGCTCACTAGGTAAGACATGGGGGGGAAGTGATTTAGCAGCCAACCATAACATGGCCAGTGTAGTCCTACAGTTGCCTGTCTCTCTCAAATTAAGAGAGGTGTCTCCAAAAAATGATGGGGAAAAAGGATCCTTGGAGAGAATTATTATCCAGGGAAAGATTAACAGGAATCATATCATGCACCCAAACAAAATTACTCTTTTCACATTTTGGCTGTCACAACTTTGTCAGAAAAAGATCAAAATTAGAGAATAAGCACAAGGAAAAAGATTCTGGAATACTCTTACCTTTCCCACTTTTGGGTCCTTAGCAGCCTTTGCACACCAAGCAGCAAAATGTTATTTATCACAACAACAGATTACCTCACAGCAATTTAATTAAAGAAATTTTAAAAAACAATCAAGACAGCCATCCCCTTTGCTCCATTTTCTAAAGTCTTATGTGAAAATACGATGACTTTGGACTATCTATTTCCCTCCTCTCTTCCTCCCTGTGAGAAGGGTTACACAGAGAAGTTCCTGCTCCACTGGCAGGCAGGTCTCTGTTACAGTGTAAGTCCCTGTTGACTTCACAGCAGATGTACCAATGGAAAAATTAATGCAAACAAAGCAGCAGGATTTCACCTCTGATTTCATTTCAGCCTCGATTTCACACAAACAAATTTCATTTTTAGTAATAAAGACAGAAAAAAATTACTAAAGACTCTCCAGGTGAGATAGATACATCATGCTTCTTGGGTAGTAAAATTAGCCAGGGTGGTTTTTTCGAGCCTCACCTTTACTAATGCACAGTCCAAGGGCTGAGCAGCTACACATAGGCTGCTGTCTGGGGAAAGCTCTGAATCTCTCCTTATCTCTGAATGCAAGTGCCTTCTTTCCATGGTCAGCTTATAAGATGTTTTATTTCAATATGGCTTTTTTTTTTTTTAAATGGGGGCATATTTAGATACCAGTACCTCGATCAAGAAATTCTACCATTTCCCCACAGACACATTAGGCTGCCTATGAGGGGACAGAAGTGAGATGCAGTCTTGTGCAAAGGATACTCTGAGAACGAGCCACCTCTTGAATTCCACAGATACCCAGCTCAGACTTCAAAAGAGATGTAAGTGGTACATATGCTGTCTGCTGGCCTTCTGCACAGGGCAAGTGTCATCCATGCTAACAGACATGCTTGTGAAGAAACAGACTACTGGGATGATACAGTCAATTTCCCTTTAAATGTATCTAAGTCTGTGAAATTCCCACATTTCTGAATGTGGGAAACAAATGAAACAAATATTCAGTACAGACAATCTTCCCAATTCTATCCCCAAGTCTCATAGTATATTTTATTTTAATTTATTTTTAACTGCCTGAGTTCTTCCAGCAGTATGACTGCATGGAAATCAAAACTGATTTTTTTTTTTTCTTATGCTTTTAAAGAAAGTCTAACTCTCAGGGCCAGAGAATTAGTGATCTCCAGACCCCAGTGTACCATAAAGTCTCAAAGACCAGAAAGCAAGTAAAAAGACTTCCATCTTTCTTTTTAAATCTTATGATTTTAAATCCAATTTAGTTACGCTGCTAGCCAATACAGAATGCTGTAGTGATGAGTCATAAAATAATGATTTTTTGTAATAGAGAGTTTTCACCAGTCATGCACACTTACAGAGAGAAATAGACAATCCAAGTGCAGTAATTTTCTGTGAAACAGTACTTTAGCTGGTCTGCACATGTGCATTGATTCACCTGTTTTAAATTGACCTGTGTCATTCTTCTGTCAGAGTGGTAAAAACCAAGACCAACTCCATGTAAGTCATGGCACCAAACAGTCCCTTGGTAAATCCCAAATGGATGCCTGTTACCTACCAGGAGAACAGGGCCCTCGCCTAAGGGGGGAGCTATGGGAACTGCAGCAATGGAAATAATTGCTCATACACAGGCCAGATGATAGGTGCCCCTTGGAGCTGCCCTGCAGCAGGCAGTGCAGGTGGCACAAGCAGCCTCCTGATTCTTTATCTGAAACCTAGAAGCATCTGGAAAAAGACACATTTCAGCAGTGCAGCAGAAAGACACCATCATTCCTGCTGCTTATCTGCAGGAATCTCCTGGGAGCGCTTCTTCCTGCATAAACTGTAATTACAGGGGCCTAATCAGTAAATTCCATGTTATATTTCATCTCCTTAAACGTCTATGTTACTTTCAATCCTTCCCTCTTATAATAGATCTGAGTGAATATGTAGAAACAAAATAAGTGAAGAAATAAGCAAGGGCTCCCCTTTAAATGGAGTGGGCTTGTTTCCAAGGCCACACAGAGAAATAGAGGGACTTAATACTGTAAGTGAACTACAGCTTCAGTCACCTAATACATCTGCAGCAACTGTTTTGGCACCATGTCTTTGAGCCAACAAAGGTTTTATTAAACATCATTTGTGTATACAACTTCTTTTTTTAATGACCTACATAGAGGCTACTATGATATAGTGGCTGCATGTGGACTGGGGAAAAGTTTCAATTATAGAAGCTCTCTCTATATTTAAAAAAATCTTTGTTAGTCTTCTGTCTGCCAGTCTACTGAAGCAGCCAATTTGGAAAAGCACCTTGTATGAATACCACAGCAGTCTCTGAGCACTGTTGCCATCTTCCATCATTTAGCAAGGCATAAAATCCCCAACTGCAAAACCAGCCCATCCACAACAGTATGTTATGCAATACCTGTTTGCATATATTCGGCATTGCATTGAATCCCTGAGGAACAGTCATCTCTGCCATGTTTATCTGCTGCAGTTTGGAAGGCAATTCCTTCCAGCTTGCAAAAACAAAGTAGAAAGGGAAGTTAATATTTATTCTGTTCCCTTATAGATATCCACCTTTCAAACAGAGACTCCCTTTTTCACAGTTCAACCAAAACACACAAACAAAAGAGAGGGGGCTGGTGGGAATTTGAAGATTTTTTTTTTTTATATTTGATTTTTATACATTTACTTAATAGGGTATTTAAGTGTTGTAAACTAAATTCAATACTCAATTCAAGTAGAAGTTAGTCTCAGAGACATCAGATATATTGGAACAGATTTTTGAGAATTTATTTTTCAGCAAGTTTTTTGAAAAATCTGGCTAGATTGCCAGTGATATTGTTACTCTCCCATCTTTTTCATGGGGTTGCACATTAGTCAGCGTCTTGAACCCATCTGTGGAACAACCTCTAGTGCCTGAATAGATTTGAATCTACATCTTTCAGGTGAATGCTCCAATGTCTCCTATGAAGCTATTCTATGAATGATTGAATAGTCATTTCACACTGCTAGCACTAGAAAAATCCTTCCCTAATCAGACTTTAAGTATCTGTGGCCCCTTTATTGCTGTCCCATGCCCTTTCCCAAGCCTAAAGGGAACAAGATGAAGATACAAATCTCAACTACAGACTCACAGCCACCCAAGGAGACATCCTGCCAACCTGAACTGCACCTGGAAAACAGCGTGACAAACTGAGCTCATCCTTAGCAATCTGCATATAAAAGTAGCTTAGCTCATATTATGCCACTCCCTACACATTCAAGTTGATGTGTACTCAAGCTGACCTTTGCACTTCTGATATTGTAGAAACAAACACCTTCAGATTTCATAATGCTCAAGACTAGAAGACTAATTCAGATGACATTCAAAATATTCAGTGCTGTGATATGCCAGATAAGTCAGTTACTCACTGTTCTTCACCCAATATATAACATTTTTGTTGATTTTTATTTCCCCCATAGCTTTCCTTTCTCATGGAGTTCCCAGCTCAAGCCCATACAGCCAGCTGAGCTTTTGGAAGGGCACACAGTCAAATATGTGTTATGTAGACATTGCAAAAATATTCCATTTCACTACACTTTGCATCCTAGTATTTGCTGTAACCCTTCTACGCAGCACAACATGAAGCAACTCATCAGGGGATATTATACAAATGGCATCCAGTAGCAGAAAAACAATCCAGACCATCCCATCAAATCAGTAACTTTTGGAGCTAATCAGCATATAGAAATACTCCTGGGGGTTTAGGAGCATCTCAACAATAATCAGAATTTCCCTGGCTGAACTGCTCATAGGAAATATTTCTGGAGTGAGAAATTCAAACAGTTTCCAGAAATCCTTGGATACTACCTGGTTATTTATATATATATCCAACACTTAGCCTGGTATGAACCAGTAATTGCAACATACAGGGAGCATTCTTCTGCTTTCCTTAATTCTGCATTTACACATTCATTCTGGAATTAAAAATCAAAAAGCAAGATTCATATAGGACTCAACCCATCTCTTCTTTTTATCAGATTTGCAAAGTTATAAAAGTGATTACTCTGAAGGACTGCAGTACAGCTTCATGTGTGCAGGTGGAATCTGCCCTTCTGAGCCCATCTCCATTGCCATTCAAATCAACAACCATTAGAAAACAAGTAATCAAAAAACTATGTGCGAGGGTCAATTCTGCACTCAGATACCTCAACAGATTTGAGGGAATTAGTCAGGGTTAAACCCTGTGAATGCAAAAAAGAAACTGACCTGTGGACATTTTGATCACAGTAACTTTCATCAGAAACACAGAATTGCTATTTCATTATTGATTATTGGATACTTTTCACATTGATTACAGCTAGATTCAAAAGAGTAGGCACATAAAAAATAAAATGGAGACAGACTAGTGAGAAATTGCCACAAACAACAACATAAAAGCACTCAATAAAAGAAACTTGTGCTGAGGAGTTCTTGACATAGCTCTCCTGATGCTGAGACTTACAATCATATTCTCCATTATATATGTATATATATTTATTTTGCCAATAGAGTAGCCACAATAACACACACAATTCGTTTTGACACCAGCAATAGGTTTCTTGGCTTTCTCCCATGATTTACAACCAGAATAACAGTCTCCCTCACTTTCAGACACTGGAAAAAAAAAATCAATTTGTTCAAGCTTATTTGAACTGTGCTTTGCCACAAGCTGTCCTTTCTCACATTACATCATTCCAGCTACTACCAGGCAGAACTTCAGATGCTTTCACTCAGCAATTAAGTCTTTCATTTCTTGTACTATCATTTAAAATATTAACCATAATTTCCCTCCTAAACAGGAAATTGAAAAGCCTCTGGCCACCATCTACCAAGAGACTAAATAATGCCTAGGCAAATTAAGTTGCATTTGTGTTCCATTTAATTTCATTGCTTTCCAGTGCTACCATTTGCCAATAGGATGTACTTGAATAGGAAGATAAAAACCAGCACACGTTTCTGAATGTATAGAATGCATCTGAACATAATTAGTTGATGAGAACTATAATTAATATGCAAATAAATCATACGTGAGCATCTCAAAAATGTATGAAGTAATAATAGGCATGGACTGACTTCATACCCAGAGACATTTGTTCCATTTAAAGAAATGTTAGTCATGTGTTAGACTTGTGAGGGCCCAAAATGTCCCTGACAGTCCAGAATGTGATGGCTTCCATGAGTAGCACATGTAGGTGGGACCTGTTTTACCACAGTAACTTTATTATAAGTTGCTGCATGTTCTGTGTCACATCAGGGATGAGGTCTCCTGCCAATGACAAAAAAAAAAAAAAAAAGCTAGTCCCTATTCAGTTTCTGCTCAGTACAGTGACTAGGATACAATTAGACTATGTCTACACTGTGGACTGCAGGCTGGCACAGGGATACCAGAGTTAGTGGTAAATAAAGCAGCTGAGTACCAGAAAGTCTCTAGCTGAAGCAACTCTGTAGTCAGCATTCACGGTGACAATGCCAAAGTGGCCTGACTGCTGCTAATACTTCAGCAAATTTGCATGAACCAAGGATGGTATTGCTCCCCAAATGCTGCAGTCTGCAATGGAAGAGTCCTAACCTGCATCCTTTGATTTCCCTATCCAGTAAATTGCAACAAACTGAATGTTAGGTGTTATTAGACAGGAACAGAGTACAGGAAAAAGAATGTCAATATGCTACAGTGCAACCTGATGCAACCACATCTTAAATATTCATGTGATATTTTACACACACGTGCATGTGCACACACACACTCATAAAAGGTACAATAGCAGTGGAAAAGGCTCGCATAGTGCAAGAATTAAGGGCTGTTAAATGAAGCTAAAAAGTGGTAGGTTCTAAACAAAGACAAAGAGGTTACAGATTTCTAGTTAAACTATGGTACGGGTAAATTCCTGACAAAGGATGTGGCACATACTAAAGTTTATGAAGTTTAAGGGGAGACTGCACAAGTTAATGAAAGAGAAGCCCCAAAAGGTTACTAAATAATAGAAGCCATCTCTGCTTTGAAAGTCTCTGAGCTGCGAACTATTGAAAAGCTATCAAGAGTGTTTGGACAAAGTATTCCTACGTACTTGCCCTATTTGTAAATTCTTTAGGCACATCCACTTCTGGTCATTGCTGCAGACAATAATTGGGCAAGGTGCACCTTTAGTCTGAACCTGTATAGCTACTCTTATGTTTATGTCTTTACAATGGTATCATTGTAGGGCAGGCTATCACAGCACTAGTTTAATCTAACATGATCAAGCAGAGCTGCAGAAATATGTCAGTACGGGCTTTAGCACAGAGTTCATACCCAGAGTAAATTAGTGAGTGGCCAGGAAGCCAGGAAAATTAGCCAATGCTAAACTCAGTCCTGCTGTGACTGGACAGTTTCTGGCACCTCAGCAAAAAAAGTGGTGGATTTCAGCCACAAATATGCTGAGTTTATGAAACATGGATCAGTCGGAAGCATTTTAAGTGTCCAGCTTTGAAACAATGGAAGCACACCCCAATCTAATATTCTTCATGAAGCATATGTGAGAAACTGTAAAAAGCACAGAGAAAACAAAAGTAAAAGTTAAGCCATGAGAGGTAGGGCTTTTTTGTTTGTGCTTGTTTTTTAAATCAGATCCTATCTTCAAAGTAGGGATTTAAGACACTCCCCATGCATAATTTCTGGCACGTGTGCTTATAATATCTTGTTGACATTTCACAGCTATACCTCAGCAAATACTTCAGTCTGTTGGTGATTATTTATTGTTAGACATACATCAACTACAGAATATTTAATTTCAGTAAAATATTATTCTGAGTAAGGAGACAGGGCCTACACTACAAAACACTACAGGTAATTCAATACGGCAAGCAGAAGACTCAATGATTTCCCTCTGTAACTGGTTACTGCAAACTGTTGTACTCTGTGATCTTTTAAATCATAATGGCCATGGCCATATATAAAACTGTATATTCCCCCACATCAATTCCTACTGGTGAATATGTTTATTAGTATTCAAATGAGTCAAAAGTTTAACATTCTGCATCACTGTATGGAGCTTGATGCTGCACTCTGACATAAGACCTTCTGTAAAAGTCCATAGGAGATCCATGCCAGTTATCAACATTTCCAACCACAACTATGGAGAGGAGAAAAAAAAGAAGAAGAAAAAAAATCACATGCCCTGGCACCACTCCCCTCTCAAAATCATAAGCTTGACTTTTCTTTTAACCACACTGCTGCTTGACCTTCTCCGTAATCAAGACTTCAGGCTGCTTTCTCCAGAAACATCATTTCTATGTATATTTGATACCTCAAGCTGTTTCTTATGTTGTTTATTTTCAAAGCAGAAATGAACAAGAAGACAACAATAACTGGTATTGTCTGAAGAGGAAGTTGTATTCTCACATAGTCAAATAAAAAAAAAAGTGACTGTAAATTAATGTGTCTATTGCTTACACATTATTCCTGCTGGAGGCCCACTCTGGATTTCTCCTGTGCAATGGGAATTCTGTCATTGGCTTCAGTGGAAGTAGACGTGGATCTCTTCGGCAAGATCCACTGACCACTGAAGTCATCAGAAATCTTTCAGTTGGCTTGGGCTTTGTGTTACATTTCAGTGTCAACTCCTGACAACCTGTTCTAGGTCAAAGTCAAAATAGTTTTGCCTGAACAAGACTGCAGGCCAACGTATTCTATTTCTATAACCTACAACAGAATTATTCACTCCAGTTAGGCCCATTATTTACTACAATAACTGATGCTAGAATCATTTAGTAATTCAGTTTATTATAGGATAATTATCATTGTAAAGCTAGCATAACCACAATTCTGGTTCTATAAAAACTGTGCAAATCACAGACTGAGATGGCAGCATCTCCTAACACCAGCTATGGCCAGCTCTAGACACAAAGTAGACAGTGGCTTCCTGGAGGTGGCAAAGTCACAACAACAACAACATAAAATGTCCCTCTGGCACCATCTTTCCTGGTTGCTCTGGGGTGTTGAGATTGAACAAGTTCCCCACCTGTATGATAAGCAGCAAAGATGCTGCCAATGGGTATTGCTCTGTGCCTGCTTCCACCTTCACCCTCCTGCTGCTGCCCTGGGAGATTTTGCAGCAGTGACCTGGGCTGAGGGATGGCAAAGGCACCCACCCCTACATTCCCATTGCTTCACCTGCCCCCCAACCAGCAGCTCTTCCCTGGTTTCACAGGGCCAGGCAAAACAGATTTTGACCCTCAGGCAAAATTCTGTTCTCACAGTAATACGTCCTAAGCAACCTTGAGCAGCCTGGAGCCAGCCCTTATTTAGATACATGTTAACTTTTGGGTGCAAATGTTAAAATGAAAATGTCACCCAAAAGTTAAGCATTTAGAGCTAAAATGGCAACATTTGGATCTTGGTGACAGGTAGTAATTTGTGGGGCACAGAACACTGCAAACCATGACCCCAGTTAGCAGCCCACATAAACAAAAACTAGACCAAAAATTGGGGGCCTAGTAGAGGCTTTCACAAACACAACCTTAAGGTTAGGAATACATTTGCAATCCTTGGCTGTCATCATTACACTTGTTTCTAGCATGACTCCTCATAAAGAGGTTTCTGAAAATGTGGATTTCAGAATCATCTTCTGAACTCTGAGGAAGAAAAGGCTCTATTATCTGCTCTTCCAAATGCAATCAACAAAAGCACTGTACATAAAGTGCTTTACTACCTCATGGCTAAAACTCTTCCTCCTTGCCTTCTCGAGCTCTCCACACAAAGCAAATGATGACTATCAGACATAGTCTTGGAAGACAAAAGTAGCTTTAGTAGCCAAAGCATTACCTTTTTTTTAGCCTTCACTGTTATTTCATTATCTTTAATCAATTAATAAATTACGTCTATTAAGACACCCATGTACAGCTACTCACTCATGAGTAGTAGACCCATGAACTGCACTCAACTACTTGGACTTGGTTCTTTGCCATTCCTTACCATGAGAAAAGAGAACTGTGATTAGGTAGCAGGGAGTTCTCTTTAAGAGGGGAGAATTTTTCTATGTATGAAATTACTGGTGTTTATGCCATGGATCCTACTCTTTGTTTTCCTACAAAAAGAAATATTTTCTTTTTCTTGCACTAAATCATGCATGCACTATGCAACCTGGCCTTCTTTTCAGGAAGCTGACTGCATTTGCATAAACAATAACAGTCTAATGTTTATCAAGTCATTAATTCTTCATGAAAGCATACAGCTGTATAAAAAGGCTTTTTTATCCTTAGAAAAATTCAAGTGTAAGTGTTATTAAAAAAGAAGGCAGTTGCATGATTGTAGATCTTGGAGATTAAAGATCATCAGGGCTAGCAAATAAAGCAATCAAAACAGAAAATTTATGGAGAGAGACAGACTTTCACTGATTTGTTACTTCTTCCTTACTGCACAAAAGTTGTATTTACATACAGATATAATTCCAGATTAGAAATAAAACTTTATCTGTTGTATTTTAAAATAAGCCAAATATAAAAATTTTATTTAAATGAAAGACTTGCAGTGGCATTATAAAATAGTAAACCAGTAGGAAATTCTCAAACATATGCTTGCCTACAGCTTTTATAACTGAGTCAGTTTGGGTAGAAAAGCTACCTGTACATTTTTTCCTCCACATCTTGTCAGTCTTCCCTTCATTATTATATTCTTTAAGAGTCTTTAAATATAATTAATACAAAGACTTATAACTGTATACAGATGAAAGTGACAGAACTTTTCCACAAACTTCACTCTAAAAATCTTTAGATTTCTCATTTAGCCATTACAATTTTACTTTTCTGTGAAATCTTGTGAAGGAAGTTGTTAGTAATGGTTGAAAGAGGACTGAAAGCATATTATGCTTCTGCTATTAATTCTCACTTTACTGTTGAAGTTTCCTTCTTCCTCGAGTGCCTGGGAGGCACTCACATATACATGTTTCAAACACTAACCCATACGATATACATTATAGTGAGACAGTTGTAGTGCCCGTAATGCCTCCTGCCAACAATCAAGAACCTCAACATACGGGCCTGGCATTTCCAAGGGAAATGGAGACAGTTTGGGATAGAACTTGGATCCTGCCAGGAGGAGACTGAGGTTATCACTCAACAATCAATGCATGCCTCCAACATAAAGAGAGGCAGGTGGAGTTAAAGAAACACAGAGGAAAGGCAGAGCCAGAAAATCCTATCTCACCAGCACCGCAGAAGTGGGATTCAATGAAATGTACACAGAGAAATGTAAAGTGGTCCCCTCTTTCTCACAATTAAATAGAAGGCTTCAGGCATGTGCTAGAGGTTTGTATCAACTCCCCACGCTGGTTCCAGTTTTTCCTCTTTATCATAATGTAATATATGTAGTCCAGATTCTGATCCCCTTGCTGATACTGAGTACCATCCCTGGGTACGGCAAGACAAACAATTCAGGATGGAATGGATCTGGAGGTGAATATACAGCCCCACTGGTTACTACGTTGCACTCCAAGCATTTAACTGACTACATAAATACTCTGTTCTGGTATAAGTGCTGCAAACTTTTACTCCAATTTAGCCAGCTTACTCTACAAAGGCTTCTTTTGAGTTCAATAGGGCTGTGCATGGAGTCACACTTTGAAGTCAGACCAGTAGCACCCAATACAATGCAATTAATGCCTTGCAATCAAAGAAATCTGTATCCCAAAAAATTCCTTAGTCTCCAGACAGTATGGAAAGTTTTAAGATAAGTGGAAAACATGGTCTTTCTTCCCTTATTTTATAAAAGGCACTAAAGCCTCCTCTACCAGCAATGAGCCGTTGCCATAAATCTAAATGAAGAAAGCCTGTTCACTGAGCAAAGACAAAACAAGTTACTGTATATCACAGCAGAGGAAGGATCTAAAGATCAAAGGGTAAATACCATTTCCTGCAATGTGTTTTTCCAGGATACAGCTGACTCAGCTTCTGAGTTGCTCTACAGTAGAGAAGGAAAAGCTATGAAAGGGTGGGAGCAGTGCATGTTTAGGTTCTGGTAGATAAACACCCAGACACACACACAAAAAAAATCCCATGCTTGTGTAGTGGAATCAATGTCTGTAGCCATTTGAAATGGCCCCTTTTTTCTATTTTGTCTTTTTTTCCTAGTATTTCATTTGATATGTTCTTCTCCCATATTAGGCCTTTTAGGCTCACTCGAAGTCAAACAAATGAGAAGTGTGCCTATGGATTCAAACTCCTAACTGCATGCCTTGTTTTGCTACAAAGAGCAACACTTACTTGATGGCTCCTGATGGCCTGTGGATAAAGGCCACTTCACTACTCTATTCATAGTACAGCATGTAGCTCTCTCCTTAAATCTAAGAGAAATATTGTACAACATTATACGATGATGATGTACAGAGAGAAAAACACATCACAAAACCAGCTACAAACACAAAAGTAATAGCAATTTTGTAAGAGCTTTTTGAAAGGCTTCAAATTCCAGCTCTCAAAGTTATCAAAGTAAAGCCTCTCTCCTCACTGCATTATATTCTTTACCTGTATTGATTATTCCTTTATTGCAATGCCCCTAGGTTTTCCCAAGAGGTTCTTACAGAGCATTAGGGACTGCAAGCGCTATGGATTCTAGCAAAAATGCTGTGAAACAGAGAGCAACAGAAGTGATCTGGAGTCCTTCTCACACACACTGAACCTCTCAACAACACTTCCCACACAGTCGCTCTCAGGGACAAAGATGCTTCTCTATTGCAAAGGAAAAGATGGGGTAGGAGTAGACGTGCTGCCACTGTGGGAGGGTTAAATACCATGCTTAACAGTGCCAGCTTTCAGAACAAACACACAGCCAGGTGCTACAATAGTTTGAGACTAGGCAGCAAGACCCTTCATAACACACTGCCCACATCACCAGTCTCATGAGAGAGCCCCTGAGCAAGCACCCACAGAGTCAGGATGCTATAGGGAGTGCTGATGGGCCGGGAGCTAGGAGGCAAAATTCATTTCTGAAGCCATTCACTCTTAGGACTACACAAGCTGCTGTTTGCCAGATGACCCAGTTCTGCAGTCAGAGAGTATCTCAGCTCAGAGCAAGAAAGGAGATAGAACACGTTAATCATGGAAACACTAGTGTTATTCGCCCACTCAGGTAGGTGAGGTATACAGGTCTAAAAAACAGAGCCCTGCAAAAGCCAGCCATAGTCTCTCTCAGAAGAAACAAACATGATTAAGACAGTCTTTCATTCTCCTTTTCTTTTTTTTTTTTTCCTAGGAGGAAGGAACTGAATGTACATCTGCCCTGGCCTCCTAACACTGAACAGTCAGCAAGGGCCGCGGCTACTGCTGGGCGGAGGCACACACACCAGTGCGGGTCACAATTCAAAAGTCATCATGTAGCCACGGTTCCCACCTGGCAGACTGAGATATTCCTGTAAGCATGGCGAAAATAGCCAGTGCCATGTGGTAACTGTGGGTGAAGTCTAACTTTTTCAAATGGTGACTACCACAGCCAGCCCAGAGCAAAGAGGGCTCCTACGTTTGTTTTTACCCCAAAGCAAGGGCCTGAGGTTTTTCTTTCTTCATTTATTTGTTTTTCCCTCACAGCTAAGGACTGCACTCCTTTTGTTCTGGAAGCCAAGGGCTGGTTTGTGTTACATTCCCCTGACAACCAAGGTTCTATGGCAGGTTTTCCTGACTCAAGAGGCAGACCAGTTATTTACTTCAGCGAAAAGAGACAGCTTCAGGTGTGCCCCAGAGTGAGATACCCCCTGGTTTAGGACAATGTTTAAGGACAGTATTTACCCTTGTTTGTCTTTGTTGGAGTAGCCAGCAGTGGTAGAGACCCCTTCTTATCTGTTCTTCACATTATCAACTGTCCACTTAGGTTTGTGAGTGCCCTACCTAGATGCTACCCGGAGAGTCCTTGCAGACAACCAGTGCAGCTACATGACTGCACCTCTGGTGTCCCTCTCCTGTGATCACAGTCAACATCCACAAAGAATGGGTAATTCTCTCCACCACTCCTACTTTTAGCAGTCCACAAGCTGATAAGCCATTTCTTTCTGTCAACATAGCATATGCCTTTACCTCCAGAAGCACAAATGCACCCCTCTGGTCATATTGATAACATCTATGGAGATGGACTGACTTCACAATTATCAGCCTTCTTCTATATTCACGCCACCAATACTTTGTATCAGAACATGCCTCCTCCTCTCCCCTATGCAATAAATACTAACAACCATTTTGCTGCTAATCCAGAGGCATTGCTTCATACTCCCAAAAGCTCTTTCAAGACAAGTTATGCTTTATTCTCACTCAGGAGGAGCAGGATAGTTTCTACTAATATTGTCTGTTCTATTGCCAAAATGGAAACCACTTTTTCCTTACATTAAACTATATCAGTATACTTAAATACACTCTACCATGCAGAAATCTCTATTCTTTCTTAGTTTTATATAGCAACTTTCAGTCCAGTGGTTTTCATGCAAAGGTTTTATTTTAAAGGCTCAAAAAGAAAAAAAAGAAAAAAAAAATCGCAGAAACTGAGGAAAAGGTGAGATTGCAGCTATATTGAAATGACATCAAGTGAATGCAACTTAGTAAAAGACAGTGACATTGTACATTGACATTAAGGTGTCTTTTTAAAATATCACAAGTACAATCAGTTTTGGCACTGTCTGAATCCAAGGTTTCTCCCTGGTTTTGTTTTTCATATCTTTTCTGAGCATTAAACAATTCAGCCAACCACTTAACTCTAAGCATGTGAGTAGTCCCACTGAAATGAAAGTTAAGTGCTTTCTGAATGTGAATTATCCTTAGTTCTCAAAAAGCCATTCAAATTGTATTTAAATGTAGAGAACTTTTATACCTGCAAAAATCTAAAAGTAAACAATTTACTATGGAAGTTTATAGCAAGCACTTCAACTAGGCAATAATGTTGACACTCATTGGCTTAGTTCTTTATTTTATGGGGAAAACGTACAGAAAAACTCACTCCATTTACCAATCCTTTGGGAGATTTTCATTACTGGCCTTATATAACAGCAATTGAAGATAGAAACAAAATATTATTTAACAAGGTTTTATATGACAACATAAAGAGTGACTGCTAGCTGAGTGTTGATTCAGACATATTTCTGCCAAGGTCACTTCCCTGCCAAAATATACCTCCAATAACCATACATAACTTTTATTTTTAATAAATAACCACTAAATGGTTGTATAAACAGAGTAAACTGTGGGTAACTGTAGTTTATAATGAATATCTGTTGTAGCAACATTAACAAATACCTCGCACAGACTGACTGCAAGTCAGTGCCACCGTCACTAGCTTGTTGGTTGGTGGCAAACCAAATGATGTTGGAACATATCAGTGGTTTCCCTTGGTGAGAAATCTACATTCTCACTACATAAGCTTTCACACTCCTGAAGTACCCCTTATGTTTGTACTTTTCAGACATTTGGCTTTGGAAAGCTTACAATTTATAAAGGAATAGTCACTGACCCAGAAAGTCACTGTGGCAAGACTGTTCCCTATACCCTGCCCAAAACATAAACACGCTTATATGGAAGCCGTGTGGTATGAAGTTTCAAATAGGAGTCTGGGATTAAAAAGAAGTCAGCTACCAACTCCTTGTGTGACCTTGGGCAAGTCTTTCAACACCCTTATCCTTCAGTTCCCTAACTGTGTAACTAAGAGAGTGATGGAGAGGGCTTTGTGAAGGTTATTGATTGATCTCTGTTTGCAAAGCCTCCTGAGATGCCACTGGGAAAAGCATTAAACTGTATGTGTTTAAAGGATCAGTGTATGTTATTACATTATTATTCAAATAACGGTAAATACATTTTACAAAAAATTGAGGAGAAAGGAAGAGAAAAATAGTTGCAGACCAACCTGCAAAAGAGGACTTATATTTGGTACATTACGTCTGATCTTGTAGCAGCACTTAAAGAAAGCATGAGGAGACCCTTTTGTAAGAGACAGACAGACCTTTATATTAAAGGATTAAATGAGCACTGAACAAATAGTATGTGGAATTCCAGATATGCTGATACTAATGGAAGAAATAGTGAAGATGGCAGAAGAAAATTTCTGTTTTCAAAGATATCAAATGCATTTGTACTAGGTTGGCCTTTTCCTGGTGAGACTCCATTAATTTCCTGGGTCTTGCAGATGCGTGTGGTCCATTTGCATGATGCATTTAGCCCATTGCCCCTCCCCCCAAAAAATTATCAGGTCATGCTTTTCTTAATTTATTCCATTTCTCAAGCTTCTTCTTACATCTTAAAATAGTACTGTCATTCCTACCTCCCTGCAGCCAGGGAACTTCTCCACTGCAAATTATCAGTATGTTCTATAAGCATTTTTTTATTGCTGTACTCTGGAATTATTATATAATCAAGTTTTGCAACAAGTAACACAGAATACAAAGGTGCCTTTTCTCAAATATTTCTCTCTCAAAAACAAATAACAAAAGAAAGCCACCTTGATTCCCCATGACCCAAAAATTTGCAGTAACTGCTTTGGTAGAATAACAGGATTCCTTTCATTTTTATTGTTATAATCCTTGTAAAATAATGGCCAAGGACCAGGTTCTGGTACCTTTATTGACAGAAAATAGCATTGAAATCTGAGAATCTTCCAATTGACTTTGACAACTTGCAGAGTAAGGCTATTAAATTAACCAAGTCACATCTGTGAATTCTAAACAAAGACCCCAACATATGGCTTGACACCTTTGCCACTGCTGTTAGAAAACGTATGTATTTACTTATTAAGCTTAGACATTGAAATAGATTTATAGCCTATTCTAACAATAATAATGAAAAGTTGTGTCTCCAATTAGTCAAAAAAACTATATAGCATATGTTTCTGTAGACCCAGATATTAGTCAAGATGTGGGCATTTGCAGCATAATTCTCCCACTAAACCTATAACATCACCTTTAAATGGAGCTGACAGTTCTTCCCATCTGTGGCTAGGAACTCAGCCTGCTTAACAGTAAAAGCTGTGGTAAAAAAACTCACCCACTCCACCTGCCTCATACAGAAACAGCCAAAATGTGCTCCACTTACTTACAGTTTTGTTAAATGAAGTAATGTCCATTGGGGACTGAACAGAAACTATCACACCTCTTTTGCACAGGACCATATAGTTGATATGTGGCCTAACATGTTTTAAACTAGAGCTATATAAACAAAGCAGAGCAGCCAACTCCCAATATTTGACCTTGATTTTATCTAACGCATCCAAAGGTAGATTCACTGAAATTTTACGAGGACTTTGCATTCATTTTGCCTTTTTTCATGGGTCGCTGTATCAGCACACTCAATGGCTATTATGCTTAGCTAAGTTTAGAATATTGTGTCTGGTTCTGAAGCACATTGGCTCTTTCCAACTCTAAATAAACCACTGAAAGGCTTCAGGAAGCTTTTCAGTATTAGAGCACACACAGCTAACTTGCAACAACTGGAAAGGGTTTTTGTATTGTGTGTTTGATGCAGACCGTGGGCTTTGGGCAAGGCCAGGGAGTTGGACATTTAGGGGGGGTCTGTATATATATATATATATATATATATATTATTTTTAACATGTGGGAATCCTTTGTCACAGGCAATATTTGAAAAGCTGCCTAACAATCACCAGGAAAATGGCAGATAAGATGGAGAAAAAAAGCTGGAGACCAAACCACGGTGCTATGTGACAAATGCACATTCACAGCAAGGCCTGTACAATTGCTAGGAACACTCAGCTGCCCAGGCAGCATCCCTCCTCCTCGGGGACAAAGCCACATTGCACTTTCCAACTCTTGCCTACAGCCCAGTCTGTATGGACTCCATGGGGAACCATTTAACTATCTCTCTATAGCCTCTGAATCCTTCAAACTCAGGCTTAGGGGTTAACTGGGATGTGTGTTCCCCTAGTCCCCTGCAAAGGGGGAAAGCCCAGTCCTTCAGCACAATGCTCTAATCTTAAGTTCAGTGTAATGCGACAGAGGAGATACTACTACCTTGTGAAGCAATAGAAAAGTTCCTGTATGGTTTTGAAAGCGTCTCTTTTCCACACCGACTTTCACAGACATGCTCCTCCATCCCCCGGGTTGCAGCACACCTGCCCATCACTCACAGATGCTTTCAAATTCCTGAATTAGAACACAAGTGGAGCTCAAGGCACTATACCATGATTACTTCAAACATTACAACCTGTGTGGGTTTTAAACACTGCCACTGGTCCCAGAAATGGCTGTTAAAAGTACTAATGACTGGGATAAGGCCCTTTAAGAAACAAGAAAGCACACTGATGTCTTCCCTTTAGTGTTATTTTTCACTCTGCATATTGTTCAACTAAAACAGCAACTTCAAAGTCTCAATGCATAATAAGCATCAGACAGAGGGAAAGGAGAAGACATGCGAGCTTAACTCCAAGCTGCTGTGAGTTGATTTCACACCAAACTAGACAAAACACAGCAAGTCTTAAGGCTCTTTGAAAGGACAGAGTTTATCTCAGGTTGCGATTTGGCCCAGTTGGCTGACATTTTAACTCTCCATCTCAGCCTGAAACTTGGCAGACAATACAAGTTTCTTTTTCTCCTCAGTGAGGTATCTGATTTTCTTTCTGAGTATTCAAACAATTGGGTCTAAAGTTCACTTTTGGGGTATAGACATGAATTGATTTGACAAGATAAATTACAAGAAAACAACAAACAAAAATGTGCTAACTTTAAAGTATGATATGAAGTCAGTGCTAAAGCTGAATCACCATTAATGTTCTCCTCACAAGAAAATTATTTCCTGGAGGCAAGATCAGCAGCCGCAGCTTCACCTGCACACAGACAGCAATGGCCAGCAGCAGCCAGGGCTCCTCAGGGCCGGGCCGGGGCGGGGCAGGCCCAGCATCAGGCACCAGTATGGGGATGGGCCAGGCAGGGCTGCAGTAGAGCTGGAGACCAAGATCAGGACGAGAACCATTGCTTAGACCCTGGGCTGGGCTTAAATAGGGCTCCTGGGCCCAACGGCAGGTGTGGGGAAGCTCCAGGTGAGGCTGAACAGGGCAATTAAGGCCCTCAGGCCCTGCCCGTAGCAACCTGTTACAGGGACTTCCAGAAAGCAGGTGTGAAACACTGGGCTGGATCTCACCTTCAGCTTCCAAATCTGGCAACTATCCCCTCAGGGTTTCCAGTGACTCCCAGTTTTAAAACATTTTTCCTCTTTTCTCAAATGGCCTTGCAATTATGCCTGATTTTGTAGGCGTTGTTTAAGCCTGACAACTAACACGTGAATTTGACGTTGAACACAGAATCAGTTAAAAGAAGTGGGGAGAGGGAAAATACCTCTTTGGTTATACAGTGCCTCCCATGCCAATGGAGAGTTGTTGCCAAAACTTTTCTGCCCTTTGAAACCATTCAAGCCATGAGACTTCCACCAGCTCCTCAGGAGGTAATTCTATACCATATGAAGTGACGTTTCCTGATAGCCTAAATTTTCTTTTGCTCAATTTCATGCCTTTATTCCTAATAATACACCCTTCAGGCATCCTAAAAATCCTCTCTCTTCTTAACGTTTGGACCCTTGCAGTATGCTAGACAGTTCACATAACCCCTTTAGTCATTGTTTCCTCATTCAGATATTTCTTTTGGAAAATAAACTTGGCAGAGACCAGAAGACAGCTCTATTACTGTCAAACCTCCTGTGAATGCAACTGGAAAAAGAAAAGCTCCTCAGTTAAGTACTTCAATGTGCAAATAACACACTTTGGAGTTAACAGCAATCCCCAGAGTGGTGATTCTCAGAAGCTCTGTACGTGGAAATCTCACTCCGGGACAGAGAAGGAGCTTGAACCGGCTTAAGAATTGAGGAGGAAGATAGTGTGTTCTCATCACTAAAGCACATGAGTTGGATTATCTGAAGCTACTCCTGGCTCTGCCATCAAACTACTGTGTGGTCTCCTGTGCCTTTGTTTCCCTATCTATCAAATGGGTTTATGGGAATTTGGCTTCTTTTTTTTTTTCCTCTTCATATTTCTTTTGAGTCTCAGATTTCAACCCTGGGGCAAGCAAAGAATTGAGGGGAAAAGTGTACTGCAGAAAAAAATTCCCTGAAGAACGCCTTGAGCCCTAAAAGCATCAGCTTATGTACTACATATAAAGTTCAAATACTGAAGAAATTAAAAATTTCCTCCTGCTCACTTCATGAGGAGGAAACAAAACACTTCCCAAACTCAAGGCAGAATTTGTGACAAAGGTCTATCAAAGGTCTGTAGTGTGGTGCTGACATTCCAGGTTTGACTGGGAAGTGAACAGGAGAATGGAAATCTGTCAAATGATGTGATGGACTGCTTCCTTGCTCTCCATCCAGCACGTGAGCACTGATGTAAGTGGTAGCTGGGGTGTGACTAGAGTACCTTGTCTGGAAACATTCTTGGTGCAAATCTCAGCACCACTATGCTATGTTGGTATGATACTGACACACTAGTTTAGAGGAGATGAGAAGCACCATTAGTTTCCCTAGTCACTAAACAGCTCCAGCAACCACAACACTCACCAGAACCTAAACCCCAAGCTAAATTTTGTACTGAGTTTGCAGCACCTATCCCTGCTCATTCATCACTTCCTACAGATAGTATGTCTACTAACCACCTCGGCATCAGCACCCAAAACCAGCTGCGGTTTTTTTGTCATGACCCAAATTACACAGTGGGATTTAGATGAATTACAAGAAATTGCAGCTGGATTTTCAAACCTACATGGGAAGAAAAACAGAACAACTTTCTGCAAGCCAAAGGGAGATTTCTCCACTCTCTATTTTCCAGGGCTAAAAAGCTAGAATAGAAACTAATTTTTAAAGACATGAATCTTATGAGGTAGAGGCACAGGGACACACCATCCACTACCTGCAGTCTCTTCCTTGAGTTCCAGCTCGTGGCCATTCACAGCTGGACATAGGTATCAAAAGGCTTTTCAGGAACCGAGTACTCTGTGCCAGAACTGACTAACTGTGAATGGGTTTACCACCCAAAGGAGATGGCCCTGTGCTTGAGAAAGTATTTCAGAAAAGAGAATTCTTCCTCCTCTGCATCAGCCTCCCAAATTGTTTTGGTTCAGCTTCAGCTGATCTTTTCTAAGCCTATGATTGTTTGATTAGAGCAGTATCCAGGGGGAAATGGTTAGTGACCTGCTGCATCACTTAGATACTCACAAGTCTATGGGGCCTGAGGAGATCCACCTGAGAGTACTGAAAGAACTGGCAGATGTGCTCACCAAGCCCCTTTCCATCATTTACCAGCAGTCCTGGCTAACTGGGGAAGTCCCAGCTGACTGGAGATGAGCAAATGTGACACCCATCTTCAAGAAGGGCCAGAAGGAGGACCTGGGGAACTACAGGCCTGTCAGCCTGACCTTGGTACTGGGGAAGCTGATAGAGCAGATCATCCTGAGTGCCATCACACAGCATGTAGAGGATAACCAAGGGATCAAGCCCAGCCAGCATGGGTTCAGGAAAGGAAGGTCCTGCTTGACCAACCTGATCTCCTTCTACGACAAGGTGACCTGCCTAATGGATGAGGGAAAGGCTGTGGATGTTGTCTATCTAGACTTCAGTAAAGCCTTTGACACTGTCTCCCACAGCATTCTCCTAGAGAAGCTGGCAGCTCATGCCTTGGACGGGTGTACTCTTCGCTGGGTAAAGAACTGGCTGGATGGCCGGGCCCAAAGAGTGGTGGTAAATGGAGTTTACTCCAGTTGGCGGCCGGTCACAAGCAGTGTTCCCCAGGGCTCTGTGTTGGGGCCAGTTCTGTTTAATATCTTTATCAATGATCTGGACGAAGGGATCGAGTGCACCCTCAGTAAGTTTGCAGATGACACCAAGTTGTGCGGGAGTGTTGATCTGCTTGAGAGTAGGAAGGCTCTACAGAGGGACCTGGACAGGCTGGATCGATGGGCCGAGGTCAATTGTATGATGTTTAACAAGGCCAAGTGCAAGGTCCTGCACTTGGGCCACAACAACCCCATGCAACACTACAGGCTTGGGGAAGAGTGGCTGGAAAGCTGCCTGGCAGAAAAGGACCTAGGGGTGTTGGCTGACAGCCACCTGAATATGAGCCAGCAGTGTGCCCAGGTGGCCAAGAAGGCCAATGGCATCCTGGCTTGTATAAAAAACAGTGTGGCCAGCAGGAGTAGGGAAGTGATCATGCCCCTGTACTCGGCACTGGTGAGGCTGCACCTCGAATACTGTGTTCAGTTTTGGGCCCCTCGCTACAAGAGAGACATTGAGGTGCTGGAGTGTGTCCAGAGAAGGCCAATGAAGCTGGTGAAGGGTCTGGAGCACAAGTCTGATGAGGAGCAGCTGAGGGAACTGGGGTTGTTTAGCCTGGAGAAAAGGAGGCTGAGGGGAGACCTCATCGCTCTCTACAACTCCCTGAAAGGAGGTTGTAGAGAGGTGGGGGTCGGTCTCTTCTCCCAGGTAACAAGCCATAGGACAAGAGGAAATGGCCTCAAGTTGCACCAGGGGAGGTTTAGACTGGATATTAGGAAATTTTACTTCACTGAAAGGGTGGTCAAGCATTGGAACAGGCTGCCCAGGGAAGTGGTTGAGTCGCCATCCCTGGAGGTATTTAAAAGACGTTTGGATGAGGTGCTTAGGGACATGGTATAGTGGTGGACTTGGTAGTGTTAGGTTTACAGTTGGACTTGATGATCTTAAAGGTCTTTTCCAACCTATACGATTCTGTGATTCTGTATAAGGAAAACCTGGCAAAGCCATACCTCATCTCCTTACTGACAGCCCTTGTACCTCTTTGTGAGTTAAAACAGTACAGTACATGTAATCTGAGTTCATCTACAGGTTATTTCCTATCATTACTGAAAGGGAATCATCTAATACCGTATGATGAGAGCTAAGTCAGAGCTGAGTCCTTAATACAGTCTCCTTAACCACATGACAATGGCTCCTTTTTCCGTATTATTTTCCTATCTTTTTACTGCATCCTGTAAGACTAGGCTTAATTTTGCAGAAGTACGCAATTGTAAGGATGAACTGGGCAGCATCTCTTGTTCTCATACTAGTCTTCCTCTGTTCATTTCATAAACCGTCATGTGAAAACTTAGCAAAAATTGCCATCTCTACCAAAAGGACTTTCAAGATTAATTCAACATTGGTGTTGACTAGCCTGAAACTCAATAGCAGCCCACTACGATGAACAATTGTAACACCTCTGCCCGCACTATGTCTATCAAAAATATTATTATCCCATAACTTTATGTTTATACCCAATTATTTATACAAAGGGGAGGAAAACCATGAAGAATACCTCTCACCTTTTGGTAGATTTTCAATGGGAGACTGAGTTCTTTCTTCAAAGGACTATATTGGAAGAAACTCGTTTGTCTCTGCTCTGAAATGAAAGCATGCATGATTACCCCTCTAATCAGTCATGTCCTTTGTATTTATCTAGTTTGGTATGGTTTGTGTTTTCATGGTATTCTTTTTATTGTAAAGAATCCAGTCTCCTATGTGTAGTCAAATCTAGTTTATCAATGCACAAAAAAAAATCCTGGTATCAATCAATAGCTTGTCTAAAGAGGCAGCATTGTTATCACTGTTCAGTGACCAGTAACATTAACTGAATGAGGTGCACATTTCTCCAAATTCTTCTATGAAACTAGTTAGATTTACAAATACGAAAGTACAGTGGCAAGATCTTTTGAACTGGTAAATTAGAGCAACTTTGCTGGACCTATACCAGTTCATATCATATCATATCACAGAACAGACCATCAGTGTTCTAAATATACCTTCCTGTCCTTCTAAATGTATAAAAGATGCTGTATTATCTTAATATGTGTCATCAATACTAAAGGACTTCGTTATATAAATTTTATATAAATATATTTCTACTGCCATTAGTAGAACTACAACAGCAGAAAACAAGCATAACAAAGACAAATCAAGTCCCATATGGACACATAAAATTTCAATGAAAATTAGCCTCTCCATCTACAAAATTAACTGACTCATCTGTAAAAACATTACGTACCAAAAGTAATAATTGTAATGAAGAAGGGAAGAATAACCTCTACATTGGAACTGAAAACAAACAGTAGTGAAAGCAGTAAATTGAACTAATAAGGTCCAGCAAAAACATGAATCACCCAACCCAGCCGACAACATCTGAAAAATACTGAGTGGCAACATGCCACAGAGACAAGATGAGACAAAGTAAACGTCATGTAGAACAGATGCTGCAAAACAAACACAATGGCAAAAATAATTATACGTTAATCAAAGTCTCAAGAGAAAAAAAATCAATATATTGGCAAGTTTCAAAACAGCTGTATCTGGTTTTGGACTACAGAATTTGCACTTGCAAAAATCCCACCTGCAAATCCAGCCACAGAGGAGATGCAGGTACAACCTGTGCCAGTAATTCATATATGGATGTCTCTAGCTAGCTGGCTCATAGTGTTTAACACAGTTGAGGATCTGAATTCATGAATGAAAACTTTCACCTGTTCATAAATAATTTCCAGGTGCATCATTTGCTGCCACAGTCTGCTTATCAGAAGGCGACTGCTGAACTTCACCTTACCACTCTATACTTTCAAATTCAGAAGACCAAAGATAGCTACCTAGTCCATGTTCAGTCTTCAATCTTCATGTGTTAGAAGAGGTTACAGAAGCAATGTTAAACATGCACAACCAAGGAAAATTCTCATCGAGTAATAGATGAGACCTAATCCATGAGGCCTGAGCAGTACATATTTAAGTAAGGAATTAGCACTCAACATGAGTAATGCTTCCAAAAATGGAATCTCAGAAGAGAAAAACATTAGAACAGTGCAAAATATTCCCAGTTCAGTTAAAGATGTTAACAAGTGTATATGTAAACATGAAATTTCAGAGGCTCTGAAGTTTAAAAACACATTCAGATGGTTACAGTTATGTTTCTCTATGATAATGAAACACAGACAAAGTAAAATTGTGGTTCAGCAGGGCATAACTCAGTTTCTTCAGCTTCTGGAACTAGAAACTGGACTAGCCTTTAGCTCTCATGCAACATTAGAATTTTAACCTGAGGGAAATTTTTTACAATGAGAACAATCAGCCATCAGAGTAATCTCCCCACGGAAGTGGTGGATTCCCCAGCATTGGACACTTTTAAGATTCAGCTGGACAGCGTGCTGGGCCATCTTGTCTAGACCATGTTTTTGCAAGAAAGGTTGGACCAGATCATCCTTGAGGTCCCTTCCAACCTGGGATTCTATGACTATAATTCTATGAAATAAATTCTCCTTTTGATAATCCTGCTGTGATGATTATATACACTGAACTATAAATAACAAAGACATGGACCCCATAATGGGAAATATAGGAGATTGAGGTCTGACCCCTCCTACCTGAGAGCCTGAAAAATTTCCCTCCTAAAACTTATTTATTTTTACAAGAAACAATAATGAGAGAGTTGTGATCAAGCAGAAGCATTACAATACACACAGCAGACAATTCCCACCAGGGATTAATGTTCCTCAGAAGGTAGAAAGGATTTTTTTTTTCCTAATTTTTTCTGCTATTAGAATTCAGCTTCCCTTTTTCAGAAACCATAGAAAAATGGCTTTTGCTCAGCTTCGCACTCACCATGGCAGAGGTTCAGCCAATAAAGGCACAGAGTAAGTCTCATAGTAGAAACACAGCAAAAGGCAACTGTGGATAGTTCAAAGTAGGAGGGGAAAAAAGACTGGGCCAAACATAGCTGGTTTAAAGACAGAATCTGACCTCTCACCATAATGGATTTTGAATACTAATAAGGGCGAAGCTAAGCAATTCACACAGCTGCAGAAAAAAGCATCATGTGACCATGCTTATGCTCTCTCTACATAAACGTACTCATACACACACATACAAACATATTTGGAGAAAGCATTAATGTGAACAGGATTTCATTAATATTCTAAGCTGTCTTTAGCAAAACTTTCACAATGTTAAAAAAAAAAAGCCACAAAACTGCAGGCCTGTCAAACAAACATGTATAAAACCAGAATCAATCCAGTAAAACACTGAACTTTGATGTGTTTAAGTGCTTTGCTGAATTAAGTTGGAAGAAAGCATTTAAGAAGCTTGGAGCCCTATTCTGTTACTTTTAAATGTTGTACTTACAACTGACTGGCAACATCTGAAAAATCAGATCCCTATTCACACCTATAATATTATAAGTGGCCTGGGAAAACACAAATAAAACTAATTAAATGCCATAGCTAATTTATTTAGTCACTTCTTGCAAGTGAAATGAAAGAACACATTTAGTGCATGAACTTGTACGTGAAAAGTCATCTCTCTGTAATAAAACTTTTTTTTTAACCTCCTGAGCTGGACCCAGCTGCTTTTCATACATCTATAACAAACTTTGTGCCAAACGAACTGCTTATATATTTTTCTAAACAAGCCCCACTTTACTTTTTCCAATCAGTCCAGACAGATGGCAAGTAAAGAAAACACTTTAGTGTCAATCTGGTGGAGACCGTCACTGAAGTGCTTTTGCCAAGAAAAAACAGACTAAACATGAATGAGGCCAAATAGAGAAGCTTGTTTTACAGGCTGGAGGTACTAGACTTCTCTGGACTTACAGAAATTCAATAGTAACTTTAAAGTGCTTGCAAAGAAATGCTTCTCCACTTTCCTGCAGCATGTAGCAACCATATTCTAATTAGGGTAGCAATGCTCAGTGCACACCAGCAAGAATGGATACTACATTTTTAAAAACATTGGCAAGGAAATGTTTCTTTTTTTTTTTTTCTCTTGATGTGCACAAAAGTTTTGGCACCCCTTGTAACGAGTATGTTTACCATTACAAAGAATGAACTTTGTGGAATTTGCCTATGAAGTTACAAAATAAGTTGCTCCTATTGAAAGATCTTACTGTTCATTTTTTGAACACTATCTGAACTAATACCACATTGGTACACAAGTATCAACTCCAGCCTAATCTCTCTTGTACCTGCTTTTGTGAATGCAGCTAATAATGCCAAGAAAAAGAAAAGGAGATTAGGGAAGATCCAAAATAAAAATTCTATTTGACAAGGTGCTAGATTTTGCCTACAAGACATTATTCAAGTTTGCATTATCTAGTACGCCTTGCACCTGAGATGCAATACCCTCCAAGTACAGCAGTTTCATTGCTTATCACTTGCTAAGACCTGACCAGATACAGTAATCACTGAAGCAAAATTGGTCTAAGTGTAGCATATAAATCTGCTACTGCCTCAGGAGGTTTCAGACAAGTTTGTTAGATCCTTGGCATCCAGGCTTCATCAACAGTGAAAGGATTGGTTAAGCAAGAAGTACAGAGTGTACAATACAGTTTTTAAACCAGTGAGTCACATTCACTTCAAAACTTTACCACAGGAAAACTGTCATCAGTTATCTATATGCCTCAAACTTGGGGCTTTTTGTAGAAAACAGAATTTCTTAAGACACTCAAATGCTGTTTTTATTGGTAAGTCTGAGATTCTCTTTCCTATGAAGGGAAAAGGCTGCTTGACAATTTGTAGTTCTGTTTTAAACGCATCTAAACTGCCATGAGAAAAGAGGAAATACAAAGGGTCCGTCGCTATTCACATTAATATTCCCTTCTTCAGTAACTGGTGGAGCTGCTACTGCCTCAGGATAGACATGTAGAGTATTTTGAACTATCAAGGCAGAATTGCATTGAGCAGTTTCCAATGGTCAGAAAGATCCCAAGATAAAATGAGCTTACTATATTACATTTCTCACAGCTTCCATCTTTTCTTCTTCAGCTTTTCTTTTGTAATGCTCTATCCTCATCTTGTCTTTTTTTAATACAATGGCTTGTAAGTATTTTCCAATGATACCTAGCCATTTGAGGATGAATTGCCAGGTTCCATTTCCTCTTCTGTACATCTTAAGCAGTGGTCCAGATTTTCAAGGAGACCAACATGTTGGATGGGAAACATCTGGACATCCAAACTGCTCTGTGATAAGCACTGCTGAGATTGTGGCAACATTTGGTGGAAGAGTAGCTCTTTAGAAAAATCTTACCCTAATAATACTGAAAATTATTTTTAAGTCTGAACAACTATGAACAAATTGAATTATTTGCCCTGACTAGCTCATTATAAACTGGTGTTCATTTGCGTTATTTCCCCACAAGAGTATTTAGTTTATCAGTATTCACCAGACACTGTAATTTTATGCCAAAGCAGATACAAGTCTAAAGAAAAGGATCTAAAGATATAGAAATAGATAAATAATCAGGGATCAGTTTAAAAGATATATCCAGAAGACAAAGCTTCAAAAGATGCTGTTAACTAGATTGCTCTGTGGTAAGGACATTCAGTAAACAGATTATCTCTAATAAGCTTATCCTGTATTAAACCACTAATGAGTCGATGCTGTGATAAGACAGTTCTCAAAGCCCATGAATTATAGACATACAATTACAGGAAGGGAGTAGAGCAAGCTTTCCCTTCTCCCACAGTGCTACTCAGTGGCTCCGTGCACATGCTCTAACTGCTGATGAACAAAGATGTGTAGGTTGGCACACCAGATAAGTCATTCTGGTAAAAGCTGATCAAGCATTAGAAAACTGTTAGGACAAGACAAAAAACTCACTGCTCTCAAAGCCACCTGGAGAGTTTTCAGAACTTTCACAGAAGCATGGGAAGAGCAAACCCAGTGAAAACTTTGCCTGAGAGCAGAAGTATTTTCCTGCAGGTATTTCATTGTGGAACAGTGACGTAACAGTTTCACCAAGAAACTCTCAGACGTCAATAACTGTATAAAGATAATTGCAATAACTGCAAAACTCATCCAAGAATTGCAGTATGATTTTCCTTTCACTAAAATCTTAAAATTAAGAGCATGAAATGATCAGGAGTGAGGGCGCAAAAATGAAGTTGCCAGAAGTTCATGAAGTCCAGAAGTTGAACAGAAGTTGCCAAAAAGACCAATTCAGTCAAATCTATTGTATTTACAACCATTTATTTGAACTGAGAGATGCACTAAGACTTGTGTAAGTCATGAGCCAGCTTCTAATTTTCATAATGGAAGAGGTCACACTATTTCTGGGGCTACCAAGTGTTCAGTTTGCAGAGAAGTCCCTAGACATACTGCATTTGAATTCTGAATACATAAAGCATCATCCAACTTGTTAAAAATGTTTCTACGACTGCAATAACAAAGTCAGCATTGATAAAACATCATTTGCTGCAAGCTATAAGGAAATCATTCCATCATTTCCAGCACATGCCAACGCATACTTGATTTATGAAAAGGTCAGGGAGCAAAGAAATTCTCAAACCAGTGAAAAACATGTGAAATAATCAGAAGGATGTCTAGCTGATAGAAAAAAGATTACAAACCCTGAAAGAGCAGTAGACAGGCACAATAAAGAAAGGAGGCTGGTGAACATAAAGATTTGAGAAAGTTGAGGCAATTACCCATTAAGAAGTAAATTCTTGAGTCACGTTACAAATCAGCATGTCCTACCAAATCTAAGTAGGAATGTGCCAATTAGCAGAGCAAACATTCCAGTTCTGAGAATATCTGGCTGTAATGGCATATCTTGGAAGGCTAAACTGCAAGGTTCAAGCTGTGGACTCAGACGATGATACCAGGGCTCCAGCCAATTTTCAGGGTACCTTTTCAGAGTCTGATTAGGCACACAGCTCTAATGATGGTTGAGAGACTGGCTGTCATGCAGAGTGGTGAAAAACAGCTTACTGTTTCCATAAGTTTTCACTATGTATTTTTCCACCCTCCAGAAAAAGCATGTTTGCTGAACACAAACCATGTAACCTTGTTGTCGTGGATAATGCATTAATTATACAGTTCTACAATTAGCAGCTTCAAGTTAAAAATAAATAAAAAAGTTCACAGGTTTGCAGGCTGTCACAAGAAAAATCCACAAAGCGTTTCTTTCTGTTTATTTAATCTGCCTGTGAAGTTGCTGTGGAAAAAGAAAAAGAATGATGCATAGAAAAAAAATCCTCCTGAGAATCCAGTCATTGATTAAAAAAATGTTAATTAAGAATGCATGCCTTCAGAATGATGTCTAATTTGGCATAGAGGGAAAAAAGCATCTAAGAGAGAATTAAAGGCAAGTCCCATGACAAAGATGCTTTGGTTTGGATTAAACTTCTAAAAGCCTCAGACTTTAAACACTGTAGAAAAAAAACATACCTACATATACCAGAGGGAGTATTAGCATTGTAGGGAAAAAGCTCTATACAATGTGATAGCTTATAATAGGAAAGACAGTGGAAATAAAAAGTTTAATAAATCACTTTTTCTCCAATGGTTTTGCCTTTCAGAGTTCTCTCCTTTTTGGCTAAGTGCTTACTTAAACTACAGTATAACAAATCTTTATTCTGCAAGCTTCACTGACTGGCAAGTTGTTGGGAGAATGAAATCTTGATCTATAAATTAACAAACTCAAAACCTACATATCTAAAAGTACAACACATACCCTCAGGCATTTAAATCCCGTAGCTGGTAGGTCAGACCTAATTGCTTCCATCATACTCTTTACCTTGAGCACACACAGGACAATATGAACCCCCTTCCCCATAATGGGAACATATCAATAAAGACTATCAAGATCCATGAGCTGACTGTTTACGCAAAGAGTGTAAGGAAAGGGTGAACATGCTGACACATATAGGAAGTAGATTCAGGCTTGTGAGTGCATATAAAGGATCCATGTAGGCAGAGAAGCACTACAAGCTGAGAGTGTTTGAACAGAATTCCACTGCTCTCCCAGATCTTACATTAACACAGTACTGTAACAAGAAGATTAATAGCCTCCTGCATGCATTGGTTACCACATACCACATCATGCTGACAATCCATACACATTGCACAAGCGAAAAAGGAAATGGCTGATGTAGAAAACATTCCAAGGGTTTCATATTTGTGGAATTTCTCTTTCGCATTAGGCAATTCCTTTATTTCAGTAATTCACAAAGAGGTTACACATGCATCCTGAAAGGGCAGACTCAGCCAAAACAAAATGCTCAAGTGAGCATCTTTATTTAACATCATAGATACTAAAGCATTTCCAACCATTCCAGCATATGCTCAGTATCAAGTAGAAATGTGCCCCAGATTTTTTTTGCTTCCTGAAAAGAGGGCAACACAGCCACGGAGAGGGGCTGGCCAAGGAAACTATGCAATGTATTGATTCCATGTATTTCCTCAACATGGGTTTCTGTGGAAGTCCTATGAGCAACTCTGTCTGGTTTCTCACAGTGATTCATCACCGTGCTGGCCCAGGAGGCCAGAATGATGTAAACTAAACTGGGACTTTCAAGGAAGCCTAAGGAGCATTGGCAGAAAACTCTCATCAAATTTCATATATTGGCTAACTCTTTCACACCCTTCCAAAATCCTCACCATAAACTTCACATTTTAAGCACAGGTAAACCTCACCTGCTGACCATTGACTACTGCCAGAATAACAACTACTGCATATGCTAATACTCCTTTTGAGGGTATCAGTGGCCTCTGGGGAAGCAACCAAACAGGGATGCTAATATTGTTTATAAAGCCTGGGAGCAGCCAAATCAAATCCTTTGAATCCAAATAACCCTAAACTTTGAGCTCAGAAAAAGAATAAAAATCAAAATTTTATTTCCAGATCTAGATCCTTCCTTTAGTGAGCTGAGCCCAAACCAGATCCAATTGTCTTTCCTTTTACTGACAGCAGATCCTGCTGTAGAAGCAGGGCCCCCCAAGAGAAGAGTGAGGTTCCAGAATTTGGGAAAGTCTCTGCCTTCAAGGATTCGATTTCTCAAACTCATATAGTGACTTAGCAGGTCTGTAGGTAGGTATAAAAATGTTTAAGGAAGTGAGAAGAAAACTGTTAAGATGAAAGGCACTTTTAAATGAGGTGCATAAAAATAAAGCATCTTCAGTCCAAGAGAATGTAGCCGAAATACTCTTTAATTAGCCTTGTTGGGGGGAAAAAAAGTGGAAAGCTCCAAAATCCATATGCAAAAATGCCAAATTAGAAGCTTTCTGGGGCTGACTCTCATATGCACCTACATTCTATTGCAGTAGTTTGGATATATACAGGAAATTTCAGTGTAAACTCAGCCAGGATAAAATCCTCCAGTACTGCCACAATGCTAATGATTTTCCAAGCATCCAAACTAAAAATACTTGACTCACTTTTTTCAAAATACCATTGCCCCTTCTTTCTCACTGAGAACTATGAAACAGAGGCCTAAGTTTCCAGATTCTGCTATTAATGAGTTGTGGGTATAAAAAAATTTCACTTTGAACATATGACAACAGTAGGGAGGAAGAGGGATCACACTCATAAAACCGCCAAATATGTCAAACTTTCCCAAAAAGATCAGAGATGAAAAACATCAGTAAGGAAGTTAAGAAGTTTAGAGTATGAAATCCAGACCCTTTCTCATTTTTTCCTCAGTTAAGGTCTCCAGATCTCTAAAGAATATTTTATAATGCTATTTGCACTATAATTTCTTTTAATGATCATCACACGTCTTACCTCATCTATATTGTTATATCAGCAGAGACACAACTGTAGGTTACAATATTCCCTGAACACCTTAGTAGTGGATACTTTCAAGTAAGCAATTATTTCTTCATGGTTTAAATATACACAAAGAAAACAATCTTAAAACTCCTTGTTAACACTGCATTAGTTCTTTTTCTTTAATTCATTCAGACATCTAAGAATAGCATATGGGATAAACAGATTCAAATGTATGCAAATGTATATATACATATTTACACAAATACAGCTGAGGTTGAGTAGATGTGATCCGGTAGAATGGATAGGAAAAAAATATAGCTTCCAGCTTCCCCTACAGTAATAGTTCCCAATGGCATAGGAAAAACATGAACTAGTGCCACCTTCTCCAAATTGTGAGCATCATTTCTGGTGATACAACCCTGAAAACTGTCCTTTTTCAGTGCCAGGACACCCACTGCACTGATATCAATATCAAGCTGGCTTCTTAATGCCTCACTTTTCCGACCCATCTCACCTTATCTAATAGAGTTCACTGCTGAAGAGAGGGAGGGCAGCTGTGTGGGTGCTAGGGCCCAGGAAGGGGCAGCAGCAGCCCCGGGGTGCTGCTGGTCCTACCTGCCTCCACAGCCCAGAGGAGGCAGTCCCAGGGTGGTTGCACTGAGGCTGCTGACCAGCTTTGAAATGTGTTTTCTTTTAAGAGTCAAAGTCCTCCACAATTCTACAGACAAAGGAGAAGGAGAAAACAAGGATTTGTTTGGGATTTTATCCTATTTAAGGAATTGTCTTCTTTTATAAGAAAAAATAAAGATTAATTATTTAAAGTGGTGTGTTTTTTCATTGTTACAGTGTTGCTCATTAAGTTCATTCTTTTGGTTGCCTCCCAATAGCCAGGGGGACAAGGGACTACACCAGCTAAGAGCACAACAGGAATCACAAAGGTTTGATCATGGCTTAAACGACACCTGCTAGCATAGGAAAGATCCAGTTCAGAAATTGCTCTGATACTTACTGGAAGACACCACTACTCTCGCTCCTCTGTGAAAATCCCACATGCATCTGCCACAGACTTACTCACTGGCACCCTTCATACCACCAGCAGCTTTGTTTTGTTTTCTTTTGCATCTCCTTTCTTTACTGCTGCTTTTTAGATGGGACATCTAGGGGATCCCTTATTATGGGATCTTATTATGCTTCTAAAGTCATTCTGAAATCAATCATTCTGGAGTCAAAATGATTCAGACATGGTCTTTTTTGTATTTCTAAATTGATTACCTAAACAGCAAATGAAAACCATTACCTCTAACTTCCGTTGCTTTGTGGAGTAAGCCATACAGTATAGCTCATCTCAGATCCAAATGAGAGAAAATCTTCTCATAGGATTTTTCTGTGACTGTTGAGACTCATGTACCAATAAGCAAAATAAAGGAAATGCCAAACCAATTGCTGCTTTGTACTTTTTAAATGAAAAACCATGATTAAAAGGAGGATAAATATTTGCATCTCCTGTTCTCACCATTCCCCTGCTTACCTTCTCCCAAACCTCAGCAAATTTGTCACAAGCAGAAACAGCAGTGACGTTAATTCTGTGAACGTGAACACACTGAGTCAGCAAAATGTAGTGCAAAACCTCTTTCTTCTCCATGTTGTTTAGAATCAAACAAAAGGGAAGGAGGCATGTGTCCCTTCCAAAGGTGCTTTGTTTGCTTATCCGATGTCATACTGCTAACATCTTCTGTTAGCAGTAAACAAAACTCTTAATATTAAACAAAGCTATTAAAGAGCAAAAGAATTAACTGTTTACATAATACTTAACCAGGCTAAGACGTAGAAGCATGAGGCAAAGAGATGCCATTCCCCCTTTCCCAGCAACAGATCTTCCTCTTTCTGCCCTTTGCTAGCCAAGCCCACAGGTCTCTGCTGCTGGGTCTCTTGTCACACACAGGAAGATCGTAGGGCAGATGGTCCTTTCAGATGAAAGAAGGCCACTGCATGGGACTTGTCAAAAGCCATATGCACCTACAGGACACTGAAGGACTGCCCCCAAGTAGTCTGTCCACAGTGCCAGGACTGGCAAATGGGACTCAGCTTTGCCTTATGCATTTGAACAACACAACCACTCGTTCCAGCCTTGGCACAGCATGGCCACCACACCCAGTTGGTCAAAACTCTTCAGATTCAGACTCTGGGAGCAATAAGGCAATGCTGCTTCTTGAAGGGGCGGCAGCAGCAGAAACATCTAATTTTCTTTGCTGGGATAACTATAGCTTTACAAGATGTCATTTCATGTTACAAAATGGCTTCAGGGATGGTAGACTGCCTGGGCACACGGTGAACTCTGCAATCCATTCTTGCCTTTGCAAAGACCAGAGTCATCAGTCAGCACACACAAAAAAATAAGGGACATTTGCGAAAAAGGACACCACAAGACTGTCTGCTGAAACTGGAAAAGCTGTAAATTCATTCCTTAAACTGCTTTTTCCAAAGAAGCTGACAGCTTTGCTCTGCCCTCAACACACCTTCTAACAGGCAAACTCAGTGGCAAAGAGAAGCTGCTTTCAATCATATGGCTCCAGAACTTTGCTGCCCTATGAGAAACACCAAGTGCTTTTCAAACCTATGAAAGAAAACTGGGGCAGGAGTAGCCTTCCCCTGCAAGTCCCACCACAAATTCCTGCAAGTGGGAAACTAAATAAAGCATTAAGGAAATGAAATGAAATGGAAAAGCTGAAATAAAATGCTCAAGTTGAAATGAAAAATTGAAAACAAACTGCTAAAGTCAGAAAGTGCAATAGACCACAGATTTTTTTCAAAATCCTCCAAAAATGTTTTGCCAAAAGGTTTGCCAAAAGTACTTGGTGCCAACAAATTTGTATTTTAGGGGGGAAAACAGAATGATCAAAAGCATTCCAGACAGTTTATACTCTGAAAGAACAAAGGTACTTTTAAAAATATTATACTCAATGAGAACTTCTTGTGAGCTCCAAAGCACTAGAGAGTCATCATCAAGGTTACACCAGAAATGTAGTTTAGGATCACATGGAAGATTAATATTTATCGTGAATCCAATTTTGATGAAAACATCTTCCCATATTCTCTAATTCTTTTTACAGTCCTATAGCACATGTCCTAACGAACCTTGGGGCACATTAGAGCACTAGCATCTAGTGCTATTACAATGACAGTTTATAGCTCTCTGTTTAGACTGCAAATACAATTTTGTTGATGCTGCATGATCTGCATTTTAAGACAACAGGTTTCTGGGTACTGGCACATACTTAATCGCATGTTAAGTCAGACAGTTGCATGTTCCCATCTGTGCCACAGAAGCTTCTAATCTTTGTTGGGTAGGTAACAGTTTTATCTGACAAATATTTTTAGAACACAGCAGCTGAGCTACCATTTATTACCATTTCCCAAGAGGGATTTGACCTTAGGACCTCATGAAGTTCTGTAGCAGGTACTATTTCCACAGATCCTGCTTCAGTCGTGAACAGTGTTACAGAACTGACTTTTGTAAGAGAAATTTACCTTCCATGTTTCCAAAATCATAAGAATGCTATTGGAAAATACATCTGTTAATTTTAAATCAGGATATTTAGGATGCTTTTGATTTTCTGTCACTGTATATTATACTACTATATGTTTTCATTTAGTTCAAAGCACAAGTGTACGCCATAATTTCCAAGGAATCAAAAAGCATCCAAGGAATCAAAAAGCAGATATTAAAGTCAAGTATACTACTGTTGGAGTGAGAGGAGTGGGAATCAGGAATACACCAGTCTTGATTTCTAGTGGGTTTTTTATCAGTGCAATATCAATGACCTTGAAGACATGGAAGAGCAATACTGAGGTGTTATTACATGCACAACAATCCCAGGTTAGACTTACTGTGGGACACAAGTTACTTATAAGGAAAATCTGACACTTAATCTCTCTCCCTCAGACTCCTCAGCTGTAAAACTGGCATAATAAGTATTTCATTTCTTAACTACCTCCTGAGTGTGTTCAGTAATGTTAAAAAAATTAAAATGCCATGAGTTTTAGCAAAGAAAAAGTATCTAATGCCTCTCTCCCTGATAGATAGCCCTATCCAGTTCTGACCCTCACATTTCTGGCCCCTCACTCATTCTTTCAATCCCTCCAGATTACATTTTAGAACAATTCATATTTCAACTGGACATTATAAACTTTTTATTATTGTCACCCAGTGATAATAGTCTCTTGTACTGGAGTTCTACTGTTTGTATGACATTTCTGAAATAATACATAACTGCTTTTCAGATATAAACTGCCCATCTCCTGCTCTTCTTAGGCTAGAACTTGTAATTCTTGGGCAGAACTCCCACTGGAAGATTTTGCATTTCCTAGGTACGTCAGTTGGCTGATACTAACTCCTGTGTTGGGAGTTCATAGTGCACTGACTCTGCTGGGCCTAAACTCTTCTTCACTGAGCAATCTAAGGCTCTAGTGGTTATGACAGCAGGTTCAGTTCTGCAATTTCCAGTGCTTCCCAAGTCCATCTGGGCCACAATTATATGGTGAACTGTCTCTTTTCTGTTTTTTTGGCATCTACAGTTACAGCCTTAGTAAGAGCAAGTTGGTGCAGATAATCAAGACAGTGAAAATAGCAACAAAAATATGACTCAAACATTAGCCCTCACTTTTCTTTTCTTTTTTGTGAAGAAAAAAAATGCTTCAGCCAGACATGGGCATTTAGATCATTATTAAATATCAACTAGCCCATCTACTTCTTGTTCATGTACCACTTGTTCCTTGTTTTTGAGGAAGGGAGAATGGGGTATTATTTTTACATTGCATATAAACATTCCCTGAACAAAGGCAGAAGCTTGGGAGTCACTTTTCGTTCCTGATAAATTCAAAAGGCAGCACAGCAGCTGACTGACTAGCTCAACAAGCCTGTTTTCCAGAGACAGAATTAAATGGTGTTGAAAAATCACATCAGTAGGAATTACTAGGTACTTTGGACTTTCGAGTTCTTGAGTTTGATCCAAAGCCTGTGGCAGGCAATGCAAAGACTGTCCTTGATTTCCACAACATTTACACTGGACTCCTCCTGAAGAGTATGAACAAAGATTTGGGAACCCAAATTTAAACATCCCTGCTTTTCAAAGTCTTGGGCTGTATCTTGCCATTAATTCATTTTTCTTTGCTTACAGAGCTGGTGTGAAAACCTTATGGCATGTCTACACTATACAATGCAGAAATCCCTGCACCAGCTGGTGTGAGTACCCAGCATAGCACCATGCTGAGTCATTAGCTTGGGTCCTGGGAGTAGTATAGATACATTAGCATGGCATTACGCCCAGGCTAATAAGCTCAGGCTAGCTCTGCATTATACTGCTTTGATCCAGAGCTAGCTCCTTTGCAGCTCTGTATAGCCCCACACTGCAAAGAGTTAAACTTGTCTCTGCACCGCTCAATGTTATCTGTTCCATATATCACAATCCTGCTCCTGTGGACCGGCTGCTGTTTGAATGACATTTCTTTGCCTGAATTCTAAACACTCCAGTATGCAAAAATGTCTGTTCCTAAACTGAACCTTATTTATCTATCCACACATTGCAATCTACAAATAAACTAAGCACCTGCATCTCACTGCATTTCCTATTCTGTACTGAATACTTCACATGCTTATATTGTGCCTGAAATACAGAGTTTTGAATGAACCCCAGTAATCATCAGTTAGCTCATGTGCCCTTAGTTTTGTCTGGAGAGGGAAGAATTCTGCATTTTAGTATCATCATCCAGGTCAAAACTTTGTTTCTTAAAACGAAACTTGTATATTCTCTCACTGTTGGCAAAAGCTAGTCTCTTGAAAAGAAGGGAGTTGATCACTGAAACAGAAAAAATTTCATTGGCAAGACAGGTTGACTGACAGCCATTGCAATTAACTAGAAGATTTCAATTGTTATGTATTTCTGCATCATTGGCAACAGTGATTATTAGGGGGACATGCACATACATGTACATAACTGTATTTGTTACTTAGCAGTTATACCACGTCATCACTCTTAAGAGACTTCTTTCTTCCTGCTTACCTATTCCAAACAACCAAACATATGTCTTTGATCTGCCTGAAAGGATAAGTATCTTACCAAGGGTTTGGACACATGAATAGCTAAGCAAAGCTCCTGACACAGCAGAAAACATTTGCACACACCTAAGACAAAGTCTAAATGCTGAAATGGAACGACCAGAATAGAAAACACTGAATGGAGCAAACTTGTAATTACCAACAGGAGCAACATCCTTTCCTCATCAATCCTCAGGCATGCTTATATTAAGCCATAAAGGGTTAGACGATTCTGGAGGGATAGTGTTTCAGGGGTTTTGGTTTAATGCTTTGGAGCTAAATCATGCTTTCCTTTCCCAGGGGTGCACAAGACAAAGAAAAGGCCAGATGGAGCCCTCTTCCCCTCCCTACCACACCTGGGCAGGGGCCAGCCTCAGTGCGGTGCCTAGGGGAGTGCGTGGAGCACTGGCAGCCTGGCTGGCAGCCCTGGGGAGTGCTCCCAGCCAGGCTGTGGGGCTCTTGTCAGCTCTCACTTACCCACAGACAGGAACGGCAGCAGCAGCAAACGTTCCCTCTATTGTACAGCCTTGCGTCAGGGCACCTCCACCCTCACTGCAACACTTAATACACTCAAGGGCCACAATTCATCCCCTTTGAAGCACTGACATCTCTCCATACTGCAGGCAGCCATTATCTGGCTAGATATCTGGAGCCAGTCCTGCTTCCAAGCACAAACACCGAGCCATAGCAGAGCCCCAGGGGGTGTGCCAAAGGAGGACGATATGCCTCAGCTCCCGAAGCAGCAACGGCTGCTGCCTGCCATGCTAGCCAGGGATGGGGTTGCAGGTTCCCAGCAGGACACTTCAGAAGGTGCAGCCAGCAGCTGGAAGGACTTCAGAGGCATACCCTGTGAGAGAGGGACAGCACTTGCAAGGGAAACACATGAGACAAGCTTCCAGGGCTGCAAAACATCTCCCTGGAGCCCTAATAAACAAAGCAATTTAAGCCAAGAGGGCTTTATTCTGATCCGTGACACAGCTGCACAAGCAGCAGCACACTGCAGGGCTGACAGGAGAAACAGGCTCAGCACAACACGCCGGTGGTGCAACACCCCACTTCCCCACCACAACTTGACTCCAGTGTCAAAGGTGCACTGTGAAGTTCACTGGCTCCCAGAGTCAGCCCTGCACTCACAATCATGATGGAGCACATGTGAGGGAACATATATGGAAGGGGACAACACAGGTAATGGGGTCAAATCATATTAATGAGGAGACCACCCTGAAGCACAGCAACAAGGACGGCCCTTGGCAGGAGCGCACAAAACATCGTGCTGCCCAGAGCAGACAGGAACAGCAGTCATTATAGCTACATCACACGCCACTTTAAGGAGACACATACGCTCCCCACGCACAGCCAGCCAGACCCACTGCATGCTGCAGCGAGATCTGGGAACTCGTGAGGCCCTTTAGGACCCCTAGAAGCAGTGTGGTCTAAGTACAAGTGTGATCAGCACTCAGCGTGAGAAAGCTTTCTTACACCAATCAGCTGCAACTTGACTGTGCAGTAAGAAGAAACTAAAATATGGAGAAAAATAAAGAAGCAGCTAGAAAGGGCTGCAATATTTTATGTCATTGATTATACTTTCTCTTTTTTTGTTTTCATGGCACATAATGGAGAGACTACTTTAAGCCAAAAAGAGAATCTCAGAGTCAGTGCTGACTGTAAGAGAATAAAGATGCCCTGTCACTCTGCCCTCACTTCAGCACTGATTTCACTAACCACATCATTCTCAGCACAGTAAACTGCTGAGGCCAAGTTACTTGGTGCAACTAGTCTCTTCTGTTGCAGAAGAGGTTACAGCTACTGTCCAGATGCTCTCTCTTTCTCAGGGGAGTATTCTAGGAGTATTATACTTTACATCTAAAACAGAGCAGGGCTAGCACTTACTTTTCCTTGTGTGAAACAATACTATAACAGCCACTGCAGCATGCACCAGCAAGCACCAGTACCTCATGTCGCAGCTATAAAATTCCTGCCTGCTCCTCCTGAGCTGCAGCACTGGCAGAGTCTGGAGGGCAGCCACCCTAGGGCTTGAATAAAGACCCTGCTCTACTTTGTCTGACTTCTCGTTTCTCGTTTCCCTACAGAGGATGGGGATGTTCCACAGGCTCTTTCAAGGACAGCTAAACCAAATGGACAAAACACATCACAGGAGAACCTGGGAGGGAGCCACAGATCTCCAGCTTGACATGAGCTGGAAAGAATTCCCAAGTCTGGATGGCAAATTGCTCAGTGTGCTTCATTTGTACTCAAAGATTTTCTTCACACTGCCACAGCATGAATTTCACCTATATGGAGTGCATTATAGGTTTTGCATGGGCATACTTAAGCCCCCCTTTCCTTTCTATTTCCTAATACCTACTCACCTTTACCAAAAGTTTAGCATCTGTGTAGCCTTTATATTCTGCAACAGACATTAAGGACAGGAGTCAAGTATATCGCACCAGCACCTCTCAGGTGTATTACTGATACGACAACAGCCACGCTGATTACATTTCCACACATGACTCCAAGAGCAAGGCTGCAGACCTGTTAAAGGTGAGCAAATCCCACTGCTGTCAGCCAGTCTCTGGTGCGCTGCACCTTTATCTGGATCTGTGCTCACTGAAGGGGGTCTGACAGAGTCAGCCAACCCATCAGCATTTCTGAAGGCTTCCCCTGGCCACTGCCTAGCCCAGTCCCCATGAAAGGAGCTGCTGATGTGCAGTTGACAGAGGAGGAACCAAACTCAGAAACACACCATGTTGTGGGGCAGACCTCTGCCCACTCTACCAAATCAAATGCCACCTTCATATGCACAAACCAAGAGCACGTTTGACTGTTAAGAGGTATCTGGGGAAGAAGACTAACATACAAAGAGGATAAAACTCTGCCCACCCAGTGTTCACTGAGAAGGGCTTTGTCCATTGCTGTGATTATTTGTTAACATTCAAAATAAACCTGTTTTTTCGCTGTTGGCGGCATCATCACAATTTCTTGTCCCTCTTCCCAAAGACCCTTAATAGCAAAGGTATTTCACAGGCAAACATTTCTTTTTTAAAAGGCAGAGCTCATCTTATTTTAGAACCCAGCATCTATGCCAAGACTTCACACTGTGCTGAATGCATTACAACATCTACCAAAAGTGCAAAATACATTTTAAAAATGGTCAGGCAATACACTGAATAGTTGTGGTTTCTGAACACTTGCCAGTTTTAGTTAGAGGTTTGGGGTTTTTTTCCCTGTGTAACTTATGGGCACATTGAAAAAGATATGTGTAAAGTGTTCTTGCAACCTACTATATCAAAGCAAGTAGATTTGCAAATGCTTTTATTCACTGAAGCACACCACATCAAGAACTACTCCTAGATTGCCCTTACCCATAATGTGTTGTTATTCCTTTTCAACATGAAATACCATATAAAGAAGTTATCTTTGACAGTTCCAAACACCAAAGTCTAGAATACAAGAATCTGCTTATTGGGGGGAATAGGATGCTGTGACAACCAGGGTAAAAGATACTAATTTTTTATTAACTTTAAAACCAGGGTAAGTTAGGCTCCAAAAAAAGAGTAGGAATCACAATGAGCAAAATCTAGCCTGGGACGAGTCAGAGTAATTAGTGGCTTGGTTGCTACAATTACCTGTGAGTACTGGTTTGCAGACAGTACTGCAAGCACCAACGAGACAGAGGATTCAGGAATCAGATCCAGATCTCATAAGAAATCATGATCTGAACCTTTCCCAAATCTCAGCATAATCCTGATTTGAGTTTGAAAATAGGTTGGGATGACTTTTTTCCCATTACATTTCAGTTACGGGCACTTCTGGTGAAAAAGAGCAGAGAGAAAAGCCAGCAAACCAGCAGGCAGCCTTTGTGAAAGAGACTGAAACAGGATCAGGGTTCTCCCTAAGGAGAGAAAAATAGCTGCAGATGAGTCGAGTAAGACAGAAATCTAGACGAAAGCAGAAGGCAGCTTAAAAGATTTTTAAGAGCCCAGCAGCAAGTACTACTGGAACCCTGATTTCATTAAGCAGATCAAAGATGACAGATCAGAGGGTGTGAAACCAGAGCTGGTTGGTCATTTTCTGACAAAGTTGTTTTTCAGAAGAAAATGTCAATTAGTTGAAACCAAAGCTTTTGGCAGGAATATACACACTAACTTTGTCTGGAACATTTTCTTGGGTACAAGATGGAATTTCTGATCAGAGTAATCATGCCCCAAGAGCAGCCAACAACCCCATCACTAGGCCAGTGCCCTGGAATAGCATTCAAATCCCTACACCAAAGGTGAGGAAATCCCCAAGCTAACAGTGACCCTTGACGGTGAGTCTACTTGATTTCACATAGCAGCCTGTGGATGCACCAGCCCAAGCTTCATTCCGGTGAACCTGCACCCAAACTAATAAACCCTACTGCTCTTCTGATGTACCTGGATCATTTTCACAAAACCAACTCACACCAACCCTGTCTACTGTCTCTGCACCTGCCTTCCACCAGGAACTACCCTGAGTGTGTCTGGACCCCAAATTACACCCAAGCCCCTGGCATTCTCACGGGTGGGACATATGTCTAGAAAAATCCATACATCTTGATATCGCTAATTGTTTTGTTTAAATTTTGTCACTTCATTTTAAGAATGTTACTAAAATGCAAATTATATTCATATATTCTCTTGTCCACAGAAAATTTATTAAAATTCATATAAACAAAAGTTATGAAGCTGAAAAAACATTTTCTCATGACCAAAACAAGAAAACCAAGATGATAATTTATTTCATTTCCTCATTCAACATTTTGTTCAAAGCTATATATTCATGTGAATACTTTGCGAACACTGATTCTACTAACACTCTGTTCTGCAATGGAAAGATGTTCCATGTGAGCTCTACAAGTTAGAATGCAGTCTGTGGTCATACCACAGATATATTTTTATCTTCTCTGCATATTTTTATTTTCTCTGTGTTTTCCAGTTTCTGTTTTATCTTTCCTTCCAATGGTCCAGAGAGCTCTACTAACAAACCTTATGAAGTTCCCCTAAACAGGAGACAGATATGGTTCATAGCAAAGATGAGACTGCATGTTAGTTCAGTACCAAAAACGGCTCCCAGGTGCATGCAAACACCTCAGGAAAGACTCAGTATGTGTATAGAGAACAAACACCTGCAGATTTCTGCCCTTTCTTACTCAAAAATGCCTGGCTCCCATGATTCTTCAACAGGTAAAACTCCTGAGGATTCACATGCCCTGAGCTGATCCCAGGTCTCAGAACAATGACTGCATTAGGCACTCTCTTACGTATTGAAACTAGTACAGCTACTAATTTTGATAACAGTATTACTCACTTCTGCAACTTAGCATGCTAGTTATTTGCAGCATAATTTACAGTTTGACCATTAGTCAGCTGTTAAATTATGCCTCATGATAAAATAAGGTTTAGATCTGCTTCTTGAACAAATACGATCAAACTTACAAAAAGTGAAAGCAGATGGGAAGTTCTATTGCAAAATTGCTGCAGAAACAAAAAAGCAAAAAAAATTGATGGTGTAATTTTGATGAAAATAAAATTCAGATGGAATGAGATAATGTGTAAATCATTTGGTGAAAAATACATCTCCAAATATGATTTAAGAGACATTTCAGTGCCATGGTTACACATTTAACTTCCAAAACCATGAAATTTTCCATTATTGTAATAGCTTTGATTGGCTGTGATTCTGCCAGAAAAACTACTACAGTATTGTTATAATGACAAATTTTGCTGCAAGAAAGGGCTATTATATAAGAATGACTCTTTCAGATATTTATAGAAAGAGAGGTTTATTTATTTATTTTAAGAGGTTATAATGAGAGAGGCTGGGTTGAAAACAAAGAAAGAAAGAAAATTGGGGCCAATCAATATAATGCTCTCAATTAGCCTAAGTTTTTCATATTTTAAATTGTTTCAGGGCTTCAGAAAAACACAGAAGGAATCTACAGCTTTTACTGTTTGTTTTTTTTAAGACGTGTGTTTTCACCTCTCTGTTATGACTATTCACTGACTCCTTTCTTCCTTCCTTTCTGCCTCCTCTCTCCTGTCCCCACTTTTCAGCCACCTGATAGTTTGGAAATGAAAATACATTTTCCTGTTATCTTTCTTTTTCTTTTTTTCCATTGCTATTCAGATAGGACAACAATTGCCCAGAAACAAACTATAAATATATTAATATTTAGCTAGCTAGCTACCCATCCATATATATAGATAAACATTACAGACATGGGTGTATCTGAGTCAGAAATAATGGCAAAGGTCAGGAAATACCAAAAAATACCACCATAATGAGCCTCAAAGTATATCCAATAAATGTAATACTACATATGAAGTGCAATAAAAATCTAATGCAGAGACTCATTTTCATTTAAATTTCACAAGTGGTGTGGGAAATACCTTTCATCACCACTCCTGAAACCTGAGAGCAAAACCACCACTTTGTGCTAGGAAGTTCAAGTGTAAATTTGTAAAATAAATCTTTAGTCCTTTGGGGGTAAACTAGATTAGTAGACAAAAGCAGCAAAAGTAAAAATATAGCTACAAGCACATTCAGCAACAAATAAAGGCAACAAACGGGAAGGTGTATAGTTGCAAGCAACAGTCTGGTAAAATTATGTATTCTTTTCTTTTAGAATATTATCAAAAAAGTTCAGAATTAGAATCCATTAGTGAAGAAGTTAATGGATTTGTGACAAGCCCAGAGAACAGGCTTCATTGTGTTAAGCTCTCTATCAATCTGCTTCTGTTGGTATTTTCTATTCACCAAGAATGTGCCTGCCTTTAATATCTAAAGGGAGACTCTGTAGCTGGCCTAGTGCAGCCCTAATGTAGTGGCAGAAGTCAGGGATTAACCCAGCGACTATTAGTGCTCTTCCTGAAGAGGCCAGAAAAAGATAAAGGGAGAACATCCTCACAGCTTCTACTGTTTGCTCCAGATTGCCAAGCATGTTCCAAGACATACTTGGTGAAAGTCATAAACTTGCTCTACAGACCTGTCTCTAACCAAATTTCCTTCTGAAACCTTCCTGTTATGTGGTGGCAGGTTAAGATGGCAATTGGTAAAAGATTGGTAAAAGGTCAGAGAGGCAATTCAAGAGGTCCTCACCACAAGCCAGGACCCTGTGCCTCAGTGATAAACCATCAGAAGACTTCAGCATACAAACACCCAGCACAGCCCTGGAGGTCAGGGAGTCCTGGGGAAGTCGCGCTGCTGCTGTTTTTTCCAAGCCGCTGAGCTGTCACATTGTCACCAAATGGTCGGAGGCACGAGGCCTTTTTTTAGCAGCTCTGCCACTTTTCACAGGGCTCTCATTCCCAGACTGTGGCATGCTCACATTTGTGTAAGTCTGGGTACACCTACACCTCCAGTACCAAACTTGCTGGATTGAGTCCATCTGTTTTTGCCTCCTTCATTTTGTGGCTGTTTGGAGCCTGGACAGACAGCTAGCAGTGTGTCGTAAAAGATGGTGTAGGCAAAACCATGGTCTGCAGGGCCAGGACCAGATTTATAAGGCCATGACCATATGTCTCCAGTCAGAGCACACAGCATATATATCAAGTCCAAAGAAGAGCTCTCTCATTAGACATTTCCAGGCACATCTTAGGCCATTCGGACATGCTTTTGTGGCTCCCACCAAGTAAGTATTATGCTCTTTGCAACAAAGCCCTTGGTTTCACAAGTGGATGAGTGTGGAAATTGTTCCATTAATGGCTCTGCACAGACACTCCTAACTACCTTAATAACAACATACTACCATTTTTTCATCCCACAGAGGGCCTGAATTAATGGATATGCATCCCACCTGTGTATTGTAGTCACAATCTACTTGGCTGAAGTAGTTACTTAAACTCCTCACTAAACATCTCATACTACTATTGCACACAGAGCTGATTCAACATCCCTCTCAATGCCATGCTCAGCATGGCAATATTGTGGGACTTTGCAGGATGATGGTGTCCTGCACTGGAGGCTTTGAGAGTAAGTTTGTAAGAAGATGATTCAGAATATGAGTAATTCCAAAAGAGCCTCTAGATTCATTCCCATCTGCCCTACTCCCACACCACACTCAATGTGTTTCTTCCCACTCACTAATAACAGCTCTTGCCTCCTACATGCTATCAACACCTGACTGTCTTTTCTCACTGCAAAACAGTAAACTCTTATAATGCATTCAAAGCACAATTTTGTCTGACACTTTTTTTTTTTTTAGCTAATTCTGTTAAGGCTTTTTTTTCCCTTGTTAGAGCTGTTTCATTTGTAGGAGCGAATAAGCCTGAATGTCTCCTGCCACATCTGCTATCATCCCATTATTCAATATACAAGGCCAAAGCCTGCTAAAGGTTACACTTCACACAAAGGGATTGCCTGTTCCCATACACACTGAACCTGATGAGGAAACCGTGACCACCTAAGTACCTCTCCATTCATCCCTTCTGCACCTATTTGATATGCTGTGGTAAGTAAAAAGCTGGGAGTTAATTCCTATGTGGGCAATTCTACCTACTTCCAACCTTGCAAACAAAATCCACAGATGTCAGGCAGTGCTTTTTTCTCCCCCTTGAAATACTTCCATTTCTTTCCCTTACGCTTACGTCTTTATAGTCCTTAGAGCCACCTTATAGTCCAACAGACCAGGTTTAAATGAAAAAAATAAGATTCAGAGAAGACCGTTAACACTCCCCCTGACCATGCTTGACACAGGACACAGCCCTGCTCCGAGATGTAGAGCATGTTTCCTTTCTCAAGTGATATTGTCATGGCAATTGGGACTCCTGGCAAGCCATGAAGGAATCTATCTATCCAGAACACTTTAATGCTGTTTTAGGACCATAATGAATCAGAAATTTCTGCCAATATTAAGTTTTTCACAAAAAAAAAAATCTAGCCGGCAACATTTCCACACAGGCTCCTCTATTGTTAAAGTGTTCACTTTTCCCACCTAACGATGAAACTCAGCAAGGAAAAAACCCGGGAAGATGGAGAATTTAGGTTTGAAAAATTTCTGCATATGGAATAAAAAGTTTCAAAAAGCTCCAGGCTGACTAACACCGTCGTGCTAGAAAAATTGAGAGAGAAATACAGGCCAGCATGAACTCTAACCTTAATATTACTGCAACTTTATCCACATATTTTACCATGCTTTCCTAAAGAAATGACGCTCACACAGTCACATAAAGCCAGCTTGTCTGTGTCTGATTATAAATTCCCTCTCCTCCAGTAACTTCTGAAGCCATTGGCCAATTTTAACCAACTCTGCCAGAAAAGCAGAGGTCTCAGAAATAAACACTTCCTATTTTTAATGGGCAGATAAGTGACGCTCTCACAAGAGCAAGGCCTTTCCTGGCACTCCCACTAGGAAGAAGACATGTCCTGGAAGTTTAGGAGCAGGTTTCTGTTATCTGTTATCTGTTTCACAGAGTTCTGATAGGTGGTGAATAGACACGATGTTGGCAAACAGGGTAGCTGCAACAGGCACTCACATTACATTACACATAGGACCTTGGCTCTCTCCACTCAATCAGAGGGAGACCAAAGTGAGGGATGGGAGGAAGAGAGACATCCAGTCTGCTAAGTCCAGCAAAAAACTGCCACTGATTTCAGCTAGTTGGGCACAATGGGCCCTCAGTAATAAAGTGAACAACTCCATCCACTTTCCAAGGCATGCCAGAGCTGTGGGGAGATACTCTTGCATCAAGCTTTCCAAAAGCTGCCTTCATTTGGTTCCATGCTATTCTGCAGCACAAACTCAGCAAGTGCACTTTCTGAGCGTGACATCTGTGCTTGCAGGAGAGGGAAGCCAACACTCGGATATACACAGGTGTTCATGTTGTAAAGCATGTGTCTGGAAAGCTGAGTGTACAAAAAAGAAGTGCCCTTTGTGCACTCTTCTGGGAGCTGGGAGCCACATTAACAGCTGCACAATGGGGGGAGAGTAAGCAAGAAGATCACATAGGTCAATTAGATGCAGAAGTAAGTGGAAAACCTCAGCTCCAAATTTTCTGTAGAACCTAGGTCTGAAAGAGCACAGGACTTCACCAGCGTCCCTATTTATCTGGAATTATGCAGGTTTTCCACAACCAGGATTTTCCAGCTCTCCTATAATCAGTGTGCTGCGCACTCTCTCATGAGCCAGTTCTTTCCCGCGTGGTTAAATAAGCTCATTATTTATTATAAATTCCACGTGTTTGCAACCACGATCAGCTGATCTTAGCCCTTGCATACAAATCTCTGCAGAGTTTTATCAGGTGTAAGCATTAACAGGCTCTAGGTGCACAAGGGAGAAGGAACACAGAGGAGATGAGCATCTTCCACCCCCACCCTCTAACCACACATACACGCGCTCACACGCCTGTGCCGGACAGCACAGGGCCTCCAACCCCTTGCCTGGGACCAAGGCCTCCACAGCGTGCCCCGGCAGAGCCCTGACCCAGCGCGGCAGAGGCGGGGGCCGGGCCGAGGTGCGCGCACGCCGCAGCGGCGGGAGCGGCGGGGAGCGGGGCGGCGCGGAGTGTTGGCCAGGGTGCTGAACGGCACCGGCCTGCGAGGGAACCGGCGGCTACTGCCGCCGGACACCCCTGAAGATGGGGGCAGAAGTATTCCCCGGCACGACTCCGTCTTCTGGTTTGCAATTCCCTGCTGCCACTGCAGACTTCCCCAAGGGTTCTTGTCTACTTGAGCCTTCTCGGGGGTGGCAGGGGAAGGAAGTATGCCACCTTCTCATCCTGCTGCCCAAACAGGGCATGTATCGACCAACACACCCACCACAGTTATTCTAGAAACAGCAGCTAGCCTTGAACAGGCATGACTGAATATTAAGCTACAAATCATCATGATGTTTCTTAAGGTGATGCTTAAGGCTCTACCAAATACAAAGCTCTTGGTGCTAGACATTGTACCAAGACAGAGAATGAGAACATCGCTGCTTTAGACTCAGGGTTGCCACAATATGTCAATGTTGGCCAAGAAGATTCCTTGAGATCTGTTCAACCCCAGAGGTATTCTTGGAAGTCTGACTCCTCTGCTCCTCAACTTCTTCAGTCTCACTGCTACAGTAGGTCCTCATGCCCTCATGTAGAAGCTGGCTCTGGACAAGACATTCCATTCAAAATATTTCTGCAAAGGCCATGACTGTTACATAGTTAAGTCCACGCCACATAGTTTACTAGGCTGATCGCAGCAGCATGAAGCCCTACAAAGGCTGCAAAACACTAACAACCTGCCTGCTAAATAAATTTCCCTGGGTTGATCTCCAAACTCTTGTGGAAAAATCGCTTCCAGTACTTGAGTTGGCTAGCATTTAGGAAGCTCAAATATTTCCATAGCATGCTGCAGTGACATCTGTAATTTCTCCCTCACTTGCAAGAAAAGGTTGCAGAACAGGCCAGCGATCAGGCCACAAACAGGTTTTAATTCAAAGAAACAAAGCTGAGTGATTGAAAATATGTGCTGAAGTTATAACCAATACAAAGAGTTGTGCATGCACCTCTTCCTCATTACTTCTTTCTCCGTTCATTTATATGCTTCTCCTGAGCCCTCCAACACTGGATACTTCCAGAATCCCTTTCTTACCAATCTGCACCTTCATTTACCACGCCCCTGTTTCTGTGTCTCCCTGCTCCTCCATCCAGAAGTCTCTCTCATCCCTGAGACACAGCACTGCTCCTTTTGTATTCCAGAGTACCCAAGCTCTGGGTTTCCCTGTCCCACTAACTACACCAGACACAGGAATGCTCCTTTGAGATTATGTACCTTTTGACTTTTGCTACCACATGAAGGACAAAGTTTCTCCATCCACAACTGTTCTTTCTAAAACAACCCTGTGTTAATCTGGACACAACTTTGTTCACTTGGGACACTGGCTAACCTCTTATTGGGCTGTCATATTTCAGACAAGCTTTCGTACTCACTTTCCCTGAAAGCCACGCAGGCAGTTCAACACAGCTTTAGGTGTGTTGAGAGAGAGAGATTGCTCATTGTGGTTCTGCCCTAATGGTCCTCTCAGTCAAGAGGCCTTCTCAGGCCATGGTGGCCACTTATAACCAGGATTCGACTTCAGTCAAAATTATTCAAGTCACTTAAGTTTTGCAAAGAAAGCCAAAAAAATCACCAATGCTTCAGCACAGCTGCCAGTGAAAAGGCACGATATCGTTGCAGCATGAGAACAGTGAGAAAAGCTTCTTGTACAGAGAAAAGCTTCAGTACAGAGGTGGGGAACAGCATCCCCTCCCAGGGCAAAGGCCTCCACACCTCTGGCATATTCCCTCAGAGAAAATGTGCTGTAAACTGCAATTTCAGAACTGACACATCCCACCCTTTGTGATCCTTCCTGTTTTGCTGGCTACCTCATTTCAATTTCATACTAGCTACATGCCAGCAAGTGGGGTTGAAAGTACCCTCTGACCACTGAGAACTGCTATTCCACACAGAGTTTACACCAACGCAGACCTTGATAGAAGCTGCTACTGCAAACTAAAGATAGCACCTCCAAAGATAATAAGGAAGAAAGGCTACAGGAAGAGCAGTGTGCAGTTGCTGTTTTTATAATGAACAAACAACAAGTTTGATTAGATGTTTTTTGAAGAGACTTGCAGTCTTTTCTGCATGCTTTCCTACCCTTCAAGCAAACAGACTCTATGGCTGTAGAGGAAAACCCCTGAAAACTGCTAGCCATGATCTCTTGCCCTTAAGAAATAATAGAACATCAGAGCATTGCATGATCTCTGTGTTTTCATAAACAATTGTACAGTTGATGTACAAAATGTCAAATTAAGCTCCATTGGGATTTCTTTGTTTTTAAATGACAGAATTTCCTTTGCAAGTAACTCTAGAATAATCAAGCTTCCAGAGCTTAGAAATGGCAATTCTTCTGCCAGTTTTTTCACCCTCCAAGACAGTCTCTCTTTAAATCATCAGGAGGACTGTTACTCATTCCTGGACAATGTTATCTCTTGCGATGCTGACCTGTTTTGGTCCTCTGGGCAAGGCTGAATGTTCTATGCTTGTAAGAAACAACCCGAGCCCCTGAATGTGTTGCAAGGCAGACAGGTATTTCTGAAACTGTTTAGAAAATTCTTCCACCCTGTATGTATTTCCCTAAGCAAATATCTATTTAACTTACTAAAGTATTAGAGATAATCACTATAATTTTCTTTAAAGACATAATTTCAATTTCCATTTAAAACCACTTTATTAGTTCACCGTTTAAGACATACTCAGCTGAAGCATCACATAAAATTGCTAGTGTAGATACAAATGTTTTATTCTAAAAATTGCCAAATAACACGGATTTATAATACAGATACATCAAATAAAGAGTGGAAGTTAGTAGTTTCAAAGTCTTTTTTGGCATGCTTTCTTAGCAACAAAATTTGTTTTATTCCGAAAACTGAAAAATGTCAAGTATTTAGTCTTGGGTACAGCAGTTTTTGGTTTTATTTTTCACACTTTTTACATGTATGAAAGAGATCTGTTACATAGTATTTCAAAACATTAATAACAACTCTTCCACAAATATCAATAGCACTGCACAAGAAAATCAACTTTTCCTCTGAATTGTATTCACAGAAGTTGTACAAACCTAGTAGGAAATCTACTTCAGTATCTGAGTCTGAGTGGCTCTTCCAATATTTCCTAGGACACCAACAGTTAGTACAACAGAACTAGAAGACCATTATTTTTCAGGAGATATTCAAATATAAAGTACCTAACATGCTGTAACTGTACCTGCACTAAGTCTGAAGGATTCAAAGAATAGAAAAGCAGTGAGAAGCAAGTGAAGGCAACTGATTCCTATCACCAACCCAAGAAAAAGGCCAATTACGACATACAGTATTCATTGGACTATTCACAGATCTGTTCAGTTAGAAGAAAGAAAACAGCATCACAGAAACAAGCATTCTCCAAGGGAGTTTTAAGTCATACAGAAGCCAATGGTATGTGGTAGCAAGAAAAGGCTCCAAAACTACAGAGGAACTGCTGCTGATTATACTAACAAGGAGTTAATTTAAAATGTGAGAACAGCAGACAAGTTATTTATCCAAGATCTTTTAACTCAGTACCATAAGGAATAGGAACATGGAGTACTCTGTCAGGAGATGTATTAGGTCCAGCAAGGAATTTGTTAGTATTTTACATCTAAAGCTTCAATTTGGAGGATTGCTCTCTTTGGCATCTAGTAAAGTCATGAATACAATAAAGTTCAGAACTTTACTGAAAAATCAATTTACAAAATCACAACAAGAAAATCTATTATGTGGTTTAAAAAAGAGCTAAACACCTCTGCTGCAAGCATGTGATAAATAGCAAGGTATCAAACTGGGTCTACTGAGGTTGCCAAAGTAGCAATAAAATAGTTCAAGTCTCCTTTAACTCTCATCTCTCAAAGAGAATATGAGGCATCTCTTAACATTTGCAGTGGGTATAAGGCAGGGATTGCAAACAACAACAAAACCTGGCCTTGTAGTAAACCTTCTTAGGAAACACTGGCCCTTTTCCCCAGAAGAGCATCATGATCATTTAGTCTCTGTTCTTCTAATGTTCTGTTTTCCAAAGCTAAAACAAGAAAGAGAAGCCCCAAACTGTCCATGAGGACCAGGTGCTTAAAAAACCAATAAATATTCTAAGATCCAATATTTGGTTGAAAAAACAACTTTGATAGAAAGTGTTTAACCCACCTCATAATAATACTGAAGCACTCAATTTCACTCAGAGCTACAGTTGAGCAAAACTTGAGGAAAAGTTGAACCAATTACACTCAGTGGAAATACTCAGTGAGAGTCCCAAAGCCTGCAGTGCCTAAAGATGCTGCATATGCAGTATGAGCTAAAACCACAGATTAATTTGCTTTTTTAATGTTGAGGCTACATACACACCTTTGCCATGTGAGAGGATCAGCTGAACTGGAGTAAACATGCATTCATTCCAGGAAGATGGACTGGATGGTCTAGCCAACAGCTCATGTCAGTCTGCAGCGTGGCAATGTGGAAACATTGCTCCCCTGTCAATGCAATATTTTTTTCTTAAAAATGTTCAACACAAGTGTTGATAACACCACCTACATCCCCAATAAGCTCATTCAGAACTGTTGGAATAGCTGTCCATAAAACAGGACAAAATCACCCCCAGAAGAAGCAGATGGAACTTTACTGAAACGGTGGCAAGTGCATCTTACACAGCAGTTACAGAACTTATTGCCTCAGGGATTATACATTTGCTCACACAAATCCTACCATAAACATCTGAATGGATTGTAAAGATACAAGGTGAACTAGATAATTTCATTTCAATCATGCCAATCTTCCCCTGCCTAATTTTGGCTCCTTTCTCTCAAATTTGCCAAATTTAGGCATTTTCTAATAACTGTAGAATATAAACAAGCCATTTGGTAAGAAGTGTGCCCTTCAAATCCCAGTCTCAATGTTTGAAACTATACAATCCTAAGGCCTTGATCCTACACAGGACTCCATGCTGTACACTTTAAAAATTCTACCGCTTCTTAGGGAGTCCTTAAAAATGTCTTCATTGTTTAAAATACCTTTCCTCATATTCCAGTTTCTTTACCATGCTACTGCTCTCTACATTCTAGTAGAAAACTGCTCTCTATATTCCTTTTCCAGTGGTGTGGAACCTATAACAATTAGCAGTTTCTGCTTGTCTCTGCTCTGCCTCATTTTTTTCTCCCCTGCCAGTTACTGCTTATGAGGTAGATACCTGTCCAACGCTTAAATCAGTTACTAAAAAATAAATTAAGTGCTGTTTTTTACTGGGCATTCATTTGAGGAAAAAATTCATTGCATTCTAATATGTTTCATTTGATGCAAAGCAAGAGTATTTTAATAAATAATTCATATTAACAGAATACAAAATTTATTGGCCTAATACTTTTAGAAACATGAATACAATGAGATAGGATGTACACGCACACACATGTACTCAGCTGTACTGTACTTTCAGATTGCCATTATTACAATATCCCTTATCATCTCTGATCTATGAAAGTTCCTGCCTGCACCAGCATAGAAGAGAGATTTCTTGCTAATATATCTCTCAGTAAATTAGATAAGGAAAAGTAGAAGAGAGCATACCATATATGCCTCCACTGTAATTTGGTCAGTTATGCAAATACAAGTAACACCAAAAACTAAAGACATGAAAAATCATTATCTGCAGTTCTGTTTCTTTTTACTTTACCCTGAAAAAAATTTGGATCCACGGAGACAGAACGGCAGGAGTGGGACTATATTCGGTATATATGCCCAAGCGAAACCTGCAAGTTTTCTATACGGCTCCCGTTACAAAGCACTGTCCAAGAGAGAAGGCTGCAATACAGGCAGTCCACAAACACTCCTAGCACAAGCAAGGATCCTTGCAACCCACAAAATACATAACCATTTTATAGCATTTAAAAATCACAGAATCACAGAATCGTATAGGTTGGAAAAGACCTTTAAGATCAAGTCCAACCGTGAACCTAACACTACCAAGACCACCACTATACCATGTCCCTAAGCACCTTATCCAAATGTCCTTTAAATACTTCCAGGGATGACGACTCAATCACTTCCCTGGGCAGCCTGTTCCAATGCTTGACCACCCTTTCAGTGAAGTAAAATCTCCTAATATCCAGTCTAAACCTCCCCTGGTGCAACTTGAGGCCATCTCCTCTCATCCTATCACTAGTTACCTGGGAGAAGAGACCGACCCCCACCTTGCTACAACCTCCTTTCAGGTAGTTGTAGAGAGCAATAAGGTCTCCCCTCAGCCTCCTTTTCTCCAGGCTAAACAACCCCAGCTCCCTCAGCTGCTCCTCATCAGACTTCTGCTCTAGACCCTTCACCAGCTTCGTTGCCCTTCTCTGGACACGCTCCAGCACCTCAATGTCTCTCTTGTAGTGAGGGGCCCAAAACTGAACACAGTATTTGAGGTGCAGCCTCACCAGTGCCGAGTACAGGGGCATGATCACTTCCATAGTCCTGCTGGCCACACTATTTTTTATACCAGCCAGGATGCCATTGGCTTTCTTGGCCACCTGGGCACACTGCTGGCTCATATTCAGGTGGCTGTCAACCAACACACCCAGGTCCTTCTCTGCTGGGCAGCTTTCCAGCCACTCTTCCCCAAGCCTGTAGTGTTGCATGGGGTTGTTGTGGCCCAAGTGCAGGACCTTGCACTCAGCCTTGTTGAACCTCATACAATTGGCCCCAGCCCATCGATCCAGCAATCATAGTGATAAATTCATTATTTGTGGAAGTACAAGTCAGTCCCTGGGCACCACTTGAATTCTGATATTGGGCAACAACATAAGTAGGGTCCACAGGCAGAGCAAGCATGCAGAGAAGAGCATCAGTGAACATGAGCCTGGAAACAGGCTCTGCAAACTGAGGATGGTGCTTTGAAATCCTCACGATGCTGCTGAGTCGTGAAGCACATGCACTCTCCTCCCTACCCCCAAAACATAAAATGCATGACTATACTCATTCCTAGTACTCATTTGGCCAATGATCTCAGTGAGAAGAGCATTAAGTCCCTGTTGAAAATGCAGATTTGCTACAGAAACTCTATAAAAAGTAAATTAAATTAAAAAAAAAAAAAGAAAATCTGTAAAAAGCAAATGTTTCTTTCATCTGTTCCTGTCTTCCTTATTATTTCAGTGTTGGATGTAGAAGAGTAAATAAATCTCATTTTATATCTGTGACACAACTCCCAGCTGTGGTTTCCTCAAGTCCTTCCAAAGCAGCTTTTTGGCAACTTAAAATGATTTGGCATCATCATAGTCACAGAAAATATATGTTATTCCTGAAAGGATTATTCAAAGTTTAACTGGCTGTAAGAGTACCACATCCGCTGAGACTCTTAGAAATTGAACCCTGAGAGAACTGGTTCTCTACTGCCTGATGTACACCCCTCACACACATTATGGAAATTTCCTCCAGTATCCTCAGTTTGGAAACTGTCAGCTTTTTTCCTTTTCTTCCACCCTACAAAGCAATTATCTCAGTGAGAGAGAGAACTGGAAACCAATAGCTTGTCCAAGTCACTTGATGAAATGACAGAGAAGGTATGGGATTTCTGCAATGGCTGTGGAGCACATGCTTTGCACTGCCAAAAAACAAAGGTACAGCAATAAGTATTGTGGCGGTTTTCAGGACTGGGACACTTGTTCATGGGAACCGTACTGAAACTCCATTTTTAAGTCTCACTTAGGTTCAACAGCCATAATTCAGCTCTGAGTCTGAATCCTCCTACGCTGAACCCAAACCACTGCTATGGGGTGAAATCCATTAAAATCCTCAAAAAGCTTTTCCATTGAGACTGTGACACAAAAGTGTTTCCATTTCAGTATCTCCTGAATAAGCACCATTTATTTTTACAGTGTGCCTCCAGCATTTCCCACACATTTACCAGCTGAAGAGAGAAATCCTCAACCCCATCCTGAATTTATCATCACAACACCTGCTCTCTGTCAAAGCTCACTGAAGACCCCAAACAAACCATCGTCAATGGGCCTCCAACCACTTTGCAATTTTGTGTTGCTTTTCAGCATGCCAGGCATATCCCAAACAGTCTAACCCACAACCAGATGGTCAATACACAGGGGAAGACACCCACAGACTTTAAAAACAAACAAACAAACAAATAAATCAGAATTACCAGTATTTAGTGTCTGGTTGTGTTGCAGCATTTAGGCCAGGACCTTAAAAAAAAGCCTGAGAACACATTCACAATGTAAGAACCCATTCCCAACCTAGAGTTTATTTCTGCCAACAGGTTGAGTGGGGCGCAGAGAGGGGAATAAATCTAAAAAGCACTTCCTCCCCCCCTGCTCCACAAATGCATTATTCATAAAAGCCAGGGATTTTTTTTATTACCTGGGGATTTCATTTTTATTATGTTCAAAGGATTGTTTTAGTGAGCACTCACTCCCCTGCAGGCAAATATGCAGGGTTTTTTTACACTGCAGTATAAATTACAGTGAATATCTAAATAATACCGGCAAAACCTCAACAAAATCAAAGAGCCAAAAACATTAGGGACAAATTGCCCTTGCACAATTTATTCCATTGTTTGGTGGAACTCCACAGAGAATCTGGGGCCCCGGTATACTGGATCTAAATCGATTTATTCTTACTATCACAGGGGAAGTCCATAAACTACTCCTTTGCCTAAGTTATACCTACATTTAAAAAAAATCCTAACAGGCTACAGAAATGGCTATTTTTCCTTAACTCCTGAACAGAACGACTTCTACAAAGAGGTGAGGGGCATTGAGATATATGTAGTTATTCTCACAAATCTGATTAGTGAAGACAAGGAATAACCACAGTTTAAAACACAGATAGAGAGAGAAAACAATGCTTTTTTTTTTACTCTCAACAGAACATATTTCTGATGCTACCTCTGCTTGTTGTAATCACATTTCCAGTCTGAATCACAAATACTCCAGTAATCTATCTTGTTCTGAACAGCCAAAATATTTATTTTTATTTGACCTCCTACTAGGTGCATTCATGGGAAAACAAATGGATTCTACTTGGGGCATGTCCATTTGTGCCTGTATCCCAGAAACCTGAAACCAGGCCAGCATTCTTCTGATTGAATAAAGCTGAGTTGTCTGGGTTAAATCTGTTGTCAATATGCCTTGCTTATAGAGTGAAATAGTTTCTTGTTAAGCAAGACGGAGATTTACTGTAGACAAGATACGGACTTCAAATGCATCAGCATGGAAGGGAAGGATAGAAATGGATTAATTCTTCAAGAAACATTGTATAAAAGTACTGTATACCTTAGCAGGAAGCTCTTTTTCTATGAATAATCATGGTCTTGAGTCAACAGACTTTGCCTACTTAAGCTATCTCTCGCATCAGAATCCAATTATAGCAAAGCCTACAGAAAACAGGTTTGGCACACTTTAATATTTTAGTATTGATCGAATTTAGCTCTGGTTTCAATTACAATGGGGAGCATTTTATCAGGAGATAGACTTTGTTTGTTGGACTTCAAATTGCTTTTTTCCTTACTGTCTCTGATCTCACTATCTGAGTATTTTTGTCATGCTTATTGCTGCAGTTTCAGAGGTTTCACCCATTTTACTACAAACTTTTTTACAGGAAAAAATCAAATCCAGCTTCTCTAAGTAAAACGGAGTGAACTCAATACATTTAAAAACTGGGCTGGGGTTTCTGTAGCAACCATTCCACAGTGATGCAACTGAATTTGACATCAAAGAACAAACGTATCAAGTCATCCTGACAACTGAAATACTTGCTGTAAGAAGAATGCTTACATGTATCTGGAACAAAGACGGATTATCCTAAGTAAAATGAGCATTTTATTTAGTAATATATGTATATCGTATCATCCTACTTGAGGCATCTTTTCTCCCATCAACATGCATAACTGCCACAAAAATTAGCTGAAGTTATCCACAGAAATTGAGAGGAGAATAGACCTCTTTATTTAGTTTTCAGATGTACGGAAGAATTATCTCATTTTCCATTTAATGACATACAGAAGATATATGGAAGTAATTTTCTTTCTTCCTGCTGAATTTGGCTTTAAACTCTGCAGCTTTACTTCTTACATTCATTGAAGGGAATGTCATCTCTACAACCCAAAATAGTTACACATATTTATAAACTATATCTAATAAATTACCCCTTCTTTAACAATATGCACCTTTCAGCTACAAAACCTAAAAGCCTGACAACAGGAAAATTTTGCTGCATTGTGCTCTCCCAAAATACAAATCGCATATGTTGATAATCTGGAATGTTTGCTGAATTAAAGGGGGATTATAAAATCATAGCAGTGATTAGAATCATACACTGCTGAAGGCAGATAGCTGGAGTGTTGAAATTTCTAAAAAGGAAACTGTCAAATACTAGGAAGCAATTTGCAATGATCCATAGCTTTGTGAATAAAATCGCAAACCTAGTGCTCTGTTAAGCTCCAAGAAGTGATAAAATTTGAATTCAGAGTCTATAACTGCAAAACAAAGTCCATTTCATGGACTTCCACAACTTCTAGGAAAACGTAAGGCTTCACAGAGATAGAGAAACATTACAAACTCACTGTAACTGAAACACAGTTGCTAGTGTTTCTTCAAATATGATAAGGCATGACACTCAGGGGAGACTGCTTTTTAAAACTCCCTGTTGGTATTGCAAGATGTGAGATACAACTGTTCTGCCCAAAAGAGAAACATGCAGTGCATCCCTCTCCAGTCTGAACAGCAACAAGAACTGTGCAATTTTTTTTCTTGAGGTAGCATATACCTGCCACTTGCTTCTGATGTGGAAGAAGAAAAATGCACCTGAAAATTGCAGCTTGTGCTCTTGGGACTATTTGTTGATGGCTTTTCCAGATAAATTTTCAAGCCCCTCCCCTGCCAGAATAGTCTTGAAACACAAAACAGTATAATTCAATTGCTGGCATTAAAGAAAAAAGCAACCAATACTCATTTTGCAGACACTGGGAACAGCCCAAAGGTCTTGCATAAACTATTTATGTTAAAAGGATCAGCTGAATTTGGGGTGTACGTAAAAAAGGAAAAAACACTTAGAATTATTTTAGAAAGAAGCCCAGTTCAAAATAGTTCAAGTGCTTTTCAAACATCATTAAAATAAAAATAAAAATTTATTTAGGCTGCAGTATGCCAAAGGCCTTGTCAACTACACTGGAAAAATGGATGCTCTCCTGTATAACCAGTGCACCTTAAAGCTATGGTCCTTCCCATACGAAGTCCTGTAATAAGATGTCAGGTGAGCATTAGCCCAAAAGAAAAAGCTTATTCTATCCACAATGGTCATTTGTGCACAACCCAATCCTAACAGGCTTCTGATGAGAAACACCACTTAATGATTCAAAGTTACAATTTTAGCATTCCTGCCTCCTGAACAAGGAAACACCTTTAAATTTGATCCCTAAACTGAAGAACTCAAGCTGCAACAACAGTGGAAGTGCCACATCAGCATGTGCAAGGCTTCACCCAACAAGCAGGTATTTCCCTAGAGCAAAATAGCAGGCACTAGCTATGGCGTGGGGACCTAGAAAGAGGCCAGGAAACATGCTGCAGCCAAGGTTTCTGACTCCAGTTTTTACTATTATATACCAGCTCAGGCAGCTGCTCCTTTCCCAGCTGCCCAGCTTCTCTGGCCTGTACTGAGTCAAGGTGGGCAACTCTCCCTGTGACATTAGCAGGGCTGATGAATCCCTCTGGAGCCTGTCGTGGCCCACATGGAATTACCCTGGCATCAGGAACATGTCATAGCATGTTTGTGCCCGATTTGGCCCACAAGCTCAGATCCGCAAGGAAGCTCAGAACAGACCTATCTCAACTCCTCCTAAAGTCCAGGATAAAAATCTCAGTGACTCCCCAGCGGCATTCTCCTCAACAATTAACATGCATTAAAACACAGTTCAACTTGCTCACCTGAGGCTCTGAATTGCACGAACTCTGCAACCTAAGGTATTGATTCTCTTTGTGAAGTTTGTTTTGAAAGGCATGGGTCTAGACAAGGCCCAAATGACCTGGAAAAAAACATAAATGTAAGGTCACTGTAATAAAAAATGCTCTGTAGAGTTGGGACACCAAAAAGTTCAGTTGAACAAGCTTCACACAGGTGATCACAAAGCCCTTTAGTCCTCTGCCCTACACAATTCCCTCCTACCACTGATTATCCCCTCTGCCTTAGCTTAACTAGCTACAGCTTTGGCTGATAGTGCCTTAGCTGGCAGAGGTAGGGTGACTGGGATTGCAGACAATCCCCCTCTCTCCTCCCATCATCTAAAACATGGATGGCTGACTTGTGCAGGGAGAAGAACTTGTGTGTCCAGCTAAAGAGTCAGCAGGCAAGAACACCAGAGGACATGTTTGGGTTACACTACAGTAGATGAAAACCATCAAGCTCTCAGCTTGCTTGTCTTTAAAAGGAGGTAGAACACGACACATCTCCTCCTGAGCCCCCTGAAGCATTCACGTGAACTGGCCAGCATTCCCGAGAGCCAGAAAAAAACCACACTGTGGCCTGGTTCAATTTCTGGACCACCAGTTGGCCATCCCAGGTGTGAAACATCAGACTCTTAGATTCTGTTATCCATTGAGGATTTGCTGACCTCACTTTCCATTAACTCCATCAGCACAAGGCCACCAGGTGCCTTCTGTACACTGAGATTTGTTCTGTCACATGTACACCAAGGACTACCCTCCAGCAGTGAACCAGGGCTATTAACAAGCATAAACATGGCCTTGATAGGGTTGTCCCAATTTATGTAAGGATGTCAAGCCGTTCTGCATAAGTCGGTGGTGTTTTAACACTTCAGCAAGTGCTGGATACTAAGAGCCAAGATCCTGCAAGGTCTCAGGCAGTCTCAGAGCTTCCCTGAGCTGTGAAGGGGCATTCCCGGCACCTGGCTGTCTCCATTACAATTGGCGTGGTTGTACAAGGAGGGAGAGACTTGCCAAGCTTCCCTTGTGTTCATGTTTATTGCCGCTGTGCCCCAGGTAATGCAAACGGCATGTAATTTGAGCATTTCTGTCCTTATTAGTTTATGTTCTGTATGATTTCCCTTGCACAGCTAACATCTTGGGCAGCCTGAGGCCTGCTTCATGCGCAGACTTTACACCCATATAACTAACAGTGTGAGGTGAGTGGCTTTTTTATTTTAAAGCAATTCATTCAACACTGCCTTCAGACAGACCCAGCTACGAGGGTGCCTTGTAGCACTGCAGTGTATTTTCCATAGAGGAAAACCACGCCATCATCTTCACGGGGCTGCAGCTGCCTGTGCTGGGGATGTGTGGCCCCTGCTATCTGGGCTCTTTAAAAAGCCACAGCTCTTGCATCCATAAATCCTTTTAAACTGCACGCCCGTAACCCCCACACTAACATAGGGCTGTGACATTTCCTTTTGTTTGCCAGGAGAAATCCCGTTGTGCCCCGAGGGGTGGGAGAAACAGCTTTCAAAAGGCGGCTCCCTCAGAGCTGGCCAGGCCTGCCGCCGGCCGAGCGTGGCCCCAGGCCCCACCGCTGCCCCCACGCCAGGCAGGGTCCCGGCGGGCCGGGCTCCGCTCGCTGGAGGCACGCACGCCACCGGAACGGGAAGGCCCTCATTGCACTCAATTGTTTTCCTGAATGCCTTTATGAACAACAGCAAAAGGAACTATTACAGCCTGGCCGGCGGCCAGGGGCCTTCTCGGTGCTGCAGCGTGGGGCTCGGAGCAGCCAAGGCAAACATGCTTCCAGCGCCGCCGCGATTTTCGATTTTCGCCTGTGTTTCAAATTAACCGCTGCCTTTCACAGAGGGCTCTCCGGCCCCTGCTTCCAGACTGGGGGGGACGCGGCCCTTTTGTTTCTAACGTGGCCAGTTACAGCACTGCTGCCGGCACACCTTGGCCGCCCAGGCACCCGCCGCCGGGCCTCTGTGCTGGGCTGGCCCCAGACCCCGCTGCCCCTCCATGCCACGCTCCAGGGCGGGCACGCAGAGCCCAGCCCCAGGGCGGCAAGGCCATAGCAACCAGCCAGGGCAGGGGCAGCTGCGGGAAACTATTTGCCCCTCTGAGCTGCCACAGTGCTTTCTGCCCGGATATGCATTGTTTCACTTTGAACAAAAACCTCTCCACAGCCTGGGAGGTAGAAAAATAAAAGCAGTTTCCCCTCCCATAAGTGCGGTGAGGCTGTGGGGCAGAGTACCCCAGGGCAGACCAAGCCATGCTTGGGGAGCCACCATGAACCCTATTGCCCAGCTCCAGCAGGATCAGGTCCTCGGAAAGCCTGGCAGCAAGTCTGGCCTCCCACAGCGGCCACTGGCTCTTAGTGCCAGGGGAGAGGAGGACGAGGGCAAGCCAGAGGTCCCACTGTCGCCTGGGCTGCCTCTGCCCACTCACCCTGTGCCCCACTCCCAGGGGGTCATAAAGAGTAAGGCTCCAGAATGCCCCATCCAACCCCCAAAACAGCCATGTCACCGGCCGGCTGCCCATGGTGCGAAGCTGGGCTAGGATTTCACCTTTTGAGATGGGCATGGTGGGAGCACATGTGAAAGCAGTTAACTGTGCAGCTATTTGGTCACAGGAATTTACATGCTCAGCTGCTGAAGCAGGAGGTTGTATGGTTAACTGGAGATGTTTAATAGATTTGTAGCAATGGGTAGTGGGGCTTCTAAGTGCAGCAATCTGTTTAGCTCCAGACTGAGAAACACAGTGAGTTCGTATCTTTAAACCCATGAACTTCAGAGCAAGGGCAACGGGGTGAAACCCGGCGCAGGGCAGAGGCAGGACCAGCCATGCTTTACTCTGAAATCCAGTCATCAGTGGGACTGGAGCAGCACACAGGACTGCAGCTGACATGCTGCCAGGAGATCGGTTCCTCCCACCACCACTTTCCAAGCTCCACAGGCAAAGTTTGAGAATCACCATTTTACAAGCATCAATAACTTGCAAGAAACCTTCCAAGCTCTACTAGCAACATGTTTTGAGTTTGCAAGAGGCTCTGTCACAGAGAGAGCTCTTTAAAAAGTAAAAATTAGGGGGATCAAGATAAGAAAATAAATACTGCTGACCTAGCATTCCATTCCCGGAGTGAAACACAGGCAAATCGGGCATTTCCTACAGCTCTTTGCAAACACTGCTTCTTTGGAGGCGTGATGGATGGAGCAGTGGACTGGGGCTCAGGACACCTGGACTTCATTCCCAGCTGTGTCACTTATCTGCTGAGTAACCTTGGAATATCACTGTAAAATGACACTGAAGTCCTCAAAATCTATGAATGAGAAGTGCTGCGCAGGAACTAGGCTCTTTTGCCATCTTCCCACAGCACTGACATGCAATCCTATGTCACAGCTGGCATTTCTGTCACAGCTTGCTTACAGTCCTAATCCTACAAGGAGTTCTCTGTGGAGGGGGCTTCTAATAGAGCAGTTCTTTTTGCAAGAAATGAGTCCAAAAGAGATGCGTGAAGCCAGAAGCATACTTCTACCTGGATTTTTTATAGAGTTAAGATCCACGTTACAAATTAAAATCCACAGGACCAAGATAGCATTCCAATTTCAGACATATACTCTGTGGCATTGACATTATTGCCTATATTTCTAAAGTCCCATTCACAACTGCAGCAATAGAAAAAAACAATAACGGTAGGTGATAACTAGATCTGTGCAGTCAGACAAAAGTACCAGTCAGATTCAATTTCTGTAGACCACTAGGATTTTTATGCCATTGAGAACAGCATCCATATGGCTGTAACACCGTTTTTCCCTATTCTCAGGTAAAAGCTTCACAGAAACCAAAATACTGGAGAATCTGTTCAATCCTGCCATGTGTTATGTGCTAGAGGACACCTGTTTTCAAGTAAATCCTTAGCTGAAGCCAGTGAATCGGTGTGCCTTATACTGTAGGACTGAGGCCTCCATTTTAAAATCTTTAAGGGATACTTAACTGAGCTTTATCATCAGGAGAGGATCAGTTTAACATCTGAATCTCCCAGGAGCCATATACATGATTTATCTGCCGGAAGGCTTGGAATCCCATCCAGCCCAGGAAGTGGAGCCTTGGACAGGCCACAGGACATATATCTTACCTTAAGTTTTGTAAAGTGCTCATTGCCAAGCTCTCTAAATACTGAGCTTCAAAAAGATCACTCAGAAAAACCTAAGAATCACACTTATCTAACCCAGCAATAGCAAACCCTTCATGATGTCTACCAGAGTGGAATAATCACACTCTTTTGTGACAAAAGCTTTCTTTCTCTTCTGAAACTAATTCAAGTTTTTCATAGGTTTAGAAAGTGCAATTCTGGCCAAGGTAGATAAGTGACCAAAATAGCAGTGAGGGGCTATGTATACAAATATATTGCATTGTGCAAATAGATAAAATTATCTACAAAGTTATTTATTACCTGAACATCACTGGCATGTACAGGCTGGATCTAACTAAATCATTTGACGATTTTTTTCCATGTCTGCAAGTTGTCCACACATTGCAAGATTCTCAGATGTATCATGAAAGACCATATAGGTCTACATCTCAAACAGCAAAAAGTCAAAACGAATGTCAGATATGTGTCTTCAGCTGCAACTCCTTCACTGTAAGAGAGGATGGGTGCAACACATTGTGTTGGTAAGTTAACTGAGCCTTTCATTCAAAAGCAAACTTTAAGACTGATACGGCTCACAGAACACAAATTCTGAAATATATATATTCAGTGGTAAAATTCTGAGTCACAAGTACTCTTTATATAAATGTCTGTCCTGGTGGAATTTGAAGAAGTAAATACAAAGAAGATCACACACTGTAGGAATAGAAACATGTTCAGTTCCTTGTTTTGGCACTGTACAGGGCTTTGACAAAGAATATAGTCACACATGTGAGGCTGAGTATCTGGAACCTCTGAGATTTACAGCTCTGAAGCTGGAAACGGCACCAAACACAAGGAACCCACCTTCCAGAGCACATCCCCTAGATGGGCTGCTCCTCTGCTGAGTTCCCAAAGTCTCTTGATGCAGGGCAGGCCACTATTGGTCCACCTGAGATCTGAGGCTCCAAAAGGCATTGAGATCACGTTCCCATAACAGCCATATGCCAGATGCAAGATTATATTCTTTAGCAAAGCTGCAGCAATTCAGCAAAAATGCATGTAATTCCAAACATTTCAGCCTCAACAGATCTGTGTTTGTAGACCTTGGCATCACTGGAACATTTCCAGACAGTTCCACTCCCACCGGCTCTGTTCGTCCCAAACTTCTGGATGGTACTACACCTCTAACACACAGGTACACACAAGATAAAGAGAGCACACTGGAATGAAGTTAAGGCCCAAAGCTTTAGCAGCATGAATGACGGAGGTGAATGATTAGATCAGACCTGGATCCAGCCGTGATGCTCAACAGGTCCTGGCTGACATGTTGTACTGAGAAGTGCTAATAGGCACAGGCAGATGGAAGGGAGGGAGAAGAGGGAACTAACAGACTCCCTAGTAAATTCATCCCTGGTGAGATCATGAACAAATCACCAAGGCCATCCCTGTTTGTGGCATATCTAGAGACATCTAAAATAAGACGATATGAAAAAGGCTAAGATAGAAGGAGTTTATGTTTTATTTGGAGAGTAGTTATTTATAAAAACAAAATAAACAGGCAAAGGGCCTTGTGGATCTGCTGATCAGCTCTGCCTATCAAAATAAAAAGGAGCTGTGGATGTTTCCAGCTCAGATTAAGAAACATCTTTAAGTTGAGGCATCAGTGCTCGGGCCCAGCAGGGCATTTCAAGTCTCCCCTTAACTACCAGTATGAAAAGGAAGAGATATTGATGAGAACAGATGGTTTTTTGGTTTCACATCCCAATAATGGAGCAAACTATGGAATCTTTACTCAGGTGGGAGCACAGGCTTTAATTCTGCACATCATGGTAGAATGTGGTGCAGTAAAAGAAAATGCTCCTGCTTTATTCTGAAATTACAATCTGGACCTCATTTGAGAAGAGAGTAAAACATGATTAAAGAAATAAATTTTAAAAGATCATGAGGTAACCCTGCCTCTTGTCTACTAGAAGGACAAAAGGCTGCATGTTACATTGTAGATAGTATTTCATCTAATAAAAAACTTTGTTGTTAGCCCACAAATACAGAGAATGTCATGGAGAAACAATTTGTTTGGCTTGCCAAAACTGGTAGCAAGGAATAGAAGAAAGGAGAATGAGTTGTTAAGCAGTTGGTTTGCTTCTGTCATTGCAGGAAGGGAAGAATTGCCCAAGTCAGGGATATTTCCTGGTATGGCACAGGGACTTTGATAGTCAGCTGGTAACACATTTACCAGCTATCTAGTTTTCCCAGAAGTGTCTTGACCTGAGCTGACTCATCTGTGTCCCAGGAGGATGACTAATCATTCTGATTTATTATGCTGTTGCCTGCTAGCCATTTCATCTCTGTTTACATTGGTGCCAGTACAATATTTTATACAGAGCAAACAAGCTTCTATATAGGCATAGTTATTTAAACTAGATTCAAAACCAAGAATTCATCACCAAGCATGCACAAAATTGAAATAAGCACAAAGTGACACTCTGGGCAACGTTTGGAAAAAAGCTGAAACTTTAAAGTGCAGGCAGAGTTACAAGACAAGCTAATAAGCTAATTAAGCCTGAAGTTAGTTGATAATTGTAGGCATCTTTCAATGAAATTACAAAATCCTGAGGACTGCATGTAACCTACAAAAAACCCACATGATTATTTTTTACAAGGAAGCAGTGGAGCACTGTGTTGTGGGAAACAATCTCAATCCTATTAAATTAATAGCTCTTGGTGTTGAACGTACTAGAAACCGTGCTGTGGAATCCAGCAAAAAAAGCCTCTTCAAAAAGCCAGCTAATAGTTTGGAGAGTGTGGGCCCATATGCCTTAATTTGTGACAAAACCTTGTTCTAAATGAAGTTCTACTCCAAAAAAACATACTTGGGATGGGCATCACTGCCCATATGTTGTTTTTGTGTGATACTGTTAGCACCTGCAGGCAGCAGTCAAGGAAACTTCCGTTCATGAGACTAAAGTAGGCTAAGCAGAGGACTCAGCAAAGCATGAAAAAAGAAGTATAGCATAGCTGACAAAGAGCATTTTCCAGAAGCAATCTAAAATCCACATGCTCAGATATGCAGCAGTACCTCACAAACTACAATAGCTTGGCTATTCCCACTAGTATTACACTTGAGATTCCACACTGTTTGTATCTTACTGATTTCCACATAAATTGTGCTCATTTTATTTTATTTTGCTTGCTTTGGAAGCTCGGCTTGGGATCTGAGAATCACTCTGGCAAATTTCTTTCTCCATCTCAACCCATAATAATAGTTTGTGGGACAAATAGACACTGATTACATCTCTGCACCGGACTACCATACTGCCAGGTTTTCTGCCCCAGAATTTTGTCTAGAAATGGAAGGGAGAAGATGATTTTGCTTGCCCAGAACTCCTCTACTGTCCAGTCTCAACATGTGCACAAATTGTTCTTCTGAACTGGCTCTGAGCCCAAGGCAGAGGAGTAACACAGTGTACCCTACTGCCCAGCCCATCAGGATGAGAAGGGTTGTGGGAAGATGAACAGTGGGAAAGGGGCAGAGAAGAGCTTTGAGTTTCTAGTGCAGGTGGAGGAACAGTGGGAGGTGGGGATAGGGAGGTCTCTGGAGCAGAAAAAGTTGGAGGTCAACATGGGCAGTTTCTGCTGAGGCACTTCTAACCAGCCACCTGGTTAGGTGATGGGCACATATGCACAAGACTGTCCAGCCAAGTCCTTTTGCACATCACTGTGAAGCCCCTTCACACACCACATCTGATTCTCTCTTCCCAGCATACCACATCCCATCAGAAATGTGGCAGTCGAGTGCCTCAACACCTGTATGCTATGCTCTCAGTAACACCCAAGCAATCTCAGGCCAACACTTGTGTAACTGGGTGAGACTTTGTGTACAGTTCTGTGCAAGTTGCACAAAATGGCACCGAATACCACACTCTTTCTCAAAGCCAGGTTCTGAACAGTTCCTGTAGAATTAATAAGTAGTAGAAATGTCACTGTCATGAAAATCAGCAAGTTTACAATACAAAGATGAGATACACGGATTATCACTTCTCAGAGGAAAAGCACAACTTAACCCAATATTAAAAATTCCTTCAACCTAGTGGGAAATGTAACAAATACCACACACAAAGGGGCACAGCACAGACAAACACTGAGTTCTCTGGGTGGCCATATGTTTCAAAAAAAGGTATCGTGGGGCTAACTCTTCTGCTCCCTTTGAACGTATCAGTCAGAAGTTATCTCAAAATCTATGAGTTCTTAAAGTCTGCTCTCTGAATTTGTCCTACAGAAGAAAAAAGAACTTCTGGGGATAAAAATCTTCCTCAAAAATTGGAACAACAAAGAGTAATAGCACCAAATCCTTACCCTAACCTCAAGCCAAGGGTTTTTATTTTATTTTGTACTTGTTTCTTTGAGGTCTGCAAGGAATTTCTTACCTTTTTTTTCCCTGTTCATTTTTGTGTGCCTCTGCACTTTCCGGTTCTGGCTGACGGCTACTAACATATTTCTAGAAAGGCTTCCTTCCTCATCCTACTTCTTATTTCTGGCCAAAATAGAAGCAAGAATTTTCAAGCCCAACAAATTCAGAACAAGAGCTTTTTTCTTATACTCATCAACACTATGTTGTTCACACAATCAAACTTTTTACACAACACTTATTGATACTTGCATAGTCAAAAAACCTCACAAAAACATAGAGGTTTTTCTTAGCAGATCTCTTGTTTATAAATTAATATTTAAAGAGAATAAGAGATTGCTTATTTAAAGAATGTGCCCAAAATTTGTAACCTTACACTCATTTCTGAGCAAACTGGATTGCTTATAGTGGCTTTCATGTGAAAAAAAATATCGATGCAAACAAATGTCTGCCAGCTGTGCATGAGAAACACTCCTTTTATTACACTGAACTTTGTATTATTAGTGATGTTTCTAATAGACATCTTCAGACACTGATAAAAAATATTTTGTATTTTCTCAACTCACTCTCATAAAATGGTCTTTTCAAGTGGATCTGTCATTGTGGTTTCCTGGATTTCTTCAGCCTTGTTGGAAAGCTTGTAAATTCCCATGGCTGATAGTAAGCTAAGGAAGGAAATAAAAAATAGTAAATACCACTTCAGTGGTGTAAGCCCTTTTCTGCTCTTTTTGGCTGAGAGTGCATTTTAGGAGATTATTATCGGCTTTTACACAAACTTCAAAACAGTTCCAGCTGGGAATCCATCCGTATGTCCATTTTGCACCCTCAATTAAAATCCCTTCCACCAAATCGGTCTTCACTAAAGATATATACTGGTAGACTAACGTTTGGCTGACTAAAGTGGGTCTGGGCTGCTAGTTTATTTTACAGGAGTACTTGACAATATCAATACAATAAATGGATGAAGCAACAGGAAGGAAAGTCACTCTTTAATATCATATTACTTCCTACAGCTACAGAGCAGAATGTGTGAAAAAAAGAATAAAATAAATCAGATGATCTATTTCCATGTGCAGTGACCGGTTATTTAATAATATCTACTTTTTTTTTTTAATTGTAAATGTTTTAAACACTGAAAACAAAATGCATATAGAGTATTTTTACTATACAGAGGAATGACTGCAGATAGGGAATACCAGAGTGCTGAATGCTTTCTCAGGTTATACCTCTTTTTGCACTCAGACCATGTACTAAAATTGCTTGTGCTACTTACTATTTGTATTGCTGCAGACGAGATCAGAATGCAGTCCAGCACAGTTGCGGAGAGCATGAAATACACAACAAGGACTATTAGTTACTGAGTCCAGTTTTACTTTTCATAAAACACCTGTCTCATATGCTGTAAACAATCCCATGACTCCTGGAGAACATGAATAATAGTAGAAGGATCATGCCCTCTGAACAGAAGATCCCAGATTTTGCTGCAGTTGTTCCAAGAGAAGACTCTTCTTCCAAGAGAAGAAAAAAAATCTGACTAGCATAATGCTGTTAGAGGAATATTGACACTGAGTTGACCCGGTAACAGCACTCAGAGCTGATGAAGAGATTGAAATGGTGCATTCTGGTGAGGGGTTCAAAAGTCAGAAGTCATAACCCAAAATAATTGTGTATACCGGAAATTCAAACTATTTCACTCAGGGTCAAAATAATGAACTCATGGAATTAGTTGCCAAGTAAGAACATGGAAACAAGTACTGCAGTCTAAGTGGCTTGGAGTCATCTTGGCACTTTTATGGAGAGAGAAGGGATTAAAGGATATAGTGACAAAACAGAAAACTGAGGGTTAAGAGAAACTTAAGGGGGGACAAGCCTGTGAGGTCAAGTGACATTTTCCTCTCCAGACGTTTCTTTTATGTCATTCTTCCCAAAGACATCATGTCAGATTGAATAAACAATCACTAAAGCTTAGATGAGGAATGGACTTCTACTGGATTGAAACAGGGATGAAGCAGCACTATCTTTTCCTCTGCTCCATAATAAAAGTAACTGCTAACAAACAAGAACAGACTTCTTTATCTATATACAATGCCATGCATTTGACCCACTCAATCTAATGTACCACATAAGGTTTTCTCATATCAGCCTCTTCCTGTAACCTTATGTTCTCCAGTCCCATCAGAATACCACAACTGATCAGATAAAAAAATTAAACTGAAATAGCTTAATGTATTAAGCTATGTAGCTTAACACAACACACCTGTCTAATGTACACTTCATTGGTGACACACTTCTTAAAGACCAGTAGTATTTCTATACTACCCAAGACATTTGCAGTATTAGCATGGGCATGTCATATGCAATTGCAGGAAGCACATGGAGCTATTGTATCATTGTTTTAAGTGACAAAGCACTAATAAAGGCACTATTTCAGACATTTTTACCCTGCTCTCTTTTTAGAAGAAAACCTGTTCCCATTAAGAGGTTGCATCAGATGTAAAACCATGACAATTGGGAGCTACATACCTGTATAAAAAAGATGTGTAAAACAAGGTGCATTTTTAACTTAACATGTCAGGTATTAAAGCAAGACTGTAGTAAAAGTTCTTAGTATTTGACTCTTCCAGAAATTGTTCCTACAAGTTAATTCATTCTTTTAAATTTTAGCTGCTTTCCTTTGCCTCTTGCATGAAATGACACAAACTGCAACAGTTGAGGCACATAAAGACTTCTCTAACCAGCTTTGTACTGACCCGTCCCCAGGACATGTGGGATACTCAAATATTCTGTGACACTAGCTCACTGCATTGTGCTATGTCCTAGTTTGTTGAGTTGGGCTCTAACTTCTTGGTCTCCAGTGTACCTGCAAAAATAAGATCCAAGAAGAAGGAGAGTAGATAGATTATGTCAGGGGTGATGCTTATCACAGGATTATGATTACACTGATAAAACTATCTCAGAACCTGACTTTTCTCAACAGCATAAACTAAATCACATTTTCCAGAGACAGGCCCACCTGGATACTTATCATCATAAAATCACCCAGCCATTTCTTTTCCAAAAGGTATGGGGGAACCCTTTGCTGATATTCTGTGAAACACAGTTATGTCTCAGCAGACTCAATAATGCTTAACTGGGTTGTCTCCAAATCTTGCTTGCTGACAGGCTTCCTCACAGACAGAGGCACTGAATAGATTTTGTACCTTTCCAATGCTGAGGAAAGTCCCTGAGCATGCCTGATCTGTGGCAGCAGCCTGTCAGGCCAGACAGACAGAGATTCTTCAAGCAATAGAGGAGCTTGAGTGGGAGCTGATTCAGATCAGGAATGAGTCAAAGCAAGAGAGCATGGGGCGGGCTTGCATTCAGGCAAGGGGATTTGTCCAGAGATAAGAAAGAAAAATTTCAATAGTTTTCTGAATTGCAGGGAGTCTAACTGGAGCAAACCTTTGAACTTTTGGAGCATCACAATCACTTTACCAGAGGTCCAGTCATTTTTTACAAAAGGCATAAAAAAGATTGTGTCTTAGGCATTTTGCATAGAAACCAGCTTTGTCAGCTCAGATCCTGGGATGTGGCATTAAAGAACATTCCTCTACCCACAGAGACAGCTCTGTAACAGCAATTTCCCAAAACCCTTCAGCTCTCAGTTACCACTAAAAACTGATGTCAAAATCTTTGCAGACTGTCGTATTAAAACAGGCAAACATTTGTTTGTTTTGCCTCTCTCATCTTCTTAAAAACATGACAGAATCACACTTTCTTAAAACATCTCTGAGCTGCCCTAGAATTTCAGCTAACCTACATTTGTTTCTATCCAGTGACAGTCTGACACCCCCTACCTATCTCCTATCATCTCCTCTGAACCCCACAGTACTATATAAAATGCCTTCAAAACTTATCTATGTTTCATGTAATAGAGAAACTTGATATTTTGGGAGTGATAAAAAGATAATTCAAATTATAATTATAACCATTTACCCCATGTAAAGCTTACCCCTTACAGCATAAAACCATTTTCTCAAATTTGAATTCTGTTTTGTTAAGCCTAATTTGGCTTCTAATTTAATCTACAATTAATTACTTTCAATATTCTGAGATCTTAGGGCATTGAAGCTCACCCTTAATTGAAAAGAACAATTAATTATAGCTTAGTATTAAATTAGAAGCTATGCATTAGTAATATTTTTTATTCTGAGAGACTGGTTATACAGACAGAAACACATTTGTGGATGGATACTTCATAAAAGTAGATGCAAGACAGAGTTCACCTGTCTAGAACTCTACAGTCCTGATTCTAAAAAAAAAAATTATACACAGACACCCAGGCCGGGATTCAGCAAGTTGAGGAAGGCAGAAAAGATTTTCATCTCCTTCTCCCTCTCCTTCCACTATTGTGATTAGGCATAGCACATGGGTCACAGACACCACACATCTCACAGGTCATCTATCTGACAGTCATAAGGCCGGCATAAGTGCAACATGCAGGACGCACAGCGTATTGCTCCATACTCACCTTCCACGCACACAGCCTGCCCAGCACCCAGGGTGCATGGGATTTCCCGTGCCTGGGTCGCCACGTGAGCAGCATCTGCACAGGGCTCACTGCAGTGCAAGCAAACAGAAATACGGGATTTTTAAGTGTTTCCTCTGATTTCACATGGTGTGTTGGGTGTCTTACTGCTGCATAGGCTTGCTCCTATCCACTCCGTTTTGCCATTTTGGTCCAAGATTTTGTCTGCTCTGTAGAGGTATGTCTTTAATGGAACAACTTTCATGAGCATTTGTCTACGTACAAGATCAGTGCTCAAGCAAAACAAGTTACTATCTTCTCTGAATCCTCCCATACCATTGCTATGTTAAAGTAATTTGTAACAAAGGATTTGAAGCTCATTATTCAATAATGGGTGTCATTCAGGTTTCAAATTCTATCTGATTCCGTTAATTACATGCCAACGATTTTTTTTCTCCCTTTCCAACAGAAAAATAAGGTGCTGCCACTGGCAGTCTGCCTGAAAGGTTCAAATGTCAGGGCAGTAATTTTGAATGGAATGGATTTGACTCAACCGATGTGAGAATAAAAATAGCTATTAGAGATTCCCTGACAAGTTGCTGTGACAGGGAAAAGCTTAGAACTGCTTTCACCCGCCTGCCTGTATGACTTTGTCTCTGTCCTGAATGGTACAGCACAAAATGCAACACCAGAAGAATAAAAAAGCTGGCCTAAAATCTCTGTGGCTTTTCCTACGGCCAGGACTAATGGTTCCTCCTTTACTTTCTGAGATGAGGGATTGACAAGGGAGTACCACAGCCTCACCTTGGCCAAGCATTGAACACAGCCTTGAGTGTGGTGGGCCACATCCAGCAGGACGTGATACTCCTGCATCAAGAAGGAAGCCCAGAAAGGACAGCTCTGCAATTATGAGGGAAGAACTGCAATTTAGATAGAGTCACTGCAGCAAAGCCTGGTGGTCAGGACAGGGCTCAGATCAAGCTTCCATTGAGCGAGTTGTCCACTGTAAGAGTACACAACAGCGACTCGAGCTTCTGACAACCCAGCCATATATCTGACTTCAGTACCATACTGATGATTTAATGCACCTTCTATATTTATCTTCTACATGGCTTTTAACAGCTCTTTCTTGTCCAGGTTATATAAAAATAAATTTCAAACACAGGAATGATTCTGCACTGCATAGTTAACACTACTTCTGGTTTGCTGCTTCTGGCTATCAATAAAGGTCTGAAAATGGCACTGCTTCTTATCCCTCCTGAAGGCTCAGGGACACACCAGGAAAGCGAGCAAAACTGCGAAAAATAAAAGATGACCAAAAAAAAAAAAAAAGAAGAAGAAAGAAACAAACTTTAAAAACTTTAAATGCTGGAAATATGCAGAGACCAAAGAGAAGGCTTTAAGTCACTGGATGTTATTTAGCCCAAACAATTCAATATCATCCAACTTCAAGTCGTATAACTTCTCCCATACACAGAAATAAGTGTCCCATGGCATTTCACTATAAGAGCACTTAAGAAAAGTACAGCAGAGGAGGTATCCCCAGGGGGCCCCTCTTAAACATGTTCACCTTTTTCAGCATCTCTTTTATTTGAAAATTTATGATGACAACATGTAACCTGACCTGCCTCCAAAGAGACCACAATTTGCAACACGTCAGGTGGCTACTTCTGATGAGCAGGAGAGAAGGGGTGAGGGAGCTTTCTTCTGAACTCCTCTGGTACAGTGGGCAAACAGCCTCTGAAGACTTCCTAGCAGAAACCTCCATTCAAGTACAGCAGAGGGGCCAGAATGAATAGGATCACAGGGTCAAGACTGTTTCACCTCTTTGGACCTCACCTTCCCTACTGTAAAATAGGAAGAGCTATCCTGACCTTCACTGTAAAGCACTTAAGGAGCTACAAATTAGAAATGGTAAATAAGAATTAGCCATCATTATTCAATGAGGATTCAAGGAAAAGGTGAAAACAGGGTTATAGAGATAAATGAGATTACTTTAAAATTCTTGGAGAAGACTGCCCCAGGAGAGGGATATTTGAAATAAACGGCTCTGTATTCTCTCCCTCCTCCCTTGGGGACAATGGCATCAGGAGGTAGGAAAGATGCTGATTCCTCCTCAGACCTGCGTATCTTCACTATAGCAACTGGTAACTAAATATTCTTGAATGAAAAACAGACTGGGACAGGTATGTCTCAATAAACACAATACAGTCATGCTGTTTGGCCATTTTGTCAGCCACTTCATATTTCCTTAATACCATCACTCTCAGGCTGCCTGAGATCTTTAAATAAGCAGCTGTGAAAAGCACCACAAAAATAAAAATAGGACATTTAAATAGTTTAAAGGTTTCCTGGGAAAAGTATCTAGCTGCATGAGACCAGCTCATGTGTCCAGAACTGTCACACGTATAAAGAAGGTCCTTTAAACATTGAAAGACTGTGTCCTGTCTTCCTCCATTATGCGTTTTACTGACCTTGTATGGCTGCCTTCCTCTATTTATATGTATCTGTTTTCCATCTACCATTATAAAAAATTCTTCCCCCATCAATGTTTTCAGTTCTCCTGCCATCTTTCAAGACTTTTGCTCTAGCCAAGCTGTCATGCTAACCTGGCTTCTCTGAAGGCGCTGCCTGCAGCTAATTCTGTGCGGAAAAGCCACCAGCTTGGAAAAGCAGCGGGGAAGGTTCAATTAAAGGCAGTACAGAAGACATGCTTCATGTGCGACCTCTCTCCTGCTCTCCAATGACATAGCCTCCTTGATCATTCCTACAGATAACAGCAAAAACAACAAATGACACAAGAGAAACGACTTGTCAAAATAGATGATGACCTGCGCCACCAATTTCCCTATTAAAGGGATGTTTTTGTTTCTTACTGGCACTTATTTTCTGCTAGGGACGTATCAAGGCTCAAAATTCTCAATCTGTTTCTGTTGCCAGGCAAGATATCGCTCTTTCAACTTTTATTTCTGTGGTGAGATACAAGATTAAACACAAAATTAATGACCAAAATCCTTTTGCCACCTGAAGGGACAAAATTTGCTGTTGAATATTTCCAAGATCTTTGATTTACATCTCGTCCTCCCAAAATGTGTTTTCACTTGTCTCATTTGGGTATCTTCAAGCTTTTCCAGGTTCTTTCTTTCTCTGCTCTTCTTTTTTCCCAGACATATTCATAATTACACAAGGAGAGCAGCATAACACTGTTTCCATAAAGATGAAAGCCCTAGAAAAGTGGTATGTTTAAGACCTTTCAACCAATCTAAAGAGCTTGAGAAGATGAGAGAGAATTCTCTGTTGATGCATATTGTTGTGGTATAAGGAAAATCACCTAATGACTTTAGGCTTACTTGCTTTGGTTACAGGCTTATGCCACTGCTAACCCAACACGGTCTGAATTAAATTCCAGGTAAAATGGTCAGAATCCTTCTACACCCTTACATGGTCTTACTCTCCCGAAGGGGACAGCCTCTATGTACTTGTCCATACACAGATTCCCTGTACTTGGCTCTGTACACAGAGTCCTAAGAAAGTCATTTCAGGAAGTATTCTAGATTTCTTAAACAAACAGCATACATTGGAATAGTTACTGCCAAGGATTAAAATAATGCTGAAGTGATTTTTTCCAGGCACTCAACAATACAGTATTTTTTTCATCCAACAGCCTTTCATGTGACACTTTTAAATAAAAATGTTTACAGGAAATAGCAAACTTTCCTTTTGTTCTTCAGGTTACATGTACCCCCATAAAATGCAAATGCTGAGTGAAGTCATTGAACTACCTGACACTTAAAAATGAACACATCTAAGTATCCTGCTCAAGATCAAATGGTGGCTCCCAGCAGCTAAACAGATATTTCAAACATTGGATAACTGATTTTCTTCCTGGCCTCCAACTGCCACTTTTAATGGGGAGTTACACAGTGAATCTTTATTAGCAAAGACCGTGAGCATTAGGGGGTCAAACAAAGGTGGTTTCCATTTGCGCTTGCGCAGTGTCATGCTCAAGCCTTCATCTTTGTGCAGACTTTTAAAACTTGAAATGAGGACTGGGGACTGTCATAGAGACAAAACACATCAAGAAACACACAGTCTGCAGCACACCAGAATCTATGCACTTTCTACCAGACCTGTAAGAAAGTTGGCAACAGCTGCTGGGGAGTGCCAGCCAAAAAAGCAGAATCCACTTCTGCAAGGGCTTTTCCAAATAAGTGAAAATGTTTCAAATCATCAGAGAACTTTCAGGATTCTCTCTCTCATCTGAACAGTTCAATAATGATGTAAAAATGTCTATTGCATTCAGTTTTCCCTTTCTCCCATTCTCTCTCCAAAGTTTTAGGAGGGGTGTTTTTCCACAAAAGTAAAAACCAAAAAGCCAGAAAGTTTCAAAACCAATTCACAAGTAGTGCCTTTACCAGCAGCATGTACAGAGAGAGGCACTCTGAGCCTCTGAAGTTTCACAAACATGAAGTTCCCAAAGCTGAACTCAATGGACATTGGCTGGTCAGGCCTACAATTTCTATGTTAGATGCTTTGATTTCCTCCTGTTCTGGGCAAAAGACAACACAAGGCCCTCCAGCTGAGTGGGAGCACCTCATAAGAAAGCAGCAAAGCTTTCCTAAAAAGCAGCCTTCCTAAAAAGGACCTATCATTTTCCTCTTTCATTCTTGGTGGAGAGGTGTCAGGGCTGTGCTTCTCCTCCCTCTGTCCTTCCTTGCATATGGGGCTTTTTTAATCAAGTGATTCTATCATAGCCTTCTTTCCTCTCATTAAAGAAAAACATCCAACCCTTGAGCATACTGACTGCGATCACCTGCGAGAGCAATGAACAAGAGCAACACAGGACATGCTGTGCTATTTGGCCAATGGATGGGAAGGCTACATGCCCTCAGGCTATGTTGGCTGCCCAAGGCGTGCAGTGAGTGTGCATTTTTGCTTGTGGCTATGCTGCCAGCACCCACAACGCTGCAACTCACCATGCCAGGGACACAGGGATACTTAGAGGGATACAACTGCTTGTGGGGTGGCATGTGTACTGGCTCTGTGACATGATGCCAGCTAAAAACTTTGGGACAGGAGCAATCTGTTGGGGCAGGAATTTCTTATGTGTCCTTTGCTAGCGGAAGAAATCAATCACGAGCTACACGTTGGGTACAAAGAAGCTTCAGGCTCTCTTCACGTCTGCTCCCTCACTGCCCACTGCAGGAAAAGAGTAGTTGCTACTAAAGAAAAGGGGCTTAATATTTTGCCACATTCCTTGTCATGGTTTTTTTCCCCCTAAGGCCTTATCCCAGTTGCTACAGAAGTAAAGTGGCAGTTAAGAAATGCTGGCAGTTAGGAGTCCTACTGCTGTAGGGCTGCTTTGTTTCTCAGTGTAAATAGTATATTTTACATTTACCATCAGAGCTGCAGTCAGCCACAAAAGCTACACTTTCAGCCTTGCAGCTGCAAGGGGAGACACCACAGCCTGTGCAGAGGTGACTTTCTGGAGGGGATGCTGAGGTGCCTGCTCTTGTGTCTCCCTGAGCACACCCAGGGAAAATACAAGGTTTCCAGGCAGCTGGGACAGTCTGGTTCTTTTGCACGACAAATCCAATTGACCAGCAGTATGACATATTAGACATTTTAAATTCTCAGAATTTATCCAAAGAAAATGCTGTTAATTTGAAATACCTTGTTCCAAACCTTTCCCAGGTCAGAAGCCAGCTGAGCCAGGACCCAGCCTGGATTCCTGCTTCAAAGCCGATGATCCTAAAAATTGAGGTCCAAAACCAAATTAAAAACCACCAACAATACAATCTTCTACAAACCAGAAACTCTGTTTTCCACCACCTTGGAACGTGTTTCATTGTATGCAAAAATGAGAATCTTGGCAAAGATAGCAGAATTTTATCACTTACTTTTTCCAGAGAAGTCCTGCAATATTTATTACCAGCATAGGATGAGCATAACGGAATTCATTCTAACATTTCATCCAGAAGAGAGTTCATGAGAAAGTAAGAACATGTTTTTTAATAAGTAGAACTGAGAGAAACGTGATTGAGACTTGGCCAATTCAACTTTTTTAAAAGCTTATCCATTTGCAGTCATTGTAAACTTCATTTCCTCACACTCAGGACGTGCACCTGACAATCTGACCACACAACCACACTGTACTTTGAAGTAAGGGTGAGCCTGCAGTCAAACAAATTGCTTCAGCTCACATCTCCATTTCTGGCATTTTTGTCCTTCTTTAAGAAAGAAGTTGGATAAAAGCAAATCTCTTGAGGGGAAAAATATGTTTCCATTTAGTGAGGGACCATCATTTTATCCATCTTCAGACAGAAACAAGTGGCATTGAGCTCTAGGACAAGAAAAGGAATGCACAAATGTTGAACTAGCTGATGAGCAGCATTTCTATGGGAAGGCAGGAAGAGTACCAAGGTGCAAAAATATGACCTCTGCAGCCCACATGAGGTGTAGTGCATGGGGTTTTCAAAGCAAGCACATCTTGGATGTACAACAGGAAAATCATACTTCTTTTTGAAATAATTCCCAAGAGAACTGACAGCACTTTTAGAGCCGAAAGTCCCACTGGGGGAAGAAGAAGCACCATAGGTTACAGGAGAGATTCAGAGAAGCCAGGTAGTAGAGGAAGGGACCCAGCAGAGCTGTCCGGATTCAAGAAGGCACTGTCATATATAGTCACATATAGTCACCTGCCCTTTCAGAATCAGACCCCATTCCCAGCTAGAAATAGACCTCTGGGATGTAGGAGGGGAAGGGGCAGTCAGAAAAGGAGGAATTATCCTCCTCCTAGCCCGTGCTAGCTTTGTCTGCAGGAACAAGCAGGCCACAGGGTCTGTGAAGCAATAAGATACATGACTAGCTGATGACATGGCAGAGCTTAAAAATAATATTGCTGACTGGAAAATGTCAGTCTCCACTATGCAGGACACACTCTTGGGGCTAACTGCAGAAAGTTTCAGAAGTTCTCTGTGGGGGGAGTCTACATCTTGAAAAGGGGATAGCAACAGCAGATCACCTGGGGAAAAAAGACAATTCCCAGGTTTATTCAGTCATCCTGAGGGTGCTCTGAAACTCCCTACATCAGAGCTGCAAAGGGAGAAAACACCGAGGTCTCCAACATGTGCACTTCTACAGATAATTAGGCCTTATTAAAGTGTTTAACTGTTCAACAAAGGAGCTCAGGAGAGCCAGAGTGTTCAGGATTAAAATTGTTCCAGAACTTGGGCATGGATATGGCTGAAGGAAAAGCCACTTCTACACAATCCAAAATAAGTTGTAATAAAATAGTTTAGGAAATATCTTGTTACTTTGCGTGCACTGAATAATGGGTAATTTCACAACTTCCAATGCCCATACTTAAGAGAAGCTTTTACAAACCAAATTCAATGAGTTCTGCTCAAGGGACTCTCTTGCAACACTGTGGAACATGCAATATCCACAGGTATTGCAACATCTAATTGCAAAATAAAGGCTGTTTTCCTCCAAACCTCCTCATGCCCTCCTTTCAGCCAACAGTGACAATGTTACATGGGGATAGGGTTTTTTTGGCTTAGTGAGTTGAATCAGCTCAATAATCATCTGACAGGCGCCCAACACATCCAACCCAAGGGAAATAGCAGAACTGCAAGGCCAGGAGCTAAGAAGAGGAGTAAGACCTCTCCTGCCAGTAATACTGAGCTATTAGCACTGCTACTTCTGACACTGCAGTGCTGCTCAAACTGCTCGGCTGTCCCCTTGGTTAAAGTAGAGAGTTCTGCGAGTCATTACTGTGCCCAGGAGCTCCAGCATGGACAGGAAAGCAATGCTTGCACTCACCACATTCATTGTGGCCACAGTTATAAAGATCAGGGAGACGCAAGTTGTCAGGAACATACATTGGCCCAGAAAAAACAATTATCTGGGAGTGACAAGCTAACAAAGGGAGCTGTTAAATACACAAGCCCAGAGATCAAGCACAGCAGTTCATGACCACTGACCAAAGAACAGTGGGTATCTTGAAACAACTTACACAATGCAAGGTTTGCTGGTACCTCTTTCCTTTCCTCCATGTTCTTAGCTGGTCCCTATGCTCTGATCACCTTTTCAATGCACACTCCCTATTTTTCCTCTGTATACTCTAGCCAACTTCTACCTCTTCCTCCAACGTCCATGTCAGAATCACTGGGAACGAAGCATCACTATGCCTTGTTATAGAAAGACAAAACGCAGCACTGAAACAGTTTATGTGATAAAGTAAACTTAGCCCCTGGTAAACATAGTAGAAAAACAGTATCTTCCAGAATAGTTCAGAGTGGGACCCAGCAGAAGGTCAAAAGGCTCTTCAGGACCCCCCCAGTACATAGGTCAGTGATGCAGCCAGGCTGACCTTCTGGCTGGCAGCTGCAGATGAAGGACTCATGTTCCGCCATGCTTTATTCCCCTCTCCCCTGTGCCTCCCACTCCAGCTGCTACCTGTGCAGCCCAGCCCCTTCTGTGGCAGGAGCCCTACTAATTATTCAGTTCAGCTCACTGGCATGGCAGAAAACTTAACTTCATTTGTTAAATCTTACAAACTAAGCAGGTTGAGCAAGCCATGGTGGTGCACCAGAGCTGATGTAGGGGAAGCAGCAGGAGAACACAGTGGGGGACAGGAAGGTGGAAGGAGCAGGACTGCTCCCTCTCATCTGATAAACTGAGCAACATCATCAAACCATACATGACTTCTGCTGGTGGGGCATGTACCGAGTCTCTCTTTATATCTCTGATAATTCTGTCATTGGGCACTCAGGCACTCTGAAATAAGAGTGAGAGGAAGAGGTTACCTGATCAATCAAGTATTTCCTTTAGCTGCAGTTCTTTTTCCTACAGGAAGCCCTGGCTTGTATAAGCCACTCAAGAAGCAAACATCAAAGGACTCCTCTATCACTTAGTCAGGGTAATAGACTGTACTTGAACTCTACTCAGTGAAGTGAAACTTCTTAAGCTGAGAGCTGAAGTTAAATTTGTTATTCCTGGCAAACTGCCCAAGAGGAAATGGATCCAGGGCAGAAGTTTGTTTGTTAGATAGCAGTGAGAGATTGACACTTTTATAATAAGCCACAAAAGCAGGGAGAATAGAAAGAATTGCTGAAACTACTGATTGTTCTAAGAGCTACTCTTAATGCTGTATTGGTTACAAGACCTCCTTTTAGTAACTGGCAAATAATGGAAAGCAGAAAGTGTGAAACATCAGTAAGAAGGAGTTTGAGCAAAGATTCTGCATGAGTCTGACTCAAAAGAATAGGAGAAAAAAGCACATAATCAGCCACATTAGGTCCTTTGCATACAGTAGTTGTTACTTCACAAACAGACTGGGATCAAAGATGCTCCTTCACTGAAGACACAAGGTACTGACAGCCAGTTCTGTCCACACTTAGCATTTCAGACCATTGTGTGCCCATACCCTGCCCACCAGTGTAAAAAAGGTGGTGCAAGAAGCTCTCCGTTGTTTGATAACATACACTACAACATACAGCTAGGATCCCACTCCAATGTGCTGTCCTGTAGATCTGCTTGCCTACGTGCCTAAAGGTACGTAAGCTCATGGACCCTCTGCCATACTGTGGCAGACACCCTCAGTCAAGCCAAGCTCTAGAAAGCCAACAGAAAACTTGGGCTTTGGTGAACAGGCAGCAAAAATGGTTTCACCACACTGAAATTCTTTGCTGTTTCTCAAAACAACCAACTGCATCTAACTGACAGCCACACTTTATGCAAAAGCATCACATGAACTTTACCCAGTCATCTCCCACATGGAGCTCAATTAAGATATCATCTTCTAAATAAGAAAACTGAAGTTGCATTTTGACTTTTGGATTAATGAGGGTTACCTCTTTATTATATATTAACAATAAAACTATTCCATGGTAACAGGCCATTTTGAAATCTCCTTTACTGTCAATAACTTATAAGCTGCATTAAGACAGATAATTCAAACTAATGAAATCCCCCCAACAAGAGCAAAAGCAGTGCATTTACCAAAAATACCAAGAGACTTGATCTCTGCAGGCATTTTTTTAATATTTCTTTCCACTTCACTATGCCTGGAGCATAGTTTAAAGAGCTGATTAGGTATGTAGATTTAAGAACAACTCCAAATATGAAGAAGTGCTATTGTGCACATTTGGTAATGACTCATTCGAAGTTTATTGCACCGATTTTGCAACAGGGAGGAATTCTAAATATTGTTACATCCCATTCCTTGGTATTTTGTTCCTTTGGTAAAACATTTTATTTGGAAAGGCTTTGTCTAAAGGTTAAACAGTCCCCATGTAATCTATGAATGAAACAGAAAAGCACACTTAGATGTCTGGTCCCAACTGCCAGTGTCCCATACCTGCCACAACTCCCAGGCTGCACGGACACTGGCAGCTCCCAGAGTACACTTGCCACCTAGTCCTTTCCTTCCATGTGGACAAGGCAGACTGGGATCCAGCCATCAGACCCTCCACAGACACAGAAAAGAGTTTTCAGCTGTTTGGACCATGAGTGCTGACTGTAGACATTCCTTATCTTTCAAGAAAAAAAAAGCAGCAAAGCACATGGAAGCATCCTATAGATCAATCTGAGGCCATGAGATGCCAAACTGACCCATACTGGCTCTGCCATACTCCACAAGAAGAGATACAACTTGAACACTGTTCAAATACATATTCTGTAGTTTCTGCCTGGGCCTTGGAGAGATTGTCTCTTGGGAAAGAAAGATTCATCAGTAAGCATTTATCCATAATTAAGTAAATAAGCTATTGGACCAATTTAATAGCAAATAGCCAATGAATGATTTTTATACCATAAGAAGACAAAAAAAAGAAAAAGAAAAAGAAAAAGAAAAAGAAAAAGAAAAAGAAAAAGAAAAAGAAAAAGAAAAAGAAAAAGAAAAAGAAAAAGAAAAAGAAAAAGAAAAAGAAAAAGAAAGAGAAAAAGAAAAAAAGAAAAAAAGCACCCCAAAGAGAAACAGGAAAGCATGAAATCATATTTTGGCTTTCTGCACAAGAACTACAGAATAAATCATATGCTGTTGATACATTGCTTTCGGATTCTCACCCAATAGCTATTATGATCAAATCTACAGCAACTCTGTATGTAAACACAGACAAACAGGGCTGGTGGAAACAGTTTGGTTCTTCAAAGCCAAGATAGCTGTAAACAGGTAACATCTTTACCTTTAAATTAACAGTTGTTTTAGCTAATTGGGCTGTAACTTTTCCAGCTGCAAGTCACTAAAGCATTTGCCTCCTAAGCTCAGGGAAAAAGCCTCCAGAGACTGTGAGTCAGTGAATGAAAACTGTTTTGGGTCCCATGGCAAAGAAAGTACTTTGCACTCAAAAATAGATACATTTCTTGTGGGAAAAAACAGCCCAGCTCCTTCCTCTCCCATAGATAATAATGCAAAATGTCAGACACCTCCCAGGCTCTGTTCCCAGGAGATCAATAGCATTGCAAGGATTACTTTGGTGTTTTTTTTCCTTAAAGGTTAACTTGTATCTAATCACAAATCATGACCCAACAGCCACCAAATACAGCTCACTGCTTATGGGAGGACGAGGTGTGGGATGTAAGGTTGCCAGTAGTGTTGAACTGCTATGGCTGCAAAAAGCAGCAGGATTTGGGCACTTGGAAGACACAAAGCTGGGGTGAGAAGGCAAGGCCAGGAGACGAGGGAAGGTTGGGTGCAGGGGAGTGGGCAGTGCCTGCGTGGGCTCCAAAGCAAACAGCAAGGGGCTCCAAAGCAACAGGGACGAGCTCGCATGCAGGGAAAACCTACCTGTATGCTTGTGTTTGCATTTACGCAGCAGAAAGCCCATGGGATTCATTTACTGTGTTGACAGTATGTCCTATAGGTTGGGGGCTGCACAGAGTGACAGTGGATTAGTGTGCTGCTAAATCTGGTTGGCTGAATTTGGGCTGAAACAGTAGAGCAACATGGAATGAAACCCGTTTACTCAAAGATAATATTCAAGGGTAAAAAGTATGCCTTTTTAATTCAAAGGCTTTCAAGCAGTGGGTTCAGTGACTAGTGTACGAGCACTTGCGACCCTTGCACCATAACAGCTCTGACAGTGCCACCAAGCCACAGGACCTGCAGCACTGCTGGCCTTCCTATCTGCTGCAGTGCAAAGCAGCACAGGTTAGCCTGAGCCCCACTGGAAAACTGCAGTCCCAGCACAGCCGAGCAGAGGGTCTGAGATCCATCGCACAGCATCGTTGCAACACCGTGTTGTGCCACAGCATTGCAACATTGCGTAAGGCCGCAGCTAATCAGGAGTCACTCCTCATCCTCAACTCTTCTGGACCCCTCGGCACTGCACATTACACCTGTATTAACTTTGTGCTTAGTTTGCAGACAGTGATCTCTGGGCCAGGGACAGAAGCATAGACAGATGCGAGGACACTCCCCAGAAGTTATTCTGGTCCATTGTTCTCATTTCACTGTATAATTCCTACGTCAAATACCCCCCCAAAAAAGAAAAAAAGTCCCAGACAGGCAGTTAAACTGAACTCCAGGCTGTGTGCTACCACAGCAGGCTCTGCAAAGCTCTTGCAGTCCCAGGGGAGTTAGGAAAAGGGGGAGGAAATACCACAAGAGATGGCTTTGCTTACTCACATCATTGGCACAGACACACTTGTTTACATTTGATTGGCCTCATCTAAACTTTGCTGGAGGTTGACCATAATATTTACAAGCTAAAAGAACAATTATGTAGCTGAGAGCAGCTAAATGGAACAAAACAAAACCAGAGAGGCAGAAATCATGTCATTTGCGAAAGTCAAAAAAACAAACTGAGCCATCAGACCACACATCTTCCCCATGCTATATAAATTTACACCGCAGCACTATTTGTGCTGCTTTACTGCAGTACGGATGTTCTTTGAGTTTATAAACACTTATGGTGCTTATGTGCTCCATGTACTGATTTGTACCATAAAAATTTATATGAAAGGATATTTCCTATGCCTCATCTGTTTGTTTACAGAGTCCACCTTTAAAAGACCAATATTCTTTCCTCTGGGGCCTGTTTACAGTCTGCACCTGTGATGGTTTCTTCAGTTTGAATCTCATGGGCTGTATTTATTACATAACTGTTTTCCCTCTTTTAGACACCATTAATCATCCCTCTGCCAAGATCTTCTTCCCACACCAGGCTTTACTGTACATTCCTTGCATTTTCATACCATGATGTCAGTCCAGAAGTGGAACAAAGATAAGACTGGTTAAAAAATAAAAACTTAATACTCACCATGGAATTCGGAAAGAACCAGGTTTGGGGATTTGCGACCCTCTCAAATTCCATATCCTTATTTCCTGAAAACTAAGAGAACATATGCAAAATGATTTTGGAAAAATGACTGCAGAAATACAGAGACCACAGTAAGCACAACACAGCTTTCTAATCGATGGTAAAGCAACTAGGCAAGTATGTAAATTACGTCTGCAAATGTTTTGAAAATAGTTTGTCAACTATGCTTGAAAAATTATGAAATTTTTTCACACTTTTCAGTGTTTGGGAAAGTGAGATTGTTGCATATCTTTAACACTTCTTTGCCGCTGTAAATGATTTTTTTTATGTTTTAGAATAGCAAGAAGAAAAGAATGCTGAGACACAATTTCCATTCATTTGCATGTTTCAGAGATAGGATGGACTCCAAATTTTTCATTATGATTTTCAGTTTATGAAAGAAAGAAAACTAATAACCTCGCAAATCACTATTCTTGGCCAAACACTCATCCTACGGTGGTTTTATTTGACTCAAGTACTCAAAGTAGGTAGCTTCCACCTAAATAAAGATCTCTGCCTTATTTTGCTATAACACTAACATTGTAAAGAGTAAAGACACCACACAACATCATAGCAACGTATCAGAAGAGCAGTGCTTAACACGTCTGGCTGTCAAATATCAGCCTATAAAAATACCTAGGCAGCTCTGTTCTTGGAGTAAAGAAGAGAGCTGTTCAGGCAGAACAGTATTTGTTTTATTGACAGATTTTACTGTTATCTGTTACCCACCAGTGGGCTCCATTTGCAGTTTTCATCATAGAGTAATTGCTTATTAGAGACATTAGCAGGTTGTTTATTTGAAAACTATTATGCTAATAAGGAGCAATCATATTAGCAAGGTGTGCTCTTTACAACTTTATTTGTTTATCCTCAGGGACTAAACTTCGGAAACCCCAAACCTTTTGTTACATACTGAAAGATTTGAAAGTAAAATGTCTGAAGTTTTTTTTCATGTCTGGGAAATTTGTCCAATAATAATCAGTAGTTTTATTGCCGTCATAAGTAAGAGGAGCTGTCTCTGACAGAAAGATATTCATGGGATTGAAGGCCATTCTGTACACAGCCATTTACTTGCTAAGCAGCCTGGAAAAATTATGTTGCTGCTGTATTTGCATATTTTCTTATTATAAATGTTACCATAGCTATAATATACCAACTTTAGTATATTATTAAGCCCAAAGGAAAGGAAGAAACTAATTGTAGCATAACTTCTAAGGCTCCAGGAAAGCACCTGTTTCTCTTATCCTTTGAGCCTTAGGGGGTTTCTGACCTCGGACTCATCAGTAAATTTCCTTTATGATAACCTAGATGGGATTAGTTATATTTACACATCCCAAGATGTCTAACAAACCAAGAAGTGCTTACAGCACATTTGCACTCTTGCAAGAAAATGCTTTCACCATTGGCACAGCTGAAAGTTCTTGCTATGCTGTTGCTGTTTATTATTTTGCTGTGCTGGGGGTTATTTGTACTGTACACAGCATAACTTTCAGGCAAAAATTAAGAAAACAGTCTTGCAATGGGTAGTGCCCACAAGCATAGCAGAGCTGCAGTGATTCCAACCCGACTGCATGCCAAAGCAGCAACGCTTATTATTATTTATATTGCAGTAGCACACAGACCCAAATTTGGGATCAGAGCCCAGTACTACTAGGTGCAATGTAAATATGTAGGTGAAGAACCTCCTGACCCAAGAAGCTCATAATCTAAAATGACAAAAAAAAAACCCAAAACAAAACAAAACAAAAAACTATCAGCAAAAAAGAAAGCAAGCAAAAAAGAAAGAAGAGCAAGCAAACAGCAGAGCAGGGGAAGAAAAGAAGGAAAGAACAACTTGCATGGGGACTAACCAAACACAACTCAGCTCACCTCCTGCCTGCTGGATCACCTCGGCAGTAACTGAGTGTAGGATGAGGCTTTGGATTAAGTAATCAGACAAGTCTGTGTAAAAATTGAAATAGGCTGGATTTTGTTATGCAAACATATAGATATTAAGCACTTTAAGTATCATAGTGTATTTCCTTTCTCCCTGTTTCTATGTACATACAGACCTGCATGTGTGCTCATGTATGACTCATGATATAGTTAAGCTTAATTCAGTCTTACTGCAGTATAAGCAAAGCACTGAAAAAGGAGGTAACAATGCAGAGAATCAGACACATTATATAAGAATCCCATCTGTCTGTGGGCTGGGGTCCAAAGCCAGCAATCCTGGTGTATTTTGGAAACTCTTAGACCTGAAATTCGGTAAGCACACCTGGATAACTACCTGAACTTTCACGTCACTGACTTCAGATGAGGAACGAGGGGCAGAAGTAGATGAATTCTTACAGCAAAACCAAAACTCTTCCTGCAGTAGTCTTTATAACAGTAACAGTGAAGGAAAGAGAAATACATAGAAGGCACAATGCTTTGCTCTGAAGCCTCAGCCACTCTTCAGGAAAGAGACCTATCACTTTACATAATACTTTACAAATCAATGCTTGCTTCAAAACATGTCTGTTAACAGTAAAACTTGCAGATCTGGCAGTCTCCCAGTCCTAGTGCTGCTTTTGTGCCAGAGAAGTCTCTCTGAGTAAAGGCTGCTTTACTTCATAGCAAGTCCAAAGAGTTCCTAGGGCTGAAAGCTCAGCTAAGTATCTGTGCGCTGGGTGCCCTTCCAGCCAGGTCCCTGCTCTGCCAGGTACTCGGTCTCCCTTGGCTATGCTGGGGGATGCCCTTCTGTGCCAAAGGACTACCCTGCATCTGGAGTGTCAGGACAAAAGCCAGTTTTAGACAGCTGAGAGCACACAAGAGCATGCAATGTAATCCCATGTTTTAGGAGGTAATTTCAGTAAAACAGGTCTGTGCCCATTAAGGTTCATCCTTTAAGCCTTTACTGTAAATTGTGTACCTGTGCAGACACTTCTTGCATGTACTTCAGTAGGACGCGTGGCTCACAACACATGATCCAGCAGAACTGGGAGCAGGAGAGTCCCCTCTGCTTATTCTCCCCTGCCCCAGATTTTGCAGGCTGCTCCGTTTCGACCTGCCGACAGACAAATGAGGCAGCCTATGGGTGACAGCTTTCCAAACTCTTCCTCAGATACTTACATCAGCTGGCAGAAATTCTTCAGAGATGGCAAGAGGGCTAGATGTTTACAAGTGGTGTTTATTTTTCTGGAATAGCATATGCAGTCAGCTGCATGTTCTTTTCATCAAAAAGTCTTGTGATCTGAATATCCTTAAGCTGGTCTCCTGTGTCTCTTGTCCCTCCTAAAAAAAAAACCCAACACTCTGCCACTTTATGGTGTGCTCTTACAAGCACAGTCTTGTTGTTTGTTAGCACATAGTGGAAGTACAGGATGGCTTTGTGAAGAGCTATCTGTTCCAGCAGGTTTATATTTGAAGGTGACAGTAATGAATGGGATCAGACTGTTCCATGCTAACAAGAGGCAAGTCTCAGGCTGAGACAGGCAGTGCGGTGAGGCAGATTTGTGTCCACTTGTGCTCCAACAGCAGAGCTTTAAAGCCCTTCTCTTGGACTCACCCTTGCTCCAGGTTGCTGTTAAGGGAACTAGCATGTGCGGGTTTGTTTGGCTTTTCCATCTATAAGCTACTGACTGTAGCTCTGGTCATAGCCTAACTTAGGAGGAGAGCTGTACTGGCTTCATGCACAAATAACTACAAGTGAAAAACTATCAGCGATGCCACAGTAGACAGGAACAGATGAGCTGAGACTTCATAACACGCTCAGAAACACCTACCTGAGGGAAGCAAAGCCAAACTCAGCAGCTCCAAGGACCCACGCTCTGCACACCTGCCACCACTTCTTGCGACCGAGGTGCCCGGACCCTGCTGCTCTTGCACAGGGCATGACGGAGAGGGAACACCTTCCCACCTCACGCAACAGAGCTGGGCATGCTCCACAACCATCCACAAAAGCAGCTACTCGCTCCTCTGCTTCATCTCTTTGTGGCTGTTGGATGGAAAGGCAATGTCTCACCAGGGATGTTGTTAGTCTGACTGGGAAGTTCAAGGTGTGGAGGAAAATGGGAGCATGACATATCTGAACAACTGCAACAAGCCATTGCGGCATATCTCAGAAGCTCAAAATCACCATTTTTATTTTTGCCCAGTAAAGTAAAACTTCCACAGAATATATTGCTGAAAATAACTCTCTTTTTCCTCCACACTTTCCAATTTCTTTTTTCTTCCAGTTTTGCTTGGGGGTTTTTTTTAGGTCAGTTTTAGTGTGCAGCAAGAACACTAGAGGAGTGGAAAAGGTGGGGATTTTTCTAGCAGTTAGACTGGACCAAGCTCTGTAGGGCAGCTCCCAACCCCTCAACTCTGGCTTTGCGTTACTGCCCTGCCTTCCTCTTGGGGATCAGCTCAGTGGCAGTGTTTGGGTTATGCGCTGGATATAGAGTTAGTTCTCCTCCATTCTCTGTTCCTGCAACTCCATTACATTTACACTGGGTATTTGAAAATAACATTATATATGTGTATATATATATACACACACACATAAAACAGAGTTCTTAAGAGTTCATGTCCTGGGAGGAAGCCAGCATTGATTTCTTTAAACTCAGAGTGACTCCTGACTTATGAAGGAGTTCATGTGTCTGAGAAGCAGCAGTGGAAATTTGTCTTTCAGTGTTTCCTCTTATCACTCATCAAGGTTTTGGAGTACATTCACATCTCTGTAAGGGCCCCGAAGAAGCTTTACTGAAAAGCCTTGTTCCCATTAGCAAATCTGTGAAATTGTCTGAGAGACTCACATATGGGAATACAGATAAATGTATCATGTTCGTTGATCCTTGCTACCCAGCTTCCAAGCTGCAGCGTTTAGCTCCCATACAGCATCACTAGGTGTTAAAGCCTTGATATTTTATCCACTCTTTCACTTGTCACAATGCAGAATGAATCTGTGAAGTATTAATATTCTTAAGCAAACACATGAGCACCAAGGACTGAAGACGAATCTGGTAAAGGTGAGACATGACAGTTTGGGTGATGGCCTGATCTACCGAAGTGGTGTGGAGCTCAGGTAGCACACACTCAGCAAACCTGCAAATGTGCTGCTAATGTCCAAGAAAAAAAGGCTGCTGCCATAAATCACCTTGTCTGTGAAATATTCTGAAATGGCATCATCATTCTCTATATTTGGGAGATAAACTATGCAGTTTCTTCATCCTCCCTCAAACTTTATCACAGACACAAAGAAAAAGGAAAGAAAACAAAAAATCTATCTGAGAAGCCACCTATTTTTATCTGCCTGGACCTCCGGGACACAGTTCATGCAATTTCTCCTCAGCACCATTCCCTTTCTTGGAGGCATCACAGTTAGGCAGTAAAGTATCTAATTTAAGTGAATGTCAAAAAATTGGCAACTCCTACATTTCTGAAAGAGTTGAATACAGTGTTGGGGCTAAGCCACAAATTGGCACCCAGGTTAAAGTTTTTTTTTTCAAGGTCAGAATTGCTTAAAGGGGGCCCCTGGAGATGGAGTGCAGAGATACCTAACCCAAATAAACTAGGATTCAAAGAAATATATTCAAAATATAACTGCATGAGGCTTGGTTGATAAACTCCCAGGACAGAAATGTCCTTTGCTCTTTGCATTGAGAACAAAAGGGCAAGAATAGGGAACAAGGACATTTATATTCAGTGAGTGATGGCACACAAAAGCAATTAGAAAGGTTGGCTTCCCTTTTACTTGCTTCTACTACTGCCTTTAAATGTCAAAGTTTCAGAGGAGATAGATCCTTGTCCTGTTGTCCCAAACATCTCAGGCTAATGCGTAAGAACTCTGCATTTTGTCCTGGGCAGCAGAGTGGTTTTCAGAGCCGAACACCGAATGCTCCCTGGGGCAACCTCTGGTCACCACTTCTGCCGGCACCTGCCAGGAAAGTACTGGCCCCTGCAGAAACTTCTGCAAACAAAACCTCTCAAACTGCGACAGCCACAAGTGAGCGTATTATAAACAGTAAAGAAACACTGAAAGGTTCTTTTCTAACCAGAAAAAAGGCTGTTGTCAAGTGATTTAATTTCCCTGCTAAATTGTATAGTAAAAAAAAAATTGCATGTAAAGACCACATGACTGGGAATGAAAAGAAGCCTCTCGTTGAAAGCTTTCATTTGCCCTTTATCACACTGTTTTGCTTCATATTCTATAAATAGCTCGTGTGCACTGTTTTTCCTGTTGGCCTCATAACTATGAACTGGTTCCTCACTGGCTTTGGAGAGTCTGAAGAAAATCTCCGGAGAATGCTGTAAGCGTATTTGATAGAAGCTCACAAGTGGATTAATTTCAAAACAGGGCTCAGTTGGCACATTTTAAAATATGTAATAATCAGAGCTGTTTGTAATAGATTCATCTCCTTCTGCAGTAGAAATCAGGAATCAGAGTAGCTTGGTTTCTGCAATCTGATTTTAGTTACAGCTAGGCTGCAATTTATTTTTAGTAACAAACTGTTTCCCCAAGACAGATTTGGCTGCTCATTAGCATTGGGAGTCTTCTCTACAAAAAAAAAAATTGTAAAATTTCCTTTTAGCTCTGACTAGACCTATCCATTAAAACACAAACTCAGTTCTGCAAAGACAGAGAATACTTTACTATCCATCTTGTTACTGATGGAAGATAAAGACACTGGAAATAAATTGTCCCTCTTCCCTAAATTTTTTGCTTAGTATCAGCACAGTTTCCTTTTAAAAAGGCAGGAAAATCTGTTCATCTGACACATGTATTAAGAGCTTAAGGAAAAGAAGCATAATTGAAAAATGGTTTGAATGAAAAACAGTAAAATACCAGTTGTGCTGAATTTGTGATTTTATACCACTTAACTACTTCATCAAAACAGAGGCTGGGGGAATCCTCTGCAGTGACTCCTCTAGATGGGTTAATGGGCAGGTTGGGATCCAAATCATCGCCTTTACCAACTGATCTTTCCAGAGGGAGTTTAATCTGCTTTGCTTCCCATTTCACCACGGGTGCCAGCCCCCTGTTTTTACATATTAATCAGTATTTTCCAGGCCATTTTTTCTGTGAAACCTGTTCAGGTAGCCTCCAGGCACCCAGACTTCTAACGCTCTGATTTCCAGCATCAGAAGTGCCAGCCTGGGTCAGGCCAGGGGCCCCTCTAGCCTCCCTCCAACAGAAGGAGAGCTTGTAACCAGCCAAGACCATGGCATTTAATAGCTATGAACACCTACTCTCCAGATGTGCTGAGTTGTGCTTATTAGCTCTTAAAAGGTACCCACAGCAAGCAGAAGAGATTTGCTTTAGCTCACCCCTATGGGTCATGAAAAATACCTCCCCTACAGCACACTGACAAACATCAGCAGATGGTGATCCTGACACAGACCAACCTCTTGACTCATGGTCCTGCGAAACGCAGCTCCTTATTGTGCCCCAAATTCTGGGGTAAAAAATAAACTTGCTTCTGCAAAGTATTTGCTTTACTGAAGATGAACTCTACCAGCTGCTCAAAGGAGCTAATTCCAAGACTGGCAAGTGTCAGATGTGCCATTTGGCAGATTTGGTGCTCTGTGAGTTTGGGGTTTTTTTTAATTCTTTAGCTACTTTAGCTACTACTAATGATGTGTCATGTTAGAAATTTTGCTCATTTAAATTATTTTCAAGGTAGTCAGCCTATTGGAGCGGATTCCAATCTATGCCTGCCTAAAGCTTCAAGCACCAAAATGTCCTGATGATTCAAGTGTTACACAGAAGTTGTAAAATTTAAGAAAGTTACTCTTAACTTTTTTGAATTCCCAAAGGAATTCATTCATTTCCATACAATTTTCCAGAAAGATAAACTTTTCCCTAAGAACAGTGTTTATTTTGGTTATGTTCAACCACTATTTTCATACCTAACAACAAGAAATAAACCCCACTTTAAAGTATGAATGCAATCTTAACTGTTAATTGTGGTACTGTTACAAAAATACTACTGAAATGGGTATGAAAATTGCTCAGAGCAATTGATAGAGCCTTTTCACAAGCCAGTACAACAACAACTCCAATTCATACATATTTACACACAGAGCTTTCACATATATGGGTATGTTTTACTTTGGAAATGATGTAAACTGGAAAAACACCATTTCCTGATGTAAGGGATGCAGCCTTCATAGATTTTTCACTGAAATCACACTAGCTGATTCAAAAATTCTTAACCCCCTTCTCGTAACTACCCTCGACCCTTCGACCCTGGAAGGTTTCACAGCTAATTGCCTGAGTCAATGCACTGGCTTGAGGGAGAGGTCTGCAAATGATGGATTTCAAATAAAAACAGAGATCATTTTATATCAAACATTAGTGTACTTGCAGGCAATGGCATCCTTCTGCTTTGGATTTGCCTTATTTTGGTTGCCTTCATCTTAACTGCAACGTTATTTCAACAGGAATTTGGGTGCTTAGCTTTCCAGTGATGGTATCTGTAGTAGCACCACAAACGGCCCTGCATTCTTGGCATATTTGGTGGCATGCATCAGCCCAGTTTGGAACAAAAGCTCTTGTTTTGGACATATCACTGCAGACTGTTGCCTGATCCAAACTGTCTGCTTCCTTCTGAACTTCTAAACAGAAATGACAGATCATTTTGCAGTTTTTAACTAGCCTCAGAAGACTTATCTGACATTGCCTAAATATGAGCTACATTTTGCATCCAGGTTTGTTTTCTTTAATTTACAACACATTCTCCAACAGCTTAGTACCCAAAAGACCATGAAAATTTAGACAAAAGCTCTAGCTATGGGAGGATTTTACTTGCAACAGAATCTAAATATATGCAATTAACACAAGTCTAGGTGTTATTTGAAGAACCATTGCAAATGCTAATTAGGAATCCACGTACACAACAACTGCATAAAACAGTTTCATTTGCAATGTCTGGATATTCAATATGGCCTACCTGTTCACAGCTCATAGTATCTCATGCAAAGAAACAGTATCTCTTTCTTCCCATACACAAGCTGCAATGGTAGCTGTAATGGGGTAGAGGACACATTATCTTCCACATATTCCATGTCACAGACAAACAGGCAACAGAAAGGTGAAAACCTTGGATGCAGTCCTGGCTACTTTCCCTACTTGCTAGGCAGACATTTTTGGTAGGAACAGAGAGTAACAATTCTATTTTTAAAAGTAAATTAATAAATTTAATCTCCAAGTACCTCAAGTATCAAGGCAAAGTATTCCTCCCCAGGAGAAAAAAGATCTTTGAAAAAGAAATCAGATAGGGACATTGAAAGGACATCCAGTCCACCCCAGGTCCCAAAGTAGGAACAACTATCTCCATGTCCTTTCTGAGAGATATTTTTCTAACCTGCTCTTTAAGTTCATCACAGATGACATAATCACCCAAGCAATCTTTTCCAGTTCATTGCTATCCCTGCTTTGGATAGTTGGGGGGCTCCCTCTTTTTTTTTTTTTTTTTAATGCCTTCTTTGAATCTTTTCTGCTGCAATTTAGTTTTATTAATTCTTGTTCCATCTACTGCAGAGCTTTTACTCTCTGCAAACAACGTACTGCTCTTCTTTACAGCAGCTTTTTCTGTATTTGAAGACTCTTGTAATGTTTCCTCTGGTCTTTTATTCTCTACACAATGCAAATTGTTTCAGTCCGCCTTCTAGGTTTGTTTCCTAGTCATTTGATCATTCACACTTTGGAGCCTCTCCAATAAATCCACATCATTCTTGAATCTACCATTCATCTTGGGATGTCCTCTTGGGACATTATTACCACATATGAAACTACATTTTTCCAGCCAGGTTTTAAAATGACATCTATTAAGCTGAGGGTTGTGTCTTCAGTGCACAGTTAACTTGAGTTATTTCCACTTGAGTTAATATCTCCCCAGTTAGCCTTACGTCACAGAGTCACAGGAAGAGACAAGTGGAAGGAAGCGCAGGAAACCATCTACTCCATATCCCACCTCTGAGGCATAATCAAGTGCCATATATCTACACTGTTTTTAAAAGATTCCAGCAGCAAAGTCATCATGACCTCCCGGGACAGTCTTCAGATTAGAAATTCTAAATCCCCATTTGCCCATTCATCCTGGGATGTCTCAGTCAATTGTGTGGCCCACCTTACCATGTTTTTACGATAGATAAAACCAGCCTAATTTGCTTACAAGAATGTCATGTGGGACTGTGTCCTAGCTTGCCTTTGAAAATAGGTTCCACCAAATCTACTAGACCAGTAGCACCAGTACGTAGTGGCACCATGATAGTTATTTATCATATTTGTAAGGACAAGAAAGATTGTTAAAGTATCATCTAATGATTTATGCCATTATTCATTTTCAATACTGAATAAGCATTAGCTTTCTCTAAATTCCCCATGGCTTCCTTCCCCTCAGCTGCCCTTGCATTTGGAAACATAGGTAATGCATTTGCCTTCTTGACATCATCAGGAGACGCCACGTTTCTTAAAGAGAATGGCAGATAGCTTAGCATTTGCAAATTTTTCGTATTACAGGATATCGTATCAAGTCCTGCTGACTTGCATAATCTCTCTTATCTATCAAGTACACCTGACCTGTTCCTTTTCAGTCCTATTTTTATTAAAATTAACTGTTTTAAGCATCCGGTCATAATTCACCTTTTCTATGGTGGTTGAAAGGAGAAAGACATCAAATAGATCATCTATTATTTGCTCATTTCCACATTAAGTAATAAACTTCTACTTTCCTCCACCTTGATTACTCAAGTATTTCCTTGCTATTCTTCCTTCCTTGGCAGTTTCAGTTCAGTTTTAGCCTGAGCTTTCTGACTTTTCCCTATATGTCCATGAAATCTGTCATATCAGTCCTCAGCAAGTAGAAATGCACCTTTTCCTTTTGGTTTTTCCCCCCAAAGTAGTAATCCATGCTCATTTCTCACTGCATGCCCTCTCTTTGGGATCTTTAGCCAAGAGCAGCCGCACTGCAAAATAACCCTTGCATTGCAGAGAGGAGTTGGATTACTGCACAGAATAACTGTGTTAGCAGCTGACAAACTGCGTTAACTCGAGCTGTAGCCTATGTAACCAGACAAGGCAGTCAGTTCAAGTAAAAACACCACCATCCTCATCTTAAAGGTTTCTGCATTTGGACAAGACTTGAGCTGGGGCGAAACTGAAGTTATGACTCAAACATACTGCATAGTCAAGACGAGCCCAGAGAGCACTATGAAGAGACATAAGTGGATACTTTCCTTCAATTCTGTTGAAATAAAACAAAAGCAACAGGCTGCACAGCAGAAACAGAGGCCTCGCTGCCTGCTCACATTTGAGCTCTAATGAGAATGAAAAGGATAAGAAAGTTTGACTCTTTCAAGATTCAGTTGCTCCCAGGGTTGCTCCTTCTCCGCTTTTACACAAGATCCTCTGTCACAGAGGGTGCGCAGGAATGCTCTGAGCCCACAGAAAATCTTCAATTCACCTGTTAATGAGACAAAAGGTTTCAGGCAAACCCAGATAAAACATGACAAAGCATGGTAATATGGACACAGAGATCCTATTTATCTGTTTTACAAATGGAAAATACTGAGAAACTAATGTAAACAGGAACAAGCTGCAAGAAATGTTCTGCAACCTTAAATCAACTATCTAAGAGCATGGCAGGCATCTTGCTGGTAGTTCTGCACTTCACTTAGTTCCTACAGTCATACAATCCTAAGAGCTTCAGTGGAAAAGAAAATAAAATCCTCCAAACCTTAGGGAAAAGTCACAGTTTATCTCTAGAAAGCATGAAGCCGCAATTCTGAAAAGATGCCAAAGTTGACAGTTAACTGCCACATACTACTGAAGTCTTTTTTCCCCCCCTTTTTCTTAAACTCTTTCTTCCCATTCCCAGGCCAGACTCAAGTTTGGAAGTCAGTGAATGAATTCCACAAGTACTACAGTTTGTACTTTCACAAATAGCTTAAAAGCGGAGGTATCAGATTTCACAGCTCTGTGAGGAGGTTGGCACAACTTCAAAGCACTTCTGAAATATCTATTACTTTATTCTGAAGAGACAATAGCCTCTCCATAGTGAAGGCTGAAACAGTCCTTCCCTTCGAAAGCTGATTTTGACACATACAGTCTCAGCTTCAGCAAAGTAACACCAACATGTCTGAAATTTCTAGACCTTATGCCAAGGCAGAACTAACCTGTAAAGTCTGAAGCAAATCAGAAAGCTTTTGAGATCTCGAAATTTTTAGAGAGATCTTGGGCCTGTCACAACTCAAAAATGGGTTGGATTCAAATCCCATATTTGCTCCAATGTGCTAGTCCTGGTGGAAAGTAGGTGCTTTTGACAAGCTTTTTTAGTTACTAAAAATAGCTCTGTATTACATTGTCAAAACTACATAATCTTTAATTTTTCTCTTGACTGTAGTTAAATTTCAAAGAGATAAATACATCAATCCCAGAATTACAGGCAGGTCTCATAAAACCTTCCTATCCTGAATTATTTCAGATACAGCCATTTTTAAAAGACATCATTTTCTCCTTTTTCCTTTGATATTAAGAAAAGTCAACTTTCATAACTTCCTGGATAGATAAAACATGCAGGATTTTGTATACTTTTTGCCAATCAGTTTACAATCAAAACCTTTCACCCAATCTCAAGAATGGTTGCAAACGTCACCTCCCATAAAGGCAAGGGCATGCCAGAGAAATTGATTTTTACTAGGAATAGCAAAATGAAATAAAAAATAGGAATATAAAACCCCCAGATATAAATATATCAAGAGCAGCAAAACTGACTAAGCAAATACTGTATTGAGCATACCCTTCTAAGCTCCAGGTCAATGGAAAATTTTAATTTACAACTGTATCATGTGCAACAGAGCTGCTACAATTCCACACATGACAACTGGGTGATATATGTCATTTCCCATGTTCTTATATGTCCTAGTATTTCAGTATTAAATGACAAGCAGAGAAACAGTAATACAGAGACAAGTGACAATAAAGCTGGTGAAAGGATAGTCAAAATTTGTCAAAGTGTGATGGAAACTATGGGAAGAACAAAACATGAGCTGCATTGATGCTTGGGGCGGGGGTGGGGGTGTGGGGGGGAAGCAAACCACTTGAGAATTTGAACCAGGGACAAAATGAAACACTAGATGCATTCATGAGGCGAGATGGCATATATTTGGACAATCCTTGATAGAAAAGCTTAAATGAAAGGGACAGGAAGGGCCAGCTGAAAGCATGGCAGTCTAATGCTTCATCATCCCCTCTCCCTCTTCAGAACCTACTAGAACAAACTCCATACAGGGGAGAAACAACTTCAGCATTGCTGTTTAATCGTAGCTCTCCTTGCTAAAGAACAAGGGGAAACAACAGCAAAGTTTCCATGGAGTTTATCAGGAAAAGGAACTTACCCTGATTACTTAATCCCTTTTTATCCTGTTGATCTCATGCTTTGCATCTGCACTACTGCAGTCCAGTCCCTGGGTGACAAATTGTTCACATAGCTTTCCTGCTGCCACTATCCTCCTCACTTGTCTCACCTGAGTGTTTCATTCACAAAAATGAAGGGAAAAGACTTTTCAACTAAATTAGCACCTGGCTTTATCAACTTGGGCTGGTTTTCTTCTGTGGGGCTAGGCAAGGTTTGGATGCTGAGGAATCTTCCCTGCCTGTCATTCCCACACATAACTGACATAACTCTATTAACAAATTTCAGGTAGATTACTAAAAGTGAGGAAACTGCCTCTCAGAGCCTCAGCCTTTAAGCCACTTAAAAGGTATGAGCTGTTCTTAGATGATGCTACTAAATTTGGGAATCTGACGCCAGTACTGAATGCAAAACTGATAAGCCCAACACCCAGTCCATCTCTTCCCCCTTCCTTTCCAACAATCTCATCATGTAACCTTTATTTTTCCCTAATTTCAAATGCTGCAATGATGCTTCAAGCTAAACTCCCCAAACACTGTAAAGGCCAAGAATCAGCTCTATATCCTGTGAGGCATCCTATAGTCACAAAATTCAAAGGCAAAATGGAAGAAGAGTCTTTGATGGAATTATAGTTTGCTTTATCTAATGAATCCTCAAAAACATCAATGGGGGAAACAAGTTTAAAAAAGAAAAAAAAGGGGGGAGGGGGAATTATCTTGAGATAACATTTAAAAAATAAAAAAGTAGAATCTGAAAAGACAGCAGGTAATAAAGATCAGCCACAACCCATAGTACCGGCTGCAGTTTAAACTTACTTAAATGAGGTATGCTGTCTCTTCCCCAAATGCAGGGTCTATGAGCCCATAATATTGTTGAGCAAACTTTTTCCCATGAAACCATTCCCACTCCAGTTCTCCAGAGATAGGCATTATGGTCGAGCCATGTTTCTAATGATAATGTTTGGTTTGGCAAGTTTTAGTGTGGTTATCTTGGCAAACAGATGCTTTAGCCTATGCCATTTATTTGGTCTCAGTACATTCCAAATTATTTTGATGAAACTTCAAGTGTGATATGAAGGAAAAGTCATAGCTAGTAAATCACCTGGAAAGTCCCATAAAGGATAGGTCTTGATGGCCTCACCCTGCCAAATAAACAACACTGGGTTACTGATCTGTTACAAATTGGAAATGCTTACAATAAAAGCAGGCGTTCTTTTTATTGCAAGAAGGCAAGGAAATATATACAGCACAAAGAATAGTAATATGACCCTACAGCAATGCTCACCATAGAACAGAAGGTTCATAACTCTTAAGAGCAGTCAGCACTTAAGTTCATAAAGTTACTGAGGCGGTTCTCACAGCATTCCCTTCCCTCTCAAAAATTGTTATTTATGTGCATGCACATGTATGTGCACAGACACACACTTTCAAATATGTGTATTATTAACTTAAAGGCAAGAGTTCATACCAAGCAGGAGAAGGAGTTGTTTCTTTATCAGCACTATATCCTTTCAACAGAACAAAACAGAAAAAGCACTGAAAATTGTAATAAAATTTTAAAAAGACAGATTTAAATCCCCAAACAATGCATGATAGCTCATGCAAACATGATTTTTTTTTTTTTAGGTCTGTTCCTCTTTAATGGTGCTGTAAGAATTGCAATATTTTTCCTGAGAATACAATTTTTTTGCAAATAATTCACAATATCCGGGAATGATATAAATCACTTTTTATAGTCCTGAATACCTTAAGAAGTTAGTTTCAGAAGCGCAGAAGTAGCAGCAAATGGCTTGGTTCTCAGAAATGCGCCATAACCTCAGAGCCCAATGTAAAAGATAGCATCTGTCATTACCTTGCACCCATGGAAATCAGGCCAATTCTAAAAGCTGGAAATAAAGATACTTTCTATGTCTGTCATATTAAAGTAATTCCTAATTACTTTATAAAAATCTCACCTGTTTTAAAAACAGTAAATGGAAAATTCATAGTGGTTAGTTCTGATTTGTATTCACATAGTTTTTCCCACAAATGTTCAGATGCACCTCTCCAGCTTTTAAGCTGTCCTCGATAAGAAACATGGACATGAAATACCTACTTTTCATCTTCCTCCAACCCAAATGCTGACTGCTCAAGAGTTAAGAATAGCAGTAGCAAGCTGACAGAAAACTAGGAAAAGGAGAGCATTTGAAAATGAATGCTCAGATTCACAGTATTATCAGAATAGGCTGGCTGACAGCTATGATAATCTTACATACATCTATAGGAAATGTCATTATTTAATTTCTTTCATTGCACGTAGTATTATAAATATGAACAGGAATCAATATGCAATGACTACAGTTACATGTAAATATTTGGCCTCTTAATTTCATAGACATTCTTCAGACATCATCTAAATGGGTAGGCAGATTTATCTGTATTTGTCTTTTCCAGAATAGATATCCCTCAAATCAAACAGCAATAGAAGAGGATTATCTAATTTACTAAGCAGCCTGCTATAGAAGCTAGAATCATATACTGACCTCTTTTACACTGATAGAGATCCAGGATGAATATCACCTGCAGGAAAATAACTCCAAACTTACCTTGGTTCAACAGAAACTGCTGTACTGTACCCCACCTCACAGAAACAGGTCTATTACTGAAATTGAGTCCTGGGTGAATATTTAACATACTCTGAAACACAAATAATTCAACACTTCCTCCAACAGTTATTCATCTTTAAATACATCCCATAGAGCATGTGCATCACAACTACAACATAAAGCAAACCATAACCTGAACCCCATACAAAAATCATCACTTCACGTAATTCACTCATGAATAAATGTCTATTAAATACAGATGTTAAGGCTGTTGTGGGATAAAAATAGAACTGAGTTTTCAAGGGTGATTTGTGACTTTTGGTTAGCTTGCAGTCAGTGCTATTGGAGCCTTTGTTGGTTTTACACACTTTTTACACTTTATATACACACACACACGCTTTGTTAGACACAGTCACTTTCTGATGCTTTTCCCATTTCCTCTTTCCTTATCTTCTACAGTTCTACCTAATTCCCTTTTTTCCTTCTTTTTATTTTCTTTTGAATAACCTTAGTGTATTTTAGGTCCTTAGAGAAGAAGAAAATAAATACAAATAATTTACACTAACCTCTGCAGAGAGAAACAACATTGCTGTGGACGCTGTCTTTTCCTTCCAGCAAGTCAGTTTCTTTAAACAAGCTGCACTCCACCAAAGGACTGAAAAAATGCATCTTAAAAACAAATTAATTAGCTTCCTACAAATTACATTTTTCCTTTCTGTATTCTTAAAGCTTTTATCTATGTTTTCCTCTTTTTCTCCAACAATAAAATTGATTAAAGTCAAATTACATTTCTGTAGGTGTTGATTTGCTAAAGCTTTTGATACAACCCATTCTGGATGCATTAGCCAATATGATAGATCCCGCCTGGGAAGCTGCCACAGACTCCAGACAGTGTTTGAAGTACACTTATGCAATGGATGCCACAATGCCTGGGTAGTCAAATTATCCAGTCTTTACAACTGAGCTGTTTGGTAGATGGGTAATTCACACAGATCTGTGCTGGTGTCTGTATATAGAAACTGCATAACTCTTTGGACAAGGCACAGTTGAATATGTGCTCAGAAGTTACTATATACCGACCACAGAAGTGGTCATTGGGAGTAGTTCAAAATGTTTTACAAGAATGCTTTGATGCTATCCAGAGCAGTACTACTGGCCAGTAGCTAAACTATAATTATGCTAGCTGGATCTGAAAATCAGGGTTGAGTTGCAAGAATTCCCTTCTCAGCTCACCCATTCCAGACCTTGATCAAGGCCAGTGTACTTTTGGGAAAGTTCAGTTCCAGTGAAAATGTAAGCCTACAGCTGAAAACCTCTTGGGTTCAGTTTTTGGTTTGAAATCTAGGTCACGTCACTCTAGGAGCAGCGGCAGATTTTCCACACAGGTGCAGAGGACATGGGGACATGTGAAGGTATGAACAAAGAAATGTTTAGAAAAAAACTAACTGTATGTGTTTAAAAAAAATATTAACATCAATTCATTATAGGCTTTGTCTCTGGCCTGGCTACCATCTGTGACGGGGATTTTGTTATGCAGTGAAACAAGAGCAAGATAGAGCTTTAAACATTGCCTGGAGCACACAAGCCCTATGTTTATTCCCAGCAACATATTAATAAATTATAAAACCGAAAGAGGACCACTTTGACTGTGTGGGCTGCTGGAATTTACTTAGTCATGACATGTTCTGCCTGCTACTGCGACCAAGGCAGGCATTCAGAAGCTTGCAGCCAAATTCCCATTTGTTTTATTCAGGTACGTTACCACTGTACACCTGAACGGTGGCCCTAACTCCATGTGTCAGGGATGAGTGATTAATAGCACTCAGATGGTTTCCCACTATGGTTTCCCACTAGAGCAGGGCTGGGTGCAGCCACTGCCTGGGCCTGGGCAGCAGACCCATCACATCACCCTTGCAAGCATGCATGCTCCACAGGGAGGGCCAACGGCATGGTCACAGCCAGCAGTGACCGCTGGCTGAGCCCTCCGATGACGTGGTGCGCCTTGCTCCTGAGGTCACTTCTGCTGAGGGGAGATCAGATAAGGCCAGTCAGGAGAGGATCATCCCTCTGGTGTGAGCGGGGTTAAGTTCAGCATCCAAGCTCCACTTTGATCATGCCATTTCCATGGGCAAAGATCACAACTGTGGATTTTGTTAGGCTCTTTCTAATCTCTGTTGGCTACATTTTTTAACCCACTGCTTCCCTGCATAAACAGGTGTCTAAGCTTGAGTCTATCACCTAGCTTTCAGCTCCTTCAAATTTTGCTGGTGTGAGGAAGGGTTACCTCTATTATCCGCTCTCTAAACGGGCTCTAAAACAGGGGATTGACTAAACAATAATTACAATCTGGAAAGTGTTTATTTGCTGTGTGCCTCATGACGTTGGTTTATGGAAGCCTGCACACAGCATACTCCCACACCAACTTGTGTACGGTACCCATTATCATATAAAAAAACTCACAGGGAACCACAATTTTTTCCCCTCGCCCCCAAAGAAAGAATCCTTATGACACTGAACTCCCACTTCCTTTCAGCAGCCTCATTTTAAGCCTCACTATTTAAACAAAACACAACACAAAACAACACACTAATATTTTATGGACTACTTTGTATGGTAGAGAATTATCTTCTGTTAATTCAGCTTCCTCTCAGAAATGAACGCTTTGGTTTCCTGTCTTAGGAGACCTTATTGTGTTTGTGTATTTCAGTTCACTCTGCCATACATTACCCTGATTAATTTTGGCAGTGACAAAGTTGGAGAAGTAATTTAAAATTATGATCGTATGGAAGCACTGTATTTTACTGCAGCAGAATCAGCACTCCTGTTTTAACTCTCCTGACCTTTCATTTCCTGTCACGGAGCACAGGAGGTAAAGCCTGTTTGTGAAGGCACAGCCTTAAGAGTTCTCACAATTTTGTTTTTGAATTATTTTCCTTCAGAATAAATGAAAATGTATACAGTGTTACACCTAGAGAGACAGCATTGCAGTACCACAATAGAACCAAATAGGTATACTAAAGGTGGAATTAGACTAGAACACTAAGGCTGTTAAATCAAAGAAAGTCAATCTAAATTTATCTCTGTCAAGCTTAGAAAACAACACAGAAGAAACCAAGGAATGCAAATGATAGGCATGAGAAATCTGACTCTTGCTTGCTGGGTAAAGTTTGCTTCAAAAAAGAATATGCAGAAATACTGAAAACAACAAAATGTGCGAAGATGATAAAGGGAAAATTTGAGCACATTGGACTTTAATTAATTTCCTTTCAGTTTCATTTCTTGTTTCCTTCTCATTATAGCTATTGAAATATTTTTTAGGGAAGTATTATAATATAATGACAGTTATCTATGTGAATTGTAAGTCATTCATGGCTTAACTCTTCTTTTTAAGAATTGGCCTTAACTATTTTCAGACTAAGCATGTACTTCCTGTAATTTCCCAAAATAACTTTGGCAATCACTGGAACTAGAAGAGCTGCTGATTGCTGGAAAGTGACACTTGCAGTGTCTACACAAAGATCAAATATGAATTTATTAGAGAGCACCTATCTGAATGTCTATTGGGATGCGAACAATCATTGATTCTTCACTGACAAGCTTCTGAAAGTGGTTTCTACTCTGCACGCACACAGACATAATAAGCGCCCCCCCCGAGCAAACAAACAAAAAACACCCCAAAAAAACCATTAAATTCATAGAGATGTTGATCACAGCTCTCCTTAAAAGATCTAATCTATTCAGTATCAATTTATATTGCTGTTATATATGACAAACATCCTGCTTAAACAGCAACACTATTTAGAAAATGGACTGACAAACCCACATCAGTTATAACAATGTTATTTGCTTAGCAAGGATATGCGATTATTTTACAGTGATGGAAGTTTCATTAGGAAACAATTTCACTGCACTGCCAGCTAGCAAGGTGTGTAACAAACACATTGTGCGAAAGAGACTCTGATCCGAACACTAAGTTCATGTTGGACCCCATCAAAAAGAAAGTAGCACGTTCTCTGAGCTGTTAGTCTTCTAGTTTCTTGCTTCTCTTCTAAAGCCAGAATAAGTTTAACAGGTTGCTATGTCTCATGCTGTAAGGTTCCACCTTTTGAATAGCGTTGTCACTTGTGTAATCATGTTCTAAATTGTATTTACTAAATGATGGGGGTTTAAAAAAAAAAAAAAGTGAGCTCACTTTTTATTTTGGAGGTCTTATTTCAAGTCAAATTATTCCACATATCTAATCAGGAACTAAATTACTCAATCAGGTAAAACCACCCAGTATTCCACCAGGCGATCATTTCTAGCTGAAGATACCAGAGAGGATAGAGCCTTTTGAAACCAAAATAATTCTATAATGTGGAAAAGTCTTATTTCCCCCAAAAATGTAATGTTACAAGTCCATCTACTCACAGTAAAAATGGAGAGGCTGTAGTTTCAGGATCCACTGCCTTCAGTGGCAATTTCAAGTTAAGGATTTCACGCTTTCCCCTATTGTTGGGTCACTTAAGTCCAAGTCAATTCAGTGATACCGCTCACAGTACGTCTCCAGGAAGTTTTGCTGGCATGTTATGGTAGCACAGTAGCAGCAGCTGTGTAGAGGGCAAGGTTTCACTAAGCCGGCACTGTCCCCAAAGTCAGCATACAGTGGCCAAAGAACATTCAGGTGCTAAAAGTGCTTCACAGAAAAAAGGAAAGCAAAGAAAAATAGTTTCAGGAAGGCATGAGGAGCTCACTAGTAAGGTGAAGAGATGAGGAGCTCAACAATAAGAAGCTTCCTCCTTGAAGCGTCCATGGGAAGAGGTATTAAGAGGAGGAAGAAGACTAGCTCACTGTGACTAAAAGAAGCTTCTGTTTTGGCAAGGCACAAAGTCAAGACATTAGTGGAGAAGAGCATCCTATCTTCAAGGAAGCTTTGAAGATCTTCATTTCATAGAGCTCCTAGCTCTCACAATGAAACTGCTGGAAAAACAAACACAGACACCCCAAAGCACTTATATATGTGTATAGAGCCATTCTTAAGTTAAGGATATACTTGCTTTAAGCTTCTGTATTTAGTTTATAGGCTTTGTTTAGTAAAGATCAGTTTAATGAATCTTCAGCAGGCATTGCACTGGTCTTCCTGAATAGCAGTGGTCTCCTGAGTCAGGGTCAAGTGCGACTTCCATTAATAGATTACAGAGAAGGTTTTTTGAGTACTGCAGACCTGGCTTAAAACACTTATCTTTTGGTGAGAACACCTTGACTGTGCAACAGTTAAAATGAAACTCAAGAGTGGAAGGGACTGCCGGACTAAACACAGAATAAAACCTTCCAGCAACCAAGTCTTCTGACTGAGCAAGATGTTATTAAAAAGAACAACGGAAGCATTGAAGTGAACACTGAAATCTGGAGAGAGAAGATGGGCTGGATAGTACTACTGTTCTGCAACAACAAAATTTATGTATTTTCTTAACAAGTATTTCTATGTTGCCCAACACTACAGGAGTCAAGTACTTCTTATTCTTTACTTAATCCTCCTAACAACTCGGTGAAGAAAGTAAAAAATCATCTTCATTTTGCATACACAAAACTAAGGCAATATTAAATGATTTACCCACATTCATACAATGTTTTGGAAGAGGTAAGAACAAACAGCTCACTCATGTCTCATTGTTAGCTCCAATTTTAAAAATAACACAGCAGGCAGAAGTCTCTTGATCTTTCACATACATGTGTCATGTTCAGACCCTTCTCCTTATCTTTCACCTCAGATGACAACCCTCAGGATTAGCCACATGACTGGGAGACTGGTGATGAGCCAAGAGATTACCAAGCCACTTCACACAGAGAAAGCCTGACAAGGAAGAAGCTCAGGCAAATTGTTTCCTGGCAGATTTAGGAAGGAGAATTTCAGATTACCTTTTCCTGTGGGATCCCGCTGAGGTGACACCAACTGTGTGGATGAAGGAGATGGACTGCATGACTAAGGGAAGCTGGCAAGAACTCCACCAGCAGGCTGCATCATGGCTGTTGCAGACACACTGTGAAGAAGCTGAAATTAATGCAAAACATGCTACTGAAAAAGGCACACTGACAGGATGAGCTAGATTACTCCGCCATGCAGCAGCAGAAAGCCAGATGTTGTTGTAAAATGGCAGGCTGGGCAGGACAGCAATGACTTCCTCCTCTGAGGAGGTAAAAGCATGCAGATTCAGTGCACTGGGCCTTCAGGCTGCTCTGGAGAAAAGATAATCAAATTCTAGTTATTGAAACCACAGGAATATCTAAAGGTTGTTAGCGGACACCCTTTTTTCTCTGAAGTTAGTCATATTCATATTTAAAGGACAGATAACCACTTTTTGGCCCTTCATGGGCTCAATCCATGTTTTGGATTGAGACTGCAACCACAGGAACTGGACACTCACCTTATTTCCATCAGCCTTTTAAAAACAAAAGCCAACAACCTGTTGTTGATTTCAGAAGATAGGGCCTGAGGAAAAAAACAATGACAAGTTTGCCCTGCACCCACGTCAACTGACTGCAGAGAGAAGAAGGATATGTGAGAAATTTTGTTGTTGTTCTCAAACTCCTGCCTTAATCAAATTTCCAAACAGTTTAAAGAAAAATTAAATGCTGTTCTAAATTCACCAGCTGAAGGTGAAACAGTAAATTGATAAATGGTTAAAATTATCATTTCTTCTTTCAGTTAATGTTCAAGAAAGTGGAAAAACAGAGCACTACCACTGCGGTGAGGAAACCTAACAGGGCAGTACCACTGTCCGCAATAAACAGAGGAGAAAACCCCTGACATTTCAACTTTATTGTATTTAATTGACAATAATTAATTCATGGCATAACTGACATTTTATTCAGTCTAATTAATAATTACTTATTATAACAAAACCCCCCAAAAAAACAAGAGAACAAGAGACAGGAGCTATCCCTTCCTAGTTGAACTCGAGGGCCCCTCAGAAAGTCTCCCCCCGCCAGGCCCTGTACAGCACAGCTATGCGCAGCAGGAGGGACTTTCAGCCCTGCTTCCACACCAGGAAGGTTCAATCATGACATCAAACAGCCACACCGTGACAGACTGATTTTGAAATTTAAAAAATCAAAGTATCAAAGAAAGGCAGAGATTGTGACTGCCGCATACAATATCCTGTAATGCCACAAGCCTTCGGATAGTCAGACAGGAACAGAGCTGTAAGGCAGAACTTTTCCTTTTCAAAAATTACTGGCAAAAATATCAAAGACATCATCTGGTATTTTTCATTTTTTTATCAATTTTGTAGCAGCATTGCTGCTTTAATGGTTTCTCTTTGCAACACTGTACCCTCCACAAACATAGTAGGTGAGTTCTCCAGTCAGGTCTCTCTCCTCTAAATAATCAGTGCTTCAAGTTCTACAGATAGAGCAGGGCCTAAGAGTAGTTGAAAAAGCATAACCATTTTTTTCAAGCCATGACACAGAGTAACTCTTTTTCTTGTTGTTCTGATTCAATATAGTTTATCTGCCTACAGATAACTTGATTTCTCTGAGATGTATTCAATTGGTTTAATCTGCAGAAAGTATATAGGTTTTATTTTATTCTCTTACTGTCCCTCTCCAAATATAACTGTCAAGTATCCTAATACAGCAGAAATGGGAGTCTTGGGGATCCTTGCAGCCAGAGGGATACCCACCAAACACAGCCTTTCTATAGGTTGTGCAGCGTTAGGCGGACTTCCCAGCAGTTACTTTTCCATGGCCCTTGGGTAATGTGAAGTATCAATTTTCAAACCATCTACCAATTCAGATCAGGAATTCAGAATGGCACAGAACCTTTTACAGAAAACATGTTCCCAGCGAGCTTCGCGAGGCACAAGGTTTTCGAGTTCCGCCTCCTTCCCTCCCTCCCTCCGAGAGGCTTCGCACCCAGCTTTACTCTGTCTTCCAGTACAGATGCAGTGCTCTTGGGTTGTTTTCTCTAACACCTGAGCCTGCCCATTGCAGGCATATTCTAACATTTGAATATCTCGTTACTGCTAGTCCAAATGTAGAATACAAAACTTCCAACCTGAAAGTATTTAAATACAAAGTTAGAATAACACCTGCTTTCTCAAGTAGTCATTGATTAGCCTCCACCTTTTCCTCCTATGTATAAACGTTCTTTCAGAATATACATTTGGAAAGAAGCGAGTATGACAGATCATGGTCCTCCCCATCTCAGATTCCTCATTTCATCTGTTTTGAGAATAGCATTGCCTTAGAGTTACAAAGACAAAAAAGAAAGAGCCTTTCTACAAACTGAAAGTCCTGAATTTTTTCTTCCACTTCCACTCTTTTCCATTCTCCATCCTACAGCCTGAAGAATTTCATATGGGCATCTGATAAGTTCACAAACAACATATTTATGGTATCTTCAAAGTCACAGCTTCATGAAATTACTAATAAGCAGGCAAATATAGGGTGAACTAGACAAGGGTGAATACCGTCACTTTACACCAGTGAACTAGCCTCAAGACTTGCAGGCTGAAAAAACCCAAAAAACTATCGGCTGCACCCAAAGATGGGTTGGAGGTCACACAAGAGATGGGCAAAAGATTCGCCCTAACTTCGTTACTTTCAGTATTGCTTCCTTAAACTAAGCTAGCTTGGGTGTATTAAGTTGCAGAACAAAGCACTCAAACATCTATCCAGATTGATTCAATTAACAGTTGACATGCTGTACTTAAGCTGCTACCAAATACTAGCTTCGGCTAATCATTTCAAAAGCAAATGTGAAGGCTGTTCATACTGCTGCATTAATCTGTTGCTGCAGAGTAGTTATGCAACTGAAATATGGCAGACGCTAAGTTGATAGGACCCATTTAAGCACATACTACTAATTACACAGCCCTTGAGTGTAATAGAGGGCAGGAATAATAGCTTGAGCTAGAAGTCAGGTGGTAGCAAGATGGACACGGATGCTTAGTTCTTAAATATGCAGAAAGTAAGGCTACAGCACTAGAATATGTTTATAAACATGGCCTGAGTTTCCTTTTTGCTTTCTGAATTTGTACTTTTGCTGGGAAAAAAAAATAATAAACACTATAGGAGACATATGACATTTTAAATACTAATTAAAGAGGTTAATATCAAAGACTAGCAGGATGAAAATTTATTTAGAGTTCCACAACATACATGCCAACTCAGCATCAGACTGAGCTTGAACACAGCAGTCCTTGCAAAAACCCAAGTGTATAAGTGTTGCTTATGCTCCTGGAGACCGCTTCAAATGGTTTTTCTAACCCCATTCATTTTCAAACAATAGCACTAATAAATGCATTCAGTACAGAGTTTTTGAAAACTGAAGCTGTCCCAGTAATGGAGACAGAAAGGAACTTAAATAATAACCAGAAAATTCCACTCGAAAAAAAATTCAAAATAAACTCCTGAGCATTTGAGTTTTACTAGTTGATATAGGACTGATCCCATTTGCTCATTTTGAAACTTAAAGAAATGATAATCTGTTCTGTGGCAGACAGAACAAAATAATTCATAAAAGGATAAGAGAGTATAGTACTATATTTTTGAGGCATTTATGCTTTAATTTAAAAGGGTTCGGTTCATAACGGTCTATTTATTGAAGTTTGCAATTTATAAGAATAACAATCTATGCAAGAAAAGAATGAAGAGTTTCAGGTTTGGTTATGAATGCATTTTGCTTCAAAAGCCTTTTTAAAACATTTGCTAAAACAGGCATGTTTAATTTTACTAGGAAAAAAATAACTATTAACATAAAAACAATGCATGTTAACATCATTAACAAGCTGTTTCTCTGGCTGTACATTACTATTAACATGAATGGAAACCCACCAGATCAGCACTATCCTCCCTGCACCATTCCCTTCTGTAATGACCATTGCCAATTCCTACAATTTTTAAAAATTCATATTTTATAACCAAAATTTGCTCATAGATGTATCACTGTGAAATACTTTTACCAGGATTAAATGTACTCACTAATGCTTTTTAAAACCTAACAGTAGCTTCCAGTACCTACAAACCTATTATTTCAGTAATTGCTAGAGCATGCAAATTATCTGAAACAATGCAAAGCACAATGGCCATAAAATACTGTTCTATCCAAGGCACTTCAACATCAACATGGGCTAATATTTAGCAACCAAATCAAAACAGCGAACATTTATGTTAATTCATTAAGCTGGAGAAGGCTGTGGGCAAAGGGGTTGGAGGCGAGTTGGTTTTGTTTTTACTTCAGAACATACGCAAGTTTTCATTACAACTAAACCCCATTAAAAAAAGAAAAAACAAACAAAAGGATCTTAAGATAAAATGAAAATGGGTAACTTAGAAATTTAGATACTGGTCTGATGCATGTGGCTTTCTTTTAAAGCAAGTGCTGCCTTCTTAGATATTAATAGTTCTTTGGAAAAATACACACCAATGCTCATCAAGAGTAATAGGCAAGCTACTGTGGATCGACTTGCTCCTTCCTCCATAAAAAAGAAGCAAAACCTCATGTCTTTTACTGATTGGTATCACCTCTTTGGAAGAAGACTGTTCTGTCGGCAAAGGCCAAGATTTCCAAAGGCAGCACCCTGGGCAGTCGCAGGTCCTTCTCAGGCTGCTGCCTCACCATGCAACAACATCCTCAAATCTGCCAGCATCACCACTCATGCAATTGCTCCCAGTGATCTGGAATGATTTAAGTATTCTTAAGCTGCAAGTCCTTTCTTAAGTGAGTATTTTGACTTGACAGGGTCAAAGTGGTTATATATGTGCAATACCAGCAGATCTAAGGGAAAAGGAGCAAAAGGAGAGGTGAAAAATAGCTGTGCAATGGCCCCTTCATCTATACTGCAGTCAGAAGAGGACATTGCATTAACCACAGCCTAAACCCAGACATCATCAACATCTCAGGGGAAAGAAACCCCTTCTTTGAGAGTTTGACAGCCTTCCTGCAGGGAGAGCTGGTGCTTTGAGTGCCTGCCTTTTCCTGATAACAAGAATCCTGTCAAATGTGCACTGGTCCATGGAGTTGCTTCACAGAAGCAGGAGGAGGGACCAACAGGGACCTGACATGGCTTCGAGTTCAGTTATCACTTCAACAACGTTTTACTTGGAAATCCATGATCTCAGTATTTTTCCAGTCCCAAAAAGACTTAAGGCTCTGCAAATGCTATGCACAAAAGAATTTCTAACTGCATAGAACCAGAATGGAGCACAGGAGAGTCGCAGAAGAATTCCTCCTCATCCTTCCTCTTGCACTGATTTCCAGACAATCATCTGGGCCGTCCTTTTTCAATTTCGTGCTGAAGTCTTGCTATGGCTTCCAGTGATTTCACTTGCTGTGAACTCTTCCACCAACTTAAGTGGAAGGAGGACTGTATCCTGAGGATTCTCCAGAAAACTGAAACAAGAGCTTTAGTGAAATAATTCAAGGAAGCATACTCCCTACTACACCTAATTACACTTGACTTTATTCTTAAGCTATGGTGATCCACAGCTATTCTCAATTACACACAATGGAAACATCAAAGAAGCCTGGTGGGACAATTTGAGATATTTGAGACAGCTTATCAAGAAAACAAAAAACCAAAAAAAACACTACAGCAGATAAAACAGTATCTAGTTTATTACATATAGAAAGAGATTTCCAGAATTTACAAACACCCACATTTTCATTCCAGGGAAAGAGTCAATTTGAAAAGTTCACCCTTTTTTGTTTTCGTTTTGTTTTGTGGTTTTCTGTTGGTTGGGTTTTTTTCTTTACAATATATACAATGGAAGACTTTGATTTCTTTTTTTCTGATTTTTTTTGTCAGTTCCTGTGCAATTGATGAATTCAAGTTGACACTTGTAAATACCATGTACAGTAATGTTTGTCTTCATTGTAGTTAATACAGACTATTATTTTACAAGGAGTACAAAATTATTTTTCTTTTGGAAAGAACTCAACATCAGGGTTATCTTACAACTGATAGTATCAGTAAATATGACTGTACAATCAAGGCCCAGGGACCAATGACGCATATTATATTATTTTCTGAATTACAATCTTAAAACAAGAATAGTACCCTACTCTATTCTTAGAAGCCTTGTTTTAAGCAGGTTTCCCACTCTGTTTACAACAGAATATAGTATACCTCAGTTCCACATCAAAAAAGATGTGCTGTAGGAAAAGTTACATTTTAATTAAAAAAGTACATGTATAAATCAAAACCTATGTTAAATATTTAATACTCTTCAACCAACATTAAGTTTTGTATGTAATAATTTACAATGATGATTTGTCATACAGGTTTTCAGCAGCAAATGAAGTTGTGTAAATGTGCTAGTAAAATACCCATTCTCACCATGACGTAGTGGTGGGCACATGAGTTCATTGTGGCCAGCTAAGTCCTTATGGTAGAGGATGAAGTAAGAGAGACTCATTGTCCAGGTGTCACAGTGCTTCTGCTTGGCACAACACAGGATGTGCAGCTCAGTCAACTAACTCCTGAGGTTTGTGTAAAGTAAACAAACTGAACTGGATGCATCGTACCCATTTACAGAGGAAGAGGAGGAGAAGGAGGTGAGGTCCTAGTTGTGATAGCATGAAACATTTATAGTCTTGATACCCATGAGTTAAAAGAAGGATTTGCTGAGGTTGTATAGGTCATCATTCTGAAATTGAAAGAGAAAGAAAATTAGCATCATGGGCACTTTAAAAGCTTTTCTGTACTTATTTCCCTCCCCTTCTTTTTTTTTTCCTTAAAGATTTATCATTCAAACTGAAAACGTTAGCACCTTGAAAAATTATGGCATACACAGTTGAACTGTACTCAAGCATCTGAATCCCAAAAGCACTTAAAACAGATGTTGGCAATAAAATTCAAAGCAGTCAGAAATACATTTAAAACTTGCATGAGATTCACCTAAGCAGAAACAATTTAAGTGTCCATACTGATTAACTCTGACAAGCTCCTGTGACAAGAGAAAGAAAAGCTCAAACCATTAGCCTGCTGTTGGTGGTTTTGCCCACTACAAGAAAGATTCGTTCGATGTCAGGCCTCCTTGTAGGGCTTCCTGGCCACCTGCAAATGCCACGGCTTGCATGAGAAGGATGACCAAGGAATGGAGCACTACGGGTGCAGCATTACCATTCCCTATTGACATACAAGTTACAAAAAAAATTCTATCCAGAAAATCCTGTTGAAGTCCATAAATCTATCTACATTCTGCTTCTCTGAGAGGACTGGGTGAATAACGAGGTCCTGCAACCCTAATAATGCACAGCACAGGCTTACTGGGGAACAAATGTCAGAAGCTGCCTTTGACCCTGTCCTACCAAGTCCTCCTCATCTCTTGGCTCTAGCCTCCCTGATCCAGCACATAGTGCAACTGTCTCTGTCAACAACTCCTCTCAACTCTGCTTGTCAGTTGATTTTACACAGGCAGGTCATCAGTACAAGGGCTCTGATCACGAGCGACGTAGCGCACAGTGGGACGCTCTCGGTGCCGATCTGCCTCGTGTCCTGCCGGCAATCCCGCGGCAGATGCTTCAGCCCCCAGCGGGGAGTGGTGTCCCTGCTGGAGGACGCAGGGTTGAGGTCGCACACCAGGGTGCCACGGGGTGCCTCCCCGCTGTACCCAAGGCCCTGCCACAATGGCTGGCCGCATGCACGCAGAGCGCGCGCCTCCGCCAGCTGCCGGTGTCAGCCCCGCTGCCCACGGGGCGGCCACGCAAGCATGCAATCCCCGAGCCACCACAGACCACAGCCCCGTCCTCCTCTCTTCACACTACAGCTGCATGCAGCCATACCCAGTGGGGAATGAACAACGCACCAGTGAAATGAATACTATTTTTGTTTTAACTGGGGTTAGTGGACTACCATCATTTACATTTCAGGAGTTTCGCCTAAAATCTGATGAAGCAAGACTTAGATTTTACATAAAAGTGTGTCTATTTCTATATTTGATATTAACTATGCTCCTGAAAAGATAGGTAAACAGTGCATTTTCCTCAGTACAAATAAAGGCTTCCCATAGACATGCTGAAGTAAAAAAACTGAAAAGACCTCCTGTCCTATATTCTTTAATTGCCCAAGAAACAGAATTTACTTTGTGTGGTCCTTCAAGTGAAAGGAAAGCCTATCCCTGCAAATGATGTGTGGTATGCTGTGAAAACTCCCTGGAGAATTATCTCACAGATCTCTTATTTACTCTCAACTTTCTTCTGCACTCACATTGCGATCTACTGGAATGTTCCTACCCAAATATCTATATACAGCTTCACATAGCTTTGCAGCTTTCAACTCTGTTGGACCTAAAATTAGCCAGTAATGCCGTACTTTATTAATAAAGATGAGCGACAAAGGAGAAATGGCTTCATTTAAACGGAGGAGCAAAGTATGCGTGATCTGCGTGCTGCAAATCTGAGGTGGGTGTTTCACACCCAGCTCCCATCCAGCAGGGCCAGAACAGTTAGGTGCCCACTGGCAGGGCCCCACGGCCCGCCCTGCCCTGCATATACAGGGCAAGCGGAAGCAAAGCAAGTAACAGCTTTTCTACATGGCTAGACCTTATTCTGCTAAGAGATTTTAAGTATATAAACAATAATTTGCAGTATCAGGGCCAAGTATTACGCCTCTTCACTAGTATTCAGGTCATCTAAACTCAAATACATCATGTATTGAACAAAATGGCCTGTCCAATCCAATTCCTCACCAGTTCAACCAATACAGCCAAGAAGTCATCGCAACCACTACTAGCAGGCATTCATTCCTGGATTCAGAAGTCAGAAGAGCAAAGGAAGAAAGAGAGTAACAAGTCTATTTGAAAAACAAAACAATTCCTAGAGGAATTCACTAAGAAAATAATACTGAGGAAACCCACAGTTACAGAAACCCAGATGCTCACATATTAAAGTCTGCGCATGTGTAAAAACAGTGAAAAAACACAGCAGGCTGACATATCCAAGCGTTTGAGACTTGGGATGAAGAGCCAGAATCGTGTAGGACACAAACTGGTACAGGCTGTATTTCATACAAACTTCAACTGCAGGTATGACAGGACACAGGGGCATGGAGCAGTTTCAAGCTTGTAATCATACCCCCAGGATATTTATCAGTACAACACGGAAATCTATTTGTCACCCTTTGATAAAAAAATATATTGATGCCTTTTGTTTTCTTCTAATTTTGTGAAGGAAAAAAAATTTAGACCCTTTGCTATGGACTGTCTGAAATTATCGATTGCAATTATTTGTTTTCACATCCCCAATTCCTCTGACAAATCTCTTTCCACAAAACAAAAATTGTGTAACTGAGAATGACAACCTGTGCTACTATTACAGGACAACCGTGCCTGTTCTGTCTGAATGCACAAAGATGCATAGAAAACAGCCATTCTGAGAGCAAAGCCACTCCTCCAGGTCACTGGAAATACAGTCAACCTAGAAGGCCTTGGCTCCAGGGAATTCCTGTTTGTGCGTAACTTTGTGCATAACAAAAGCCCCATCCTCAATTTTAGCATACGAATGCTCTTTGCTGGACCGAAAAGATTGTTTCTTAAATTTTTGACAAAACAATCTGAATCTCTTCTCTCCTCAGTGAACTATTACAGTATGTTTCAAGGCGGAAGTACCTTATTCGAATTGAAGTCATCGGCTGGATGCCTCATTGTTTCTTATCAACGGCCATCAGCATTTCCTTAACAACATATAAAAACAGTGCAGAAGACAAGTGTTTTAATAGAGAGTGCGAGGACTGCCGCGAGCTGAGGTAAGGATCATTAAAACTACTGACATCGCTGTTGGCAACCAGAGAAAAGGGAAAACCTGTGTTTAATCTATTTTCTATTCACCACAAATTTCAGCTGGAGTCCCCAATAATGCAGTTTGTGGTTGACTTTATGGAAAAAATTAGTGATGCAAGAAAATGTACTGAAACAAACAAGCATCTTTAAAAGTTACTACAAGGTACCTTTGACAAGTAGTCTCTGCTCAACATCTGTTACAACACACATGCAGATAACACTCATGCAACATTCCAGCTGGCAGTGCTTTCTTCTCAAATCTATTAATCCAGGCTGGATATGACACAGCTAGCTGTAGTTCCTATTACAGCTGAAGTCCCATTCTTAAATCCAGTAACTAAAAATAAATTGATACTTCATTTTATTTCCATTATTGGGGAGCTGGAGAAGGAGAAGAGTACTTAAAATTTGAACTCTCTAAGAGCAGAGCGTCTAGACAATTTAATATATCTTTCCTGAAGTTAACAGAATTTTCATACATAAAATAGATGCGTTGTTAAAATACACTTAAAGTGTAATCCTTACTCCTTCCTTACAATCCATTCTCTTTGAAAAGTAACCAAGGAGGAACAATCTATCAAAAGAAACAGAAGTGAAAACTCAAGCGATCTTCAAGCAAAAGACTTTCCAGTCACCAATTTAAACTTCTCTTTGCTATTAAGGGCCAATAATGTGTCTTGTCCCTAAAACACCAATAGAAATGCCCTTCCAAAGGGTCATTTCATTTCAAAACAAATAAAATAATGTGGAGTTGCTGTTGAAGCTCCATGATCCCTTCAGCAAATAAATGCAACTACTTTGTCACCGATTAATATGCCAGGGAAAAATGCAGCACCCAAACACCAGACCTGCTTAGCACACTGTGAAACCTTTCCAGTGTTAGCTGGACATCTGCTTAGGAAACAACTCTACAGGTAACAGAGCCAGGTCGATGGAAAGATGACTCCCGACTGAAGAAACTGCAGATTTTTCTAGATCTACCAAAGCAGGATCATTTCCCAACTCTGCCATCAACCTTGCTAAACCAAATGTATTCTCCAAAACTGTACCTATCCCACCAGCATCTCATTTGAAACAATGAGCAACAAGGACTGGTTGAAGACTCCCTGTCAAAGTTACTAATTATAAATAAAAGGTTTTAAAAGTAAATGCATTTAAAAGTAAATGCATAAATGCAAAAGTAAATGATTTAGGATCACATAAAGTATCCTATTCTGTGTAGATTAAACAGTGATTTACGGCATAATGAACACATCTACCTAGTAAAAAATAAAAAGCTCAGGAACAAAAGCTCAAAATAAAAAGATAGCCATTATTAAAATACACCAGCAGACTCGTGCAGAATTTCACAAGTTGAGGTCTGCATGCAGCCTGGGCACCCCTCGTCTGGGCAGGTATAACCAAGTGTCTTTAGAAATCTGACACAGAGTAAACATATTAAGTAGTCCCGAAAAGCTCATTTACAGCTCTCATCTTGGTGACATTTGCATGAGTCATCATCTAATTATAATGAAACAGTGCACACCTACTTAAAAGCTGAATTTATCCACAAGTTTTTGTGTTCACCATACTGATGATCGTAAGTAGTGTCTGTTTACATATTTCCTGACATTACTGACGTGCGCACAGATATTGGAAGTATCCCATTCGGATAAATTAAAAACATCAACCAAAATTTAAACTAGCTCAAATAACTTCTTTTCAAAGAGATGCATATACATTGTACAGTTTCCCCAGTCTCACGTGGACCGTTGAAAGAGTAAAGGAATCCAAGAAGAAAAAATGGTTGCTCTAGTATGTTAATTGCAGCCTGAGTACTAACAAAAGGAATTCAAAATAGAACTAAACAAGGTAATTACAACATTGCTATTTAACTTGACAGGCTATAATCTACATTTAATAAGCCTAGATAAGCTTTTCTTCATTGTACCCCAAAATGCCTATTTCAGCTTCCTTGTGAATGTCGTAAGTGGGGGAATTACTGATGATTCGGTTTCACCAAGTCCTTTCCTATCAGGCTGAGTAACTGGATTTAGTGTTTTCATCCCCTTGTTCTTCTTCATATAGGTAATCATTCACTGATGGAGGAACCTAAGGACCAGTAATAGATGGTACAGTCTTTCTGCTATGAGTTCAGACAAAATTCCCTCCCTTCATCTACAGCACTGAAAAAAAGTCATCCTCACCACAGAGGAAGATTTTCCTCTTTTCCCCAGAAAGACAAAGTGGGAAAAATCAAAAACTAAGAGATTTTTAAAATAAGATGATGAGCAGAACCAGGTTCTTACATTTAAGAACCCATTTCCTCGGGTGTAAGTACAGTGAGAAAACACAAACTAAACCACACACGTTCTTTGGATGAGCTTCTGCCCAACAAAGAATTCATATGTTTGATTTCAACTTCACAGCATGTCAACCTGATTTAAACTCACCCAAGACAAAACGCAACCCATCACTGAGGTCAGCAAGGCTGCTGACACAGACGGAACGCCAAGGACTGCCTGCCCCAAGCACCCAGCACAGGAGAGTGACACTGCTGGAGGTCAGATTTGCCCATTTCCACCTGTAAAGAGGAGGAAACTCTCCTCACTGGTATATAAGCCAGCTCTCTGCACTGGTATATAAGGATACTGTAAAAAGGAATTCACCAAGTCTGTACGTAGAAAAAATATTTAAGGTATCTCCTGCTCTATTACACAAAATCAGCAGCAGTTAGGGGTTTGAACAAAACTGACTTGACCCAAGTACTGAATTTCTGATTAAATATTTCATCTTTTCAATTTTGGAAAAAAAGTTACTCAGTTTTTGTTTTTCTTGAAGACTAAAAGAAACAAGATATTACTAAGTCTAGAAAGAAAGAGCTTAAATTCAATGGTCTGTTTTTGTAAAGAAATTCTGCAACTTTTCTTGCAGTGATACAGCTAAACAATAAAGCAAAACAACTGTCCAACAGTTGCAAGTTACAAAAAAACAAGATGTAGCCCATAGATTTTTGGTTTTTATGAAATGGAAAATATGGGAAGAGTATCTGTCATTAAAAAGTGCTACATTGTAAGTGGGATTCTCATGTTTGTTTGTTCCAATTTTGTAAGGACTGAAGGTCTGGATATTTCCCCTTCCTTTACTAAAAGTCCAGCTGAGTATTCAGCTAAAGGTTGAGTCCAGCTTACATAAAGAGAAATTCCCTTTGTTTCAGGACTGAAAATAATGATGTTACTATTGAAGCCAGGGAATGCAGGATCTCATGAATCAATACTCCAAGTTCATTCCAAATCTTCTCATAATGCTTCTCTAATACTCTTGGCAGCATTGTTTGTGTTTGATGTCCCTCAGATAAACCCACCGCTGGCCCAGGGTCTTCTCCCCTCCCCCAGACTGCAATAATGAGAAGAGATATCAAAGCCTAAATGTGTATCATCTAGTTAATAGCTTCAGCCTTCACAGGACAACATTGCTTCTGTTTTTAAGATTCCAAGAAACTTGCAAATTCAATGACTGGGGTCATTCATTATTTTGGAATTTATACTGTTCAGTTCACCCAAGTTTTCAGAGTCTAATCCTGAAGAATTTGGGGCATTCACGCTTCCCCTGCTGACCCAGTAACCCTCTCCCAGTTCAAGAAAGCAATGGTGAAGTGCACTTTGTATGGTGGTACCCTCGAAAGAGAAAAACACTGCTCAGGATTTATCTTTATCAAACATATAACAATATATCAACCATATTAATAAGGGGAATCCAGAAACACAACTTCATTATGCAATTTGTTTCTCAAAGGAGTTTTCTTAGCACAATTTTTTTTTTTTAAATTACTTTTATGGTAGCTTGGAATTCAGTAAAACTCACCAATGCTGGGAATCATTACAACTGCTCTCTCTATGGGAAAGCAGATGACCTGTGTCTTTAGATGCACTCACACACCCTCAGCTTGTTAGCGATTTAAACATACACAATTAAATTTGACCAAACTTGAGTGCACTGAAGCTGTGCTCATATTGTATCAACTGAATTACATCAGCAGTGGAGCTCAGCAACACATAACACCCAGTGTAGCTACCGCATAATCAGAACAGATCTCAGCTGTTGAACTTTCATTTTCATTATCCTTCCATGAATTTGTATTTCACATGCGTTATGGTCTGGTTCCCCATTCCTGCAGCCAAACGTTGCCACTTTCTCCTGTGCTTTTCTGACCCAACTTTATAATGCTCATTTTCCCCCAGATTTACTTTTCTCTGACAACATGTAAAAAAACCCTACATAAATAGCCTCAACTACCTTGAAACTGTTCTTGTGATACATACTAAATTGTGAGAGTTCCACCTTAAAGCCAGGATTCACACCATTCAGCTTAGCTGTAGCCATTTTCCTCCCAATGGACAAGTAAAGGGAAAAAGTAGAACAGAGAGAAGAAAAATGGCATTTAAAAGGAAGACATACAGAAGCCCCACAGGGGGATAACCTGGCCAGCTGACCTTCCCTTTGAAATTCTGCCAGTGCAAATTAAGTAGCTAGTCTGCAGCACTTCTGGCAGCAGCGTGGGAAGGAAGTTCTGCAGTGATTTTGGATGAAACACTTCCTCAATTTCCAACAACAGCGCATTAAATATCAAAAAAGGATAATAAGGAAGTGCTGGAAAATACATTCTGAAAAACAGGCCAAGAAAACAGAGGAGGGGATAAGAACAAACGAAATGTCATAAAGTTGACAAAACTGTAACAAGAAGCTTGGAAAGCCAAGGTAGAAGCAAAGCATCCATTATTTTGACACTGTTTGCTATGCCTTGATACAAAAACTGCACCATACAGCAGAAATAGCAGTTGAAAACAAATTAGAGGTAGTGCTTTATTAAAGTAAAAGGAGAAGGCCTTTGGTAAAAGGCAAAAAACAACAGTAAAGTTTGCTACAACTTGAAGCTGGACTAGAAAACAATTATTTAACCACAGATTTAGCTTTTCAACAAGATACCACCATCAGTCTGACAACAAATGAATTACATTAACTGCTTTGACCCATTGGTTTCTCCTTTGTAGACCAAGAAGATAACAAATCTTACAAGTCTACGACACCTGACATAAAGTTGTTTCAATAGGAATGTATTTTCATGTACATCCACATACATTGACAATTTATTTCTAGTAATTTGCACTCATTTGACCTGACCTTTTTACGTTCTCTCTCTCTGTTATAAATTGCAAAACTTCTCTAGGTGGAGTCATAGGGCGTTTTCCTCTTCCCAGCACTTCAAACCTCATGTTCAGAATCCTTTGACACTTAAGCTGACAACTGAAATCCGAAGCATCAGCCATGCTCATAAGCTCTTCAGCAATAAAGAGTTGTGGTTGGGGTATACAACCTAGAGGCAAGTGGACAAGCATAAAACTGGATGCAGAAAGACCTGAAATCTAATTCTGCTTCTTGGTTTGATTTTCTGTATAGTTTTACTCAAGTTACTTTGTGTTGGTCTCACGTAAAACAGATAAAACATCTGCCTCATCTATTTTTCTACACGAAATTTTCTTGTGAGGAGGAGGAGGTCATGATGTCTGAAACACACACAGCCACTGTAATATCTAGGGAATTAGGTTTGTGCCTTAATCTTCCCGTATCTCAGTGTCTTGTCTGTGCGATGAGAACTGCTACCCAACAGAACAGTTCAGACTGTGCCAGGGGCCAGACAACAGGGTGATAAGTGTCTTGACAGTGGCCACTTGGCGACAGATGCAGGGCAGCATCTGGACAAGGTGCTATAAATAAAACATTGGGCCAGCCATACATTGATGAGAATAAAAAGAACTGGGAAAATGCTTCATTCTCTGAACACTGCCTACAAACTGAAGAAGAATACATTCTATGTGGGAAATATTAGTTTCTTACTACATGGTCTTAAACTACAAGAACGCGTATGCGTGACCGTGGAGGCAAAAGTATCAATGCTTAAGAAAATAAATAACACTTGAGAATTTTGTGACTGTATATATTGCCAAACATTATTCCACATTAAAACAGATTTATAAAATTAAGTAAATTCTACATGCAAATAGAATTTTTAGCTGGAAAAAGAAAAAAAATTCCAATATAAGAAAATAAGCCTTTACTGGTAGAGCAAGAGCTCTACCCTTCTACTCCCACTGATTTAGCAATCAAGATACTCTGGACTGTGATGGGATTAACCTCAAAAACAATGCTGAGCACTTTAATAAGCTTTGAGGTACTTCATGGCTAAACTATTCATTGTACCATTTAAACAATTAAATACTTGTTTGTATATAGATAAGGTTTTCAAAACAATTGTCATCCAATTTATTTCCAGAAACCACAGTAAAAGGGAAATAGTAAATATAGGGTGATGAAAGGGCACAAAGGAAATGTAATTCTGATTCAAAACAATGGAGCTATCTCAAGTTTGAAGTATATAGACAGAGGAAGCAGCACCTGGTAGGCTCTCAGGGAGGGGGGAGCCCTATTTGGATACAGCTGTTAATTAAATCCAAATTATAAAGACCAATCAGACAAACCAAGTCTTTTACTGCTGTTTCTTTGGAGTTTCATTCAGTGAAATCCTAAAAGCCTGAATGACTGCCAATATTATATTTTAAAGTTACTAACAGCTTAAAGGGACTAATCTTCATTCATTCAGTTGCCATGATTTCAAATAGGAAACTAATCAACAGTCACGTTAATTAACTGATATTATTTTAACACCAATCTAGCATTATGAAACTGTATAATTACACAAGCAAAAGTCAAAGTAGGTAAAAGTTTTTCTCATCTCAGAATTTGCAGTCAGACATTTTAATTCAATAATTCTTACTTAAAATTTTTTTAAAAACATGCAAAGTAGAAATTTTCCCATATAATGAAAGTTGTTCACAACGTATCGGTAAGAATCTCACTAGATGATAGATACTGTATTATTGTGACACATAAATCTTCCATCAGTTGTCAAATCTAATATTAACGATAACCCTTTAGAAGCTATTAGTGTAAGTTAATTGAAAATTAAAAGCATATAGTAATACAGATTAAAGGTTTAGCATGCACACAAAAGGATCTGTACATGATATCACATCTCATTAAGATGTCTTGGTTAGTCAATGATTGAAAACATCCACTAAACATTAAACTTGACAAAATATATAAAAATTCAGCCTTATTACACTGTATGACCGCACTATATAATCTCATAAAATGGAAAGTTCTTCATGTTCTTATAACCTACGACATGAACTTGTACCATCATCCACCCTGTCTTCTTAACCAAGAGAGGAATTTTTAACTATCTTGGACTGCTGATAGTCTCAGTGATTACAAAAGTAATTGATGCTCCATTTAAACCTCTCCCCAACATAAATTATATTAATCATCCTTTAATATCAACTCAATTCAAAAAGTTACTCAAAACACACATTACACAGAACAAGGTCTCTTCCTGAAACATGAAGAAGTTTAATATTATGCTAGTTAAGCATAATATTATGGTTTTATATATTATGGTTTTATTGAAACCAATAATGGTTTCAGAAATGGTTTAATGAAATAGTATCTGACAAGTAGCTATTGAAACTGCTAGTCTTACTGACTATAGTACTGTTTAAATTAGTGTTGATGATGGAACATAGTTTCCTTGATGTCCAAAACTAGGCATACTTTCAGCATTTAGCAGTTCAAAAACTAAAATGTGCTAGAAGGAGAAGCAAGCTGGATTAGGAAAAAGGATGAACTTTGGGATACAGAAGTAAAGGTCCTCAAGACAAATTACTGAGTCGGACATTACCTTGTGCTTTCTTTCACCATCAGGTCTTCTAACAACTGTGTATCCCACTACTGAAGTCTATGTTAGAGTTCAGCCATACCACAGAAAAGCCATTGACTAAAATATCCTGAAAATAACTATTCTAGGCAGATAAATATTTTCTTTTCCTTCAGAGTGACTGCTCAGTGGCAGCTAAACATAAGCCAGTTAAGGGGCAAAGATGTTCATCTGCTGCAAAGTAGAAGTACAGCCAGCACAAAACCCAAAGACAATGAAGTGACAGGAGAGGAAAGGAGGGTATAGACAGCACAAGTAACATGGTCACCAAGAAGACAAAATACGTCGTGCCATACTCAAGAAACCTTAGCTTGCGCTGGTTTCTTTGGTCTGGTTTCCTGAAGAAATGGAGCTTGTGTAATTGGTAGAATAAAGAGCAGACCTTCTAAACAGGATGTAAAATTCAGTTTAACTTTGGCAAAGATGTAACATTTCAGATATGCTAAGCTGCTGTACGTTTTGTAAAAACTCATGACTGAGTAAAGGATTCCTTTTCTGAGGCACAGTCTTAACCCACGTGTTCCACAAAGAGCAGAGAGCAGGCTGGTGAGCACCCACCATGAGCCCCCCCCCCCCATCTCCTCAACAGCCCCAGCACTGTCTGGCAGATACTGCAGAGGAAAAGCGGCAGAGGGTGTACTGCGGGAACGAAAGGGCCAGTTAATATATGTAAGACAAATCTATAGGAAACAGGGCTTCATTAGTTCCACTGCTCACAGATCATCTGTTTGTATAAGCAGTTTTGCTTGGAGCAGTGTTTTGTCAGTACTTTTACTGTTATGTTATGCAAAGAATGTATTAAATTCTTAAATATTACATGAGATTTAATGAATTGTGTATCACATGCAGGAGGTCAAACAAGGAGGGTCATGCTCCATTCAGCCTTATAGATATAACGTAAAAAACAGAAGCCTGCATTATACTTCAAGGAGCAAACATATGCCTGAGATGGGAGAAGGCAGCTTGAAAAGCAGAGGGAAATAATAAAATAAAATAACTAAAATAAAATTAAAAATAATTATAAAATATCAGTGGTTGTGACAAGCAACAGTGCAATTTTCAAGAAAGTTCTCGTCACTCTGTTCTTTGTTATAAAGGTAACCCAAACCACAGTAAAACTGCAACCAAGCAGCTATGCCATTGATGATACCTAGTACTAAGTTACTTCCAAAGCTAATGCTCCACAGTAAGGAAGCGTTACAGCATGGTCCCTTTTAAAACCTTTTCTGCTTTCAGAAACTGTCTATATGAAATTCTCCTTGGATACCTCCCCTTATCCAACAGAATACTGGATTTGCTTTTTAAGCTCTTGTATATGTTTGGAAACTCCCTGCAGCTCCAGCGGTAGGGACTCTGAATGTCCTTGCTACAGTAAGAACACATGAAGAATGGCAGAAAGTATCTTGACTTCTACTTTCCATCCGTATCTTCATGCCAGAGCCAAAAATACTCTAAGTCTAATTTTAGGTCCAGTTCTGTTAAATGAAGGCTTTAATTAAGATAAAGCTAGTATTTTTGTTATAAAACTTCCATTTTCGTGGTCTTTTGGGAAAAAAGAAAAACATACACAGCACGGCAACCAAAGAGATCTCAGTCTACATTAATTTGTCCATCTGTTTTCCAATAAAAGCAGATTTTTCATATTATTAAAGTGGTTTTTTGAAGGTACATTTCATCATTTCAAATCACATAAGGAACAAAAGAAAACAACTTTGCAACTATGTTGTCATATTGAAAATATAAATATCTTGCAGTTTAGAATTTTATCAGAAGGTATATTGCTTATCACACTTTTCTGCAACGAGTTTTCTACTTATCACATGCATTGTACAAATGTAAGAGTATAATACCACTTCCTATAAGTATGCATATATACAAAAGGAGCTAAAGTAGGCTATAGTAGCATGAAAAAAAAAGAAGTTCAGTTGCATTACTGGAAAAAACAAAAAACTCCAAAACCAGGACAGCTCCCTGCCTCAGTTAAAAAACGAAAGATCCCACCCACCCCCCAACCTCCATATTGTCAGACACAATTTATGATTCCCAGTTCAAATTCTGAGGACTCTTAGAAATAAGAATCAGCTTGGAAGGAGAAGGGAAAAACAAAGAACACTTATTTTCTATGGATAGATACATCCTATATCAGTAATTATTGTTTTCTATTACATTTTCTCCAGTCTCAATAATTGCATATTCATCTCTCTTTAAAAACATTCCTTTCAACTTTTCAAACTTATTTCATTTCTAGTTACCAACTATGCATAATGCTTAATGTAATGTTTAATTTTAATTAAGAATCACGACAATTAGAAGTCAGAGTTTCTGCAGCATCTGTAGGCATCTTGTTCTACAGAGACAATATGATGAAATACAAACACAGAAACCTTTTCTTTCTGTAAGTCAGTCCTGGTATTTCAGCAAGGTAAAACAGCCTTTCAAACTTTCCTTTTTGTCTGTGATTCTCTTCTAGCTAAAAGTCCTAGTTGCTAGGAAAAGATGCATCAGGGTCCGTGGAAGCAGACACCATGGGAGCCACAGCTTTTAGAAATAATAACTGAAAGGTGTAGCAAGTTCTACTGTAAATGCAACTTGGCATTTCTCAGTTACTTCAAGTATTGACATAACAAAGCATGGCTTTCAAACAAATACAACACCTGAAATGTAGCGATTGCTTCCTTCCAAACTTCAAGGTCACTTCAAAATCTGCAAAACATCAGAGCTGTCCGAAGTACTGGTTGGAAGGGATGAAAAAGGAGTGGTGTTCTCATCTCATTGAGGATGGTTAAATTCTTTTAGATAAAGCTTTCCAATGAATTTCGACTGGAGGGGACTGGTAACAAGCATGGGAAATTTCAGCCTTAAGCACTAAAAGCTGTCAAAAATATGAGCAGATTAGGTGTTCTGCTATTTTACCATCCAAAATATAGACAATATAGACATTCATATGACTTTTAAAATGAAAATCTTCTTGTAATATACATTTTCAAAAGAATAAGCAACTTAGCTAAAATACCCTAAACTTCCTTATAGGGCACAACATAATGATTATTTTAAAGCTAGCTCATCTTAGACAATCAGATTTTTGCTAGCACAATCTTTGCATAACTGTAAACACAGCTTTTTATTAAAAGAAAACCACAACCCCCCCTCTTTTGCTACTATTTTTACTTGTCAAGTGTCTTTCAGACAGGCTTAAGAATACATCCACACATGCTTCCATACTCTTATTTCCTTTTCTGTGCTCAGATGCCTCCTTGCTGCTGCTATATTATTTCTCAGCTTAACCATTCAAGAGAGGAGTAAACAACGGAATTTTTCTGCACTGTTCTTTCAGTCAGAGCAATCTTATGACAACAAAAAGTAGTAATATATTCAGACACCTGTAAGATTTCAAAGCTGTATATTTTAAATGTTGAACTGGCCACTTCAGTTACAAGATGTATATGAAATATAGAAAATATTAACCCCCTTCACTAAACAAAGCCATGCTACATTGAAAGTGAGATCACAAAATTAATGGAAATATAAGAAAGGAGAACAGGGGTTTGGAAACATCCCACAGTTGCAATTTAGATGTAGTGATTAAACCAGGGAAGAACACAGATGTCTACTGACATTTTGCTTTAAAAGGTTTAAAGAAGACTTTCCCCTTCACTTAAGGGTTTACAAATCAGATTCGGTTACAGGAAAACAATGCTGCAATCCTCATTTACAACAAACTCTAAATTTAGTAAGCAAAAGTCATTAGTAGTAACAAACAGATTTGAGCATAAAGAGAGCTGGTACCTGAGCTATGGGAAGGGCAGTCCACAAAGCACAGACTCTCCCGCTCCCACCCTTGTATAGCAGCTGCTTCTTTTGACTTCAGTGCCTTAGTGCAAGTATTTGTATAAGCCAATATCACTTTTCTTTCTTTTATTTAGGAAACCAAAATGCAACTATAAACAATATGTTTATAAAATTATAATCTATATTCTGTAGTATGTAAACAAGTACCTGTTACTTAGAGGCCACAGATGAGCATACTATTAAATAGTAATAGAAAAACAGCTGCATTTTCCTCTTCTAATTGTTTATATTTCTAAAGCATCCACTCCTTAAAATATTCTCCATACAAATCAAAACATGTTGTGCCTGAATGAAGGACAACACTTCCTGCAATATTATGCAAATTAAACTTCTGTCTGCAGTCTGAGCAGATAGGGTACTTCAAAGGGTATAGCAACTAGAAAGGTTACTGCTGTTAGGTGGCAGGGAGAAAAAGGCATGCTTCACTCTACTGCACAGATTACCCATACCACCACGCAAGCAACCTTGATATTGCAATCATTTATACATGTGTGTTTATGTGAGCTAGCCCACTTTTTGCCTTCATTTGCCACAAAACAGTTTTTATCTCTCTCCCCCTCTCTCTATACACACATAGGTACACACACACACAGACTGATACATGTAAGTATATACATATACACACACACAACTCAACATATCCAAGCACTCTTACTTTGTTGATAAAGGTTAGCATACAGCAAGAATTATTTCAGCATTTCCTTCAAATGTCTACAGTACGTGCCATCTTCCATGTCAGTACCAACCACAGGTAAAAATTATGTGCACAGATTTATCAATCACTAGAAAATAATGCACTTAAAACAGATGATCCAGAAGCTTTCAAAGCTCTCATCACTCTTGTCCTGAAGCAGCTTACAGGCTAACCTTTTGAGATAAAACAGAAACACTAAAATCACTTAACAGTTGAGGGGCAGTCTTTGTGTGATCAACAGTGCTTCAAAATATATTAAGTACTTAGAGCTAGCTTACCTTTTGCCTTCACCTGCCACAAAACAGTGTTCAAATATCATTCTGTAACCTGCACTATAGCAGTATCCAAAAGAAGCTAGGTTAGGCAAGAAGCTAGGTTTCCCCAAAAGGGGAAAACAGACGTGGTTAACAAACCCACAGATATAATCTGTATGTCTGCAGACTCTCATAAATAAATCCACACAGAACTCACAGCTGGGATTTCAGACATTTCATAAATAATATCAGTCCACTGTTTGCAAACCTACCTGAAGTCAACAGGAATCGATGATTTTCTTTCCCATGTATCCCAAAATTATGTGTAGTTGCCTAATAATATCTCAGCTACCACCTTACAAAATAAGCCACTGCTATCAACTAATTGAGTTGGCAACTCACTTGCAAACAATGTTTCTAGTAGTTTTGTTCATTTTAATAACTTAATATAGTTTTTATTTTAACTTAATAAAAAGATAGTTTCTATAGAGGCTCAGGTCTCTTGTGAGACAATAACTTGACTCTCCCTTTCCATGATTTTAACCTTTATCAGAAAAAAAGCTTAGAAGAGGCCCTGGTATATCCAATACTAAAATCAAACTATGTTAAGCAATATTTGGCCTTCCTATAGTTTTAAACCATTCTCTGCAGTTGGTGGCAATTGTTTCTGTGAAGATCAAATAAAGTGTTAGTATCCATATATGCTGGCATAAAATACAAAAAATTAATCTAGTGTCTACACACGTTAAAAAAAAAAAAAAAATTCAAGCCCCTCCATTTTACAGGCTGTAAAGACGACATGAAAACAGCAGCCATTTATAAATCTGTATAACACTGGAATACCAGGAGGGAACTCATTACTTGCTTTGACTTTGAACAGAATTTATCTGTTCTTCGGATTAAGTTACAGCAGAGAGGCCCCGCCTGCCCCTCTTCACCTTCTGTGGATTTGGCCCCTTTCCAGCTTGGGAAACTAACTGTACTCCCTGCTCCACAACGTGCAGCTCCTTGTGCAGCAGCTACTTTATTTTTAAACTTTATCAGTCGGGTGGTGGGAAGTCAAAAATATTGGAATGGATTACTTCGTTTTTAATTATATTATCATTTGTGAAAAATACTGATTATAATTTTGAAAGGCCATTACTAAACACGTTCTATTCACAGTGCAGAACAACAACTCTAACAAGTCCTCTGCTTCACAGTTTTCTTCCATCATTTCATGCATACCTTTCTTTTGGAAAAAGCAGATACTCAGGTTCAAGCCACAAGACAAGCACTAAGCCCTAGGCTACAACACGAAGTTAAACTGGGGTGCGTGTGCGCATGTGCCTATGTGCACACTTCAGCAGCTGGTAAACATCCGGACATATTAACCACTGCACAGCAGCTGCAGCAAATCAAATTCAGAAACCTTGCTGCACCTCCTATATGTTTTGGTATGCACTAACAATTTTTTCTACACTACAACTGAACAAAGATCATACGAACAGAGTGTAACTAAGCCAGATAGCTCTTCCAAAGGAAGAATTACATTATATTAAAAACCCACAGCATCAGGTTTTCTAATACAGTGCATAATCATCCGATGAGGGAGATTTTTTTCAAAAAAGTGAAAAGATGGTGTTAGTTCTGTTTCATGTACAGCAAGATATTTATAGTAACCACATATAATAAAGAACAAGCAAGAGTATCATACATGCCACTAATATGATCATTATGCTGCAATTTTTCTAGTTACCACAAGCATGCAAACATTTGCATGAAATAAGATAAGAGCTCTAAGTTATACTAAGAAGAAACAACATGAGTTCACGTCACTACTAAACAAAGCATCAAGATTCACATCAGATGAGTACCTGACACCCATGTATCTTAACTTTCCTGAGCAGTGCTTCTTCCCAACATTCTCCTCCATCCTTTAACTGTTCATTAACTGTTCCATGATATATCTACACGCATTTGCCAATATCCTTCCATAAGAGTGCTTATAAACTGAATGCAACACTTCAGAGAGACAGCTATAATTACTTCAGATTTCAAAGCATATCTAACAGCCTGCTGGCTCTTCTGCATGTCCCTGCACATCAGTTCGGAACGATCATTCTAGATGTATCTATTTTTGTAATTTTGGAAAGACTACAACTAACCTTGAGATAGTCCAACTGAACTGCAAGTTAATACGAAACATTTATTGGGGGAAAAAAAAAAAGACGTAAACTTCTAACTTTCACTGTATTTTGTTTTCACACCAGTCACAGAATATTTTGAAGGAATTAATCAATTTAATTTTTCTTTCTGTATCACCCAAAGGGCCTAACAAGGCATTGAGAACAACTATCAATATTAAACATCACGGCCATACAGATATTTTCATTTTTCTTAAAAAGTCAAAGTCAAGCAACTATGTAATGACATTGCTTTCTTCTATAATTAGGAGATACAATATGCTGGGGAAAAGACTACATCAAGTCGACATGCCGCCAACAGCACAGTGTAAGGGTGTACTCTGCAGCACAGCTGTGTGTGTGTCTTTCAGCAGAGCTTCGATGTTTGCTGGAATTTTCCTATCTGCTTCAATGAAAACCAATACCTCTAGTTTTCACTGCTGGCTGTTTATGTGAAACTAAAGTTAGAAGCCAAGCTGAGCAACATCGGGGGGTGGGGTGTCAAGACAAGTGTGTAGCCAAGTAAGAAGATGCAGGAGGAGCCCAATCTCATTCTTACTCAAGTAAGGAAATAAAAGAAGTAAATTAAAGAGTTATGCCAATAACTCTTACCCTGCAAAGCAGATTTTGAGATGACAAAAAGACAGATGCATGTTTTTAAGTAACATGAAATACAAAATTTCATGCGGAGCCAGCTACCCTTCTATAACTAGTCTAAATGCCAATTATAGCAGACAATTTAAGCTAAACGTAAAAAGCCACAAATCTCACAGTTTGACATAACTTCCAAGGAGGTGTTAAACTTAACTTTGAAACTATACAAGATGACTTCAGCCTTCTCATAATGAATATGTTATTGCAGAACACCCAGGAAAGAACAACCATGCCCATCAAAGCACTCCGTGATTTGTGGGAACAGATAGGCTGAAGATATTATGTGGATATTTCACGTATTTCTCCAAGAGTAACAGCAGGAATTTTCTGCTCACAGAACTTCAGGGATGAGAAGCTGACTGTGCAAAATATCAATGGCAAGACTTTAGCTAGTAGCTTCAGTAATCTCTGCATGTGACAGGGCTACGGTCACTCCTAACTGTGGCAGCTGGATTAGCGATGCTGCCATGGGAATACTGTGATGTTTAAAGTTCTACGGCACCAGTAACCTGTGATAGAGAGAGGACAGGGATCCAGCCTGCAGACAGAGGCTTGTAGCCTTCAGCACTTCATCTTTTTATTAAAATAATTCCTCCATTCTAACCTCAAATGCAACAGATAGGCTGCCATCCCCGCACTAGTCAGAACTCAGAATACAGCTTATTTGACAGTTTATCAGATGTTTTTCTCCCTTTCTAATAGGCTCCTTTTACATTTGATACCAAGCTGCATCTTTTCTGTTCATGGTAATGTACTGCAGCCTGCAGCAGCAGCTGGGGACAGTAGATCTGCCTGTCCCCTCTTTCTGTCTGGTTTGGAGCTGCATGTTTTCCACTGCCTCTCCTTATGCCTCTAGCTGCTTGTAGGGTGCAGCTGCCCAGGAAGCCTTCCCGACATGCTACGTTACGGTCAATTACCTCATTATTAGAGAAGAGTATTTCGGACAGCTTTCGCCAACCTCTCAAAGCTAAATAACCAAGCAAAGCTTCAAATCCAACTGCTCATAGGAATACATATATATTAGGAAGTTGGACTGGATTTCAGTTTCTGCTCTACAAATACAGTTGGGAAAAAAGCCAACTTTCATAGAAACAGAGAACTGAACGAAGTTGCTACAGTCTTCTAGGCTGCGAGCTCTAGCTCTCTTCTTTCAGTAGTGATCAGGCTGTAACATTACCTGTAAGCACCCATCTGCAGAAGAGTAATACCTATGCTTTAAGTAGCAAGGCCACTTGAATGGATATTGAGAGCACTGAATTCACCACTGCTGGTATGCAGTTTACAGCTTTACTTAGCCACAGAGAGAATCTCAGCCTCTCGCACTTCCTCTTTTGCTGCATTTGTTAAATGCTCTCTCCATCAAAGCATACTCAGACATGTACTTTCAGCTCCCCTGGATCAAAAGATGCTGACATTAATCCCTGAATACTTGTATGCAACACACAGGCTCAGGTGGGCCCCTGCACACTTCCCTGTGCTACAGAGGTGGACTCCACGTTACCCTCAGAGACTGGCCAGCCATCACCTGTGTAGATCAAACTGTAGCAATATAATATTTGAAGAAGTGGTAGGGCTACCAATGGACCAGCAAAGCAATCTAAGGAGCTTTATACTGTGGCCTTCCATAAAAAACCAAACAGGTTTGAGGAAGACTTCATTCCCGGCCCACTTCCTTCACTCCTTACAGCTGATAATTTCTAGGGAGCAAAAAGAAGTCACAAAACAACCTACATCACCATCATCCTCCTCCCCCATCACTAGAGCAATAATATGGTAAGAGAACAGCAAAAGTGAAGCTTGGCAGAGTTGCTCAGGCAGACACATCCTACAAAGGGACAAAAAGCAAAGGAGGTTTTCTCTATATGTTTGTTTTTCCCTGTTGCATGCCATGACTGGAACCAAATCAACCAAAATCCTAACACTTCTAAGCTCAGGTCTCCAGTGTCAGTGCTCATCATGTTACCAACCACTCTGTCTTCTTTTAGTGCTTTTTTACCACCCACCAAGAATGGCTTTTAGATAACCTCATCAAACTCATTTAATGCAAATTAAAAGATTATTTTGGTCACTAAATACAGTATCAACATTTAAGAGTATTTTCACTGCATTAGGTGGAAACACTAGACACTCTCAAAAATGAATGAAAATGGTACAGAGCTGGCTCAAACAGTAAATATTAAAGACTGTTCATAGAATAGTAAATATTGACATTGTTAATGTAAGTATTTCATAATTTATTAAGAAAGTATTCTCTTTGCCAAAGAAGAAAAGCTGGGAGATTTTTGGTTGGTTGGTTCTGAAGTTATTGAGCAAGCTTTACTTTATACACTTCTATTCAGTATTTAAAAAAAAAAAAAATCAACACCCCCCCCGTCCCCAAACAGAGGCTCTTTTTCTGTATTCTAAGAAGTAGAAGTGTACTGCTGAGATTTATGGTCTCTTTCAGGGAAAGACTTTCATATAACTTAAGATTAATTTACACTTTGAGCTATCAAATTTTACTGCAGAGTTATGGAAAGAGAAAGAGGGGACAGGGAAGGCAGGAAGAAAGCAGGACAAGCTTTCACAGGGCTCATACTCAGTGTTCTTCCAAGACAACTATGCCCCAGCAAGAAAAATTCAGATGGATATATCCACATGAATAATAACTATTGCTAGCATGGCCTTCTTAGTGACAGATTCTCAAGCAGCTTGACACTAGACTAAGGTAAAGCCCAACTGTGTCCAGATTTAGATATAACCTACCACTTTTCATTAATGAAGTTTTCCTGCAGGATAAAACACATTGTAGAACATTACCTTAAAAATGGGACATTTATTTCTCTGTAAGAAACTGAAGTTAAAAATAAAACAAAAAAACCCAGCACTTTTGAAAGGAATACCCTCACCATGTTTTCTATTTTTCTTATTATGCCATTTTTAGCATTTGTTCAAATTGCCATTTTTCAGCCTTGCAGTCTCTCCAGTCTTAAAATTATGCAAAAACTCCAAGTTCTCTTTATTAATGTCTTTTAGATGATTTCCACACAAATTAATTCTAAAAATATAACAAAGAAAACCACTAACAGCACTAGGCTCACTGTCTTCCAGTTACCAGTGGTTACCACCCTACAAGCCACTGCTATACTGAAGTTAACTTTGTGAGGATTTAAAAAAAAAACAAACACATTTACTTGGAAATAGTGTAATATACTATCCTAGACTCTAACAAAGGACCTACTCGCATTCTTCAGATTAGAATTCAATGCCTTCTAGCTGTGGGTTTTACTCTCGCTCACGAGCAAGGTCCAGCCACTGGTCCAACCACATGAATATGTAGCATTGGTAACTTTGAGATGAGGCAGGGGAAGAACAACTCGCATTTCTCAAAGCACACTGGGACATAACCAAATACCAAGGAATATGTCACACCGATGAAGTGATAAAAAGTGTATTTGGAGTCTTGTTACATAAATAGCAGTGTACCTGCTTACCACCACAAACTGAAGGCAGCAATGTCTAAATAAAATCTTATCACTAATAGCTGAGCACTATCCTAAACCTCTCCTTGTAATCTGAAAGGAAAATGATGAGTGTGACCCAGATGAATCACATTCCCAGATGGACTCCCCAGTACTTTTTTCCTGGCTAGAAAGAAAGAAATTTTTTCCAGCTTACTATGAAACAATAGCCATCTCAGCTTGCAGTACCGATGAATTTAAGCAAGTAGATCAACAGTCTCCCTTGGAGGTGCAGCTTACTGAACATGAAGAAAAAGAGGGAAGCTTCATGCCTCCCATCTAACCCTGCTGTGAATAAGAATATAATTCTGAGTGAATGACAAAAAGATCCCACTAAGCCTGAGAGCTCAGGAATATAAGAAATGCCCAGCTGGGTCAGGCCGATGGTTCATCTAGTCCAGAATGTGCCTCCAACAGGGCAGAAAAGGTGCTCTTTAGAGAGAACCCGTAAACCATGTTCTGTGGTCCACTCCCCTCACACTCTACCTGCTGACCATGAACTCTCCTAACCCTGTTTTGAACCTGCCTACACGGCCTGTTTTCAAAACATCCAACATGCAAGTTGCATAAATTGACTACCTTTTGTGTAAACAAATACTTTCTTTAATCTGTCTTAAACTGATTCCCAACCAGTTTCATCAAGTGTCCTGTAATTCTGGTACTGCAAGGTCTCTGTCAACAAGAGTTCTGCGTTCACCTTACCCACCACCTCCACGATCTTGTAAAACTTGATCATATTGCCCCTCTCAGCCTCTCATCTTCTAAATCAGGCCTTTTAAATTACACAACTCCACACAAGGCAGTGATGCTATCCCCTTAGACTGAGGGTTGCCCTTCTCTGTACATTTCCTAAACTAAGGGTACTAACTGTTCCTTCTTAAGATGTGGACACCAAAACTGCACCCTGTGCTCAAAATGTGGTGGGCACGCAAGTGTTTTCAATACTGACAAAATGACACCTTTTTCTTGTCCTCAGTGCCTTTTTCTGATTATGCCAAAAGGCACTGCCCATGGTTTTCTGGCTTTTTTTTTTTGGCTGCTGCTGCTCCACATTGCAGACAATGATTCTGGAGAACTGTCAATGACAACCACAAGGCCTCTTTTCCAAGTTGCAACCCTCAGTTCTGAGTTCAACATCACACAAGCATGGTTTAGTATAATTTTTTCCTTACTGGAAAAAACTTATGTTTAAAAACCTATGTTTACCTATGCTGACATTCATCTACCGCGTTTTTGCCCACTTAGTTACGTGATGGCCTTCTGGAATTCCTCAGCACTGACACAGCATCTAACTACCCAAAAGTAACAGTAATACTGTTTTTCATCAGAACTGGAATTATTTTGAGGCTGGTGCAAGTTAACAAATCGAGCTGTTGGTTTGAGTGATGTCTAGAAGCCACAGGGAAGGCAACACAGATCAATCAAGACCACTAGAGCTAGTTTTGTCATTGTGGGAAGATTACCAGAGATAAGAGATTTATTAAGCAGGACAGAAATCAGGTGCAAAATTCAACCAAAACAAAAAAAAAACCAAACCCACACACATCACACCCCCATAACTGATAACTGAGAACAGTACAAAACCTGCAATGGATTGTTCATAGAATTGTAGACTGGTCATAGATGTAGCTACCTGACCACTATTACGGAGGAAATCAGATCTCTTGTAACACCAACTCTGGTGATACTCTAGCATGACAACCAGACAGCAGGGTTCCTAATGTCGTTTTGTATCTGTCAGCTATCAGTCCTCACTTTTACCTTACAAGGAAAAATGACTGTCAAGGAAATCTTCAAAACTACCTTTTAAAAAGTTAACATAAAATCCAAGCAACATTGGAGAAAAAAGATTATTCTAATTAAAAATCATATTGAAGATCAAAGCAGGATTCTTCTGCTAAAGAATTCTGTATTTGGGCAAAGCTGAATCACCGCAATACCAACAGATATTAAACAAAACCTTACTCAAATTAGAGGGCTACAACAGCTTATGACACAAGAAAATTAACCAGTAGCTGTAAACAAAAGCCTTAAGAACTTCTGTGATTAATGTAAGATCTTCTCAAGAAAGTAAGTATTTTGGCTCAGCTGCATCCTGAGCACTGTTATACCACCACAGGAATCATCATCTATCGTGTGCAGCACTGCCAAGGGCTGTCCCCTAAAATGTATTACAGAAACTTCATGTAGTAAAAGTAGCAATTGTAAAGGTAAAAAAAAAAAAATCATCAATTTTAAAAATTAGTTTCATCAGATTCTGTTGACTAGACAGTGATTGTACAAGAGAAAGCTTTTTTTTTAGCCATACCTAGTAGACCTGGGAGTCTATTTCAGGTTTGTTGGAACAGACTGCTTCCTAACAAATATAAACATCACATTCGTTTTGTATTTTTCATCTTCAAAGATGCTTATACATTGCACGTAACAATTAGCATATACCGTACTTACTGAAAAAATGCCCTATCCCCTCGCCAAAACAAAAGAACCCCACTGACTTCCAGATTCCAGAGTGTAAATGAGTTTCTGATTCCAACAGATATAGGTTTGAAATCTACTTTCTCCATCCTCCCCCTAATGTGTGTGTTGGGATTTTCTGAATGTTCTGCTCAGCAGATCTGTTTTCAGAAACCCCTATTCTCTAAGAATCTTCCATTTGGGATCAGGTGATGGATGGGTACTGACTTTCTTTTCTTGATATTTTGAATGCTAAGAAACGTTGTAGCAGCCCAGAGCAAGTGCTTCTGGAGTACCTGGTACCAATGGGGTGTTACCTTCTGCAACTGAATGTTGCTGGAAGCACTGCACTTTCGTCGAGTGTGCTGAAGCCTAGTCTGCCATTTGTCCTCTAGAATAGTTTCCATCATCTTAACTCTATTTTCCCCAGTATGAATGTAAAGCGGGACATAATGAATAATAAAAGGAGAAAATCTATAAAAGAAGAAAACTTACTTTTGGTTCTCAAATGAAAAACCTTGTAAACTTTTGTGCACTGTCTCTTAAATAGCAGGTTTTTGTTTTGTTTTCCTGTAAGTCAGCCAGTCAGAAGTAACAAAACATGCTCAGTAATGGGTATGGCAAAGTCACACTAAATACACAGAAGCTTTTGAACCTGATTACCAATGATCACAGCAAGCCCTCCCTTCAATACCAGGACTGTCCAGTGCAGAGTACAGAAATTGTGAGCATGCAGACAGCTATGCAAAGCAGTCACTCTTCTCAGCTCTTCTCAACCTGCTGCTCTGCTGAATAAACTACTGGCATGTTCTCCACAGATCTGTCACCAAATAGCTCGATGTTAAAAAACACTCCAGGAGAAAGAATCAAAACCAAGAAACCCTTCCACTCTTAAATGGAAAGAAAAGTATTCAGTGACTTCGCTATTAGTAACCTACTTCCACAGAACAATAAAGAAATCTCCTTCCGATGCTTTCCTGCCTGAAAGCTGAAGTGGGAGTTAGTTTCAGCTTCTCTCCTCTTCCTCTACCAACTTGAGTGGCCAGAGGGTTTTTCTGAAGGAGTCAGAGCTGCCTTTCAGTCTCCCAAGCAGGTGAAAAAGGCAAACCACCCTGTGGAAGGAGCGGGGGAGTTCAGAACAGAAGCAAATGAAAGGCTATCAAACATGGAAAGCATCAGTAAGTTTGGGGAAGAATTAAAAAAAAGAAGGATTTGTGTAATAAGGAATTTTTACAAAGTAGATTTTAATGCTGTTGCAGTGCCTACTTAAGGGAGAATAGCTTGAAGCATTAAGCTGCATGGTGCTACGTGTTGCAGCCTCTCAATCTTGACCACAGAATCAGCAGCTCCAAATTCCTCTGGCGAGTATCAGGAAAGAGCAATTCAGCTGCATCACTGTTTCTTCACATAATATGCTTTTATTTTCCGATTCTAAACAGGGAAAGGTCTTTGCCTCAATGTTTAAGTAAAAACAATTTTTAACATTATTAAAGGATACAGTTCTCTTGGGAAAAAACCCAAACATTCCTACCTATACAAATTTCTATCTTCCACTTTCCGTACAATTTAAATAAGCTTTGCACTCAGAGTAAGTCTGTTTCCATTTTTAAACAAAAGGTGCGAATAGTTCATTAAAATTAAGCCATTCTCAAACACTGTTCCTTTCATCCTACAAATTCTTTCCTACCTTGTCCAGCTCTAGATGTTCTGTGCACTTCGATCACACATGACATCAGAAAACCTTAGATGCAATTTCATAACATGAAGAAAACACTAGAATTCCACTGCTAACTTCACAGTATGTCTGCTGTCTTTTCCTTATGAACAGTTTAAGTCTTAAGAGACAAGTCTCTTACTTTGAAACCTTAACACAGCTTCTATTTCAGTTCTTCAAGTTTTATTTTCCTTACAACCTTTGTATGGAGAACCTATTTTCAAAACATTTTGAAACCTGTATATGCAACAACAACTTGTTAGCGAGTAAGTTGCCAGTATACACACATTTGCGATACTAGCGCCTGCTAAGCCAGGTTTTTGGTTCTTTACCCTGCACATCCCAAGTTTGTTTAACTTAGTAAAGCAGAAAAAGACTACTATCGCATTTACCTTGGCATGTACACATCTAGTCCTCCCCTAAAAAGCAATCTGCCCCACATAAGTCAGAGGCAATAAATAACATCATTTATAATCTGTTTAAGACAAGCAAGGGCTATGTGTCAAACATTACAGCTCATCTCTCTCCTCTTCCCAATTCTCTGCTCTATTCATTAGATCAAATCTTTTGGTTTCTCTAACCTGCATTTGCCATTAAAAAATATTAAACTCCCTTTAAAACATAACAGTACTTAATAAGAGAAAACTGAGGAGCTGACAAATTAAATTAACATACTGTCTTAAAGCTGCGCTTACAACTTTGATACTTCTTGTTTTATACCTCTATCCACAGTGACCAAAGAAACATTCACAGTCATTTTAGAGGCTCTGAAAGGCTGCCCCAGGAATGTTTGAGCTGAACACAGTCCATCCTGCCCATCTTCAGAAGTCACTTTGCAGTGGTCAGTCTAGTCCCAAATCACAGACTGAACATCAGAATGGAAGATGTATTTACCCTCAGTTGACTACAGTGTTTACGTGTTTTCACTTGTATCTGTTCTATTCCATTTGAGCCAATTATTAATTTGAGGTTCCCTGGACTGGGACTTTCATCTATTAAGGCATTAAGTTATTAAGGGAGATGAGGCACATGATGATGACAGGTTAGTGCATCTAAGATTATTATCTATTATTCTACATCTTTTATGAATTGGTCATGCTTGACTACAAGGTAATGGATACAGTATAGAGGAGTAAACTTAAAACAGTTTCATCCAAGAATTTTCAGCAAGATCAAACTACACCATTCTGTCAATCCTTTAAGAGTACCTCTTAGGTAAATGATAATGGTTTTTGCTGGTAGATCAGTACATCCTAGTTATCAAGCCTCAGGAAACCTATAAAACATTTAGGGAGACTGCATAACAGAGATGTGCCAGTACATGTTGCTGAAAAGACGCTTCTGCAACTGAAACAAAACAAACCCTTAGCATTACAGGCATCGCTTGGACTACACATGCAAGTGGCACAGATCCTGTCATGAATTATGCTCACATAGGTGGAGCACTTAAAGTTTCCTACTAGAGATAACACTGTCACTTGCTCTACTGAAATATAAGCCACGTGGTTTGCACAAAACAAATACAAGATTTGATGGTCTAAGGAAGTGGCATTTTGTAGCATGCGATACTAATTAAAAAGTCTGAAGAAAAACGAAGTACAATGTAAAACAAATTGCCAAGTTGCAAAAGAAACACTATCTATATTGCCAGTGATAATTAAAAAAATATTGCACATGCACTTCTAAAAAGAAAAGTTAATTTAGTGCTTATAAGCACTGTGCTCACTCAAGTCTGTGCTGACTCAGGAGAATGCAATCCTCAGTTTATCCGTGGAACAGGTTTTCCTCCAACAGCTGATTACCTCCTACTTGCTCAAAACTCTTTCTGGCCTCTCCAGCAGCAGCAAAAACAAAGCTGTCAGTTGTCCTGCCAGCCAGCTTTAGCATGTAATAACGTTTTTAAAATAGTAACAACCTAGAATATTAACAGCATACACCTTAATAAACAGGATGAGGCATAGAAATCGCAATCCAGCTCTGCTGAGGCGGCAGCTGGATCGCATTTGGCGGGAGGGAGCAGACGCAGCAAGCACCAGCGAGCTCAGGACGAGGGACTGAACTTTGCCCCATTTACTGCGCTCACGTACCGCAGCTTCGGGAGAGGGACCGGAACAAAACGGCCCCGGAGCTCAGAGTCAACAAGGTATTTTCTTCATATTTAACACTTGCAAGTGACACGTTTCCAGCTTAGGATCCAAACCAGCGCAGTAGGTAGCACCAAAAAGAGTATTTTTGTTCTGCCTCTCAGCGAGCCACGTTAGTCCTTCATTAAAACATATCCGTGAAGCAGAAGCAAAGCCGGGCAGCAAATAAACCTCATTTAACAGCTTTCCTATGCTTCCTATGGTGTCTGTGACACTACAGTTCTTGACTTGAGGTACTTAAGTGTCTAACTCCACCACAACAAAATATATCTAAAAGTAAATATTTGATGGTTTCTAAACGACACAAAAAAGTTAAATGGTTGATCTAGAAATATTTTTAAATTAACTCAGAAAGGCAAGAAATGGGACCACAGCTGAAGTGAAAGAAAAAGGAAAGCTGCATAGAAAACTAAGTCTCCAGTAATTCCCAGCCTTAAATTGCCCCACACAAGTGTAACGCTTAGATTCCCTGTTAGTTCCTCTAAAATGGTTTATCAGACTGATACAGGCTAGGAAAGCTGACGTGTACCCTCCGGCCCCTCAGGTCACCTACTCACAGGATACGAAATACCCTTCTACTGCTTCTCAGAACACTCTGAAATATTTTTCCATCATTTACGTGACCTCATCCTTAAGGACACTTTTGAAAACAACGTTCGGTGCCTTCTGACTCACAGCCAGTGGTTTCACTGGCAGCCAAACATGTGCACTCCAAAACACTCTCTACAATCTAAATTGCAAATACAGTACAAGTATATCAAGTTCCCTTTACAGTTTATGGCTTCATATGTGAGGGGAAAAACCACTCGAAAATAAACAGAATCACAGCTATACCCTACCTTATGGAAAGGACTTCAGTTATAGAAGGACTGTGAATGTTTTGTCCAAAAAGATAGCCCAACTGTCTATTTCTGCTGCAATAAAGCTAAGCAAACAGCTTTCAGCAAGAAACAGAGGGGATCTTTTACTGGCAGTGGGTAAAAAAAGCTGTAAAAATTCAAAGTAAAAGGAAACACAGAGGGGAGGAAAAAACCCCGAAACCTTTTTATCCCCTGAAGTACAAGATGGAATTAAAAAAATCTTCTGTTTCAGGGTGATGGGTTTGGCATCAAAATTCGTAATTACCCTCGTATCTCCTCTCTCCCTTTTGCCTTTCTGAAATTCTAAGCTAATTTCAGAGCTCTCTGAACTTCTTCCCCAAGGCAAAGACATGAAGCAAACTTCCACTGGAAAACTACCCTGTCTCTTCTGCATGGCAGAGCACAGCTGTGGAAGGAAAGGGTGTGCTCGCTTTGAAGTCTCATTATTAGCACTTGTATCTGTTAAATATAGCTCTCCCTCCAGCACGGCTCGAGTGATTGCGCTGTGCGTTTCGATGCCTTTTGCTTGTCTGTACCAGTTGTCTGGCTGGTGCTCTCTCTCAGGTGCCCCCAAAAGAGGAACCTCCCAAGCTATCTGGTTTCATCATCCCTGAAATCACTGAAGATTTAAATTTAGATGACTGGGGTCATAAAATTCAAGAGTTAGAAACTATCCTCCCTCTTCAAAATGCTACAGTTCCAGGTTGTTTTAGGGGGAACGACCACAGCTGTCTCAGCTCCACTGCACTGAGAAGAAGCTGCATGTGTAGCTCACACAAGGTATATGGAGCTCACTACACAAGCCACGTAATGATTGTGGGGAGGGAAAAAAGACAGATCATCTGTCATTTGCTTTTTAACAAAATATCACTTGATGTTAAAAAGGATCCAATTCTTATTAAATAATGAAAGATGTGCTTTTTAAGAAGACTGCTGTTACTCTTAAATACCAATCAGCAAGTAGAAACAGCAAGACAGATTACAGTGCAATGAAAGCAATCACACATGCAATTCAAAGTTAAATACAGAGGAAAGGAAGCTGGTATATACATCATATTCCTGGTTACAACCTTTATGATGCAGGCTTGAAAAAAATCCTAGTGCCAGCACTTCTGGACAAGTTTCGGCAGAAACAGCTGCCCGGACGGAGGAGGGGGAGAAAGCTTGACAACTCGAGTTCTGTGAACAAGGTGAGGCTTATTGATTTGGGGTTCATGAAGACTTTGAATCTCGGCAGTGCCAGAATGTTACATATTTGGACAACGCCCAGCCAGTGCTGTACAGGAACTGAAGTGATAACCAGTGATAATGATTATTCGTATTGTTTACACTGCAACAGCATACAGGAGCCTCAGTCACAGTTGAAGGCCTCACTTTACTGGCCGCTGAACAAACAAAATAAAACGACAGTCCCTGCCCCCGCAGACCTATAGGGAAAAAAAGAGACAAGATACATCAGAGCACATGGAAATAACAGCGTAATATTTCTCAACATGTCATGAGCCGCATATACAAGTTACCAAAGGCCACAGCCGAGCTATTTCTCATTAATTAATGAACATACAGCTGCAATTGCGTAACTATTCAACATCCTTCCTACATCCACATCAGAGAACTTCCATCCGAACAGCGAGGCTTCTTACCTTTAACTATGCTTAGCAGACTAGTGCAGGACACACAACATTAAAAGAGAGTGCTTGGAGTTGCACTTGGGCGTTTTCATTCCCCCACTTGTCTTTAAAGTGACCATCATCTAAAGCTTTAGAAATACATCCTCACTATTATGATGCACCAGATTAGCATTTGTATGGTCAGATGATGAGCAATGGGTTACAGTAGCATGGCTTCTATTAATTCCTTCATGGCCAGAGGCCTTAGGTGATGTGGTTATTGCTTCCAAACTGAGCCCACTGAGCCCATTACAGAGGTCACCCACCAGGTATCCCATACATTAATTTCTAGATTTCTCCTTTTTAAGTAAAAATTTTCATTAACTAACTTTGGTCTTTGGGATCTGCTCTTTATTTGGCGTTTCCTGAAAAGATCCAGAAGGTTTTTCTTTTAAGTTCATGATTTTTTCCCCTCCTCTATCTTTCTAGTCCTGAAACATGAGGAAAAATCTTTATTTCTCCTTCTTTGAAATAATGCCTTGAGTTTTAATCACTTAATCCTGGTTACAAAAACAATTAAGCATACATCTGTTCCTAACTCTCAAATAAGTAGTAAGATGGTAAAAAGTCCAAATTAAAATACTTGCTTGTAGAGCTGAGAAAAACAACCTAGAATCTGCCTTGTGGCACAAAAAAGTGTCCCCCTCCTACTGCTTAACAGCAAAGTAAATTACTTATTTATTCCCTGCATGTTGAAGTCATATGTTGGGCAAGGTAAACTACCAGTTCATCTGTTGTTGATAATGACAGGCTTACAGAATAAGCCTCAAACATTGTATTTGTTCTACTAGCTAACTGTTACAGAAAGTTTAGTGTGACACATTTCCCAAGGAGCAAGACATTGTATGCTTCCACAAGCACCGAGAGAGAAGACAGATACCCTCTCAGGATAGCTATTCAAGGGAAAACAAACCAAAACAACAACAAAACCCCCATCTTGCTACATAATTCAGCACAATCACTCCCATTTCTATTAATAACTGGAATTCTTCTTAAAAAAAACCCACAAAACTCTCTATAGCTGAAAGACAGAAAAATCACTAGAGTAATTAACACTCCTAAGCAGAAATTCAGGTTTCTAACAAGAGGTGCCCAGCACCATTTTGGTACCCCTGACCTAGCAGGTATGAGACTGGACCATGTAAGGAGATGCATACCTTTCTGGAGCAGGGGCTGAAAGCTAAACAGGAAGCCCGGAAGCTTCTAAAAAATGCACTAGACTAACCATAAAGGATGAGATTTGGCTGTTTAACATCAAATGGGTTTACACAAAAACAAAACAAAAGAACCTTTGTGCATAAGGCTCACTTCCAGCCATTAGACTTAGAAAGTTTCTGTGATCCTAACGCAGGAAAAGACCAAGCCCCTTCTGCTTCACACCACCAGTATAATGCCTCAAGGCACAGTTACTGTCCTGCCCCAATGAAATAAGCACTCTGAAAAATGAATGAAAATGTTTCAAGGAGAAGATGATCATGGTTTCATGTCTACTGTCCTGTTGCTGTAAGCATTCCCACCTACTTTACATAGCCCCACTGCACACAGCATCCCCTCCTTTGCCCAAGCACAAGGGACTGCGTAGCAGCATGATGAATTGAACCTGAATTAAAAATTGATTTCTCCCCTCCCCAAGCCATGTTACTTTTAGCCTGGATGAGGTCCCTGATGTAGCTGCCTGCTCAGCTACAGGAATGCTTGTATTCGGACGAAGGAGGTGGCAGCATGGGAGCGGCGTAAGAACGCTTCTTCAAAATGACAGTCTAAAAAGTAGCAGTGAAAGGATGGTGTACAAGCATGCCCAAAGCCTCACACAGGTATTTGTGTACCAGTCCCATCCATGCTCTGAACTGACAGGGCACAAACTCTCCCTTGTCCAGAGGCTGTTCAGAGGCACGTATGTAACCGCACCTGCTCCAGTAACCCTTTCCTCTTCCTGGGAAAGAAGAGGTCCAAATCAGACAGCATGTTCAGCTCAGCAGCCTGATTCAACACAAGAATATAATGTCATACACTGTGATCAAAACCGTAAAGGGCTTATGGGGGAGGGGGGCAAATCTGGTTTAGTCAGACGGAACTTGAGCTGATGACTGAATCTTGAATAGCTGTTCATACCTGCGGTCCACATAAGCAAACAAAGTCACTGAACTTACCCTGGTTAAAATTATATCCAGTTGTAAAAAAAACAAAACAACAACAACAACAAAAAAAACCCCCACAAAAACACCACGCACCCTGATCTGCTATGAAATGTCTCTGTGTCTTCCCCAAAGGTCTAAATGAATCTTTCACTTTATGCCATCGTCTCCTTTTGCCCAGACCAGTCACTATTATGCATGATATTAAAACACTTGTATTAAAATGCTAACTTTCTTAATTCACACTTTTTGTTTCTCTGTGCAAGTTTGTACATAGGCCAGCCTTTAACATCGTAGCATTTTTTTCTTGCTTAATCAAAGCCTTGTGTGTGAGGACACTGACACACAATAACTTGGTATTATTCAGCCAAATCAGAACACCCTATATTCAACAAACAGAAGTATAAAACAGATTTTACAAATCTATGACATACACGTCAGAAATATTTCACAAGTGATTTTCATTTCAAATCTTTGATTACCCTTTTTCTCTGGAAAACAATGCTCTTGGGCAGATTGGCTTACACATCACAAAGCACACAACTCTCACTCCAATGCACACATACACTTCTACAGGAAAGAAAAAACTAGAGAAAATAAGAGTTCAATAGCATTCACTATCAGCTTTTAAATACTGATAAAGAACCCTTGGAAAACAGCATTTCTGAACATACAGCAGCACTACAGCACTGCAAACCCTACCTACTTCCCTCTACTCTGTCTACAGTACTGAGGAAACTCCGCTCCAGTGAAGTCAATGGACGTTTTGTTAACAATTCTTAAATTATAAAATACCTCCAACACATTACCTGCAAACACATTAGCAAAGTCATCTCTTCCTGCTGCCTTCAGGATAACGGTACAAAGGACTATGTGGCTTAAAAATTTAACTGTGGTACAGAAAAATAAAAACTAAGCCTATTTTTCTACGGCACTGCAATTCAAACTGCAAACAGATCCAAAGGCATATGCGGATACAAGGAAGAAACCCTGGAGAGATGTGTCTCAAGCAGAAGGTGAAGCTGCTTCAAATGCCAAATGGCTGGGCGGCCTTTGGAAAGGAGATGCCACCACACAGCATCGGTGAACTGAGCTTGCATGGAACATCTGAAACTACACGTTGAATGTTTTGGTCCAGCTTTTCTTATTTCTGGTTTCCATAACATTGCTAATAATAAACTGCCAGATGGCAACTGAAAAGAGTGTGTTGTGTGACCTTCAGCTGCTGAAGCAAAATGAACTTGGGGGAATCCTGTCACTGACTGACAAACACATCCACTAGACGATGCCAAATATTTGCACTGCCAGAGCTACTTAAGGTGGAAGAAAACCACTCATCCATCTGGATCAGTGGATTTCCATGAGTCTATGAAGAGGAGGAACATAACCTCAGCACAGTAAGCCAAGCTCATACAACACGACATTTAAGGTTCTTTTTCCAAAGAAGTAAGAAACCTGTGTCTGTGTTCTTTTCCATGTTTATTTGGAGACATCCAAGACATACCTTTATATTAAAAAAAAAGGGGAAAGAACTAAACTTCCCTCACTTCCTTGCTCAGAAAATACTCATTGTTTGGATGAGCCACTAAATTAACTTCAGCTGTAGAGAAAATGACTCATTAAACAGAACAATCAAAAATTTCACTGCAGAGAGGGGGAGGAGGTAAGGAGGAACTTTAACCTTCCCCCTCTCCTGCCAAATGAATGACATGGTAGTTTGAAAAAACAAACGGAATGCAATAACACTTCGTAATAAATAAGGCTTAAAACAGAAAGCTACAGAAAATTGAGGCAAAGAAAAAAAAATGCCAAGCTACAGATGACTGTAATAGCTCTCGGAGCATTTTAATCCTCCAACTGTACTCAAATACATCTGGAAATGTTGCACGGAGCAGCAGAAAGGCAGAGCTATCTTTAAGATGTTACTTCCTAACATAGATCATAATGTTCGAAGTTCAACAAATAGTTAAAAGCAAGTTTTGTTTTTACAATCATGCATCTGCCAGACAACATACATTCAGTTTTGTATCACAGCACAGTGGACAATATGCAAAAGACTTTTTAATAAAAGAACAAAAATTTTCTTCCCCAGACTCATCTGAGTTGCTATGAGATCAGTAGGAAATGTTTCAGGGAGACTGATGTGTCCTATTGTAGTCAGTTACTTATTGAATCCTCCTATAATCACTAAATTTGAACGAGAATTGGGGGCAGAAAGGTGGGAATCCTGCCTGTTTCTCATATGACATCTTGAGTAACTATATCAGAAGGTCTGAAAGACAGCTGTCTGAAGCCATTACATATATTTTTCATTTTCACCTGAAAATGTTTTCCACATACATATAACCTTATCTGAACTGGAAAGGCTAATTTGTCAGTGTGGATGTTGGTTTTGGTGGTAAAGGTTTGTTTGAGAAGATGACTAACACAGACAGCTAAACTAGTATGAATACTAAAGCAGTAGGTTTGCCAGTAAGAGACGCCTTTTCTCAGATACAGCTTATGATTTTTCACCTGAACCAAAACAAGCCATAATGGAGAAGTGTTTTTTTTCAACAGCATAAATACACCTACACTGCATTCACACTTAAAACTAGTACCTCTAGGGCGAGTGAAGAAGCAAATCCATTTCAACAAAACCTCTCTGATTCTAACCCAGCACACCTGCGAAGGCTTCTGGGGCTGAGAGACTGCTGGTACAGCTCGTTCTGGCCAGCTCGCAGCTGGTCAGGCTCATACCTCACTAAAAGCAGTTTCACAGCAACTGTGCAGGCAGGCAATTTCAAACACAGTTTTTGCAGTTGGCAAAAAGGAGAACCCAGGCCAGAAGCAGCAGTAGTGTAGGCCAAGACAACCGTGCTTTCAACGACAGTATAAGGCACTAATCACATAAGGTGTTCTACTTGAAGTTTTAAATAACCCAAGTCCAGACTGGGGCAAAAAAGAAGTTTAAATTCTGCCTGAAAGAATGTTGCAGATGACGCTTCACAGTTGGTTTTAACCAAACTGGGAGCAAGCTGCTGCCTAGAGAAATGGTCCAGCATTCCCTCCTAAATAGATTTCCAAGTGCTCCCCTGTGAGCAACCACAGGTGATGCCAAAACCAACTCTCCAGAGGAACACGTGGTCAAGCACACAGCAACCACAGTGTGGCCTTCAATTACTTTAAGCTGATGGCAAAGCTGCGCTCTGCATTCTGTTTCTAAAGTGGAATGATTACCTGTACTTATCACAGCTCTTTCTGGCCTTAAATCTGTCATATGTACCTGCATGAACTGAGCCTAAAGACTCAGAACAGAGAAAGTCGCAACAACGGTAGAAGTTGCAAATATGACTATAGGATATGCAGATAAAGCCAGCAGCATGAAAACAGACTCTAGATAGTGATTTGTATCACTCCTGACTTCACAAAAACAAAACAAAAACCTTCAAAAAGTTACAGTGAAGATCAGTAAGAAGCTACCATAAGAGTGTATCAGTTAAAAACACAAACAGGTTGCAAAGCTCTAGAAACAACAGGAGTCCTATAACGCAAAGGCTATCATTAAGTATTCTGTAGTCCTGTTTATTCTAAGCATATAGCAGTCCTGCTAATAGTCTTTTGCTTCTACCTGTTCCTTCAACCTAAATGCAAATGCTGAAATGTGACCCAAATCCATAAAGCACAATTAACATCACAGGAGTTATTTGATAAAGGAATAAAAGCTGATGAGCTACTCTAACAAACATAGAAGTAAACAAGCTTCGAATCAAAACAGATCAAACATCTCACCAATCTTCAGGAAAAGAATTTTTGGAAAAGATGAAATACCCAAGGTAGGAGATAAATTAGACATCAAATTACAGATAATTTTGTAGCATTTTAGAACTAACTCATCACTATAGCTAATTAAAATTTATGGGGACTTGCTATTAATTCAAACAGAACAGTGTAGTAACAGCACACGGAAAAAAATTGAAGCGACACATTCCAAAATGAGGCATGTTGCCCTAGTCCCATCGACTTCAAGTAGGTACAGCAATTTACATCAGCTGAAGATTCCCCCCCTTCCCTGCCAAGATGAGAAATACTTCATAGCACACTCATGCAGAAGGATCATCATTCAAACCTTCCTCCAAAATATGTTTACACAAATGTGACCAACATCTTATACCATTTTTTTCCTCTAACAATTCTTGGCACATCAATGCTTTCCACTCCTGCAATCCCACAATGTTATCAGCCTAAGTAACTTTATTCATACCTATGTTTAAAATTTTATAACCGCCTATCAAGCTAAAAGATCATGAATCATTTAAGCCATTAAAGCCCAATTACATCAACTGAAATATAAGCTTCCCACCATTATTCCAATTTCTTCTGCTGCTTACTCAGCCCCTCTACCCCTTCCTACAACTTTGCCTTCTCTAACCTCGTGAAACTTCTCTTACAGAAGACCCACTCACTAACTGTCCAGCCAATTTACAAAGCCCGCCTGTCACTCTTACCTTTCAATACATTTAACCACCATTTCTCTGTACTTGTGGTTTTGTCCTCTCCTCTCACCCTCCCAACCTCCTGCCATTTCATGTATTGTCTGCTGCTCCTCGTCTGGATCAGATGAGGTCCTGTAACCAGGTCTTTTCTGTGCCTACACTTTATTTCTGCACAATCATATCAGTTCAAATATATTTAATTATCATGTATATACTGACACTTGGCTTCACAGCAGATTAATTCAAATTAAAGTGATTAAAATAATCAAATTTAGATTAGCAAATGAGGAAACATCTTTTTATGATCTTAATGGTCATTCTCAAAGAGCGATAACCACTAAATCATGCCGATCTGCAATATAACCTTTTAATTTAGCAGTTGGTATAGTCCCTAGTTAGACAATACTGTTAGTGTATGTTTATGCAGATTCTTGACATAAAATTAATGACCAATATAGGTCACTATTTACTAGCTAGTTAAATTTTATATTTATGACTTTTCAAGCTGTGTTGGAATGAAAACCAGGATGAAACTGTAAAATACTATGCACTGTATTTAGTTATCAGTTAACTAAAAACTAACAAAATATCCTGAACACATAAGGAAGTTGCTTAACAAAATAAACGTTGCATTTAGAGACAATTCTTTTTTTTTTAAAAGCCTCCTCTTTATTTAGTAGGTGAAATTGAGTGAGCTTGACTACTACGGACTTCAAAATTTCAGATTTAGTATTGTTCATTACTTTTTTTTTAAACTAAAAAACTTTAGAAAGAAAATCCATTTTCCTATCTTTTCAGTATCAGTTGATCTCACTCAACATTGAATAAACTACTCATATAATTAGGCTACTCATATCCCAAAATGAAAATAAATTTCTCTAGATATCTACTGAAGCAGCTGCTGTTCTCAAAAATAAGGTTTTAGCAGTTCAAACCCCGATTCTGGATACTTCACCAATCATGTTCACTAGAGCAATGGTTTTATTTCCTCTAAACACTTGATAGTTATGTTGATTGAAAGGCCTGTCTTAATTTAGTTAATATTAGTCTATTACAGCACATTTAGTCCTGAATACAGGTTTATTTTTGAGAAAGCATTATAAAAATTACTTCAACCTGAACCACCTCGCTTTCTCAACCTCAGCTTGCCTTCTCCAGGGATGTGCTACCACCACCCTCAGGGTCAAAACAGAATTTAAAAGAATTGTAAATATTTGCTCTCTTCCTGGGAAAGCACTACATAGAGAGGGGAAAAGAGGGGATATGCATATGGGGAATTGCATCAGTGTAATTAGAGTTTTATCAAGCTGGTAAATGTCTGTGTAGGCAATCCCTTTGCTCCAAAGGGTATTTCCTAATTAAAAATATGCACCCCATTTTCCAGAGCCTTTCTACTGAAGGAACATCTCACCACCGCCGCCCAATTAGATCAAATTGGGTGGCTGGCTGTTTTTGTTTTGTGCATGATAATACAAAGACTCTCCAAGTTCCTGCTCAACAAAGACTTGTGTGAAACAGGCTTTGAAGACACAATAACATTCCTCTTGCGAGTTTCAAGCCCGGAGGCTGAAAGCACCAAGTAACTATTCATTCTTCCATCTTGAGACACATTCCTAACCTAGTTCAAAGGCCTGAAAAAACATGCCCTAGCTACATGCCTGCACACCTTCAGAAGGGCTTTTCCCTTGTATCAGAGCTTGCTAGGGAAAGAAGTTTCATACAGAAAAGAATTAAATGTATTTGAGAGTTTTGTTTCATTTTTAAGAACCTTTAAATTGTTTAAAGTATTCAAGACTGTCTTGTATATAAATTGATCAGCTATGTTAATCCATTTAAGAATAAAGTTTCACCATTTACCTGTTTAAACTACAGTGTTCACACACAGTGCACTGATGCTAGCAGATACCAGTTCTTTTAACTTCTGCTCCCAAGAAGCAGCCGTGGGAGGAAGGAGTGCACACAGCAGTTGTAAAAGGAAGAGGGATAATTTGGAGCTGCTTGGTTTCCATCACTGCTCTTCTATTTAGTTTCATCTGCCTCTGTTTTCATCTCAAACTGGTAAGATAGATGTAAATCACACATGGCTATCCACCCATACCAAGATATCCAAGGAATTCAAGACCATTCTGCATCATGTTCACCAGATGATGATAAAGTCAACAAAATACAAGACTATTTCCAAAATACTGACACTAGAACAAATATTAACTTTCAATGAGAAAAATATTTACAGTTTTCAACCTACAGCTTCCTAAACAAACTAAATGCCTCTTTATACATTTTATTTTGCTGTTTCTCAGAAATCTGAATGCCATTATGTGCAAAATGAGGAAATACAAACAGTTACTAAATAATACGTCAGCCTAACTATAGTTGCCATTTACTTGTATGGAACCAGCACAGAGAAACAGTGAGAGCATGCAGATGAGAGTAAAGGCAGCTGAGGTGAGACCACCCTTTTCAGTAAAGCAAGCTGTTTAAATCTGCCCAAATGCCTTGCAGGACCACACCCTAGATGTGCCAGCCAGCCTGATTTTTGAGATTCCTGAACAGTAGATACCAAGTTCCCTTTGTTTGTAATCGTTCTCAGTACATCTAAGCTCTAGAAATGCTAGGGTTTCCTTACCAGTATTTCATTTTATGTATGTGATCAAGCAATTAACTATTTAGTACTCGTGCACTTCCCTTTGTTTTTCAAAGGGCAACATTATTTTTCTACAGTTTAGTTGCCACTAGTTAAAAAAAAAACCAAGCAACTTTGTTCTGCAATACAGAAAATCAAAAGTGGATCGAGTGCTAAAAATACCATAACACAGGAAAGCATGAAGGGATGGTATACTGTGCCTGTGCTTTGCAAGCAAAGAAGTCAAAAAGAGAAATGGAGTAAATGTAGCAGGTTAGAGAGAGGCAATTTTTTCACTTTTAACAAAGCAGTTCCTACCTGTCCAGAATATATTTTCATCCTCCTAAGGATTTCAATTAGTCACTTTCATTTTCACCAGATGGAAATGGTTCAGTTTACCATCACTGCAAAAAGGTAAGTATTGCTCATTTTTCCCTTCACGCAGCCATCCTACAGATCTTTGTTCCCACCAAAACAAGCAATACATTACCTTACTGACATCTACGAGTCATTTCAAATCCTCTGGGCAAGCTGTCCTACCTCTTTCAAGGACTGTGCAGCTGGGCTACCTGCTGTTGGTCACTTCCATGAAATACAAGTGTACTATGAAAGGAAAATCCTCACAGATATATTCCACGGTAGAAAAAAAAAAAAAAAAGAGAACATCATCTTAGCCTCAACTGACGAAACAACTTGTTAGTTTATTTCCTTACTGTTCCATAACATTCTGCTCCATAAATGCTACATAAATGCAAGGTCCTGCACCTGGGTCGGGGCAACCCCCGGTATCAATACAGGCTGGGGAAAGAAGGGATTCAGAGCAGCCCTGTGGAGAAGGACTTGGGGGATGAAAAGCTGGACATGAGCTGGCAATGTGCGCTCGCAGCCCAGAAAGCCAACCATATCCTGGGCTGCATCAAAAGAAGCGTGGCCAGCCGGTCAAAGGATGTGATTCTGCCACTCTACTCCACTCTGGTGAGACCCCACCTGGAGTACTGCATCCAGCTCTGGAGCCCTCAGCACAGGAAAGACTTGGACCTGTTGGAACGGGTCCAGAGGAGGGCCACAAAAATGGTCAGAGGACTGGAACACCTCTCCTATGAAGAAAGGCTGAGAGAGTTGGAGTTGTTCAGCCTGGAGAAGAGAAGTCTCCCGGAAGACCTTATTTCTGCCTTTCAGTACTTAAAGAGGGCTTATAAGAAAGATGGGGACAGACTTTTTAGGAGGGCCTGTTGTGACAGGACAAGGGGAATGGTTTTAAACTAAAAGAGGGTAGATTTAGACTAGATATAAGGAAGACATTTTTTACAATGAGGGTGGTGACACACTGCAACAGGTTGCCCAGAGAGGTGGTAGATGCCCCATCCCTGGAAACATTCAAGGTCAGGTTGGACAGGGCTCTGAGCAACCTGATCTAGTTGATGATCTCCCTGCTCATTGTGGGGGGAGGGGGTGGCCTAGATGACCTTTAAAGGTCCCTTCCAACCCAAACTATTCTATGATTCGATGATTTTGCTATTTTGAAGTAACAAATAATTCAGAATTTGTGATCAGGAATTATGGGAGAGGAATCAGTAATTATGACAGCACAAACTTTTCTGAGGAAATGAAAATTAATCCCATCTTTCAGAGAACATTCAGCCAACATCTCCATCATTTACCTACAGTGCCTGCAAGAGTCAGAAATGGAACAGCAGGCATCATTTCAGCAGAAGTGCCCAAACTTTACTTCTCTGGGTATCACCATTAGAGAACGAGTACCATGAAAATGCACGTTGTACCATGCCAGGGCAGGCAGCAGACATTACCAGCCTTATGTCATGGTAGGTGCAGGCACAGCAAAAGACGTTCTGTTGCGCCTGTATCTTCTCCAGGAAAGAGAAGGTTTTTTTTTTTCCTTTTTTAATATCAGTATGAAGACTCTTGCATACCATATGCATCACTGCTGACACTGACTCCCAAACACCTTGTCCATCACTTGCACAGAACTGGGAAGTTACTGGAAGACCATAGTCTCCTTGCACTAGTAATTTTCAAGGTATTTCAGCAAAATGACTAAATGCTACTTATACCTGGGCACCAGCACTCCCCTGGTGCGCAGAGCATACAGATGGCTTCCAAGCTCCCAGTTTGTCTCTGAAGCCAAGATGTCTCCCCTGTTGCTTGTTCCCTGTTCTCTAGGGGTTAAAATGTTATTTTCTAACATAGCAATCTTCTCTTCGAAATTCATCTTCATGCTGAAGATGAATTACCATCCAGTGTTTTAATCTAAAAGATTCCCTCACTGATACACATTAGCTGTTGCTCTAGATGTCTTTTTGCATCTCTCGGACACAGCGCAGGGCACGGGAAGCTTGAGTCAGAACTGAAGCAAGCAAGTCACAGCTTCAGCCACAGCGTTTTGAGCTCCCCACCTGCCTTCCACTCCTCTACAGTCACTTAAAAACTGATAAACAGCAAGACCCCAGATGAGATATGCCGTAAGAGGAGAGACGAACTCAATCTTCTACCTCCATCTACACTTTCTGAGGTTCTTTGATTCTCTCGACCAAGACGTGTCTTCTCCACAACTCCGGGTACAGTGTTTAAACATGGATGTTACTAGTGAGGTAAAGACGTCCAGGATCTTGTGAGAAGAATGAAGGGCAGCTTTGGGTTAGGTTTGGTTTTTTTTTTTTTTTTAAAGTCTACAATTCAGTGAAGTAAGCACAGAAGGAACCCATACAATCACTGGCTTAGTCTCCTCCACTCCATATGTTTGAGCTTTTTACTCCTTCAGGGAACTGTTCCATTGAAGAAAAGCTCCCATTCACAGACTCGTTATGTATTTTATTGACTGGCAAAGCCAGCTTATGGAGTTCCTGCCCCATAGTTATGTCTTAACAAATATTTGCGCACCACACTGAAAGCCAGACCACTGAAACTGGACAATAACCAAGGCTGATAGATAATTCACATTTTTTCTATTCACACAGATTCTACATTTCAAAGAAAGCTTGTCCAATGCTTAGGTGCCCTAGTGGGTTACAAATATCCAACCTACACAGACTGGGGGGAAAAAAAACCACAACAACAAAACCCACAGTAAATTAAAATTGTAGATGGTCCCAGACTACTACCTTCCTGCATTTTATAACATGTATCATCAGACAGTTCAAATGTGCAAGTACACTTCAACAGCTCTACTAGCTGTAAAGTGTACAACGTAACTCCATTCTTCCTGAAGCATATCTTATTCGAAAATTTAACAGGTCATTTCTTCCACATCCCCAGCTTCCAGAAAAATGGAATTTTACAACAGTTGACAAAATGTACACAGGCAAATCTTCTGTGATACACCACGGGAACAGTATGTTTCACCTTACAGCTCAGGTGGCTGACATCAGATCTTTTAACTAGACTCCCAAATTATTACAAACAGTTGAACACACACAAACTTTCACTGTCTCACCTACCTGATCAAAAACTACTCTGAAGAAAATACACTTTGCAATTACCCAAGGTTAAATCGTTAATAATAGTCTTCAGAGAACATGACCTAGATATGTCAAACATGATCAGAGAGATATATATCAAGACATCTTTTAGTTAGTTAAGAGTGCCAGGCTTATTTAAATCTCCTTTATCTGTTCACACCTTGGCTTTTGTTATATTCCCCATCATTTCTGTAAGCGGAGAGTAAAGCTGTTAAACTTGAGAATTTTTTTTTTTTAAGTTATCGACACCTCTCCTTTACTACCTCTTATCTCCTGTATTCAGAATAATAATTATCACGATGACCATTTATCGAAAACCCAGAATGATGTAAAAATAGAACAATGCTATTCACTCTAACATATTAGATTACGTACAGATGACCAAAAGCCAGCTTTTAGCATTCTGACAAATTGGGAATTCAGATGTGTTTAATATTAATATATTTGTGTTGCAGCTCTTACCACAAAATGAAAACCACAAGATCTCCTGTAACAAGCCACAATAATTTTGCCATTCGACATTTTCTTTTACAAGATATTCTTTAAACTAAACAATTTTACGGGAATCTATACTTACTAATCCGAAGTCAAATTATGAAATTAATGAACCTCATTTTAAATCGAATTTATAACTGTCCAAGTAGTAGAGTGTAAAGAACAAAACACTGCAGTTAAAAAAAACAGTGTGAATATAGTTCTCCTTTCATTATATGTATTTTATAAAAACAAGGTATTTATAAAAAACAAGGTTGTGACAGGGATGCTAGAAGACAAAGAATTCAGGAAAGAAGAGCTGGAGGCAAATTCTGTTTACCTTACCATGCACATCATCCTGTAAGGTCAGCAGAATATCCAAATAATATTTAAAAAAAAAAACAAAAAAAACAGTCTAATCACAAGTAAGGAACACATGCACTTTCTAAACAGACTGTCTATCCCCATAATAAAGATCAAAAGAAAAACATAGAAGTAAAAACACGTTCAGAAGACTGCAGTACCATGCAAAATGAGCGCCTCTAGAATAAACTCCCTGCATATATCCAGACTCTCCACATTTCTCTATACTCATCCTCAAACTTTCACGTACCACCATGCCAGTTCCCTTCAGATCATGAACACCTTGCAATTCTCTCCACCCACGTGATCATACCACAGTTTCTCTGTGTCCCCTAAGTAATTTCTATGTCTCATTTCCATCTCCGTCCCATCCTAGTTTCTACAACTATGCCCCAGCCTGTACCTCTAATTCCCCATTATCTTATGTCAGCATCCCATAGTCTCTCTTCTAGCCACAGCATGGGTCCCGTGAACAGCATTTCCCCCCTTTCCCTCCTATCTCTTAAGACTACTATATTTTATAACTCTGTCAATCAAATGCAATAATTAGTTTTCAATGAAACTTGACACAGAGGTTAAATCCAGTATCAAATTAGTTTTGGAAAAGAATATCTATTTCTCTTCCATATCACTGGACACCAAAATACTTTTTTTTTAAAGTTTAAGTTCACTAGTGACTTTATTTGCACAATAATCAGTACTGAAGAGATCCACTTTCAGAGCTTCAATAAACTGGAAAAAAATACCCCACTTTCTTCACAAACAAGCTATTATACAGTTAGTGCAACTTGTTCAAAAGAATATTCAAGTACATTTTACTTTCAGTACTTGCATTCACGTATGTATAAAGTCATGAAAACTGTATAGTCCTAATGAATATGAAAATTTCAGCTATTATAAAGCACTCCTGAAACAATGCAACATACTGAAAATATTGGTCAAATAACATTCCTACTCCACAGCTGCTTACTGCATTTTATTTAAGAGTTGTAATTCTCTATTTACGAGTGTTATCTAAGGAAACATATGATCTCTCCACAGTTGCTAGTTAAAAATGAGCATCATCCTTGCCCTGCAATGTCCTGTTTCATTTTCAAATTTAAACCACATTCAGAAACCAGTTTAAACATTGACTAAATATGAAACCTATGTGCTAAAAAAGTCCAGATAGTACTTCATAATTGACTGATTGGTTTATAAATCATACAGTTCCAATTTTTAAGCCAGAAAAACAAAAAAGAAAAGTCCCAAGAAACTTGTCATTAAAATCAAGGTGGGGAAATAATCAATACTACAATTTAATGTAGCTAGATTAAAGGAACTGATCTACTGTCTAGATTACAAAAAAACACCCAACAAACCCTCAAAAAACCCCAAAACATTAATTATAAGCTTGTGGTCTTGTTAAACAGGAGAACTGCAAATACGCAAGTACGTGGAGACACAGGCTCAATTTTGCCAAATAATTAGGTATGGGGAAAAACTGGTGTGTGCATACAGTAAGAAAAGCACTGTTTTGTCTACAGTAATACCATAAAGCATGGAAAACTTTCATAACCTACTGGTATTTACCTTGGTGCTGACCCAAAACTACAAAAACTTCCGTTCTTTCAGTTCTGGAAACAACTTCCCCCCAAAAATTATTTTAATTGTACACGTCTTGTTTTGGCATTTGCTGTATTTCAGTCATTCCACTGTAAGTTTTTAACTTGAGGAACAAAACCAACTATTGAAAACTATGAAAGAAATAAAATAAAAAAGAAAGCAATGTCCCAACAAAAAAAAATCCAGGTATATTATACAACAATTACATGAGTAATTTTCTGTTTACCATCGTGTATTTTCATGAGACCCAAACAAATGTTTAGCTCTTTCCCTTAGTAGTGCTTTGCTTTAACTGGAACCAGACAAAAGGCACAACAACCATATAGATGCCATTGTACTGTATTCTCATTATACTGTATTCCATTTTCTTACATCACCAACAAAACCCAAACCACCCATGCACTGGGTAAAATAGGCATCATTAAAGCTGCAGTGAGCCAAGTTACCACTTGCCCATACTACACATATTCTGTTTGGTGTTATTAGCACTCACTTTCACGAGTTCTCAGACTCATCAGCAAAATGGAAATGAGGGGAGTAATGGCTTTGCTTTGAAGCTCCAGAGATCAAAGCCACATACCTGGATTCATGCTACTATCCTACTACAACCTTTCCTGTTTCTCCAGAGCCAACGTCTAATGGTTTCCTTTTTGGAATAATTTTTGACTATACACTCAGAACACAAGCTATCAGCAGTTCATCTTCAAAACTCCTGCTCATTCTAGAAGCCTTCTCTTCTCACAGCAGTCCCAAAAGCAGGATCCACAGCTTATCCACAACATCTGCTCATCTGTGCATGCAAAACTCTAAGCAGGAGGAAAACCCTTACAGCAACACTGCTCTCCCCTCTCCCTAGCTCTCGCCTCACTTTCTCCATGTCATAGGCTGGTGTTTCCCAGCATGATATGGCTGCTGCAGCAATGTGGCCTTCCAGCTACAGTATAACAGTCCACTTATCAGAGGATCCAAGAGGACCAAAGAGTCACGGGCTAGGCTAGGCACACACACCAGTACCCAGTGCTCTGAAGTAGAAGCGTTTGTGCAGGGGGGCATGCATGACTGCATTGAAACTGCTGCACTTTTAACAGGATGAGAGAAGAGAGCAAGAAAGGCTAGGGCAGGGCCAGCTGTCAGGAAACAGCAAAGAATATATGACAGAGAAGGCAATGGGATTGGAGAGTGCAAAGGAATGCTGTGGGTGCGAAAGAAATGTTTTTTAATTAAATTTGGAAAACAATGTGATTATTTCAGCCAGTATCTTTAATGTTAGGAGAAATAAGTACATTTGAAAGAGGTTAAAAATACTTCAGAATGTAACGCCTGAGCAACTTGGAGGCGGCTCAGGAGGAGGACAGGGGAGCAGGGAAGAGGAGGAGAGTCAGCTAGCTTGCAGCAAAACAGCAACAATCATTTTACCCATTAGGAGATTAATGGCCAACATTTGGGGTCCTCGTCTTGTAGTCTGGAACAACAGAAAATTCCAGAATGGATAAAACAAGAGTTATCCAGATAGTTTTGGCCTTGGGGTGGGGTGGAAGGCTGCTCTACGGAGAGGAGGAGGGGGAAAAAAAAAAAAAAAAAAAAAAGCACATGCAGTCCCTTTGCCACTTCTGAGATTAAAAGTGTAAACAATAACCCACGAAAGATGGAGAGCAAAGAAAGGGTAGTTAATGCAGCCTTCCCCATCCCTTGTTCTGATACTTGCAGCTTCATCTCTCCCTTCCCAGGTCCAGATGTTCTCTCCTCTCTGCCGTACCTGCAAACATACCAAGTAGCTTTTCCTTCCTCTTACACGTTGCTCAGACACCAACAGGAGAAACAACAGCCACAGCCTCCCCGCTCCCAGCCAGAGCCTGAACAGCCTCACCTGCCAGGAGGAACATGGGGGGAAGCTGGCCAAGGCAGCACAGCCCGCTCGGCTGCTTGTTGGAAGGGGCATGCAAAGCTTCAGGGAACTGGAGCACCCTCACTGCACATGGAGTTTTCAGGAAAATGGTTTAGCTGAAGGTACTCAACAACTTTTTCAGGCATGTGCGAACAGACTGCTTGCAGGCCTGTAAATCACTCACCTCCAGGCAGATTTTCTCAAGAATGGCACAAGGTATGACCTACATGGGCCGATTCCCCTGCTATACCTAAGTTCCAGCTCCAAAGCAAGAAAGGTACGAGGACTTGTCAAAAAACAGCTGTAAAAATCGTTTAACACAGATAAAATGTTGTTGGGGTTTTTTTCCTTAACACACTCAACAACAGATAAGCTAGTCGGGCTGAATTTTGTGAGGAAAATTTCAGCCGATGGCAAGATATCTAGCTTGGGAAATCGTCCAAAGGGTTAATGTCCGAGAAAGCTACAAGCAACTAACACGGCTTTATAGTGGGATGGGAAAGGGAACAGCCATGGCTACAAACTCCCCATATAATTATAGCCTGAGTCTTCCCTTGCCTCCCAGAAGAAGCTGTGCTTGCTCAGTCCAATCCTAATTTTGGGAAATAAGAACCAACTTCAAACAGCAATTACTCTACTAGACACTACCTTTCACAATGCTGCTCTGAAAAACATCTGCATAATATTTTTCAGCATGTTCTTATATCAGGTCTTCCACGTTCTGATCCTCCACTGAACAGCATAATCACAGCAGGTACCTACCTACCACCATGATGGAGAAGATTGCCACAGCTTTTATGTTGAAGATGACACAGCAGATCAATTAAGTAAGTTGTCTACAGCAAAAGTAAACAGCGCATTTTGAAAAAACTTGTGTAAGTAAACAGTTACAACATTGCTCCCCCCCAAACCTGCATGCTCATACTCTCACTCACGTTTATTATTTATCCACACGCTGACAGAGGATTTTCTCTCACACTTGCTCCCCCAATCTTAGCACATAACGGGGGAAAAAAAAGTGATGCTCCTAGCAATGTGACTTATAGCACAACATGCTGCATCCTCTGGCAAAAATCCCCTCCTGAAGAGTTCATAACACCAACACTGCCTTAGGCAGATACAGATTCCCAGGGTAACGAGAGGCATCTCGAAGACAGTCTAGACGGGCTCTTGCAAGCACATCCCAGAACAGAGAAAGGGTGTGGCAGTATAAGTCTGGTCACAGACAATGCATTGTGACAGCCAGCACGCTCCTGTCGGATATCCACAAAAACAATCATTTCCTACCAGTTACCGTTTGAATCAGACCAGCAATATCTGCACTGATCTTAAACCTTACCTTGAACTTTGAAATTAACCTGGTATTCATAGGTCACCTAAGACTAACACCTAATATTGCATTGCTCTAACAGGCAACAGCAGCAAGTGCTAAGTAGCAAATGTGAAAAGATTGTTTTGGTTTTGTTCAGGTTATAAGGATGGAAAACATACAAAAATGGTGAACATATGATCCCAGGCATCATACCAAGACCAGCCCTCAGCCTTCCCTTGAGCTGAGCAAACAAGCAATGCAAACAGTAAGTTTATTACACTTATGATGTAAACAGTGGTATGAGATTAATCCCCTAATGTCATTGCACATATTCATAACAACTACTTAAACTGCTGTGATTGCTGCTGCTCAAGTATGTAGAAAACTGCTAAAATTGAGTGTCGCAACAATATTCACTGGGTAGCTATCTACTAGTGCTTGTCTGCACCAAAATGGTCTTCACCTTTCATCAAACAGGCGCACTGTACTTTGTGAGCTCTAAACAAGATATATTTGTTATGTGCTGCATGAAGTTCCCATGTAGCAGAAACATCACATTGCTTGCAACAGCACTCCTACTCCTCTTACACACCTGTAATCAACGTGCAACAGCCTGGCAGAAGTTTTTCCCAAACTAAAAATGAAAAGTTTCAAGGAAATATAGAACACATCGGTCAATGCCAAAGACACAGTTCATACGGCCCGTTTCTTATGCAGTTTGTAACACTGTTGTGAGCATGGGACAGCCACGCTTAGTATCAGTTGAAACACAAGTGACAGATATAATGCTATGAAGCGTTTTTCAAGTTCAAAGCACCTTCCAAACAAAACTGAATTAACACTCATCACAGCCCTGTGAGGTACATGCCGTTAGCTGTGTTTTGCACATGGGAAAGCATCCACGCGCATGGCATGGTTGACTGCTTTACCCTTGGCCGTAAGACTGATTACTGACCAAACTAGGATTACAATGGGAGTTTCCTGTTTCCAGCCCTATGCTATAGTTAATTCACTTTTTTCCCCCTATACGCACTTTTGAAGCACACCTAATTCTGAAAAGTAAAGAAATGCAGCAACACGGTAAGCACAGCATCGTATCCCCGCCTCAACAGGAGCATCCAGCGTGCTTTGGAAGCACTCCCCCGGCCCGTGCAGGTGAGAGCCAGCGGCTGGGACACCCGCAGGGATGCTGTGCTCCCGGGTGCTTTTGCCACTAAAACAGGCTGCAGATATTACAGCCAAAACGCACAAGGAAACTAACCCAACGTGTCACAGCCACCGCTGCTCGGGCTGCGGCATGTCCCAAAGCCTTCCCGGGGAAGGATGCCGCACGCCGCCAGCCCGCCCTGCCGTACCACGCTCTGCGAGCTGGCAGTCCCCACGGGAAGAAATCACAACGAGCAGCCTCGGGCCGCCGCCCCTCGGCCCCTGCCTCGGCCCTCTCCCCTCACAGAGACGCCCCGGCCGTTCAACTCCCTGAGCGGAGCCGCGGGTTCTCCCCGCCCCGCCCCCGGCTCACCTTCCCCGGCGGGCGCCCGGCTCCTACATCTCCTCCCGCTTCTGGAAGCTGATGCTGGCGTACGCGCTCAAGTCGTCGCTGCAGTGGCCGCTCCCGCGAGGCTGGCCCGGGGGCTTCGGCGGCGGCGGCTGCTTCCCCCCGGGCAGAGCGGCGCCCTCGGCGGGGGGGTGGAGGTGGTGGTGGCGGCGGTGACTGAAGTCCTTCACCAAGTCCAGGTCGATGTAGTTGAGCCCGTTCTCCAGGGCGGGCGCGGCCCCCGGCTCCCGGCGGGCGGCGGGGGCGCCGGCCGCCTCCCCCGCGGCGGGCCGCAGCCAGACGTTCTCGAAGGAGGCCGAGCTGTGGCGCTTGACCTCCTCGGCGCCCCCCGCGCCGCCGCAGGGGAAAGGCGCCCCGAGCCCGCCGCCACCCGCCGCTCCGCGGGCGGCACTCGGCGTGGAGGAGAAGGTCTCGGAGCTGTGCCGCCGCCGGCCGCCCTGCGGGTCGGCGCGGATCACCTTGGCGCTCTGGTTGCGGCCGGGGCTAAGGCTGACGCGGGTGAAGGCGCTGCCCGCGCCGGGGCCCCCGAGCAGGGAGGAGGAGCGCGGCGGCGCCGCCGACAGCTCGGCCGGCGGCCGCGGCAGCTCCGGGGAAGCCGTCGTCGTCGCTGCCGGCGGGGGCTTCTCGGCGGCGGAGCGGCCCGCCCGCACGTCGGCGTAGCTGAGCAGGAGGGCGGGCGAGCAGGGGGAAGGGCTGTCGGCGCAGTCCGAGCAGGAGCCCCCGGCGGCGGCGGCGCCCCCCAGCTGCATCGTCACGTAGTCCCGGCCGCCGGGGGCCGCGCCTCGGCCGGGCCGGGCCGCGGGGGCCGCCCGCGCGGCGGCGAAGCCGGCGGGGCAGGGGGCCCGCGGCGGTCCCAGCTCCATGTTCATGTACTCCTCGGCGCCCGCGTTGCCCGGCGGCGGCGGCAAGCCCAGCCCCACGGCTGCCGAGGGGAAGGCCGGCTTCTCGCCGGCGATGAACTCTATGTTGACGTACTCGCCGGGGCTCTTGGGCTCCGGGGGCAGGAGGAGCGGCGCCTGCTCCCGGGCCCGCGGCAGGGTGCTGGCCTTGGGGCCGCCCAGCGACAGGCGCGTGGGTCGTGCCAGGCGGCCCTTGGTCTGCACGGCCGTGTCTACCTTGCGTGGAGGCCGCGCTTGTGGCAGGGGGCCGCCCTCGGTGCCACCGCCACCACCACCGCCCAGGCTGTCGCTGCTGGTGGAGGAGGAGGAGTCCTCGGCGGTGTAGAGGAGGCGGCCGGAGCCGAGAGCGATGCGGGGCTGGGGGCTGCCCTCCTCGCCTGCCATTGCCGGCCCGCTGCCGCCCCGGCGGTGCACGTGCTTGAAGGAGCGTGGCAGCGAGAAGTAGGAGTAGATGGGTTTGTGGTGGGCTGCGGTGGCGGCCTCCTCAACGCCCGGCTGCCCCACGCCCCCAAAGTAGCAGTCAGGCGGGGTGCTGGTGGTGGAGCCACTGGCTGGGGACATGTTGATGTAGTCGCTGCCACCGCAGGGGAGCTTCCCTTCATTGCTCTCCACTGAGAGTTTCGGGTGGTGGCCAGCGCCATTTGTCCAGATCTTGCCGTAGCCCGCAGAGCCGCTGTCGGGGGAGTAGCTGCCGCTGGGGGACATCATCATGTAGCCATTGGAGTCCACTGTGGCTGGAGGGTGGCGGCCCCCCCTGCCAGGGTTGATGATCTGCTGTGGGGCCGACACACTCTTAGGACTCATGGGCATGTAGTCACCACCCTTGGGGGGCCCCCCGCCGCTGGGCACAGGGGCTACACCAGGTGACATAGGCATGTAGCCATCGTCTGTGTGCGGGGCGGAGTTGGTCCGATGATGGCCGCTGTCCAGGTGGTGCATCTCCAGACACTCCTCTGGGTAGGAGTGAGTGGGCACAAAGGCTGAGTGCCGGTAGGAGGGCAGCCGGCTGCCGCCACAGGGGTAAGAAGGCAGCATCTCTGTGTACTCCTCAATGGAGGCCACCGAAGACTGTGAGGGTGTCTTCTGGTGGGAGATGGTTGGTGAAGTGCCTGCAGAGTGAGTCCGCTTCCTGAATGACTTCTCCAAGTCGGCAACCTCCTCACTACCACCTCGAGGACAGCACGGCGTAGTAGGGTAGCGGGGCTGCTGCTGCGGGTGGCAGGTGCGTGGGATGAAGTGGCCATTGGGGGCTGCCAGGCTGCAGCAAGAGGAAGTGGCCTTCCCCCCCATGCAGATGTAGTTGAGCTCTTCATCACCCCGAGCCGGTGGGGTGTGTCCCAATGAATCTGGAGTCACACTGCGAAAAGAGCTGCGAAAGTCACATGGGCTGGAACCATACTCATCAGAAGAAATAAATCCGCCATCGCTAGGGGAGCCGGAAACCGAAGCGCTAGACCTTCGTGGGAACAGGCAGTCCGAGGTGGAGCCGTGGCCACTAGTGCTGCTGGATGACAGGCTGACTGGACTGGTGGCTGAAGGAGAGCAGCGCGAGGAAGGCATTGGGATGGAGCGGCTATGGTTGAGTGGAGGATGGAGCCTGGAGCTGCCACGGTGTCTATGTGAATGGGTCCGGTTGGCACTGGGACTAACTGGGCTACCATCCACGGAGGCAGGCCTCGACATCGTGCCTTCCCCATCACTCGACGCTCGAACCCGGAAAGAGCTGGGTTTGCCACCCGTACCTCCACCCCCACCACCGGCAGGAGAGGTGGCCGTGACGCTCTCAGTTCTGGACCGGCGACTGAGCCCCACTTGGCTGGGTGGAGGGTTGTTGACATGGTGCCTGCTGCGAAGGGGCACAGAGATGGGGTTGGAACAGTTTGAGGAGGACTGGCTCTTGCTGCGGGGCCGGAATTCCTCGCTCATGGCTCGCATGGCCTCCAGGATGGTTTCATGCATGTTCTGTGCCACCACGGAGTCATCCACTTGCATCCAGAACTCACCGGGCCCAGTGACAGCCGAGCGCCCCACCTCAATGAAGAAGAAGTTCTCGGAGTGACCACAGCGGCGGATATTGAGCAGCTGCAGCACCACAGCAGCCGCATCTGAATTCAGCTTCACAAAGCTGATGGTCTTGTTAGTCAGGCACAGGCGGTAGATGCCAATCAGGTTCTTTGTCTGGCCTAGGCCCTTAGGCTTCAGAATTACTTGCCAAACTTCCTTAAAAGCTGGGCCAGGGGCTACCTCACCATAGCTGTCCTCACCTGCTTCCCCCAGTCCCGCGTTGCTGCCTCCAAAGGTGACATCGCTGTGGTGGTGGTGATGATGGTGATGGAGGTGGTGGTGGCCCTTGGCCCTGTTGTGCAACTGCAGCAGCGCTTGGTACCAGCTCTCCTGTTCAGGCTCGCTGTCAGCTGCAATGGCAAAGTGCTCGTCCTTGGTGTAGAGGGCCACCAGGTGCTTGTTCTTGGAGTCAGCCCGTTTGTTGATGTTGAAGCAGCTTTCCAGTGGGATGGAGCGCTTGGGGGCCCCTGACTTGTGTCTCCATTTCTTCTCATTCTCGTAATACTCCAGCCGGGCGGGTCCAGACTCGCTGGCTGCCCTCAGCACGAAAAAGCGTTTATGCATGCTCTTGGGTTTGCGCAAGTAACCCACCTTTCTGACATCTGAGAAGAAGCCCTCGTTATTATCTGTGGGGCTAGCCATGATGAGAGGTGGTGGAGCTGTTACTGCAGCTAGCAGTCCGCAAGACCCCAAAACAGCCAAGCCAGCCGAAAAAGACAACCACCTAAAATAAAATTCATGCAACAACAATTTAAAAAAAAAAGAAAAAGAAAAAAGAAGCAAAATAGCTCAGGATCCTCTTTTGAGAATGGGACGGGGGAGGGACAGAAGCAGGGTGAGAGCAGCTGTTCAGGGGCAGAGGCAGCTTCCAGCACCAAATCAGAGTTTGCGTTGCTGTTTATGCCCAAATCGCCCTTAGATGGGTAAGCGCGTCCTTAAAAAGTCCAGTCCCGATCAGTCCAGACGAAAGTCTCGTCCCAAGAGCAGCCGCCGAGAAAGAGAAACGCATCTTCCCTTGCAGGGGTCGGGCTCCGCTGGGGCCGGGAGCGGGGCGGGGGTCCCCTTCCTCCGCTCCCTGCACCCCTTCCCCGTCTCAAGTTTGCCTCTGCGAGTAGCGATTTCTGTTGCAGATTAAATATCCTCTTGGGGGCGGAGATTGTTTTGCAAAGTCCGGGGTTTGCACCCAAAAATACACGCCGCTTTCCCCCCCTCTCCCCCCTCCCCCAAAAAAAGAGAAAACCAAAAAAAAGCCGCCCACAGCACAACCCCCCCTTCCCCAAATATCAGCGCTGAGGTTGCTGCTGCTTCTCCCGCTCGTGCGTGCGGAGGAGGCTGGCGACCCCATTCAGTCCCATCTCGTTAGGCAGAGAAAGTGCCATTTCCACACGCGGCGCAGCCCGGCAGCGGCGGGAGGGGAGGCAGCCCGAGTGCCGAAGGAACATCCTCTCTTCCTCCTCCTCTTCATTCCAGGCGGCAGCGCCTCAGCGGCCGGCGGCGCGGCCCCCTCCCGTGCCCCAGGCCGGCGGGGGAGCGGGCACCGCCGCGGCGATACCCTCTCCGCCGGCTTCTTCACGGAGTTTCCCGGCGCCCCGCACCAAAACAGGCGGCGGGGGCCGCGCTCGCCAGTCCAGCCCCCTCCGCCCGCCGCCGCCGCGGCTCAGGCTCACTCCAAGGAGAACAACACGTGACGGCGCCAGTGCGTGGACCATCCCCGGAGCCGCCGCCGCCGCCAGGCTCCCGGCCAGCCCAGCGCCGCGGTCCCGCGGCCCGCCCCGGCGCTCCCTGCCCTCCCTCCCTGCCCTCATTCAGCGCGGCCGCGGGGGCCGCCACCGCCGGGCCCGGCCCCGCGCCGCACCGCCCGCCGGGGGCGGCGCCCCCATTGGTGCCGCCGCCTGTCCGTCACGGCGGCGGCGGGGGGCGGCGCCCGGCCAGGCTGAGGCGCGGCGCGTAGTAAGGAGGCGTAAACGCCATTCAGCGGCGTGTTATTTATAACCGCCGCCGGCAGCCTCTGCAGTGTGGCGGCTTTCGCCGCGGCGGGCCCGGCGAGGCGGAACGCCTCCTCCCGCCTTCCTTCCCGCAGCCCTCGTCGCCGGCCCCGCACGGCGGGGCAGGCCCGAGCGCGGAGCCGCCGCCGTTAACCGCCGCCCCTCAGGGCGAGACAGCCCCGCGCTCGCCGCCGGAGCGGGCGGCCGTGAGGGGGGCGGGGGACCGCGGCTCTCGGCGATGGGGTGGTTCCCGCCGCCCGGGGCCAGCGGGGAGCGGCGGGGCCCGGCGGGCGGCGGCAGGGCGCTGGGCGTGCGTGCCCTCCGCGGCCGGCTGGGGCTCGTTCCGCTTCTCGGGAACCGCTTCCGGCTAATACGTGGCCTGAAGCGGCGCGTCCCCTGCGCTGCCAGTGCGGTCGTTCCCCGAATAAAGCCCTGGCGAGGAGCAGGAGGCTTGGCGTTGCCTGCATGGCGTGCGGCAGGGTGGTCGAGGAAGGGTCCCCAGAAGAGTTTTTCCCCCGTAGTGTCAAGCAGTTAGCTGTATTTCCCCGAACCATTATATGCTAAATTAAACTGAATGTTCAACGTCATCTGCTATTTACAGTGCTGAAATGTACCGTACGCCTAACTTTTACCTCTTAAGTAGGAAACAAGACAAGTGTTGCAAGCCAAGTCTAAAAAATAAATTGCTCAATGCTGCCATCTCCAGGGCAGTTCAAAATGGTCCCAGTCCACCTCTTTTGCATTCAGGAGAGAGGACCTGCTTGTAGGTTTTATCTTCTGGTTTTTTCTTTTTTTTTTTTTTTTCTTTGCTGGCATGGCCCTGCTGGAGCAGGCTGCTCCCCAGCTGGTTAGAGGTGAAAGCGTGATAGCAGTGCTCGTACCTACTCTTAAGGTTGAAATGCAATACAAAATGATATTTTTGTTTGGATTTATGTAGGTCCAAACATGGAACAAATAAGTTAGAAGCTTTTCTAATGCATCTGCATTACAAAGTTTGTTGTCATGGAGATCATGGTTGTACAGCTATTTGAGATGAGAAGTTAGCTGGTCAAAAGGTGAAAAATTCCCCTGAAACAGTCGCAGAAAAACATGGAGAACCCAGAGAGGACAACTGGCAGCACTGCAAGCCACCCTTTCATGTTATCCTATAGATAACACCATAAAACAGAGCATTGTTTAAAGGTGTTTACCAAACACAGGATGACAGTTTGTAATGTAGGAGCAGAGTCTAGCTGGTAAGGCACGAGGAATGAGAAGGAAAGATAATAATAATAATCCACGCTATAACAATAACCTATATCATCATCTCATTCTTTCCCCCACACTGTAGTCTGTCATGACAAAAAAAAAATATTTGTATTGAAAATAAATCCGCTATACACACCTTAAGATAAAGCTTACTACAAACCAAACATATTTCCATCTTCAACAAGTAGAATGACAGGAAATTGCTCCCCCAGCCCATGCCACGGAGCTTCGGGACAGAATTGCAGCCTCAAGGCATATTAAGATCTGCTATTGTGGCCGTCATTAAGGACAAGGTATGTTTTGTGGGTGGAGGGCACCGTCACCATCACACATGTTGCACTGGACATGCTAAAAGGCAGTGGGTCCTGTGGCAAGAGGATAGCCTCTAAACCTCCTCTCCTTGTCCCTCCACAAGCATGGGAATGCATGTTTGTGCACAGAATATATGTAGCACTTTTTTAATTAAATATTTTGTGCATAGTAGTTAAGGTTATTAATATTAAATAATAACTTGTATTTGCTCTGCCCCTTCCTCAGTAAGTGATACACTGATATGCACATGTAAATGGAATGATCTCTTGATGGAGGATAATAACCACCTGATTTGCATTGCGTTGCACAAGGGAACATGGATTTGAGGGTAAAAGCAGGAGATAGTCCCAGAATCATAGAACATCTCGAGATGGAAGAGACTTACAAGGATCATCAAGTCCAACTCCCTGCTCCTCACATAAACCATATGACTAAGAGCATTGTCCAGACACTCCTTGAGCTCTGACAGGCTTGGTGCTGTGACCACTGCCCTGGGGAGCCTGTTCCAGTGACCAACCACCGTCTCAGTGAAGAACCTTTTCCTAATGTCCAGTCTGAACCTCCCCTGACGCAGCTTCATTCCACAGTATGTGGGCAGTGTATTTAAATGTGCTCCATTCATCCTGGGAACATTCTCTTCAATAACTGATTTTGCAGATACAATGACATTTGGTTGTTCTTATCTGGTTTTCAAGGGGATTCAGTAAATGTCCCAGAAGTGTTTTCAAATTTTATATACAGATTAATGATGTCCTTCGTCCAGCAGAAATAACAGGCAATAACTAATACTTCCAGCATATTTTGAAAATTATTTTTTTAGAGATAGTTTGCATCATACCAGACCACATCTTGGAATTGTTTTCTTGCTCTTTGAGTTCCAAAGCTCTGAAGTACTGCACTTCTCTGTAAGGTACATAAGCGTGCACACCAGCACACCAGCAGTACCCGTGCTTTTTCTATTTAAATACTCCCCCCTGCTTTGACAGTGAGCTATTGAGAATTCAGGCTGTGCAATTAATTGCAAAGGGGTGCACATACTAGAATATGCTGGCAGAAAATCAAGACATTTCATTCCCTGTATAAATACCCATGGCTATCACACTACATTGCTGTCTCTCTATACAATAAATTCAGCTTCAATAAACATGAATGAAATGGAGGTTGCTATTTTAGTATCCATGTCCAAATCCTAAATTCCATACAACCAGGTTCTGCAGAACCATTCATCCCCACGTTCAGATCACACACCTCAGAATATATTGGAACTAACTATTATTTTGGACACAACATAATTATATGATGTAGAGAAGGGAAAGGAGTATAACAGAACAGATAGGGATCAAAGTTCCCATTTTTTATCTGCCTTAGTAGTCGAAGTTGAATTTAGCATAGGGTAATCCCATGAGCCATAAAGTGCTTGAAACAATTAGTTCCTATTGTGTCACTACAGAACCTGGCAGAGCAGACAGGTAATGGCCACAAGATAATCAAAACTTGTGTTTTGGTAATGCTGCGTTGGTGGAATGGCATCTCAGGAAGGCCACTGTGAGCATCCAAAAGTAATTAAAGATGTAGTGCTGCTCTAAATTACAACAAAGACTAGTTTCTCTTGAAGCCACCTTTACCTGTGCACATATAGACTCTCAGCTAGCTGCAAAAAAGAGGGTTTGGGTAAATTATATTTCTAGCTCCTTGTGGGTTTTTTTCACATTTGAATGAAAAATGCAGTGAAAGTAGGAGTTAAGACTAAACATGCACCCTTAATGCAGTAAGAAAAAAACCCCACTTTTCATTTATCTTTTCAGGTGACTGTCATAGGCCGTTGGTCTTTTCTTCCTCTGCTGTCATCCGCTTTTTTTGCTCTTTTTTTCTAACCTTTCTCTCCTCTGACACATCTCTATGCACTTTGCTCACTTTTCTATGTACCTGACTGTTCTGTTAAAAGGGTGTTAGTCTTGTTATTATTTTCTTCTAGACTTTTAGGGTCCACTGAAAGTCTCACTCACAAGGATAAAAAACAAAAGAAACATTCCCCAAAGGTGAAGTTGCATCGCTGTAAGAAAAGCAGCATGACTCTTGTTCATCAGCTTTGTCAATTCACCTTCCAGACCCAACTGACCAACACGTTGCTTACTCTAACCCCCACTCCCAGCTGCTCCTAGAACACTTGATCTCATCTTCGACATCCAACTCTTCAGTTAAAACAGCTGTAAACAAACTCGTAGTTCTGGGCATAATCTCGTGAAAAAATAACAGGTTAGGAAATAAAAACTTTCTGTGCATTATTTCTTCCATTTCCTTCTGAGTTTGAATCGAGTTGTCCAGGAGCAGGACGAACAAGTTGCTCTGCAAGGAAAGGGGAGCCAGGTGCCAAGGGGCAGTGATCTCCCCAATAGCAACCCACTCCTACTGCACCCAGACAAGGTGAGCAGAGCAAGCTGGTGACAGAAACCAGAATCACAGAATAGGAGAGGTTGGGAGGGACCTCTGGAGATTGTCTAGTCCACTCCCTGCCCCCATTTTAAGCAGGGTAAAGCACAGCAAGTTGCTCAGGTCCTTGTTCAGTTGGGTTTTTAATATCTCCACGGATGGAGATCCCACAGCCTCTCTAGGCAACCTGCTCCAGTGTTTGACCACCCTCACAGCAAGAAAGATTCTTTGTACATTTAAACAGAATTCCCTGTATTTCAGTTTGTGCTCATTGCCTTTTGTCCTGACAATGGGCACCATGGAGTAGGACCCATCTCTCTGTCGCTCCCATCACATCAACACAGTTATGTTCTGGCCCTCGTTCCAAGGTTGATTTGATTGCATATTTTATTCGTTTAAGCTCATTTGTAGTATTTACTTTTCTACATTCAACAGTAGGGATGAAACTTGCATAACTCCATCAAAAATAGTGTGGTTGACTCTAAACTAGTTAAATCATTACTTAACAAGTTGTTTAATTTCTCTGTTAAAGGAATGGTAGTAATATAATGATTATAGTGGAAATGCAAAACAACAGATCTTACATCCCCGATTTCTACTGTCATCTCCGAGGCAAATCAAGAACACATATGGAATGACTAATTAGAATCTCCAAATGTATTACATTATGAACAGTAAGCATATCTGATTGTTAGCAGCTGTATTCCACTGTATCACAGTAATGAGAACTAGAAAAGTCTAAGTCATCACTTCCATACCTCACTTATTAGGATTGTTTCTATAGTGTATTCTCCAGTTCACATGTAGAACAGTTTTACTCGTATCAGCATTCAGACAGAGCACATACATTAATTACATGAAATATTTAAGTTATGTTCTAGTGATCAATTAACCAGCTTTCATCTTAAAAAACACACTATTAATTCATACAGGTCATTTTTTTTTTTTTCCCCTACCTCTCTATGTACTTTTGTATGCCTTTGTTTAAAGAAGCCAGAAAAGATAAAATGTCATTCCTATGCTTTCCGTTGGGGAATATGGATATCCCACTGAAGTATCACTAAACTAACAGGAAGCTAAGCATACTTTTGGATAATTCCCAGACTACACTGATCAACCTTCAGCTCTGCATCTATTAGCTTTAGATTTCCATCTTGTAAGATGTTCAGAAAAGGTTTTGATGCTTCACAGACTCTTCTTTTTTTTTTTTTTTTTTTTTAATTCTGTCTCCTTCGCCACAGACAAAATTGCCTGGAGCATGAATTTCAAAAGGGAAGTTATAGAATCTTTTATCCAATTTATAATAATTTCTGTCTGTGCATGGCTTAAAGCAATGGTCTCAAGCAGTTTTTGACTGAGGGAGTTTCATAAGTCCATGGGGTTTTGTTTTGTTTTTTTACCACTGTGGCAAAGTCCAAAGAGGTATGAAAATGAAAGCCAAATAAAAGGTTTTGCCCACGGTTACTTGGTGATAGCAGCAAGTCTTGGTCTTGCTCAGAGTCAGCTTTATTTCCTCTTCTAGGTGTCACAGTGTTTAACCATGAATGATAGATAAAGCAGAAGGTAATGTGCGTGTTATTGCCCGCAGTGGTATTTAGCAATGACAGAAGAAAAAGAGAAAAGGTGTTGATGCCTACAGGATCCCATGGGTGAGAGCCTTCTGAGGCAAGAATCAGCTACCTGCCTGCTCACTCTGCTGGAGGGGAGTGAATGGACCTGGGCTGTGCTGACCCATCTGCTCCTACTACATGCCATTGGGGTGGGTTAACTATACTTTGGGGTCCACTGTGTCAGAAGCTGCATGGAAAGTGTGCAGCATGAAGTCAGAGATCCTTCCTCTGGCCCTAAGGAAGCTGCCTGTGACCGGCTGTCTTTGCTGCTAGTCCTTGCGCTGCAGTCTGGTCTCAGGGCTGATTACTTCCAAGCAGGATGCGCTGCTGGCGTTTGATCATTACAGATTTCTCAGTTGTGTTAATCAGGAATGGGGAACTGAAAATGACAGAGCAAAAGAGCAAGTGATGGTTTCCAGAGAAAAAGGAGTATTACTGTGTTTTTCAAAGAGTTTAGCAGTTGAGCTTATCTAAAGACCCAACTTATGTCCAGTGATAGTGGACAACATTTATTGATTTTTATCAACCTGGGAAGGCATGGACTCATTTCACAGGCTCCAGCTGTGATTCAGGGTTCCTTGAGCTTTCACTTGTGTGATAGGATCAAGCTTAATCATGGCCTGCTGATCATAAATGGAACACGCTTACTTAGTCTCTGCTCTTTCAAGGAATTACTAAAGGTTCAAAGAGTTGCCGAAAAGCCTCATGACACTACATGATCCTGGGCAATAAAATGGTAAGCGTAAACGCAAGCAGGAAAAAGTAATTCTGACTTTACATATTCAGTGACAGGCTCTAAGTTAATTATGGCTACTTTTGAAGAAGCTCTTGGAATTGTAAGAGGTAGCTCTATGAAAACATCAGGTCAATGCTCTTATGCAGTCAAAAAGCAAATAGAACATTAGGAATTATCATGTAAAGGAGAGAAAACAAAATAGAGAACAATTTTTTTAGAATTATAATCTATTGTACACCTTGTCCTTGCCTACTGTGGAAAAATTCTACTGTCTAGCCTTGAAAACAATATTAAAGAATTGGAAAAATTATAAGAGTAGGTGATCAAAGATAGCTCAAACTGAGCTAGCAGACTAAGATTTTTCAGGCTGTAAAAAGAGTGCCTAAGAAAGGATGTGAGAGATGCCCAGAAATGTCATTACTGGCATAGAGAAGGTGAAAAAGAATTGATTGTTCCAATACAAAAGATAAAGGAGATGGACTAAAACCAGAAGTTCAAAACAAATACGAAGTTACTTCTTCAGACAATGTCAATGAACCTGTGAAATCATTGCCACAGGATGCTGTGACTTGAAAAATCAGTGGACAAATACTTGCGGAAAGTCTGTCCATGTAATACGAAGACAGCACAGCCAGCTCCGGAACCGCATGAGGTACAGACCTGCGGAAGCTGGGAGTGTGTTCTGGGTAAGTGCCACTATTTATGGGTCTTATTCTTGTACATGCCTCTCATCAAATAGCAGCCTACATGGACCTTGGTATGATGCAGCATGCACATGCTTATGCTTTTAGGATTAATTTCACTTGATCCTGTAAGAGTTCTTTGATAACTCTTCACACTTTCCATGTTTGAATCCATAGCCTAGGCTGTGCACAGCCTCCTATAGTACGACAAAGTTCTGTAAGAACTACCGTTATTTGTGAGCCATTATTTGACTCAAAATTTGCAATAACAACATTGCACCATCAACTGAAGGGGACTGCAGAACTAGATTTTGGACTCAGTTTAATGAAAATTCATACTCATGGCAAACAATGGGGGATTAGTAATCTAAGTGTATTCCAATTTTAAAATTCTTATTATTCCAATGCTTCAGCTTCTTCTTGGTCAGGAAGAACAATCTATTAACCTTCACTTCCTAGCCGGTAAGACCCAACATAAGTCCATCCCAAAAACTTCACGATTTGCAAATAGTTAATTACAGTATTAGGTTGCATGTAATGTCTTTTGAGATCACACTGGTGATACTGCACCATTACTTTTCTTTGGACAACTTTTGGAACTTACGTTCTGCTAAATCCCTATTATCCCTTTTGTATATACTGCTTATTGATTTTTTTTTTTGCTGTGAGACATGGTCAGTGGAGTCCAACTTTCAGAAAGGTTTGTCAGACTAAAGAAATGTTGAGATTTCAAAGCACAAGCTCAACAGGATGTATCTCAGTAATCCTCTGGACACAACATGCCATAGCATAAGAGAGGTAGCATCAAGTCCAGACTCTGAGTAGTCTCCAGAGTTAGAGCAGTGCAGATGAGGACATCCCCTTCCATCTTGCAACAGTTACTGCATTGTACCATTTTAATATACCAAAGAAAAAAAGACAAAATAGTTCCCTTCATCCAGAGAAATTCATATGCACATTTGGAAAATAAAGTTTTCTACATTTAAGAAACACACAGAGTTGTAAACAGTGATATTAATTCTACATTATTCAAACAGGAACATTTAGGAACTTGCCAAATATCCTTTTAAGTTACTGCAGTAAGGAATCCACTGACTTTTTAAAAAGAGCTATTGGGCAGAGAATGATTCAAAGTACAAATTAAATTACTTGCTTAGAATCCCATACCTCTCCTAAACCATACTACCTCAGCAGTTTCTGGGATAAGACCCAGAAAATATCCATGTGCTAGTGTGTGATGCAAGCAGCACTGATGTAGTAATTTCACTATTTATACAGTTTTTCATTACACCTTCCATGCAAAAAGCCTTTGCGTATGGTAATCAATACCCCAGAAAATGTAATTGTGACACCTTCCATAGCAAATGGCCTTTCTAGGATGGTCTGAACTGGACTCATCTTGGAATCACCTTAACTGGATGCAGTTGTTAGCAGTCTTCACCTGTTACCTCTTCCTATTTGCAGATTTCTACTACATTTTTAACCATTACGCCCATAAGGGATAATGGGATCAAGAAGTTGTATGGTAAAATGCTCAGGCAGAAGTTGTCATCCAAAGTCTGTTTTTCCCTTGATTTCTAGATGCACCTGTAGCTGATTCAAGTGCAGGTCATTAGCTGCAGTTTTTCAGAGAGCCCTCTTTAAACTTTAAATACAAAAATATGGCATAAGCACACTTATGCATGTTAATTACTATGCTTTATGTTTTAGTTTGCCCCAGTTGCCAAAAGGTTTTGCATTTGGGGAGGATTTGCATGCCCACTGATGAGTAAGTATGCCTGCAAGTTCATATATTTTATCATGCAAAGGAAAGCACTGGAAGCATTTAAATCCCATTTTCACCTTATTCAATTTTCTTTGTACTTTCAGGGCTCAAAATTTTCATGACTGATCTCAGACAAAAAGCAAGTTTAGGAAATCTTAGACAAAATCTGATCAATTGTTTTGAGTCCTGTCTCCATGAAAAAATAACCCAAACTAAATTTTTCTTTTTTACCACTATTCAAATGTTTCCTTTTCTAGCCTGCTCTGAATAGTCTAGTCAAAGCCATCAATTTCTCTCAACTTCTACTTAGTGCAGGTTTGCTGTATAAAATGGAAGGCACCACATGCATTTAAAATGTTACCACAGTAATTACTACTTAAATGATACATGCCAAATTAGAACAGTCATTTTTGGGGACATCGCTGAAGAAACTGGTTTCAGCCTAATGGAAGTTAATAACTGCTAGTTACTTGGAACATCGTTACCATTATTGCTTAAATATGCTCAAATTTAATTAATAGGTCACGAGCAAGAACATTCTCAAAAATGCCTGCTGATCCTGCTTCCTGCAAATACTTTATAGACTCAGCTGAAGGTGCAGAGAAGACCCATTGCAGGTACTCTTCCAGAAGGACCAAGGTCCTGTGTGGACCATGGATGACATCCACCAGTCCTGTGCAAACACTTTGGATATGCTGAGCACCTGAAATGGCATCAGTCACTCAGGACTGGGCACCTGCCCCTAAGCATTAATAGCTAATTGAAGGTGCAGAGAAGACCCATTGCAGGTACTCTTCCAGAAGGACCAAGGTCCTGTGTGGACCATGGATGACATCCACCAGTCTTGTGCAAACACTTTGGATATGCTGAGCACCTGAAATGGCATCAGTCACTCAGGACTGGGCACCTGCCCCTAAGCATTAATAGCTAATTGGTTGTGAACTAATGGGGTTTGGGGTTTTGAAGTTCAGGAATGCCAAACAATATGGATTATGTTTCCAGAAACACACGCATCAATGGGACTCCAATCAATGGAAACTGCTCTATTTGATGGAGGATTTAGTAATGGTAATAGTAACTTTTTTTTTTTTAAATACAAATGAGCAAGAAAATCAAATGTGAAGATCAAATGTTAAGTTTATCTGCCTTCTTAAAACATTATTTCTCTATTTACGTTTTAGTATGTCAAATGTTTTAGAATTGAGCAAGAAAATTAGACACTGGTTTCAGAAAGCCAGCAGTTTTGCCTTGTAAGCTAAAATTTCTAAGATTTTTTTTCAATTATTGTAGAGTTGTATATAGACCAAATTACTGAAATACTCAGAGTTGGTTTATTACATCTCTAAGATCTACCAGGTTCAAAAAAGACTGTGATAAAATAATGGGTTTTGTTTTTCATCTTCAATCCTCCACCGGAGGTGGTTTGAATTAGAGATGACTTCAGGACTATCATAAAATTTTTGTCTTTTATCAGCAAAGCAGGCAACTTGAATGTATGCAACTAAAAGCTGTTTACCAAACCAGTATGTACGTTTATCCCTAAATAAATCTGTCAAACAGTGCTGTTACATAATTTGTTTTTAGCAAGCACTTTGAAGAATTGCTATTTAACAGATACTGGAACTTCCTTCCAAAAATTCTCTTTTCAGATTTTTGGGATCTTAATAATAGAGAAAGATATCCTTCTTTCTGAATATTAGAAACAAGAAGATAGGAAACAGCCTGTCATCCAAGTACAGTGTTGATCTAGCCATAAAACAATTATTGAGCTCATTTTTTTAATATAATTTTTTTAATATATGTCAGTTCAAACTCTGTTTCATTAGTAAACTGAGGAGATCCAATTCTAGGGCCAAGGTAAACTGTTTCTGTTTACAGTGAAAATATTCCAGCAGAAAGGAAAGTGTAGCATATACAGAAAGAAAATAAAATATTAATTTATGCACATATGTTTATCTGGAAAAGCGGTATTAGTTGAATTAAGGAATATCTCATTGAGTAGAATGAGACAGAGATACCATTAACTGGGAGGAAAACATTACAAATCAAACACTCACTCAAGAGTTTAATTTTTTTAATTCTGGTAGCTCTTTTAGAGGACCTATACCATGTCATGTCCAATTCATGCAGCCTCTGAAGTTACACAATTAGGATAAAGGGGCTCTCCTGTTTCTGTATGGGAGTTCTCAGGCTCTTCCATTCTCACCTGTTTTGCACCCAGTATCTGTACTCACCCCAAGACCTGCATCTTAACAAACCCTACAGCTATAATTATAAATTTAAAAAAATCTGACTAGCCGCTATTATTATCAAGAGCAATTGCTTTTCCCAAAAATTAAGCCAAGTTATCTAAACTAAATGGCATCTGGTCTCCTTGGTGTATATGCTAAAATTAGAAAAAACTATTTGCTGCCCTAATACTGTACTCAGCATGACATAGGTAATACAAACAGAGCAGGATTTCCACCTCTTTCACAGACTGCTCCTATAAATTTAAATAAAAAATTGAGCTGACATCCATTTTCTTAATACAAAATAACATTTTTTATTAACTTTGGACACTGAGAGCCAGATCTTTAAAGAAATCCAGGTGCCTAATTCTAATTTCAAAGAGAACAGAGAAAGTTTGTTGCAAGAAAGATTGTCCATGAAAATGCTAATAAGTAATTTGTAACGCTAATGCTAATAGGTAAAATAAGTAAATTTCTTATTTCTTTTGCTATGCATTCACACACAACCACACACACAAGTATTAAAGAATAGTATTTATACATACAACAAGTTAATACATGAATACAACATATTGCTCCTGGAGTTACTGCTATCAGGTGATTTTCTAGTGCTGAAAATTATTTTGTATCTATTTGGCATGCGCCGTGCTACAGCAGCTTCAACCATTTAACAGTCTCTGCTGACAAACAGAAGGTCTCCATGCCTATTATCTTCTGCTAGCTTTTCTAACCACTTTAATACATTAATTATTGAGGATGTTTTAGTTAATTTACATAAATAAATTCTCCCCTCCTATTATGTTATTACATGCATTAGATTATTTTTTACAAAGCGTTACTGGGGATTATTAGTAGCCAGCAGATTCAGAGAACACACCATCTTTGCCACACAGTCCAGAAAAACAGAGAGCCTGAGCACCCTGTTTCCATGGTCTCCTTATACAGATTTACATGCTCGTGTTTACACTGAAAGTACAACAAGTAGCTGTTTTTCACCCAAGACATGAGACCAGCTATGGAGAAGAGAGTCTCAAAGTGGATAACATCTGCATTTTTTTCTCTGATATAGACAGGAAGAAAACATTTATTACTTGATGGATTTAGGTAGACTAAAAGGAGCCAGCGGAGCCCAAGGGGGAGCAAGTGGTAAAATAGGTTGTTTACATTTGTTTGATTTTCAGCACTTCCCTTCATGTAACTACAATGTGATTAGGAGAAGCACTGCTCAGCCCAGTACACAGACTGGCAGGACCATGCTCTTGACTTTGCATCCTATGTTTGAAGAAAGCCAGAGCTAAAGGTCTAAAAGTCAAGGGGTGAGTTGCAGAACACAAAGCTGAGGCTTCCTCATTCTATGTAGTTTTTACATATGAGGCTACTCCCTGCAGGAGTCCTACCTTTGTTCTCCTTTTCTTTTTGAGGGCCCTTAGTTCAAGGACCAGATTTCAAGTAAATACAGAGCAGTTTCACTTATTTTCTCACCCAAGATCTCCCCAGGTTTACACCATTTGGATTTATCTAGCCATTTGGATCACTTCTGTATTTATTGTTTCATGTTACAAGCACAAAACTAGTGTAAATAACGTGAAGTAAAATATTTGACTTTATTCAGGATATTTTGCACCCTATCATTTCCTTGTTGTTACTGTCAGCATTCACAGAAGCTGCCTCCAGACACCCTTCTGTGTCCATTTGCAGTTCTTCTGCTTGCTTTCTCAGACAGAAATCTTTAAGGATCACACAATTTTCCAATTTGAATATTTTTACCAAAAAGAGAACCCGAACATACTACTAAGGATATTCTGACTCCTGCAGATGACTACAATTGCCTTACTTCTCTCCCCTTTCATAGGATTAAACTATAAACACAAATATAGTTGCTAGACTGATTTGCCTGTTTCTTCTGCTATTTCTAAAAACAGCACCCAGGAGAGAGGTACAAATGAATTTTGAATTTCATACAGGGACAGGATACCTCTTGGGGGCTTTTTAAGCCTTTAAAAATTATTTAGCAGTGATGACAGATGCAAGACTGACATCTCAATACAATGAAACTCTCAACTTATCCATGCTATCAGCAAGGCTCCAGTTATTGCATGATTCTATAGCTATGCAGTTTGTTACTGAATTAATTCCTTCCTATAGCACAGTGATTAATCATCTCAGCTTCTGTTGTTTAAAACAGATGTTTCTGGCTGCACAATGACAAAGATCAACTTAAATACATGAACAGAGTATAAATAATGTCTTCCTGAGTCTGCAGAATAACCTGAAAAAAGTTAATGGAGAGGTCTGCTTCCCCCTAATCGTCTGAAAGGGTTGTCAAGTCTGGAACTGAAAGATAAGTTAAAATGTTGCCCTCAGTAATTATTTCTATATGGAGAATTTCAGCAGAAGCATCCAGCTTTTGTTCTTAACCTCCAGTCCAAAGCTGTCCATGTGGTGGAAAAAGTAATAAAAAAATTAATACCCCAGAGGAATTTATTCTCATTATGACATACTTTCATATTTAACTAACTTCAAATGTCTTCTTTTAACTTTAATTAAGCTACTGTGGAATATCCAGTTTCTTATGTTACATTAGAGTGCTATAGCAAACTTGGTAGAAAACATAGGTCCAGCTTGCTAAACAGCATTAGTGTCCTAAGCACAGGTGCACCAAGGTCCTGCAGCAGAGCTACATATGTGCTACAGCAGAGTACAGCTTCACCAGTCACCTACAGTCTTGTTCTGGTTTTGGTAGGAATTACTGTCACTACCTTTCTTTTATTGCCAGAGAGAACTCTAAAAGCCACAGGATGAAAAGACATTCATCATGCCCTCCCTCTCAGCTGAACCTGGTGACTCTGATACTGGCATCAGTCACTTAATGAGAATAAACCCATCGGTTACTTTGTAGGTGTCCTCTTTATGAGGATTACAGGTGATGAATTGGATTGCAATGTCTACCTCTGCCATCCAGTTGAAGATTCACAAAGTGCTTCTTACCCCAACAAAGCAGCAATACAGCATGGATGCCTACCCCATGGTTTGTAAGTCCCGTATTTTATATCTATGAGTTTTGCACATCAGACCTCAAAGAGAAAGCATGCCTACATGAAGTAGGTATATACTTTGAAGTCTTAAGACTTGCTAGTGAAATATACCTGTTTAGAAGCACAAAGCCGTCACCAAAAAGTAGAGTAGAGGCTTGTTAGGGGAACTGGAGAACTGCAGTTGGCTCTGTGGAAGCAGCCTTATATAGCCAAGACACTTTTTCAATCTGTGATGACAGTCTTCCTTGATAGCTGGATTCCTCTAAAATGAAGTGACCAATCTCCTGGATGAAACTCCTGTGAGCAGCAAACAAAACCACCAAAACCTGTTGGCTTGAAACTAGAAAGGTGAAATTAGAAGGACCACAAATTCAGGTTTAAGTGTTAAAATAACTTCACTGTGCTTTCCCACAGCAAGTTAATAGGAACAAAGGATAACACACAAAAGTAAGAGTGAAATAGGAGCTAAGAAATACAGGAAATGGACTCTAAAATCAGACATGGGAAAAGCCTGGCCCATACATATGCTTCCCCTTGCCTTGTGAACAGGAGAGATCAGACCACTGAGTTCTGCGGCTTCAGTATCTGAGAACTGGGATACTATGCTAATAGCTGTGATTATAACATTTTATGTGGGTTTCCAGGTCATTATGGACACCATCAAGATCTTTCACTGTAGGAGCACACAATTCCCACTGAAGTCACCTCACTGGGAAGAGGGTCAGATATTACTCAATCTAAGAAAAATGCCACCATCTCTTTCACATACTTGCCTTACTCAGTATGTGAGTTGGACTATGCACAATGAAGACTGCAAAGGGCATAAACCCACTGGCCAGCTCCTTGCTAAATCCTTTCCCACAGTTGCATGAAAGGGAAGTAATTTCAGTGGAATCAGCAATGAGTTTGATTCTACACTGGTGCAATATTCAGTGAATGTCATCTTTAGTGCACAGTGTGAGAGACAGATCTGTTGCCATTGACCTTAATACTACCGATTACTATGCAGTTTGTTGAGTAAGCACTGTGTAAGTGAGCAAGTCAGAAGCATATCCTCTGAATAAAGATAACACTACATCAATATATCATTATTTTACGCTTACATTAACAACCCAAAAATATTTGTTAAACTAGTAGAAATTGCACCCTGTGAAGCCCTCTTTCACTTCAGTTCTAATGCAAAAATTCTCTGCAGAATGATCTCGCAAGCAAAGACTGCAGAATCATATATAAGCAACAAGGAACAGGTAGGGTTTGCAAACATAATCTTAACTTTGTCATCTCCTGACCTTTATGAAAATGTAATTTTTTTCTAAGAGATTTCAATCCTTCAGAAACTTCTGACCGTGCTTAACTTCACTCTACTGAGTAATACCCATGCCTTTGCTGGGACTACTGTCTCAAGAATATTCTCTCTGCAAAGCCAGAGATTTTGCATCAGTACATGAGCAGATGACTGTCATCATAATATAGTGCTGAGTTAAATAGCTCTAAGTAATCTTGCAAGAAAAAAAGAAAACCATGTCTGCATATTACCGTTCCCAGGTTTAACATGGATTCACAAAACTAATGCTCCAACATGACATAAACGGGGAGTGCCACATTCTGTTCGTTGAAAATGGAAATGGTTAAGGACCTTGAAAACTAGTGCTTGCAGAGGTCACCTCACTGATCTGTTATCATAGCTTGCATAATTAAGTGGATGACACAGCCATTAACTTGCATATGGGTTTGTATATGTCAAAGCAGACCAGCTTAATCTAAAGGTGAATTCAATAATGTTATGCTGAATTGCAGTCCAAAAAAGCCTGCAAAAGCCTATGATTAAGGGTCAGCACATCTGGCTTCTGATTTGATGTCAGCTGCTAACCGTTCTTTGACCTTATCCCCTGCAGACTTTCTAACTGACTATTACTAAGGATATTTTACAGTGTCATCTTGCTGACTCTCGCTGTGCAGTGAGAAATACCATGTAGCTTCACCCTTGCTAAGTTAATTTCAAAACCTCTTCAGTGCACCTGGAAAACTAACATTTTATTTTAATTTCCTAAACCTGCAGTAAATTGTCATCTCGCATTGTGAGGACATGAATGGAAATTATAGGAAAGCTTATTTTTCCTTTCAAAATAACCATTCCATCCATTAGCCAGTGTGATCTCTGGAATTTGCATGCTTTTCATAACAGCATTGGTGACAGAAATTTATTCATCCTTAGTGTAGCTGTGTGAAACAAACAGCAGAATGCTTATGCTATATGAGAAATCATTCACACTGCACGAGATTTCCTACTTTACTGACTTTTATTGTTCTTCTGTTTATTCATTTCCCTGTATTTGGCAGGTTAGTGTCCCATTTCTGTTGTTGGTAGGCTGAGCCTTGTTTATACCTTTGAGTAGGACAGTCCAAATCTGCCAAAAAATAAGGACAAAGTCTGTTGAGAGGCTGTATCCTTCTGCATAAAAAAAAAGAAAAAATCTCTCTCAACTTGGCTTTCCATTTGCATCAGAAAACAATCTGTTCATTAGAAATAATTTGTAATCTTAAATGGTTCTCTAAGCTCCATACCAACTGATTCTTGTAACAAAACAAAAATTACAATTTACAAAAGTGAAAGGTAGATAGTTACACTAGTACACCAAGTTATTATATCATTTCCAAGTATACAAAAGGAAGGAAATTAATGGTTTGTGAACACCCATATGCAATAGCACACTTTTCTTAGTGAGAATAAATGAACAAGTTTTTCAGCACAATGAATGCCCCAAGGCACCACAAGAATTTACTTCATAGTAGAAAAAGATACATGGAGAATTTGATACCTAAATATTTTAGGAACACTGATCAGTTAGAACACACCTTGGAATTGTTTGTGAAATACTCAATTGTTTTTTTTGAGAATGATGTGCTATAGGCTGATGTACAGGAAAAAGAATCACACTATTTCAAATTAATAAAAGTATGAATGCTAGCATATTATCTATTTAGTTTTGCAAAAGCCTCAAAAAAGTAGCTATCCAATGCATTAAGATACATAACATAAAAGATACTTCTTTTAGAATTTTACCCATTATCAGCAATTCCCACTTACTTCACCTTTCCTGCCACATTTAGAGAAAACGGAGCTTAATTATGGAAGCTAGCAGCTGTTGTAGCTCCATAATACATATAAATAATACACCAAAAGACTGTGGGGCCTTTTGGGGTTACTATTTTAATGAAGCAGTATCACAGTTCTATCTTCTTCCACCATTTCCACTGTACATATCAGCAGTAAATCTAATCAACTACATGCTGCATCACCGAATAACAGACAGAACCTACTGGGATGTAGCTGAAACCAATGTGAATTTAGAGCTATACCATCCATAGCAGGAGCTGCAAGTCCTGGGCAGGGACTGGGCTTGTTGTCTGCATCATGGCCATTTCAAATTATCAAGTAAATAAGTATCAAGCAAATAATAAACAAAAAAATAAAGCTCCAGAACTTAGTTATCAATATGACTAAACACAGCTTTCATAAACATATCAGGTCCATGCCTGCAAAGCCTGATAGTCACTTTTCTCTTTATTACTCTCAGGCAAAAAGCAAACCTTCATTATCTCTTAAAGTCCAGCTGGTTCTCAAAACAGGGCTTACAACACCAGTGCTGCCATTCCACAACAGAGCAAATTTAGTTCTACTTCACAGTCATTTCCGCTAGATTGTAACTGCCACCCGGTCTATCTGCCTGTCATTAGCAAAGCCTACCCTGTTAATAAGCAAAAGAACTTTTCATATATGGCAGAGAGAAGGTGAAGACATTTGCTGGATGTCATGCTGTCACTGACTCCTATGTCCATCTCAGTAATGCAAGCCTTCTATAAGCATCAGTAACTGTGTATGCACAAAATACATGTTTTACTTGCTTCCCGTGCAGGCTCTGGTTGGCACATACAGCAGTCTCATTCTGCTTGTGTGAAAGTTTCATATTTTTCCCCATTATGAGTCCCCACAGCCAGATTGATAGTAGACCCAGCTGTCCTTTATAATTACATTTTAATGACTTAGGATGGTTGTTTGCATTTTGGCAACTTGTTTAATAGTGATGACATTTAAATTGTCACAACTAGGCTTCAAAGTTATCAATTTATTAGATGATCAGGAAACTTCACACCTATGGTGGTGCAGTTTTTTGGCTGCAAACTCAGTAATCCATCAGCACACTGATTTATATAATGAAGGTTATTTCATAGGGATATGCTTTAGTTAATTCAGCCCTGAAACAGATTAACTGGCAAGAATTAAAAAGGTTCTGTTTACTTATTTATTATTACTTTAGATTGACAGATACTGTAAAAACGCACAGATTGTGTTTTGTCTTCTGTTGCTTTCTTCATTTCAGTATATTGACTTTTTTGTGCACACATCCATTTATTTCTTCTCCTTCTGCAAATGAACCTGGGATTTGCAGAATCACATATGATTCCTTCAGAGAAACACTCTTCTCCGATACACCAACAGAAGCACTCAAATACTGCACAGATTATATACTTGGTAGATTTTTTTTTGCTAAGTATTGCAACACCACCCCCACCCCCCCACTGCTGCATCAAAACAGGTATTCAACTTCGTAAATAAATATAGAACTCATGAATGTTAGAAAAATTAACCCTGATTTCCTGTTCTGAATATCCAGTTCAATCATAGCACTGTCACAGCGACCCAGCATGCTCCCTACATACTGCTTGTTTACCCCTCTCCCTCCCTGCTTCCCATTTCCAACCCAATGGTTTCAGGTCTCTCTAAAGTCTCCTACCCATCTCTGTGTGACCTGCTGTCTGGAAAAGAAACACCACATGGTACAGGCAGGTAAAGCTGTGTGAGCTTACTCACAAATCCACCAATGCACAGCCCCCGAGCTGCCGAAAGGGCATGGCTGAAAACGATCCGTGCTGGACAGGCCTGTTAGACAACCCTGGTATCTTTTGCCATGTCTCCAGTATGTGAGATCAGCTCCGGGATTGCACGCACACCCTTGGCCATTCCCATCACATGGCACAGAGCAGCTCTCCTCACCAAAAAGACTGACCGTGAGTGGCAGCTGCAGGAGGTGGTGGACCTGCAGCCCGTGAGCAACCCACACTTCTGGCAGACGAGACTGAAACTGGTCAATTGATTCAGAAGTTACTGGGGGAGGCCAGCATGTTGGTAAAGCTGCCACACATTTGTTTTTTCAGGAAATCAACTAAAAACATGCTCATATATGTGGTTGGTGATCAATACCAACATGGATATGCCAGTCATCACTGAGGAAAGCAGCTCTGGCAGGGGCAGGAGGAGCACTACTGCTTACTGCCAAGTCCCCAGTGTCAAAAATGCCACTGCTGAAAGGCACCATGCACATGCAAGCTAACATCTTGTGAGCTCCCACCTACCTCAGGGACTTGGCCCAGTAGAGGGTCTGCCACATAATCTTTCCTCCAAGAGAAAACTGGCTTTAATATGCAAACAGGAGAAAAAAAAAAAATCTAATGAATGTACTTCTCTACGTTTTTGACTGGCTTTTCCTCCTTATCAGTGGTATTACCTTCAAGCAAGCAATCATTAAGTAAACACATCTCAAAGAAAAGTAATTTTAAGTACAGATTTCTTCCACTAAATTCCCTGGAGTGCCCATTCTGTAGCCCTTGGGCAAAATCCAGCATGAATTTATCTCGAGAATAGGCTAATGCTCATTAATCAAGTGAAGGCCTGGCTGAAATCTTCACAAGCGGCTGTGCAGAACGCTGAGTCACCTTGTTGTAACTGAACTAGGTACCGTGACGCCAAAAGCCAAAAAGCTGCCAGAGACCATTATTTTACAGATGGAAAGCCAGTAAAGAGAACAAGGAAAGTGATTAAAAAATACATTTCTCAAGCTCATTGGACACAGATCAAAATTAAAACACAGAATGAATAATCAAAATAAATGTGACAGGTAGCAGAATATATATTATTCAGCTGCTGAAAGAAAAACCTGCAGATAGACTCTCACAAGTTTTTAGGAGGGGAGGAAGAGGTCCCCAGGGCAATCCCCATGGGAATTCTTTGACTCTGGGAAGTGGGAGGGTTCATCTCACTAATGGCGAAAAAACTTGCCCTTCTACCTAGAAAGCTGGAAGATCCCCAGAAACCTGAACAAGTCCTAGAAAGTTCACATAAACACCCATGCAGATGGTCGAGTCCTATCTTTATGCCCTTGTCGGTGCTCATTCCATGCCAATCGCAAGCCCTCTGCCCCAACCTCTGCTTTGGTGGCCTTTGAAATGTGAGATTCCTGCTGTGGACATGGCTTGTGGGACAGGACAGCCTGAGGCTCTATTACTTGTTCTAGCTGGGAGCTGCACTGCCTCCTCTAAGCACACGTAGAGGATGATGTGAATCTTGCCTGCTCCAGCCCCACCCAGCCCCTGGAGACAGCCCCAATCTGATCCCAATCCCCTAGCCTTGTGATTTTGTTTAAAGAAGATTAGAAAGCTCTATCAGCAGAGGATTGACAGGCAATCATCTTCAGCAGAGTGGAAAATAAACTAGACTAGTAGGACAGCAACCTGTTGCAGCTGTTTGCACGGTGACTGCAGCATGGCAGGCCATTTCTCAGCCTCAGCTGCATGTCATGGGAGGCAGTCACAGAAGTACAACATGGAGGCACCTCCCACTGCTATCCCAGACCTGAAGGAGAGCTTCCATCTATACTTGATGCCACCAACAAGAGGTACTACATTTGTCTACGCACTTCTGTCTTTGTCCCGAGGAGACCATTATGGCTGCAGCAGCACTACCACAAAAACAGAGGTGAACTTGCTATTTGAAACGAAGCTAAAGACTCATGCTTATTTTCTATGCACAAGAAAAGGCATCATCCCCAGCAGACCCACCAGTTATTTCCACTCAGCTGCTATGTGCAACTTCCAGTATGCTCTGAAGTTAATCAAGAAAAATGGCCCTCAATTTTTACTTAATTTTGAAGTACACTGCTTCTCTTTCAGATCTGAATAAAGCCATGTGCACCTGCAAGCTTGTCTATGTTTCCCATCTATAGTAGCTGATGAAGTAAAATATATTTGCCAGAAAATTCTGATTTGCTGTGTTGGAGTGAAGTTTCTGCTGAGCTGAACCTGAGTAACACCCAGCTACAAAACACAAGCTGACAGGTTTGGTGATATTCAGTAGTTTGACTTAGTTTGATTATAATTCATACATTATTTTCTGTGCTAAAAATGCTTTATAAAGCCAGTTTGATCTTCATTTCATTTACTTTTCCCCTTTCTACAGCAGCTTTGTAATTTCTACTGAATGTTTTATAAACAGAACCAATAATGAAGACAATTAAAATAACACTTTGATAGAGCTTACCAATTTTGAATTGCCACTTTCGGATTCACTGTCTTGAATATCATATTTGCCCCTTTCCTACTCTGGAACAACCTATGTGAAGGGGGCCCAGCTCCAAGGTACCTGAGCAAGGGACAGAAAAGGTCCAGGGGTGGCAGCTGGGTTCAACCAATAGCCCAGATCACAGGGCAGCCCATGCTGATGAGGCAGGTCAGAGGCAAAGCTGGGAGGCCAGGACCAGACACAGTGCCAGGACAGCCAGACTGAACCATCAGCCTGCAGGCCAGGCCCAGCTCAGCAGGGCCCATAGCTAGGGCAAGGCTATGCTAGAGCAGGACACCAACACCACTACAGCCCCCCTGGGGCTGACCTTAAATGGGGCTCCTGGGCCCACGGGCAGGGAGTGTGGGTAGGGGGAGCCAGGTGAGGCTGGTCAGGGCAATTATGAGTGCACTCTGGGCCATGACAGATGCCTACCTTAGGCTTAGTTTTGTTAAATAAAACGTAGTATGTTACAGACAGCTTTAGAAAGCCCATTAAATTAAAAACAACAAAAACCAAAACCAAATACTCAACTCCCATTTCAATATTATGAATATTATGACATACTATGCCTCCTCACTACTTCTGGGATTCAAACTTCCAAGGGAAATACAGCTTCTTTCATTGTATGAAAACAGAAATAAAAAGACTGAATAGTGAAGTAAAATTTTAGGACCAGTCTTCCACTGGTATCAGCCCCTCTTCCAAATGCTTCCCCACCCCTGCCTCTGCCCCTCAACCTCTCTGCAGGGGACATGAGTTGGGTCAGTGAGCATCTATGTTGTAGAACCAAGGTTAGCATAGAAAGACAAAAAACAGAATTCTACTCGTATGTCCATGAGAAAATACAGAGCAAGAAAAGACTTCCAAAAAGGGGCTTAATGTAATTTCTGGAGAAATTCCTTTACTACTTTGACAAGTCCTTCTTTACAAGGAGTGCCAGATAAAGCCCTCCAGTATCCTCTGGATTAGCCCAACTTTGAGAGCTGGGAACCTGGGAGTACTGCAAATCGACGTTTCATCTCCCTGGGGGAGCACATTGCTTCCATTGTCCTGGCATCCTGCAGGCCAATGGAGCACACAAAGATGTCACTAGAATACTGATACATCCTTACTGTAAAGCAGTCAAAATTTCATTAAAAATTGGATCAAAACCCATGTTTCCATAAAGGAAAACATTATGGGAACGTTTTATAGAAATGGGAAATAATCACAAAATTTTGTGTATTAACAAAAATTCCCTGCCAGCAGCAGAATATACTTTAACTTCACGATTTGTATAAACTGTAAATGATGAGATGTAAATTATGTTGCCACCGAAAAAAGAACTGTATTCAACAGAGTATTTTCTGCCTATAGTATTATATGGTTAACAACTTTCAGACTGTTTTAGTAATGATTACTTAACATTCCTGTGGTCAAGCAAAATGAAAACAAATGCTTGCATATACATATTTTAAAATCAATTTTAGATGACAGAAGGTTACTGTCTTGTTATTCCATAACCAATAACTTTTTGCATTATAGTTTGTTTTCATCAGTGATCTCAAATTACATTCTCTTTGATTCTGTTATCTTTTTTAGAAAGCCCTTTAGTTGCGTAGAGAGATTGCCTGGTAGCATCTTTCTGGCATATTTCACACATTAATTTCCTTAACATCGCCTTTTGGTCTACTATATTCTCTTCTAGTCACATACAACAGCTTAGGCTTTTGAGGATGAAAATGCTTTGGTTTAACTGAAGTCTCTCAACACAATGTGGAAGTATCTGGATAAGCAGGAGGTGACTAGATGATCAAAGGCCCCTTTGGCTGTAAGTGTTATGAAACCTTTTTGATGTTAGTCCGTTTCTTCCGGCCCATGTTAAGACCAATGCACTCTCTTATTTTCCACCAGATGTTTATTCTGTTCCTTCCGGCAGACGATGTGAACCGATCGAGAACCTCCAGGATATATTCCTTTTTATCTCTATAAGCTGGAGAGAAAGCATCTACATTTTTCACTCCATTTGTCCATACTGTATTATAAAGTTACAGCGTTGGTGCTGATGGCTGCTAAACTGGAGAAAGTACACCACCAGCTAAGGAAAAGTTAGTATGGGTGGGCTACATAGCAAAGACAAAGTTAATGTCAGATCAAAGACTCTGACAGAGTAAGCCCTGAATTCATACAAAACATTTGTTACCAGATTATATTTCTGTATGTATCTCTCAGAAGGGCTTGCGTCCACAGTTTCCAAAGTTGTTTTCAGAACCAGAATGGTAGCAGTGGTTCAATAGCTGTATATAAACTAATAACATGTTTAAACCAATCCTTTAATCATCTGTACTTTGTTAATTTTCTGACAGACTCATAATATTCCATGTTATCAAGTTCTGGGTTACTGATTCTCTCTTCTACTATTTGTAAATACTGTCACGTACTGAGAGTCTAGGAAAGTCAGTTCCTTTACTATAACTATGCTTTGACATTCTTACATTTGTAGGCTAGTCTTAACTAGTTCCTTCAAGATTAACATAAACAGTTTTTCAAATATGCTGCTATCAGATTCCCAGCATTAATTAAAAAAATATCCTTCAGATATGGATTTAATTTGCATCCATGCATTCCACAGCAGGCTGTTTCTTCCCAATTATTTCATGTTGAAAAGCCTCAGTATAAATCTCAGAAAAATGAGTATTCTGAGACCTGCTCTACTGCTCCTAAAACCTGTTGAAACCTTGTGCTATTAAGCAAAGGAAAGATCTCAATGTCACTTTTTCATTACGGGTCAACATATGACTAAGCTGTATGTTTACACTGATAATAGCTGTATTATAAATATTTACATGGATTATATAGTTAGCAGTAAGGCGTAAGCAGTGCTAACCATATGCGTCATTCCTGTGCTAAGTGTACATGGGTTATGAAAATGTTTTTGTTTATTTCTTCCTTACTTTCTTTCCAAGTACTGAATTCTCTTTCTGATCAGGCCAGCCATAACTAGGAAACAGAATCTATACTGTTAATAGTCACTTAAATGGAAAGGGGTATTGTCTTACATGAACATAACCTTTTATGTGCCAGGCCTTCAGCTGAACTAAATTGCTATTCTTACTCAAGAACATCTTTCATGTTGAGGAAAGCTGGGTAATCGCACATATGGGACATGTATGAGCAAGGCTAAAGAAATAAATGTCATCAACTTTTGAATTTTTCCATTAAAAAAGTTGTAGTTCATGAACAGTATTTCTCATTTTATTCAATTTTATTGATAAGAAAAATGAACATTCAGACAAAAGGGTAAAAGAAAACCATGAGGTAAGTGGTGATGTGAGATTAAAGAAAGAGAGCAGCAAGTGGGTTGTTTTTTCCTAACCAGCTATTTATGTAAGTATAAAATAATCCAGAAAATCTGGGGGTTTTTAGCAAAATTTGTGTAGAACAAGAAAAAAACAAATTTTAAGAACTTAACGGGTGTCAAATCCCACACTTGGGTAAAAAGTACAAGAACAGCGGGTTTTTTTTAATCTATCTACATATGTGGCCCATTAATTATAGCATCTGAACACATCATTCATTTACTTAGCCTCCTATTGTTCCTGTGACTTCTATTATCCCTGCTGTATCAATAAGGGCCTGAAAAGATGGAGTATTAATAAATGATTGCTCAGGTTGACCCAGGAAGTGACCCAGGAATGAAAACCAGATCTTCTAGGTCCCAGAACAGAGCCACAACCTCACAACTTGTACATCCAGTAATAAGATCTGGACCTGTACTCAGGCAATAAATACTGCATTCTTAAGAATTATGGACTGAAGTTATGATTGCATGAAAATGGAGTATGCTATTACAGAAAATGGTGTCAATTATAGAAAACCTGGTGTATGTTAGAAAATCTATCAGTCTAGGCATTTATAACTCCCACATCCTGTGATTTCTATGCATTATTATGAGAAGCATTAATTGAGGTAACAGATCTAAATGTGCCAAAACTAAGGAGCTTAAGATAACGTGTCTAAGTGGTGGCACACACTGAATCTGCCCTCCTCTTTTGGCTTCTGTTCGTTCTTGGAAGAGAGGACTATGCTGAAGTTGCTTGTTTTGGCAAAGTGTGCTCCTTTAACTTGATCTCCACCCTATTTCTAGGAATTCAGCCCCTTTCATGCCTGCCAGTCTGCTGAGCTGTGTGCTGTTTTTGGAAAGGCAGAATACAATTTTCTTATAAATTCTATGACATACTTGTATGAATTGCCAAAATGTTCTATGAAACCTAAGTGCCACATAAATGACAGCAAAATAGGGCCATTTACATGTAGCTTTGGCTATGGATTTTGTATGATTCATTTCTAGTCATATATTTGCACCATCAGCTTGCCAACATTTCTATGATAACCTATTATTTTAGGCATTTATAATTTGCTCAATGTATTCTCTACTGAGTATTAATAACAAAGCTCCCAGTCTAGGTATCTGTATCAAATTTGGGGAATACTACTTAACACCAGTGACTAGTACTCTACACAATTAAAACTAATGTGTTCATCTAACTGCCTTTAATGCTGGAAAAAAAATAAAGTGGTCAAACTATTAAACTTACAGAACTAGTTACTGTTGTGCATGTACAGCAAGGCATTTTCAAAGGGAACCCAATTATGCATTTTAATGGTAAGCAGTACCAGTAACCTGTATTTTCACAGACCTTATTAAAATAAACGGAATTCAATGCCTTCCAACTGGGAAGTTGGGCACCTTTTATCACCCGGAGCTGGTATTTCACCAGAACGTACTCGCTGAGGGGTTTTGCTTAGGATCCGGTGTGCTCCTCGCCCGCTCTTAAAACACCCCCTTATCTTCGCTGATTCGTATTCACCTCAACACCGTTCCACAGCCTGCAGTGCAGATAAAACTAACAGAAGGCACTCGCCCACTCCTCAGTAATTGCCTCGGCTCCTAGGCGGAACCCTTCCGAGCGACGCGACGGCCAGGGCGGCACACGGCGCTGCACGACTAGCAACGGGCCTTGTGTCGGCCGGCCGCGGCCTGCCACCCCGGGACCACGCTACTCCCCACGCCCGGCTACTCTGCGTCAATTTTAACGCCTATGCCAGCGCGCCCTCACCGCGCTGCCGAGGGCACGGCCACTCCCCTCGCACAGCCCACCTTCCCGCCCCCGCCCCTCTGACAGACTGCGCCCGGGACGAGACGGGACGGGCGCCTCCCGGCGCATGCGCGGCCGCGGCGAGCACCGAGGGCGGGTCTGGAAGCCGCCTCTCTCGCCGCTGAGTGGCGGCCGCGTCACGTGGTGTGGCGTGAGGGCCTGGGATAGTGCCGCGCGCGCCGGAGAACGTGAGTGCTGAGGTGGGGAGGGGGCCCGCACCGCTGCCGGAGCGGTTGGTGCCCTCGCCCGCCGCCGCGCGGGGACGGGGAGGCGCCAGCCAGCTCCGCGGCGCCCTGCCGCCTCCTCCTGGCGAGCGTGGCCCCTCTGCACCCTCAGCCCACCCCGGCTGGGCCCGTTGCGGGGCTGGCAGGGCTCGGGCTAGCCGCGGCGGCGGCTGGCGGGGCGGTGTGAGGGTCCTGGCGCGCGGCGTCCGCTCCTCCCTGGCGGAGGGCGGGAGCCGGCCGTGAGGCGAGGCGCGAGGGGCGCAGCCCGGGCCTGGGTGTCGTGTCTGGCGAACCGCCGCCCTCCTGCGCCGGCTGTCCGTTATATCGAAACAAAAGCACTGTAGAGGCGTCTGCGCTGGGGAAGGCTTTCTCTGAAACCGTTAGCTCTCTGGAGCTGGCTTCTAGTAAGCTGCCCTCCGCCGAGCTTAGTTTGTCAGGCGCCGCTGGAAGCTGATGTGAGTTTCAGAAATCGCAAAAATACTTAGTATTTCACACTTTAACAACTCTTAGAATCCCCCCCTTTCCCCCTCCGTAGGACTTTGCTCTTGCAAATGCTTTTGAGACGGTAGAGGGAACTGTGCCTGAAAGAGTAGCGTGTCACGTGAAAAACGGTGGGGATGTGACAGTGCTGGTTCCCAAGGTCCAAAACCCACATATGCCTGTCTTAACAGTAAACTGCAGCAAATTCATTTTAAATGCAGTGACACCTTAATATGCGTTGCATAGTAAGTCCGTTAATATTTTTTTTTATTCTGTTTCCCTTCAGCAGTATTTTTTACAAATTATGTAAATAATCAACTAATTTTTTTTTAAATGTGACCAGAAGTATATTCCTTTCTTTCCTTGTTAAAGTGATAAAATGGTAAAAAAGCAAAAAACCCCAAAACCTGCAAATAACTTGCACCTGTATCAAAGGAGAAGCAGTGACAAATGTACCTCAGCTGTATTTAGTAAACTTTCTTGTGTTTGTGTAAATACCAAGTTTTAAGTAATTCAAGTGTTTATAAAATGTATTTAATAATACCTGAGTTGGTTTAATTTCCTGAGGTAGTGCAATGATGTTCTTCCTGGAGCTGCATTTTGTTAATTCAAAGAGATTTGAGGTCTTGACAAGAGCTAACAGAACACTAATATTAGCAACTGTATATTTCTGAATTGTTTGTATACTTAACCAGTATTATTTAAAATGGATTTCATTAGAAAGTAAGCTTCCTGTCCTTCCTTTCTCCTACAAACTACAGACATTTTCCCTCGAAGCAACACAAACTAAGGATGCTAAACTTGTAAGAGCACTTGTGCTTCACGCTTCTGAAGTGGACTCAAGGAAGCATTGGTTGTTTCATTTTAATTACATTACAAAATTCTTGAGGTAAATGAAGGACGCTCTCCTGGTATCATTACCAAGTTTTAGGATTATACAAGTGTAAGTGTTGCAAGCAGGTTAAAAGAAAACCAAAAACCCAAACCCCGGACCCTAATTAAACATCTGTGAAGTTAAAACTCTGTGGCCTTGATCTGAAGACCACTGTTGTTCTGATGTATTTTTATTTTTTTCAACTGTGACATCCCCTCACCTTCACCAGTACAGTGATACAGCTATAAATACTTACATTACTTCTCTAACTTGAATTATGTGTAGAGGCATCCTAGCATTTTGAGAGGTAGTTACTAATTACTGTCTATTATGAGATGGGGATAGTAAGAGTATTTATCAAACCTTTCCCTGTCCCTTTCCTTCCACAAAACTGGGAAGGGGCTTAATATGTCCATTATCTCCCTTCAAAATATTTTGATAAAGTAATTCTGGCTAACTGACCACAGAGGTTCAGCAAGAGCTCGTGCTTCAAAGAAAGAAATTATCTGTTGACATATTCCTTTTTCTTTCTAGATTGGTGAAAAATGCTTTATCTGTTTCATTATATGTGGCATATAAGTTTAGAGGTAGAGAAAACAATCTCTGTGTTGCTTTTAGGTTTTCTAAGCAAAAAAAGCAGTGGTAACACATTGCTGTTTTAGCTCCTGTATAGATCCTGAACGGTGTCTGAAATGTATGGTGTGATTTCCAGAATGAGTCTTCCAGTCCATGCTTAGTCAACTTTGTTGGTGTTGAGGGAAATTCTGACCGAGCAAACGTACAGCTGATGCTAGCTGGAGTAGGTGGTGGTGGAGTAGCTCCTTAGAACCAAAGGACTGTTTGGACAATCAGACTGACCTCTGTGAGAAATAAAACTGTCAAGTTTATATCTCCCCGAGAGCGGCCTAAGGAAGCTCGTTGGTTCTACATGCTGTGTCCTTGCGTGACATAAGGAAGTGTTGCTTGCTGTGACTTCAGTGTCATTGTAGCCGACTGAATAATTTGACAACTTTGAATTAGAAGTGGGTGCCATGTAGGAAATGAAGGTGGACAGGTAAAATATAGTTATCTTAAGCACATTTTAGAGATAATGTTAGTAGTCTCAAATGATGACAGGGAATATAACTGGTCTTTAAATTATAAGCCTTAAAGAAAAACCCAGTGGATGCTCATTCTGATGTTTAGATTTGTATATTGATTCTAATTAAATTTAAATATATGATAAATATATAATGTAAATTGATTTATCTTTTGTGAATGAAAACATGAGTCCCAAATTGGCGGAACTTCCAGTGATATTGCAAGTTAATAATTATAATGAAACAATTTGAATAACTCTGTATTTTAATTGAAGGAGGGTCAGGTTGCAGCCTTTAAATATTTTTCATTTTAGATTAAATAGCAGTAGTCAAACTGATGAGGCAATTAAAAGCCTAAATGCTTGGTGTCTCAGATGCTCATACTTAAGATGTGAGGCAGAGTATGAGATTTGACCTAGTCCCTTCTGTTCTTTCCTCTGAAAGCTCTCATTTATTTTGGGATAAGGTGTCCAAAAGTATTCTTGGCATATATTGTTTAAGATGTTTATATTTTATTGTGAATAGTAATTGTCACACCCTTCAGAACACAATTTTCAGTTTTAAGTTAAAGTTGTTAGCTTAAAAGCTAATTTCATTAAGGGCTTCTTTTTAGTAGTGCTTAAGAGGATTAAAGAACTATAAAACATTTTCAGTTTTCATGCTGAAGCAAACATAAGAGGCAGAGGAACTTCCTTATTCTCACAGAAAAGTTTGAAGGACATTTAAAATAAAATGTGGTGTGTTAAAAAAAAGACAACTTTGTGACGTATTTATGCAGTCATTTTATGACTGCATAAACTTTGTATTGTTTCCTTTCAGCAAGGTAGTTACTGACTTAAATTATTTAAAAACATTTGTATTACAGATATATGACTTCTCATACCAAATTCTGAAATGTTGTGTTTTTTCAGTTTGAAGTTCAGTATTCCTTTGTGAGTGAACGCACATTATGCCCTTTAAAGGCACATTTGATTAATCCAGAAGTCATCCTTTATGAAGTAATTACTTTTATAATTATGTCAGAACCTTGTCTTTTGTTATGAACTATGTAATTGGCTATACATTTCAAAGCTTATTGTAACTGACAGCTGTGGTTGACCTTCTCCTTGCATATATATTAAATATAAACAGGATGATTAATTATGTTTCAAATTTTTGAGTTTTTTCTTGCATTGTGTTTTTTTGTTATGCCTTCTCCCCCCCCACCCCCCTCCAAAGTTTGTGGGCAATAGTAAAAGGGTTTACTGTTTGCTTCTGCTTCCTTTGTAGGACTTTTCTTTTGCCCTAAAAACAGTTTCTGTTTCATTCTTTGCTTGGGTAAGTGTTTGTACCCTGAGACTGTATCTTCATAGACAAGTAGTGTGGGCCTGTTGAAGCTTATCTGTAATGTGAAATGGTTTATGCTCAGGATCTGATATTCACCCTTTACATGTTTCAAGTGTTTTTTTACATTGGTCTAGCTCTAATGTGGACACGTGGGCTGAATGACCAATTTTTTTCTGGAGTACACTGGGTTCTTTCCTGGAACACATCTCCTGGTTTAGTTTCATCTGAAAAGAGACTAGTTCATGCACACGCTGGCCACTCCACAATGTGAACCATAGTGAAGTCAGTGGGGACAATAGAGAAATTAACTTCAAAATCATACTCCTGATCTGAACTGAAAGAGTAAGCCTGGGATTTTTTTCTGTCAGTGGAGAGTTATACAATGCTAAGGTACCTCCATTACAAATAATTTTTGCAAAGCAACCAGAAGAACAAACCAGTTCTAGAGAGGTCGGTGACAGATCTGAAGATCAGGATGTGCCATGCAGATAACGACGAAATCTGTAGATCATGGCTGCATTCACCCTCGGTGGGCATGAGATGTTATATGTCTCCATTTATTCATAAAAATCTAGGCTTACATCAGTGTGATTTTTTTTTTTTTTTTTTTAAGGAGAAGGGCAATGGGCTGGATTTTGCTTCACATATACATAAATCAAAATTTCAGGGTAGTTCTGTCTAGTTCTGTCTTGGGGGGAGCAAGGGTACAGGGAGATTCTTTTCATCTAATTTCAGTTTATGGCTCTAGGAAAAGACAGTATAACATTTCATTTTAACTGGTATTTACTAAAATACTGATTACATGATTTTTCAGTAATATGAAGTAATAATATTTTATGCTTGCCAAGTGAGCAAGGGGGGTTGTCACAGTAAAAATAAAAGTTTGAATGCTTTGCACTTGATTAGTACAAAACAAACAAACAAATTCCGAGAATGTTTGGTTCAGACATTTATCTTGAGTAGGTGACAAAAATGCAGACACGTGGCAGCCTAGATGCAAGACAAATGTCCATTTCAAGTCTGTTCTGGAAATTTGTACATTTTGAAGTGGGTGGCATGTTTTCAGAAAAGAAAAAGGACTAAGTGCTTCATTGTTTCAAGCCTCATTAGACTTCTAATAAACAGAGTAGAGGCTGAGGAAGAATGTTCAAATGGTTGAAAGCTTTATATGTTTTAAGTGAGTTGCATTCCAGAAGGCTCTCAAATAACTACTGTTTTCTTTCTTATATCTTTTTCCTTTATAATCAAATGCCTAATGTGTCTTGTCTGGCATTTTTGATTGCTCCCAATAATGGGAATGATTTATAATACATAGCACTACTGTAATGACTAATCTCAGTCATGTTACATGATTATTGTACAGATAAGTGCTGTATGAGGGTTTCTTTTCCTAGGTGCATGTATGGTAAAAGTAATTACATTGGGAATTAAAGAGTATCAAAAGGGGCAGAAACTTTAAGAAGTAAGACTGTAGTATTTGGCAATTTGAACAATGTGGTATAGCAAGATTTTGGGGTTTCCACATAACTTGGGTTTAAATGATGTTGACTTTTGAATTCTAACAGTTTTTATGTCAACTGTTTTGTGGTGGGAAAAAATTTAGCTGTGTCAGTGGTATGAGAAAAGTCAGAGGTTTGGGCAGATGCATGTAAGAATAGTTTGGGGATGTTGGTATACCTGGTATCAGAGCATGTAGTGTGGAAAAAGAGAATTACATTGATTAAACTTTTGATTATCTAAGTACTTTTTTTGTAATGTTGACATTAGAAAGTCAAAGGCTGAGAATGTTAATTATCATCTGCAACAATCAATTTGCACTCTAAGAGGTCTTAGCTCATTTGAACTTTGTAGGGACTACAGCTGTGGTCTCTGTATTTAAATTGTGAGGATTAGAAACTGGTTTTTAAAGGCACCAGTGTAGTTAGTTATATGTTCAAGAGACCTGGTATAAAGCGTGTTTCTGCTGTTTCTACTCTGTTTTGGGCAAGACTTAGATGTTATGTAGCATCTCTGAGATTAGACCATGGGAAAAAATGCAGTGAATTTCCTTTTAACGAAGCAAATACGTTTACTTGCATTTTGTTCTACTGCAGTTGCTTTGATGCTACCAGGCTTTTTGTTCTTCTCTTAAAGTGCTATAATAAGCATAAATGCAATTTAAAGAGAAATCCAGAGACTAGAAAAACTTTAAGAAGTGGCATTAATTAATTATGTGTGTGAACTAGCATGGAAGTATATGCTTCTCTCACTTAGATATAAGTGGAGGAGGTAGGCTGGCCCCTAGATGATCTTCTTTGATGTTCAGCCCCGTGCAGGTTTCATAGTTCCTTTAGCTGTTATAGGATAATACCATTCAGAGGTTATTTCCTTCTTTTCTGTGTGTTCACTTACTTTGTGCGGTGCAACCTGATCAAATTATTAATGATACCCTGAAGACCTACAGAAACATGTTTAGTAAAGTGTTTGCAGGCATACCAGTGGTCTGTAGAAATGTGCAATTTAGTAAATCCTAATAGGCATAATTAGGAATGTTCAACTTTGCATCTTAAGCTGTTGTCCTTTTCTCCTTATAAAGGTGTCATTTTTTTTTCTGCTGTCCTCCAGAAGAATTAGGTTGTTGCTTGTTTATCTAATAAAAATGTTTACAGAGGAAGCATTTGATGTGATTAATTGGAAAGGAATTTAAACTAAATAAAAAGTTAGTATATGAGCAACTTATTCTAACTATTTTTTAATATAATGGAAAAGGGGGTGAATGAGGTGTTGAGAATTTTGTATATATCTAGATATTTCAGGACGTTTCATTTGAAACCTGATGGTGAAGTTTTGAAGAGTAGGCATATTTTGCTGGCTCCACATAGTTGATACTTAGGTGTGAAATAATGTATTGCGTATCTTCAGTAGTTCAGCAAAGAACTGGCATCCTAGAGGTGAAGAGTGGCCACGCTATTGTTGTGTCACCTTAGAGAGTTTTGAAAACTAAAAATAGTACTGGCCAAGTTGAAGTAGCCCTCAGAAGCTACTTGAAATTCATTGTCTCTTCCTGTCTTCTGCAGATGGTTCCACTCTCTAGAAACCCCACATCACCTTTGTGCTGTATTCTCCAATGCAGCTTCCTCCCTCCTCTCTTTATGGGCTTGCACAGGTTAGCTTGATGCCCTTTCTCAGTTTCTGTCATAGTAACCCTATTTCTAGCTAAACCTAGAACTTTTATAGCCTTTTTGTATCCTCCATTTTATCTGGCATAAATAGGGCAGAGATGAATATTTTGCTATAACTGTCTGGAAATTTTACGTGCTGCTGTTGTATATGCTTTCCTCCTACAATTGCCGTCCCCCTGCCGCATGCTTTTAAACAAACTTTGAATTCTAGTCACTAGGAAAGCAATAACAGTTTGCAAAGCTTACATTTAGGAGTACTTAGCTGTGTCTCTGTTAGTTTTTGAAATTGTACCTTTTGATTTTTATTCTTAGCTTGTATTGAATATTTGTAAAATTGGAAAAATGGTCATGAAAAAAATTATGTATGTAGCAAATGGGAAGCCTGAAAACTGAGACTCTAGAGAAGAATTTTTAACTGGTTTCCTTCCTGAAATTTGAATAATTGTGAGTGAATCAGGGTATTGATGAGAACATGTCTAGAACACCCAGGAATTTTATAGATGAAGTAAAGCCTGTCCAGGGACATGAAAGAGAGGTTGCACACTCATTTTTCTCACAATGCTTGTCTGGATTATCTGTATAAATCCCTTTTATTTGTGTCTTATACCAATTTAAAAATTGTGATTTTTTTTTTCCTCACTCGAATTTTTGTTCTGATTTAAAAAGAGGTCTCAGCTGATTAGCTTGAAGAATTAGCTGTGTTTAAAAAAAAAAAGCAGTGATGAGCTTGAAAACAACACTGTACATGTATAATAATGCAGTTATGTTTTTTCTTTCAGAATTTCCAAAACTTGTATGGTTTTGAATTCGAACAAAAGACTAGAAATTGGAATAATTTTCACATTTCTTTGAATAAGAAGTAATGATGCAACGAAGGCACAGAAGAGCCAATGCTGGACTGCTTCTTCTGCTTTATGAAATTTTTCACGTTGGACTCCAGAACATTCCTCCTGTTACCCTTGGGGTACTTGCACTGAATATTTTTCTCTTTCTGAATCCTGTGAGGCCACTGCTTGAAGTGTGTATCAGTGTAGATGAAGGCTTCTACAGAAAGAGCTGGCAGCGTTTACTGCTTTCTCCTGTCCACCATGCAGATGACTGGCATTTGTATTACAACATGATTTCCATGCTTTGGAAGGGGATAATACTGGAAAAAAAGCTTAAGAGCATATGGTTTGCATACGTAATTGCAGTATTTTCAGTGCTGATTGGAGTTGTTTATATGGTGCTGGAATTAATGCTTGCGAAAATTCTGGATGATCCTTCGTATGAAATGAATTGTGCTGTAGGTTTTTCAGGTAGGACACGTAGCTGGTCCAATTTACGTAAAATTAATATTTATAGGTACTATATAGCAATATTTGAATGCAGAAAATGGATAGGTGTACATCCATATGCATGTATGTGGTTGTTATGTCAAGTTATGTCAATAAAGTTATCCTATTTTTTAATTTAAAGCATGTACTTTGGGTACATGCTGTACTAATGCTGTCAGTGGGACCTAGCATTAGAACTGCCTAGCTTTTCAACCTCTGAGAATGGTGCTTCAACACCTCTGAGGGTTCCCAGTGGTATTCAGATTGGTACTAGTTGGAACATCCTGGTAGTTGCTCATTTGGAGGTTCAGGTATTCTCTGGTCACAGACCCTTTGGTAACGAGACATGCCCAGTTCTAATATTGGCCTTTATGGTGGCTGTAGGGGCCTTGAGTGCAGCCTCTTCCCTTGAGGGGTTTGGCTGCCTGCGCTCAAGGACAGCTCTGATATGGGGCAGCTACGACCCACCTCAGGTGGGGAAAGAGTTGTGTGAGATGGCTGAGAGAAGCCCCACTGGGGGCCTTTCCGCCATTGCTCAGCAGCTGCTTTTAAGCTCAAGCCCTCTGCATTGTCTCTGTCTGAGTGTTGTGGTTTAGCCCCAGCTGGCAGCTAAGCACCATGCAGCCGCTCGCTCACTCCCCCCTGGTGGGATGGGGGAGAGAATCGGAAGAGCAAATGTAAGAAAACTCATGGGTTGAGATAAGAACAGTTTAATAATTGGAACAAAATAATAGTAACAATAATAATGAATTATAACGAGAGAGAGAGATAAACAAAACCCAAGGGAGGGAAAAAAGGGGGAAAAAAGGATAATAATAATAATAATAAAAAAGATACAACTGCTCACCACCCGCCGACTGATGCCCAGCCAGTCCCCAAGCAGCGATCGCTACCCCCTGGCCAACTCCCTCAGTTTATATACTGGGCATGACATCATATGGTATGGAATAGCCCTTTGGTCAGTTTGGATCAACTATCCTCGCTGTGCCCCCTCCCATTTCTTGGGCACCTGGCAGAGCATGGGGAGCTGAAGAAAAAAAAAGTCCTCGACCAATGTAAACACCGCTTAGTGACAGCCAAAACATCAGCGTGTTATCAATATTATTCTCATACTAAAGTCCAAAGCACAGCACTAGACCAGCTACTAGGAAGAAAATTAACTCTATCCCAGCCGAAACCAGGACACTGAGCTACATTGCATCTGCGCCTGGCCATGTGGTTCTCTGACCTGGGCCCTGAGTTCACTTCCTGACTTCCTTTGGCCCTGCTTTGTCACGAAGATGTGCCTGGTGATCTGGGCTCCTGGCCAACTCCCCTTACTGTCACCAGCCTGCCCTGTGCACTTTGCTCAAGGACTATGGGACTGGGCCCCTACTGGGGAGGTTGCCGCCTGCCTGCCTCCCTGTTCCCTTTGGATAGCCTTCCTTTGCGGAGCATCTCACTCTTGCTGTTCCCTAACAGTGACTGCAGAACCCTACTGAATACTTATTATTAGCGGTAAAATGGCTGAAATATGTGCACTCAGTCCAGTCTCAGCTGGACTTTCTAGGGTTAGCTCTTATATGGTATTCCAACTATTGCTGGGTGATTCGTGGGGGAAGTGTGCTCTGTAATATTATTCTCTGTGAACAACTGGGAGGTGCTGCCATCAGGCTTCTTTTTGAACCTCTTTTCTTGTGTCATCTTAGACTGTAGGATGAGAATTTGAGACCTTGAAGTTGTGAAGAAGTATCCGTTTTGGATATTCGCTTATATAATGCACCATCCATGTGAGGTTTTTCCTGTATGTTCCTATCGGTCCATACCATACTTTAGCTTAGTATCAACCCAGTTCGTACTAGGAATGAGAAGGGTGAATATTTCAAGAATTTATGATGGAACTTCTTTGTACTATATAACTGGGAATATAATACTACCATATAATTGGGTAGTGTTGAGATTTCACTGTAAAGTTTTTTTTTTTCACCACATTAGTCTCCAGCTTCTCACTTAGCCAGATAGCAACTTATATGTCCCTTTCCTCAAACCAACAGAAGGGAAGTTAGATTTAGTGATATAATCATCCAGGTGATGCAGGTTTATGGCTTCCCATGCTTTATGGCGAAAGGGACCAAGTTACTGAAAAGCAGTGGTGCTGGCAGGCAGGGCAAGCATTGGTGATGGGTCAGATGGGGTCCCCATTTCATTCCTTGCAAGAGGCTCACGTCAGCCATAGTACAGCATTGGCTGGAGCATATATTTTGGATTTTTTTAGTGACCTAAAGAGACTGAGACTAAGCCTCTAATCTACTAAGCCATTTGTGCAGAGGACAAAAAGTCAAGCTTTTTGTCAATTTAGGGATTACCTAATTGGATTTTAATTTACATGTTCTGCAAGATAGATAGTTCAGATCTAGCATCGAGTATTGCAGCCTGTTCTGATATGACTTACTCAAAAGGTGCTGCAGAAGGTATTCCAAGCTTGGAAATGTGGGACTGCAGCCTATGTGCACGTGCATTTGACCATTATTCGGGCAGCAGATTAAAGTAACTCTGACAGAGTTAGTATCCATAGTTGATCTTTCCAAACCTTCAGCATTCTCACCATGACCTTCAGCACATGTAATTCCTCTTCAGTTGGGGCAAGTGGCATGTGTATGGAACAGCTGTTGAAGAAAATATGAGTATTTTCCTGATAATAACGGTTTCTTTAAGAGCCAATCTGTATGCGTATTTATGACCCATTCACTGTACCAGGTTTTAAGAGTTTTAGGGTGCCTGGATTTTTTTTACATTATTTTATTTTAAATGGATGAAACAGAGGTGCTCCTTTGTTCCCCTGGGTGGAACCTGACAATACACCAGGTCAGGCAGTTCCAATGGATACTTAAAACTTTAAAAAAAAAAGAAAGAAATTGAAGCTGTACAGACAGGGTTCTGGTGAGCCAAGGGTGGATTGGATGGAGATGACTCCTAAACTATGCTGCTGCTGCTGCTATTGAATATTTCTCACCTTTAGTAAATTTATAGTTTCTGAACAAGTCTAGTTTTATCAGCAGCAAATAGTGTAAGCATGTGTGTATGTGTGCATACACACATTCCTGTTTATATTTGATCCTAGAATAACAATATTTATGTCACTGGATAGATTAAGGAATTTTGCTATCTCTTGTTTTCTATGGTACTAGAAGGGGAGGGAAACCTTTTTCATGTTTTTATTTAGTATATTTGTATTGATGTTCAACTCTGCTATCTTTTCCGTCTCAAATCTTTTCCTTGTTGATTTTTCAGATTTTTTTTTTTTTTTCCCCAAACAACTGTGTGTGCTTTCTCTTGAGAGGAACTTTTTCAAAAACATTTTGGAAGTTCCAATGAATTATGTGAATTTGTTCTGTCATATTTGCTATTGCTTGCATGATAAAACAGCTGCAGTCAAATAGAATTGAATTATTATTGTGATTAAAGGTGATTTATCTACTTTTTTTCAGAAACAAGTGATTCTGGAGTATATATAAGGTGATTTTTTCCATTAATTCAGAATTTGAGCCTACTGTTGAGCTTGACATGCATCTGTTTGTCTTGTTTTCAGTTATGGCTTTTCTCAACTCAAAGAACTTTTTGAGTTCATTAATTTTGTCAATTATTTCAACTAGAACTCCCACTTTAAAATTATGTTTGTATTGTTTTGAATACCTGAATAGCTACAGTGAGTAGGTGTATTAAAAAGCAACTTAGAATTGGCTGTTATACAAGTATGTAATTTTTTAACCATTTTTTTTTAAGTTACTGAAAAGTATCACTAAAAAACCAGCTTAGAACTGTTGTTCTGGCATGCGACAGTATGCTTCATGGTCCTGTGAAACTGCATGGTACTTCAATTTCAGTAGTTAAGTTGTTTGTATTTATTATTTCCGTACAAGTACTTCTCTCTCTATGTGATTTCTTCTTGTTTGCAGGAGTCTTGTTTGCTTTGAAAGTTCTTAACAACCACTACAATCCAGGAAGAGTCAGCAGTGTCTTTGGATTGCAGATATCCAGTAAATATGCTTGTTGGGTGGAACTCGTGGCTATTCATTTAATCTCCCCAGGGTAAGTGCATTTAATATTTCAAAGTTAGGAGAAGAGATTTGGGCTATCTGAAGTAGTTTGAAAGGTATTATGAAGTATGTGTAGTGTTATCTGGTATCCAAATGGAGTGTTGGGGCTACAGTTAAGTGTTGAGGCTACAGTATGCTTTTTTCCTTAACGCCCTCTATTTTGAGCACATTTCAAAATAAAAAACCTGAAATCCAGTGCCTAGAAGGTATTACTAAGTCTTTGAGGGAAGATAACAAAAGCTGATGGACAAGGAAAAGGGACATGCGTTTTCAGCAAAGTAACCAAACTAATATACTGTAGTGCCAAGGGCTTCATTAGCAAAACAGCATTCCACTGTTTGCTTGCTATTTCTGTCCTAGTCCCTTCTGTCCATTTGTTGTAGTCACTCCTGTAATTTGTGATAAAACTATCATCCAGTATTCTGTAAATTTCATGCAGTTTCACTGTTCTGCAGTCTTGCTGATCGTCTCCCTCAATTTTCCTATGTGCTCAGTACTGCCAGCACAGTTCATCTGCCCCTACCTCTGTGAGAATAGTGCCTTTCTCTTCTTTGGCAGTTGATTTCTGGAGTTCTAGTTGCAAATTGGTAATTTTCTTGTATAATACTTTATAACTGTCAATCTCATTGGAGAATATATGCGAAGTACAGACACCAGACTTACAAACTCCCAAATCACAGTTTATATACAATTTCCCACTTTTCAGAAAGATTTAAAACAAAAAAAAAGAGGGGAGCAATACTGACATATTCCTCATCAGATACTATGATACAGCTGATGGAATGTTTCCTAGATCAGAATGAGAATTCAGATATTATTTATGTTAAACACTGGTTTTATTGCTTTATGATATATTGTGTGATTGACTGCAGCAAGGAATCCCAGGTTAAAAGACAAAACTGCAGAGTGCTCTGTTCACATGCAGTTTGAAGTGTGAGCTGAGAGGTCACTTGCATGGCATTACCACAAGTATAAAACCAAAGTTTTCAGTGCATTAAAAACATTTTTCTGAAAAATATTAACTGTCGTGTTAGCTGAACATAGTTTTTATTTGGTGATCTGTTTAATACTACTGTTTATTTTATTATTAAAGAATAATGAAAGAACATGATGTCTGAAGTAAAACCATGAACATATCATACTGTATCTGGTAGAGGAAAAACATGAGTTTAGTGGTTGGGTGCTGCTGTTTTTCAGTTGCATTACTGCAGAAATGTCTTTGGGGTAGAAAGTGTATAGAAGGTCCAGAAATAATGTCAAAAACCTTTTCATAATTTTATGGAAGCTTAGATTGCTGCCTGGTCTAAAGAACCTCTACATTGTTACATGCAATCTTGATAGGACAATTTCACAGCACTTAAATGATAATGGGGACCATAGAAAACAGGTGGTAATCTCCAGAAATTCATGTCCCAGAACACAACATGTTTAATTAGTAACTGCCAGATGCCTTGAAATGAACCATAACAATTGTAGCTCTCAGACCACTGCTCTTACATGCTCATCTGCGTGCTCAGGGCATGTTGTAATATTTGAATTGTCTGATTAAATGGTGTCCCTTTGTAGATCAAGTTGCATAATTTAGTTTTGAATAGATAAGAGGTCAGTAATTGGGGCAAAATGCTGTCCAGTCAGAAAGACATGCAATAAATTTGGATCTGCCTTAGTGGAATGATATATCAGGATCACCTGAGAATCCATAACCCCTGAAGGAGTCAAAAGTAATACTGAGGCTATTGCAAACTTTGATTTGTGTGCTAGGAGAGGCTTTAGGGTTTTACTGCCATCTGTGAATTCTTTTCTTTCTCATTAACATTTTTATTATGGGGAAATTTTAAAAGACATGCAATATCCTTCTAACCTTCGCCTTCTATAAAGTAAGGCTATTGAGATGTAGCCTTTTTATAGCAATCCTTGGGATTATTTCTTTGATGGAAGAACAGGCATGTGAAAAGTTACCTTATGTTTAATCTCTATGCCTCTTCCATAATTGGGCATGTGGTATCTTAAGCCTTGTATCCCTTTTGCATGGAGGTGCTTTACCTATACTCACCATAAAAGGAAAAGCTTATCCTGCAGGTTGTTTCTGAACTAACACAAATATTTATCAGATTGACAAAGAACACACTTTGGGGTTGGAAGTGGGACATTACAGTTTTTTTCAAACTTCTTTTTCAGAAAGTTAAGAGTAACAAAGGATGAAAATAATGGGAGAGTGGAAAGCTAGGAATGGAGAAGAGTAGAGGATGTAATTTTTTCAGCATTCAGAAATGTTGAGGTTTGATATTGTGACTGTCCAGAATTGCTCTCTTCGCAGTTTGTCAGAAATAGTTTGGAGAATCTCAGATGTCTAACATTTCTGTAGCTCACTGCATCTCTGAAAACTGACTTAGGCATTTCTCTAGGCCTCCTTTTGGCCTGTGTTTTGGTAGGATTTATAGTTACTGACTTTCAGGCATCTGAAAGTTTTCCAGATCTGTGGATGATGCAATCCATAAAGTGTATAATTCTTCTTACTTGACTTTTTTTCTATTTTCTAAATTAGTTCTAGCCTTAGGTTTGTTTCCAAGTTTCTTTTAATGACTTTTTCTAAATAAACTATATTGATAAGTGTTGATCTGAGCCAGTTCTGTTGACTTTTTTCTTCTTTTGGCAACTCAAGATGCTTATTAGAGTTCTTCATCTTAAAAAAAGAGAAGACTTTGCACACTGAGAACTATCCCACACAAGAACAAGAGCACAGCAACAGAACTACAATTGGCAATAGAGATGCACATAATTGTCATAAGCGTTCATAGCTGACATGTTACACAGTTGTAAGGTATAATGAATCAACAATGACAATTAGTTGTTGCTTCATTTCACTTGGGTTCAAGGATCCATGGGAAATCAAAATCTCAAAGCAGATCATGGTCAAAACAGGTAAACATAATAGGAATACTGAGCTTTATATATATATAAAAAAAACCAAACCAAAAACAAACCCCACAAAAATTAATTTATATATATTTGAAAATATAAGAACATTTTGACAAATCTGGTTTTAAATTTTTATTATTTTGCCTTGTACCCTTCTCAGTCTCAACCCTGGCTACAGCATCTGGTTTGAATACAAGTATTTTGCACAGCTCTAATACACTTAACCTCATGAGATCTTTTGTGTGTATCTATTTTCCTATGTCATCTGCTTTTTTAATTTCTCACTTGTTTAATGCTTAGGCATATCACTGAGTCATCACTGGTTATCAGTCAGGTTTACTCTTGAACTGTTCATTATGCTGTTTATTGATGAGAACTGTCCCTCAGGAATAAAAGGGCTAAGAACAACCGATCAACCAAAAGTTGACTTTTACTTATGAAATAATTTAATTTGGTTTAATTTGCATTCAGGTACATTGTTTAGCACTGGTAAATTGACTACATGGCCTACTTTCTAAGCAAGATTAAATTTTGTCGCAAAGTGTTTAAATTGTCATGTGCAGGTGACTGTGCTTGTGTTAATTTGGAAGTAAACTATATATAAATACATGGATTTGATTCCCATGGTCTCAAAAAATTGTTTTTCAAAAATGAAGTTGGTCTAGATTCTTGTAGTACATCACTTTGATATTATTCCTTTGTTTGGTTGTTCAGTGAATGCATGCTTCCTAGCCTAGCCTTGGAATAGGAGATGCATGGAAATAAGATCTTTTCACGAAAGACTGCAGCAATAGCTTAAGCTAAAGACAAACTTTTGTTGCTAAATAAGTGGCTTTGTCCTGTGGTAGAATTGCATGTGTAAATAATAATGCCTGCCAGACTTTGGGGTTTGCTGTTAGGGAAGAAGTTGTGGAAATTAAGTGATAGGTGCAGACTTTCTTGCTCTGTTTTCATTTGTCAGGTGACTGACACCATGGAATTGAAACAATTCAGGACAAATTCACCAACAGTGAGGAACTGATTTGAATTCATTGAAAGGATACTGGAACAATATTAATGTAAAAATTAATACTGAGAGGCTTGTAAACATTGGGTCAGAATCTCTCATAACATGAAAAGCAAATGCAGTCCAAATGGTTTTCCCTCTAGTGATACCAGTTTTCATGGCAATTACACAGCCAAATGAAAAAGTATAATTAATTCCGTTTAGAAGATTTTTCTGAAGTAATGTGCACATCAGCTTGATGGCAAATGTCTTCAGGAAACAGTATTTAGACATATTGCATAATTATCATTAGTATGAAGTGAATGGTTGGGATAAAGTAAGATCTCTGGGGATATCTACATTTTCAGACAAAAAGTTAAATGAGACATCATTTGAATTTCTTTGTACCAGGGAGAACATTAGTTAATATTGATAAAGCTCATTGACATTTAGAGAAAAAACATGCAATTTAACAAGTCAAGAACCCTGTTTTTATTCCCATTCAAAGTTCAGCTTGTATTATAGGAACTGAAAATTGTACTGTGAAAAAAAAGTTATCTGTCAATTTTTCTTTATTAACCAGCAGGGAAAAAGGCAGTAGTTTATCATGTTGCAATCAGGAGAATGTTTCTTCATTTGTCTAACTGAAAAATAATAGTAAATTTTTACCTAGTAAAATATACATTCCAGTCAAGACATTGCTATTCTTATGAATAGTGTAAAAAGCTTATTTTGGAATCAGTTGATAATGGAGGTTGCTTTATCGCTGATATTGTAAGAGTTTTAAATTATATCCAGTATTATTTACTGTATATAAAAAGCAGAAAATAGGAGTAACCTCAGGTTTCTGGATTAGACAAAGAATGGTGGAATTTATAATACAGATGAAAAGAGCCTTGGTAATATGTGCTTGTACAAGACTTCTTTGCACAACTTATTTTGTGCTTTTTGTAAACTGTTTATAATTTCTTTTCAGCCAAAATCCATGACATTCAGTTCTAAATTTTGCATATAATCCTGTCTTGTGAAAACAGTTGTAGTTTTGCCGTTAACTTTAATGTCTGCAGATAAAACTTAGCCTCATAGGCAAGAAATCCATTATGCAAATTTTGAAAAAAGGCAATCTATTGAAAATTAAAATTCACTGTAAAATGTAATAAAATGTCAATAAGAGTGACATTGAAGTGTTATTTAGGATTAGTTGTTCAAATATATTTAAGTTCATTGGAAATAGGAGTATCCACTTTGGACTAAGGCATGTGGATAGAAGAACATTAATTGCATGTGTAAAGCAGTTATTTTATGTAATTTACTTTAATAATTCCAGTCTACTTTTTTATAAAATAAGAAAGATTATAGGGGATCTGAGTGAATCTGATCTCAGAACAAATGCTCTGACAACTTCAGAAGCACAAACATCTATACGTTTATATACAAACATATATGTGTGTGTATATATAATTTATACTTACCAATATTTAGTCTAATGCACTTTTAAAGATCATCACTATAATAAACTCTGATTGCTCTTTGCAGGGTCTTAGCAGCCCTCTCATTTTCCCTTGCGAAGCAGAGGCAAACATGGGAGAGAATTGGCCCTGAACCCAGCAGGATCTGGGAGGCCTCTGCCTCATCCAGATTGAGAACCCCCAGTTTCTCCAGGCAGTCTGTTCTTAAATGTTTTTAAAACTCTTGCTGTGACTTAATGTCCGTTACTCCTTATCCTATGGATAGAGAATGTGGCAAGTGTATTCATTCCTATTTGTGACAGTCTTTCCCACATATTAAGATTATTGTATCTGTGAGAGAATTCTTCAGTAGACTTAAGTGATTGTGATCCCTTCAGTCTTTTCTCAGAAGTTGTTTTGTGGGCTTTCTGGTTTTTTGTTGCTTTTCTTTTTGTGCAGTATGCAAAAAGTAGGCTTAGTTCTCCAGCTGAGACCACTGCTGAGTAGAGTGGAAGGCTACTTCATTTTACTTTCAGATAGTGCTCGTGTTTACATATTCCCAGTAAAATACCTGTCTTTTCTATAGCGGTGTGACATGTTGATCTGTGTTTTTTTGTAGAATTCACTCTGTGCCCCAGCTTCTATCCAGAAGCTCTCCTACTAGCCAGTCACTTCTAGCATGTTTGTGTAGTTGATAATTTCTGTGGTATGTTCAGAACTCCATATTTGTCTTTATTGAATTGCACCCTATTTTTTCCAAACCATTACTTCATTTTGTCAAGGTCACTTTAAATTGTAATGCCATCTCCAGTGATCCATACAGCTTCCCTTAGCTTGTAATTTGTGAATAATATTTGGAATAGACTCTTGCAGAAATCCACTTGATTCATATCCTAAGTTTGATAATGAATGACTGATAAGTATTAAGTCAGGTTTACCAACCACTTAGGGATCTGTTTAGTGTAGTTATGGAGTTTAAGGTTTATAAGCCTTCTTTATGACAAACGCTGTGAGATAGTGCTGCATTCTTACAGCATGTGTGATGTGCTAATTCTCCCTTTCTATGAGGCTTGTTGCCCTGTCAAAGGAGGGATTTTGGTTGATTTGACATGATTTGTTCTTGACGAATCTCTTTTCTGCTTCTGGTGTTCTTACCTTGGTTGCATCCACAAATTATGTGTCCTAGTAATTGTTGAACAAATAGTTTTATCTAGGAACAGAAGGTAGTGATTAGTTTGTAGTCCTCTGACTAGAGTCTGCCTCCTTCTCTATTTCTCTTCTTCCCCTCCCCCCCCACCCCGCTTAATAATGGTTTTAGAAGTACCCTTACAGTCCTCTGGAACCTTACCGATCCTCAAAACAGCTGGAAAAGACACAAGTTGACTACTTCAGAATTTGCTGCATAGACTTTTTTATTATTATTATTACTATTTGTTTTGACAATGTTAAAAGTTTGTAATAAAACTGCTTTTTTTTGTATACTATTTTGTATACAAAATTGCATACTATCTGTATGTTTTAGTTGTTACATTTGGAAAATATAAAGATGTTTTTCATACTATAAATGATACCAACCGTTAGCAAAAAAAGTTATTAAATTACTTGAGTAAATTACAGTATAACACATTCTAAAATGAAGTGGTGTTTGCTTAACTTGGCTGTAACATTAAGCATTTTGCTAATGTAAGGGAAGCTGCCTTTTTGTACTCTACAGTATTGCTTTCCCTTAGTAATTACAAGTAACAAGATGCTACTGTTGATCACACTCAAATTAATTTTATGACAGCATATGGTGAAAATTTGATGTGATTTATCAAATGTACTCATTTTCAGTATGTCAGTGATAGTATATATGTGTGACAGTGTGTCTGATACTATTTTTCATTTAGAAAACCCTGTGTAAACATTTTCATTATAAGTTTCTACTCCTTGAATATAATTTATAATTAAACAGTCAATAGTGTTTAGGCATCTAGTACACTAACCTGTTCAATAGACATGAAGTGGAAATTATCCCCCTAAAGACTTTTTAAAGTTGAAGGTTTTTTATTATTCATATTGTGTAAATATACAGCTTCACTGTATTGCAAGCAAAGACCTTGATTTTGGGTTTTGTGGAACAGTATTGTGCTCAGATAAATCAAGATGAGCATAAAATTTGTTTGAAATACTGCCAGGAACATAGGTGAATCAATCTCATGTTGTGATTTCTAGAGTAAGGCATCTCGAAGTATTGAATGTTTTCTGTGTACAGACATTTTCCAAGTCAGGCATGTATTTTTCACAAATTTGGAAAATCTGTTTGGAAACAGAAAAATCTGTTTGGAAAATTAGTTCCTTATAGATACTTTATTTTGCTAACCACCTGTTACCTATAAATTTTCACATCAGCATTTATGTGTTGCCCTTAAAAAAATTGTTGGTTACTTATGGGAGAGAACTGCAGCTCTACATAGCAGAATACAAGTTTGTGGTTAAGTATGTGGCAAAAGAGTGAATTTCGATTTGATCTTTATCTCCCTCTAGTGACACATGCATTTTCTTGTATACTTTTACCAGTGATGCCTGGAAGTTGTATTGTCATGAGTGCATATGCTATCATCTGTGTAACTCCTTTGGATTTCTGACTGGAATGTAAAAAATATAATGTTTAAATCTATTTTTATTTTAAACAGAGGTTTCATTTCTGCTTTAAAAAGGCAAAAAAGCTCATATTACTTGAATCTTTGGACAACCAGTATAAATCCAGTGGACTGAGTTATTTAAAATTGCATGTACTAGGAAATCTTAATATTTAGTGTATTGTCTTCTCTAACCTCATAATAGAGGTGAACAACTTACAAATAATGTTTAAACCTGATTAAACTCAAAAGATTTTACTCTTAATTAATGTCTGAACCTGATTAAACACACAAGAGTTTAACTCTTAATTTGAATGCTGAAAATTAGTTTATGAATTTAGAGTACCCCATAGCCATGGCAATACTTGGAGCAAATCTCCTTATTTACTGTAAACATATGTTTCCATGTTGATGATTTCTTAAAAGACTCTAGAGCCTTTTCATTCTATATGCATATTGGCAATGATCTTTTTTTGAAGAAATCATTGGTATGTATACAAAAGAATTTAGATCTCAGCATTTTACTTGTTCTTTTAATTTTGAAGGTATTGTGTTACAAAGATTGCAACAGATCTGCATTCATGCTTATCTCAGACTTATTTTAAGATTGTATTGATGGTGCAGTAGAAAGTACTGTATTTATGCTTTCACTTGGAACTAAATGGTTTCGGTAGATCCTACCTAGACATTTCAGTGCAATTCTGTGGATTTACTTTTTTATAGATTAAAACTAGTTTCCTACTTCAGTAAGTCTTTACTTTAAATGCTTTCAGGGAAATGGTATTCTGTCCTTTAAACATGCAATTAAAATGATCTCTCCAATTAGTTTCCAGCTTCTTCAGGATATTTGTTAGATGCTTTTCTGTAACTGTATATACCTAGCAATTTTATGGTAGTTATGAAGAAAGAAAACTTGGCACTATGTCCTTGCAGGCAAGTAATTTCTCTATGGTTGTTCTCACTCAGGGTCTTTCTCAGTTACAACAAATTCTGCACTCCCTCTTCTGGATCCCTACTAAAAAAGCCTTCCTTTCCATCACTCACAAGGTTTTCCTTTTTTGTAGGACTTCTTTTTGTGGGCATCTGGCCGGGATTCTTGTTGGATTGATGTACACTATGGGACCTCTGCAAAAGATCATGAAAGCCTGTGCAGGTATATAGTTTTGTTCAATTTGTAAAATCTGCATAAGAGACACTTCTATTTTTAAAATTCAGTAAGTCTTGCATATAGAAATTCAGGCCATTCCAGTAAGTTTTTAGGCAATTAAAGGTATGCTGATTATTTAAGTGAATGCAGAAGAAAAAAATCAACTTTTTTTTCTTAAATATGGATGATAAGAACCAGTAACTGTGTCTTTCAGGTATTTTTAATTAGAGGAATACCTTTTACCCTTCTTTTTAAATGTTTATTTAGAGTAAAATGTTTCACATAAGATGTAAATGAAAATGTCACTTTAAATTAAGTGTGGTGAAGCCATAAAAATATGCCAGAACACAGTATGTTTCCATGTTGATTTCTACTACTTGAGTACATTCTAGTGGAAGTCCCTACAGTTTGAAAAAGGATGTGAGATGCTTGAGAAATTGTTACCAGAATTCTCAAGCTTTCCAACAATGTATTACTACAGCTTTTCATATTGTAGTAATACTTATTTTTAAAAATAAGATTGTATCTTTAGACATCTTTAGTCTAACAATTGTTTTAAATACAGCCCTGCAAACTCTTATATGAACAGTCCCATAAATTTCAGTGTTTTAATTGGAAGTCTAAGCCCTGTCACAACAGCTGTGTTGGGGTTGGTTGTCAGAATATTTGGTTTTTATGTCTGATTACTTAATATGTTGAGTACTTTATTCATGACTGTGCCATCAAGTTGACCATGGATATGGTGTTTGTATAGTGGGAAATTATTTGTTCAGGTGTGTATGCTTTTCACAAGAAGTTTTATTGCTGTTTGGTGGTAGTCTGTAAGTCATATATGTTTAGCAGTTTTAAGTGGGAAAATAGAGACTGAAGCATCAGATTTCCTCCTCCGCTGGAGTAAACAGACATAAAGTGTCACATTAGCTCAATGTTAATATTGCATGTTTCTGTCACATGGGGGGCTATCTGATGACTATTAGGACAGTCAAGCATCGGATCAACACTGCCTAGGGAGGTTCTGCAGTCTCCATCCTTGGATGTTTTCAAGTCTTGACAAGATGAAGGCCTGACTGAGTAATCTGGTCGGATCTCATAGCTAACCCTGCTCTGAGTGGGAGTTGAGCTAGTAACCTTCTGAGGTCCCTTCCAAACTGAATTATTCCAGGATTCTGTGATAAAACCCATGGTACTGTTAGTGAAACATGCTGTGGAGATCCTGCTGTTGTGAAGGTTGCTGTGTGACTAAGACCTGGAGGAAGGAGTGTTCCAGTACACAGGTCATCTTTCCCCTGTGTAGCAGAGCAGAAACAGTGGAGTGTTATTCCAGTCCTCGGTTTTCTGTGCTTTAACCCGGTTTTACCAATGTACAATCTCAGTACAGAAATTATTCATTATATGTTTTGGAGAACATTTGTTAGGTTGGTTTGCATTTTTCTAGGCTACATGGGTATGTTGCTTAAACACAGCACACTACTATAAAATCTGGAACAACATACAAGCTTACCAATACTAAATTCTCTTCACTGATGCTAAAAAAATTCATAGGTACCCGTTGTTTCATATTTGTGTCTTATGAAACAGACTCTGAAAGAAAGAGTGCTTTAAATTTGATTTTGTATTTTACAAAGAAAGACAATGTCATAATTTTATTCTAATACTACATGCATTATTCTTATATTTAGGTGGCATTTCTTCATTCACTGACCCTGCCAGGCCAAGGGACTACTATTCAGGTAAGTACTCTCACCCACTTACCTAAAAACTTATTCCAGCTTTAAAAATAGGGACATCATTTTGCTAATGATAGAAAACCTATGGAGGAGCTAGTTAAATGGAAACATATATAATATACAAAATATTCTGCACATACATATACTTGCTAAATTTATATTGCTTCTCTGGCCATGTCTCGCCTTTCTTTTTTAGGGAACTGTGTGGATGTATTTTGTACAAGAGGCTTTAAACCTCAAATTAAGGTCATGACTTCATAAAGGGATGGAAATACCATCCCTTTTGCAGAAGGGGCAGCAGAAGGGAAATTGTGTCTACTGAAAGCAGGCCTTTGAACCTTGGTAAATCTGCCCTGATCTGGCAAATTTATCTATTTCATTCTAGGATGTTTTTTTCCCCCCTCCAAGGAGGAACTTCTTCCTTTGAACACTTTTTGTAAATCAAGTAATTTACATGCAAAAAGCCCACTTCTCACCAGAATCTTCACAGCTATCTTCACAGTATATAGGTGGGTAGTTGGAATACTAGCATACTTCGAATGTAGCACGTTTGATTCACTTCTCGTGCGGAACATTGCGTCGTATGTGGAGTGTGTAGAAATAATAGGTGGAGGCCTTGTCTGGGAGGGACAGAAGAGGAGCCAGCTGTGAGAAGGGCTGTGTGTTGGATCGAAGCTAAGGGATGTATAGCCTAGTGTATCTTATCTCTTCAGTAATTTATACTGTTTCCTAGGCATCTGCTGTAAGAACAGCATAAATAGATAGTGATAACTCCCTCAGATATCTGCCAGTGTGCGGTGGCTTGTGGCTTAAAGATGTTTTCAGCAGAAAGTTTTGTGGGGGAATTTTGTCTTTAATAGCCTGTGATGGATTCTTCTTCCATGAATTTGTCAAAAGCTCTTTGAATCGGCGTGAACTTTTTTAACACCTACAACGTCACAGAAGAAGAATTTCACAGTTTACTTCCTGGTGTAGAATCTGTCATTTTTGTTTGTTTTGAACCTGCTAGCTGCTAATTTCATTTGATGCACATTAATCCTTCTCTGGGAAGAGAGACCAAAGCTTCATTCTTTACGTACTTTATTCATATTCTTTATGGTTTTGTAGACTTCAGTTCTATACTCACCATAGTCATCTTTTCTCTCTGGTTGAAAAGTTGTAGTCTATATGGTTGCTTATATGAAAACTATTTCATATGTTTGATCATTCTTACTGTTCTCTGACGTTTAGTCATGCAGGGTTTTTTATTTTTTATAATCTTGTGTAAGTGAGATGTGCTTACTCTGAGCCACAGTGATCCAAGGTTAGTGCTGCTTTTATTCTCTGTGATGGATTTTGTTTTCCATGATCTACCTTCAATTTTATTATTATGTTAAATAGTTCCCACAAGCAAAATCATCGGCCCTTCAATAATTTTGAAGCTTTTGTTTTGTAATTCCTAACCAAAAGATCTTAACCTACGTTCCTTACCAACAGCAGCAAGGATTGTTGTAACTTAAAAGTATATTTACGCAGGATTTCCATTATCCCAGTTCTCAAGTCAAAAAACACTTGATGTAAAGGCCAGTAAAGAAATAAAACAAAAGTAATATTGTGAAATGAAATCAATGTGAATATAGACTATGTAATGAGCATGAGCTACCTATTTCCATGACTGGCACTCTCAGCCCAGTTAAAGATGTTCACTTAGCTACAGGTACTGTTCAGTCCACCAGGGCCTGGGTGTGCTGCTTGCATTGCTCTGTATTCCACAGTCATAGAGACTAAATCTTCCTTCAGTATTCCAGTATAGCAGGGTGGGTGGAAACTCTAAAGATTTATATCAGAAAAGGTACTTTAATGGCTAATGAAGATAAGAATTTGTACTTGACATTTAAACTGCATAATCTATTGCAGCCACTGTACAAACACCAGCTGTTTGGAGCTTGGGTGGGTGTAAAAGACCACCCTTGGGGAATAGGAGCAGATTATGAATAGCCCTTTACTTTTCCAGCTCTTCCTACGCAGCAAAAAGGGAAGAGATTTCGTATGATATATCTAGCATGATGGGGGACTACATAGCACTGGAGGAAAAAAAACTTTAGTATGCTGACAACAAAGATGTCTGGGGCTTTTTCAATGTCTTGGGCAGTAGCCATGTGTTGCTTTGTGTTGTTGTGGACAAAAGGGAGATAAAGGAGAGGGTTAACCTGAATTATCATGTCTTCCAAGCTTGGCTTTAGATGTAACTACTTTTTTTTTTTGGTACTAAATTCATTTCTCTAAAATGAATTATAACTGCAATTCAAAAAATATATATACTTGTTATGTTAATTCCCTGTGTATATACTTTGTAATTGTCTTTCATCCTATTTGCAGAAGTCTTTATGGAAGATTTAACCTTTTGCTTGGTGTATGATATATGTAATAAATCTGGCCATCTGTGGATTAAGAAAACTCTCTCTAGTGTCATAGGCTAATGATGCATATACAGTACATCCTTACCTTGATTAATTTCTCATTTCTGGTATTGCTGATTTATTACTATCTGCCTTTAAATACCAATTTAAATAGAAAAATAGATGAAGTTATGGTCAGAACAGATTTTATGAAACAGTACAAGGAAACAGCTTTAGAAGAAAAATATTATTTTAAGTGTAACTTTAACACATTTAGTATTGAGTAACTGAATTAGGTTTTCTAAATGCAGTTCATGAATAAAGTATTAGGACACTTATTTTGATTAATAGGAACACCTTGAACATGTCGATGGTGCCGAACTCGTTGTAAAAAAAAAAAAAAGATTATGGCTTTCTGAGCACTTACAACTTGATGACAGTGTAAAACATCAAACATACAAAAATTTACAGTAATAGAACAAACTTAAAATACGACATCCTTTTTCTTTCATCAGATAATTTCATGCTTTTAGTACCAGAATTTTTATAGCCTTCATGCATGCAGTTTTGAAGCCTTCAGAAAATAAATTTATAGCTGAGAAAATGTTCATTCAGATTAACGTAATGCAGAGGGGAATGAGGGGAATACATGAAGATGGCATCCAAAGTGTATATATACAACAGCTAAATGGTATCCTGCAGTCAGTTTCATTTTTCTGCAGAATTATGTCTCTTAAATGTAGTCAGTATTACTTAAAGGCTTTTAAAGTTTGTTAAAAATATGACTGTAATTCGTACTGATTAAAAAATAAAAATAATCTTTTCTAACCAGAGGAGTTGCTGACCATTTGAGAAATGGCAGAATTTCAGGTTACTGGAGGATAATACAGTGTTCACTGCAGATGTATGAAAATTCTCCCCATGTCAGTTGTATGTTCCAAAATGGAAAAAATTGCAAATGGACAGAATAACATTTTTCCTCTATGTGTGTGTGTAATGATACATCCATGTGCACATACATGTGTATATAAAATATATGTAGGTATACTTGCATAATACACACAGAGGAATATATATACTCCTGTATAGAATAGTGTGCAGTCACTCTGTTCAATTTTTCCTGCTTTTCCTGTATAACTTTAAGATAGGGTATTCCTATTTTTATCTGTCTTAAGATTCTAAAGCTTGGGATTTTTTTCTTTAACACAATAATTTTTTAAAAGAAATTATTTATATGTCCTCAGTTCATAGCCTGTGCTTGTTACTAATCACAGAAACTCTGCAAGAAGGTTACACATGGAATACATATAACTAATGAAGTAATGTAAGACTATCATTGATGCTAATAATCTGAAGATAAAGGGAAATGGCATGCTGTATTTGTTTCATAGAAAAATATTTCTAATTACTTCATTTTGAAAAACTTGTGTACATTTTCTGTCAGTTGAAAGAAACTGGCTACATTTCTGTGCTTTGGTTCTTCAAAATCCCCTGTCCAGCTGTCTGGAAGAGAAATTAAAATATTACCAAAGCTTTGTATTTTGAAGATGCAAAAATGGAATAGAAAAATGGGACTTTTCTCCTTAGTTTTTCTCAGTTTAGATTTTCTGTGCTCAGACAAGATCAGATTGTGTTAAAAGGAAGAGCGTCTAGCTCAATACTCTAGCCAAGTAATTTTTTTCTTTTAAATCCCATGTGTTTGGGTGGATGATGGTTTGTCTGTGCTTGCTTTTGACAAACTTTGCAAATGGTCAGAAATTCTTGGTTGTCAGTAGTGCAGGCAATATACAGTGTCACATTAGATGAGATCCACAGTGTGGTGGGTTTTTTTCCAGGGCAGATGTAGCTGTACAATAGTACAATATTAGCTGTATATATTACTGCAAAAATTTGCAGGAATCTTTTCCCATGTGTTTTCTAGGTCCAAACATTACTGGAATTTATGATGACATTGGCATGTATTGTTTATGGACACTGGGGGGAAGTGAGAGACAGGTGGGAAAAAGCCTGACGCCTACCTGTTTTGTTCTTGCTGTTCTAGTGACATTAATAAGGTGCCCAGGTATTGACAATTAAACGTTAAAAGGAGCTGATGAAAAGTGTCTTTCAATTTCTCTGTGAAACTTCTTAATAATGGCAATTCTATGACACTTCTTTATAACAGTTATAAAAAACTGAGATGTTTGATCCATCCTTTTTCTGTTGTTTTTCTCTCTCCTGTTACTATAGTCTGGCTTTGTAAATTAGAAATTGATTCATGGCATATATTGTATAAGTAATTGAATCCTAAGAATTTTTTTCTTTCCCAAATTAAAATAATTTGTGGAAGAAAGATAGCATAAAGGTAATATCTGATTTCACACTCTCCTACTGAGTAGCAGCAGTTATTTTTCTTTATTTTGTATTCATTTTACAGAGTATTATGGCTATCCAGGTTATCAATACAGAACGCCAAGGAGCTATTATGATTATACAGGTGGGCTTACTGAAGACGAACAGCTTGAAAGGGCAGTGCAGAACAGTCTTAATGAAAGAGGTAGAAATTTTATTGCATTTTATATTTTAAGTTGTGATTCATACTGGGGGGGGTGGGGGGGAGGAGGATGTATTGCTCATTATTTATTTTCAGTATTTTGGGCATATCTTCAGAAACAGAGGAAAGTTTCCTGGTAGAATTTTCAGAGAATGCAGTGCGAGGATGTGGTATCATTCTCTTAGTGTAATCCCATTTATTCATAAATGCTTACTTTTGATTACCTTGCTACTACTATAGTAAAAGAAATGCTTTTATAACAAAAAACCCTTAAGTAAACTAAGTTGCTGTGCCAAAAAATCTTCCAATACTCTAAAAAGTAGTATGAAGTGTTATAATAGAAGAATTGATTTTGCCAATATTTAAACTTTGTCTGTGTGTATATTTTTGCTTTTTATACAAATTTAATTGACAAGCAATGTACTGATTTCTTACTCTTCACACTGTCCTTTTCTACCTTAAAGGAAGTTTATATTCTAGCTAGCTGAAAGACAAAAAAAAAAAAAAAAAAAGATAGAAATGTTTAGAAAGAAAAATGGAGTTTGTTTTTAACTGAAACTTATAAGTTAAATGGGTATAAAATACATTTGTTAGGATATATTTTATCTTTTTATAATGCAAGTGAAATCAAGAAGGAAAGAATACTTTGTAGAATCTCTTTCTCAGCTTTCCCTCAAGACTTGAGGGAAAATCTGTTTAATAGGAATGACAGCACATTATTAGAGCATCATGTGTAAAATCTACATCCAAAAGTTATGCAACGTTTTTATATTGAAGTGATAAAATAAAGGGCAGAATTGAGCATAGTATTTGTTGTCTGGTATTGAGATAGTTTTTCATATCAAACATTGCTTCCTCTTTAATTTGTTGCATGTCAATATGGATTCTTTTGGGAATTCAGCCAAAGGCTTTAGGTGCTCCTTAACTTAAATCTGAAAGATTTCTTTTAAATTTGATAAAGCTGTAACATTTAATCTTAACAAAAATAATAACCTGGCTGAATATCTTATCAATGTAATTTTCCTTTTTCATAATCTCGGTATTCTATCTTCCTGGGTGCAAGGAAGCATTCGTTAGGAAAAAGATATAGAAGCCTCTACTTGTAACTGCAGCCCTTAAAATGCAGAGCACCATTCATAAATCTCTGCTCAGAAAATTAATTTATACCACTGTGTTATGGCTATCAGAGAAATACCAGGCAAAATATGAAAATGAATATCTTGACAAATCATCATCACTTTTACTTTCACACCTTCTGTGATCCTGGTTTTTATTACGAAGAACATGTCATGTTATCTGGAAGATGGTTTTAAAAAGGCAGCAGATGAAGCAAGATTGTGATAGGAAAAGGCTTTTCCAGTTTGAAAAAATCATTAACATATTTTTTAAAGTAAATACAGCTTTTTGCTTTATTAAGTTTGCATCTATTGTGAGAGTTGCCTAGGAGGCAGAAGTGCAGACTTTTAGTGAAATTAAGGGGGTTTAAGTGATTTTTTTTTTCTAGCTATCTTCATTTTTGTGTTCACCTTTATTCTTTAAGCATAGTTCTGTCTAACTGTCCCTCAACATTGTGAAGCTAGAAACTCTAAAAAAAAAAACCCCCACATTTTCTACAGCAAGATTATTACTGTAATATATTTGTTTTAGAAATTATTGAAATCTGAGCAGTCCCATTTCAATCAAACTGTACTGAAAAACTTAGAAGATAGTGAGAATCTTAGCTTTCAAGTAAATCAATAAAATAGCATTTAGTCCCTCTGTTTGTCAGCAGAAGATGGTGAATTAGTTACTGTTCATGCTGTCTTAGGAATTTTTAAAAATTAACAAAGTCATATCAATATGTTGTACTATGTAAGTACTAGATTTTGGGAAGGAATGGGTCTAAAATGAGCTTTATTGTAAAGGATGCTTTTTATTTTACTGTCGTTTTTACATGACATTTTACATCATTTTTAACATTGAGTTTGAGAAAGAAATCCTTCAAAGCTTTTAATATTAAGCATTTTGAAATGTTATCTGCAAGAATGAGTCATGTTTGTGGTTTTTTAAAACTATCAAGGAAACAGAATACATATGTTAAATAACAGTTATGATAATATAAATAACTAGATAGTATACACCTTAAAGGCTTTCATGTATCAGCGTGGAACACCTGCAGCTTTCATTTGTAGCCTTAAATAATCTATATCACTATAGGTAAGTAAGTATTTTTTCCCTGCTTGTTGTTTTTGGACAAAGCTAAGTTTTCAACTGAAAGAGGGAATATATTCTTATTTGGAGAATGCCCTTTGATGAAACATGAGATAGAATTTAAATAGCATCTCTAAGTATATCTCACTGGTAGATAAGTGTGGCATACCAAGTCACATTTTTAACTTCAATTTGAGACGGCAGCATTTCTTAAGACTATAATAGTGTCTGTTTTCAGTGCTAGTTGTAGTTTTCAAGCCTCACAGATAAGTGAATTGGGAAAATGTATCATTGTATATTGTTTCCAATATAGTTTGGTGTGATCAAATATATATAGATGATGTTTTCAGTGGTTTCACAGGAGTGCTTTAATTTTTGCACCTCTTTCTCCTACCTGCTGGAGCACTTTAGTTTGGAAAAGCAAGACTTTAGAGCTGAACTCTTAAAATATTTCCTTAAACAAGCTGCTTAAAGGTTAAGCTTGCCTATAGGCAGATGCCTTATTTCACAAAGAAAGTAATATAGAGCATGTAATTGATCATACCTGTTTTAGTGATGCAAGATGAGATGAAATTTACTGTGCTAATGAGCAATTAGGATATTCTTCCCTGTCAGTTAGTTTGAAAAAATAATTAGCTTGAATGAGCATTGTCCTTTGAACGTGATATGTTTTTCCCTAAAGCATGACATTCACAGTTGCTTGCAATTACGTGGATGATGAAACAGGTACTTAACATGACTAAAAATTACATAAAATAATTTGAAATAGATAGCTAAATGGATGTAAAAACAGGTACCACTCTCTTTCCTTATTAATATTTTTTTTTCCCCAGCTATGACATTTAAACCATCACAGTTGCTCTGTAGCTTGGACAAAAAAGTATTGCAGTAATTTCAATTGATTGCCCCTCCAGTTGGACATACGCATTTATTAGGGTTTTTAGGCCACAAAATGTACCATTACAGATTTGGAATATTGCAATTCTTATAAATTACTGCATTAGTATCCTACTAAGCTATTAAAAGAATTAGTGGCATAGTACAGAATTTCCTGGTATCAGTTGTCCACAACTGAAAACTAATTTGTATTACGACGTGCATCGAATTTAAGCTCAGTAGTTACTCTTCTATAATCCTGTACATGGGTTATCTAAACCCACCATAAAGGTACTGCATTTCTGCTTATTCTACATTCAGGCATTCCTGAACTGCAATTCTATTTTTATTCTAGAACCTGAAAGTTTCTTAATAATAATAATAATAATAATAATAATTAGTATCTAATGCAACAAAATAAATTGCTAGGCTTGTTTATGGGATTTATGTAGGAGCCAGAGCAGGAAGGACTTTGTCCTGGTTTCGGCTGGGATAGAGTTAATTTTCTTCCTAGTAGTTGGTATAGTGCTGTGTTTTGGATTTTAGTATGAGAATAATATTGATAACACACTGATGTTGTAGTTGTTGCTAAGCAGTGCTTACACTACTCAAGGTCTTTTCAGCTTCCCATGCTCTGCTGGGGGCACAAGAAGCTGGGAGCGCAGCCAGGATAGTTGATCCAAACTGGCCAAAGGGCTATTCCATACCATATGACGTCATGCTCAGTATAGAAACTGGGGGGAGTTGGCCCGGGGGGTAGCAGACACTGCTCAGGAACTGGCAGGGCATCAGTTGGTGGGTGGTGAGCAGTTGTATCACTCGTTTTTTTTCCTGGGTTTTGTTCCTCCCTCGCTCTGTTGTTGTTTTCCTTCTCATTACAATTTATTATTATTATTGTTCCAATTATTAAACTGTTCTTATCTCAACCCACAAGTTTTCTTACTTTTGCTCTTCCAATTCTCTCCCCCATCCCACTGGGGGGGGAGGGTGAGCGAGCAGCTGTGTGGGGCTTAGTTGCTGACTGGGGCTAAACCACAACAATTTATGTAGCATCAGTTTTAAGACTGTCAAACTGTCATAATGATTTAGGTCTGTTTACTAAAAGGAACTGTTATTTATATTCTTTCCATTCCCAGTTTTAGGTAGGTTGTTGTCTCAAACAAGAATCAGTTTAAAGAGCATTAATTTTTTTTCTCCGAAGTTGTTTGGTTTTTTCATTCTTATTCTCATAATTCTGTATTGGTTACAAATTGCAATAATTCTTCCTTTAGCTAAGTCAGGAAAATAATTTTGGATTTAAAAAAATCATAGCCTTTGATATTTAAACTATATGGTTTTACTATGAAGTTAGAATATATGGCTGCCATTTTTGTTTATGTTGTGGTTTAGCCCCAGCCAGCAACTAAGCACCACACAGCTGCTCACTCATTCCCCCCCAGTGGGATGGGGGAGAGAATTGGAAGAGTAAAAGTGAGAAAACTCATGGGTTGAGGTAAGAACAGTTTAATAAGTAAAGCAAAAGCCCCGCACACAAGCAAAGCAAAACAAGGAATTAATTCACTACTTCCCACGGGCAGGCAGGTGTTCAGCCATCTCCAGGAAAGCAGGGCTCCATCACGCGTAACGGTTACTTGGGAAGACACCATCACTCCAAACATCACCCCCTTCCTTCTTCTTCCCCAGCTTTATATGCTGAGCATGACGTCATATGGTATGGAATAGCCCTTTGGTCAGTTTGGATCAACTATCCTGGCTGTGTCCCTGCGCAGCTTCTTCTGCACCTGGCAGAGCATGGGAAGCTGAAAAGTCCTTGACTAGTGCAGCAACAACTAAAACATCTCTGTATTATCAACACTGTTTTCAGCACAAATCCAAAACATAGCCCCATACTAGCCACTATAAAGAAAATTAACTCTATCTCAGCTGAAACCAGGACAATTTAATACTAGTATTAGCAGCTGTCCTTAATGTAACCCCAGTATACCGTATCTCTTATCTATTGTTTACTTGCTATTCTGCTCAGAAGAAATATCTCGATTAGTGTGGGATGTGGATTTGGATTTTTGTTGTGGTGGGTGTTGGGATTTTTTGTGAGTTGAACTTCTAAGTGTCCGTCTTTCAAGCTCAATAATGTTAAGAATCCCGTGCAAGCTCATTTCTCTGCACAAAGGAATTTTCCTCTTTTTTTTTTTTTTTGAGACTACGTTCTTTAAACATGTAGGTGATAGTCTTTATAGTTTGTGATTAAAGAGAAATACCTATAAGTATACATATATAGATATTCCTCTTATATTTTATAGTGAAACTGTCTATATATGCATTTCTTTAATTCTAATTTAAAGCAAAACAAAAAAAACCCCAACCCATCCACTCAAAGTTTTTAGATGGCCAAATATGGGCTAATCATAGGTATATTTGCAGTGTAGTTAGGAAATATCTAGGCATCTGGCTTACCTATTATCTGAATTTTCAAGGGTTCCCGTTTCTGTTTTCTTCTACTGAGACTGGGCTTTTTATTAGTAGTCTGTGAAATTTGCCAAATCCATGGAACATTGTAATAAGAATGAAACTGATGTGATAAGACTATAGAGAAATGCTATATAATTCAACTTATTTTCCAGTCAGTGTTATCTTTCCCTTCTGCAATTGTAGGAATGCCAGTCATTGCATTTGACTATGATGGTTTTCTGGAGAAATGTCTTAAAATAGATTATATTAAAATGTGCAGTGCATGATATCAGATTAAAACACATTTCATAAAGTCATATGCTAGGACTTGCATCTGATTCTTGAAGTCCAACTTTTTTCGAACTTTTTTTTTTTTTAAATTCAGAATATGTATGATCTCAAGGTACCCAGCAACACTTTTTGGAAAAAAAGCTCTCCCCCTCGAGTAGAGCTCTTTTTCTAAATATCTCTCTAAAACTGCAACCATGCTCTATGATCCGGATCACAGCACTTTCTTCAGGCAAATTTCCAGGAAATTAAATCAGTAAATTTTTATCATTTCCACACAGAAAGTTTTGGTGTATGCTCAGTGTAAGTAGCAGACCGCTTGCAACAAGAAGCAGAGCAAGAATTCTATTATAAATGTTTAATGAATGTATAGCAATATTCTTCCATCTGTCTCTTCGTAAAAATAGTGGTTGATGTAGGATAAAGCATGTTTACTGAAGATTAGAACCAAAAAAGTCCTTATTCTCTTGATAATGGCGGTAAAAGTTCACCAGACAGGTAAGACAAAGCACCACTAAGCCTTTCACCACAGGCTTATCTTTTAAAATTAGAACCACAACCAATTAGCACCTATGAAATACTGTGGTGTAAAGAATAGTTCTGTAAAGCAGTGAAATCATTCTATTGGAAAACCTCCATTTACACAGGCAAACAGGTTAGGTTAAGACAGCTGAAGCAGTTACTGCCCTTTTTTATCTAAACTGGTGTTCATTTAACTTTGCCTAAAAAATATTGGACTAGATGAAAAATATTGGACTGAAAATTCAGAGCTCAGGAGCATCTTTGTTCATAGTTCAACTATTTCTGCTTCAGTGGCAGTGCAGTAGGGGAAGTTAGATGGGATGGACAACTAGAATTGGCAACTCCTTCAAATTCAGGTCTCATGTACTTGTATGTCAACAAGCTGTATTTTTTTGTCTAGATTAGAGGTCTTAAATAAAAAATGTGGTCTAGTTAATTCCTTCTGAAATGTTACAGTACATGTAATAGTAGTTGTTTTAAGCTTTGTACACACTTGACCTTTAAAGATACCGCTATTTATCTTTAAATAGTGCATAAATATTTTGGAAATACTGGGTTTAGACTTGTCTCCTTTAGCCTTTGTGCTTAAAAAAATGAATGCACTCATGTCTTACATTTTGAGTATTTTGGTGGGTGTTGTTTTTTTTTTTTTTACTTTTAAAGCAATGTTAACTTGGTTCAGATACTAAAGCGCAGGTAATAATTTAGGACCAATTGTGCTTGGTTCAAGGGACATAGGGGTACTTGATACAGTTTTGTTCAATGTTGATAGTGTGTTCAAGATTTTAAATTGTGTAAAGAATTCCATAGAATTAGCATAACTGGGGAAATTAGTTTCTCCTTTATTTCCACTGTCTCTTCCTCTTGTCCTCAGTGCTACACATTTTTCTTCATTTCTCCTGTCTTTAGGATTATTATAATTATTATTATTATTATATGTGAATCCATGCAGACAATTTGGCAGTCTTCTAGGAGAGGCACGATTTCCTTTCAGGAGTAGTGTGTAGAGAGCATTCCTTCAGATGTCTGGAGTAAAATGTACTAAGAGAATGCTTTTGATGGACAAATCAACACTAGAAGATGTGCAAACTGCTACTATGGTCTTTAGTAGTTTGGTTTTTTGCCTTTTCTACTTCCCTTCTTGCCCATTATTCAGGAGTTCTGTGTGCATCCTTTTTCTCTTGTCTTTGAAACACTTCTACATACAGAGTAAAACTAGTTCAACAGCTTATTAGTAAACTGGAAGAGCTGAAATGTGTCCTGTTAAAATAATCATTAACAGAAACTAGGTTTTGATCCAAAGTACCAAACAAAGTTGATAAAAGTGGGTTACGCAAATAAATGAGATTGTGTTCCCCATTTCTCTCATCTGTCTTACCTGAAAAAGTTCTGTCCATTGTTGCATACAATATTGCCTAAGGTTTTGGGCTTGCTTGGATGCAGCATTCCTGAGTTGTATGTATAGGGATAAAAAGACAGACACTATTAATTTGAAAGTAGGGCTTCATTCCACGTGACTGATAATGTGTTTGCACTTATCATTAATGTGAAAAAGTACGAAAATACAAAATATTGAAGCATTGTGACACTAGTACACTGAGAATAGTTTAGAACATAATTTCAGATTGTTTGACATCCTAATGCATCATGCCTTTCCAGGCTATTTTGCTCTCTGTTTTGTCCTGGTATTGTTTGCTTCTCTCTAATTTGCCCTGGATTATAGCACTGTGCTGAGATTACTATATTCAGTATTTAACATTCTGGAGGTGATGGCTCTCTTTTGCAATGCAGCACATCTTTCCTTCTTTCCATCAAATGCTTGGTACTCTGTTGGGTATTTTTGGAAACACTGTCTGAAGGGTTAACTTCCTTTGGTCTTCAGGCAACAAGTTGACAGTGACATAGTTGTTCTTAGGTTCTGATTATTGCTACAAAAGATTTTGAGAGAAGAATTTCAATAATGATTAATTTTGTTTGCATTAAAAAAATATAGTACTGACACAAAGTATTATTCAGATTTTCATGCTAAAATGTATACAGAATGTTGATTATTTTTTTCTGTGACTTCCTAAATATGCAGACATTTTTGAAGGTACTGCCAATGCAGCTTTCTCTTGGATGGTTTCCTTCTTGTAAACGTTTCAACTGCCAAAGAAAATTAAAATAGGAAGAAAACACTTTGTTAAAGAAATAGTTAAATCTTTGACTGTAGCTAGAGATGTTTTTCTTACATTCACACTACATCTATTATAAAAGCATGGTTTGCATGTGGAGGTAGAGGCTGTTCTTGGTGTTTTGATCCAAGACTCAGTGATACAAACGGGACTGTCTTTCACTGACTTCAAAGTCTTTTCACTGACTTCAGTGGTCTCCGGATATTTTTTTTTTCCCTTCAGTAACTTCAACTTTTTCTTAAAGGAACAAATGTTGTTCCTTTCACAGTGGGTTTGGCAAGGTCACCTTGCTGGAGAACAGGCAGTTCTGCTTAACAGCTGTGGGCATAATTAGAAGAAGCTGTGTGTGGGCTACATAAAAGCACTCTTCCACTTTGGAGAAAGTGGTAGTTGCTGCGGAGTGGCTCCAGTCTGCATTGGTGTCTACATCCATCCATCTGGGTTTCTTAGTCTTGGCATTGGGAAATGGATATTGTTCAGAGTTTCTTTGTTTTTGTGCGTCTTTGTTAGGCAAGCAGAAATGCAGTAAAGGAAAAACAAAGTGTGTTTTTTCCAAATGTGATTTTATATATACTAATATTCTTATGAATGTTAGCAAACTTAGTCTGGGGATGCTTTTAGTGGTAAACTAAGGTCAGTGAATATTCCTAATCTTGGATTTACCCATGATTCACTATTTTAACTCTTGTTGTTTTATCATTGGATTAATTCTGTAGACTGGGTGTAGTTTACATTTTGTTCATTGGGATTATCTTAAAAATGATGTTCTGAACCTTTTTCTGATATTTGACTGAATAAATTAGTCATTTCTAGTAGTTTCAAGAAAACTATATATCTTCATATTATGTCTTGTTGGCCAGCGTCGTGGCTGCATCCTTGTGGTCCTAAGGCCAACTGCGTTCTGTTTTGCTTCTCTTCTATACTTCTTGTTTTCTATCTGGAGTCTCTAGCTTGCATTTAAAAACAAATCTGTAATTATTTTGAGCATTACATAGATTACCTGCTGTTGTCAGTCTGCAGCAGTAGGTTTTAGGATTATGCTCAAGAGGAACATAGGGGACAATTTTGTCTTTCATATTCAATCTAATACGACTGTGCAATCTTGTAGACAGACATGAGCCAGCTCAGCTTGCCCTGAAAGCTGGTTGGACATGAGCCAGCTCTGATCAAAAAGTCTTAGTTTCATTAGCTCAAGAAGTTTTGCTAATGCAGTTAGTTATATTTAGCAACCTTAAGTACAGACAGGTATGATCCTTTCTGCAAAAGGTTCATGAGATATTACAGCCTCAGTTAGGTATTTCAGATATGGTTCACAGTTGGAGCATTGCAAGGTGGTAGTGAATGTCTGCACTTGTTAAGTCTTTCAGTGACTTGGCAGAGGATGTGTAGTACCACTTGTATCCTGTACTACTTGAAAAGGTGTGGCTAGCACCTAGGTTTGATGAACCTGAAATACTTTAAATCTAGCTTTGAGTGAGTTTCAAAGAGGGAAAAATGGTGATTCAGATCAGCATAACTTGGTACTTTTTGTCTTTATTCATTCAAGTAATTATACAGCTTAAACGTTTTAGTTTTTTAACACATTGCTATGACTGATGATACTATAAAGGATTAATAATGCATGTATTTAGTACTTTTTTAATCAACTTCATGTGAAGCAACATTTGGATGAAAATTAGAATTTGGTTGAAAAAAATAAATACCCAGTTAGGTTTCTGGATACCTTTAACAACAGTTTTAAATGGAAAAACAAAGCCCATTTGCCTTACTTAATAAAGGGATTACAGTTTGTCATTAAATAATTTGCCAAAATTATTTCTGATCCTTATGGTATTCATGACTTTGGAGCTACTAAGACTCATTAGGTAGCACTTTTTACTTTTTCAGTTATTTGAAGATGAATATAAAAAGATTTCCTTTTCATTTTCCACTTTATTTCTTTAGATGAACAAGTTAAAAACTGAATAAACTGAACTGTAAAATCTCTTACATAGCATGAGCTCAACAGGAAATTTTGGATATGTTAAAGCAGAAGCTGTTGTCAGATTCTTATCTTAGGATCTGAGCAAGTGGTCTCCATAGTGCTCTGGTTATTTTAGTTCAAGTTTTTTTTTAATAGATGATAATACAGATCTTAACAAGTATTAATAATTTAAAATAGGCTCCGTAAAGAGGAAAGTATATTTAAGTTCTGGGTTTAAAAATTGTCATTTCTTAATGGCCCTTCTAACACCAAACCTCAAGGAAATAATACCAGTTTAGTTGTCTTGAGAAATTTGATCAAGAAAAAACAAGGGGAATAGTCAAATAAAAATACAAATTAATACATAAAATTGAAAGAGGAGGAGGGGTCAAAGTGGAAAATTGGCATAACTTCACAATGCAGTATACATTTCAGAGACATAAGAATTGGGAGGAAATGGACTTATACAAATTTCATGTCCTTGTTCATAATAAGTTCTGTTTATTTTGTTGGGATGATGCTCAGAGTACCATGACATCTCATGTAATGGCAGAATGGCCGAGGTCTTACAAAGAGATCTGGATAGACTAGAGAGCTGGGCAATTGCCAACTGTATGAAATTCAACAAGAGCAACTGCACCTGGGACAGGGTAATGCTGGGTATACATACAGACTGGGGGATGAGAGGCTGGAGAGCAGCCTTGTGGAAAGACATCTGGGGGTTTGGGTTGATGGCAAGTTGAATATGAGTCAACAGTGTGCCCTGGCAGCCAAAAGGGCCAACCGTGTCCTGGGGTGTATCAAACACGGTATAGCTAGCCGGTTGAGGGAGATGATTGTCCCACTCTACAGTGCACTGGTGTGGCCCCACCTCAAGTACTGTGTGCAGTTTTGGGTGCCTCAAATAGAAGAAGGACATCGAACTATTAGAGTGTGTCCAGAGGAGGGTGACCAAGATGGTGAAAGGCCTCAAGGGCAAGACTTAAGAGGATCGGCTGAGGTCACTTGGTTTGTTCAGCTTGGAGAAGAGAAGGCTGAGGGGCAGTCTACATCTTCTTCAAGGCAGGCAGCGGAGGGGGCGGTGCTGATCTCCTCTCTCTGGAAACCAGTGATAGAACATGAGGAAATTGAATGAAGCTGTGTCAGGGGAAGTTCAGATTGGACATTAGGAAAAGGTTCTTCACTGAGAGGGTGGTTGGTCACTGGAACAGGCTGCCCAGGGAAGCGGTCGCAGCACCAAGCCTGTCAGAGTTCAAGGAGCATCTGGACAATGCTCTTAGTCATATGGTTTAGTTTCAGGTAGCCCTATGAGGAGCAGGGAGTTGGACTCGATGATCCTTATGGGTCCCTTCCAGCCTGAGATATTCTGTGAGGGTGCAGTAGACCAGGAAGGGGTAAACATGGTGTTCGTCTGGGATGACGAAAGGAGCCAAGGTTTTATGTAAGCCAGGTAGCTTAAATTTCCAGAAAAACATACTATAAAAGCCTGGAAAAGTTACAGGTAGGTAAGTAACAAGACTGTATGGATTTGCTATGACAGTTAGTCATAGAAAACTAGTCATAACAAACTAGTCTGAATAAAGAGATACAAGTTGTGTAACCATATGAGTTGGGCTGTGTGTGAAACTAGTGTGGCCTTTGCTGGTCTTGCACAGTATTCCAAAAATAAGCAATGGAAATACAGCATTGATTAAACTGTTAGGTGGGTGTAAAATTAACTAGAAAAGCATGTGTTGAAGTATGGATTATATGCAATGGTCTGCCCTGTGTGCAGTTCTACTTTTGTTTGTAATTTGGATGATGTAATGCAATGTAAGTACCTCCTGATACCAGTTCAGGAAGGCTGCAGAAACACTGGAACATGGATGAGAAGTAAGAGTTATCTTGGCAAATTGGAAGGCTGTCTCAACAAAGATGGAAGAAATGCTGTTTTCAAGTTCTGCATGCTGGTAGATACAACCAATGACGTAACATGGATGAACAACGTCATGTTATGTAACACTTGCCTCACTGTGCATCTGTGAATAGGCATGTTATCTGCAAACACATGCTTCTGTGCTGTTCAGTATTAGTAAGACCTTACATGTAGCACTGCCATCAAGTTTTTAGCACTTCTTTTGAAAAAGGATGGGAAGCGTCTGGAGAGTCAGAGGGGGAAAGCAGTAAGAATTAAGTGGGGATGTAGAAAACACAACTGAAAAGAACATATAGTATGAGATAGGAGGCAGAGGGCAGTTGGTCTGTAGAAGATACCTGATAATACACAAATCTTCAAATACATTAAAAGTAACTGCAGAGAGGAAGGGAATGTAAATTTATTACAATTTATAAAAGAAGAAATAAAGGTGTTATTTTATGAGTGGAAATTTAAGTTAGATGCTAATAATGGTAAGTAATGGAATAAATTGCCAAACAATTTTGTGGAACCTTCATCCTGCAAGGGTTTTGAGGTTAAACAGAGGTTTCTCATGAACGTGACAAAGGTAACTGCCTGTGCCATAGGGCATGAAGATGGACTAGATAATCATTTGAGGTTCTTTGTAGCTCTGGTTTCTATGGTTCTAGCAATAAACTATGCTTCATTTTACAATCATATCACTTTAAACTACAAATTATATATAGATTTAGCTAAAGAACTTGAAAGACCTGAGAACTTGGAAAAGAATTTTTAGAGGGTTTAATGACCAAGGAAGAAGAATACTATACAACAGTGCAAGGATATCTTCCTAGCAGCTAACCGCATTAAGCTGCAGAACAATCTCCGAGGGAATGAGGAGGATAGCAGCTAAAACCAGTTTAGTTGAACTGGTTTTAAAACCAGTTTTGTCAAGCTATAAAAAGAGGAACAGGGTGTGGGTTTCAGAAAAAAAGAGTAAGCCTCCTAGTGTGAGACTGTTATGTTATCTTTAGGCTCATTTTTTTACCAAGTCATCATGCACATTAGCAATATCAAACAAGGGACTTTTTATTAAAGTATTTAAAGTTAATCAAGGAAATGTAAGTATTTTTTTTTAACTATTGAGCAGGGGACCCTTGTGGTTAGGTTTTTTTCTGGTCTTGTTTTTAGGATCTAGAAAGGACCAGAACTTCCCTGTAGCTTTACAATTCAGAAGCATTGAACCAAGTGCTGGAACATCACACAAAAATATTTGCAAAGAATAGGCATGTTTTACACTGGTAAGGACATAACTTGTGAGTAACTTCATAATTGTAAGCAATGGTAGGGGTGATGAAATTTAATTTGCATTTATTCTTTCTTTTTGCCAGGAGAAACTTTCAGCCGTTTCAGTTCTATTTTGTGTAACTCCTTATCCTGTTTGTTTTGTTCTTGCTCTACCCCTTGTCTTAGATCTCATTTTTAGGGCTTTACGTCACTGTATTTTTGACAGTGTTCTTTACTTGATCTCTGCGACTGTGTAAATCTTGATCTGTGCAACTGTGTAAAAACAGTCCAGGAGAATAAAATACAGGTCATGTGAATAGCAAAATAAGTCATGTAAGTAATTTTATAAAGTAATGAATGTCTAAATATCACTTGGAGGATGGAATTGGAAAATATGTCTAAACACTAGTGAATATGCACTAAACAACTAAGGGAAGAAACTGCATAGAAAGGAGTATGGAATAACAGGAGGTCTCTGATTCTAGTTTTTCCATGAAGGATGTATTGCAGATGCTTGAAATTGATGAACATAAATTAAAGAAATAAGGAAAAGGATACCTTGCTATTTGCGGCTGAACAAAGACTTCTACTAGATTATGATAAATATACAGCCTACCTGAAACTATAACTGAAGTTATTCTTAGCTTTCTTCTTACTACTCTGAAGAGGAATAGATGTCTGTCTGTCTTAGCCTAAAGATAGGTTAAATAGCACGTCTATATAGGTCAAGGGTTTTTTTGAGTTGGTTAGCAAATCCCTTTCAATACTTGGGACTGAAAGATGTAGTTGATTTTATATATCAGCCATTTTAAGTTTAATAATGAGTTTAGCCTTGTTTAGGAGAATTAACATCTGGAGAATTACTAGATGGTTGGAAAATCCAGTGAGATTATTTTATGTCATCTCTCCTGTAGTATTTTCAGTATCTAGCTAAATGGTAGCCAGAGGTAGCTATAAAACTAACTCTCTTAATTCTTTTCTGAAGGGCATCCAGTCCAGCAGTGGTCTATATCCTCTTACTTCTGCATTGTAGTGTTGATTATTTGTTGCAAACACATGATCTGAGTGTGCAGTAAGCTTTTGGCTTATTCTGAGGCAGTGACTGATGGTCTTTACTCTAAAACTGTTACCAATGTGCTTTTAACAACTTTTGTTACTTTAATAAGAGTTTGTTATTTTGGTGATATGGATACAGCAAAGATGAGACTTTGAGGCATGATAAAAATAAAGTTTAAAATCGTCATGTATGAAGGGATTAAGATACCCATATTAACTCTTAGCCATCACTTCTCCTAACCAAAACAAATTATCAGACCTTTTGGAGGGAATGGTTTTGTGTATTTCTCAGTTTTATAATATCTTCTTTTAAAATGAGAGAGAGAGAGAGAGACTTTGTGTTCAAGATGGATCTCGCTTGCTCTTCTAACAATCCAGTTGTATCTGGACTCATTGTATGTTACTTTCCTTCTAGCTTCATTAGCCACAACTAATTTCCTGCTAATTTGATTTTTCATTTGTCAGCCGTTCCAAAGCACAACACAGAAACAGTAGTTAGACTTCAGTTTCTGTTCTTCACCAGTTTGTTATGTTCAAGTCTGTAGAGGAGGAATGTTGGCACCAGCACCAGGAAGAATAGTTTGCTTCATAGCATGACAAAATTCTTTCATACATTGACAGAAACTTAAAGGGCAGTGTTAGAAACAATAGCATAGGCTATTAAATGTGGTCTGCTTGGAGCTGAGTAGGAAAAAATTGGACAGTGATAAGTGCTAAAAGCCGAATCTGTCAGACTGTATAGCATGTCTGCATTTTGCAGAGGGAAGGAGATGAGAGAATAAAAGCAGATTTGCCATTTTATAGTTTTTTCAACTGTAGTTCCTGTCTGGCTTCTAGTGCTACATAAAACAGTGGAAAGGCTGCTGTGAGTGTTTTGTTTGCCCCAACTCTTTCTGGAAGCCTCCTTGTCCTTCTAAAGTATGAGAGGAGGAAAAATGATGTTGCATATGCACTGCCTTTCCTTAGGATTCTCTGTACAACTCAATAAATGAGAAGGTAGTTTGTTAAACTAACCTTAAGACTTGACTACTAAAATTGGCTGGAAGATATGAAAGGTATAATAGCAACACTGGGCATTTAACTCTAGCTTCTCCCTGCCCTCCAGTTTACTTCTTCCAATTAAAAAATATCTGGTTGATTATGCATGAAAAAATATATGTTTGGACGTTTATAAACTGAGAGAACTCCCATTTTCTCAAATAGAACACTTTAAACATTGGTATTTTGTATTAAAAAAGTCAGGTGTATACCACAGATGCAGCAATGTAGTACATTGTATGTAATCTGTAGCATGCCCAAGAGCAGTTTGTGAACTTTAATTATATCCTGGCATTATAACATAGTTAGCAGGGCTATACTATTTATGGAAGAAATACATTATATGAAACTGGTGTAAAGGAAAGCCAAGCAAGTGTTCTAAGTTGTTACAACATTTGATCATATATTTTCAAACCACTGTTGCTTAGTTGTATTGATAAATAAACTATAAATCTTTCTCACCTATTTTAACAATCTTGATCTGTTTCTTGAAGGAAGTCATTCTGGGACCTCCAAAGGACATAACAGCACATCTCTTGAGGAGGTCTGTACTGGAGGGTTCTGTCTGTGGTCATCTTCCCATACATTTTTTTATATTTCCATTCTCTTTATTTCAGGAAGAGAAAAGTAACCTTCTTTTTGGGACCCACAGGAAGGTTACCTAAGGGTAGAGAGACAGATGCTCTATACTGTCTGTATTTCCTAGAAGAAAGTTTTGAAGGGGCTGAACACACATCCTAGCTTTGGTGACTACGTAAGCTATCTTTAGACTCGAAACAGTTCCTAGAAAAAAGATTGGAAGAGCTTGCCAGATCTGTGAGCTCTTAGGCCCATGAATACAGCATTTCTCTTACTCCTTTGACAATGACATAGGTACAGATGCTGACAATCTGTTTCTGTAATCAAATGACATGATAATACAGAAGATGCAGTGAAGCAACTAAGTTGTATAAAATGGCGATGTCTACAGGAGATGATCCTAACAGTCCTGCATTTGTGAGGACCTAAGCTGACAGCCTTCGAGTGAGCAATTTGTTGGTTGCAGAGAACATTGTTTCAAGAAAAAGAAGAGAAAATCCCACAATGAGTTTGCTATGAACTATGATATTATACCTGAACCTCGGCTCTGCTAAGTGTAGACTTCCTGTCTTTCACATCTTTCAAAGGCTGGGAGAATCAAAGCCAAGATTATCTTTGTGTATGCTTGGACACTAAATGATTATATCTGTGGCACCTGTTAAGGGCTCTCCTCTTGGCACAGGCCAGTCTTTTCATCCAGATCAGGGCTCTCTACGTTTTGGTTAGCTGTATGCTCCTCACTGTGTTGAAAAGAGATTGTCATTTGTCTGTGATTATCTTCTACAACAAAGCGCCTACAAAAGTAAGAGTTTTTTGGAAATGAGAAGTGTTTGTTCTTTGTATGGGTACGTAAGTGTTTGTACAGTTTGTTTTTTGTATGGGTACCACATTCACCAGTGCCAGGGCAGATAGTGATACTGAAAATTGTAAGCTATTCAGCTGAAATATTCTAGATAGTTCTTTAACACAACTAAAGCTAGCATGAAAAAGAAATACAGACGTGCTGCATTGTAATACCATTGCTGCTTATTTGCTACACTCACCTTCTTTTATCTAGCAGCATCAGTGTTTATCAAGGACCTAATTGCATGTTTCTACCAGTCAGAATTCCACAGTTTGGTAGCTTGATAAATTCTTCCTGAAGCTTACAGAAACTCTTGCAAATCCTATTACCTAACCTAAAACTAAGGCCATTACTTCAGAGAGGAGGAAAAATCAAGTGTGTTTGATGTAACACTTCTGTGGCTTGTACTACAAGCAGAACTAAAACCCCACGTGGAGATTTTGTCTGTTTGGCTCACCCTGTAAGATGACTGGTTGATTTTTCTTCCTTATGCCGAATTTCATGCAGAGGAGCAGAAAATGCACACTTCACACACATTCTACAGGTATTATTATTACACTGACAGGATGGCATGTTTCAAATTGTCCTTACATCTGATCTCGATGGTTAGAGGGCAGTGTATAGGTGAAGACTAAATGGATGGGTCATTTGCATTGCCAGCTGGCTGCATAAGTTTTGCTTTGCTGTCGAACAAGGCTTGCTGTGCCACAGCCACATCAATCTCTGGTGTTTCTGTGAAATCTATATGCTGCTTTGTGGAGTGGTCTGCTTGCATTTGCAGTGGGTTTGGCTGGAGGTTCACATGTCATATTCAGAAGAGCAGTTCTGAATTATCTGTTAGACTGAGGTAGTTAGAAGTTCTAATTCCAATGATGTTGAGTATGTCCTTCCACCTGTGTGCTTTCTTTGGGAAACAGGAGTTGTCTTTGGTTTGGGGTTTTGGTTTTTGGTTTGGTTTTTTTGGTTGGTTTTTTTTTGCTATTTCCACTGAAATATTCTAAGTGGTGAATTGTTGTCACTAACAATGTTAGTTTTTTCACCTCCTCCTGTGTGCTCTTCTAGATCATGCATTTGGTAACTGTATTTTAGTATTTGAAGTGCTGAGAATGTGGAAGAAGATCTGGGGAAGATCTGAGCTGATCACTGTTACAGTGAAAAGCTTCAAAGAGTGTGTTGTGCATGTCCAAGGGAGACAGCGTTATATTGCAGATGCACAAAATGAGAAAAACACTAGACATGTTATTGATAACAAGATAGGCAAAATTTAGAGGTTTCTTGCATAGAAGATAGCTGTGTTAGCTGTTCAGCTTCAGGGTTAAGATGTTGGTTATGCAGTTGGTCTTGTCAGGACAGACATTCTGCTGCAAAGCACCGTACACAATAGCAAGTTAAGTTCTGAATTTAGGACTGGTTTAGTAAAGAAAAAAGTATATATTGTATTCCAGTGGCTTTCACTTTGCTTTCCTTTTGATGAAACCTGATGTGACAGAGAAAGTGCTAGATTGGTGGCAAATAATCCCTGGTTTCAAACCAGCCAGACAATAAACAGCTCTATAATATTCAGTGCAGCAGCTTCTCTAGAGCCCATCTGTTTCAAAATAACCCTAATTCCGCTTACAAGGCGGAATGCTTTGTTGGCTGGAGTTTGTCCTAATTTCCGTGGCGGCCTACGTGGCTCCGGTGCCATCTGCTGGGTGAGCGAGCAATGTCCCCAGGCCCCGCAGGAGCACCCTCCTCACTGAAATGCAGTGCAAGGGTCTAAGATCTCATTAGTTAACCACTTTCTTGCTTGCTAGTGGAGTCTTATGTGCACGATTAAAAGTGTGAATTTAATATTGCAAGCTAATATGTGCCCTCTCTCCTTTTGTTTCGTTTCTTGAAGGAGGAGAGAAACGGTGGCCCAGCTGCAGCTGTCATCTTGGGCATCCTTTACTAAAACCTATGGATCTCCATGGGTTATAAGTTGTATTATTTGACAATTAAATTGCTCCTCGAGCATCTCTGAATTGCTTAAAACAATTCAGCATGTAATACTCTCAAGCTTCTTTGCTTTTCACTACAAGATGATTAGATCTTACAAAATGATGCTTCAAATGTGAAACTGTTTGGAAAAGATAAGTCTTAAGCCTAGACAGGATCAACTCATGCCTCCTTGCTGGCATCTCTTCTGTTTCTTTTTGTGACTAGAATTAGTTTCTGGTGGGTAGGGCACTTCTGGAGATTGACCATATTGGTGATTTGGTATAACGTGAGCTGTGAATGTCTACACTAGAAACTCCTGCTGTTTGTCCAGTAGTGATAGCTGCCTATGCTTTAACAGCCATAGCATATGGAAGAATAAAAAAAATCTTACATTTTGTGTTGTGATTATGCCTTATTTTTTTCAAATATATCATGCGATGGGTATAACAACAGAAGGCAACATTTTTTAATATTCAAGTTTTCATCAGTTTTGCCTTTTAACAAAATAAATGTGATTTAATTGAAGAATCAACAAGAATAATGATCTATTGCTCTCCTGATTGTCCTATAAAAGCACTCAGTGCGATAGTACTTAATTTGAAATAATCTTTTACTTGCAAATGACCTGTTACAAGTGAGGTGAACTATTCAGCATCAGTTCAGTGATGAAATGGAAGTTCAGGGTTTACTTCATAAATGTCTCAAATATTAATCCAAAAGGCACGCTGAAACATTTATTAAGTTTCCTTCTACTATCATAAAGACTCTAAGGAAGTTTTGGGCATTATCAGCTGTTGTAAGTTAGTAGTGCCCAGAATTACATGAGAACAGAACTGAAATATATGTGTATTGTAGAGTTAAGTCTTTCATTTGAAATACTGGTATCCAGTAAGACAGTCTTAACTCCTTGAATTTATTGTTGGTTTTGTTATGTGCTGTCTCTGTGTAGAATTTAGAATATATTTTCTTGTTCTAAAACAGAAATACCATTCAATGAGATCTTTATAGGCAATGAGTATCTGCTGTATCAGAATTTCAGGAATTTCAGAATTGAGAGAGTTGGTTGTTTGTGATCTGTTAACCATAAAAATTAAAGCAGGTAATAGAACTTAAGATATAAAACGAGTTTTTCTTAGGAATCAGAAGAACCAATATCAGGTGCAGAATTTTCAGTGCAAAGTCTCCAATATCCAATAATGTATGGCTAATAGTCTCATATAAAGATTTTTTTTTTCTTTCTGCCTTAGCAGATTGGGCAGTTGCATCTTTAAAATGACTGTGGTGAACATGCCAGTATTTTGTTTCCAAAACTTGGAACTTGACTGGAACCAAGAGAGTATGATAAACTCTCTAGTTTCTTGAGGGAATCCCCTGGTTAATTATATCTTTTGACTTGGGAAGACTTGTGCTCAATAGTTCTTATTTTTCTGTATTGTTTAGATCCAAGAAAAAGGGTGCAAATTTGAGTAACAATCTACAAATGTGTGTTGGGTTTTTTAACTAGTAAAAATGGTCTCATGGGTCAGCGTAAAGTGTTCTACAGTTTTCTTTCCAAAATTGTTGTTATGGTTACTATACAAGCAGTTCTTCTTGTAAATCTTGATGTAGATCAGGTGCTGAAGGAATTTTCAGGTGCTGAAGGTCCTTTTCCATTTATTCACCCCAGATATTACATACCATTAAAAAAAATTAAGAATCACAATGATTTTTCTCATAATTTTTTTTGCCATGACAACATAAACATAATTGAGAATGTTATAATGAATTCCATGTTGTTTAACAATTTCTTTACTTACTCATAGATGATGAATAAGATAAATACATATATACTCATTTCTGTTCCAGTATGTGTCTACAATTGATAAATGTTGACTTTAAAAGATTCATTGAGCTTTCTCAGGCCTTTTAACTTTTTTGTCTAGACATATTTCTGCACTATCATGAAAGGATCTGATGTCTGCTGATCACCTTGCTTTATGCCTTCCAATTTGAAGCTCTTGGGTTCTTTAATTTCTAAATGAATGTTCATTGGGTTACAAAATATTGTAAGCCAGTGTGTTTTCTCAGCTTGTGGTCAGCAGGACACAGTAAAGCAACTATGTGTTTTTTCTTTTCAAACAAACCTTCTTGTATAAGAAACAAAGTAAAATGAGGGAAAATAAATGTAGTAAATGAACATTCAGTTCAGCTTAATATATTTTTGTTAATGAAAACCATTCTGCCCATGCTGCAGATTATATTAACTATTTTTTTTTTTAGACAAGGAGATTGCTCTTGGACTTAAAAAAAGTAAAATTGAGAAGCATTGTAGTTAACATTACCTGTGCCAAGCTCTATGACTTACAATATATGTTAGCTTTCTATAATATTTTGAACAATATTTGACAAATAATGATGTAGCATTTTCAGAGGCAGAGTAACAGCTTAAACATTTTTCAAATTTGTCTCTAGCAAGTTGAGACACGGGGACAAGCTGAAGATAAAATACTAACATATATATTAAATTCATTTCTTGTATGTTAATGTGAATTTGAAAAGTCCTTTTAAACAGTGCATCTCATTTTATAAACATTTATGTTAATATTGCTGCCTATCAGAGTTTGAGCAGCTATAGTTATCTCTGGAAGCCTTTTCCAAGAGTTTGACTTCTTGGCAAACACAAAAGGAAAATTATGAACATGTTCTAATATATTTTCACAAATTCATACATTTATAGGTGAATACTCTACACACTAAAATGCTTTTGTAATTGGATCAGAAACTAACAGAGCCTTTTCATAAGTTGGACTTCCTGACTTCATGTCATGTAAACAGGCCTTATGTGTTTGCTACAAACAATTTCTGATACAGGATACAGCTGTATTGGAAATTCATCTTGAAAATTAACATAATAGTACAATACTTGCTTTTGGTTTTCCATATTCACTTTTTCTAATTTAAATGAGATCCTGAGGCAAAAGTTTAAAAAATACTGAATGTTACCAAGGCTGTTGTGTTACCTTTGAAAGCTAATTTGCTTATCCTTAACACTGTACCTATGCTCAGAAGGCAGTCTCTCATTTTTGCTTCCCAGAGCCCTTCAGTTGAGGTGGTGTATAACCACAACCTTTTAATTGTTTCTTTGCTCTATGACTTAATGTGAATTCTGAAGAGTTGCTGGAATAGCCTGTTCTTGTCTTCTCTTGGGGTGCCAGGGCAGAGAACCTTCGGTCTTGGTGTGCTATCTCTGCGCAGATTACTTTGCTTACAGTTCTCTAGCGGAGCTGCCACGTGTAGTTCATTTCTGAAATTGCTTGCTGCCAACTAATGTTGGGAGTTGTATGTGCATCTGCTATGGGTCAGCACATGTTGGACTGCAATACTAACAGCAAAAACAAAAGCTTATTTTGCCAGAAGTAACTACTGAGGACATTTAAATAGTTTAACAATCTGGAGTTTACTGTATAAAGTAAGGGATTGTGAAAAATGTGAACTCCAGGTTAATACTTGTTAGATGTTTGGGTGTTCTCCTGGTTGTGGTTTGTTGGTTTGGTTTTTTGTGGTTTTGTGTGGTGGTTGTGTGTGTGTTTTTTTGGTGGTTGTGTGTTGTCTGGGGTTTTTTTTCAGTGTCTTTAGGAGCAGTTGCTGGAAGTTGTGATTGCCCTGAAATCATCGGAATTGGAAACATTCAACTCCCTGTTTCCTTTGTGTCATGATGCTTTGGATTAGAGGATGTATGTGCATTTTTCTCTCATTACAGAACAAAATAACAGTTGTTTTTCACTGTGTCTTGTAGATTTTGATGGAGCAACGTACAATAATGAGCGGCGACCCTATGGTTTTTGGTTTCCACCTGAGCAGCATTCAGAAGAGGAAATAAGAAGGCAAAGGCTTCATAGGTTTGAGAGAGAATGAAATTGGCAGGTGTTGATGTAAATTGTAAAGTGCTGTTCAGAGTTACCAAAATATTTGCAGAATTATTTGTAATATGCAGATTCATTTGTAATTTTCCAATTTTTTTACTACTAGTTGCGAAACTGCAGAGGATTTTGTGAGTTCAGGCTCAAAATTGGAACTTGCATAAAAAGTGTGAGCTAGGAATCAAAATGTGATTTTTGGCAGTCTGCATCTTAATGTACCTTAAATATGGAAGAAGACTTATGGTTTTACCAAACTGTCTTTTTTCTTAAGTTCTTTTGTGTAGCTTCAAGAATTCCTTGGCTTTTTGACTGCTGGTATTCTCAGACAACAAGTTTTCTTCATCCATCACCGATGAAAAAAACATTACTTTTTAAAATACAATTGTAAAACTATGCAATTTTTCCTTGCAAACTTGTCTCTGTTTATCTATGGTGACCAACTGTTTTTGGGATTGGCATGTGAAATGTCACTTGAAAAGACTGCTTTGATGACAACAGCTAGATCATGAGTTTAGGCTTAAGCTTTTCAGCAGTCTTGCAAACTGTGAAAAATAGTTGCAGCTATCCTTACCCTAAGGAATTACTTAATACAACCTTTAGTGTTGCAGTCTTCCTTAAAACATGCCATTTTATCTAGAGCTTGTATGTGATAAAAATGAGTTGTAACTACTTATTATTTCCTAAAGCCTTTCTTAATATTTATATTTTAAATAAAATGTTTCCCTTTAGAGTTGAAATAATTTGTTAGGAAAGGGAGGTGGATATGCCATACAAAGAATATTTAGTAACTTATACTTTTTCAAAGCATCTATTTCCCTTTTTAAGAAAGATTGGAAATTGTATCATGTATATGCTGTTCATGCAGCTTTAGAAATTCTACTATTTCTCTGTATGTATCTCATTTGATGTCCAGGAGCAGCAGTAAGAGTTGGCAGACTTGTGGAGATCTTGCCTAAATATAGACTACCTTAAATTCTTCAATTTCTAGCAAGAATTCCTCTGCCCAACTCTAGAGTAGTTGACAGGAGACCACAGAGCTCAGCTGTCACTTTGGACAGACCCTCCAGTCGCTGCTTGTCACACAGTGGCTGTCCTGCTTGTGGCACATCTGCCTATTCAGTAATGTTAACTAATGAACCTGAAGATTTTTTGTTCTAGTATCACTCAAGAATTACTCATTGCCCAGGCTTTTTTTTCCTCATAATAGCAGAAATTCTTCTGAAATTGGGGACGCTCCTCTGTAACTATTTTCAGTCCTGAAGAGGTGTGATTGCAGAAGAATAATTTGATTATTGGCCTTTGGCACAGAACGGTTGGAATCTCTTCAGCACTAATTTAGTAGAGCATTAGGATGAGCAATTTCGTGGTTTCTTTTCAGGTACATGTGATCACCAGTCTGTGCTTTATGAAGTCTACTTCTCTATGGAGTTATAGTTTGAATGTAAAAACATAGTGCTCTATTTTTCATACAGAAAAAAATCCTGAAACTAATTTTTTTACTATGCTCTTTAAATAAAGAGTACACCTTCTGGTTGGAATGAAGCTTTTGTTTGCTGAAAAATGCACAAACTGTTGTTACTTCTCTCCTGTGCCTTTCTCACTTTCACCATCCTTCTTATACCTATTGTTGATTTTTATGCCAAGCAGCAGCACAGTATTGTTATGCCAGGTATGTGGTTCAAGGTTCTGAGAGCCAAAAGACACGACTGCAATGTGACTTTGGATATACTCATTCATGTAGTGTAAGAACAGTCAGTATTATGCAAAGTGTTTTCTGACAGATTCTAAGACACTTAGTACATAAGGAATGCTAATTTTTGTTGTGTTCTTGGTCTTGGTTGTTTTTCTGTATATGCAGTAGCCATAGAATAAAATAGCAGATACTCTTAGCTAACTTTTCTATGCTCACTAAAAATAGGTATCAAAAAACTGCATACAGTTTGCATATTTTTCTCAGTGGGTAATATTAATATGTAAATGAGGAAGAAGTAGCATTGGTTCCTCAGACTAATCTTCTAATGCTTTGGTCAAAAGTTTCAGTGTAACTTAGTGTGTTTGTTAAGCTCTGTTATTTTAATTACTTAAAACCACTGGATTAGCCACTAATCAGTTGGAAAAAAAAAACTTAAGTAAAATCAAAAACATGATTACAGTTTTAAAAGCACTTGTTTTTGTAAAGTGAGGTTAAACATGCCTGCCATTAAATAGTCACAAAAATTGTCAGTACTGAGAATTGTTCAGCTGTTTTGACTTTTTTGTATAAAAAATTGAAATAAATAATTTTTTTACATTTAAAACTGTCTTTTTTCATTATAGTAATTAATAAGGCGGATATTTTAAATTACAGAGCTGCAACCATATTGTTAGAAATGAAGACCTGTGATACTGAGGGGGCAGACTGATTACATTGGGACTAATTTTGTTTCTTTTGAATTTAGTGGAAGTTTTGGGATTTGATTATTGGAAAGTTCCAGTACTTAAAGTATTTTGGAAAGTTTATTAACAGAATGGTTCCTTAGTAGGATTTTTACCATTAAAAAACCCCCGTTGGTTTAGGTTTCAGAGCACTGATGATGGTAGATGTAAGTTGCAGATGAATTCCTAACATATGCTCTGGTGCACTTTATCTCTTCAGGGACAAAAATTAAGGGCAATCTGCATAGATGAGTATTCCACATTGCATATTTTCTGAGACTGTTTAGTGCCTGACTAACTCTACATAAAGTAAGGATTCTTTAAGAAAAAGCAGTTTTGTATAAAATATCTTAGCATCTGAAGTTTGATTCCTTTGTTGCAGGAGCTGTGATTTCTTGTCAATTTTTCGTACTTCCTCTAAACTCTGTGATCAGGTACCACATAAGAAATTCCACCCCCTTAATTAATCCTAATCAGCAGACTTGTTAACTTGTTAACAGTTCTTGAAATTTAATGGTTGAATGACCTAACATATTACTGCTAATAAATAGGGGTTTCTCGCAGTCCAGAATTAAGATGTGGTGAAAGAACAGTGTGTTTAACTCTTAAAACTCTTTTCCCTCTTCTGTCTTGTCTTTGAGCACAGGCAAATTATATATTCTTGTGTACATATGCTTTTTTTCTGGCAGTACCACTTCTCCTAAGGGGGGGAAAAATGCCCTTTAAATTGCTGAGAAAACAGTATTCATACGTGTTCCACACCACAGCAGGACAGATTGTGCTAGGTGAGTGTAGGTGGAAGCAGTGTTCTCAAGACAGGCTGTAAATGAGATCAAAATCTGTCCTGCCCCCCTTAAATTGACATCTTGGTGCTAGGGGAGGTGTTTAGGGGGAGAGCATGTCGATTCTGCTGTACCAGCCTCCTCTCAGGGTAAGTCGTTCTGCCTGAAGCTTTGTTTTCCATGGCTACCTTTCAAGCAACCTTTGGCTACCTTTCCATGGCTACCTTTCCTTGCTTGTTTGGTGAAAATCAAAAATGGAATTTTCACGGTCTGTTTTAAGAAGTTTCACTAATGCCACCTTGTTTATTTTCACATATCCCTTAAGAATCACTCCAAGAACTCCATTGGTATAAAGGGTGTAGTAGGAGACAGTGAAGGGACTGCCCACTTTAGAAAAGTTTTGCCTTTGCGTTTTTTGGTGTGGTTTTATTTGAAAGTGAAAGGGAGAATTTAACTTTTATCATTAGATATAATTTGTTCATACCACATATATGCAGATAAGGAAGAAAAAGCCTAATTGATTCGTTAAATTAGTGATATATAAAAGTCTGTGGAATGATGATGTGTCTGGGGAGAGAAGGAAATTCTTTATTAAAACAGACCTTGCTAGGAGACTATTTTGATTGAGCTGAAGAAGGTCCCAGTTTTGATAGCTCTTACGCTAAAAAAGGAGGAAAGAGCATACCTGATAGAGGTAAAGTCTTTGTATCGACAGTCTTTATGGCAGACGTCTTAGTTCTTATTTTTATATATATATTAAGGAACTTAAATTGCAGATGACAGAGCAAAGCAGCTATGAGCATTGTTAGTCCAAGATAGTTATCCTGACCAAACGAAGGCAAAATGACTTGCCTTTTCTCCTATGTAATAATTCAGTGATTAGAAATGCCCACAGGACAAAAGTAACTTTCTTTTGTTATCCATTGCTCTCTTTCATTATGATAGTTTTGAGTTTTGCTGCTGCTTAGAGCTGAGGCTTCTGATTGTATTAAAAATACATTATTCATTCCTTTTTCACTGCTACATGTATCTACAGACCTGAAATCCAGAATGAGCAGTTAGCTTATAAAAATGTATTTTTGAATTGGATTACGTAAGTGAAATGAGTAGGACAGAGGGTAAATGATCAGGGATGCGTTTAATCTGGAAGGCACTGTAGTGATAAAACACTTCTTTAGGCAGGATGCTTAAATTCTCAGTTTCTGCACATCATCGTCAGGAAGCATACATTATCTATGCAGAGATACAACCTACCTATGCATGGCCAAAAGTTCTATAACATTGGTCCCATTTATTGCATGTATTTCACTTTTTACATGCATCTTAAGTGTTTAAGCACAATAAAATTAAAACATTTGGAAATACTAATTTGCTTTAGCATTTTTAAAATACAGTATGCAAAATCTAACAAACTACAGTTGCATCTGCCTCAGAGTAGCCATTTCATGTAGATTTCTTCAGCTCCCATGAGAATTAATTGTTTTCTGCCTCTGAGAAAGTTCAGTCTCCACTCTAATGAAAACACCTCTGTCTTCATCATGCTAAATTGTGTAAGAAGGAGCATCTGTCTACAATAGGAGTGGTATTTGTAATCAGTGCATGGAAGACTATAAATTCTGAAAAAGACCTTGCTTTTCTGTACTGAAACTTTGTTTTACCAAGCTGAACATGATGTCAGTTTGGGGCTTGAGTGCTTCATTCCAAATCTTTCTGTAAACCACTCGGGGGCAATACACAGTTGTTGTTCATTAGTGTGGTACCTTACTACATACATTGGTTTAGGAATTGGTGAGAATTTTGTCTCAGTGTTTTGCATTTCTGCTTCACTGAATCTGTGGAAAACATTAAAGTCTGTGGAGTTTCAAAGACCATGAAGCCCAAGCCCATCATCTTTTGAGAAGCAGTCGAGCACTGTGTGGTCAAGCACAAGGTGAGATTTGCTATGAGGTGGTATTAGATGCTGAAGGCTGTCTACCTTATATTGAGGAACCATGTTTGTTTAATACATTCATTCTAGGATGATGAACGTGGAGTTGGTTTTTCCTTTACACTTATAAAATATCACCTCTAATTGAACTTCCAGTACCTTCTGGAACATCTGGCTGAAGCCACTAGAAAAAGGGGAAAGCTGTTAAGTATGAATATGGAGCAGTATCTGTTTGAATGCTGATGGTGATTTTTTTTTTTTTCTTCCACCTGGGTAGTTTTCCAGCTGGTTAAGGTGGGCAGAATTTCAATGGCTGTTTTTGTTGTTTGGTTGGTTTAAAATGCTGATTTCTGAAATAGGATCCAGTCATGAAATAGATCCTCATTTTGATGAAGCAATTGCTTCACCTGCTGGAAAGTTTTTGCCAGAGTTCTTGTCAGAAATTTTTTATCATTTCAGCGTGAAGGTAGATCAGCTCTGTCCTTGCCTGTCTGCTCCTCTTCACAGCTGGCTTTGGAGCAAACCTTTTTCTTGCAAACTGTTCCCCATTATAAATCTTCCCCATGGTCCTGAATTTTTTTTCTTCTTTCTTGCCCAGACAGTTCTAATATGTGTAAAGCATTAGAACAGAAGTCCTCATATTTGCAGCCTTTTTCTATGTATGGCATAATTGAATTCGATTAAGTTACTTAAGGATTGCTTGTAAGACCTGAAAAGGCCAGGCTTCAGTCTGGGATGTCAGTGTAAAGTGACGTTATTTACAGTGGTCCATGTGGAACAACAGAAAGTTTGTTCCCCAGATGGGTATGGTTTCTTTCCTGAATTTGGATCATGGTAATACTTAAAGAATTGATGAGGATTGATGTGGTCTTGCATGCTGTGCTAGAGAGCTTGCACAGTCATTGCAGACTGGCAGTCTTCAGCTGTGTACTGCGAGCAGAAGGCATGATGCAGATCAAATTTCGTTTTTCCTCAGTAGTGTGCTTTGAAACTTTAGGGGGATCTTTTTCAAACAAGTAAACAACAACTTGGGTTGATGGATAAAAGGTTTGTTTAATTTTCCTTAAACACAGGCAAAAAATGCATGGACTATAAGATTCTATGGTTTTTAACTGTTTTGATACTTTGTTTGTTTGTTTCTCTGGTGCTTATGAACCAGCCAAAGTAGGAAAGAGTTGTTTGGTTGTTTGAAGAATTCTGGAACAGTTTTGCTTAAACTTGTTGCACATAATAATGCGATTCTGGGAACGAGTCTTTAAGCAGTTTTCTGATCTGAGAAATCCAAGGTCAGGAGGAGGCAGAGGTGCTCATGGCAGAACAGGCACACCCCTGAAGAGACTGGAGCCCTTGGAGGACCCATACCAGAGCAGATACTCTCTCAAAAGGACTGCAGCCCGTGGAGGACCAATGTCAGAGCACAGGAAAAGAGCGAGAAGGAAGGCTCAGCACAGAGAAAAACCACTTTGTACCTGGAACCCACTCCCCCCCCCCGAAGCTTCGCGCCACCTCTTGCCTCACTGAAGGGACTGAGTGTAACCTTCAGCCATACCAAGGGGGCAGAGAGGAGTCTGGAGTGAAGTTGAGCCTGGGAAAGTGGGAGGAAAGGTGTTTTAAGGTTTGTCAACTTGTTTCCCAAAACACCTGAATCAGTAATTAAGTATGTACGCTAATTGGCAATAAATTAAGTTAAATTCCCTGAGTTGAGTCTGTTTAGCTCACAACAGTACTTGGTAAGTGATTTCCCTGTCTGTATTTTGACCCACGAGTTTTCTTGCTCTTTTTCCTCCTGTTTTCTCTCCTGTCCTGCTTGGGGCGGGGGAAGCAGCTGGGTAGGTGCTTGGCTGCCAGCCAGGGCCAACTCACCACAGGAGTTCAACAGCTCCTAGACACGTGATGTTGCTGAGATGATGGCACATGACAAGCAGGGGACTTGGAGCAGCAGGTCTGGCCCATGGCAGGTGCACTTCTTTTGTAGGGATTTGCAAGTTTGGGTCTGCTCGCAGGCCCCAGCTAAACACCTTCTCTGTTTGGAGTTTAAGCATCTTTTCTGTTATCTCATTCTGATACCTGTTTTTAGCATGTGAATGGTGGACTTCAAATCCAGAAATTCTACTGTACACAAATGAATTTAAAGTACACTTTAAAAATACCATTTTTACAATACAGCACCATTGTGATAAAATCAGCGATACCAGTTTTCAGTTTTGCTTTAGTCTCTCCCTTTTGACATGGTCTGTATACACCAAAAGATGAAATTCAGTTCAAAAGACACTGTCAGTATTGGGCCTGCGCATCTCTTTCCTTGTCTTATGAAAAACAGCAAATGAAGCAAAAATGGCCACATTTCTTAACAGCAGATCAGGGCTCAGGCTATGCAGTATTTTTCTTCCACTAGTTATCTTCCAGAAATCCTGATGCGGAGGGATGTGAAGGAGAGAGAAGGATCTGACAGCTGCCCTGAGGATTTGCCATGAGTTCGAGCCAGGCATCTTCCCTGCTTCCTAGCCATACAGATGCCATGGTTTGCTAGGGTGAAGGGCAAGCAAGTCTCCTCACTGTAAATCACGGGTTCTGAATTTAATTCCAGGGCAGTTCACCCCAAATGGCTCTAATGCCAATGACCTCCGAGTGCAGCCAGCATAATTTTCTGTGTTGCTATTAATATCCTGCCTGCTGTTTAGGATAAAATCCACTTCTCTACTGGGCCTACACAAGATCCAGAGCTCCTGAATGCAACAGGAGGGGTCATTTGGACTATAAGGACTAGCACGAGGCCGTTGCCTTTAGGAGTGCTTTTACTCATGAACAGTTTCAGCTATTCCTTTTCACACATAATTTCATAATTAGGTCCCCTATGAATAATTCACCGATTATTTTTCTGCTTAAAGTCACTGGACAAATGATTGCAGAATTAAAGCATATGCTGCTTTATACTTTGGTCTGTCTTACTTGCTTTGTAATATTAAGCAATTTATCTGCAACTTCATATTGAATTAGTACAATATTTTTGACAAATGCCTTACAGAGTCAGCTAAGCATGAAATGGGAATTTACACACCTATTAAATATTTAAGTTATCAGTGGTAGCTTAAAAATACATCTCCTAAATAATATGTTCTTGTAGAACATAGTAAAATGTAACTGGCACAGGTGCAAAAACTCTGCATCAAAATAATAGAAAAACATGACTGGTTTACGTGATATTTTTTAAATAAAGAGCAAGATGGTAAAATGCCATGAAATGACTTATTTAGATTATTGGGTCTTTTTTTTTGTTGATTCTCTCAAGATGTTTTTAAGACTTTTCTGTGTACTTGTCAAGTTAGGTGAACACAGATCCACTTCCAAGTCCCATTTTATTCCATCTTTCTTGTCTTCAACTTGTCTTATTATGACAAAGTTTGCAATAACATAGTGTAAAAGGTTTTCTTTGTTTACCTAAGTGCAGTTAGTACCAAAAGCCCCACTGTAAATATCTTTAGCAAAGCGACTGCCCTTCTCCAGAGAGTTTCTACCTGAAAAGAGGCTGCAAATGAGTAACGGAGGAGCTGGTGAGTACTGTCAGGAAAAGCTCGTAAACGAGACCTTAATGTGGAATTACTGAAATCCACTGAGGAAATGGGGACGTCACCTAAGGAAGTGGGGTATTTGTCTGCTCCTGTGAACATAAGCTGAAGCTACTCGCCCATTGTGGTTTCAGCTGTGGTCTTTTTGGAAATACAGTTTGCACACCTTAAAGAATAGGTGACTACGGCACGGTGCTCCTCTCCACATGCTGCTTTATTCTCGCAGGAGTAAGCTCCAAAGCTACTCAGCACCTTGCAGAGCTGAGATGTTGGTTTTTACTTCAAACCAGAAAGCCAGTCTCGCCTGCATGTGGGATGCTGTCTGGAGCAGGAGGAGATTAAATTCTTTCATACAGTTCAACGGTAGGCATTAGTTCCTCCTCAAAAGACTGTGGCATGCCAGATCTGAAGCATGCAGCTGGGATGGCTGAAGAGTGAACCGAGAGGTGTGCCCTGTCCCAGTGGGCCACTAGGACCAAAAGGGAAATGCTCCCCGAGACAGGTGGGGACTGGGACGTGCCCCAAGAGGGCTCTTGACCCTCTCCCAGCTGAAAGAGCAGGAGAGTTAGGTGACCATCACGTAAGCACAGCAGATCGGAGAGGTTTGGCTGGTTTTGTCAGAAGGAAGTTGCACAGTCTGATGTATTTACACTTGAATGGACTTACTCTCTGACTATTTTGTTTTCCCCTGGCTGAGACTGGAATGTCTGTCTTTCCTGCTCTTTGAGTTTGTGTATCCAACTTCTAAATTGGCCAATCAGCCTGTTGTACTCGTGATGGCTTCAGAGGGAGTTTTCTTTGAATTAGGACTCTTGGACGTGGATCTCTGTTTCCTTGAAAATCCTTTTGCTAGGGGCACCTCTCAGTGAACACAAATTGAAATGAAAAGTGCTGGAAAAACCCATTTTATTCCATTCTAGTAAAACGTAGCTCATTTAAGTGGTAAAAGGAACATTTGTGGCCCTTCTGCACATGATGAATTCTCCATTTGCAATCTGTTTTCAGTAGTTTCACCATGATTCAAATATGCATTTAATAGTTCTGGTTTTATAGCTGAATGAAAGAGGTATAAATGTGTTTTAACTTTTTCAAAAGGTGATTAGTGCTTTAGCTTATAAACATTTTAACAATCAATGCTTTAAAAAATAAAAAGCATCTCTAGAGCTCTGATTCCATAAGGATCTTAAAGGTGATGGTTCTTTTTTGTGGTGGTGTGTTTACAAAAAAAGAAGCAAAAAATGAACAAAATTAGCCTCAAGTTTAGACAATTGTCCTAACACTTCTTATATTCATCACTCAGATAAATTCACCCATTTTATCACCATACTACTATTTCTTTTCAATTAATATTAGAAACTGCTCTGTTTCTTCAGCTACTTGGATTGGAGCTTAATAATTTAACTACTCTTAGAAAGTAATTGCGAATATAAATATAGCTTTTTAAGGATTCATTATCTCAGCTAATTTTCTTACATAATATTTTCTTACATAATCTGCTGTTAAATGGATTTGCAACTTTTTGTTGCTTATGAAAGCCCAATTAACAGTTCTTTTGCAGTTTGGTTCAGTACTGCAATGGTAAAAGACTTTGATAGTCATTGTTTTTATTATAAGGGGTTTTTTAACAATTACATTTTCCCCTTCCCTCAGAAACAGCACGTGCAAGTTTCTTTAGCTTGGGAAATTCAGCTATAGGGCTTCAAGACATTTGTATGTTTGCAGATCTATATCTATAAGGATAAATATTTATAATATGCCATATAAATGCACATACTCTTCCTGTTGTAAATGCCATTTCTACCAGGAATTCCATTGTCTTGCACAACAGGTATGGTTTCCTTGGTATTCCTGACTTGATTCAACCCTCCAAGCTCACCTTGTTACCTGTATATTATGGCAGTGGACTCCAACGTGAGAGTTTAATTTCTTTGAATTAAGTCATTTACACTAGATTTTACTACCTGTAGATGTGTGTACATGGGTGGATGAGGCTCAATAGATCTTTCATCTTTCAGTCTTACATATCCATTCAAACAAAAAGAACAGTGCTGCACACTTTCAAATATATTCAAATATTAAATACTCTTTAAACCTTTAGCATGTTGTTCATCCTTATGCAAGTCTCACTCTAGCTGTTCATTTTTGTTTCGTTTGTTAGCCATGCTTCAAGCATACCTGGCACCTACTGATTTTTTTCCTCTGCTCTTGTCCCTCTTTAAGAGTTCCTGACAGGGGGGCTGATGCAAACTGCAATTCGGGCATCACGGTTGTTAGCCAGAAACTGTATTCATTAGCAAAAAATTGGCATGTTCCCCGCTGACCCTGGCATTCAATGAATGGTGCTGATCTGAAGTCTTCTAGGCAACTTCCAGGTGACATAAGGGACTGTCCACCACCCTGATCACCAGATCCAGTGTGCTGGAAAGAACAATGAAAGAACTTGATAACTGTACATGAAAAATAGGTAAATTATGTTAATCTGTCTTCTTCTGACTTTATTTGCTTTTAACTGTACTATTTTTGGTCATCTTAAGTTGGAGTAACCTTCCTTTGCTGGAGAAAATCTTAATTTGCTCTGTAACGAGTTAATCTCAAAAGTCTAGAGCCAGCTCACTTATTTTTTTTGTGTTTATCAAACTGAAGAAAAGAGTAAGCTGGGTTGATTCTAAACAATGCTGTTATCTAAACTGCTGCAAATGTAACTAGAGGATGGTGTTAAAAAGACCTGGACCTCTAATTCTGAAAAGTGTGTCTTTGTACATGAAAATCCCATTGTTTAATAAAGACAAGCAAGCCAAATCTTTGTAATTTTAAGAAATGTGTAGCTTAAGGCTATAACTTTAGTATATACAGCTACAGCCAGGTTCTGCAGTTTGGAACTAACCCTCATCTTGTTTCTTTATGTGAATTTTCCTTTTAAATGTTTGCTAGACATTGGATAGTTTACTTACTTTTCAGAGCTAAAAATCTTTGAACCTTGAGAACACAAAAGCTGTACGAAAGAAACATATATATGATAATGTGCCCAGACTCTTACCATCAAAAAAGAATATCCTATCCAAAGACTCCTCCAGTTCACTGGGCAGGGAGGAATTGACTGATCTTGGCTGTGAACTGCTACCGCTTGGGCTGGGGCCTCACATACAGCACATCTGCTTATATATGGTTGTATTTCTTCTTCAGAGAGTGGCGTCATTGGTAAAGGAGCAGCACTTGACAACCAGTAAGACTTATCATTTCGACTGGCATAGTAACAAACTTGGTTGATATTACAGTAGGCAAAGGGCATGGTATTAAACACAGGAAGACAAGATCCTGGCAGACCTGAAAATAATAATAAATGATGAAAATTATCCTTCTTTTTAGGAAAGTTCAAAATGGTATTCTGGCCAATGTTGCCGCAAAACTATACATCTTAACAGGAGTTCCCTAATTCACAGATCTTGAACCTCCCAGGCGCTTTACCAAAATGGCTAGTTATATTGAAAACAGAAACTTTTTTTACCAATAAGTATCTTCTTTGACCAATAATATTTAATTGTGTCACAACCCAGTATTTAAACATGATGTAGTTTGTCACCATGGGAAACAGTTATGATAACAAATTCCTTAGCTGTGCCAACGCTGAAAAATAAATTAGGCAAGAGGTGGCGGCTGGTTTAAAAGGAGAGATTAGCTATTTACAAACTCATTAGGAGCAGTGAGAAACCAAATGCCAATGCTGATAAATAGAAAATTTTTGTAAAGTATGACAAGCCGTTTCTACCAGTGCATTAAGCTGAAATCTCAGCAGCTGTTCTACTGCCTTCCAGAAAGGTTTCACAGACTCTCAAAGTGAAATAAAAGGATTGAGGGATTTTGCAGAGCCAATCCTGCAAAATTCTCATCAGGCAGACATCAGTGGGAATTAAGAAGTGACTAGTGCATACTTCAGCATGCTTCAGAGGTGAAGTTCTTCTTCCAGAACTGAATTTAGAACAGTTTTGTGATGACCTATTTAGTTAACAATAATAATCACTGCATATATGTTCTGCTTTGAACTTCATGTGTGATGTATTATTTCTGTAATTTCCCCAAACCCTAATGCCTTCTTTAAAGACATGTGACATCTCCATACAGAAGCCAGTTTTGTTTATCACTGATAATATTCCATTCCAGTACTAATAAAGAATCTGGAGCAGCCTGAGTAAGGAAAGTGCCTGCAAAAAGAACACACCGGTCACAGGAAACAAGGACTTTATTTTCTCTGAATCTTACTTTCACTGCTGTTATAAGGCATTCTGTTACCAACTGGCTCTCCTGGGGAATGCCAAACACACAATAGTGAAACCATTTCAAAACAACACTGCTGTACTAAAAATACCTATCTCTATTGCTCTTTTAAGCACTTCTTTTTTTTGTCCAGCTTATTAGATCCTTGATCTTTCCTCCTAGGAGACTTCTCTGCCTCTTGTATAACAAGTCAACAAGAATTTAGGAATTTTTTTCTGTGCAAATTGCTGCCAATCAATTTCTCAGGCTGCAAGTCAGGTGGCTTATTTAGACAGCTAATTTTAGTCAGAATTGTAGAAGACTTAGAAGAAATGACCCAAGACACCAAAAGGAGCTGTCTTTGGGAGAAACTTGGCTCTGTCTTTTCCAACAAATGTTAGCTTCTGACTCTTAAAAGCACACAATTCTACTGTACCCATGATGCATAATTTTATTTGTAAAGCTTATTTATACTATCCAACTGTAACCACCTAACGTAACCAGCTCTTTTTCCCAAGCTGTCTCTAAAGTAAAAAGGAGCAGATGCTCCAGGGAGTTATTTCAGAGTGGCCAAATTAGATTCCTGATCTAGGAAAATCTCTTCAGTGAGTTCAAAGACAGCCCAAAATGACTAGCCAGGATGAATGAAATAAACCACTAATCTCTCCAACTTCTATTCAAAATTACTTAGAGGCAGAAATACTTACTTCATGCAACTGCACAGCAGCAGAAAGCCATTATAATGGGTCACATAATAGGGCAGCATAACCAAGTTCATTATAATCAGTGTAAATAGTTTTGAGTCTGTAGAAAATAAGTAATTGATGATTCTGTAGTGTGCTCCATTTGACTTGTCTTTCATTGTATAGATCACACCATATTAGACCTTAACTGGAGAGCAATTATGTACTACAATACATACCAAGATCTTGATTATGAGCTTTCTCTTGTCCTTCCAGGTACAGCAGACTATAGCCAGTCCATAATTTTGGCATCCCCTGTGGACAGAGCGGTTCTCTGTCTGACTGACTGTGAAGGACAAGCAAGAATCCACTTGCAGTTCTAATATGGGGGCCTGGAGGTCCTGGGATACCAGTCTGGCCAGGTGGACCTTATCCATAGGAGAAAAGGTAAAAGAAATTTACTTGTATGAACACATAGCTAGTGTGCACTTTTATCTTTTACTATACTTAAGTGTTCAGTAAGAGGTTCCTGACTGAATATAATACAACTTCACATGGGCAATAAAGGTTGTCATGGGCAATAAAGATACCAGTAGACTCCTGTTATCTTTCTTATGGGAGAGAAATGAACTAGATTGCCACTGAATGCTTGACAGTTGGCTTTTCTATTGTGCCTCTGTCCTGTGCTGTATGGATTAAGAAATGAACCGAGCTGGGCAATGATCTCCCAGACTTGCTCACTAGGATGACTTGTCTGGACTGAATTTGAATCCCTGCAGTAACAGTCGATGCCCTTTCCTCACATATGTATTAAACCATTAATTTATTAAACAGCAGTCACAGTTAAAATACAATTTTAATTACTCACAGACAGTTGCACCATTAGCCTTGACTCAGAAGTGCATACCTGTTGATATATGGTGTTTAAGCATGTGTGGTTAATTGTCTTTCTGGTTAATAATGGATGCTGAGATAAATTTTCTTCCAATAGGTCTTTTTATGTGTTATTAAATCATTCACAAATGTCACTATCAGTGCTTGAACTGAGAGGGAGAAAGAACTGTGATGGTATCTCAAGCTAGAGGTGGATGTATCCATGTGTGAATTGGGGGAGTAGAGAGAAACCTTAGTCTATACATCATCTCACACATCTCTCCCCAAAAGTCATGTTCCATTCTTACCTTGTGGCCCAGCGTATCCTTGCTCTCCTATAATCCCTTGGTCACCTGGTGGTCCAGGTGCCCCAGGTAAGCCATCTTGACCTGGCAGGCCACATGACCCTTCTTCACCTTTTCTTCCTAGATAAATACAAAGTATGCACTTTCCCTTCATATGGCTGCATTTAAAGGTTATGCATTGTCCAAACACACATGGCATGCAAAGGGCCAGTCAGCAGAACTGACACCACCAAGAAATGATGCTTCAGGACAGAGAGGTGCAGAACTGCTTTCTGCTGGGAATTCTCTTTACAACTTATTCACCTTGTGACCACAGTAGTAGCTCAGATGCACAACTTTAGTAACAGCGACTGCTAATAAGGTTTTATGTCCTCTCTACAGAACTTGTGTGATTTACAGTTGAAATCAAAGCACTAACAAACATTATCATGACAAGCCTCTTGCAGAATTGCCATCAGTATTTGTACTGTGTAATGAGTTATAAGTCATCCTATGGCAGGCCTCCATCTTTTAGGACCCAATTCAGCAAAGTCTTTAAACATGTACTGAACTTCCTGTGAAGTAATGCATGTATTAGGGTACTTACAGAACAGGGAGGGACTGCAGGATTGGCCTACATCCAGTGGGGAAGGGTAAAGACATTTTTAGGCTCCTGATGGCCTCACCTTTTTATATTTCTCTCATGTACGTGCATTTTTATACATTAGCAGATAATGAGGTGTGACCAGAACAGTAAAAGATAAGTCTCATATACAGGGCACAGATAGTGACGGTCCTGTTCACTGCCTACTTTAAACATAATCTTAACTGAATGAAGTTACACTTGTCAGGTATTATTGCACTCAGCAGTGCTTCTTCTCTTTTGGTAAAAAACAGTTTTCAGATAAGTATGTTTCTCTAGTACCACAGTTTCTTATTAATGGTGTGTGTTTCATTCCTTGCAAATTTTCCTATTTAACCTGCAGACTGAGTAATTCAAGGTTGTCTCACAACATTGAAAATTTCCCCATGTTACTTTTTACTAGATTCATTGAGAAAAGCTAAACCAGTGAAAACAATTTAACAGCTTTTAAATGTCGGTAGCATAGTTATTTTGCCAAAGCTCAAGTACACTGCAGTTTTAGTAATACACATTGCTTTTGCCAGTAAAACTTCCAGTTTGCCTTCCAAGCTGGGACAAAACTGGAATTCTGCTATCTTAATGAAAGGAAAAGCATTACTAAGTGTTTCTTTCATAAAACCAGTACAGGTATGTGTCATTGTATCATCTGGTTTTACAGAAACTGTTTTAATGATGTATATAATGGAAACACAGCAATTCAACCCCAGAAGCGCCTTTTAGTTGGCTAAATCAATTAATATATGTAAAACTAGATAGTTCACTGAAAATTGCCTTGTGTTCACTTTCATGAGGGGAGTGACTACTGCAGGGAATCCTGGGAGAAAATAATGGATTTTCTCTCTAGAGACATTGGATGTCCAGTGCAGCCACCACAACAAACTTCAGTTTCCCGAGTAGGAAATATCTAAAACCACATGAGGGATTCCACTGTCTAAACCGAAGACACTACACAAACATGCTACGCTATATTTCTATGAAGATGGCCACTCTGTTGGAATCATCAGTACCGGCATCACCCTTGTTTTCTTTTTATCTATCAGAAGAATGTTTCAGTCTTTCATCACTTCTTTTTAAGATGTCTTTGGTCAGTTTCTTTTGTGGTAACTTTTTCATGTTCTAACAGATAAAAAGTGCTATTGTAGCCGCCTCTCTGACTTCAGTGTCCTCTTAGGACTTTGGTTAGCAGAGCTTTGTGATTCATTATTGCTAAATTTTAAAGCGTGTATATTTTTAACATCCTCCAAATAAAACCTGTCTAAACCACAGGAGTGGTTTGAGGCATTGCTGTTTTATTTGTTGGTAAAAAGGAAAAATACCCTCTGAAGAACTCTTTTCTCAACAGTGCCTGATGACTTTGCCCTCTCTGGCCTAGGAAAAGGGAATGCAGTGCAGGCAGGCTCAAGCAGCCTGGTTCAGCTATACTGATCCATCATCCTCAGCATTAACCAGCCCACGACATGTTTCTGGAGACTGTTAATAAGTGTTTCAGGGAAAGAGACAGGGTAAAACATACAGAAGTAACACTGACACTCTGACCCTTTTTGATTTGTTGTCTAAATGGCTAAAATAGACATCCAAGCTTTCAAATCACAAGCTTACCTTGGGGTCCAGGGTGGCCTATTGGCCCTGGTAATCCTACAGAACCATCATCTCCTCTTTGCCCTGCTTCCCCAGGAGGTCCTGGGATTGCAGGGCATGAATCATCTATTTTTCCTGGTTCACCAGGGTCACCTGGAATGTGTAATAGGAAAGTAAATTAGAAGATTGGTTAATAGCTCCCATGTGAAAAATCAACATAACTGTTAGCTAGTTTTGGTGTTCAGGTGTATACTTTAAGTATTTTAAAATCTTGAATTATTGAGTCTCACCGCTTTTAACTTTATTCTTAGTCTTTTAGCACAGCATTTAACAGCATGGCAAGCATGTGTTAGCAAGTATATGCTAGCTGTTATGTTTCAAATATTTGGTGTACAGTTTCTGTCTTAATGTGCCCCAAACTGATTTGAGTTACAGCCTAAAGTCTACCCAACTTCACTGCAAGCACCTTAGCACACATGAAAATTTACAGTACTTGCCTATTCTGTGGCTGCATCAATAGTTAGGCCAAAGAAGCTAACCCACAATACCCACTGAAAATAATTATAATAAAAAATAAAGAATAGCCACATTTTATGTATTGAAAGTTACTGGGTGCTATTGGCTATTTGCATTTTGGAACAGAATCAGAATCTGATCAATTTAGTCAGATTAAGACTTCAGTGTTTGTAGTAATCCAGTGTTAGGATTCAAGCTTTGGCTAAGTTTTTGGTTAGAAAGCATCTTGTGCGACAACCAAAAACCAAAATGATAAATTGAAACAAGTGTGTTTTACAAGTCTAATTGACATCATAGCATGAGACTTCTCAATGTAACATTATCATGATATTGGTCTGCTTGGAAGTGCTAGCTTATTTATGTGAAAAATCTATTAGAACTATGTTGTTGTAGCAGTATCTACTATTCCTAGCAGCCAAGAAAAGAATACCTTCTAATAAGTGTGGAATGTATGTATACAGAAGGAAGCCCACATGAAAATAAAAATAATCAATAGTCATGAACTTACCTATGAAACCTGAAGGATTTGAAAAATGGAAATTGGATTGCAGCCGTTGTGGTGCAGGTGGAAAGAAGTTTCAGGCATGTAAATTAGAGTAAAGAATGGAATGAGAACTGAAATCACTTACATGAGGTGACATTAGAAACAAATAAATAGTTCAGAAATTTTTACACAACTCAAATGAGAAATCAATTCAGTTGGTTTTTTTCTGAGATTGTTTAAATTGTCTGTATGCAAGTAAACATTAGTAAGATTATATACGAATAGAAAGATTACAGTTACAATTGAGTGACAATGAGCAACAGGTTCATAAGTACCTGTGGGACCTCTGGGACCAGGTTTTCCTTGAAAACCTTGGTCTCCTGGTTGTCCTATAGCACCAGGTGGACCCTGTGGGCCACGGATTCCCATAGGACCTGGAAAGAAAACAGTTGTGCAGTTACGTGTGGTTGCATTCCAAGAAGGTGAACACATAAATAAGATGAAGCCTGGCTGCTTGAGTAACAAAGAATGCTTGGGACAGCTCAACTCTGTTGTCTCTCAGAAAGAAATGCACATTTTCCTCTTCCCTCCCTGGTCTTGAACTGAATTAAAATTTATGACTTTTCTTTTTGTAGAGATTGGAAGAGATTGGTGTAGACAGGACTTCTCTACAGTGCGTGGAAGAAGCAGAGTATCTAGATCCCTGTTTTCAAACTAAAGACTGTTGAAAGCTCAAAGCTATTGATATGGTGCAGATGTGAGACTGTGTTTAGTTCAAACACATCTGCATATTCCATAGTTTCTCAAGACCCCTGCAGAGAGGTCAAGGTTTGCTTTATCTGGCAGACTCAAAAGTTTTACTGCCTTATTCTCAGGTTGGTGGGGGAGTCTTCCAACAAGTTGTTGAATCTGGCTCTACTCTGACCTTCTACCCCAGCCCCATCTTATCTGTAGGTAACAGGGCAGAGCTATGAAATGTCCAGCCTACCCCTCCTGTCTGGCTCAGTCTCCAATGGCAATCCCCTGTGCACAAGGCTCAGTTGCATATGGCTGGGCATAAAAGTGCACATGCTAGTTAAAAACACCTCAGATCATACCCTTTGGGCCTCTTCTTCCTTGGTTCCCTGGAAGACCTCTGGCTCCTTGTTGCCCTCGCTGCCCAGGATTACCTGGTGCCCCTCGAATACCAGTATCACCTGGATCTCCTCGCACAAAGATAGTCTCTCCAGGAGGACCAGGATTCCCAGGCTGACCTATGGTAAAAGAGCTTCATTCTTAATATATGCACGAAGTGTAAACATCTAAAAATAGCCATGTTCCATTGGGTTTTTTGCTTTGGGTTTTTTTCCCTGGGACGTAGGACAGCCCTTGCGTGTTTTTGGAAATATTAGTATTAGCCTTTGTCCAAGGCATTGTAAGGAAGACAATAATAGGAATAGCTCCCAAAACTATGTAGATTCTGTGCAAGCGAAAGGCAGCAAGTTAATGTTACATGCATTGGGACACTGTTTCTCTATATTTATTATAGGGTTGCTTACCCTTCTAATCTCCATCCCCTACTTTCCAATAGGAAGTAAGACTTCGTACTGGGTACAGAAGGGTTCAGATAATACTTAATGTAAAGGGTCAGAACAACTTGAAAGAGCTCCATTTGAGGACCAGAATCTATAGGAATTGACTGGATCCCTTGGCAACCCCTGCTTGTAACAAAGTGAGGTCTACATAAATGCTTACAAAAGAGTTGCCAGCTTTAGCTTTCCAAGGCTGGATTTAGATTGGAAAGCTTTTTGTGGGTTTACCAATAACGGCAGGCTTCCAGACAATGTGTTTTATCCTTCTTGCTAGGAAGAGAGACCAGTAATCTTATTGCTGTTTGCTTCTATCAGCAGGACTTGTACAGAATTACCATGCAGGCCAGAAAACTGAATCTGGAGATCTGTATTTTATCCTTGCTCTGGTGATCTATCCAGTGTTCACTTCTCTGTGTATTCACTGAGGTATTGATTGGTATGCACTTTTATACATTGTTCCACAGACAGCAGCCTAGTGACTCCTAGTAGCCTCAGGGGCTTTTTACATTATCGAATTTGGTATTTTTGGTTTTAATACCTCTGATGCCATCTAACCCAGGTGGTCCTTGATCACCTGGAGGACCAGGAGAAGCACTATCAGGAGATCTTCCCATAGGTCCAGTGGGTCCAACAGGTCCTCTTCTACCTAAGGGATCACATTTTACAAAAAAAAAAGAAAGAAAAAAAAAATCCGAGTTTTTTTTAGATTACAGAAATAAGTTACTAACTAAAAGAGTGCTGACATTTGAAGTCATGGAGGTAATGTATGCTCTCACTTGTATACTGAACATACCACTGGTTAGGCTAAAGAAGACATCTTGTAAAAGTGAAAATGTTACCTTTCTAAAATTTTTAATTCTTTCCATAAAATCTACTTAAACTAAAGAATGCATCATCACACATTGGCATATTGCCACAAATAGCTGCCTTCTCCTGAATTCTAACTATGGGAGAAATGGTAAAAATGTAAGATGAGTGGGGATTATGAAATCATTCTGCCTGGGACTGGATAAGTATTCACAGATTGTTCCTAGCAAAAGTGAGTTCAGCCATTTCCTAAAAACCTTAGTGAACAAGATGAACTTACTAGCCTTTAATATATTTTTTTCCTAATTTGTAATCTGGATTTTTGCAAAATAAGACGTTAGTGCCCCTACATGTGACAGGCAGGAAGAGTTACAGGTTACCATCCTCTACAGAACACTTTTGAATAGTTGCAGCTTGTTAGCATGTGTGTTGCACTCTGTTGCCTTCTCTTCTCTACAGAAAATCAAATCTAGTTTCTTCAGTCTTGTTTTCGACTGCATCCTTCCATTTACTCTCTAGTGAGTTCTCCCTAATTTGTCAAAGCTGGACACTATACCATGGGAGGCCTTGCCCATCCTATGTCAAGCAGTATTAATACATCTCAGAATGAAACTTCTTGTCTTTTTTCCTCAACAGCACCGTTCAGTTGGCTCCCCCAGTTCACAAAGTAGTAACTGAATTGAGAAAAATGACTGTGTCTTCATCTTAGAATAATTCACCTCACCAGAATTCACCTCTGCTATTTTTCCTTTGTGTGTTACATGATAATGTGGCAAGGTTTGGTAGAGTAAAGCTAATGTCACTTCTAATCACAGAATTGCTTAGCCTTGAATGGGCCTCTGGAGACTTTCTAGTCCAACCCTCTCCTCAAAGCAGGGTCAGCTAGAGCAGCTTGCCTAGGACTCTGTCCAGCTGGGTTTTGAGTATCTCCACGGACGGACACTTCATAACTTCTCTGGGCAACCTGTTCCCATATTCAATTACCCTCACAGGAAAAACAAAACTTTTCCTTACATTTAATTAGAATTTCCTGTATGTCAGTTTGTGCCCATTGCTTCTTGTCCTGTCACTGGATACCACTATGAAGAATCTGTCTCCATGTCCTTCCTATCAGGTACTTATACACATTGATAAAATCCCCCCTGAGCCTTCTCTTCTGGGGGCTAAGCAATTCCCACTCCCTCAGCCTCTCCTCATATGACAGATGCTCCAAGCTCTTAACCTTCTTAGTGGCCCTTCCTCAAACACTTGCTTTTTCCCATTTCTATGCAATTCCTGTATCATCAAGGCTCTTAAATAATCAGAGCAATCTTGTGAGACAGTTCCATCTTGCATTTACATCAGAATAGTTGACAGATTTACTATATTTCTGTGACCACCAGATCTCCTGCACTCTTTTTCTTCAGGAATTTCTTCCCAAGAGGCAACTCCACCTAGCAGTTCCCTGAGTCTGTCCAAGTCCATAATTTTCTATTCTCATTCTTTCCTCTCCTGTAATGTAATAAACAAGAAATGCTGGGGTCTCTGTATCTACTCAGGAAACATCAGCATGTTGTTGCAACAGAAACATTTTTCGGGAGGGAATCTTCTGGGTATGTATTAATGTTCATATTAACCAGGGGAAGAGCCTCTATGAGCTTCATTTCAACTCTGCAGGGCACCACTAAGGTGAAAACCCTTTCTTACCTGGGAATCCTGGGAATCCCCTTTCTCCAGGGGGGCCTGGAATAGAAATACCAGGCCATCCAGGTTCACCTCTGTCTCCTTTTGGTCCAAGTTCTCCTGAGTATCCTGGGGGTCCTGTTTCACTTTGACCTTTATAGGAAAACAATTATGTACATAAAGCTTACAGTGAGTACAAATACAGATGTGCAGAGCAGAAATACCAGCTGCAGATGTTCCTCCTTGCAAGGGTTGCCTAGTGCTATTTTTCTGGTTCTCTCCTGGAAGCTGGATAGAGCTTTGTTGAATCTGGCCCTAATTCATCTCTTTCAAAGAAAGTAATCTCTTTGCTTTAATGCTCTTCTTCAGGGGTTATTTTATATGGTGTCATTATTGTCTGTAACTTGAAATGTAAACTGACTGCATGGTCCTAAATTTAATTTTCTACCAGCATAAATTTGTAATCTCTAGAGAGATGGTGAGCACTGTTTTTTATTACTGCTTCAAAAGTACCTTTTGAAAGTTGCAAATAGATCAGCGTGAGTGAAATCCAGGTTCCTCTTAAGTTTGTGGAACAACTCCCATGGACTTTAATGGGGCTGGGATTTCATAAGTCTCCTTTTAATTTGTTAGTTTTATCTTTTACATATAAAAAACCTGGAGACTTGACTCTACTCGGAATCATCTGCACTCAACATTTTCATTTTATAAACAGCCTTGAAAGGTTCCAACAAAACTATATGAGTAATGGAAGTTTTAAAGTTTTCCCCACAAATAACTGCAGGTGTGTCATTAGGCATACTTTAGATTCTGTTTGGAAGTTTAGTCTGAGCCATGATGGTATCTTCTGGGCAAGGCAAATATCAAAATAATGTGCATCATTCCTTGCACATTCAGTCATTTAAAAGAATATTTTCTGTTCCACATAGCTATTTCCTTTCTTTACCTGGAGCTCCTGCAGAACCTTTTTGACCTTTTAGTCCATCCAAGCCATCCAGTCCGGGCAGTCCAGGAAGACCTGAGAGGTATTGCAGGCATGACTGGGTGCCACAATAATCTTTTAAAGTCACAATTAAAATTTATGCTATTTTTTTTCTGACAACACATTCTGGACCAAGACAGGGTATTTGCTGAATTTGATTCTTATTGGCAACTGAAGATGAAATCACATTGCACCTGAATGCAGTCATTTTGGAAAGCAAACTGTGAAAAATCTGAAAATAGCAATCATAATACAGTTTCACATCAAAGCAATCAGAAAAAACCTTTTAATCCTTTACATATTTCTGTACTGCAGCTAGCAGCAGGAAGCTCAGTATGGGCTAACTTACTCTACAGTGAACCTCATGTTTTGGCTGCTACATGTGATTAACTAGTCCACAATTAGCTGTGTTATCGCTACATGACCAGATGACTGGGATGCAGCCACTATCTAAAATAACTGTAAAGTTGGAACTTTTTTACAGCTTCTGTTCCAAATGTAAGTGCAATTTAATCTAGCTGCACTAGAAAGAAGCTAAATTTTCACCTGGCTTCTTTTCCCTGGTCCTGCAGATGTCACACAGAAAACTATGCTTTTTTGCATCACACTATTACAAAAATTCTTTAAACTGAACAGCACAAAGTCTTTGAAGACAACAAATCTGTAATTGAGACCTATGCTGACATGTGATAGTATAGAGCAGCTTTGTCTATCAACTAGTGATGTTCACTAGGTGACCAGATCACAGGCTGACTGTTAATGGTAGTCAGATATAACTTTTGCTTTATAATCCGTGCTTTTTTGAAAATTGCTAAAAGACAATAAGTAAAAACATAGATGGCATTTTTTAATCCATTTTTTTTAAAGTTGAACTAATCTGAGATTGTGTTTGTTGCTTGCCGTGGAGGGTAAAAGTATCTCCATGTCATTAGCATTTTATAGTTTCCTAACTTGTATAGATGAAGTATCAAATGTGAAGACGTCCACTTATCAAATGCAGACAGCAGCTTATCACCTGGTGATAGGAACAGATCTGGCAGAACTGATGGGTCATTTGGTAACAGGTTTCAAAGAGGTTTCAGACAGAGGAATAGACTTGGGATGCTTCTTGCTTCAGAGGGGGACAGATTAGAGTGGACACTGATCATCAAGAAGTTGAACAATACTGTCAGTGCCTATTCCTGTCTGTCTCTTTTCCACCTTTGCTGCTTATCTCTGCCCAATTTCCTTTCCCACCAGTTCCTCTGCCTGCCATGTAGGATTCACAGTCCAGTTGCAGTGCTTTTTTTTCCACAAGTCTGAATTATCTTTCTGTCTGTTTCCTTTTCCCTGTCTAGCTACTTCCTGGCATAGAAGATGTAGGTTCTCTGTTTCAGTTCCTGTGCTTGATCCCAGCATGTCCTGCAGCACACAAATCTGCTGTATATCCAGAGCATGAATCATGTGAGAATTTTTGCTCTACTTAAGCACATATAAATGGATATATTTTTTTAAAGTTTATAAGCTGGTCAAATTTGGCAGGGACAAATTGCTGTAGGAACAGCAACACAAATGCCCTTCATCAGCTGCCTCACCTGCCAAATTTAAAGGTCCCTAGTTCAAAGATGGGTCATCAGAAAAAAGAAAAATAAAAGGGCACTAGAGTTCTCTAACAGACACACCAAAAGTAATAATCCCATAGCTTTGTTCTCAGAAACTGCTGAATTATTTTAGTTAAAATTTAACAAAGGAATGAAAAGAAAGGAAAAAAAAAATCCAGCCTGTAGCAAACACTGGTCTGGAAAAATTTTAAATCCAGAAGATTGTTTGAAAACCTGCAAGACATTGATAATATACTCTCTATGTAATCCCCTTTATAATATGGGATACTAGTAATCCAACCTGTAATATCTTCTATGCCCTTAATTAACTGCTCTTTAACTTTTCAAGACATTCTAAGTTTCAGTCCTGCTTTCTATAGCCTGCTTGTGCTTTGGGCATGCTCCCATTTCCAAATTTATGTAAGAGTTGCATGCCAGTTTGGGGAATTTAACAGTGGTATTTTAAAATTATTATGAACTCCTATTTTTGGCACCCAGGTCACCATTTAAAGCTTTTTTGATCTTTAGCTCATTCAGTCAAGATTGATGGCTTGGTTTACTTGCTTTCCAGGGAATTTCTGACACATTTGCCAACAATCCATTATAATATCAGCACTTGTAATTCTAGATTTTTGGATTGCTATAGTCCCATATTTCTAGGTACAGCTGAATTGGCTGACCTATGTATGAACCACTGTTTCTGTATTTTACAGCCCAATTCAGCTCCTACTCACACAAGTAATTCTGCTGATGTTCTTAATATTATTTGCTTCATCAAGGATTACTCACACAAGTAAGGCTTGCCAGACTAAGCCCTGAACTAGTAAAACTATCTCTGTAATAAATAAAATGTGATTATGCTTTGGTAGATGCTGTTTAACTAATTTTTTTTAATCTAAAATTTCTTTAGGCACAAGACATTTAATGCAAATGAGAAGCAATTAGACTAACAAGGCCATGTACTTCACTATGAACAGCCAATTAACCATTTCACTTCTAATGCTACTAACAATATTTATTGAAAATAGTGTTAAGATCTATATTCTCCAATTACACTGGAAGACAAATTCCAATCAGTTTTCATTACTGCGTATAATTTCAAAGGTGTTAACCTTCTTTTCAACTATGCTGGCAATATATAGAATCCTAAGGCTTAGCGGGCAATTTGGTCTCTAATGAATTGCCATTTGGAACGGAACACTTCCCTCTGCAACACGTGTGTTAATTTGTTACGTTTCCTGTGCAGGACTTGGGATAACTTCTGCACAATATGGAAAAGAAGTGTCTTACCATTTACGACAAGAAGGAAAGAGTCCATCTGCTACTAAGAAGCTTTCACCAGAAGAATGTTTGTTTGGGTTTTTTGACCCCTCTCAATTTAGACATCCCTGTCACTGCAAATCTTTGCCTTTGTTACAGCAAATATTGTGTGCAACAATGAAATGTTCTCTTGCAGGTTATGCACCAGCAAGGAATCTGTCATGACAGTGTAAAACAGCACCATTTATTTACTGCAAGCAATCATAAATGGTTTCCATTTTTCATTTAAATTTTCAGTAGTTTTCAAGAAGCCTTCTTAATTTTTCCTTAGGCTGAATTTGAAAAAGTGAACCTATTGTACCTCTCTAACTATTTATCATAGCCCCAAGTGTTACTTTACTGTGATTTCTGTATATGGGTCACTAATATTATTCTTCCTGTCCAGGAACTGGTTGTGAAGCACACTATAACAGAGAGAGGATACAAAGTACATAGTTGATTACCTTTCTTTATGAAGGATTAATGTAACTTATAATTCCAATATATCATTCTGAGTATAGTAAAAGTTAATAAAGTTCTCCAACAAAAACAACTGCATAGATGAACTGCTGTTCAATCTAAACATAACAATCATTGTGAGAAGTGTAAATTACGATTTGGAGGAAGCATTTCTAAGTTAAATCCACCGAAAGTCAGGTTTTGGAGAAAACAAAACAACCAACAACAAAAACCAACCCAAGTTAACTTATCAAAATTTGTTAAAACAAATTTGTAAGACAAAACTGTCCATAGCAGTCTGCTGGTTTTGTAGAGTAACAGTGGCACTCCATGGTGAAACGGTAGAACACAGCATAACTGAAGTGCACATGTGAATTACTTCATACTCCTTTTTCTTTCCTTAACTTCTGCTATCAGTTACATCAGCTGAGCTAGAATCTGTTTCTACCTTCTTCCTCACTCATTTTAGATTGTAGCCCAATTTTCTGAGGTAGCATTTATGTTACTTTTCAAAGGTGATGGGAACTGGCTTAATTCTTCTAGTAGTTTAAGAGAATAGAGAATGAAAATCATGCTCACAGTTAGGCCTTTTTAATTTTCACTACTAAAAGGATATTTATGTCTGGTGCTGTTACTTTACCAGTAGAACTGCACTGTATACTGTTTACCTTTTCTGCCTTGGGATCCAGGTAATCCTTGCAATCCTGGAGGTCCCAAAATTCCATGTTTCCCTTTTTCTCCAGGTTCTCCTGGCAATCCCTGAGGACCTGTAGCTCCTGAGAGTGCAAAAATATCTGTGAATATGCAAATCTATTAAACTGTTGATTTTATTTTCATGCTATGCAGCACACTGCATTAATCAGAGGTACCTGAAAGTGTATGTATGAAGAAGTGACAGATATTGCTCTCTGAGACTGAGCAGACTATTACTGCTGTCTATAGGTACTGAAATAGCTTTCAATAGACACCTTCATGTGATCTCTGATTTCTCTAGCCTCCTCGACAGAGGTGCCTCCTTGACAGAGGTGCCTCCTCAGCTGCATTTTCCTGTTTCATATCTCTTTTGAGCTGTTACATGGCACTATTTTTTAAACTCTGGTATTACCTGGAAATCCAGGTATTCCTGGGTATCCAGGGTCACCCTTGGATCCTGGTCTTCCAGGTTGCCCTTGAATACCTGGTGAACCCTTCTCTCCTGGGAATCCACAGAGTCCTTAAAGAAAAAAAAAATCTAGCATTTATTTGTTCAAAGTTGTCCATTCTTCATCTCATGATAAGTTGAAAAATATAAAAGTTCAGTAAGGGCTTTCTTGACTAGAAAAATAATTTTATTCAGATACTTCAGATCCTTGCATCTATTTATTAGCAGTGAATTATACCGATATCTCTGGTGATATTTGAAAGAGCAGAAATGGCTAGCAAGGTATAGCCGAGCCAGGTTTTATTCTGGTAAGTATTGGTATGTTCATTGGTGCTGTACTGGTGCTGCAGCAGACTCTACCTCCTATGTTCATGCTATCCATATTGTACATTGTGATGCCTCTCCAATCCCTGGGTTTGTAACTATAGAAAATACCACTCAATATGCACAGGAATCAGAGCTCCCTCTCCGCTAACAAAACTTAGAGAAAATAAGTTCTTAAATCCAATTTTTTCTTCAATCAGACAGAGGTACCTGGTAATCCTGGATCTCCGGGAGGCCCTTTTCGACCATGTGTACCAAGCAGAGGAGTTGGGTCACCTCTCTTGCCTGTTGAGGTACAATGACTTTCATTTCATACAAGTATCCTTTTCATCCACAAAACCAAAGCTGGACAATTTTGTAAGATCAGAAAATTACTCATAGATATTAACAGCTATAAAAGGGACTGAGAGAACACAGAATGAAAAATGCTTTGGCACATGCAAATTATCTGCCAGCTCAGCTTGTCTTGAAGTACTAACTCAGTTTGTGTTTAGCATGACTCCTGGCAGTATTAATGTAAATTTCCCATAATGAAGAAAACAAAAACAAAACCAAAAATTATGGGAACTTTCCCAGTACTGACAGCATATACTGAAAATGAAAGATACTGCATAAATTTCCTGTAACACATTATTAAACAAAGAGAACTCCTTACACAGGTTTGTGAGGACGTGCAAAATCAATACAGCGTGAGTCTGTTTATCAGTAAACACCTTTTAGGGACTAGCTGGGGACTTTAAGCCAGCACACCCCCTTCTTTCTGTCTGTGCTGAAATTCCCGTTTATCACAGAATCAATAATTCCGAGCAATTTTGCCTGACGTTGTCTGTACAAATGTCTGACCTTTCCTACCTATTCATGTTTTATTGTCTGATTTTGCTGTGAAGAGTTAAGAGGAAATATCAAGTTCAAGTGTTGCTAGAAATCCCCTGCCATAGCAATCCCCACATTTACTGGCTATTTCCTGCTTTAGTTTTAAGGAAAACTTTTTCAGTAAATTTGTTTTCAATACATTTCATAAAAGTTCTCTTTATATTGAGTATTGTTCTTTACTTTTTTGTGGGAATACAATCCCTGTCAGAGAAGGTCTTGAATTTTTGAAGAAATGGAAAATGTAACTGAGAAAAGAATTTATCCTGTCCCCTTAATGCTTTTTTCCAGGCAATGATTTAATTTCATTATTTATTAGTAATGAAATCCTGCTCCAAGGAAATTTGGAATATGATGCATGACACCATTTTGTATTTCTTTGAAACACTTTTTAAAATCTAAATATTATAGATAATTTTTTCAGAGTAATCTCTACCTATGCAAAAAACAATACGCAAAACTTCATCTTTTCAACTGAATAATTTTACACACATGGGTATGAACTCTGCCTAATTTGTTATACTACACTTTCAGAAGTTCCAAGAATTCAAAAATCATAGCCTAGAAAACACTGGAAAATAAGTGATATAAAAGAAATTATAAATCATGTTGGAATATTTTATAAATTCTACATATCTGTATAATACCATGCCATAATACCATAAATGATTGCATCTTCTCTTACTTGATTTGACAAATTTTACAGATCTGTAAGAGTGGATTTTTACATGTGTTTGATGGAATTTTTAAACTCTATGAAATTTGACACAAATTTATCTTCTAAATTAGTAAGACCTACTTTAAAAGGAACAAATTGTTAAAGAATATACTGAAATGCAAATTTTGCCTTCAGGTAAGTCAGACTTGTTTCTAATGACATTCATGTTTTAATTATTTTCATTTATGTCCTGTTTTCCCTTTTCTAGTGAGTACTCGCCATCTATCAGAGCATATGCATCCTAACAATATTGCTCTTTTCAAAAGCATGTCTATATAAACTCATTACCTTTAGATCCTTTTGGGCCAGTCAGTCCTGGATTTCCAGAGATTCCTGGTAAGCCAATGTTACCCTAATTTTTTTAAAAACAAAATAAAAATGTTTGACATATGATGTGTGTAGCAGGAATGATCTATAAAAGCATTTGGTTCTCTTACACTGGTAAATGGACCAGCAATCAATATGAATAGCAAAACTGCATCTTAAGCTCAACAGAAAACCATGCTGTCTTTGTTACACGTCTAACACTGACCACTAACACTTCCAAGAAACTGTAGATTAGACTTGCTAATCATTTTGAATTTGTGCTTTTATAGTTTATGCTAACTCTTGGCTTGAACAGCTTAAATTCCCCACAGATGGCTTGAGTAATTTGATTTAAAAGGTACCATAAAAATGTACTAAATATTGTTTTATGTTACCCAAAATTTACTATAAACATGAACCAGAAATATGTTGTGATGTAACAGTAAAAACGTAAAGATTTCTCTATTCTTCCTTTTGAATAATGACCTATAATCAGCAAAACACAGATCATCTCTTCAAAGAAATATAAGACAAGCCAAGCAAACATATGTCCCTTTACCAAAAAAACAACTGTGCTTTATGATTCATGTAATCTCACTGCCTGTCTACCTAGCATACAAGCCAGTGAAGAATTTTACCTTATATCCATATGTGATATATGTGTGGTTTTGTATATTTGTTCTTGAGCAATATTGCTTGCCTGGGTTCTGTTTGGTCCAAGTTGTCAGTATGGCACAGACGACTTGGTTTGTTTTGTCTATTGCCTTGGCTGCTCTGCATAGCAAGATATGAAGAAGCAGCTATATATTAATTTCATACTTGTGCTGTTGCTATGTTATGATCTCTGCAGTAAGTGATTTGTCAATCTGTTCTTAGCAATAATGTTAGACTTGATTGTGCATCCATTTTTTTGCCCCCCCCTAATTAGTGCAGTGTAGCCTGGACTTCCACCAAGTGGCACTACAACAAAATCAAAACATGCAGCTAGGAGAGAGGGGAGAGGCCCTCTGTTGACTCTGACTACAGTTCCTACTAAAATGTAATCAAAGCATTGAAGTGTTGCATTAAGGAATTTACTTTTCCTATTATACAGACAATCTCTTCTCAGGAGGAACATCTAATGGGTAAATACCACAGAAGTACCCTTCGTCATACTTCTTGGAGGCAGGAGATAACTGCAAAGTCCAGGACATTTCACTACCACTTTGTTTACCTGGTCACCTGGTTGTCCTTGAAAACCTGTAATTCCTTTAAAGCCCTTTGGTCCTGGGAAACCCTGTGATCCTGGAAACCCCATCAGTCCAGTGTCACCATGGTCACCTGGCAGTCCTGGGACACCACTCTTCCCTGGAAATCCTGGGGTGCCTCTGAAACCAGTATTGCCTTTTTCACCTGAAGTTAATTGCAGAACAAGATAATGACCAATATAGTCAAGCTATTATTTGACACTTATTTTGAATATGGCTATGCTTTTCACACTTTGTGTATTGCCTTTAGTAATTGTCCAAAGAAAACAGCCTGCTAGTTTAAGAATCTATAAACACAATAAGGTTGCTGGATGTTACTGCAGCTACGAGTCCAAACCTGTGAAAAACACCAGTGATTTATATCAGATGAATGTGTGTGTATGCAGGGCTTTATTTTATGAACTTACCTCTTTCACCTCTAAATCCATTCTCACCAGGAAACCCTGGTTCCCCCTTTTGTCCTTTCTCAAGACGGATGTTAATACAGCCACTGTCTCCTGGAGGCCCTCTTTCACCTTTGAACCAAACATATGGTAAGTAAATTCTCATGAGTGACATGTCCTGAAAATCTATTTTAGTGAAGACTTCCCTAATAGAGAAAGCCTTCAAATACTAATGCAGTTCTCAGTTGTTTCAGCAGGCTCATTGCTAACAGAATTTATTATCCTTCTCTTAGTTAATTCAGTAGTAACCCAGGTGATGTTAAATCAGAATTATTCCCTACTTGTCTGAAATATGAAAGATGGCAATTGTATTGTCCACTCCACAGTGTACTGTCTGTGATTGCACCTTTGAGATGGTTATTCTCTTTCCTATATTAATATTTAGAGAGATTATTTCCTGTATGTTTTACATAGATTGAAGAACACAGACAATATGATAGAAAACTTGAAAAATCTAAAGTTTCAGATGCATACAGGACAAAATTCAAGGTTTGTTTGCATAAGTGATCTGTTTGATTTAGTGGTAAATGCACCTATTGAGCTGAGTGGAATTAATTTTTCTTTAGTTATTTTTCATTATGCATTTGTAAGTGAGATTACTGGATTTAGTATTCTGTATCTCTGATAACAGAAGTGAATACAACCTTATAACAAGAAGAAAAAGTAAATGTATTCCTAGCACAGTAGTAACAAAACTAAACATAGCAGTAACATAATTACAGAGTGAAGCGGATTTTTACAAACCTTTTATTCCCATATCCCCACATTCTCCACTAGGCCCAGGTGGACCCATTTCTCCTTCTTCACCTTTTACACCGGAGATTCCCAGTGGGCCTTGTGTTCCTGGGAGTCCTGGGAATCCTTGGGGTCCTTGAATCCCTTTGCTTCCTGGTAATATTAAATGCTTTATTTACATATTCAGTCTGCTATGCTGTTGCTGTCATATTCTAAGGAAGAGTATAAAGCAAAAGGCAGGAAGTTTAGAAGGATTCTTTAGGAAAGCTAGAGAACCAATAGTTGGAGCATGGCTTCATGCCAAGATCAAACTCGTCTTGAAATCCAGATTGCCTTGAAGCAAACATCTTCCCTCTCCCTACTGGAGATTTAGGCTACACTTACTACTAAAGCAGTTATCCCCAGCACATCTTAAATACAATGCATAGCCTAAAACACCACCAGATTTTGTATGTGGCTACTGGCAATCGTGACTCCTACTGTCCAGATGACAGACAGCGGAAAACAGGATTTTGCTATAGTTACTTAGAACTTTTGCCCATTAGCCAGTGATGATTTGGGACCAAGGTCACATTTTTTTATAAGTATTAGACATAATGTGAAGCTATTTCTCCATTTACTCATAGAATCATAGAATAGAATCATAGAATCGTTTAGGTTGGAAAAGACCTTTAAGATCACCAAGTCCAACAGTTAACCTAACACTGCCAAGTCCACCACTAAACCATGTCCCTAAGCACCACATCTACACGTCTTTTAAATATCTCCAGGGATGGTGACTCAACTGCTTCCCTGGGCAGCCTGTTCCAATGCTTGACAACCGTTTCAGTGAAGAAATTTTTCCCCATATCCAATCTAAACCTCCCCTGATGCAACTGGAGGCCATTTCCCCTTGTCCTATTGCTTGTTACTTGGGAGAAGAGACCGACCCCCACCTCATTACAACCTCCCTTCAGGTAGTTGTAGAGAGCAATAAGGTCTCCCCTCAGCCTCCTTTTCTCCAGGCTAAACAACCCCAGTTCCCTCAGCTACTCCTCATCAGACTTGTGCTCTAGACCCTTCACCAGCTTCGTTGCCCCTCTTTGGACATGCTCCAGCACCTCAATGTCTTTCTTGTGGGCCCAAAACCAAACACAGTATTCGAGGTGTGGCTTTACCAGTGCCGAGTACAGGAGGACAATCACTTCCGTAGTCCTGCTAGCCACACAGTTTCTGATATAAGCCAGGATGCTATTGGCTTTCTTGGCCACCTGGGCACCCTGCTGGTTCATATTCAGCCAGCTGTTGACCAACACCCCCAGGTCCTTCTCTGCTGGGCAGCTTTCCAGCCACTCTTCCCCAAGCCTATAGCGTTGCATGGGGTTGTTGTGAACCAAGTGCAGGACCTGACACTTAGCCTTGCTGACCCTCATACAATTGGCCCCAGCCCATCGATCCAGCCTGTCCAGGTCCCTCTGCAGAGCCTTCCTACCCTCAAGCAGATCAACACTCCCACACAACTTGGTGTCATCTGCAAACTTACTGAGGGTGCACTCGATCCCTTCGTCCAGATCATTGATAAAGATATTAAACAGAACTGGCCCCAGCACTGAGGCCTGGGGAACACCGCTTGTGACTGGCCACCAACTGGAGTAAACTGCATTCACCACCGCTCTTTGGGCCCGGCCATCCAGCCAGTTCTTTACCCAGCGAAGAGTACACCCGTCCAAGCCATGAGCAGCCAGTTTCTCCAGGAGAATGCTGTGGGAAACCGTGTCAAAGGCTTTACTGAAGTCTAGATAGACAACATCCACAGCCTTTCCCTCATCCACTAGGCGGGTCACCTTGTCGTAGAAGGAGATCAGGTTGGTCAAGCAGGACCTGCCTTTCCTAAACCCATGCTGGCTGGGCTTGATCCCTTGGTTATCTTCTACATGCTGTGTGATGGCACTCAGGATGATCTGCTCCACCAGCTTCCCCAGTACCAAGGTCAGGCTGACAGGCCTGTAGTTCCCTGGGTCCTCCTTCTGGCCCTTCTTGAAGATGGGTGTCACATTTGCTAATCTCCAGTCAGCTGGGACTTCCCCAGTTAGCCAGGACTGCTGGTAAATGATGGAAAGTGGCTCGGTGAGCACTTCCGCCAGCTCCCTCAGTACCCTTGGGTAGATCCCATCCAGCCCCATAGACTTGTGTGCGTCTAAGTGGTGTAGCAGGTCACTAACCATTTCCCCTTGGATTATGGGGGATTCATTCTGCTCCCTGTCCTTGTCTTCCAGCTCAGGGGGCTGGGTACCCAGAGAACAGCTGGTCTTACTATTAAAGACTGAGGCAAAGAAGGCATTAAGTACCCCAGCCTCTTCCTCATCCTTTGTCACTATGTTTTCCTCCGAATCCAATAAAGGATGGAGATTCTCCTTAGCCCTCCTTTTGTTGCTAATGTATTTACAGAAACATTTTTTTGTCTTTTACAGCAGTAGCCAGATTAAGTTCCAGTTGGGCTTTGGCCCTTCTAATTTTCTCCCTGCATAACCTCATGACATCCTTGTAGTCCTCCTGAGTTGCCTGCCCCTTCTTCCAAAGGTCATAAACTCTGCTTTTTTTCCTGAGTTCCAGCCAAAGCCCTCTGTTCAGCCAGGCTGGTCTTCTTCCCTGCTGGCTCGTCTTTCAGCACATGGGGACAGCCTGCTCCTGTGCCTTTCAGATTTCCTTCTTGAAGAATGTCCAACCTTCCTGGACTCCTTTGCTCTTCAGGACTGCCTCCCAAGAGAGTCTGTCAGCCAGTCTCCTAAACAGGCCAAAGCCTGCCCTCCAGAAGTCCAAGGTAGCAGTTCCGCTGACTCCCCTCCTTACTTCTCCAAGAATCAAATAGTCATCAGGATACAATCACAGACTGCATCAGTAAAGGAGATAGTCTGGATGTAATAAAAAGTATGTTGTTCTTATTATAGTATATTATAACAACAACCTATTACAAATAGGAAATAATAGTCAAGGCCAGGTTGGATGGGGCTTTGAGCAACCTGGTGTACTGGAAGGTGTGCCTGCCCATGGCAGGGGGGTTGGAACTAGATGACCTTTAAGGTCTCTTCCAATCCAAACCATTCTATGATTCTATGATAATACATGGAAATATGTCAGTGTTGTAAAACAACTAGAGCACCACGATGCAACAAACTATTTCCATCCCTTTGTCTTTATTATAAGAGAAAGAACAAAGAATGCTATTGTTATTGCCTCTACCCTGCTGCAGAGTCTTACTCTCAAAGCTGGAAAAGGAGGAGGGTGCAAAGTACTTCCTAGCTTTAACAGCAGTAGAAATAGCTCCCTCTACAAGAGAAGTTATAGATGAGGTGGTTTGCAGGATGTTTAACATACCTGTTTGTCCTGGGAAACCCGGTGGTCCTTTATTGCCCGGAAGGCCTGGAAGTCCTCGGGAGCCTGGAGGACCTGGGGGACCTCGTGAGCCAGGAGAGCCTTTGAGACCTTTGATTCCAGGTGGCCCAGCTAGGCCCCTGTTTCCCCTCTGACCTTTAAAGCCTGGTAAGCCTGAGAAAAAGAGCTTTAATCTATGTATGTAAATGCTGGAAAAGGGTTCAGCAATTGTATCTAGAAAGTAGGAAGTGACAGATTTTGGTATCAATTTGAATATCATCAAACACGGCAAAATAACCTGGAAACTGTGCTACCATGCTGGAGTCCTGGCTCTGCCTAGATTTTTCACCTGGAATGTTTTTTTTCTTGTATTTCTTTAGTGTTTCTTTAGGTTCACAACATGTCAGTAGGAGCGCCCTGTGAAAAATCCCTACTAATTCGTAAATACTTTTGATATATATGTCTCCTAGCTCTCCCTAAATAACACGTCCATTTAAGAATAAGGAAAATAAAAGTATCACAGTAATGACAGGAGCTCAGTTAAGTTACTCAGGACAACAGAATAAGAGATAACTCTTCCGTTCATTACTTGACAGTGAACACGCTGTGATATGGCCAGTTAAGGAACAGTATGGGAAGGGAAGGAAAGTTGGGAAACACCTGAGGCACACTATACATTGCTTGAGTTTAAGGAAATGTGCAAAACATAATGTACACCCCCACTAATGAGCAGCCCCCATGGAAATATTCGTCATGCCAGCCACAAAAATCATGTGATTAAATCTGCTAGAAAAGATGTGCAAAGCTTAGAGCTGTGAGGCAACCTGATGGACATTGTGTACCTTGAGGTCCTGGCAGGCCCATGACACCTCTGAGTCCTGGTGGCCCTGGTAAGCCCGTGTCACATGGTGGACCAGGGAAGCCTGGACAGCCTGGTGCTCCTATATCACCTTCTGGGCCTCTAAAACCTTTGGCACCTGGACGTCCTGGGCTACCAGGCTGTCCTGGAAACAAAAAACATTGTAAGAAGTTCTACTTCCATTACTCACCATCCCTCAGAATTCCTAATTGTAGTTTTGAAATGTACATGTTCAGTTATTGTAATATCTTACTTATCCTCTAGTTTTTGCACAGTTCGTTAAAACTGATAGTTTTCTGCAATTTAGAATTGTCTGTTATGGAGAGCTTCGTTCTTTAAGGAACAAATATGAATTCAACTGTCACCTATAGGTGAGGACAACTTTAGGGCACAAAAAGCTAGTTTCTGATGTGTAGGAGCAGAATGGAAGGAGCTCACTGCACCAGCTACACAGCACTGGGGTCAGTTCTATAGGTGTTCCCTGCACAGAAGGGTGTGTGTGTCTGCTTAGGGCTGGGCAAAAGGAAAACCTATAAAAGGAAACAGCAATATCTGCTATGAAGGGGGAACGAAGTGGCACTGTGGAGACATCTGCAGCAACCAGCAAAACTACCCTGCAGAAATGAGGAGTGTAGTGCCCAAGACATTGAGGATTATATTGCATAACTCTGGGCAAAGAAATTCACCCCTCTCTCCTTGAGTGTTCTCCCACCTTTTGCCAGTCTTTTCAGATTTGAGTAAGCAATCTGAGGCAGGGACTATCTGTGTGGCAGAGCAGGAGGCCCTAAGCACAGATGGCCACTACGCAGCAAGTAACAGTAGTAAGAATAGGAAGCTGCACTGTTCCTCCATGGACTGGGTAAAGGCATCTTTCCCCTTCCTGCAGTGCAGATCTCCTCAGTGGCTGATCAACCTTAACTGTAAAAATGTAAATGTAAAAATAGAGCGTACCATTCACAGTCACCATTGTGGATCCAGTTAAGAGTAAGTTTTATCTGAATCACGACCGACTTCACTCAGATTTTCTCCTTTGAACACATGGAAATGCTTCATAAAAACTGGCTCATACCTCGAAGCCCAGGAATGCCTGGATCACCCCTTGCTCCTTGTGCACCAGGGGGTCCTGGCAGTCCCCTGTTGCCTGGGATTCCTGGAGGACCATATGTGGTATCACCTGGAACACCCTTCTGACCATCTATGCCAGGTGGACCTGGAGGGCCATTTTTACCATCAACTGTAGATCCTCTTTCACCTTCATCACCAGGATCACCAGCTTTGCCTCGAAAGCCTGTTGATATGATTTTTAAATTCAAACAGGGCATAATTCAGAAGTTGTTTGTTGGGTTTTTTTTCCAAAACTGTGGAATATTGTAATGCAGATTTAACCAGAATTAAATTATCACTTTGCAAAGAAAAATAACATCATACATTAAATTTCAGGTTTCTAATTTACAGCTAATGATACATGAGGATTGAAGGAGGTAATTATTCCTGTGGGAAGTGACAGTGGTTTTCTTTGGGGCAGCATCTATCTTGTGTACTGTCATTCTTGTCCAGTTCAATCCCTTTGCTAAAATGATACTAATTGTTCTCAGTTTTCTGAGAGTGTTTCCTCTCTGGACACTGAACTTTAGGTTACTGCAGCACCTGAAATGCTGGAGGAAAGAAAGTGAAACTGGTAAAGATTCCTCTTCCATTAGCTTTCGTCAAAATGTGCTTCCTATTCTATTCTACCATGGTAGCTACCTTACCCTGCACGTATGCATTACAGATTGACCAGCAGGTCTCCTGGATTAAGAAAAGCACAATTCACCTTCTGGCCCAGGGATTCCTGCTCCTGGCCTGCCTTGATGGCCTTTTTGCCCATCAAAGCCATTTGGTCCAGGATAACCGGGGAGTCCTTTTAAACCCTTTGGTCCTGGAAACAGAAAAAAAATGTTGGGGGGAGTAAAAAGGAAAAAAAAACCCCAACAACAACAAAAACCACCACAAAACCTGACAGAACTCTAAAATGTGTGATCTAAGGAACAGTATTGCATCTTTATCCCATGCAAATTAATGTACTTTAAAGACAAGTGGATTTCATCTGCTTCTAACATTTTGGGCAAGAGCCACCACCCAAGTCACAACCACATGCATGGTTGCTATTTTTCTAAATGGACTTGTTCCCTAATCCATAAACAGCAGACTGCAAATCACCAGAGTAAATTAGAAAAAAAAAAAATCTCCTATAACATTTTAATGTTACAGGACATCAACAATATTAACCTAGTGAATGATAGGTGTCAACTCAAATTCTTATATTCTGTGCTATGCGTTGCTTCCGGAATGGTGCAGATGAGCTCAATATGCTAATCCCTGTTCTTTCATGTCTGTATAAATTTTAGCTACCACCCACAATACTGACATCAGGGAGCTGTGTAATATCATATTAAGCAGCTTGAAAATCCAGTATCTCCATTTGTTCCGGTCAGGATTTTCTGGGGTATTTCAAATGTTTTGGAGGTGATCACAAGCAACATTCTTCCAGTTCTTGGATGAGTTATTTGAATTTAAATCAAGTTGAACAAGTTGAAGTAATGGTAATAAGTATTCAGATTTTAGGGCTCAATTGCAACTTACCATGAGCAATATAGTTTTAGAAATTACAGACATGCAACATATCTTTGCTTCGTGCACCTTTTTTTCCTGGTATCCAGATGTACATATTCTAGGTCTTATCCAACTCCAGCCATCTGCATATTTTACAGACTCTCTCATGCATTTTAATTGAGGCAGGAAAGAGTTTCAAGCTACCTTCATTTAGTCATTTCTATGGAGGCAGCCTACACACCTTTTGATCATGCAAACTGCAGCTGTCTGGGCCTTGATTCTGTTAGATGAGTATATTCCTGTGTATTTGCAATTTTACATTTTGAGATATGTATCTGTTGAAAACTGTAATAGTGTATCTTTTTAGGATAGCTTCTTTTTTTTAATTAGCAACTTAAAACTCCATTTCAATTAAAACCAAAAATTCTCCCATCTGTAAACATACCTTGAACACCTTTAAAACCTGGGGGACCTGGATTTCCAGGGTATGGTAATGTAATGCAGACAGTCTCACCTGAAGCAAGAAGGAGAAAGAAACTGGGCTATTTGATTTTAGAATAAATGGGGTCTGAACATTTACTGAAATATTTCTGTGGAACTAACCAACTAGATGTGCAAAGGTAAAGAGAAGGGACTGTTTATGCACATTGTTATTTCCATATTACGTAAGGGTTGATGGGGAATCTTAAAACATATTTTTCTTGACGCTTATTTTGTAGAGAATATTGGTAATGATTCAAATTGTTGTAATACAGTTGTATTCTGTAAAGACAAAGATCTTTTTTTTTTTACTTGCCACAGAAATTTGTCTTTACAATAGTCTCTGTTGCAAGAAAGAAATAGTATTTTAATCTCAATTCTATGTACATTTCTGGTTCACACATATTGCTATCAGTGTAGATATTTTTTTGATTTTGGTAGGAATTTTTTATAACTAAAAAACAGACCAAGCCTTACGTATGAGTTGTATTTTCCTGGTCCTTCAGCAAAAAAGCATTGCCTGGCAAATCTCTACACTCGGGAATACTCCTCACTCCAGAAAATAATTCCTCTGATAGTGTGCAAGTGGCACTTTGCAGGTTTAAGGCCCCTAGCAATTCATATTCTCACTAGTGTCTGCTGCTAAATGCTGACAGTATTGTACATTTCAGTGGCTGTATTTCACGTGACCACTGAGCTTGCCGAAATTTATGTTCACTGTGAATGAATAACACTATATATAATACATACAAAACTGTAATGGATGCTACCAAATGTATATTTTGTCATTTGGGTCTTAATGTAAACATTCAAAATTACCTTTCTGGCCCTTTGGACCAGGTGGCCCAACATTACCAGTATCACCAAAGTCTCCAGGGCTACCTCTGACTCCTGGAGGGCCAGGAAACCCCAAACCAGGCAATCCCATCTGTCCTTTTACCCCAGGAAGTCCTGGGACCCCCGTGAATCCTTTATCACCTGGCAGTGGTACTCCAGAATCGCCCTAAAAGAAAGAAACTGTTGATAAGAAATAGCAAGACCTAATTTCTTTCCTCTCTTTGATTATCAAAAGCCATGTTAGAGAATTCTCTGGAGAAACCACTCTTCCACAATTAAGTGCTACATGGATGACATTAGTAGTTTTAAATATTCAAAGGCAACAGGAACAAAGGTAGAGTTTTGTGGTTGTTTTTTCTTCCTGATCCCATAACAATGGCAAACAGTATATGCAAAAATTATATTCAGGAATACCAAAATAAATAGTAATACTTCCAAGGAAATAATTTTTCAATGGATAAAAATTATGATTTTTGACCTAGGCTAACATAAAATGATAAAAGTGATTAATCTACCAGGAGTTCAGAATAAAATGGTACTTTTCATTAAGTAGATAGCTCTTTCATAAGACAATATGTTAACTAAAATGGAAAAAAATTCTGAGAAACTCAAACGTACCTCAGCTCCTTTTTCCCCAGGCAATCCTAGTTCCCCATCTCTGCCATCATTACCTCTTTGGCCTGGAAATCCTGGAACCCCAGTAGGACCTCTTTCACCTTTTACTCCTTAAAACAATTAAAAAAAAATGAACTATAATATTTTCAGTAAGTTTTGGGGTTTTTTATTTCTGCTCAGGTAAATGTTGTGTAACCATTCATCATATCTGTATGATAATTTCCAGTTCTTGAATTCACATTTCCTTAAAGAAGTATTTTAGGCTTAGGAAGGCAGTATGTAGTTGGACACTTCATGGAACAACTTGGTCTCTCTGTAAAAGACATGTTTCCAGGCACAACAACAACGTGGCTTTTGTTCATACTATATACAGAGTGAAAATATTTTGCTATTGAAATCAGTCAGAGTTTTATTCTTGATTTCAGTGACATCAGGATATAGCAATGCCATATGATGCAGAATATTTGCATTGATATTCCCAAAAGGTTTTTAATTTTTTTCTTTTTTCTTTTTTTACCCCTAGATTTCTCTTGCACTGATATTTATGAAAATGTAATTTTTGCATAAAGGACAACAAAACTCTTCTAACCCAAAGATTCATTTCGCTGTATCAAGAAATCCTCTGCAAATAAAAAGCAAATGTTTTGCCCTGCTCCAACATCTGTAAACAAACACAGGCATCCAAAGCTAAGCTAACTTTTCACAAACAATAAGATGGACAATCTTTTGTCTGAATAATTAGTTTAGCATTCCTAACTAAGCTTTACCACCAGATTGCTGTAATTTGTTATTCTCTGTTTCTTTTGCTTTTGCAAATCATAACCATAACTGTGGAGAGGTTTTGATCTATTTTAATTACAAGAATTTCAGTTGTGCAACTGGTGGCCTATTGTTTCTCCTCAATGCCTGGTCAAGAGTAATTTTTAGAAATAGGAGCAGGAATCTGAACAGCCATTGAGACTCTGAGTTTTTCCCAAGAAGGATGTTGGTGGTTGAAGTTGATGTAACGGCTGGGATACCGGCATATGACAGTTCAGGAGGTAGCTTCTGTACAATAATATTTCTTCATGCTTTCACAATAATTGTATACAGACCTCTGTAAGACCCTGATTATCAATCACATGACATGAAAGGTCATTTGTTAGCATTAATAACAAGCTGTTAAAACTGTTTTATGGCTTAACTATAGAGTAAAAACCACAAAACACTGTGTTGATCTTGTATTTAGCAAGAAGAAAATAAATGAGATGGTACCAAGAAAGCAGTTTAGATATACATAACCTCTAGGCTTCAGTAACTTACTAAACTAATGACTTTATTAAAGAGTAGATGAATATGGTTTTCTCACACTATTGCCTAGGCATTGCGTAGGAAACAAAAAGGCTAATGATAAAATGTGTGTTTACCTTTTATTCTAACTCTTCCTGGATCACCCTTCTCTCCTTTTTCACCATGTTGTCCAGCAGAACCAGGTGTCCCCTTACCATTGACCAAAAAAAAAAAAAAAAGTTGTCAGTTATCTCCAGCAAGGAATCAATGTGGGAATTGAGGGGAAAATTAGGTATCTATCTCTTGCTCTTGCATTGTTTCCCAAAACCAGACCAATTAAAGTAACATGCCAAAAAGAAATGCTTATCTCTTCTGATGTCTATAAAGAGGTATGTGAATGGCACCTGGCCTTTTCAGCCTGACTCTGCCAAATGCACAGATACACAACTATAAGAAATTGTAATGCTAGAAAAACTGGGTCCATGGCCATATACAGCTGTGGCTGTAAATGCAAGAATATTAAGATGGAAACGATTCACAAACACTTCCCACTGCAGACTTCAACCCACAATCCACCGAGGCTACACAGGAAGGGAATCTCTGGAGTGCGGTGACTGCTGGATGAGGCTGTCCTCCCAGAAGTGAACATGGCAGTAGGTAAGTGATGCTTTTTTGCTGAGTGAAAGCTCACAAAGCTGCCAATAAAAAATTTCATCTATGTCTAGTTAGGTACCTGGTATTGTCAGAAGAATCTATGACTTGACAGGTTTAGAGGGGAAAAGAAGTACTTTTCTGTATTTTTATGCTGATTTGTGCTCTCAGTTCTCCAGAGTGCAGTTTGCATATCAACATTGATGAGGGTCTGATCTTGCAACAGTACGTGTGGGTAAATATATTTTACCATGTGAAATTTTTATGGAAGTAAAAGGCTACTAAGGTTGAAAAACTGGGGTATTATTTAGCCAGTTTCCTCTGTTATACAAAATCTTTCACTAAGAAATAGGTGGAGAAAATACAATTTATAAAGTGATTGTAAATCATGACAATTGTAAAACAGGCAGGAGACTTCTGAAAAATGTGGTGTATCTGAAACTAGCAGTGACTATTTGTTGAAATGTCTAGATCTTCAAGTCGGCAGTGACCAGTTATTAGTGTTTGAAAAGCAAAATGAGAGATTTGGGAAGAAAAGAGAGCAGAAAAATGGAAAAAGTATATCTACGAAGGAAATCCATTAGACCAAAGCACTTCTGTATCAAAGTGAATTATTTCTTTCCAAACTGATTACTTTGTCCTTGTTTCTTATTTAAGTAACCTAAGAACACCAAAGTGTTCAGAACAAGGCTTCAAGCTTTACTTCAGAACCACAAGGGCTAAAGCATAGTTTCAAAAGTAACAAAAAGATTGAAATCTCACATAATGCACTCAGGTAATAGGATTTTAAGAAAAGAAAAGTAAAAACAAATGCAAAGCTTGTAATGAAACCATTGGAATTAGAATGACAGAGCACCACCACCTCCTTCCTTCAGTCTCACAATGGTTTTGTTTTGTTTTGTTTTTCTTTTGAAATAAAATGTTCTGGAAACTTTTAAGTAATTCCTCCTCATGTGAAAAAGAGTTCTGCTATTAACACAAAACAAAACCTTAAAAAACCCAAACAAAAAAAACCATAATGGAACAGTCACAAAGTCAAGCATATCTACCTATATTTTTGAAGAAATTGCTCTCACACATAAGGAAGTATATTAAAAAACCCCTCTATTTGGCATCATTTTCGTATGCAGCATCCTGGATGTACAGTCCACATGCCAGACCAGAACAAGTGGAACAAAATCACAGCAAGTCCAATAAATCATCTTATAATGTATTCCTAAAGCAGTTAGATTAAGTGGTATTTGGAATTATTGCTATCACATTATTGCTGTGAGGAATCAGATAAACTATATGAAGCACATTAAAGAAAATAAGTCTGTTTCCAAAAGTAATAGCTAGTTTCACTGAGTTAGGCAACAAGCATCACCCAGTAAATTATTGACCCAGGAAACATATAGGTCTTGAGTTCAAATTTATTTTGTTTGTTAATCCTGATGACAGCCAATATTAAAGTAGACATACACATCTGACCTAAAGGTACCTTTTAAATATTTCTTAATTATTCCCCTCACCTTGCCATGAAAAATCTTTATAGGGTTTTTCCATGAAAAATTGGATGTCAGATTTGTTAACACTGGAATGAACTGGACTTAGGAAAAAATAAACGTTGTATGCTGATGTCAAACGATTCTAGTACTCAGAGTCTTTACTACCAAAAAGTTCATTCAGTTTCTGCTCTTGAGGAACTTGGCTGAGTAGTGACTGAAAATGAGAGATTATAAAGTAATATGGAACAGTAAAGGAATGAACACTAACAAATAGTAATGCCTTTCAGACTCTGTGGGAGTGAAAGACTCTACATCATGTTCAGACTGCCTCATAAAATAAATTAAGCATATCAAATAAAGCTTTTCAATTAATTTATAAAAAAGGAATAAAGAAAATGACTTGAAATGCCTGAATAAAATCAAGGGTTCCTTTTTCTTCAGACCCTGCCCCGCCCCCTGCCCTCCACAGGTGGATGTTGACATAAAATCTATCTTGACCTGCTGACATCATGCAATTCCTTGCCTTGATAACGTTTTGCTGGAAATGCTTTCCTTTGAAATAACTGAAAAATCATCTTCAGTGGAGCAATTTGTGCATCTACAATGATTTCAAGAAAATCAATGGGTATTCAAAACTAAAAGTAAAAACAAGTCAAAACAAAACAAGATGAACATTCACCAGCTTTCCTAAGCCTCCTGACCTCCCCACAAACACAGCATGGGATTCTGTCCCTCAGTGTAAAACTCTGCCCACTGCTGCAAGGTAAATCAGATAGGAACTAATAAAATGCATCCTCTAATAAGACTGTAAGAAGCAAAAGTAGATAAAACTTTCAGATAGTTTTCCAGGGCAGTTCCTCCACCACTCTGCTTAAATGCCTCCTGCGTAAATGGCAACTTGATGTTATTTATTTACCAAATTTCATGAAAACTACTCACAGGGAGCCCTGGTGATCCCATTGCACCAGATACGCCTGGGTCGCCCTTTTCTCCATGTCTTCCAGGGTATCCCATTTGTCCTTTCTTTCCTTGAGTACCTGGAGGTCCTTGCATACCACGAGGACCAGGAGGACCAGCCCTACATGAGCAGAGGCCTTGATTTCCTACGTGAAAGTGTCAAAATTACACTGAAACAGTTGCAAAATTAATACACAAAAAATAACACTGCCCTTTTCTTTTCTGTGTGAGCAGTGCACAGACCATTTTATCTCATTATGGCCTTCAAAGGAGTGAAGCGTATCAGTCTCTTTTTACAGTGCTAACTGCTGCACTGACATGACTCTACTGACTTAGAAGCCCCAATGCTAACAGGCCATTTAACTCCACACTTTGATGGGCCTTATCCTCCAAGTCAACATAAACTTCTTGCAAATTTAGGTCTGACATATCTGGAAAAGGTTTCATATTCAAATTGTTGCTAACCAGGCACACTTACCCTTTTCTCCTTTTTCACCTTTTCTTCCCGGAAGGCCTATCTGACCTTTTGCTCCAGGTTCTCCAGGGATCCCTCTGTCAGTACAGATTACACCTTTGAAAAAACAAATTGTACAGCTAGTGTAAATGAGGTTGACTGTTTCCATAGCTTAGGTCACGTGTTCTCCTCTCCCTTATCTTGTTATCCTCACGTGAAAAGCTAGAGATCTTATGAAATGCTTTGCAAGTCATTGCTATAGATCATACTACAAGAGTCCGTCTGGCTAGTGTAGATGCTGACACATTGTTTTTTTATTGCCACTACTTTTGTCCTTTTTCCACTGTAGAACTTTACAACTCTTGTTTCTTTACTAAAGCATGCTGATTTGGGTTTCCTCCCCCATTTGCTGTGTTTTTAACTTCAGGTGATATATTTTTAGGGACATTTTTCATATATGTTACTTTCTGCGTTTAAATCACCCAGAAAACTATGAAAATCTTGACATCTCACTGATTGACAACTAATAGGAAAAACATGTCTTCTACAGCACGTGTAAAGTTTGATATATCTGCCAAAATGCACTTTTCACCTCTATGTTTTTTGTAGGACCAACAAAAGCAATGAATCTATGAATATGCAGAATTATATTCTCGCCATATAAATTGCTGTTGAACCTACTGGGTAGTCCAGGTAAGCCTTGTCTTCCTGGCTGTCCTGGTAGACCTGGTGGTCCAGGAAATCCAGGTCTTCCTGGGATTGATTCACCTGTTCCAGGGAAACCAGGGTCACCTTGAAAACCTTGAGGTCCTGGTGCCCCACTTACTCCTGGCAGGCCAGGCAAACCTATAAAGAAAATAATGGTATATAGCCCAGACAGCTTCACAGTAATGATTACTACGAGATATCAGGAAGGAAATTACAGACCATTCAGAACTGTCCTGAAGAAGAGCTTCTATATAACAAAGACTTAAATCTAAATCTTTAGGTTTTCCAGAAAAGAGGTTCTTGCTTTAGACCTTCAAATGCTTCTTTTCCTCCTCCTCCCCATTATCTCTTTTCCAGACATCCCAGTTATTCTAGTTCTTTATACAGAACAAAGTCATCCTCATCACCTTCCTTTATATCTTTTTGAGATGGAGAATAGAATTTTTGAGCACAGCACTCCAGATACAGGCATACCATGGATTTACAGTACATAGTAGCATTCTGCTTTGTCTTCTGTTCCTTTTCTAGTAATTCCTAATGTTCTGTTTGGATCATTTTGGTTCTCTTTTGGCCGCTAAGTGCTGAGCTAATACTTTTATTGAAAACTCTGTAGAGTTCAAATCCTTACTGTTGGTAACTTGCATCAAGCAAGAACAAAGAAGAGTTTTCTTTTAACTGCTTTCTCTCCTACTGGTATATAGTTCACATTTTATCCTCTACTTCTCTTACTTGTTCCATCATCTCCTGGTCTTCCTAGCAGGCCTGCAGGACCAATTGGTCCAACTGACCCCATATCACCAGCAGGACCTGGAAATCCAGGATCTCCTTGTGGACCTACACAGAATTATAAAAACATGTGAATTGAACACCTTATGCAATTGACAGCTTAAATCTAAATTAAACTGCAACCAAAATTATAATTTGGGAACTACACAAAAGTAAAATACAGTAACTTACTTTGTCTTTATGAAACATTTTAAAATGTGTAACAATTTAATTTTAAGGTGGGAGGATCTGGTTACTTTTCTACGGATTCCTGCCCATTTTGTGGGCACAGTTTTAACTCTTCGTCACTCCGTGGTAGTATCTTTGTGCTACATATTTCAGAATGCCGAGACAAGTGTTTGCCCAAAATAAATAAATGTAGCATTTAAAATAAATGTGCCTCTCATGTTAAGCACATTTGACAATGCACACAGGGAGGTCATTTCAGAATCATCCTAGTTGAAATTATCCAAATTTTAAAAAGTATATTGTCAAAATTGCTATAATGAATAAACTTTAAAATTGCAATGACATAGTGATAAAGAAAACCTGAATCAGCTTATAAAGGGCTATAAATGGAAAAAATATTGGTAGTAGTCCTGTTCTTAAACAATTCTGATAAAGGTCTGTTTCTCTGAAGAATGTATCCACTTACACACCATGCACATGATTAACTTTAAATGTTACTTGAGATATTAAGCATGGGGTTAAGTCTTTCGTTGCATGGGCTGGAAACACGCAGAAGCCGATGGAAAACTAATTGATTTTTGGATGAGGCCCCTATCTAACGGGTATGTTCTGCTGAACGGGGTTTGTGTTGTAACTTACTTCTGTGTTCACAATCAGCATTTGCTGCACTAGAAATACCATTTATGATAAGTTCTCTGTTAAGATGTTCTTACAATACAGGTTCCCCAAGTGTGAGATGCCAAAGCAAATCTCTTCCAGGCAGCAGGCTTGGCTGTTCCCCACTGCCTCTTGCTATGAAGTAAGAACTTCCACACACCTTTTCACCAATTAGATGATAAAGATGGGGATAAAGGGAGCTGGGACATAAAAACCCAGCCTGAGGTTTAGGTAGGAAGGTAATAAGATTGACAGGTATTCTGTTGGGAGTACTAGTTCCAGGATTTCACCCCTGCTATGCAATAGGAAGCTTAACTGTAGTCTAAAATCAGTGTTGTAGCAATTCTGAAAATAGGAATTCTAAATTACAATGGGAAGGCTGGTTTTCTTATTTGCCATTCATTATCCAGCATGGATATCCAGCATAGCTTTTTCTTAAATACGCTTAGGTCCAATAACTAGAGATAGTCCTGCAGATCTAGCTGTGACTGTATGCATAAAGATCTTTCAAGCAAACATTTAATCTGAAACTTGTATGCTTAACATAGTTCCAGTAAGATCAGTGAGACACAAACAAACACAGAATGTGGCCACTAGGAAGATAATGTTTTAAGATCCTGAATCCCTAGTGATCACTTTCAGACACCTTAGCAAAATAGGTCCTACATACTTTGTACAGCAGAAAGACTAGTTAAAACTAGCTATAACCTTTTATAGGAAGCAGCGGAGTTCCAACAGCTCCAGGAGGACCTGGGGGCCCTTTTTCTCCTGGATCCCCCTGTAAGAGTCCAACAATAAATTTTACTGATAGATACAAATATGCAGTGTGCTAGCATGTAACTGAAAATTTCAACAATGGAGGGGTATGTAAGGATGTGACACATATCACCTGGGAAACTTGATTTTGACACTTTATAGCATTTAAAACCAGGCAAAAAGATTTAAAATAATCATTATCTTTCAGGATACCAGTGACTAAACAGTAATATACCTATCGCACATATCTATTTGACTCTTCAGAACTTGTGACTGCTGTATTTGATTTTATTCATGTATTGTAAAGATGAATCAATTACAGTAAATCAGTACCCATTTAATTGAGACATTTTGATTTAACAACCAAGCTATAATAACTTGCCTTAGAATTCTATACCAGAATCTGGAAATTACCTCTATGATGACAGATAAGCATTAACAAAAGAGGTTTCACAGTCTGACAGATATTATCGATGGTAAGAGATACTCGAAGCTCTTATAAGAAGCTTAGAACATCTGCATCAGGGAAACATAAAAGTGCCTGCTAATGGCAAGGAAAATCACTTCTGCTTGGAGGATTTCTAAATTAGCTTGGATTTTGATATTTAGAATTGCAAGTGAAGTGGACTTTAGGGAAGTCTTTTATGTGGCAAATTGTATTAGACTTTTTGCTTTGTAGATTAGGAATCAACCCTGCTCTCTGCAGCAAATGGGAACTGAGAAACCAAGAATGTGAATGTGGGAACTGCGTAGTGAGGTTGCATTCCTGGGACTGGAGTTCAGGGCCTTTTAGAACACGGATAAGGGGAACTGGGACTGCAAAACTGGATACCCATTCTTACACAAGTAAAAACAAGGAGTCCGTGCCTCCTTCTGTTTTGGTTTTTTGTTTGTTTTTTTGTTTGTTTGTTTTTTCAAATCGGTAGCTCTACGATATTTTGAAAGTTCTGGAGCTGTCACTGACTGCTCTCCTCCTGACCTTTGGCCTTTTGGCTGGCCTTTTTTTTCCTTTTACTGTATCTTGCAGAATGAAATAACATCCTTGTGTCATCTTTGGCTATTTTAAACAGGAATGTAAATTTGTCTTCCCTAATGACATAGAAGAGTCTTCTGTGTGGCAGGAAAGAAAAAACCTCCAACAGAAGCATATTTCTACTGTATTCTGTGACCTAGAGTCTTCTTAAAATGAAAGCTTATAATCCCTTACCAGTTTTACCAATATCCCTATTAAGCATTAAACACTGTATTTGTTCCGTAAGTTTCTATAGCTTTATATAATGTCAATGGCCAAGAACATTTTGCACTGCCTGTAAAGACCATTATTTTAATGAGACTCATATTCTCCCTTGTATTTTGTCTGAAGAAGGCATTCTGTGTTTCTTCATATTTATCACAGAATGGTTGAGGTTAGAAGGGACCTCTGGAAGTCATCTTGTCCAACCCCCCTGCTCAAGCAGGACCACCTAGACCTGGTGGCCCAGGACCATGTCCAGACAGCTTTAGAATATCTACAAGGATGGAGACCAGTGCTCAGTAGAGGGCAAGACTCACCTTCCTCAGCCTGCTGGCAATACTTATCCTAATGCAGTCCAGGATATCATTAGCTGCCTTTGCAGCAAGGGCACGTTGTTGGCTCATGTTCAAGATCCACACAGTGTTGCCAATGTCCAGACTTAGGGGTCAAAAGGTATGCCAACAATTCCTTGAAGTCCATTCTTTGCTTTAAGCAACAGTTAACATTTTTTAAAGATTAAATCTACTTTGAATGCAACTTTTTTTTTCTGAGTCTCTTTCTCTTAAATCTGAATGCATCTTAGATTCTCTTTGAACGGGTTTATTTCAGAAAATCTACGTGAGGATGGGCTATTCTCAGGAGGGTTTTTAATCATATTCTTGTTCCTCCAGTTTATGTGATTTTTAGCAGATCATAAGCAACACCTGGTGATGCCAGATGAACAGTTGATGCAGTCTAGCTAGATCTGCACTCTTCAGGAATAATCAATCAGATTTATCCAATTGTTTCCCAAGCAAAACTACAGCATCTGTGCAATCATTCTGAATTTTGCATATCTATATGAGTTAAACTGATTTTTTTAAATTGTGTCTATACTTGATTCGTTTTCTTTTGAGCGATGCATTAGCAATTGTAATTTCATCTTTTCAAATCATTACTGCAGGCATTCAAACTTTTCCCTAGCATAATCTACCAACAATTAATTATTTTTTGCTTACTGTTTGTAGTGTTAACTGATGGCTTCTCAGGATGTGGGCTAATCAATGGAGACTGAAGAATGCACTGTTCTGTCTATACAATATCTTGTCTCAAGTTTGTTAACGATGCCCCCAACTAAAACAATATGCACATCAGGGTGAGTAGTTTTTAACAACAAAACACTTAAGGTTTGATTCTACTTTTGGGGAGTGATGGACTGTAATGATTTTTCTGTTTATATGAGACATGTAATGTTTCTGTCTAATTAGTATCTGAATGATCCTACATTGTTGTGAAGCTGATAATGGCCAAATGGGAGAAAAATGAACATCCATGCGCGATTTTTTTCCCCCGAGTATGACTACATAAATGAAATCTTGGCTGAAGAAGCTGATCTAGCACTCTCCTAGCAGTCCTAACTTTCAAACATGTGACTAAAACAGATGTTTTTATTGTACTTTTACTTATTTACTCCATGTGTTTGTCATTTCTCATTTGTAAACCTGCTTCTTGAAAACCTGCTTGTTGCTTTTTATTTGTCTGCTTTCAACTGTGTCTTTAGCTGTATACTACTTATGGCAAGTCTGGACCAGCCACAGTTTACTTCCCTTTGTCATCACAGGTTACATAGAGTATATTCCAATCTTAACCTTCAGTTTATAACAGAGGTGATTCTTGCTCAAATCTCTTGAGTGTCATTCCTCTGATTTCACAGGTGCAACTAATTGTGCTTGAAGAAAAGTTACTGTTTTATATGCAGCTTTCCAAAAAGATTATTTCAGATGGAAATAAACACTTCTTGACTTTTGTATTTCCGAATATTTAGAGCCAAGTTCATCAATGTCACAATTTCTGCAGTATTGTTTTTGTCCTCTGTACTGTGCTAGTAACTTTGATGATGAGCTTTTTCAACCTTGCTGTCTCTACTGATGATCCTGTCACCCACCTTCTTCTCCATTGCAGCATTTCATTTCTCCTCTTGCTTATACACTGCTGACCACTTGGACCCTATCCCAGTGACTTCCTAGACCTTTCCCCTGGCTAGACTCACTGCTGCTTTGCTCCTTCTACAGTGGCATCCAGAACTGGTTTTTCATTCTGAATGTGCTTTAGCATTGTACATTCCATAGAAAATACAATAGTTCCCTTCATTCAAGTTTTTGTTGTTAGTCAGAATTACAATATGATCCACTAGCCAGAATTACAATACGATCATCGATTTTGCAGCCTGCAGAAGAGAATTCCATAAATTTATATCCTGAAATGTCACTAGACTGGCACCTGGGTCTTCTGAAATTGTATTAAGCATTTCTTCTATGCTTTTCAGATTAATATTCTCCCCTTTTACTGCTTAGCTCCCCAGATGTGACACCTACACTTCTAATCCCTAATGGAAAGCAGCATGTATTGTAAAATAAAAAACGGCTAGCATCATCTAAGCGAGCAAAAGTAGGAAATGTTTAAACAAATCTGGTGTGAAGGAGTCCAATTTCCATTCCAGTAAGCATCTTGGAAAATCTACTTATGTGAACAGGCTGAACACATGCAAAGGGATTTTGGTAAGTCTTGCAAACAAGCCCATCCAAATCGAATTTTGCCACCTAATTTGGAGCCAATTATCATACTAGTTCATAGACCAAAGTTTATAGGATCATACTGTTACCTACATAGCAGGTTCCTTTACCTAGCATACCTCTCTGGGGAATGCAGCTCAACCATGAATAACTTGCAGAGTACTACAATTCATGGATTAGGTAGCTATACTGGTATAGTTAAACATAACTATTGGCAGTTGGGATTAACCAGTTCCTATGGTACAAAAAATTGAATTCCCACTCTCATATTCACCAAGCAGGAATGTTTACTTACATTGTTATTTACTACCGCAGCATTCAGTAACTATGACTATCATGAAAACAGTACATCTTAAAAGTAGTTGCGACTGTATAAAAGGAAATGGTCTGATAAGCAGGTACATTTGGGAGGAATCATTAGCATTTATATAGGGGAGTGTGTATGTGTGCACGTGCGTGCACATGCATGTGTGTTTGTTGGGTTTTTTTCACCTGTATGCCTGGATAGCCAGGTTGTCCCGGAAAACCAGCAAATCCTGTTTCCCCCTGGAAAGGATCACACAAATATAATGTGATTAATCTGTTAAGACATTAATATAATTAATTGAACAAAAACCGGTAAGGCAGTCATACAATACTGTCATGTTACAATAGCATCTACAGTGTTTCAGAAAATTCACTGGGTTTGTACAAGAGATGGTATGTTTCATAGAATCTCTTCTGTTAAAAAAAAAACAAACCACAACACGTATCACCAGGTTATTTAGACAGCAGTCAGCGGATTCAGTGTAGCTGGGGCACAGAACTAGCTGGAATACATACCAGCAGACTCTAATACACTATCTGCTTAATACAGCTGAAATTGGTTTGCTGCCTGCTGAATGACCTTCTTAAACTATTATTGTATGGAAAGCAGCTGCCTATCAGCTTCTCCTCTCATTTTATGATCTGCTAATATACTCATCCATCCAGTATTCAAACTCTTTAGGTAGGCAGTGGTAAAAAATGAAGTAAAAAGTAATTTTGCAGATAAAAGTCACCTGGAACATAACTCTAGATGCAAATACCTGCACATTAATGTGATTTATGAATAGCATTATCATTACCTTAACTAGATTTGAAAATGAGCTGGGGAGAGGAGATAGGAAAAAGGGCAAGATGTAGATCTATATACCTACATCTGTTGTTTTTTACTCCAGTAAGATGTTGTTAAGTTAATAACTAACATTTAGCAGACTTAACAGCAAAACTGGAACTTCTGGAGCCAGAAAGATGAACAAAACCCGCATATAACACAAAACTACACAAACAGTGTCACCATGGCAAACAAAGTTAACATGCTGCGTAACTTTTCTGTCATGTTATATGCATGTCCCACTGGCTTTTCCTCCTGCTTGCAACTTCAGATCCCCTTAGCCAATTTCAGCCAAATTTCAGAGCGTGGCAGAAATTCAAAGACAAAGAGTTCATACAACTTCTCTGGCAACAGGTAGCAGAAGAGAAAGGAAGGAATGCAACGTGAGCTATCAAGTATGTGGAAATTCCAAATCTGCACAAATCCACAGAAAACCAAATCTCACTGATCCCACTGTCCAGGGAGCTACTTATACTTTATGTCTTCTTACCTTCATTCCAGGAAAACCTGCAGGTCCATAAGAACCAGGATTACCCTGATAAAAGCAAGTAGAATGTGAGCTGAAACAGTAAAAGCTTATTCAAAATTACACCTATTCAGAATTGCTGAGCAGTTAATGTTCCTTAGATAATTATTACTTGGGATATTTCCAAAAAACTTTGCAAAGTCTTTGCAAATACTTTATATGAGAGATGGGCATGAATTTGAACTATAGACCAAAGTAAATCAGACAGGTCTTCACTTAATTTTTTTTACCACATTGGACCAAGCACAGTAGTGGACATGTTGCTCCATGTGAGCAGTTATGCAAATCAAGCACAAGCAGCTGTAAAAAATTGCCATTGGCACGCATGGAATACATTAAAATTACTGTGTTAGTACTGTGCTACTCCAGAGAAGCTTTGTGCAGCTCTAAATATTTAGAGGATAACCCTACAGATTTACTTTCTTTCCAAGGACAGAAAGTCTGTATGAGCTTATGTTTAAGTCTGAGACAGGGTAAGTCCCAAGGCAGGACTCCTAAATATTCTATACAGAAAGTATGACAGATTAGTTTAAAAAAATCCTTAAAATCTTCCTTGGAAATGCAAGCTTAAACTGCCAAATATATTATGAACCTAATTATCGTGAATTTGTGCAGTAATTTATTCTGCAACTTCCTTACCTGCAATCCAGGGAATCCAGGAATGCCTTTTTCACCCTTTTCTCCTCTCCCAAGTATACCCTGGAGCATTCAAAATACTTTGTTTAAACAAGATGCTCAGTGAAGTTTGCCATAATTTTTTTTTTTGTGCATGTTTTTTAAGTATGTATATATTAGGTTAGTGGCTCTTGTTTCACTTGCTAGGCTCAATCACTGGGCCTTACTTTATACAGAACCACTAGCAGTGCCTATGTAGCTTCAGTTATTCAAGGAACCTGCTATGGTCCCTTCTCTAAGCTTAATATGCTTTCATCAGTTTAATTTTTTTTTTTTTTTCCTTAAAAGCTCTGGGCATCTTTTGGGCTGCATCAGTCAATTTCTCAGTTTCTGCTTATAACTAACAAGTGTACTATTATCTACATAGACAGCTAGTATTGGAGCAAGCATATAAAGCCCGTCTTTTTCAAAGTAAATCTGATATAAAAAGATCGGTTTTGTCTCCTTTTCCAGTGCTAAGTAACAGTGGTCCTTTTATGATAGAAAATTAATTTCTGAAAAAGTGCTAGACTTAGAACTCAGAAATGTGATGTTCAGGCTTCTCATTTCTTCTCTTCTGCCTACAAAGCAAAGGAAGTTTTAAACATAAACTAGACTCATTCTTTTGTCCCCAATTATCTTCTGTTTTTCTGAGATCTGGTAGTTTCCTGCCTGTGGATTTTCCTCCTCCAAATCTGTCAGCAATAAAGACTCCAGAATCTTTTTTTGTGGCTGCTTCTGCTCAGCATCCATGAACTCCTTACTGGCACACTCCTTACTGGTACACCAATATTTAAATTAATCATGCTGACAGAAAGAAAATGTAGAATAAATAGCAAAGAGCAACTCTTTCTCCAAACAGGTGCCTCTGTCTTCTCTACTCTTGAGGATATCCATAATGTGAAGTTAAAGTATTTCCCTAACATACTTAGGGAAACATAAATCATGCCCCATTAAGAACACATACAGATCTTCTCTATTTCTCTTCTTGAGAAAAAATAATCTGTGCTTCTATTTTCTTCACAGTCCCAGTCTGTTACATGTCAATAGCCCAACTGGAAACAATACTGACCTTTCACTACCAGGCAACATTAAATAGGTACATATAAAACAGACTCAGAAAGGTTTTCCAAAGGGTTTTGAAATATTTTTGCTTTCACACTGATTTAGGTGGTGATTAAATTTCACAGCACAAATGCTGTTATTTCTTCCATCACCTTGTGCTTTAAAAGATTAACTTAATAACCACAGAAGGACTTTGCCAGCACCATGCGGAAAAAAAAAAAATCACATTACTTACTTTGGGTCCACGTGGCCCTCTGTATCCTGTTAACCCAGGTAGTCCTTTTTGGCCCTACGTATACAAGGAAAGTTTTTGTGGATATTAATATGCGGGACATGCCTATGTGCTGTTTAACTTTTTTTAAGTCCTGTTCTAAATTACAACTGTTAAATAGTATTTTCTTAAGCACTGGGCCTGTTCCTCTAGGTGTACTAGGCAGAAGAAAAACAATTATGTGCTGATTTTTATTTCTGTTAACACTGTCAAAAAGCATGACGACTCTGGAGTGAGATAGATGTATCTTTTCACTTGCAGGGACCTGCTAATTGGGGCTTTGTTCCTACAAACATGCATGACAGTAGTTCTTTTTTGTTTGCTGCTCTATTTGAGCAGCAGTTTGATGAAAGTATTCACATGCATTAATCTACACTTTTGTGCATAGCCTCAGTCTGAATGGGATGCATGGCCGGCTACATGGTCTTGGTCATGTTGTGAGTTGCACAGCAGCATACGTCACGCTTCGCAGTAACATGGGAAGTTTATATAAGCTCTGTACACCTGTACATAGCAACCATTTGCATAATCAAAGCCTAAGATTCAATATGTGAAATTTATCGGTTCCCTGAGTTGAGGCTGCAGGGGCTGGCAATGCCAAATTCACTTTTTCATTTGTGTGTTCCAGCAAATCAGACTTGAGGACATAGAAACTCCAATATAGGGCTCTGTAATACAATTTTTGTAACTCCTGTTCTTTTTAAACAAACATTCTAATGTTTTAAGGTACACATCTGTGGCTACAGTAGGTGTGATATTGAAGTAGTATAGTAAATAACAGGAACTTGCATTAAAAACAGACAACAAAATCACACTTAATTTTCATATTAAAAGAGCACCCTAAAAGGGTTAGGGTTGATAGTTCAAAGCACTACATTGGAGAAATCTCAAAGAGATTGCCAAAGATCTGAAAAATAAAAGTGTTAGTGAAGAGCCACAGAAGAGGTTCAATAGCAGAGGTACCAACTTTACCTGAGATGCCTAAAATATAATTTGCTAATGACAAGAAGTGAAGAAAACCAAAGCAAGGGCAATATCTCCTTTCTGCATCAAGACAGTCTTCCCTCAAGGACATGAGCTAAAGTACATATGGGCTCTCCTCTCCTGAAAGCCTTTAGGAAGGGTGCTGAACAACAGGATTTCTGCTGAAGCTGATGGTTTATTACAGAAAGAAAGATTTGTCCTATGCCATCGTTGCAAAAATTACATCACAGGATTGTACTTGCCAAGTTGAGCACAGTTAAATATGAAGACAAATTAAGACCTTTTCTCCTTTGAACAGCTGAGCTCCAGGAGGTCCAACTAACAGTGGTGACCCAGGTGGCCCAGGAAGTCCAACGTTGCCCTGTGGAAGCCAAAGGAACAGCAAAGAGACATCCTGTTCCATGCAGCGTTTCAGTGAGACTCAGCCTGTTTTCCTGTTGTACTACAGCACTACATATTTCTGTACTCATTGAACATGCACTTGTACTAATACCTGTAGATAAATAAAGGTTTGTACTGAGATCTGTAAGCTTCTCTACTGTCTTCCCAGGTGAGCAAGGTTGACGATCTTAATCCCCTCCTATTCTCCTAAGTCATTAAAAATAATGTTATGGCTAAGGAAATAAATGAGAACTCTGTACTCATGGCTCCTGCTCAGAGTCTGCTGTGGAGATAGTTACAGGATTGTCACATCTCTTGTGTGTACGTACAGTCTCTTGTGTTCCAGACCGAAGCCTTTGAGCACAAGGCTTTGTGAATGCAAAGATGAAATTATTGATTTACTATGGAAAGTTGTGTATGTTAGAAACTCGCACAAATTCTAAGTGACTGGACAAGTTCACAGAAGAAAAATAAAATATTCCACATTGGTTCTATAAGTCCTGAGTATGCTAATAAGTGGAGACTGGGAGAGGAACTATTATTATGTGCTTGTCCTTTTCTTACACCCGCTCCTTGGCATCTGTTGCTGGACATAGCAAGAGATGAGATTCAGTGACTGACCTGGTACAGCCACTGTTAGTGGAGGGTACTGTTGTGATTATTTAGGCAGTGTCTGTACAGAAGGTAATTGCTACTATTAATTAGATAGGTAGGTAATATTGCTAATATGTAAATGCTAACTAACATATTGTTGCTTTTCAAAACTTCCAGAATACACTTGATTCCTGTACGCAGCTCACTGAAGGAATCACTTCTGCACAGAATTAATTGATTCAATAACTTATATTACTTCTCCTTCCATTCTAACATGATTAGTGGGAGCACACAGCCACAAATGAATGGGTTCCAGAGAACACAACAAGATTGCATTATACTTCTAATTCTACACAGCAATAATATATTTAATATATTTGTTTTCTTACCGGCTCCCCCTTTTGTCCGTCCACTCCAATACCTGGATTTCCCTAATTGACAAAAAATGTACACAGTTTGAAGATAATCATAAAATGCTGACATTAGAATTTAATCAAGTAACTCCTTTCAAAAACTTGGTAACAAATAACCATAAGGGACATTTCAAATATTTGTATAAATTACTCTATTATTTCACTAACAACTGCAGGACAAGTCATTGCCTACCTGTTCACCTGGCAAGCCAGGGTAACCTGGAATACCCTTTAAAAGAGAATGAAGACAAGTTAATATGTCTGATTTAGAGACAGCTTTGCTTTGAAAATTACCTCCTCTTGCCAGTAGCACCTAGAGGCAGAATTTCCTCTTGGGATGTACCTATCCCAAAGTGCAATTTACTTCACCTGGTCACTTCTTTCAGGAGGGATGAACTCTGGCTTCTCACTTTCCTGTCTCCCACAAGGTGGCCTTGGGGAAGGGGAATAAGGAGAGAGCACTAGCAGCATTCCTCCATGACCACAGACTGCCAGGATGAAACGTGTTCACGCAGGCATGGGAAGGAACAACACATGCTCCAATTCCTGAACTTCCAAACTCATAAGGTAATGCAAAAATCTCTTTTTATCATCTGCCTCAAAAATGATTTCTAGGCTTTGATTCACATTAAGGCAAGTTCTAAAATTGGTAGACCAGAATTTATGCGTATCCTGAAAATGCAAGGCTGTATAACTGTGGTGATCTTACAGGCAAGCCTGGTTGGCCTGGGTATCCAGATGGGCCTGTTGTACCTCTTGACCCTCTAGGTCCCTGGAAAAGATGGTAAAAGGTCTGTTTGTGAAAATATAAAGAGCTTACCCTTTTCTCCACAAAACTAGTCCCTCCAAAATGCCTGCATCATTTGGACTCAGTCTACTGGCCACTGCATTCCACCCATGGCCTGAAGCTTATACCATGCCTGAAACCTCACTGTCACTAGAGCAGCTCTGCACCAGTTTCTAGATAATACTGTACAGATACTGGACAATACACAGTTACATGTTATTAATGGATTGAAAGAATACTTTGTCAGTAATCGTCCTACAGTGTGGAGACTTGATACAGTCCACCAGTGAATACTTTTTTGAAGGTTATAAGAGGAACCCAAAGCCATTAAGACTGTGAATCAGCAACAAAATTAAACTCTCTCTTCTTCTCACATGGTCAAACAGACAAAACATGGTAGCGTGCTACATGTTCTTGGGAGATCCACCAGATACTGTTAAAGAAGGTGTCACACCTCTACACATCTTGAATTTCACAGAGAAAATATTCTGCAAACTGTGCATACCACGGCAACAACTGCTCAATGCACAGCTAATGCAGATGGGTATGGTCTGTTTCTGCTGCTTTTCTGCCAGCATGAACCGGTCATGGGGGCAGACTATAGGGACTTGATGTTTGTTAAGACTTTATTCTGGAATTTTGCTATTTAAGGCAGGCAGGGAGAAACCCCAGTATTTCTTTACTGTACTAAGAAGAAAAATTTGAAAGATCTTCAAGACAAAAAGCATGTATAGAACCCACTGACTGTACTTACGGGCATGCCAGGGGGTCCGCGATCACCTCGGTCTCCCTGTAATGACAATCATTTAGCAAATGAATCATAACAAGCTTTGTTGTGGGTGTTTTCTAACTTTACAGCTATTAAGATCACAAGCTATCTGTTCCAGCTGTATATTTGCTTTTAACCTTTTTTTGCACCAGGCTTTATTAAACGGTGGGGACTTATGAGAACAATTACATTTGCCATACATGTTTTCCTACAAGATATGATTCTTTTCACAATCGGATACTTACTGGAGGTCCTTTTCCAAAATGTGAAACATACGCTGAATTTCCTTTTTCTCCTTTTTGTCCTGGATTTCCCTTTAAAGAAAAAAAAGTCCTTTAAAACACGATCCACTTACTGATATCCTACATTTCTATGGAGATTGAATGATAATTTCTCAGGCTGTGCTTTTCTGGTGCCCATACATCACTAGGTAATCCAGTAGAACCACCATCACTGTTTAAGCATTTTGCAGTTCTTTTATCTAACAAGACCCTTAAAAGTAAAATTGCCTTCTGTACAGTTGAGCAAAACAGCTCCTCACAGCTTCTGCACTCCTGCTCTGTTAGATGTTCCTTAGCTCTTGGGTACTTCAGTATTCTACAGTCTTCACAAATCTTGCCCTTAGTATTAAGTATATAGATATGCCTACCTTTTCTTTCAGTGAGTCAGTGGCTTTAAGTATTAGCACTCTGCCTTCTCCAAAAGTTCATGCTGTGATTTACAAGAATCTAGTGTGGTTCTGCATACAGTTAAAAAACTGAAAGTATGGACATGCATAATCTTCAACATTTCCATCTATTAGGAAATATGTTTCACAGTTCATAAAAAAAAAAATCTGATGCCTAAAGGCCCTGTTTTTTAAAAAAATAAGTTCCCATGGTACTTGCTGTGGAGTTCTTTATAAAACTTTGCCAATCTTAGCACCCTCAAAACCTCAATCTGACTTAGCAGAACAGATTATTGTTTTTGCAAAATTTAACTGTAATGCTCAATTGACTGTTAAGAGCATGATATGTACATATCTGAAGAACAGATATATTAAGACGTTATTTCTGAAGTTTTCTAATTTGATGCGAACGTACTGGATATAATTTAACTAAATTAACCACTTAACTATTGATTTCAATAAAATGGGATACTGTTTTTCACAGAATTTAACCACTTTAAAACTGTACTGGTTTCCTGATATTATACACTGGCTGCTCAAATCCTGAAGTCAGAATGAAACAGGGAAAGTACTTATCCCTGGAATGGTACAATAAAAAGAAGAGTTACAGCTGTCTGCAGCTGGATATAGCTACAGGAGACTGGATGCAAATTACAGGTCAAACAACAGCTGCTAGGGAGTTATATTTGTCTTTGGTTATTTTACATGTGACCTCTTGTATAATAAAACATCTATATTAGATTCAGTTTGTTACCTTCTACATGACTTAGGTAAGGGCTTACAAATAGAAACTACTTTATTTTCCAATTTATGGGTGAGGTAAATGTACAGATTCTACAAGGTAACAGAAGTAAAGCTGGTGAATATGTACATAGTGTTAAATAAAATTATACAGGACAACATTATAAACAACATAAAAATGTTAGCTGTAATATATAGTCAAGTTGGTACTTGGTGCAACAAATTGATTTAAAAACAGGCAATGTGCATAGAGAGGTTGGAATAGCATTCTTGTACACAAGCAAATATGGTTACTGTGTCTTGTTTTTCTGGGTAGCTAAATTAATTTGCACTGGAATTTTAGTGTGCATATCCAAGGCTACATGCCTATTGTGTCTCCCATTCTTTGTAGGTTGCAAATACTTTTCTAGGCCTGCCAAAGAGCATGCTCCTGGAATTGTGAGGATTTATGCTGTAATTTGTCCCATGTCTCATTTTTCCTTTATGTCATTTGGCTAATTATAAAAGGTAAAACTCTATTTTGAAAGCCATAACAAGTAACAAAATACAGGCAAAATTAGAGTTTGAGCAGAAGTCACTTTACCATTTGAAGGGTTAATGGGTTACTTTGAGAGGTATAACAAATGAGGTTATTATCAAGTTTTTTATCAGGTTGTGTATTTCGTAGCATTTATTACAGGTCCAAGACTGAAAGCATATGTTTTTTCTAATTGCTATATTTTTGATAACAACTTTTCACTCTGGCACCCACTGCATATTTTTTGATTCCGTATGGCTGAATCAGCACCTTATTTATCCTACTAAACACATTTGACTTTTCATGTAAATTTCAGTTGTTTTTATTGTTTTATTTAGAAAATTTCAGGGAAGCTCTCAGGCCAACTTATCATCTATTAATCATTCAGAACTAAAACTTGTTTCCACAAAAATTCAAAGACTGGGGACTAGATCTGTTCAGCAAAATTTCTCTGGAGCTACAGTAATTCATATCCCATACTGACATGAATCTGTGTTTTATCTTCATTAGAAGAGCACTGCTAACACAACTATTTAAACCATTTTAAAATGCTTTCCATTTTAACAGCAAAAGTAAATAATATTAAAGTGCTGATTTTAAACATTTTAACTGAAATGATCTTGATGTATACAGATAAACACCCAGGCAAGATTAGGTGTGCACAGAGCAGTCATGAATGTGTAAAAAGTAGCACATGAAACTGTAAGAGCATCATTTTGGAAGAGATCTACTAATACACTTGTGTGATCCACCACTAAAAATCTTCAAGTGTTACAGGACTTATACTTGTTGAAGCTTCCACTTACTGCTAATTCATCTCAGGTATGTCCCTACTATTAAGGCTTTTAAGAAACTTCAAGTATTGATAAATGGTATGAAGGTTTCAAGCTACTCCTTCTCAGTTGTACTTCCATGAAATGGTATTAGCTTTGGTGTGGTTACACACTGGGGAAACAAAGCAGAATTTAACTCTCAAGGTAGACATATATACTTCAAGGATATAGGAACTTATTTCACATTCAAGCTTAAACTTAATCTGTTAAGGCACCAAGTGTCCTTCACTCCCATTAACCTTAGTAAGAATGCCTGGAAATTCATTGTGCAGTGTAAAGCTAGTGCCATAGTCTAAAACTCCTTTCATTTTAAGAGACATTAGCTTGGAGGGGAAATCTACATATACAGTATTCATAGACAGTAGGAATGCCTTTCACGTACATAAGGACCTCTTGGTCCAATATAACCATTTTCGCCTGGAAATCCTGGATCTCCTCTTGAGCCATTGCAGCCATCTAAACCATGCTTGCCCCTGGGTCCTTCACCTCCTGGTAATCCCTGAAAGACAGTTTAATATTTATTAGAGATACATCATGATAAATAGGGAATTACTTTTTAAATTAACAGAACAGTTCAGAAACAAATATCTCAGATCTGAAACAGAGGACATCTCACAGTGGTCCCAGCTTCATACTCTTCGCATTAGAAAAGTTTTTTCTGTTGTGATCGATAGAATTTTTTTCATGTAGAACAAATTATATAAGTATTTTATATTTTTTCTTTGATGCATAGCAAATATAACAGGGACAGCACTGGTTAAGAGGGCCAGACTGAGCTCTCACTTGAGTCAAAAAGTGCTATCTTCTCAGAGAAAGCAGACTCTAGCCCTCTAACTACAATCTTTCTTGTGGCTGTAAAGAAAAGCTGAAGAAATACACAAAAGTAATCTCAAGCAGCCTCATATTTTTTAGTCGATAGGACAAAACAAGGAAAAACAGGACACAGCTTGACTCAAGCACACAGTAATGGCAGAGGTTATGACTACACATTCAAGAATTGAGGAAGTGATTTTCTAACCTAGCAAGAACTAATCAATGTCCAGACTGGGGTTAGTTCTACTGCAAATTAGACACTAGGCAATAGAAACAGTGAGATTTCCTTTGGAATGATCTTTCCATTGGAGGAAAAATTATCTTCACAGAATTAAACATTTTTGTAAGGAACAAATAGTAATTTTGACCCCAAAATTTTTTTTTTGGGGGGGATGGGTCTGAAAAATCATCAGGAAAGTATCCTGGCCATTCACCTGAAATGTTTTTGTCAATTTTACCTTCCTCCTATCTTTACGGTTCTTCATCCCAATTTGTGGACACTGTTTTTTAATTAACATTTTTCATAAAAATAATATACATTTCTGGGGAGCGCTTCTTTTTTGTGCTAAATTTTGGCCTTGCGACCTCTACATTATACAGACATTCTGGCAACAGTCCCATTGTCAAGTGTGGACAGCTGACAAGCAGATGCTAAGACACCCACTCAGTTTCTGGTTCTGTTTCACTTTCAAAATTCAACATTTTAACTTTGTATGATCCATATGAAACTATTAACAGCACAGGAATTCAGTTCTAATAAACAGCATTTTCCAAAATACTCTATCTAAGAGATATTATCTTTCTTTTACCACAGACATTTCCACACTGAAGAAAACATTCAGAAAAATATATAATCACATGCTTATAAAGATATATTTAGGACCCACTTTCCTTCTTCAGTCCCTATTCAGGTTAAAATTACTGGACTCAGTGGTTGCTTTTCTTCCCTGCAAAAGGACTACAAGCAAAAATCAGAACATTTGAACAGAAAACAGTACAACAAAACACACATCAAACAGGTACTTTCAGAGATGTTAAGAATGCAGCAAGCAGACTACAGCCTGCTATAGAGCCTGAGAAAATAAACTCATTGGTTTTAATCCTAGCACTGATATATGCTGCATGGACATGGGCTAGTCTCTACCTTCATTGCCCTGCTCCTGCATGAAAATTATGTACTTACTTCATTAGGATTTTGTGGAGTTTGTTATCAATAGTAAACACAGTTGAAGTTAACCTGGCTATTTTACATTTTTGCAAAACATGTAATTCTGTAGGTGACATGATATCAAAGGTATAAAGCCAAACAATTTATTAAGTGTATTATTCTCTTAGAGGACTTGCTATAACTTTATAGAAACTGTAATTTTTATAAAGCAATATTTATTCAATACGTACAGGAACACCATCTAAACCAGGAAATCCTGGGACTCCAGTTGGGCCCTAAAAACAGGTGACATGAAAAAACAAAGTTGCTGAGGTCATTAACTCTTAAAAAGAATGAAAAACAAGAAGATGTGATACTATATAGCAAGAAACAAGAAACAGTCTTGTTTGAAATATGAATCAAAAGCTGTAATTGTCAGAAATAAATACGTGAAAAAAGTTATATGGCTTAACAGGAGACTAGTGCCAATAGCTACCCATGTAACAGATGGTACAGTACAGGACAAATGTTTAACTCTCGTACTCATTCATTCTCCAAAGATGATACAATGACAGAGAAGGGGGAGTTGCCTATAACTTATAAAATAATTCTGTACGTAATTTCACAACCCTGATCCTGTTTTTATAATACCAGCAGCACAATTTCTATTTACAGCGCTTACATTTCAGGTGTGCTAGATACTGACATTAGTGATTTCAGTCATCCACTGAGATCAGTGGAATTAGATCATTAAAACTAATATAAAGGACCAAGAGCCAAGCACAGGGATTGTACAGCTATGAAAGATACGGACCTGAACTGCAATTTATACTCCATAAGTGGTAATAAAATTCTGTTTAGTGTACAGCACCATACTCCTCCCTCTAGCTCCACATTCCTCCCACAGCCCTCTTTGAGGTTAAGGAGGATGCCATGGTATATAACAATCAGAGACTGGGACTGTTTCATTTTATTTTACGTCTTCTGACAATTCTAATTTTGCAATCCACAGCAAAAATCCCCTGAAACATTTTTTCAAGAAAGCTGTAACTAATTTCAGTGAGGATTTTGTGTGAGCAAGAGTATAGTTTGGCAATACTTTCTGATCATTCAAGTTCTGTTTCACTTGCCAATATTTAACATTACATACTGTATACACCTAAAATAGCTGTCTATGGTGTTTCCTACCTTATCACCTTTTTCTCCAGCTGGCCCAGGCTGCCCATTCTCACCTCTCTGTCCTTTTTCCCCTGGCAGACCAGCTGGTCCTGTAGATCCCAAGGACCCAATCGGACCTTGAGCTCCCAGCTCACCAGGCTGACCCTGAAAAGAGTCCAAAGAAGTGAATGACTACTGCTGTAAACCTCGCAGCAGGCAGCATTTCAGAGATGACTGTATGGATAAAGCAAGGCTTACAATGTATACATACTCATGATTCAAAACAGCTTGCTGTACAGCCTGCAGATCTGTTCCATGCATTAGTTGCTACAGGAACACAACCTTCAAATTTAACAACTTGTTCAAGGTGATAATTTCTTTTCACCTTCATCAGGTCTCCAGCACCACCTCTCTGAGATGCCTGGGATAAATCACAAGTCTTCCTGGCTCTACCAATGTAAGTATCACCTTCTGCAAGCATAATACTCCAGTGAGCATGATGTTTTTGCCACCAGAGAAGTGATGGCTCATTTTAGACAAAAGGACTTAGTACACAATTAGAACAAATCGAGAGAGTTCCCTCTTTTTTTTAAGTCACACTATATGCTAATTATGTTGTTTTTCTAGCTCACATATCTTCCATCATCACTCTCAGATCTTAATGCCTTATTTAAAAGTTTTGAAGTTTTCTGCAGAAAAAAAATGATAGTTATTAGCCAACATACTTACATAAAGTATCAACTTTAATAGATTGTATTAAAATGGTTTGGGAGGTTGCAGAATGTCATTTATCTATAAATAGCTCTAAACTGAGTATCTGTACCTACAGTACCATCTCCATGGATTTCTACTAACTTTTCCAAGGTAATATATTTTCTCCTGAAGTAAAAATACTTCCCATGCCAACTAGATTTTTCAGTCTATAGCATTGGTGTGGAGTTGTTTTGGATTTGTTGCAGTTTTTGTTCTGTGCTGCTAAACAACTATTAAATCATAGATTCAAAATACTGAATAAAGCAAGCTTTCTAATCAGACTTCACATGTGAACTGTCTACACATTCACCCTACAAAATCTACATATTTACAGGTCTTTATTTCTCTTACTCATCTTTTTCATTCTGTATCATTATCTGTGTTTAGCTATAACTTGTTTTGTTTCCCAGCTGAAGAGTGTTTTGCTTTCTTTTCAGAATTCATCAATTATACCATATTATTAAAAAAGAGAGCAAAATGGAGCCCCATGCATTCCCAAGAAAAGCATATGGCCCTAAGACCACTTGAGGGCAGTAAAGGATATTTCAGTACAACCTCCATTCACAGAAATAAGACCATATGTTTATTTCTATGAATGGATTGAAGGAAAACAAAATGACAGAAATCAAAGGTGATTGTGAGCAGACATGTTAGCTTCAGGAGTCAAATTATGTTGAAGCAATGGAACTTAATTGCTTGCTTCTCAGTGTAAACATTTCAACAGACTGAATCTGTCTGAACAAAATATTATCTTGTGAATTGCAAGCAGGGACCTAAACCTCTTTTTCTTTTTATTTATTCTCTATTTGTCTTTTAAAATATGTCAATAAAATCAGTGTGATTTGACAGTTGGACACGAAGTGAAGAAATGTATGGTATGCATCATCCAATCAAATCAGCAAAGAAACAGAGTAACGAGAAGGTAACTTACTACATGCTTGGAACAGGAACATATTATAGGCTTATGCTGTACTGGAAGCAGGACTGGATCACCACTGGCCCTGAAGCTACGAACAGGAATTTAGTTCAGAGGCTAGGAAAAGAAGTCCTACGCTTACAAATAAGGACTACCTGAAAAAGTATCCTCATACAACTCATGTTCCATTTGTCTTTACTGGATCCTCTCACTGAAACCTTGATCCTGCTTCCAGTGAAGTCACTGGCATAAATTCCAGGGAAAAATCAACATGTTGTCTTCAGCAACAGTTACAACTTTCTTGATACCATAATTTGAGCAGTGTAAAATATTATGCAAATTAAGGGCTACTAGTATTAAAATCTGCTGATTCCACATCCTTGATAACAATGAATGGACAGTCAGGATTCTGGGTGTATTTGCTTGAGTATTTGCTTGCATGAACAATTGCAGCCTGACTACTGGCAGTGCCTTGCACATCCTCTGTTGTAAAACTGAATTTATTCATTGAAGTACTCTTAAAGCGGCTATTACACCCTTTAAATACTTGATAAAAAAAGACTGGACAACCATTTTAATTAAAGCATAATTTTGAGTATAAGAAAAGTGAAATGAATTAGATTAATAATATAGTAAAATACAATTGTTTGAACCATTCACTCTACTGGAAGTGGTACTTTTTTTAGTATGCTGAACTAGCTGTTACCATGCAAAATGCAACATTCATCAGCAGGAAAAAAAATGCATAAGATACTTCTCACTAATGCTCTAATGCCTTTGTCTTGACAACAAGTTTCTGCAGCAACTTTAATATTTTTAATTCATAGTGTATATGCTCTGCATTCAAAAGTTGAAAGAGATAATTTTCAAATCATGTTATATCCTTTGGACAGTTGAAGAAACATGATTTTGATAGTACTCAGAAAAAAGCTGAGATGCTGTATGAATTCTATAGTAATTATCCATCATAATTAACCAATAAACACTTCCAAGACATGTAGTCCTTTAGGCTGATAAAATGTCTTCGTTAGTTGCTACCCTCTGAATTTAATTGACTCCATGGTTTATATCTTCAGCAGGAGGTAGTGAAGTCATAAACCAGTCACTGAATCCAGAATTCACAATAGGTTTGACAGCTGATAACAACTTTAGCATGCCATGTGAAGCTGGTGGATTGTCTCTCTTTCTTTCAGCTCAGAGACTGATAATGACTGGGAGCTTTGTTAAGACCAAACTGATACCATGTCATAACATCTATTATCACATCTATTATTTGTGCCCATCCAATGTGACTACCACAGCATTACAGTCTCAGGACAGCTGTACAAATAAAGAGGATGAAGGTAGTCATGCTCATGTGGAAATGACAAATTAGCTCAGTTAAAATGAACAGAATATTATGCCTGCTCTGCCATCTGATGCCAATAAATTCCTTTAGGATTTCAATGCCTTGTTAATTGTCTAGGTCAGGAACTACCCATGCCAAGACTATGGTCTGTTATTTTAGCATATCCTGGGCTTGACCTGCAGTAAGAAACTGACTTTTGACAAAATAAGACTATTTTTTTTTTAATTAAGTATGCTTCCTAAGACTAAGACTGCAAATACTTCAGAATCATGCAGCAAAGCATTTAATACTGTTTGGAAAAGGCAATGGACAAGGTTATTTGGAATTACTTTTTTTGGTTGCCTGAGACACCAAAGAGCACCTGATTTTTAGAGTGCCCTGAGTACCCTATGTTACAGGCTGTGTGGATGTATCAGTGATATGTGAAATGCATTTACCTTCTGTTCACATGAAGAAAACGGAAAATGCCCAGCAACTCCACAGAATCAGATTGTAGGCAAATAATATAGTGCTGTTTTTCATTCTGCACTAGACTCTGGCTTCTAACCAGTCTTTCTCATTTTACCAGGAGTAGGACAGAGAAAGGGAGGAAAGTAGAGCAGTTTGGGGGCAAGAGAGGAGTGCACACAAAGGCATTTGCAAACAGATGTTTCCTTCTGTAATTTGCTTAGCGAGGTGGGAGCATCTGCTGCTACTCTAAGCTCCACCCATGTCCTCTCCTCTTTTGGAAGAGCAGGTCTATTACACAGCAAAGCCACAGCTTCCAGGGCTTGTAGGGGTGTCCATTCTGGGAAGTTTCCACTCCTCCACTGTAACTGTGTAGGACTGGGACCAAAACCATTTTCCACTCTAAGTCAGGGCTCCAAAATAAACCTTCTAAATGTTACCTTTATCAAGATGAGATAAATCAGAGAAAGCACACAACTCGGCATTAAATCCACTCTCTTGTCCTTAACAGAGCAATTTTTTCTGTGACTGTGGGTTAAACAATGACCGAGGGTCAGACTAATATATGGCATGTACTTTATTCTCAGTTTGTTCAGAAATAGCAGATTGCGTAATGACTTTTCAGTATTAGATAACTTCTTTTTCATAGTGAGATTTTGAGCTGATTAAACGCAATAGTTACTCTTAGTGCTTGACTTTTCTTAGCATCTGGATCATTTTGCAAACTACTGGAAAATTCTGTGCCCTTTTATAATATTTTTCAATGGTCCACTATGCTACAGGAACATAGTACCTGATGATGCAGCTTAGTATTCATAGTGATACTTCACTGAAGCACAACAAATGACAGTGAAGTGCTGAAAACATTTTTCACAGTGTACTTTGTTTTGTGTTTTAACCCTGTGGAACCATGAAAAGAAAAAGTATCCAATAAGCCAGTGGGTGTCACTATTGTGTTAAACAAACACTGAACAAGCGATAATTTGGCGCTGAAACTCTAAGAAACAGTGTTAATGGTTGAAAGCACAGAGCTGCAAATAGAGCATTTTAGACCACAAATAATTAACATCAGATTAGCTAACAAAATAAAATTAACTTTTGCTCTTATTCATTTTATTGAAACAAGTCACTGATTGCCAATTTTTGTTTGATTCAAATCTATGAAAAAGGATGATTTTGTAGAGTTTTGTCTTGCCTGATGTGGAAACGCTTGCCAATCTGCAGCAACTGAGAAAAACACTATTTTTATTATGGTGAGACAGGGGAACCAAAAATATTAAGGAAACAAAGATGCTCAAGAACAAAAGGAGGGATAATTTAACAACATCAAAACTCTTGAAAAATTTGGAAACATGTCTAACATGAAAAATGCTAATATACAGATGCTGTAGCTGGACATTGTATATGAAGAACAGCCTCAAAGAGACCTTACAGTGAGGAGAATGGAGTGATCCTATTCCTATTCCACATTCTGGTAAGCAGGCTCCATTCCCTATCAGGTCAAATCCTAACTTCTGAAGCCAGAGAACCGCCTACTGCGCTGCCCAGTTATTAAAAAAAAATGTGTGGTCTGCTTCAGATATAGATTTAGGGGTCTCATTTCTCTAGGTCTGCTTTTCTATGGCTCTCAGCGAATGTAAGTGAAATGCAATAGAAATACTACAGAAATGTATAACTGGTCTCAGGAATCTTCTATTTTAAAACTGTATCATAGCTAATATACTGGGAAAAATGATCGACAAATATGAGGCAAATAGTGGGAGAGATCTGTGTTTCCTCATATGCTAGTATGCGTACATCTCTGATAGTGGATTCAACTAAGCACATGTATTTGAGATCAAATAGATGGCTTTTACATATTCATTTCCTGAGTGTGCAGCTTGAAAATTCAAATACAAGTGATGGATATTGCATGTGAATGACAGACTGCCATTGCATACTGACATGTAAAAAAGTGTGATTTAATAAATGCCTCTTACTCCCCAAAACAGACAGAATTTGCAGTTTCCCAGTTAGTGAATCTTAAGTAAGTTTACACTGTGCTGTAAATCAGACTCAGTTAACCCACAGGACCTACTAGGCAGGTGTGATAACCCACAAGATCTATTAGGGAGATGTTACAAGAGAAGTGATGCCAGAAAACAGACCTACTATAGAGTTAAATCTCACCATTCTTACCCCACTGCCCTGAAGTATACATCAGCTGACTTTCTAACTTACCTGTGACAACCAACTGACTTAGCATCTCTTGTGAATGCTTACTCCTTACACTTCATATGCCAGAAAATGTGAGACCTTCCTCTTAGATTTCTGTTTGCTAGGTTCTCTCCTACACTAGTATGAAAATAGGCCACTCGCTTCATCTGCAAAAGAATGAACATCGGTCTTGCTGAGTTATATTTATTATTCACTTTGCTCCAGGCATTTCACATGATCTCATATAAGCTAGATCAGGTTGGGTCATGAATAGACGCTTGCTTTCTAAATCTACTTAACTCTATAAACAAAGCCAAAGGAATTGAATGGGATCAAACTCCAGGGTCGGCACAGGACAGGTTTACAATCGGTCAGTGCTAACTGCAAACATTTTTTTAACTATCTAAATTCTGTTAGAGCAGCCAGCATTTTTGGAGGTCTCTGATACAACACTGCAGGAGATATCAAGGAAATGACCTCCTAAGTTAGAGAAAGAGGAGGAAATGGAGGAAAGGTTTCACTGTCTGTTGGACGTATCAGGAGAAAATTAAAATCACGGACTTTATGAGAGATCAAAGAAGAAGAGGGGGAAAAAAACCTAAAACAATGAAGTTGCTGTTTGCCTCTAATGAAAAATATTGACTGCTACTGCCTGCTGGAGGACCATACATCTTGCCTGGGAAAGAAGAGGCAGGAGAAAGTCTCAGTTGTTCCAGCCTGGCACTAAAAATAATGTAGAATGCTAACTGGCGTATATACTTTCACTAATTACTTTCTCCCTTCATTTATCTGTTCTGTAGTTCTTAAATGAATATGTATAGTAGCACACAGTATGAGCAAAGAGCTTTAACAGCACATGTGCTTTAACAGCACAATGGTGTCCTATGGAAGAAAGAGTCCTATTGAGTTGTAACATGAGATCAAGAGGTAAACAGTATAATGTACAACTAATTCCAACGAGGCTGTAATCCCAATTAAACAGAAGTCGAACTTTCATTGTTATGTGGACAACTGTAATGATATCAGAATGGGATATACTACTACCAATAGTGACTACAATGTTTTTCAGACAGTGATTTCTTGCTAATGAATAGTAGCGCAAATCTGTTTATAGCACAGAGTTATCTAAGGTTGAGAGAAATAAAAAATGACAGGTACACAAGCTCTTCTAAAACCCAATATAGCAACCAATGCATAAGTACACTGGTTTTATATAAATATTAAATAAAAGTTCAGCTATTTGCTTCTACTTTTCTTCCAACTTGCCCAATTTCAATACATGCAAGTATGGCCATGGCAGTTTCCTTTCTTACTCCCATGATCACCTTTTCTCTAGCTAAAACCTCAATTATCTTGTCCACTTACAACGAAGAAAGGTTTTCTATGTTGACATTTAAAAGGTTTTCAAATGCGAAACTAGAAGGCAAAGTCTTAATTCCCACTGCGTTCACAGTCAGCTGCGCAGTCTTCTTACACTGTCCTGGTAACCACAGCTTTAAATAATCATACTTAAACTGCATTCAAAAAAATGGATAGAAAGAAAGGTCATTATGCCAAAGACAGTAGGGCAAGATTTGCGGTACTACTTTCCTATGGAAACTTCAGAGTATACTACACTCCTGACAGCCATTCTACTTAACTCATAAACCTAAATATATTTAGGAGTTTAATTGTAGGTGTCTATTCTCTTATTACCCTAGTTTTTCCTATTTTAGTGGAGAGACGTTAAGGATAAGGGCTACAGTTATGTCATATGCAGCTTACACTGTTTTTAGTTTTACAAAATGTGAATGCACTTCACTTGTCACTGGTAATTACAAATAAACAAAGCTGATTTATATCAGCTCTAAGACTTTTGTTCTACTTTAATTTTAGTAGAAATCTTTGTCATGGATTGACTATAAGTCTGCTCCAAACATAGAAATAACCTGTTTGTTCACTTTACTACCTAAATTTCCAGTGGGCAATGCTTCCAGTCAAAGTCTAAAAAAGGAAGGTAACATTCTAAAATCCATAAAATGGCAATGTCATCAAATACCTGTCATAGTGTTTTACATGTAAACAAAAACCCCTCAAATGAAACTAGCAACAATATTTTCTTCACAGTCTGCTGACAAAGTGAAACCCTTCTGAGATGGGTACACCTTAATTTTGAAACTATACAACTGCTGTTTTATCAGCAGATATTCTGACTTCTCTAAAAAACTCCTTTTCATTAGTGTGTGGAGAAGGATGTAGGGAAGTGACCATTAGCAACATCCAAAACAAACTGCTTAGGTTCTTATTCAGATGTTAAACTATCACTTGTAAGTTGGACCTATGACATAACTAGCACAAAGTCTACATTATGATACAATGAGCGTCCTTCCTATGGGTAATAATTCCTATGCATTCCACCGGCTGTATTACAAATAATGCTCTTTGCTAAATAGCTTCTCCCCGACTGCACTTTTTAGGGGAGATAAAAGTTATCAGAAACTTTCCACTGAAACTGGAACTCTGGAAGTATTCAGCCAACAACAGATTCAGAATAGCATACGAATGGTCATGTTCCAGCTAGTCTAATGAAGGATTTGGTTGCAGTTCTTGGAAGAGTTTGAATAAGATGTTAAATCAATTCATAATCGGTCTGACCTTGTGTGTTTCTAACATAGATGATACCTTAGCAGTACAATAATGAGACAATTTGCCCTTGCTCCCCTGTAAGTCTGAGGTTACCATGTTCAATGGAAGATCATGAAGGGAATACCCTACATCTGACTCCCTGTGGTAAAAGGGATTAAAAATCAAACAAAAAATAAAAATAAAAAATAGGTGGACTGGTCTACATATATCAGTGTAACTCAATACATATACCAATGTAGCTCAGATGCTTCCTTTCTCATTCAGCCTCTGCAAAAGCCCCTGACACTGCAGTTGGTTTAACAGAGCTAAATAAAGACTTGTTAACTTTGAGGTCTGCTGTAAGGTTGGCTTTCCAGCTGGTCTGGATGAGATTATTGTTCCATTGCCTTCTGCCAGCAAGTACATGAATTTTCTAGAATCTTGTTGTGCTTTCAGCAAATGTTTGCTGAGGGGGCCAGCTCATCCTCAATTTTGACAGCTAGCCTGTGCTAAATAGGGAAAAAGGAAAAACTATGGTGCTAGGCAACCAAATTTATACTGTTGCCCTTATCTCAACTTCTTTACAGAGAAGGATTACTTAATAACCTGTACACTTCTGAAATTTTAGGCTTGCATACTGTAGAATGCCAGAGGCTTTCAATGATCATTTATTTCTTGCACTTTAAAGGCAGGATCGAGGAAGACACAAAACTCTGAGGAACCAGCCTGGGAGCATGATTCAGACAGAAAAGTAGATAAAGCAGATGTTTTGCATTCTAGGAAGCTAACAATAAGATAAACAAGTCTTTTATTTTGTAATGGGTAGTCTCCACAAAAGCTAGGAAAGCAAAGTTAGTGTGTCAGAGTGTAAAGGCGGAACACAGTAAAGTTCAGAAATCAACAGGACTGTAGGATGAAAAAAAGATTAAGTAATCCTACAGAAAATAATTCATCACCATACAACAGTATAGAAAATACTTGCAACAATCCATCTGAAGTGGTGTTTAGTTAAGCCACATTTCATGTAGGGTCTGATAAGTATTTCAATTTCTTGCATATTGATTAATAGAAATGATTGCATGAAATATAAATTCATATTACATTGGAGAGACTTTATCCATCAGCATATTTCAGAGCAGTTTCAGAAAATGGTACAATTCTCAGACTTACATCAAATTTATATAGAAATGTTTATTACACTTCTACTTGGCACTTAGGTCCAGATCCTTGGAAGTATTTAGAAAGCTAACCGCAAATGAATGAATCATAGTTCAGTTTAAGTGTGGTGAGGAGGACAGCTTAGGAAAGAGCCATAACAACTGCAGTGAGTATTTATTATTGACTGATTATGTGCACGTAATTCAGAATTTCCAGGCTACTGAGAGAGAACCAGAATCAGGGAAATTTCCCCTAGTTTCAAAGTCAGTTGTTTTTAAACGGCACTTCAGATCAGGTTTTTGGTATCCAAAACAGTCTATTCAGTAGCACTGAGAGACACTGCAACGCTGCTAGTCAAAATACTTTTCCTGGGATGCCCTTTTGTTAACACAGTGTTACAGAGATAGACGCATCCTAGGCCCCTATTATGAAAATCCTACAGCATGGGGAACTTTCGTATAGGCATAATCCTGGAGGATTAGGATAGGATCCAAGGACACCAGGACAGTGATCATGACACAGCAAAGCATGCAGCTAACTGCAGAAGTACAGGAAAGAAAAGGTGTCTTGCTTTTGTGGTGACTCAGGTTGTACAGAAACAAATGGGGCATGCAGTTTTTCTAAAAACTTATCCACCATGTTCGAGCTTTCTAACCCTAAACTTTAACATTAGTACTTTGAAGGGAAACCATTTCCATCACTAACTGACAATTTTTCAGTTGTTCACTAATCAGGACATGTATCTAAATAAGTCCTTTCCTCACATAACGTTTAAATTGTTTGCTATCACTATATAGATATGTATTTTGAGAAGGAAGAGCCAAGATAACAAACTAGTCATCACTGGACCGTATTTCAGTTAACGAATAGCAACACGCACAGTTACTAATTTTAGTGTATAATACAAAAATGCCCTGGCTTCATTCAATGTTTTACAATTATTTATAAGGCAAAGACAATTCAGGTTTGGGGTTTTTTTATACTTAGTGCATTAAGCTAGTAAAATAAAAAGTCTGCAAGCTTTTCCAGAATCACCTAACCCAAATAAGAAACACCTAAGTTCTCATAGAAGTAGTAAATGGCATAGACATTCTCTTTTAACCAGCCTGTTAATAGAAAACGAGCACAGATTTCTAAACTTAATATATATCAAGAATGACCTTTGTCTAACTACTAGATTGATCTCAAAGAATCCTCAACACAAAAAGGCACCACGATTATTACAAACCTAATTTACAAGCAAACCTGTTTACAAACAATCTAACTTCCTTCGATGATAGCTGCACTTCATAACAGTGAGAGAATTATGCTAGTTTGCTATATTCAGACTTGTTAAAGAACAGCAATGTGCATAAAATGAATACTATTTACAACAGTAATTATCTTTAGTTCTAATCATCACTTACTCTTGATCCTTTTTCTGGAAAGCACCGACAAACCGAACAGTCCTGTCCCCCACATGGCTCAATATATGCATACCCTCCCTAAAAATTAAAAGTTTATGGATTTATTAATATGCAACAGACAACAATCATTTCATCAAATATTGTCAACTGGACATATTGCCCAACTAGATGATTTTTAAGGCAAAAGATTTGGCTACCTTTGCATACCCACAGGGAAATTTCCTGCTGATGAAGAAACTTGGCACAGCAGCAAACATCAGAATATTGTGTAGGCTTGACACACGTGAACCTTTTCCAATGCTTGCTTAATAGAATATGCACATCAATACTACATTAAAAATCCTCCTAACCTTTTTGGACCTCTCATCAGCATAAACATGCTGGCAAAGTAGAAGCAATAAGCAAAAGCTTATTACTGTTGCTGTAGAAAGTGAAAGACATTACCTGCTAGTTATGTTAAGTAACGCTGAATATTACAGATAAATACAAGTAAGGCAATAGGCTGCATCTAGAAATATTTTAACGGAGTCAGAATTTAATTTGTAGTAATGTGAAATTTGTAACCCATCACATTAGGTCAAGAGATTGTTTAAATACGATTAAATGATAAAAGGCTGAAGAGCAAGAAGCCCACTCAGCAATAAAGCCTTACATTTAATTGTCTATTAAATTAAAAAAGAAGTATGTGCATGGTGTAATTATGCATTGCCTACCACTAATGTACTTATTTCTTGTATTAAAACTTCCCATCATTCTCCTCTTAATAGCAAAGAAGTGACTACTCTGTTTCATGAAATTGCAATAAGGAAAAAAAACATATTCAAGGACAAACTAAAACACAACAAAATGTAAATTCAGTAATTTATTGTGTGGTAAGTGAACATGATTTTATTATTCTTTCCTATTTCCCAAAGTGTAGTATTAAACATATACCAATTATATGCACCACATGCATTTATAAGCTCACTTAGATGGTTGGAATGTCCACTAGGTGACACGATTTTTTTTGCAAAATTATGTAAATGATCAAAGTGGTTTCAAAAAGGATGACAAGGACTTAAAAGATTTAAAATAATTTAAGTACACAAGTCAACAGTGATAACATGAAAATATTTGCGCAGTGTGGATTTCACTTTTATCAAGGTCAACATTGGTTTGTTACTGGTTTTAATAACCAACAGAACACAATAGGTTCATACTTCAATTTTTCAGGGAGAAAACATTGACAAATATTAGATAAGGAGGAAAAATTATGTTCTTTCTATCTACAATATTTTTAGAATATCTGGTACTCCCAAGCCTCAGAACAAGAGGGTATGACTGTCTCTCTCACAGACTGCTTCTCTTTCACACCCTGGATTTCCCATGAAATTACTAATCTACTCCACACTAGTCTCTCACCTAGTTATTAAAAACTTGCCTCTACTGGAATGTCAATGGAATGCAAGTTTCTAATAACGCGCAAACTGTTACCCTTTGTTCTAACCAAACACATTTATTTTTTAAAAGTACTTAAATTTTCAACAGTTCAACTAAAAAGGGATGACTTGGGAGAAAAAAAAACAAAAAAGAGCTTTTAAATATTTGAAAGAAACAAAGAGGACAGACTTGAAAGAAGTTTCACTGAGGGCATTGCAAACATAAGGTTAATATGGAGGACAGTACCAAGAGGAAAATAAAGTAGATATTGAGACTATATTACATGTGAAATTTTGACTTCAGAGAGATGGGAACGTACAGGGAGGCCAGTTTAAGATCTAAGCTAACATACAGAGAAGGGCTTGAAAGCTAGAATGAGTATGATATATGCTATAATATAGAGCCATTGAAGGGACTTCATGAGGAGGGAGACAGACTCAGTGCACGAGAGAGGTTTTTCTACATGCAGCTTTCCAAAAGCATCTAAAGATGCCAAAGTCAGAATCTAGAAGAACCCAAAGGATAAAACTGCAAAATAGTTAAGCTGAGCAACAGGAACAGAAAGGAAAGTGAGAACTGCAGAAATACTGAAAGAAACACCACAGGTTTCCCACAGAACTATAGGTCATTTTCGTGTATATAGTGTTACTTGTTTGAATTTTACCATCCTATCTATCATCTGTCTAAAGAAAATATCAATGTCACTTACCCCGTCAATTTCTTGTGCTGAAAAAACAATCAGCAGCCACCTGATTTAAAAGAAGGAGAAAGGTAAATTAAAACTAAACTTTCAACATCCAACCTTCACAAAAATGTAGCCTCTAAAAAGTGAGAAGTGTGTACACATGATTAAATCCTGTTTGGGGTGATTTTTTAGTAAAAGAGTGTATTTATAAGGGGTATGCACCATCAAGAAATGGTCAGCACATGCTATATATATTTGTCTTTTCGGATTTGTGAGACTGAGTACAAACAGATAGGCATGAGTAAGACTATGTAACAGTTCTTGTAACTTCCCCTTGTAACCTATTTCCAATCCCACAATTAGGAATGGCCAGAGGGAACCATTCCAGACAGATTTCTGCACCTCCATGGACACCACGGGGTGAAGATGGAGCAGAGATGGAGGAGATCTGCATCTGCCCCAAAATGAGTTAGCTGGTGCTGTTTTCTTTTGCTCAGAGAGAGAGCGAGAGAAGGCAAGGAGCAAAGCAGCACTCAAAATAGCCACATGATTCCAGAGCAGCTGCTGGGGAGGCCCAGCTCCATGCCAACCACTGCTAGTAATGGATTATAAAGTTGAAATCATGTCTTTTATGATTTCTGCATGCAAAAAAAGAGGATAAAGTAAAACAAAAAGGTAGCCCAGAATTTCTGCAGCAATACAGGAAATAAGGTAACTTATTATTTAAAATACTAAGTTTTAGTATTCTACATACAGGAAAAAATACTAACATTATTATTAATGAGAACTAAGGTGTTCACTCATTATATGAAATGATAAATTAGATACAGCGATAACATATAGACTACTGCGTATTATTCTCCAGGCTACAGTGAAGCCTATATCAAAATTACTCCAACCCTGCAAATATTTAGGCATTTAGTAAATATCCCAAAGTCCTCTTGAATCAACCTCTATTTTTTCTTTGTTATTCACATGGTCAACTCTTTGGAGCACTGAGAACTGTGCCAGCAAACCCATGATTACTCTCCCTGATTATTAATTATTCATAGATTCAAACTGCAAATTATATAACCTGTATACACACTGATATATACTGATAAATTCAATACTGACAAATTTAACATATTTTAGCCATCTACACACTTTTTAAACCTATGGTGCCTGCTACTTTTTTTCAAATACACAGATTTTACAGAAACAAAATATTTATGAAAATAATTAGTGGTAACTGAAGACAGAAGCTCATACTGTCTCTTGCTAAGTGAGAAACAAAGGACTGATTAAACAATGTGAGATTGCCAGATGATCAGCTACAGTAGTAAATGGTGGAGAAGTTTTGTGCATCCCAGTAGTTCATCCTTTACTGCATCAACTAAGTTTGTGCAGAAAGGATTTAACTTCACAGGAACACTTCAACCAGGTAGCAGACAATAGCATTGGTTTGTTCTGTGATTGTTACTAATTTAAGGCCATTTTGCTTCTAACCTTCTGAACTTGCAGACAGTCTCTGTACATGTTTTTTCCCATATCAACGTTGGCCAGGTGTGAGTTATTTTTCATTCAAGAAAATGCCAAGTTCTCATGAAGCCCTTGCACAACTGAAATGGCAATCTGATGATGCTGTTCTTGATGCACAGCACTGCAGTCTCCCCTTTTTCCAGTCATAGGCATGTGTTTGCCACAATGTTCTTTGTAATTTCAAAATCCCTGCCTCCTGAGGCCAGACAGACATTGCCTATGTACTCAAATCTGCACAAGACTGTTAGAGGTAAGTCATTCACAAGTAACGCACAAAAAAGGTAAGGACAACTACCTTGGAGAGATGGCTGGGATAGAAGGCTGCTACATTAGGGAACACATGAATAACAAGCAGCCTGGGTTTGCACAAACCAAATAAACATGAAGAAGACACTGGAGAGTTCAGGCATATTAGCACAACAGAAGACTGCCTAGCAGCAAGGGTGTCAGGTTCAAGCAAGGTACATTTGCTGGGCCAGGTCCCCAGCTAGAAAAGCATAATTTTACATTCCTAAAGAGCCTGGTGCATGAAGTTTTATAAAGAAGGAAAACTGGATTGACTTTTCCTAGAAGATATTGTAGAGATGGAATCATTGATCCCACACACCACTCTCAAAGTTCCGGGCCACGACGATCCTAATCTTCTCCTAAGGATCATTTTCCTCCAGAAAGAACTCCTGCCACAGCTGCTAGCACGTATTTCCATCACTCTCTAAAAGTTTTCTTCATGCCTTTTAATAATTCTCCCTCATCTGCAAAATTATTCTGGGAGAGGCATTCAAGTCTGAGTTGGTCATTACTTTTTTTTTCTCAAAATATGTTCATCACTAGAATGTAGGAATATCTTTCCTCTTAAAACAGACTCAGAATTATAGTTCCTGTTTCCTACTATTTAAGTAGTCTGGTACCTGAAATTTAAATGGTAGACATTTCTAGACCAGCAATCAAAATCAAATACAATAAATTATTGTATAGGCTTATCAAATTTGTGACAGGCTACAAATGATTTAACTGGTGATTTCTTATTACTGTTAAATTGATAGCTAAGAATATATCTCAGTGACTCTAGTTAAAAAATTTAGTGATCTGTAAAACTCACCAGGCAGCTGTGATAAGCCACTTAATCCGTTCAAACAAATCCTTTGTTAATGCCATTCACGCTGATTGAGGATCTGTATATGCAGCACTTTTTTTTTTTCTTTTTTTTTTTTTTTTAAACAGCAGGTCTTCTCTTTCCTTCTGTTTCTGGATGGTCTATAAACACTGTTCCATATTGTTGTTGTTTCCCCCTCTGAACCTGTTTATATTAAAATATACATCTGATGTACAAACATGAATAATTACCAGATAACCAAAATATGTCTTAACCGTTTACATACGTCATACTACACAGATTTATGTTGACACTGCATTATATTATTCCTATTCCGGCTGCATTTTATTTTATCAGCAATCCAATTATTTCAAGGGGATTATATATGAAATTACAGATTAACATAAAAAGGGTACAAGATTTCAGCCTAGAAAAGAGATAGTCTTCACTCAGTGTTTGAAATAATGAACTAAGAGCATCTTGCATCATTTTTCTTAAAAAGCTATCATACCCACCATTTTAGCTAAAGGCACTAAAAAAAAAAAAAAGTGACACCTGTTTACAGTAAAGACCTAATGAACTTAAAAAAAAAAAAAATCAAGAAAATATTGGCTATAGTTTCAAGACCAGTTAGCAGTATCTTCTGCAAACTGAGCTGGACCGGTGTCTGTGCATACATCTGAGCAAAGGAGGACTACTCTGAATGCAGAATAAACCATATGCATTTTCAGCTCAAGAGTTCTACCCATATGCATGGGTAGATGACAATCATTGGAAACACTACCTAGATTGTTTTATCTTTATTTTTAGAACATTTTTTCCACAGCTTTTGTCAGGATTTAGGAAGCTGGAAGCCCTAAGCACAGGACTGACCAGAGGCCTCTACAGTCCCAGATAGTCAAAATTTGCATGCATAAATTAACTACACAGTGCATCTGTGACTTCTGACTTGGGTCCAACAGCATATATGCAGTTTTGTGTGCAAACGTGCTGCACCAACCTTTTTGTAAGCTCAAGCTTCACAAATCCAGAGAAACAGCCAGCTCCTGTGCAAACTTTCACATCCCCCAAATAAGAAAAAAAGCTGTAACCCTTTAGAATAAGGCACATCTGGCAAATGCTTCACACTGGTTATTTCAAACTGAGGGCTTAAGAGGCTGGGCTTTTCCTAGCATAGCACAGATTATCACAGGCTTTTATTTTTTAGTGCTGTAGGCTTCCAAATGTGGGGAGGTTAATTCTGAGGAGACTGAACACTGACTAGAGTGAACTAATAGGGGTTAATTTCCTTTGGAGAAGTCTCCCGAGTAAGCAGAGACAATCAGTTACTGAGATGGGAGCAAGGACGCAAACCTGCAGCAAACTGGCTGCTCTCTGATACCTGTTCAAGCAACTATCTTTTCTTTGTAAAACAAATGGGTGTACAGTTCCTGAAACATTACTGTCTTGCTTTCTATTATTTAGATAGTGTAACATCTTTCTAACCAGAACTAATCTATAAATAATATTGACTCCTATGTGTATGCACAGTATATCCATATCCCACAGTATGAAGAAGAGACTTTGTCAGCTACCGTGCACTAACAAATAAATAGTCTAAAGGCAGCCACTTTTCATGCTGCAAGATCACACCCTACATGTACTGTACAGTACTGCATTCATCTGCCAAATTCTTAGTCTCTTTCTGTGCCCCAGTTCCCCATCTGTAAAAGAAAACAAAAACAAAAAAACCCCAAAACAACAAAACACTCCTAATAATAATATTCCAATAACATTCCTACATTCTTACCTCACTGATTTTTTACATTAGTGATATAAATAATATAAGCAAGATTGTGCGGCAATAAAATACTGCAGGGATGGATTGCCTCAAATGGAAAATCCAAGCCAGTCATAAAGTGTTAGACTTTGCAGAAATTTGTTCCTGTTGCCCACTATCCATCTCATTATTTAATTATCCAAACAGCTTCTGAAAATGAAGAAAAAATTGAAATTTGGTACGTTTGCTTTGTATTAGCAGAGAACCTTTTATTTTAAAATTAAAATCCATTTTGATCCAACCCATTGACACAGTTTGAAATCATACTTAGTGCATGAGTGGAAGACTTATACCACTCTGCTTGCTATTTTGTCATGGATGTCTACAACCCATCCTTTTCTGAACAAGCTTCCTATAGTCTGAAGTGTTCAGCAGCCAATGCAATAATATAAGGAGTACAAAGTGTTATTTTATGCATATGATTAGGATAGTAATTTTAAGTACAAGAACATAGATGCTGTTTTCCATAGGATTTCTGCCTCATTCATGATGGATATATTCCATACTCTTTTCATCCTTTTCCTTAAGCCCTATTTTTTATTTTACAGTGTCCTGTGAAACTGCATTTTATACTAAATTCATACAACTGTTTCCCACAAAAATATTCCTTATCTGTAAAAAGAGAAAATACTGTTATCCTTGTTTTACCATAGAGAACTGAGGAAACAAAATCAAAGCTAAAATCAGTAAATATCAATTACTGTGAAAAAAGCCAAACTTTAATTTGTTGCAGCTTTCAGTTGCTTTCTAGTCTTAAGGTTGACCTCTCTGTTGTTCATACAGTGGTGTGTTGTTTTTTCTTAAAGTACCTCTACAGGCAGCTGCAAGTATACATTCTGACACAACTGATGTTAAGCCTGCCTGGCCAGCTGTTTTGCCAGACAAGACCGGCTCTTTGAGTTTGTAGCTCTCTGAAGATATTATGGACTACAATGGTATCAGCAACACAGTCTGCATCAAGGTTTCACAGACTTTCTTTGGATGGATGCCATCAATTATGGCAGCAATGAGCAGGACAGAGAACATCGGTGGCTGATCTTACCTTTGTTCCAGCTCAATGCTACTTTGAAGTCACGTATCTGTCCTAGAAACTCACATAAAGGCATATATGATTTTATGTGACAATCTCATAATGCAACATTACTTGCTGTTTCTTAACTATAACACACACAACGACCATCCAGTTGGGCCATACTACTTAGCAGCCAGCTGCTCAAGGTCAGTGAAATAGGTGGTACTGGGATAAGACTGGGCTTGAAGAGGACTTCTTTTTAAATGCTCTTTCTGTTGCATCTCTCTTGTTAGCACTTTCCCATGTTTGCTTTGAGGCTGCTGACTTCTTTTTTTGAAATTTCCACACAGGGTTTTCATCATTTGAAAACTGACTCAATATCTTTTCATTATAGCAGTATTTCATTCACTAAGTATTCTGCATGTATTCATTTATTTCACACAGTGGTTTGCCTGCTTTCTTCTGTTTCTTCCAATATGTCTTTGGCCTAGTATTCAAGAGCTCTCCTTTTAAGTACTATCTTCTTTACTCAGTGAGAGTCACACTGTTCATTCCGCATCTAAATTTGCATCATTTCTGAGGACTGAGCACTCTCTTCCACTAGTTTCACTTGCTCTGACCCTGTTGCCTCAGAGAACCTTGCACCTTTTGTTTTTACTTTTGCGTAAATGAGTCTCTGCTACCTTCTGTCTAACAGCAGTTCTTCTAATGATAAATTTCAGTGGTGGATTTAGGTACCTATAATTTATAGGTGCTCATGGCTTATAAACAACTGTAGACCCCATTTTTGTCCTTCTTATAGTATTCTTGCGTAAAAAATGTAGCACTGTTACAGTCGACAGGTTTAGGAATCTGACAAATAAAATGTATCAGTTTAGTGGGTTTATCCCCAAGATATTATTTCTTCTACATGGTCACCATCAATCTGGCTTGAAAGTAGGGGAATTTTTTTCCCTTTCTCTCTATACTTTGCTCTATACCAGCTTGCTCTCACTGATGCTTGAGATTTTAGAGCCAAGGTGATAACATCTGTGATGATGTACAAGATCTTTGATACTGAACATATTGCTCTGCTCTTCCAGAGATGTGTTCTTGCTGCTAGTACCAAACTTTTGGGAAAAGCAGCCTCTACTAACTAGCTTTCACAGTGGATTTCATAGGGGGTTGACAGTACTGTCTACTGAATGGAGATCCAGCTCTACTCTCATGCCTGTAAGAGAAGCTGTTTTACAAAGCTCTGTGGTTAGTTTTACAAAGCTCTGTGGTTAGCTTTATGCTCATGAAAGGCTTTAGATTTGTATCTTATGAGTAGTCCTAAATAGATTTATATACATACATTATATTGTTGTATATTGTTGCTTTTTCCATATCACTTGCAGTGCTTAATAAAACCTGTAATGTGGGATTTCCTGTACAGCATTCACGACCACTACAGATAAGGTAAGATCGCTGTGGCCAGTCTGGCCAACATACTTTCCAAGTTTGCGCCACCTCAGAACAGCACTTTATTTGGTGAGATGTTACCTTGAACATGCAGTACTTTTGTCAATAACATAAATGTGATAAACTTTACATATTGCCAACACTTTACAAATCACACTTCCATTCCGAAAACCTTTATATCATGCTAAGCTATGTGTGAAACCTGGGGAGAAACATTTCTCATTGATTTCTCACTGATTTACATTTATGCAGTGGGCAGCACTTTGTCCCTTCTGGGACTTCTTGGTCTCCTCTGTCTCATTAAGAAAACACTTGAGGGAGAGGAAAGCGTTGCTGAAAGGAAAACACACCCGTCAGTGCCCGGGAGCGCCCCGGGCTGCGGCGGAATGGCGCTGAGGGCCCGGGCTGCCGCCGGCCTTCCCTGGTACCGCCTCACTCACGCACCCAGCGCTACCGCCTCCCACCTCGCTCCCGCCCCGGCTTAACCGACCCCTTCTCCCCGCCGGGGCGCTACAGGCGACCCCGCTCCGGGCAGGCCCAGGCCGTGGCCTTGCTCGGGTGGCGCCCGGGGCTGGCCCGGGCGGGTCCCCGTCCCCGCTCCTGCCGCGCAGCCCCGAGGCCGTTCGGGCGGCGCCCACCACCTGCACCCTCACGGCAGTGCGGGAGAAGCGGGCGGGGGACGGAGACAGCCCGGCAACCTGGGACACCTCCAGCTGTCCCAGGACGGGGCTGGCCCCTCAGCGAGCTGCCCAGCCCCAGCAGGCGCCGACGCCAGACGGGACGGCCCGTGACGAGCGCCAGGCACCGCCGCCCGGGGCTGCCCCTCCGCGGCGCTCACCTCAGCTCCCAGGCGGGAAAGCCCCCGGCTCCTCGCTCACTCCATGCCCGCTGAGGACGGACGGACGGACGGTCGGTGGCTGCCGGCGGTGCCCGAGGCAGGAGACGTGGGGGGGAGAGGAGAGGGGAGGAGAGGGGTGGCCCGGCCGGCCCCGCCCCGGCCAGCCCCGGCCCCTGTCCCCACCCCAGGGCGCCGGGAGCGCCGAGGCGGGTGCGAAGCAGCAGCCCCCAGGCCAAAAGCCACGGGGGCCAGCGTCCGAGCGCCCCGGGCCGAGGTCTGCGGGACGCCGCGCAGGCAGCGCCGAGCGTGGGGATGGCCGGCAGAGGCTGCCCCAGCCTCCTGGCGCTGCTGCTGCTGCTCACCCTGCTCTGGCCGGGCCGCGCCGCGGCGGCTGAGGTGAGTGAGCGCGGGGCGGAGGGGCTGAAGCAGCGCGGCGGGACGGTGGCGTGGGGTCCCGCGGCGGCTGCAGCGTCACCTGGGACAGAGCGGGGCTTAGCCTCTCGGCCCTCTTTGCCAGCGCACTGCATTTCGGCGTTGGCAAGTTGTGAGGAACAAAAGGTGAATTTACTGTATCTAAAATGATACGCCTCACCCGCCTCAGGTATATCGCACCCGGGCACGGTGAGATGAGGTACATCTCGCCCAGCTGTGAGGTACCGTTACCCCTGAGCGGCTGCCAGGCGGGGATAAGTAAAGGCGGGGAGGCCCCCGCACAGGGCATTTCGTCACCGCTTGTCTCAGGTGCGAAGGAGAAGCACAGCGTGTCGGCCGCCCAGCCGGGCGGGTCGCAGGGCGGCTTCGCGCGCTTCCAGCTGAGAGGCTGCCGTGAGGGGATGGGGGGGGGGGTTCGTCCCGCCACGAGCCTGGAAGGCGGCAGCGGAGGCCTGTCCCGCGGGCAGCGCGTCGCTCCGCAGGAGACAGTGGATGTGGACGGCAAGGACAGAGCAGTGTTGGGTGTGGATGCTCTCTGAGGTAAACGCTCTCAGAGCAGCAACTTATCGTCTGGACCACCTCTGCTGCCTTCGTTACAAACTCACTCTACAGTTTGTCTTTCAGGTTTAATGATGAGTGTGCATCACCGTTTGGTTCATAAATTCTCCTAGATCATATTGTAGTCTTTGCTGTTCCTTTCTTTTCTGTCTGGTTATAATGTTTAGATGGTACATTCCCAACTGGGAGAAGAGCAGTCAGCTGTGAGGGTAGATGGGTCAGTGTAGCTCTCAACATCTCTGGCAGTTACCAAACAGAAAACTGCCAGTTTCAGTAAATTTCTGATAGACATTAAACACAGGAAACTGCCAGTTCAAATAAATTTCAAGTTTTGTTTCTCCCGTAATAGTCAACAGTGTTAATCTCTCCTTGCATGTGTGAGTAAAGCTCTAACACAGTAGTAAGAATCCTTTACTGCCAATCAAAACATTTTGCAGTTCACCTTTATAAGGAACAAATCTGATCTACTTTGTTGTTGCTAAAATAGAGCCACATTCTGCTGTAGTTATCTGAAGGAGACTAATTACTAATAATGTTTCTTCTAAAATATTGCAGCTCTTTCACTCACCCATTCTGGGTAAAGTGTCTGGAAACAGCATAAGCACCTCACCAAACATGTTTTCTTTCATGGCACTCTAACTAACTTGCAGTCAAGTTTAGTCAGTTAACAAAGATCTAATTGTTTTATTTGTAACAGAATTAAAATACCTCTTAGTTCTTATGTAGAACAGAGGTAGCAGATCTATTTGCAAATTACACATTTTCTGCAGAGTTGTTTCAGGCTCTGCCTAGATCTTATCCTTACTCTAAAGCAAGATGTGGAGGATGAATAGACTCAAGACTTGCCTCTCTCTTCTACCAAGTTTGCTGTTCTTTATTCCGTTCTTCTCTTTGTCTGCTGGTACCTCCCATCCATTGCCCTTGTAGCTCTTAAGAGGTGGACATCATTATGTATGCTTCTGGATGGCTGTTAACAAGTGCAGGCTGTGTACCAGGAACTCCTCCCCCCAACACACACACTCTTTTTCTAAGCCTCTGTTCTGGCTGTGTTGATCTTGTCATCCTGTTTCCTGTTTTTATCTACAAAGGAAGGGAAAAGGAGGTGTACCGAGAAGTAAGACCCCACATATGGCCCAGTAAAGCATTTCAGCACTTTTTAGCAACCTCAGTAGGATCCTAGAGTATTTGCCAGTCTTGCAGACTCATGTTCATTAGCAGCCTTTCTGCTTAAGGTAGATCATGAAGCTCTGAGATACCAGTTTTCTAGAGTGTTGTCATTACTAGATCCTCGTTTACACTTAGGTCTTAAAGACAGGATTTGGGATGGTACAAAGTGTCTTCTACAGAAATCTTGCTGTTTAAGCAAAGTTTGAACATAACGTATTGATTCGGTGGTGCTCTGAAAATTCAGTGGATCTCAAATGTTGTCTGAGATTAGCTTAAACTAGATTTGCAACAGCTAACTGAGATCAGTTTAAGATTCAAATGTCATCATTTCTATTCTTGTATGAAAATGCTGATATTTTCAAAAGAGAAAGTCTAACAATTTTCTAGATGATGGAGAAAATAAAAACTTTTTAAAAAACCAATTTTATCTAAACTAATTAAATATTAGTGGCTAATGTTAATTGACATGAAATGATTGATGAATAAATCATTGCATCTTGGCTGGACTGTCCATTAGAAAGAAGTGGGTATTGTTTGTGTTTTAAAATCATGCTACACTTTCATATGAAAATAAATTGATATTTGATCAGCAAGCAATATTTTTGCTGTATGCATAAATTAAAAAATGTTTCAACATAGAACAGTTTTAAGTGTGTGACTCTTAATAACTCAATACGTAGTTAATTCCCAAAGACAAGAAAGAAAATTATTAATTTGTGCCTGCTACTGTTTTTACAGCAAATTTTGGTCCTCACAGCCATTCACAGAGTCCAGACTTCCCTGCCCTTAGGAGGGTGAACTTTCTGGCACCTGCTAGGGAGTATTATTATCTGCATTCTTGGCCACTGGCATGCTCTAATCACATCTTCTGAAAACTCAGCAGAAGTAGCATCTTCCCATGTCAAAGGCTTTTCCGCCTGCTTGATGTATTCCTTCACTCCAAATACTGATGTTATAATTCTTCGGATTTTCCCACTGTTCATTTAAATACTTTAGAAGAATAATAAAAATTATCAGTATGTTTCCTCAGGGAACAAGATCTTTCTCATTCGTCTTTTCTATTTTTTTCCTCTCAGAAAAAAAATTGATTTGCTTTCTCATTGTTTCATTTTGTTTAACAGCACCTGGAGCTGATACTGTCTTGATGCACGTGTACAATCCAATTAATTCTGCTGAGTGTGTCCTGTCTCATGATACCATCCATGTACTTCTTGTATGTCTTGAAATTAAACACTAATCTAAAAATATTCCCTGAAATTTGCTGCTTCAAATGACACTAATAAGAAAAATACCTAGGTCAAGTTCATTAGTACTGAATTGATACTGCTTCTTAGTAGCATTGATCATTTTTATGATGGCATCATGTTAGCGTGTGTTCAGAACAGGATACAAGAGGATTTCTACTTGAGCAAGATAACTTGATTGCAAGTTAGCTGCACCTCATGTTACTACCATTTTTTGATTTGCATTGTAATACAATTGCAATACTGTACTAGCTCATAGGATAAAGTTAAGTGCTCTATTTTCTGTATTTGCCTCAGTCATTGCACTTTGTACTTTTTCATCATGTGCTGCTGGCAAAGGAGGGGAGATAACAAACTCAGTGACTATAAGGCTTGAGAAGATCTTTTTTGCATCCCCTTTCTCACTTATGCTTATTGTCTGTGACTAAGATGCAAGTGTTCACATTTCTCAATTAATTTCATTTTTTACAAATGTTAGGATTCACATGCAAATACTTATAAACTAGTCTTTTCTTCTTCATTAAATATTTTTTTCCTAATTATATGCAAACTCTATTGCTGTCACAGACAGATCTTAATACGTGGCTCTAGAAGGAAAAAATGCAGTGTTCTAGCTCAGCCATGAGCATCTTCAAGGCTGGTAAGAATGGGATGCAGGCTGAATTGCTTTGTTTAACTAGGAATCAAAATGTTGGAGGGACGAAGTGTCACAGTGAGAATTTTCCTTCTCTGCTGGCCTTCGGAAGCGCCCAGGTTCTTTGTCGCACAAGGCAGCTGAGAAGGGAAGATGTGCACCTGAATATACAAAAGAGAGTTCACTGAGCGTGTTAGAAAAACAAGTCCTTTGTGAAGTGCTCTCTTTGATTTGGTTAATATGATCCCAGCTCTGAAGCCAATGCGGGTGTTACTTTGATAATTGGGCCCAATTTATACTAGACTGTTCTGATCCTGACTGCCTCTATAATTAGTTGTAATTCAGCTATCATCTCCATAGAGAAACAGGCTGATGTCAGGGCACTGCAAAGCAATGCTTTTCCTACTAGGCCAAGAGAGTTAGCATAAATTAGCAGAATTGCCCTAATGTTTGTGCATCAAAATACATGGAGTTCTGCTGTCTTAAACCACATGGAGGCTTGCTCTGAGGCCACGAAATGTTAAAGTGTGCTTATGTATTTGCTGCATCGTACAACTGAAAGAAGATGAACCTCCTTAGGTGATCTTAGTAAACACCTGTGAAAACTGAACTGTTAACAATGTATAGCCTTTTTCTAACAAATCTACGAGGTAAATACACATTTAAGCAAACCTCTATAGTTCAAGTTATTTTGCTGACTGAATAATATCATTAAAATGATCAAAGTAGGCAGGCAAACACTGGTTCTTTCTTCATTGTTTTGCATTTCATGTAGATGTAACAGCATTTTATTTTGAGATCTGTGCTAGCAATCTCTTCTGCAATACCTAGAGCTGATTTAGCATAACATGTCTTTGAAACAAAATACTTTGCCATTAAGTGCAACTAGTATGGGATGTCCGGTCATCTGTTTTACTGTCACATTCTCACCCTACCGCCTAACAAAGTAATACTAGAAGGCTCAGTATGTTGGCGTGGATTACAGGAGCCTAGAAGGAAAGTAAAATACAAAAAGGCTTTTTTCTTCTTAACTGTTTACAGCCCCAGTCTCTCGTGCATGCACTGAGAAAGTTCCATTTTGCCACACCTAGTGTATTTTTAGTTCTGTTTTCATTGTTTGTCTTTTTTTTTTTTAACTTGGCAGTTTTGTGATAGGGTCTCACAGGTTTACAGGTTTTCCATTTGGCCTGGTTCAATGAAGGCTTTTTAACTAGGGCTTTATGCTGCATTTTTCCACAGATCATTTTGGAGAAAGCTGCAAGAAAAAGTGACCTTTTTTTTAATTTTTAAATCTGTGAAATCACAGAGCCTTTCAAAAAAGGAGAAACCAAAGCATGTGCAATAAGCTTTCTCTGAACAAGCTACTGTTGCTTTCATTGCTATTTGCACCACTTAACAGAAGATGCACACCAGGAATTTTATGAACGTACAAATACACAGGCCTGAGGAGACAACAATTATAGTGAATACCATTCCCACACTCAACAGTTGGGAAGAAGTACAAATTGTGTGATGTAATGCTAACCATATTATGGTAGGTAAGCAAAATTTCACTAGTTAAATGGCGTGTATTCTTTGTTATTAGATTGCTCTTTTAAGATGACCCTCTGTTAGGAAGGAAGAGCACGGATGAATAAGCTGATTAAACACCCTTAAGAGTTTGCTACACAAAACAAAATTCTGTGGCCTGAACTGCCTAATCTTTTTTTCTTGTGGAAAGGAAGAATATTTATTTCTTTTGTCCCCGTGTCCTGTTCAAGGTCAGGAGAAGAAACCCACAGAGATGGGGTTTATGGGTCTGCCTTTGGAGATTTTACCTGTCTGAATATATCGTGAACAGTTTGGTCCAGTTTCTGATAGTCCTCATCACAGTGGCTTCTACTGTAGTGAGATTATTTGTAGAGTAAGATATCGGTCATTATAAATACAAGTATCAAAATTTTCTGTGTTTTAGCAGAAGCAAGCAAACCATCATTCTCTCCGTTTAAAGAGGGAGTAATTCTGTATCTTCTTTTTATAGACCAAAAGCAATTAAAAAAAACCCAAAAAACAGAGATTCAGTTGAGACCCTCAACTTACAGTTTTCCAAAACTGCACACAACATGCCAGCTCTACGTACATAGATACAGCTTCTACAATAAAGCCCTAGTGGTCATCACTGCAGAGCTCACAATCAATTTGAGTTTGTGAAAACTCAAGGTGTTGGGTTTTTTTCTAAATTACAACATTTTACCTGTTTTATCCTAACACAGTTATGATAACATGCAGGCACAGTGAAGATTGCTAAGCCCTGCTGTTCTTGCACTCCCTAATTCTTTACTGTCAGTGAGTCAGAGGGAAGGGAGAAGCTCCATATAATTAATGGTACTGTATCTGCTTGGACAAGAATATCGTTGGCACCATGGAAGTTGTATGTGGAACTATGAGCAAGATGGCAGAATGGTGTGCTTTCATAAGAATAGTATGAACTGCTATGTTAATGGTAGTTTCTTGAAACTTCCATACAGACAGGCTCATTCACAGCAAAAAAGATAGGCTATACAGTAAGTATATTAGAAAAAAAGATTTGCGGGGTGTTTTACAGTTTTTGTTTTGGTTTGGGTTTTGGTGCTTGGTTGTGTTCTTTTTTCCCCCCAAGGACATAATTTATTCCATTTAAACATAGGCAAGAGATACCAAAAGTTCTACGAAAATTTTGTTTCCATCTGTTTTATGCTGTTTTACTTAAGGTTTATTTTAGTGGGGTTTTTTATTGTGATAAATATGAATAGTTATAATGAAGAGATTTGGCTAACACTACAAAATTGTTACTATACAAAGTTCTTACTGAACAGGTTTTTGCTTTAAAAACTAAGAGAAGATTTTCAAAACAGTTTCAATCTCTGAAGTAAAAAAGGGTTTTCATACACGTTCCCTTGGCATAATAGAAAGTTGTTTAAATGTTCATCTACAGCAGCTTCTTTCATTTCTCCATACCAGTCATTTACCATAGTTGGTTTGCAAATACTGTTATAAATATATTTTTATATTACATAAAAGAGCAAATACCTTCCAAAAGAACACCTGACAGTTTAAAATTAAGGCTAGAAAGTAAGGAAATTATTTCAAGCTCAGATAGAAACATGTTGTGTGTTCACGTTGTGTGATCACGAATTGAGTGTCTCTAAGTTAGACACAAAATCCTGCTTCTGTGAAGTATTACAAAGGTTTTTTCCTATGATTGTAAATGCTTAGGACTTCTCTTCTGCACCTCACACTGAAAGCAGCACATAACCAGTAATACAAGGCCTATGTCACCAAGGAGGGATATTGATTCAGTAGTTATTCCCTGAGCAAGGTTCCCATTACAAGTGTTTAATAGAGCTTATTCAACAACTACACTGTCTGTAGCACAGCAGGTGTCTTCCACTGTGTCCTTTGAGATCCAGTCTCCCTAAGTTAGACATTATTGACCAAGTTGTTTATTAGTTAAAGTTACACGTGTATTTCTTTATAATGGAAAGTCAAAATGAAATAATTTTTGTCAGGTGCTAGGTATTCAACCAGTAGGCAAAATGCGGTGAATTCTCATAGCATACATGGCTGTTAACAGGAGTCTTCCAAGGTAGGAATGTCTGGCTGCCTTCCAGTTCACAAGTGACTACACAATGTTTCAGGGTTTGGGAACTGACATATTTTCCTTCATCTCATCATCTCCTATTTCTGCTCTATGTTGTCTATACTTATTGAAGGTTTAATAATTTGGTTTTGTTGTACTGGTCCAGCAATCACTAAAAAAACACGAAGTTCTTCGTGGTCTTTGATAATTTTAATGAATTCATGTTTGATGCTTAGAATGCATGAAAAACTTCTAGTATACAGATTGTAATTGTGAGACTGGTATTTTGTTTTGATAGCAATGTTTTGGAGTGAGGGGACTTCATTCTCCAGTACCTTGTACGCTACATGGTGATTTACAGTTGTGCAGCATGAGGAATATGCTGCCAGGGCCACGTATGTACTAACCATGTCTAGATAGAATTACTGACTGTGCTATATACCATCCTTTTCCTTATGTAGCCTTTTTCCTTATATAGCCTTTTCCATAGTGGGAACTTTTTTCTATACAGCTCTGCTCTCAGATCCTCTGCTTGAGCAGGTTAGGATAAATTTGCAAAAACATAACTGTGTCCAAGCTAGAAGCTTTAGATAGCACCATAGTGTCCTTCAGAAAGTGCAGCATTTCACATCTCTGTGCAGCATACCTGCCCCAACACAAGTCTGTAGTGTAGATAAATGTTAAAGCAAAATTTTCCACTTACTGTAATCATAATGCTTTACACCCACTTTTATTAGATGTAATAGAAAACATGTAGTAGAGAACATTAGAGAAATGGGCCCTTTGTAGCTTTAAGCACTACGTTAACATCAACTATTTGAGCAATATTATTCTGTGTGCTCAGTTGTGGTTTATAGACGCAGCTGGAATGTGTAAAGTGATTGCTCTGCACTGAGACAGCTCAGGAAGAATTCAGAAATCTCAGTGTGTCAGCAGCCCTTGAAAATTCATAATCAAGACTCTTAAAGGAGCTGGCTCACTGATACGTAATTTTTAATAAGTATTGGAATTACAGAAAACTGGAAATTAGCTGATAATTTACTTCCACTTAGAAAGGACTACTGTGATGACCTGCATATTTGTAGACTGCTCAGGAGACCATTAGTGAGCAGAAAGATGGAAAAGAAAAAAAAAGGTGGCATCACAGAAAAATAGATCTTGTCCAATAGGTCTTTTTCCATGTTTTGATGGAGTTCTAATTTAGTGATCCTTGAAGTTAGAGGATAAAGACCTAATGGCAGAATAGGTGAGGTGCTAGTAAAGATCAAATTTAAATGAAAAATCAGGCTTGCATTTTTTAAAATGAGCCTGATCAGTCATTAGAACCACCAATGAAGGAAAGTGACAGCTTCACCACCCACTTGAGAGAAGACACCTGGGCTATTTTCACTGTCCAGAATAATTAATGGATATCACTTGCACTGCTTTTAATTCATCTTAAAATTCCTCATGTTGCACAGTCATCTTTCATTTATGTTAACCAGGATTTACTTCTGGAATCAATGGAGTTCACCCATGAAATTAAAGACCAATCAGGCCAAAACTGTAAGCTTAAGCCCCACTGCAGCCAGATTACTATATTCCTACAGAATACATTTAATTTAATCTCAGCTTTCATCTGAATGTCTTTATTACTCATCCTGTGTGGTCTTGATGTAGTCTTCATCTGAAACATACTTGAAGAATACGGTGCCCGTTGCCTGCAGCAACACACTTTGCTGCCTCTCTGTCCTGGGTGCAGTATTTTTAATACAAATATGTATTTTGAAATCATAGCTGACCTACTCTGATCTTCTCTGGATCTGGAAAAGCAAACAAATACTCTGACTGTTCTGTCATCATATATGTCATTCCAAAAAAAGATCAATGGAGAATACTGGCTCATCACCCTCACTGGCTCATTTCCTCTGTTCCCCATCTTTCTGCCTTTAAATCATTCCCAGTACGACAGTATTGCCCCACAAATGTGAGTGACAGGACTCAAAGCCCGTGCTATTTATAGAAACACCTATCATTGTTTGCTTTTTTCCTTACATTGACTCTTTGTGACGTCCTTTGACATATTCACATTTGATAACATCCCTGAATACGTTCTCTGACATCCTTCATATAACTAGCTCTATTGGCAAAGCGCTGTGAGCTATGTAAGATTCTCTCTGATACTCCAAATTAAGTTGCCATGACTGCAATGGTAGGAGTAGCAGTGCCATGCTGAATCTACATTGAGCTTTATATAGGTGACAGTGTAGTCTGTAGTATGTTATTTCTTCCTTCTTTCTTAGTCATTTGTTTAAGGGATTCAGTGAAGGAGAGGACCGGAACACTTTTTAAACAGATGCTTAAGTTAGTCACTAAATTGGGGGTAGGAAGACATCAGAGCCCCATAGAATCCAAGTCCCATAGTGTAGGAAGGGAAATTCAGTGTTATAAGTAAGGTTGCACCCACTGAACAAAACATTAACCACTGCAGAAAATGTGCCTCAGCATGTACAACTGTAATTATTTAAAGAACATAGAATGCTACTACTATAACTCAAAACACTTTTGAAAAGAGCTCCTCTATAAATTACTCCAAGAAGGTGTTGGGTTATTTTTAAATTTTGGTTCATCAGTGAATTCATTTGATTTGTTATTCATATAATGATCTGACTTTATCCTTTGGCCTAGATTTTAGATCAAAAATCTAGTGCCATCTACCATATCTAAATAGTTCAAATAAATGTAGGTGATTATTATAAAAAAAAAAAATCACAAAACTGAAAAACATGCAGTAAACCTGTGGCTTTGGTAATGCATTTACTTATGTAGATATTATTGTGAGGATTTTGAATAAGCTATTAATAAATAATATTCAATTTCCTTATCTTATAACCTGGCAATATACTATTGTTTTGTTATGGTCCTTTGATAAAGGAGCTGCAGGCATCTTGCAAGGATGTGGAAGCATCCAGTAGTATAAGTGAGCAATGATTTTTTGGTTCAAAGCTCCTTTACAGAAGGCAGAATATAATCTTATGTAAAAATCATATGCCAAAATATTTTGAATTATCCAGCTAACTGACTGTGTCATGTAAAATCATCTTTGGTCTTTTCAGTTTAGTTTAAAGTGATATGTGTACACAAAAAGACCTAAATTGATCTGAAAGCTTACTAATGGCAAATTAAACATTCTAAGCATTCTGACTTCTTGAAGAGCAAGGGCTCTTTTCCTTTAAATAGTTTAATAACCTTATTTAGTTATGTAGCATCATAAGTTTCTACATGTTCATGCATTTAACTTCACATTGAATTATCTGTGATTGTAAGATAAAAGAAAAAGTTTCTTCTATATCTGTACATATCAAGTGTTCTGAAGATTATACCTATTACAGAAGAGTCATTTCAGTTGGTGATTTCTCTACATGTCCTGAAAACTGTGCTTTGCATACAAATACTGTAAAGAATCTGCTTCTTTCACAGGTAAAAATAAGGTGCAACTCCATTAAGGTCTATAGAATTATACTGGTAAATAACTGGTGCTAGGAAGAGATGAAGCCAGCTGTGGCTATTTCTCGGGAAAGCTTTCTATGGTCAGCCAGGATATGCTGCTCCCAGGTACACTGAAGAAATTCAGAGAATTTGGAATACTGTAAGCATTTTTTCCTCAGTAAACAGCACCTTTCCTGGACTCAGACATGTGTCTACTAGATCTGTTAGCTGAATCTTTGCTTCAGCAGTTGAGATTGCTGAGTAAATGGGTCTCATAGGTCTTGTAGTTAATTTACAATTTTCATATGCAAGCCTTAAGAATGTGGTAGCTTGAGTCACCCACCAGCCCCGTACAGCAATAAAATGCAGTGCCTGCAATTTAAGACTACTTTTATTGTATACTGTGTTTACATCTTTCCTTGAGATGCTGAACATTGAACAGTTACAGTTCGTATACTGCTTAGCAGACATGTACCAATAACCTGTGTCACCTCTTTTGAAGAGAATACTTTGGGATGGAAAGTACTGTTATTGAATAGGGAACAAGAAAATTGTTTGTCTTACAGGCTATTCCAAATTATTCTGAGATATATGTCACTTTATCCTTTGATATCTTAAAGGCTTAAGATATCTGTCATATAACTTGGTGAATTTAGATTATCCAGTGCCAAACTGATAGACCTCACCGAGAAGAAATCAGGATACTGTTTGTTGTTAATTCTGTACTAGTGTTTATTCTTGTGTCTCTGGTGATATAACCATATTGATTAAAATAATAGTAGAGGTAGCATAGTCACATGGTTTCTGTTTTACATGACACCTTTGTTTTTCAAATTTCTGATGCAGTACCACTTGAATTCTAGCTGTCAGATCAGGGGAAGAAAGAGTCTTCTTTAAATACGCCAAAAAATTAAATATTTAATGTTTGCAACTCTTTAAAAATCTAGCTTGAAACACCAAGTAATCACCTATTGATCTGTCTATAGAACACATGCAGACACAATCATTTCTTGGGGGATTTGCTTTTCATGGCCAACTGATTCTAATTCTGTTTTATTTTGTAAATTAATGTTTAAATAGCTGTTCACTTGAGGAATACCCCCTGCATCTATTTTTAAATTAATAGGTGGTGTCATCTCACCTAACTTCAGCCACCTAAAACACAGGCACCTGCTGTCAGTAATTGTCTAGTCCATAGAGAACAGCAAGTACTTGCAGCATCTTTCCTTCATCCTAAAAGAGGCACCTAAAGAGACTGGATGAGTTGTTCCAAACTAGATGTCAAGCTTCCTTGTGTGGTCAGTGGAAAGAGACAAACACCATGAACCACGTAAAAAATGAAGGCAGCTAGCTGATACCACGTACCTCAGTTTTGGATGATAAAGATAGAAGAAATTGATCCTAGCTTGTGGGAAGAAAAGATGCTTTTTGATTCTGTAAAATGTTTTACCTAGACAGATTGCTACAGGAAAATTTAAATTTAATGCCAATCTGACATTATCATTTTAAAATGTAATGGAGAACATTTTTTTCCTCTGTCTTTTGTTTTCTGGTTTTTTTGAGAACACCACTGGAATGGTGCTGCTGTTGTATTATGACCAGCTGTGGGGGTTAATTAATTCTGTCTTCAAGATCTAAATAGAAATTTCATATAATAGTCTTAAAGGCTTTAATCATGTAAGAAAAATACAGTTCTTCCTCCTTTTCTGAATTTTATGCAACTTAGAAAAATATCTTCTAACCAATATGTGATATTTGTCCCTTTCTTATTGTCTGTAACTATACCATAGTATATGGTCATTGTGATAAACATATATACTAAAGTGGGAGGATAAACTGAAAAATAACCCTCTTTATACAGCGGTACAATTGAAAAAGTCATTCAGCAAGAGCTTCAAAAACAAAGGAAAGAATTTAAGTGTACAAAGAAGGACCATAAATGCAGTTTACTCCACATCTGTATGAAATGCATGATTTCAATAACCTCGATATTTTAGTATGTGTAATATTTATGTTAACAAAGGATTATTTTTTTTGTCCTCCACTCTGCTGAAATAGGATATGCCTACATGAGTGTAGAAAAGTCCTTTGCAGAGTTATCCCAGCCAGCCTGGGCTAGGCTCAGGTACTGAGTGCATGACAGCTGTAGCAAGAACAGGCCACAGAAGGGTTAAGTGTTCTCCTATTCACCCAGGATCTCAAATGTGCTTTGCAGCTCTGCTGAGCTCCCTGACACCAGGACTACCTAGTACATGAGCTAGTGAATTTAGTCATGCTGTCTATCCAGTTATATACTGAATATCCTTGTTTGGGTTTTTTGGTTGGTTGGTTTTTTTCACTTAAGTGTGACCAATAAAAAATGAATATGAATATCTCTTCATAGTTGATTAATCATTGAATTTTCCCAAATTGTAGTTGCTCCCAGATAGCCATGCCATACTCTGGCAGTAGAGGTCACAGACTCAACACTCAACCCTCCAAAGAGGGCTTTGAACTCTAGGCTCGCCTGAAGATAAGGACATGATGGCAGAAGTTACAGCCCAGGACTTGCTGCAGGAGTGGGGACATCCTTGTGTCAGGGCACTCACTGTCACACAGCTTGGCTCAGGAAACCTCCAGAATTAAGAAGCAACAAAGTTGAGGGACCTTTGTAATTGTATTAGGTACCATGAGCCAGGGTCAGGAGGTGAACGCAGCTACAAAAAGTCAGAAAATTATTGGTTAATAGATTACAATTATATTCTTTTTATTTTAATCTAAAACAATATCAGTATATGTGTTTGTTTCTATAGTAAGTTTTTAAAATAATCATCAATGTTCAGTGCTCTGAGCCCAAACTCTTGAACTTTACACTTCATACTGATATTATAACCCTGGTGGTGTTAAGCATGGCTTCTTGGCCTTTACCCCAACTATAAAATTAAACTAGTGCCCTTATCTGTCTCAAAAGACAGTATAGAGGAATAATGAGCTCTTTTGTGCTGTTGAGAATTGCTACTCTTCACAAACTTCTTTTGTTTAAGTTTTATTATCTGTGAAATCATTATCTTACTGAAACCACTGAGATCTCATTTGCCCCTCACCAAAAACCACAATGAGAAATATAATTTTATTGTAAAGTTTGACTTTTTTGTTTTTCAGAGCTGTGTATGCAAAGGTAAAATTCCCTGCGCTTGTGATAGCATGAAAGGTAATAAGGTAAGAACAAATACATTTTTCCTTGTTTAAGATTAGCTTATACCTGGAAATTGTTAATACATTAGTTGAGTTGATATAGTGAGTGAATTTATTGTGAGATGGTATTCTGTCAACAGAGTCTTCAGAGAATTGTAAAAGGAATACATTACCTTAGAGAAATGTGTTAAAGTAACTCTGGGGACACTGTTTAACTAAGTTGACTTTTAAATTTATCTTTTTAAAATGCATTAGTTTGTTTACAGCATTGCATGATGTTTGAACACCAACAAAAGAACAACTGTCCGAAGCACTAGGTCCCTGTCACAAACTCCTAACAAATGCCCACAGATACCATTACCCTGGCAGCAGCTCTCCTGTTACAGATTTCATAATGCCATCAAGAGTGTCATGTTCAGTGCTTCCCTCTTTGCATCTTTGGACCTTGCCCATCTCCCCCCTCTTTTCTGGTTCCTGAAGGAAAGCTACATGCACGGGCATCAAACAGATAAATCTGCAGACCAACACGGGATGAGTTTCTGGGTCCTAATCACAAACGCCTTGCCATCAGTGACAGAACAGCATCAAATCCATCAAAAGTAACAGAGCCGCAGCTCTACCTGTTGCCAACAGTAGCTTGGCAGAGGCTTGGAGTGGCTTTTAGACAAACCTGAATTACACAAATGCCAAAAATTCTTTCAAACTCCTGCTTGTAGTTGGCAAAACAACTGATTCACAAATGAAAGGGGCATTATTAAAGAAGTCATGGCTGTAATTCAGCCTAACTGTGGACACAGTGATTGCCATGCTAAACCTTATCAAATAGATTCCAGATGTCTATATAGGCTTAGGGCTGTGATTAGTCCCACTGATTGACACATCTGGCTGGTAAAGAATTACTCACAACTTTCCTCCTGTACTTTTATTACCAAGAAAAAATGTCATATTGCACCACCGTAAAGACTGCTAGTCTTGCCTTTAGGAAGCTTCATTTCAGTGGTGGAGAAAAGTTCTCTCAAAGTAAATATGTTCATTATTAAAATATATTTTCATAAGTGGGAAAGAAGACTACTCATGTCTTTAGGAAAATCTCAGTGCTTATTTTTCATGTTCTTACTTGGTCTAACCTGACTTTGTCCTAACCAGTAAAACCAAGACCAATTGAAAAATTAGAAAAAAAATAAGCTGCCCACTAAAAGAGAAATATTAGTAAGAATGAACACCCGCAACTTGTCTTCATCAGTTCCATGTTAAAGCAACTGAGCGATTTGTAGGTAAGAGTTAATCATTGTTTACACTGATGAAGTTTTTCAGACAGCTTTGGAAAGTCAGGACAATTACATTAATCAGTATGTTTTGATAACTGTTCAATGTTAAGAAATCCTCCAACTTGAGAATCCTCTGATCATGTTGATCTGTCAAGAAGGAAGTGTGGATAAAATTGCCTGTATTGTATGGAGAGGAGTGAAGCGGTCAGGAGAGCGCGCTGCTGCTCTATATCTGGAGAGCACCCCATCGCTTGCTGCAGTGAGGGGGTAGCAAGCTCAGTGGAGGAAGATGAAGGACTTCTTTCGTTTTTCTGTGAGTTAGTACCACACCCCCTCCAGTGGCACGTCTTGGTATAGCATTATCCTTTTTTGCCTTTCTTGGGAAGCTGGTGGATGAAATAAATGATTTGTTATAAAAAGCTATGCCGGTTTATGATACAGATCTCACAGACACTTCATAATGCAATTATTATTTTGATTTGTGTTAAAATATTCTGGGATTATATTCTATCTTTTAATTTTTTTATTTTTTTTTTTAATTTAGAACCTATTTAAAATCTGGTGAGTTTGTGGGATTTTGAGGAGCGAGAATTGGTCAAAGGACAAGCCAAGGTATTTTGGCTTCCCCGAGACTTCTTTTGGATCCTATCTTGTACAGCAAATAATAAGATACCAGAACTTCTGCACAGCAGAATTTCAAATGCTTTTTTGTATAACTGTCCCCTGTTAAAGCAGTAGGAAAATTGACTCTGAGAGAATTGATAACCCTATCCTCTCTTTCCCATGTCATGCTGTGATGTAAAAGGTCTTGAATAGGCAGCTCTTCACTGATGTAAAATTGGGCATACTAAATTGCTGCTATTTAAAGAGCTGAAACACCTTTTCTGTGAGTTTGTATGCTTGAAGCACTATATTTTAACCAAGATAAGACTTACATCTTCATTATATTTAAATAAAAACCAGAAAATGGCCCTTCCAGTGTAACTTAGCCTCCTGTATTCTATTTGTATAGCTTTAATATTCTGTGTTTCCTTTACATGGTTTGGTTATTTGAATTTGACCTTAAAAAACACATGAAAAAGTAATTGGGTGTCTTAATCTCTGAGACTCAGAACAATTTTACAAAGTTGTCACTTAAAGCAAACTTCTTTTATTCTATCTGGTTTTGTTGCATTGGTCTCTCACTGTTTCTTTCCATGGCTTGCATGAAGAGAGGTATTGATGATTTGGAACTGACCTGGCTGTACAGCAGCAGTCATTAAGTTTGCCAACTACAAATTAGGGCTGCTATGATGGATTTGGATTTGTGTTGCTTGTAGGGACCAAACACGATATAGAAATATGAACAAGGAATATGTATCAGCTGCTTCCTTAAACTTTCCATGCTGCCAGTCATCTTCTGTACTCTGCAAAATCTTGGGTACTGTTGTCTTCTGATATCTTCAGCCATACTTATGAGCATGTTACTTCAGTGGTACCATGTGGCCTAGACAGCACATAGGTGGGACCACAAAAACAGGTCAGTATGGGCAAGGGTAATATATCTGCCACAGTTGCTGACAGATATGTAGAAGTTAAGAGGTACTGAAAGTAATGAATGCCTTAGAAATAAGTTACCAAAAGCAGTATTCATGGGTATTTTAAGAACTTCATTCTCTTAATGTTTATAGGGTGAAAAAGGCTTTCCTGGTGTTCCAGGTCCACCTGGTCATAGAGGCTTTCCTGGTCCAGAAGGGCCTCCAGGGCCACAGGGACCAAAGGTAGGTGTGTATGTGAGACACAGAGAGAGAGACACAGAGAAACTGCTGTGCTTGACTGTGAAAGTGAGCTATGACTGCGTAGAGAATTCTGTTTTAAAAAACCAAACCAAACCAAAACCTGTTTCAGAGTCTCCTGTTTGGTGAGGGATGTTGTGTGGTCACCAGCTGCAATGGTCATTTTTGACTGAGTCGAAGTAGCTGATATGAACATGGGCTTTTGTTGCCAGTTGTCCATTGGCCAGTGCTGAAGCACCTGGACTGAACTGCCAGAGGCAATGAACATGGGTCTAAATAGATTTTAGCAGCATAACCTCAATTTTGTCTTAACAGTATACTCTGACATCTATTGCTGGAAAGAGAGTAAACAAGCTACTACTGAGACAAATATGAAAAATACATTTAAGAAAATTTGAAGGGAAAGATGGTTTTTAAGATAAATCTTGGTCTGTTTAGGAAATACCTGCAGTATGGAGAGAGTGACTTTGGTGACTTGGGCTTTCTTTTTTCCTGTATGCCTAAACTGAGGCCGAATATGAATTTTTAATGACTCTTGCATAAGCAGAAAAAACAAATAAATTGCTTATTAAAAAACATTTTATTTATATTTGTCTTGAGGGACAGCACTCCTAATGTCATTGATAAATTGACTCTGGTGAATAAATTATTTGTGTCTAAATATGGTGTGAACTCAGCCACGGTATAAATCAGGAAGGTACTGCCACAATCTCATTATGTCTAGGACCTGCACTAGTGTGGCTCCAGCACTTATCCATACCTTTAAACAAATGTTTTTTATAGTTTTAATTTGTTTGGGTGTTGTTGCATTATTCTGTCCTATCTTGTTTTTACAATACTTTGTGGAACTGATACTCATGGTGGATCTCATACATGTTGATGAGCCATTTATTTGAACTCATCAAAAAGTGTTTAGTAGAGCATTTCCCTTTTAATAAGTGATAATAACTTCTGCAAGAATGGCAAAAAGTAAGGATAATTTTTCTAGCAAGAACATCTCTGTTAGCCTGAATGCCATCTATTGTAGTGTATTCCAGTTAGCTTTTCTTATTCAACTCCTGTACATTATCTTAAATGAAATGTCTCCCAGGATTTTAGGAGCTATGCAGTTCTGTACATTCCCCATTTCCTTTCTGGGAACAATAAAATTTCTTATCAGTAAAGCTCTAAGTGTCTTGAAACAATTCTAGCAGGTTCTGTCTAGACTGTGCTGTGGCATGCTTTGCTGTCTTCTTTCAGCCTTGCTCTCCCATCCTGCTTAGCCCCCTTTCAGCCTGCTCCTGGCTTTCCTTTCGGTGCACAACAGTGCAAGTGAGAGTGGCTGGTACATGCATATACCTGATCATTACATGGACATCACCCATATCTGGGAGCCTTCCAGCTACTTCCTTACAGGGAAGCACTTCCAGGTCTCACAGTTTGAACAGATCCATAGGAACTGCTTTCTCAACATAGCCTGACTGTTATTTTTTTGACCTGTGATGAGATATATCCTCTGTAAACACTGAAAGGGAGGGCAAGACGCCATGATTTAGGCAAGTTGTATTAAATGCTTCTTTGCTTTAGTGTCTGTAATAGGCAAATCATTTATTTAGTTATATAGTTTTGTGTGCATATGTTGGTATTGGTAAAATAATAAAAATATTGCATGTCCTGGTGACATGTATGTGCTTTTTCTCAATTATATTGAAATACATTGTTTTCCATTTGTGATCCAGGGTTCTCCAGGGCTTACAGGCTTAGTTGGTCCCAAAGGTATCCGAGTAAGTATTTATATTTTAAACAAACTTGTATGTATTAAATGTCGTGTTAAAATGCCAACTTCGTTCAATAATTTGTGAAAATTATAAACAAAACATTATGTATGATTTTAAAGTATTTTTAAAATTTATGACACTATACACATGCATTATCTATTTTTTAGAACTTTTGCCTGTTTTGCTATACCTTATGTACAAGGTTCATGCTGTATGTGTTTAGTATTGGGGTGTGCTATGACAAAGTCAGACTAGAATTCAATGAAGACTTGTTTTGGGTTTTTTTCTGTGGGCAAAACCAGTCTGTGTTAACAGTGCGTAAGCTACCATTATACTTGGTTCACAGTCAGAAGAGGTAAGGAAATAATGATCTTTTGACAGAATCATACTTGCATTCATTATTCTGAATGCAATCAAAAGAAAAACTGCATCATGAGCTTTTTCTTAATATTATTCCTCTGTTTTTATATCATTAGGGAGTCCCAGGAATACCTGGATTTTCAGGTCCCCCGGGCCTTCCAGTAAGTAAAAACGAAACTGATTTAACCATTTATCTCTTACTGCAGTCTTCAGTGCATAGTTATCCTCAGCCCAATGTGCTCACTCTAGTCTCAACATCAGCATTGTCTCTGTCAATTAGCCTAGAGATAAAAATCTTAGCATCAGCAATTCCTACTCATTGTAATGATTTAAGAACACATGGTAATCTGTCAAGTCTTGTGAAACACTGCTCCAACATAAACTCTTTCAGTGATGCTGTAGGGTAATATGAATGTGGAAAAACAAAGCTTGTGTCAATTTTGCATGTCTTTTTAGGGTGAACCGGGAACTGTTGGTCCTCCTGGGCGCTCAGGTGTTCCAGGATGCAACGGCACAAAGGTACAAACCAAGCTGAATGTTATGGAGATGGTGTTTGGCGATGCTTAGAAATGGCCAAAAATCATTCTGAATTTTTCCCGTGGTATACGACAACTTTGATTTGTTTTGGTTTGAGACTTTATCAACTAGGAAAAATTTGAATCATGAGGCCAGAGGAAGGAAAAGTGCTGCCTTTTTGTGTAAGGTAGATAATTAAATAATACATGTTAATGGCATTTGCTAAAAAGTTAAGAATAATGTTTGATATTTTGACAGATAAAACTTTTCCCATTAAATCCAGAAGACCTAATCAGTTTTGTCCAACCCGTCCTTCTGTTGAAACGGGTTGTAGAAGAGATAGATAGTTAATTAATTTTATTTCAACAGTATTTAGCTTGCAGTTGAGAATTAATAAGTCCTGAAAGCAATTAAAAGAAAAGGCTTAATGTTAAGTTACAGGTTTACTAGTTTGCTTTTGCTGTATGAGCAAATGCTTCCAGCATTCTGAAAGAGGGAGTCAGAAGAATGCCTACTGCAGAAAATTATATATTTCTAGTGAAACAGTGAACTGATCTGACACACCTAATAAAGCCTGGTGTCTGGGATAGAAGTCAAGACCCATACAGTGAGGCTGTGCCCCTTCTAGCAAATATGGTAATGCAACTCACAATTTTAGTATGGTAACATAAAAAACTTATTTTTTAATCACATTTGCTAAAATCAGACCAAATAATAAACAATAATATGCATTAACAGTCACTCTTACTACTTTCAGGGCGATCGAGGTTTTCCAGGTCCTCCAGGTAGAAGAGGTGCTCCAGGCATTCCAGTAGGTGTCTGTGAAATTCATGATTGTGTGCATTTCTACCACATAAAGCCATTCACTGAAGGAGTGTAAAGCCTCACATTAGCTGGTATTAACAACAGTTGAAATATAATTTTATTAATATTAAAACCATGTGGTAAAGAAAACAAAGTTAAGAGTAATTCTTTATCAGCTGCATGTTGGGCCTCAACTTCTTAGTTAATGAGTGCATGCAAATTCATTGAGTTGTGTTAGCTCTTTAGTGTGTCAAAGGGGTATTCATGAAAATTTACCACTCACAGCTCTACAGGTGTCCAATATATATTTAATAGATTGCAGTTTCGGTTCATGCCTAAATATTTTTGAGGATATGGCCTAATTAAGTCAATTAGAACCAGGAATTAAACCCAGAACTTCTCATTCTGGCTGCATTGCTTTAACCCTAGGATTTGTTTTTTCTCTGTAGAAATGTGTTTTTAAAAGAAACTTCTAAACAAATGGAAAAGGAATGCTGTCTGTCAAGTTCCAGTGGCTTCAAATCTAATAACTTCTAAACATGATCTTTACTTTACCAGCTCTCCTGATTTTATTTATTTATTTATTAAGGTCAGGCTTCAAAACTGTTCTGCCTTAACTTGTAGAGTTGTAACTGTGAGACTGGACTGTTTTTTAACAATATGCCCTTTCTTCTTAAATTGAAGTCTGGCACAGTAAGCATGTACCTGGCTATACACCGTGTCCATGAAAATAAATCATTTCAAGAGCACTGAACTTAGAGAATATTTAGAATGTGTACTTTCATTGTCTCTTTTACTTTTCTGTTTTAATAATATGATTGTTATTCTCCCTAGGGTATTGCTGGCATCAAAGGAGAGAAGGTCAGTTATTTACACCATATTACGTGAAATATTTATTGGTGATCAACAGTTCGTGTGTATGTTCACTGCTGGAAAAGAGTTCTTAATGTCTCCATTCATGGGAAACAGAAGGTTGACTTTCCAGAAGAAGCAACCACAAATTTTGGTGCTTCATCTGTACGAGTTGCATTCAGCCTGGGTTACATTTAATTCAGCCCGGGTTACAGCCCCGTATTTAATTTTTTTTTCCCTTTAACTACTGTTATTGCACATAATTAATTTAACCCTTTCAAGCACACAAAGAACTAAGCCCCTTCCCCAAACAGCTTATGAATTCATATGGAAATCTGCAGATGCACTAGAGATTATTTTAAAGAGATAAAAAGTACCAAAAAAAAATTGAAGGTCAGGACTGTGGGTGAGTAACATAGGTATGTCTGAAATGAACCCTGCTCCTGACAGAGAACTGGAATGCCTGAAAAAGGTATATTCTGTTTAATAAAATCTTTTTTAAAGATAGAACTATCCATAGTGTACTGTTGCTATCATTATACAATTCTGATGTTGCTTATTTCCCTACAAACTGTATTAGAAGCTTTGTTCAACTACCGAGTTCTACAGCATAACTTTTTATCTTTCTTTTTATCTAATCGTCCAGGGATGCCCAGCAGATGGATATAACCAAGGGTATGGTGCAAAAGGTGATCCTGGATTGCCAGGAATGCCTGGACGTCAGGTAATTCAGTATTAATTCAGACTGTGACTTATAGATAGATAGATAGATAGATATAAAAATAATCTATATATGTAAAACACATTATACATAATGTGTGTGTGTATATATTAACATTATTTTTATATTCTATATAATTTCAATATATTAGATACTTTATATAGATATAGTATTTTTTACAATTATCTCACTAACTTCTAAACCAGAAAATAATTCTGTGTCTTTAAAAAATTCTTAACTTTATATAATCTAATTACTACAATATATTAAAAGTCTTTTCTTCTGACTTTACAAAACAGAGTACACCAAGATAATAGTAATTAATTTTGCTATCAGAACCAATAGTGTCCATTATGTGTTAGTAAAGTGAGATAGGGAAGTCAGGTTGCAGACAAACAACAATACTTAGAAATGGAGAAAAACTGGTCATAGATTTAGGGGTTCACCCCTACATATAGAATAGAATAGAACAGAACAGTTGGAAGGGACCTACAATGACCATCTAGTCCAACTGCAGAAATTCCCCATGAAGTGAGATTGAACAGATTAGCCCATCTTAACATCTAGAGTACTAATAAAGGACAGTATGATCCATATTTTAAAAACTGAGATTAACAGAAGGCAGAGCAGACGTTTCTTTTGGCTGTTACAATAAATGGAGGACATTAAATTTAAAGGAAAATAAAAATTTTTAATTTTCCATTTCTTTGAAAATGAAGCTTTAAAGTATAGAATTTATTGCATAGAATATTTGAAAGATTAAAGGCTTATTAGGGCTAGCAATAGGACTATATAGGTTATGAGAATGCCCACAGTTAAACAGGACATACATCCTCACTTGAGTAGTTTAGTTTTAGAACAGGTATGTTTTCTTATCTTTCAAAACATATGCCAACCAATGACACAGCGAGGAGGAATTATACTTCTGTGTTATCCTGAGACATGAAAAGGAAATCCAGAGACATCCTCTGTTTGTTATTCAGTTCAATAAACTTAGCGTTGTGGTTTGCTCATAATCTTGCCAGGAGATTTATTCCTGTTTCTTTTTTAATATGCAGGGTGTCCAGGGTGCTCAAGGATATCCTGGGGAACTTGGACCTCAGGGCCCTCCAGGAGCTTCAGTGAGTATGAACTTATGTCTCACTTGTTACTTTAACCTTTGGTTTTCCCAGAAACCTGGGGAATTACACAAATACAAGTACCTGACTCTCCCAGACTTGTTTGAGGTCTAGAGACATGTGTATGTGAAATCTATATTCTCCTGCACACATCTGATTTTCTTTTTTCAGTTTCTTTTGATTATTTTTATGCATTATAATTTCCATATTTTCAGAGGCATCCTTGTCCATGTAGGCATAAATTTTAATTTTCAAATAATTACCCGTAAATTCACTTTAAATACTAATGTGTATAACTGTAAGAGAGATTTATATGTTTCCAGCTAGACTGTAGACATTGTGTCACCCACTCACAACAAATTGTGGTTTTAAAGGTGGAAGAAAGAATAAAAATGGTGATATAACTCACGTGTAAATTGGGTACTTCAAAACACCTATATTGGGGCTGAAGATTGTAATTTTTTAAATTAAGGAATTTTTTTTTCCTTTTTTGTAGGGCATGCCAGGGAAAGCAGGACCTCCCGGACCTAAGGTAGTCTTAGATTGGTAATAAAAATGAAAACTTCCTATTATGTGTAACATCAATGAACTCATTTTATAGGTGTTTTTAAAATAAAAAAAAATAACATTTGGGGATTTTTTTACAGGGTCTTATGGGACTGAAAGTAATAGGAACCAAAGGAAGAAAGGTAATTGTATAAAATGCTTAAAACATTTTTAAGGTTTTGTTTCTGTTTTCTGCTTTTTCTGATATACTATGGTGAAATGTTTGGGGAGTTACGTACTGTGAAATAAAAATTTTCAGTATATATGTGGACGTCTTTTCTTGGAAGATGGAAACATGGCAATCAATATATAAGGACAAACTGTTTTTACATAAGAGACAATGATATAAACTTCCTCACAGAAGGGTAGAAACCTAAGAGGAGCCAGTAGTTGATATTTACTAACACATAGCATTAAATTCATTTATGTATCACTTGCACAGTGTTCCTAAATGCTTATCTAAGCATGTAAACATTGGTAAATATATAGAATCTGTAGACTCACAACTTCTTACGGCCAACATCTTTTCAGTGCCAGCCTTTATGATGCTAGAAAACTTCTCAGATTTTGAATAAAAATTGGATGACTTGTCGCCCATGTTCTTACTTTGTATCTCATATAATTGACATTAAGCTAGAAATGACTACAAATACATATATTGTCTCTCAGAACTTCAGCCTGCAGTTGGAGGACCAGTGTAGTCAGTCTGAATGTCCTTACAGGATCCTTTCAAGAACTTGGGGCATCTCAGTTATGCTAACTGACCTGCACAGATTCAGCTGTGAACTGAAACAGCACTATCTGACAGTGGGACTGGTTTTAACTTTGTAACTACTATCAGGAATGTGCTAGAAGTTTCCTGGAAAAATTTCTGTAAATAGAATTGATTATTCATTAGCATTAGCTCAGGTGACCATGGAGCATCTTGCTTCCTTATGAAAGAGTGATGCATTCTGTGCCATTATGCTGCAAGTGCACTCAAGGGCATTCCACTGGTTTAAAATCACTGGAAATTATGGATGTTGTTTTGTTGAGCTCCACAGGAAAGATCACATTTAGAACTTTCCCTGTTCTAAAAGATCCTTAATGAAAAAGTGTACTGCAATATTAATGTTTTTGGTGAAGGACACATGAAAGCTAATTTTATCTATTCAGCGCTATGTTACAGTCATCTCTCTGTAATACACAGACTGCAGTTTTGAGGATGTCACCAAAGACAGTTCATGTATTTTATTGGTTGACTTAATCAAATTGAGAGAAAAATGATAATCAACGAGATATTTTTATTTGATTTAGAGTTAAAATGGTTGTGTAACTTCTAAATAAATAGTATGAAAAATTGAAGCTAATTCTAGATACTTTAACAGAAATCAGCATATGTGTTTTTATATTTCTCAGCTAGGAGAAGGTTGTCATAGTAGTCTTAAGTCTTACATATACCTTTTTTATTGGAAGATAAATAGCAAGCAAAAAGAAATGTAAACTGTGTTAACAGCTAAGTGTAATGACAGAAAAATTTTCACTATGTCAAAAGTATAGCGATAGTAATTTGAAACACTAAAAACACACTGCTTGTAATTGCTCTATTTTTCTTTTTTCTTTCAAGGGTGACACTGGGTTAACTGGACCCCCTGGACCACCAGGAACTGTTATTGTGACATTAAGTGGACCAGACAACATGACGGTAGTAAAATTGTTAAACATCACGTTCAGATAAGCCATTTTATTAGGTTTTACTTTGAGAGGACATTTTCATCTTCGTTGTTCCAAAAACATTTCCTAACATTTTTCATACTTGTTTAATTAGATACTAAGCTCTTCTTAGAGTGTGTCTGTACAGCCAGCTCAGCTGAGGCCTGTGTATTCACATGCACACCTGCACAATGCCAGTGGAATGCTAAATGCTTCTTAGTAACCCACCTGCTGTGGATCTCTGAGTACATGAAAAGTAAATCACTTTTAGCTTCACCAAATCAACATGGATTTTCTGAATAGCTATCAAAGCCACAGCTGTGTTGACCTCTGGGCCTTGTCACTGAAAATATCAGGACTCTGAGCTACCAGAGTTTCACAAAAGCTTACAACATGTTCATGTACATTTCATAGTTCATTTTCTCATTGTTTTTACTGGAAAACGAGTAATCATGGAAAGTGTTGGGAAAACAATGAGTATTGGAGAAAGGAAACACTCTGATTCAGTTTTCATTTTAAATATTGCTTTGTGAATTAAAATTCTTGCATTTTGTCCTTATATAGAACTTAAACAGCAGTAATTGATACACTGTTTTAAGTCTTCACATATTAACAGAACAAGTCTTCAACCTGTCCTTGACTCTGTTTTCCTTATTTAATTTGCATCTAATCCATGGAGTTATCAAAACTCCCTCTTCATTATGTGCTAAAATAAAAAGTGAATTTTACATCAAGACTGTATTGAGGGAAGAGAAAGATTGCAGAAGCAAGGTTCAGCTTTTAGGCACAGCAGCTCTTCCCTGTTTAAATCAAATATGGACCACCTGGAGCACTTCCCAGTCACAGCTGTGTCAGTTTATCATGGGGGAATGGCAATTTTTCAGAGACATTGGGCATTAAGGTTTAAAAACCCCTCAAAACTCCTTATGTAAATAGTTTGGGGCATAAGTCTAACCAGGTAATAATTAGGCAGTCCATAAACTTTGGCTTTACAATGACCTTAGGATGTGGCCCAATACATAATAGTACTACACAGCAGGGTAGTCTAATCTTGAGCCCACAGAGGCAAGGATCATGTGGGTAGCCACTGCATTTACATATTGGAGGTAACTGTAGCTCCAGTGAAGCAACTAAGGTTTATTTGTTTTTCACTTGCAATTTGTTGCTGTTTCTGGGGATATTTACTCCAGTACCCTTGCATGCAATTACAGGTAGGTCCTTTTGAACTTGCTATGTTCAGAAATATGTGCAGAGCCAGTTTATTTTTCAAACATCATAGACTTAGGCAGGAGCGCTGATATGAAGTTTCTGTTTCTTTTAGTCATTTAAGTAGAATCATCTCTGCTTGAAGAAGCTTGCTGGTAACATAAGGATTTCCTCTTTGTAAAATTGAGTGTTATGGTAAGCACAGGAAAATCCAAGAGACCGTATTAATCTTTAATTTTCTGTGTAATAGGACTTGAAAGGAGAGAAAGGAGAAAAAGGATCAAGAGGTCTTCCAGGGCCAATGGGGTTTACAGTAAGTGACCAGAAGTAAATCCCTTAAATCTAGTTGTTCAGGCAGCATCACCTAGTAAATGCTACTCTTCAGAGTCCAGTATTTACACTACTTATTCCAACCTTTAATGAATAGAATAGAATAGAATACTTATTAATAGCATTCTAACTGTACTTTATACTTTCTTTTAAAGATAACAAAATTATAAAAGAGATATTTAATTTAGAAAATGTGACTCTCAAAATATGTGTATCTTGAGGGTGGTTTTGTTACAGGGGCCAGTTGGTGATTCTCAGAGTGAAAAGGGGGACCGAGGAGAACCTGGAGCACAGGTATGTGCAAACAATTGAATACACATATGTTAGTCTTTCCTGAAAAGCAGTTTTGCACTAGTGTTGCTCTCCAGTTTTTGTTTCAATGCCACTTAAAGCAAATTTTCTTAGGTTCAAAAGCTCTTTCATCTAGTAAACCAGACTAGAGAGCTGAAAGTCAGACGACTGTTGTTGTAGGCTCACATACCATGAGTACATGAAGTGAAGGTCAGTTGATGGTGGATGCACTTCTATTTGTTTTGCTGTAAAGGTTCTACTGTTGAAACTTAGTAAAAAAAAAAAAAAAGTGCTCTTCTGAACACATACTGGCTTTATAGCGCCAGTGTATATGTAGAAGAGGATTAAAAATGTTGAGTTTACTTAAGGCAGCTGACTTTAATTAGTATGCTCAACCAAGCAGGTATGTGGAGACATGAAGAAAGTTGTCATAAGAGAGTTATTCTCTTAACAGGATAATATGTTACATAATTTTATGGCTGCATGAGAAAAAATCATATGTTTATTTTAAAAAGCATACACATTAAAATATATACTCATTACTTGAGTATATCTATATTTTGAAGAGAATTAAATAGAAAGGTACCACGATGCATTCAAATGGCTTTCAAACCTTCAGATAAGAACTAATCAATGAAAGATGCAGGTTCTTACTAACTGAAACTGTATGAATTCATAACAGTTTACCAATATGTAATTAGGGGAGAACCCTAAAATATCCAAATAAATCAAAATGTTTTATGACATTTTCTGAACAAAAGACTTTGATTCCAAATACATTTTGGAAGCAATATTAAGAAAAATAATTTTCAAATTAAATATTTCATTCAGTTCAAACATACATATATTGAAACTTTTCCCATACTTCTTGTGGTTGCAATACATTTTATTCCACAAGGAAAGGTGGCAAGACAAGACCAGTACTACCTATACATTGCTCTTTCTTCAATTGTATAGTGCTATAACAATGATGGTGCTGTAGAGCAACTTGATTGTTATTTTTATTATTCCTATACATTATGAAAATTTTAACTTCTATTTGAGTTACTGGTGTAAAGTACTAAAAGTTCTTGCTATTCAATGTGTGTTATTCTTCCTCCATCTTCTGTGTTTCTTCCTTACTATGTCTTCTGTTTGCAAAAGCTCTGTCCTGTCATGCAGTATTTTTTAGAACTCTTAATTCACCTCTCCTTTCCTTCTTTGTAGAGGAAGTAGTAGGGCACCCTTGCTTTTATGCCTATTGACCTTGAAGAATGCTAAGGAAATACAAATAGTGTTAAGACATTGATTGACTGGCTATTCTAAAATGAAAACAAAATGTTTCCTTTTGCTATTGAAATTACATCAGTGAGCACAAAATATCAAATGGCTCTGGATTTTATATTCTAGAAAAAATGATTATTTTGTGCAAGTGAGTTTTGAGCCTGTGACGACATCATTCCAGCTCCCCTTCTCTTTCAGAAGATCACCTTTGGTTAAGTTCTGCTATCTTTTGAGTATTGCTGTTTTTTCTGATGCATACACTGTAATTCATGGTCTGGTCATCTTTTTCAAAACTATTTTAGGTTTAATTGATTTATTCTGTGCAAAACAAATTTCTAAAATGGACTTTCTCCCCTGTTGTTCTGAGCGTATAATCTTCCACCCCACTTTTATCTTACCACTACCTTCCTGCTGTGGATTTTAATGAACCAGGTTTTCCTTTTTCATTTCTGCCTTCAAGGTGGCAAGTAAGGTATCCATATTCAGAATTATGGTTTCATTTCATTCTGTTTCTCTCCCCATTTTCCCCCCTTCTGTCCCTTCCTTTTGTCTTTTTTTGTTGTTGTTATGAATTGCTTAACATGTATTGTTGCCACACTAGATGCCAGGACCCCAGCAGAAAGCTGCCTAATGTGCTGTGTGCCATAAAAAACAGTAGATACTTCTGGCATGCTGCCTCCTTCTACTTTCTCTTTTCCATCTACTGCCCTACTTCCAATACGTTTGAAGTGTACTCCCTATTCTTTTTCATTAAATAATTTCTCTTCAAGTCATCTCTTAATGCCGTTTCCTGTAAGAAAAAGCTTTCTTCATTATCTTTCCATGCTTATCATTAGAAGGGTTGCTAGCTGCTGTATTGTTTCATCGTTTGTCTTGGGTCTGCAAGGACCTGATTTTGCACCAGTCTTTCTGCACTTGGCTGGCATTTTGTGCTAGTCAAGTGTCTGCCTCAACTAATCCTCCACAGGAGGAGGAATGTCCAGGGAATATTTTACTCCTGGTTTTGTAGAGTTTTATGAACATTAGTTATGATTAGAAATAATGAACATTTTAAAAATAACCTTAATGGCTTTTCAAAATTTATAAAGACCTAAAATACAGTTACATGCACAGCATTTAGTTGTTACGCTCTTTGAATGCAGTGACGCCTCTTTTGATCTTCTTAATTTTTTTAATTTTATTTTATGTTTTTCCTTTGTAGGGTAGACCTGGAAAAGAAGGTGCCCCAGGTCCACCTGGCTTACCGGTAATGAAGGAAGCCTTCTAAACACTTTCTGATTAATAGTCATCTGTTTATCACGGTCATATCTTCCTGTCACAGCTTTTTCCCATTGCAGAATGTGTTTGAAAATGTTGATTTGATTTGCATAGACTGTGAAACATTTCCTTTCACACAGCTGGCCTTGGGACATACCATGTCCTCATAGATTTATGCAGGAGAGAGAGGCTCAGTTAATAGATGTTGTCTCTTCTGTGTAAAATAAAAAGACCTGTTGCTTGCTGCTGACTATCTAATGAGTTTGAGACACAGTCCAAGTTATGCAAAATTAATTCTACTGAGTTTAATTCTGGTTAGTCACATTGAAATTTTTTCAAAAGTTATACCTTCACTTCAGCATAAATCAAGAAGCAAAATGAATAATTTTTAATAACTAGAATCAAAGACAATCTTTTACAAAGAAAAGCTATTGTCAAGGTCACAGCTGCCTTGGCCTGAAACAAGACAACTGGTAGATATTAAAACTGTCATCTTGTCATAATATAATTCTTAAAATATGCCATTTTATAAACAAAATGATCTTGTTTGTGTACTAATTTAAAAGCTACAGTTGTTAAAATGTATTTGGAATACTGTATTCAATTGGTTAAACATAAAAGCATATATATTTACTTCACTTCCTCTTTAATGACATCATTAGGGTCACAGTGACCTTACAAATACCTTATCAAAATTCTTATTGTCAGAATAGCCCATTTCACATATATCTTACTAAAACATCATCTTCATCATGCCAAAACAACCTTCACAGACAGTCTAAACACATTCCAGTCTGACAAAGAACGTGGAATGACAGACCACAAAGCTCTACTGCCTCAGCTAACAGAAAGAAAACTTTCTGTCATGACAAAGACATGTCATTGGTCTGCTCCCATTTCAACTTTACTAACTAGCAGTGCATTCAACTCCACAAGCCTCTGAGAAGTCCCTTTTCCTTGCATGTATACACTTGCAGAAAGCCTTAGCAACAGTCTGCACTATTTTCCCTCCTGGTCTTGCTGACACCTCTTGAGATCAGCACCATCATGCAGACTGACCAAGTTCTGGGAGAGGGAGTTGCTGAATGTGAGTCTCACATTGTGTTCAGTTTCTCCCCTTTCAGAAATAGTATTTTGCAGAGGGAGAACAAACCAGAGCCTCCTACACTTGTGCTATCCAGAGCAGCTCTACTTTGGGATTGGTGGAGTGTGCCGTTATAAAGGCAGGTTTGGATGAGAGACCTGTGTTATTTCCCACAGACATGGAACTGTACCCCAAACTGAGTCTTCTTCCCCTGAGCAAGTCACATTCACCTTGCCATCGCCATGAAAGATTAAAGCTTTCCATTTTAGATCTTATCGATGACAATGCTAAAAGATTAATGCTCATAAAATTGTCTACTGTCATCTGCAGGGACAAAAGGGTGAACAGGGCAAACCAGGACTGGCTGGCAGGCAAGGAGCTAAGGTATTGTCTAATGGTTTTGTTGTTGCTTTTGAGGATGAGGATAAGGTATGTTTTGGGATTAATATATCGTTTTATTTATCACTGTATATACAATATGTTTTACTTCACCTAAAAGATGACAAGTAATGATATCATGGAATAGGCGATGGATCAGCTGAAATAGATCATGTTTTTGAACTGGTGTCCATCTACGCCTGCTGATGTGTTCCTGTAGTTTTTGGTGTATGTGGCTGAATAGTTGTGTAGGGAGCAGAGATGGGGGTGGTGAAGGACTGGTCAGGAGCAGTTCTTTTTTAATGTTATAAGCAATGTACTGAAGTAACAGTGGGTACCAAATGTCATGTCATATATTATTTTTAATAAACAAACCCATCTCTGTCCTCTGATGAAGGGGGTGAAAGGAAACACTGGTCCACCTGGAGCTTGTGGTCGAGTAAGTGTAAATTATCTTCATCATACCATTTTTCCAAACCATTAGAATAAGAATAAGCCAAACTGACTGTATGAGGCAATAACAGATGTCCTGTGATGCTCTAATTGAGGCATGGCTTTCTCAAAGTACTGATGTTGCTGGAAGTGTCACAGAGATAGCATCTTCCTTCATGTAGAGCTGGATGCATGATCAGGGCCTAGTCAGGCCTCACTCAGTTCCAGCAATTTTGTTAGGAAATGGGACTGTACAGAACAGGAGTAAAATTCACAGGAGTTAATTTTTAAACCAATCTCTAATCAGTTCCAGAACAGGTGGTGTTAATTTTAAAATCCAAAGAAGACTGTATAAAGACAGCATGAGATGCTATGAGTACAATTTCTCTGTCTAGTCATGCTGTCTCACTAGTGGCTTTCTTAAAGGCCCCATGCACACCTAATGGAAACCTTCTGCCCAAATTGTTCAAAAGAAATAACTGTAAAAAGCTAAATCATTTGTGATATTAACAGAGTACTAAAAAACCACTGCTTTTCAAAAAATCAATAGGAGAAAAGTAAAAATTTTGAATTTTAATTTTAAGCAGATTTTATTCCTTTTAAAATTGGTGCATTAGTAGTCCATTTAAATTTCAGTGTGCTGTTTATATATCAAGGCACAATACTTTATTATAATATAATGATTTGCTAGTAATGGTGCCCATGCAAAATAATCCTGAGAAGAGCAAAAATTTGTAGTTATAAATAAATAGTTAGAGCAAATTGCATTTTGATTTTTGCCTGTCATTCATAGAAACTTTGAAACATCATGATATTAAACTGTAATAAATTAAGTATTAAATTTTATAGGAATGACTGTTTAATGCACATGTGATTTAAGTAGTTGATTTTTGTCTGTTTTCATGTATGATTATTTAAAAGAGCAGTCGAGATATAGCTGATGCTGCTTCGAGCCAATGGAATAGACTAAGTGATTCCTAGAGGTTTCTTTCAAGAATATTTTCTATTTCATGCTACCATAATATTCGTGATTGGGTCTCCAATTTATACCATGCCTGTATAATTGCATCTGCAGGCAGAGGAGTTCTCTGGGAGTTGAGGAATTGGGCCAAAATCCCAGCCCCATCTATTTGTACAGGTCTCTTGGCATTATCTGTGTATAACAATTATAATTTCATTTCTGGCTGCTTGTAATAATTACCATGTGATTAGAAAGGTCTCATGGTGTCACAACATCAAAATTATGAATGAGATCATAACATTGTTCTAACCAAATGTTCAATATGAGGCACTGTGCTTCTCTCTTCATTCTTACTATTCTTTCTTTTCTTACTATCTTTCTCTTAAGACAGAGTATTATGATAATGTGGTTGGTGAAAAAGGAGATGAAGGACCCCCTGGGCCTCCAGGACCAAAAGGTCAACGTGGCATGCCTGGTGAGTGGGACATCAAAACTAGAATCCTTTAGCAAGAGCTGTCCATTCAAAGGGCTTGTTGCAGGCTAGGTTTTTGAGCTCCCAGCAACCTGCTTCTGCCTTGACAAGAGTATTTCCAAATTACTCCCATCAAATTGCAGAATTGAAATGTATCCTGAGACTTTGATATATGGCTGTATTTCCTCTTAAAAATAATGAAGGTGGCACACTTCTTTGCACAGATAATTGAGTTGAGCACCTAAGCTCACTGACATCCTGCCTCATGACCTTGGTGGACTGCCGCATCAGCACATTATTTGTATATGCCATAGACAAACCGTCAGGGCTGTAAGTCTCCTGTTCTGGTCATGCACTTTTTTTTTTTTCTCTCTCTCTCTTTTTTTTTTTTTTGGTAGCTTTCATAGTTTGTTTTATGCCATTTTTATTGCCTATCATTCCAAAATAATAAAGATCTGCAAGTTTTTATTTTGTTTATTTTGGCCATGCTGTAAAATTAAAATGTCCTGATTTATTATTTGGGCTCTCTTACAATATAACAAGGACTTGTGGGCTGAACTCTGAGGCAGCATCTTGTAGGCTCTATCTCATACTTATCCAGCAAGTCCTTGCCTTCTGTGTTTTGATGTTCTAGTTTTACAAATATTTATGTATCCAAGTGATTGTGTTGCATTCAGTGAATACTCTTGGTTGTTATAAATCTACTTACATACTTCCAAGGGATGACAACAGGGAAGTTGAGCCTTGCAAAGGTATTAATGCATTGTTAAGAGGTGGTATATTTACTAGACCAAATAATAGTGGCAAAAAGAAGCAAGTTTGCAGGCCTGTAAGTTGTTCTCAAGTAATTGAGTGCATCCCTACCTAAGATAAATGCAGTGGATCCTATTCCTACCTGTTATAAATATCCATATCTTGCCAGATTTCAGTGAGAATTGTCAGTATGCAACAGTTGCACAAGTAGGACATGCCTACTCAGGCAAAACCAAATTCTTAAAAGATAAAATAAGCTTAAAATGCAGAAGCCCAAAGTTTGCAGTCAGTATTAATGAGTAGTGACTGCAAAGTATACAGTGGTTTAACTCAAGTTCTAAATACATTGCTTTTGCAGGGCCACAGGGTCCTCCCGGAGATGCTGGTAGACCAGGTACGTGTAATGGTCCAGTACCAACAATAAAATACGTTGTTCTTTTTGCCCATTATACTGAATCAGCTTTGCGAAATCTTAACTTCAGATGACTTTAAACATATCTCTAAGTGGTAAAAAATTGTCACCCAAAAGCTTTGATGGGCCAAGTATTTAAACAGAGGTTAAAGATCATTTTTAAATGTCTTTACCTTGTCATTGTGATTATTTAATATATTGCAAGATAAAGATTTGTGGGATGAACTCGGTATGTTTTTCCTCTCACTCATCCATTGAATACTTACTTTGCTTTGAAATTCCATTTCTTTAACTTCATTTTTGTATTTTTTCCTCTTCGGTTAGGTGTGTCAAGACCTGGTCTGAGAGGTCCCCCAGGATTTCCTGGGCCAAAAGGAACAAAAGGAGAGAAAGGTCAAACTGGCTTGTGTATCGTAGGCCCTCCAGGACTACCTGGTATTACTGGCAGACCTGGTTCTGTTGGATTACCAGGTCCTCCAGGAGAACCAGGTGACATTTCAGTACTGTATATATAATGAACAAGAACAAATCCAGAGTCATTTCAGTATCTAATGTATAAGACCATATAAATACATTACTTATAGAGTATATTTTGAGTAATATGGTTGAATAGAATTTCTATTTGGAAATTTTGTTTTAGGATATTAATGAAGCGAAGGTCTACGCTCCATTGCTAATGAGATTCTGTGGAGAAGATACAGTGACTTCCCAGTATAAAGATTTCTCCCTTTTTGTATAACTGTGACTATAAAAATCTGTTATGTAAAACCAGGAAAGACTAATGAGACAAAATCTGTTCTTAAAATTAATTCTTCCAAAAGTTGTAGTAAATCTGTAAAACTAAATTCAGAATGGACTAATCTGAAAGCTAGAGAAATTGCTTGCCTCCAGAGGTCTTAGTAGGCCTTAGAGCAGGTTTGAAGTTCTGGCAGCATGAAAATAAAGCAGTAACAGTTTATAAAACTTCTAGAAAATGTATTAACTAGGAATACTTCTTTAACTAGGAGTACCAACAGCATCATGTTTCTTTTATATGTGGTATGGCCAGAACAAGTCTTTCTGAACCAATACCAATGTAGTGCTTGTCTTTTCTTTCTCTTTGAAAAATATATCTATCCCCCAAATATATTACCTTAGGAAGAGCTCAATGCATGTTCCGTTTTTCCAAAGTAATAGTAAATACAGCAGAATAATTCTGTCAAAGATACATGAGCAGTATTAACAATTTAGGATTAAAAGAAAAGTTTCCTTTCCATTCCTGGTAAAAGAAAAAATTATGTTTCTGTTGATTCAAATAAAATGGAAATACTTTCCCCAGAATGGACTATACTTTTTAAAGGCTAGACAGATGGATCCAACAGTCTGCTGAGATTTACTTTGGCATTACCATATTTATCCTCAAGTACTTCCAGTTACAGGTGTTTTGGATTTGTCCAGATAGTTCTATCTTTTAAATGAATCATAGAATCATAGAATATCTCAAGTTGGAAGGGACCCATAAGGATCAGAATACTGTCTCCAGCTCATCCCTGCAATTTTTTTCTCTCTTAGCAAATAGAGAATTGTCTGAATAATCTGCTGATGCAATGGTGCCATGCTCATTTCATTAACAGGTAGAGTAACATTTAAAACAGGCCTACCAGGACTTCCTGGAGAGCCAGGGTGTACAGGACCTCCAGGACCTCCAGGAGATACTGGCATGAAAGGTCAGTTTCAGAAAACTGTCACTCAGAAGTAGATGGTACAATCCAGTAACCTTATCGGATCCTTATGAAATTTTGAATTTAATTTACCTCTTAAGCTATTTGATGAGTTCAGAGATTTAATAAAATTCATTAGGGAAAGCAAGATATCTTCCTCCCCCTACAGTAAGCAGCAGCTAAAAGAGCAGTGCATGTGCCACTGCTGCACACCAGTTGTACAGCACTGCAGCCAGGGTGTAGATCTTCACTGGGACAAACAATTATTACAGGTTGGTAGGGTTTTCATATTCTCCTGTTGTTATGTTTAACACTAACAGTTGTTCTCTGAGAGGAGGTTGCTTCTGCAAGTATCACCACAAGAGCTGCTGAATCTCTTTGCCACTTGCCAGTCATTAAAGTCACCCAGGCTGTTATGGAGCCATGTCAATTTGAAGCCTATGTCCCTTTCTTCTTTTGAGAGAATTTGGCTTATCAGTAGAGTGACTGTATCCAAATGGTTTACTAAAACTAGACTTGAAAAATCAAGATATTTAAACTGAATGTTCCTGCATTTTCAATGAAATGTAATCAGTTCTGACCACAGGTAATTTTGTACTGTGTTGGAAGTGATCTTCCAACAAAATTAAGGCTGTGTTCCTACTGTTCTCTGGCTAAAAAGTCTTAGCCATCCTCTATAATAAACTATGTAACACGTTAGTTAAGCTTGGGAATGACTTGCTGCGGAACAACTAATTATTTTCATTCTAGGTGATGAAGCTTGCATGTGTACTGATTGCAGCTATATTCCGGGAATACCTGGTCTTCCTGGTTCTCCTGGGCCACATGGCCAAGATGGCATGCCTGGTAAATTATCTTGTTGTTTCTAACAGGGTAGTAGGAAATGCCAATGATTTTGCTTTTAGCACGAGAATCAGGTATGGGCATGTCTGCAGCATGCAGTCCTTGAACTAGCCCTGAGGTTGTGATGGGTGTGAGAGCCTGATGCAGCTCCATCCACTGATATGAGCACAAGGCCTGAAAGAGGTGAAGTCAGAATGCTAATAGGCTTAGGTGGAGCCTGAAGCCAGGTCAGTCTATGATGATGCAGTCAATGTAACAAGCAGAAACATTCAATGCTGGGTGTGATTATCGGAGCTTGTCAAAATCCATGTCATTGTTTTCATTTTTGTTTACAAAATATGCTGTTTCTTTTGCAGGTAGAGAAGGAACAACGGGTCCAAAAGGTTCTCCGGGTTCTCCAGGAGCACCGGGGTTTCCAGGAGTTCAAGTAAGACTTGAGTTTTTCAGATTAGTTTTCAGATCCCACAAGAATTATTTCAGAGAAACCTCATGGCTGGTGTTACATACTGGGTGATCTCAACAGTTTTCTTTCTGTAGTAATGAATGTGTCTGCATGGGAGGCCTAGGTAGAGACTGTAACGTGGACATAGCTGACCTAGCTTTATGTGAGCCTCTTTTGCTCAGTGCAGCAAGAAGTTCAGCCCAGGCAGTGAGGCAGTGTGATTAACCTGTGCTGTATTTCATGATGGCTAGACTGCTTCTTCTGCCTGGTATGGGCAGTTTACAGTTAACTTGTGTTCATCTACATAATTCTATAATCATGGCAGTGGCTGTAAAGCATATATAGAGTTTTGTGTGCTGTGATCATCATCAGAGTTCTTACTTCTCTTGTTTCCAGCATACTCAGGACTTGCTAAAGCCCCAGCTGTGCAGAGAAGCTTGCTTCTCATAATACTCTCTTTAGAGGTGCAAAGGACATTCCCTCTTGGGAAACATTATGGAGGGGGAAGGCTGACACCTCCTGCCACAGACATACCACTTGGTTGTTCTAACTTGTGCCTGTAGTAGTAATTATTAGTGGGAAATTAGTCAGTGCTGTCCGATAAAAAAAGTCACGCACAAGTAGTCATTGTGGTGGTTGCCATACAGATGCAGAATGAAAGAGTCTGCTAACAGGTTTTTCCCAGAAGGTTCCCAAGAGTTTATGAGCCCAAGATCACTAGAGCCCAGTGTACTTTCAGCTTGTACTGGTTTTGGCTAGGATAGATTACACACTTTGTACCCTGAGGGCGGAAAGAAGGGAGAGAAGTTAACTATGAAGAGAGCCAACTGTGGCTGTTACAGTGTCCCTGGGGAGTTATTCCCATGTGAAGGAGAAATCTCTAATTAGATTTTAAGGCGCTTTCTTGTCCTGCTTTTTGTGCCGCCAAAGCACAACCAGTCTGATTCATTAAATGATCCTGCATTATTCCTGCATATAGTAGTACAAATGAAATGATAATCAGGGCCAAAAGGAGTAAAGGCAGGAGAACAAGAAAAAACAAAACAACAATTAAAAAAACCCCAAACAACAACAAAAAACCCAAAAAACCCTGTTCATTGAAGTGTGCCATTATAGTGAATAAAGATGAGAATAAAGAGAACCACTCTCAGGTATTTAAAAATTTCTTTATTTAATTTAAAAGGAGAAAGCTTGAAAACAGTTGACATATGTCTAGCACTGAAATTCTTTTGATTGCTTTCTTCCAGGGACCTCCAGGTTTTAGAGGAGATCAAGGACATAAAGGATCAAAAGGTGAGCCAGGATATGTGTATCCAGAAGGGCCAAAAGGTGAGCAAGGAGATCCAGGAGCCAGGGGAGACAGAGGAAGAAAAGGTTCAAGTGGATTTCCAGGAAGACCTGGCTCTAAAGGATCCAAGGGTTCTAAAGGTGAAGAGGTGGGTATGCATTGTTTGCAATTAATATAGAATTCATGAAAACCTAAGTCAATATTTATATCTTGTACAACAGTCTGTTTTATCTATTTAGATACTTTTACTGAATATCCTTTACCTGACTTGGGGGTGCTATGCTCAGCTATAGCAACCAATATGTATGAAAGAATGAGAGTAAATATTTTTATGTAATACCAGAGAGATGAGGCTAGTGTAGATACATGTTGCTGAAAAACCTTGGCAGTCTATTGTGGTGTTAGTTTGGATATTTATATTGGATATTAATATAAATTAATTTATATTAATATGATTTTTTAAAAAAGACAGTTTTCCTGACTACTTACAATGCTTAAAAGGAAATAATAATTCAAATAATTCCTGTTCAGTCTTTAGGAGTTAATCTTCAGTCAGGGCTGAGAGAAACCACAAAATCTGGGATTACTGACCATAAAACTAGAATCGTTAAGGCAGAGCTCTTTGTTCAGCAGAAACAAAAAGTAACAATTATTGTTGTGTTGTGTTGGCTGAGAAACTGTAAAAGTGATTAAGATACAACTCTCTAAACCTGACTTGACAGTATTTGAGGAGAATCAGAGCTGAGGGGTTTTTTTTTACCAAACCTGTTTTAAAAAGAAAAAAGTGTACAGTTTAATGCCACAGCGACTGAAAAATCAAGCTGTTGTATTTATTTGTACTATTTCACTCTTAATAGCCCTCTATTGGTAACTGTTGATATTAAAATGTAAATTCCTTTAATCACAAGTAAATCAGAGGAAAAATTCCTCTTAAATTAGCAGAGCTACTCTGTTGCTAAAGTAGTGCAAGACTATAGTCAGACAGAATCAAGCATTTTGTTATGAATGCAGGTGTGGAAAGCAAGTAATGCTTGGTATACACACGTGTAATCGTTAATAGGGATTGGCTGGTTCAAAAGGAGATAGAGGACTACCTGGATTGCCTGGCAGTCTTGGTATTCCTGGAGAGATGGGGCTTCCTGGACTGCCAGGATATGGACCACCAGGAATAAGAGGTTTCAAAGGCTCTAAAGGAATACCTGGTCCACCTGGATTACCTGGAGAAGCTGGTTTGTAACTTCCTATTTTACCATATTTTACCTACGTTAAAGAGCACTTGATTGAAATTGCAGAGATAGATTGAAGTCAAAGACATAATTCATGAAACATAGGAAGTTTTTCTTGGGATGAGAATTCCACAGTGTTGTTCCAACTTTTGTCCCACTGGAGATAATAGCAAAAGTCTTAGGGTCATGAGATAATTGAGGTTGGAAGGGACCCTATGAGGTCTTTAGCCCAAACTCCTGCTCAGAGCAGGGTCACGTATGAGATCAGACCAAGTTACTCAAGGCTTTATCCAGTTGGGCCTTGAAAACCTTCAAGGACCAAGTTAGCACATCATCTCTGGGCAACCTGTTCCAGTGCTTGACTATCCTCATCATGAAAAAAAAAAGTCTTTAAATATGTACCCAGTCATCATCATCAGTGTAGGCTAAGTCATCAGGGAAAAATATGAAGGAGTTAATCATTTCTGAGTGCTGAAAACATACCAGTGTATATATTTGTAGGCAAGCATAATCTGGAAGAACTCAGAGTTGGACAGCAGATATAGTCAAGGTTTCTTAAAGAGAATACGCATTAAATCTTTATGAAATGGAGTTGCAGATTAAGCATTTCTCAATTGCATCATTTTCCTGCTGACTTTGTGCTTCCTTTTCTGGGTCTCCAATATACTGCAGGAGGGCTGAGAAGAAGGCTGCAGGTGGTCTTGGTGTCAATAAAGTTCTTTTGCTTTATGATGCCAGGATCTGAAGGCTTTTCAAAGTCTGTTGGAGTTTCAGAAATATGGAAACTGTAGAAGACTGCATTTTTAACTGAGTAGATTGATCACTAATATTTTTAAATGCTTAAGATTATGTATTGCCAAACTATAAGCCTTTGTAATCTTTGATTATGTATTTGCTGAAGGTCTGAAAGGAGAGACCAGTAGGATAACTCCATTACCTGCGTTGCCAGGACCTCAAGGACCAGATGGTTTACCTGGACCCCCAGGAGTGCCTGGTGAGTACATCTGCACTAAATACAGTAAAAATCAGAGGTAATCCGATTGGGATTTCTCTCCTAGCTCTGGCCAGATAAAACTGTTGGGTTAATTTGAAATAAGTATAAAAAGGATTTCTGTGGTATGGAAACTATGGAATTAGCTGTAACATTCCTGTTCAAGAAAACTAGGGGAAGTGGATGTGAATAGGAAGGGCACACAGGGCCATGTCCATGGTGTGCAGTATGGCAGAGATTCCAAGCAGTCCTACACTAACGACTTGGTTCCTCCAAGAACCAGAAACATCTGGTGCACATGCCACAGCTTGTATATTCAGAAAGGCCCCTCTGGCATAATTTTGACAAAAGCCTATCCTAAATTATCCTGGGACTGTTGCAACCTTCAAAAGAGAAGGAACAAAATTAGATTAAAGCATTCTTAATCTTCCTGAAGCCCTTGGCTCTTCTCATGTTTTGCAGGGGCACAGTCAAAAAAGTAACTGTATGACTAAGTTTCCTGATTCCTTTTTGACGTGACTGTTACTAACCATTGTTCTAAGATAATAAGAACCTGAGTTTCCTTTTTCGGGTGGGTTTTGGGCTTGGGTTCTAGGTGGGATTTTTTTGGTTGCTGGTGTTTTAAATTTTGCAGACTTTTTGAATGCACTGAAGGACATTTTCGTGACGTTCAGGCTAACCGTAAGGTATCTTTGCTTTGGTTTTGTAGAACAATAGTCCTTAAAGCTGCCCTGAATAGCATAAGAAAATTTCTTGGCAGCTTTATGGTAGCTTCTGTTCTTATAGTTGCTTCTGTTCCAAGCCTCACCCCTATGATGTGTGTTTGTATATTCTCAACAAGTAGAAGATTTGTATCTGCATGCAGTTGTTCCTAGAAGTCTGGAGTTTGGGCAGACTGGATAAAAACTTAAGTCACAGACTCATGCCTGCTTTGATACTGTGAACACAATTACCATTTTAACTGTGAAAACCTGCTGTAGGAGAAATAGTGTCTAAGTTCTAATATAATCTACAGTGGTGTCCTAATTAATAATGATAAACTATAAAACACCTAATCTTACAAGTTGATGTTCTGTGGTAGGATACATCACAGTTTACTTATTTTCTTTGTACAGGTAGGGTTGGAGCAAGAGGTCAGCCAGGTGATTCAGGACATCCAGGGCCAACAGGTGACACAGGCTTTCCAGGGCTTGGATTTCCTGGAAACCCAGGTCCAAAAGGTAAAATACTCTTTTTGATCTTCTTCAAAAAAACCCCAAACCCCAAAAACATTACTATTTTTTTTTTAGTCCACATTAAAAACAATCAACAAGTAAAAAAAAAAAAATCAATGAACATTAGTCAATATGGCCTTCAGCCTTATAAATTGCAAATTTGAAACTTTTTGAAGTATTTCAGAGAATCGAGTATCAAAGCTGGCAGTAGGAAAATATTTTAAGACATTGATGCTTCCTGGAATACTGCCCAAACAGGTGCAGCTCATCTGGGTGCCACACTTACTTCAGATGGATTCTCTTTACCTGGATATGTGTTACAGAGACAGAGCTTTATAAGTGTCAGTACTTTGGTTTTAATCAGTCTTGGTTATGTACAGTGCTATACCTGCTCTAACGTGCAGGTAATAGAAAGCATTTTGCATACTGCCAGTTTGTCCATTCCTCATGCAAAGTCATACCCCTCTTTGGACACTAAAAATATTAAGAACTATTCTCATAATCCCATCAGGATGGGGAGAGGAGAAAGCTCTGATACTAAAACTACTACGAAGCTGCTTGTTAAAGAAAACAGTAGGGAACTGACATCAGAATAGCTTCACTTTAAAAAAAAAAAACAAAAAAAAAACCACAAAAAAAACCCCCACCACCTGACATGTTACAGAACTGATTTGAAGCAAGTAACCAAGCAGTGTTACATTTGTAAAATAAGGTGATAACCATAGCATCTGTACTGCCATTTAATTTCTTTTGCAGGAGATAAAGGACTTGCAGGAGGGAGAGGGTCACCAGGTTGCGAAGGAAAGATTGGAGATCCAGGCCGAGCTGGAAACCTAGGTCAACCAGGAGAAAAGGTTTGGTTAGAAATACAGCGCAGACTTTTCCATAGGTCCCATTCATTAAACGTGACACTGAGCAAATAAATTAAGAAGTGTAAGGAATATAGGAGTTCCTATATTTCCTGGCCAGTGATGCACAAACTATGAAATTAAATCGTTTATATATAAAGGGGCTCAAGCCAAAATTTTAAACTTAGATGCAGGATTTCAGAACTCCAAGTGTTTGGGATGTTTTGGTACTTCAGTTTTTAGAGCACAAGGAGGATATTGCATTGCTTACAGCAAAAAATTAAGGCCACAGCTTCTGAAAAGATGGCTATTCAGAAATTGCAATTAAGCACATATTTGATGGAGGTCAGTGACAAGTAAGTATGCATTTAATTTAAGCACGTGCTCTGTTGAATTGAAGTGTAAAGGAAGTACATTGGAGGTAATACTGCAGCCATTCTTGCTGATTAACAGAAGCTAATATAGTGATGGCATATGTAAATGTAGGATTCTTGATTACTCTGTAATCAGAATTCAAATTTGAACAACATAACACCTAAATGTTTTGAAAGGTGGCATTTCTTTTTTTGTGTGCTCATATGTCTTTCTTTTGTGTGTGGTTTTGACATGACAAAGTGTGGGGTTTGGGGTTGTGGATTTTTTTTTTTTAATTATTATTTAATCTGTGTTTGATGCCACAGAACAGCTGGATGTGGAGTGGCCTTTGTGGTCCAACTAGATCATCAGTGACTGATATAAGCTCAGCTCTACTGACCTGCTTTGTGAACATACTGATTTGCTGGTACTCAAAGCTAGTACTCAAAACAACCAGCAGTTTAGTCAGTCAAAAAGAACAATTCAAACTTCCCTTTCAGGGAATAGACTTAGGACATTTGTGATATAACAGTCTTCATGGAAAACAATGCTCAGAAGAATGATTTAAAAAAACCCCAATAACTGACTTTGAGTATTCCGAGACACATCTGGGTGCTGACCTTGACTATTTAAATAAATATTTTTATTAAAATATGACTATCGTATAAAATAAAGGAAAAGTTGTATTTGCACAAACTTCAACCAAACTTTCAGATACAGGTCCAAAGCTTTTCACAGCTACAGCAAGCATCACAATGCAGTAAAGGCCAAATGGAGGGAAGTGTTTTGCATTGCTCAGTAGCAATTTCTTAGAGTTAGGAGACAGAGTTCAAAAGCTGTCTAGACAAATTACTCCTCTGGTATGGAGCCTGCAGCTGGTCAATAAGGAACATCCAGTGGTCTGCTGAATTGGAGCCATTAAAAATTATAATGTGAAAGATCCCCAGGAAATGGAGAAAATTACCCTAATAAAAAACGTTAATTGATCACACAGTGGAGAAAATAGTTTGGCAGATTTGCAAAACATAGTACACATGGATTGTTTACATTTCTCTGTGTTGCAGGGTGACCCAGGCATGGTTATTCCTGGAGAGCCAGGTAGACTGGGTTCACCAGGAGGTCATGGCATTCCTGGCTCAAAAGGTGACACTGGATTTCCAGGACTTCCAGGCCTTCCAGGACGTGGTGGACATGATGGTGATGATGGCCTAAGAGGTACTGTTGTCAAACAAGCTCAAGGAGCACAGCAAGTTATTTTAAGGAAAGGGAAGCCAAGTCAAACAATACTCACTCAAAGCCTGAAACTTCTACTTAAATCTTTGTGAATCCAGTCTCCTTTCTTTTAGGAGATCATGGCTCACCTGGAGTTCCTGGAGATCCAGGTTTTCCAGGAAAACCTGCTGAATGTCTTATTGGCCTGCCAGGTTTGCCAGGTGGCCAAGGAGCTACAGGCCCACCAGGTAGGACCTTCTGAATCACATGTGCCATTTGGCTGGGTGGGTCTGGGTTTTGTTTCTGCCTTCCAACAGCCTGAGAGAGCCGATGATGTTTTTGGATATTGGTTATAGGATAGTAGGTGAGAAAACATAAGCCCATTTACAAGATACACTTTCTGCAGATGGGAGGAAACACATGCACTGATTAAGATGGATTAAGATTCAGATTCCATTCTACAGTACAAAGAGTAATCACAAACTGGCCCAAATTCTGCAGGAAAAAGGATATTTCAGCCATGTCTCCTATATGGGGCTGAACTTAGATTCCTTGGTGCAATGTGATTGATAAAGAAACAAAACAGAGGAAGAGCTCAGCTAGGTAGAAAACAAGTTTAGGGACTCAAAAGTAACTGCGTGTACTGCGTATGATTTCCGTTCCAAGAGAAACACACTCGGGTACCCAGCACAGTTCTTCTCCTATATATGATCTCAAAAGGATTTTTTTTAAGAGAATGAATGCAGAATTTGTGGGTTTTCATGTTTGGTTTTTTTTTTCTTTTCCTGAGAAAGAACAGAATTGTCTACTCTCGCCTTTGTTTTTTTTTCTTAAAAAGAAAAAAAAATACCACCACCACAACTCTTAAGATTTCTTGAACATGTATGTTGTCTTACAGATCTAATGTTTAGCCCTCAAACAGGCAAAGTTCAAGAAGAGATTCATGCTCATGGTGGCAAGATAGAAATGAAGGTTTATTTTCCAGACAGATGCACCATACTACCCTGTCATGCATTTTTCTTAGGAGGAAGAGGTTCACAAGGTTCAAAAGGAAAACTAGGTCCTCCTGGCTTGAGTATCCCAGGAATCTATGGAAAGCCTGGGGAACCTGGATTAATAGGTTTTCAGGGAAATACAGGATTACCTGGTCCCAAGGGACAGTCTGGAAGGCCAGGAATCTCCGGTGTGCCAGGTAAGGATTCCCCAAATACTTGTTTTGACATAGAAATTAAGTCAGTCTCTGCAAAAAGGTGTCAGTCATGCTTTTCCAAATTGAAGATGCTGAAATATTTTTCCATCAACAGCTTTCATATATCATTGAGATCTATATGGAAAACAAATAAATCATTCCCTAAATGACAAGCATATCTTGAAGCTGTCATGACATAGTACAGAATTTTCTATAACAGTCTTCTGAGAACAGAAGGCTGCCTTACATTGGTTTTTGTACAGTAATGTCCTTGCAGTAGAACATGAACTAGTTAACATTCAAAGCAACTCCCCAACATAATGGAAGTGTAAAGTGTTTAGTAGTTCTTACTCAGCATCCCTTTTCAAACAGATAGCTTGTTAATGCTATCTTCTTATTCTTAAAAAGCAAGTTCAGATCTTGAGTCTGACAGAGTTGAGTCAGATCAACTGTCACGTTAACCAGAGCTAACTGTAAGTAAGGTAGGTAATCCCTATAGGTTTTTTTTCAGAAATGTGTTTAAATTTGATTTGTAGAATAAAAGAAATCAGGTATGTAATGCTTCTTATCTCTAAGAAAGATTTTTTTTTCATTGCTATCAAATCCTGCATTATTCTGTGGGAAGGAGATGGTACATACCTTTTTATATATACAACCTATAACACTAATGACAAACCTGTAGCGCTTGACTCAGTTGTGCAAACCTAGGTTTCTGATGTCATTTGAGGGGAGTTGTCGTGTCCCAGCAGGCCTTCAGCTCCTGAGCCAGAACATCCCGTGACAGGTCTCCCATCCCTGTGTGGATATCTCAGATACATTATCCTCACTGTCAGTTGTTTCATTCATTGACAGAAGCTGTTACAGCTACTATCTAGGTAGTTTGGGGGTTACTGTGTGTGTAAGTGCTGTTCATGTGGTTAAAGACTGGAAAACTGGCTTCAACAGTATGTTATAGAAATGGAGAAAAAAAAAAGGCAATTAAACACTTAAATGACAGGCACATGTGTAGTTTTCTGAAGTAATGTTCTGTTTCAGTGATCAAATACTAACAAATACGTTCCTGTTGCTTCAATTTCACAGGCTCAAGGGGAGAGCCAGGTATAATGGGCCTGTTAGGAATTCCTGGACCCCCTGGCATGATTGGAAGACCAGGCAATCCTGGTATCAGAGGCAAGTGGCCATAGTATCTGCCTTCATTATTACTTAGAATATAGGAACTTCCATGCTGAAGTAGTCTTGTGATCCATCTTGATGTATGTTATCACTCCTGAGTATGCATGTCATACTGGAATTTGTTTGAGTCTTGGTAAATCTTTGACTTCTGTATATATGCAGTCTACAGACTGAATGACAACATTACTTATTCTTTTTTTAGCCATTTTGAATTGCCACCTTTTCTGTTTCATTGGTGTTTGTAAAAGTGGCTGGTGATTTGCTAAATAAAAAGCAGAGAGCTTTTTTGCTCTATTTTTTCTATCCCATTCATGTTCCAAATATTATTATTATATCTATTCAACAGATATAAGATTATACATATATTCAGTATAAGAAATAATTACCGTCTCTTGCCATAATCTGTGCTCATAGATGTTTTATTGCTGATTGGAGTAATTAAGCTAGTTTAGGTTGTTGATTTGGAATGTATATTTACATACGTAGTCACCCTTGAAGACAGGAGTTTCATTGCTTCCTTTATGCTATCGTCTAGTCAGGTTTCTTCAGAAATTTCATTACATTTTCTTGCAGGTTCTTCTGGCTTCCCAGGACTAAAGGGAAGAAAAGGGTTTCTTGGAGCAAAAGGCGAACCAGGTGATAAAGGTTTTCCTGGACCATCTGAGACCTTGGTTCGTATTGGGACTAAAGGAGAACAAGGCTTAAAAGGTACACATTCATTGTTCTGTCATTCAAAACTGGTTAGGGTTGTCATCTATGTTGCAGTTCCAGTGGACTCTAAAACATGGAAGAAAATGACTCTGCTACTGAGAGTATTCATATGGCTTTGAAATAATTATTGCTGAACACTGTAACTGCCTTTTTATTTATGGGATAGTTAGATATTACATTGAGTATTTATTTCCATTTTAACAAGTCCATATTCCTTAAACTCTTATTGTAATGTGAAACCAGTATTAATATGTTGGTAGTACTAGGAGGCTTCTATACATATATGCTATACATTCATGTTTGTACACATTTAGTAGCCCATGAGCACAGAAATGGGTGTGCTTACCAACTAGATGCTGGATTGCAAAGAAATTGAGTCTTCTCAGAAATACTTGACTATCAGAAGAATTCCTTTGTTTGCAATATTAATATAGACTCTCTGTATATGAGTTGTACATGCTTAACTAATGCTATCTGGTGTTTTGTGTAGATGTTTTCCTATGGAAACTTTCAGAAATTTATTTTTGTCTCCATATGAGAAATACAGAAGGCATTAACTGTGAGCTTGTCTTGTTTGTGTGTGTTCACAGAGTGAAAATCCTATGCTCCACTAGTTTTAAGAGTTATAAAACTTAACTTTACATAAAACTTAGGTTATAAGATGTTGTTTTGTAATATTTTTTTTTTTTAATGAAACTTTGTTTTAGGAGTTCAAGGAAGAATGGGTCTAAGAGGAGAAAAAGGGCATGCTGGTATGCAGGGTCCCCCAGGCCTTGACGGGTCTCAAGGAATACCTGGTCTACCAGGTATGGAATATGTATATCAAAAATTACTGTATCACATGGAGGGTAGAGATAATATTACCTCAATATTTACCTCAATATACCTCAATTACAATATAAACTTGGCTCCAGCAGCAGCACTACATTCTCTGTATGAACTCTGAAGGTTTTCTGAGAATTCTGAAACCGAGCAATTTCAAAAGCTGCTATTTGAAATCATAGCAGCTACCACCAAATGATTCTTCATTTCTTTCCAAATATAGACCATTGTTTGGGGTGATAAATAGAAAATAATATTAAATCTTGAATAATAATAACTTTAAAATCTAAAAGCTGATGGGGCCAATGAATAAAAAATGGTATTTATGAAAGTGAAGTTTGAATTCCCAATATTATGAAAAAAAGTAAGAATTCTAAAATAGGAACACTGTGCGATTGTGCACAAAAATATTTCAGAAGCCTTTTTTTTCTTTTTGGATTGATTCCATTTCCCTTTTCAAAGCCTGCTTGTTTGGCTTATATTTTGAAAGTTACCAGGTCTTCAGTGAAAAGCAGACTTAAAAAGAACCTGCATAAATTATAAACCTACCTAAGCCATTTCACAAAGTTTTGCTCTGCCATTACTATAACATCATACACAATGTTGACCCTTGAGTGAGATAATGCATCTGTTTTTTTCAAATTAAAGCTAATAAAACATCTTTATTTCTTTGTATTCTGTATTTTTGATAACTTCTTTCTAGAAAACTATATGACACTATAATACATAAAAATGGTGACAATTAGAAATAATTTTAAACTTGTAATCAAAACGGCTCTTCTCATGATGGCAATTATCCGTGCTATATGTCATTATAGCATCGCTGCTATATTCTGTCATTTAACATCCTTTGTAGTCATTGCAGTGTAGCCATCACAGGAAAAACTGCAAATGCTCCACTACTCCCTAACTTTTTATGGAAGAAAATAAGACCTCACCTGCCTAAATGTTCAGGCATTGCTAGTACACTGGAATTTAGACATCTGGACATTCTAGATACAACTAGGTCTTGTAGTCATTAAACTGAGTGCTAATTTAGCTAAATTAAGCTAATTAAGATAAGTGAGTGGGGGAAACAGTGTCTAAGCCATATAAGAAAAAGCTCTTGAGTATACTAGTCATGAGAAGTGCATAATGAGTAAGTAATAATGTGATTGTCGTGGTTTAGCCCCAGTCAGCAACCAAGCACCACACAGCTGCTCGCTCACCCTGCCCCCCCGCGGTGGGATGGGAGAGAGAATCAGAAGAGCAAAAGTAAGAAAAATCACGGGTTGAGATAAAGACAGTTTAATAATTGAAATAACATAAAATAATAAGACTAATAAATTATAATTAAAAGGAAAACAATGAGAGACAGAGAGAGGAACAAAACCCAAGAAAAAACAAGTGATGCAACTGCTCACCACCTGCTGACTGATGCCCAGCGGGTCCCTGAGCAGCGATTGCTGCCCCCCAGCCAACTGCCCCCAGTTTCTATACTGAGCATGATGTCATATGGTATGGAATAGCCCTTTGGCCAGTTTGGATCAGCTGTCTTGGTTGTGCCCCCTCCCAGCGTCTTGTGCATGTCCAGCCTTCTCAGTCAGTAGGGCATGGGAAGCTGAAAAGTCCTTGACCAGTATAAGCACTACTTAACACACTGATGTTTTAGTTGTTGCTATCAACATTATTCTCATACTAAGTCCAAAACACAGCACTATATCAGCTACTAGAAAGAAAATTAAGTCTATCCCAGCTGAAACCAGGACGCATGCCCAGAAACCAGACTGAACTCAGGGGCACAATGAAAGGAGAGTCCAGTGTGTCAATACAAATTTGTGATTTTGATCAAAATTTGCAGAAGTATATTTCAGTTGCCGCCCCTAAGTGCTGTGGTCACAAACATTAATGTTAATGTTGATACATAAGATGCTTATTATTGCCTTGACTTTCTGACAACAATAATTATAATTTTATCTGTGTCTGGGGCAAGAGGAAGAGTTACACTTTGGCCACATGTTGATTTATTAAATAATAAGATACCGTGACAAGTTGTGCAGTAGAGGATTCTGTATTCATGACAGCTCTGCCAGCCAGTGTCTAAAGCAAACATGTGAAGATGACACTTATTTCTTCATCTTGCAGGTGTTAAAGGATTTATGGGTCTTCCAGGGATTCCTGGAGGACAAGGATTCCCAGGTGCACCAGGAAACAAAGGGGACATGGGAATTCCAGGTCATTTTCTATCAAGCCATATTAGAAATTCATAGAGCTGTATAGAAGCATTTGCACAGATCTGAGCAGTTACTGTAAGCGCACTACACAATGCTTAGACTGGGATTTATTCTTTGCGGTACCTATAAACTTCTCACCACCCCAGCATTTGCTTGACTTGCAGAATGCAGTTCTCCCTCTTTCTACATGAAAAATAATGTCTTCAATTTATATATAGTTACATGTAAGAACCTCTTCTTAATGTGCTTAAAATAAAATCACTGGCTGTGTCAATTACTTTATCTTTAATGAAGAATGAATATCTGAATATACAAGCAGTACTTCACAAAACATGAGGTGTGGTATGCAATTATGATCCTTTTAAGAATGGTGTCAGTATCTGTATTTTTCCAGGCCCAAAAGGACAGAAAGGATCTCCAGGCTTTCCAGGACCATCAGGTGACCCGGGTCCACCAGGCTATGGTGGCTTTCCAGGTGACAAAGGAGACCCTGGGTACCCATCTGCTGGGCCTCCAGGAGAACCTGGTCCAAAGGTATAAAGGCAATGGAAACATTGTCATATTAGGCAATAAGCAGAGCCTTTGACTATAGAAACAGAACATGTAAGCAAGAGCTGCAGAGTTTGCAGTAGTAGATGATTTGTTAATGATAAGAAATATGAAAATCCTATTGTGTCATTACTCAGGAGAAATTTTTTAGTTCATTATATTTCATTTTTCTCTTGGTGCAAGAATTTCTTATTTGTAAAGATGGAATATCTTGAAAATAACTGTAAAAGTTGCTAATCATTAAGAACAAGGACTTGCACTTAAAGTCAGCAGTAGGAATGCTTGTATGTTAAAAAGTACAGAAAAACATAATCTTAGCAAATGCGAAAGTTTTGTAATCTAAAATTGTACTGTTGGTTTTTGGCAGTCTAGTAATATCATTACATAGGATGAATTGTTTTTTTTCTTAGCAATATATATTACTGAACATAACATATATTGCTAAGAAAAAAACAGTATCTTTTAAGTTTGGTCAATTGGATACAATTTTACTCCACGTATTCTGGGTGTTGAACAACTGGGAGTCTTTTTACATATGAGATTGTCTGAAATACATAGTTGAGGCTGTGAACTGTACTATAACTCCTGTAATCTGTCTAAATTATCTGTTTATTTTCTGTATTAGCTGGGTAGCCACAATGAGATTACTGTTGTGAAAGTCAGTAGGAATTCAAGGAAAAATATGCATTTTGGTATTTTGTATAGCTGCATATTATGTAAGGAATGTATGTTTGGATCGAAAGAGGAGCTGTTAGAATAAAATTGAAGGGAAGTCTATGTGCAGGTGAAAACATCTAAAGACTGGAGTTGGTTTGTACAGATTAGCGATCTTTTTTTCTTAGCTATGTCTAAAGGATCAGTGGTATTATGAGAAGACTTCATATTAGTCTACTTTGATTTTTCTCTGAAAATCATAATGAACCATGATTACACTTACTTAACCTTTAAAATTATGTATGATTTTTCTGTTGTTCAAATATGGAATGTGATGTATTTAATGTAACGTGATTCTTGCCTCTCTGTGTGCAACTGCTATTTCTCAGGGAGATCCAGGTCTCCCAGGAGCTTTGGGCAGCAAAGGAGAAAAAGGATCTCAAGGTCATCCAGGACATAAGGGAGTACCAGGACCACATGGCATCAGAGGGGAAACTGGAGGCGCAGGAATCCCAGGTATGTTTGGTTTTGGAGGGGTGGTGAGATGTTGATGCGCTTCTAGAAGAAGTTAATTTCTCAATAAACTACACAGGGTGCGTGTGAGGTGGCACGTTTATATTCAACTGCTGTAAACCTAAACAGCTCCTTTGTAGTCAGTGCAGCCAGGCTAGCTTACGTCAGCTAGAGATCTTTTGCAGCTGTCCAAAGCAGAAATGATAGAGAAGTTCTCAGACTGATCCTCTCCCAAGGATCTAGTGATAATGCCTTTTCTCCTCTCCCACACTCTTTCTTCTTACAGGGAAGCTTGGAGCTCCTGGAGATATTGGTGTTAAAGGATGGCAGGGCCACCCAGGACAACAGGGCATTACAGGCCCTCCTGGTATGGTGTATAGCATCTCTCCTAAATCACTGCCCCCTGGTTTGTTATTTTCTTTGTAATGAGGCAAATGATGTTCTTGTTCTTCTGAGCTTTTTAGAATTTAACTGATGCAGTTGCAGTCTCTGTTTATGTTAGTTCAAGGCTTTGTTTATCTTCCCTGGTTCCAGCTAAGGTCTTTGACAGCCTATTTTCAATGTTATCAGTTCAGCTGAGGCAAGAGGTTTTAATTTTGCTTCACTATTGTAAAGCTTTTTGCGTTTTGCTTTTTTTTTATCGAGAGGTCTCAAGGTGTGATATCCACACAATTGTAAGAAAGGCTTGTTCTGCCTCCTAAAAGAGAACAATAAACTAAGATGTAGCTAGATGAGAAGGAGAAGAAAATGAATTAGAGTGGAAAGAGGGGACAGAGTTGCAGTTGTTTGTTAAAGCAACAGAAAAGATCAAACCATTCAAAATATACGTAAGGGGAAGTGTCCAAATATGTAGCAACAGAGAGGTATACAATGCAGACTTTATTAAAGTGAGTGCCAGTCACCGTCTTCAAGAAGAGCATTGAATGCTCTTATATTCAGAGATCCTTATCAAAATTATGATGTTGTAGTTTTGTAGACTTTAGTGAACTTGCACTGACTTATCAGCAGAGTTAGCAAAGATCAGAATCTACTCCCTGTTTAGGGAACCTTGAATTTGTAATAAAGCCAGGGAGAGAAACCATGCTGCCTGTATGGATTCCCACCAGCATGGGTTAATCAAAGGCAGGGTCCTAAAATGTATTTGAAAGACAGAAAGTTATTGCCTGTGAAAATAGTGGGGGTGTTAAATCCATCGAAGTCCAGTGAGCTCAATAAAAATTAGATGCTGCTCTTTACAAATGTTTATATACCGACACAGGTTAGATCTATCTTTGAAGTAGCTGAACTAATTAAATTTTAATAAAGGGGACTCATATCTTCTCTCTTTGAAATGCAAAATAATAGATGTGAAAATGATATTGTGGTCCATTACAATTCACAGGTGCTGTTGGAGACCCTGGAAAAAAGGGACTTGTTGGTGAAAGAGGTAGTCAAGGTCAGGATGGTATGCCTGGTCCCCCAGGAGTAAAGGGAGAACCAGGTAACACCATTTTCATTCTATTTTACAGTCGGTTTTTTCCCTAGTTAAACTGATAAGGATTATTTGGGAAGGATTAATAAGGAGCTTCTGTGGAGCCAAAGATAAGTTTATAAGTAGAAGGTTTTTCACTTTCACATAAATCAGAGGTTTTTCTATATAATTGTTGTACACACTGTCAACAATCCAAATGCATATGTCACTGCTCTATTATATGTGTGATTTGTCATAACTTCCCCTAAAAATGTTAATGTCTGCAAGAGCCAAAGTATTGCTATTAACAGTTCTTATGTGTTTAATCTCAAAGAGGGGAAAATAATCAAAATCCTTTTAAAGGAGTCTCCTCTCTTATGTGGAAATAAGATAAAAGGAATCAGTGTTTACTTACATGAATAGTGAAGGTTTTCATGACCTGGCTCTTAGGTTGTAAAATCTTTCATTTAAATGTCACTCCTGATGTCATTAATGTCCACAGATAGATTTAGTCCTCTACTGAATTCTGACAGAAAGAAAAACTTACAAATTTAATTTGTATTTCTGGATAGAAGAAGTGGAAATAACCAATAAATTATATTTACATACAACTAAAATCTATATTTTTATTCAGTGAATTCTGAAGAAATGTATTAAATATTAAACAACTATAATGTTTTCTAACAATTATTCAGGACTTTGAGTATAATGTTACCTAATGTTTTATAGGAGCACCAGGGAAAGGAATCCCTGGCCTTCGAGGTATTCCTGGTCGAAGAGGTGAGTTGTCTTTTCAGAAAGCAAAAGCTTAATTTTTAAAGACCAGAATCATCATCGTAATCTTTAAATCACCTCCTGCTTTTGGATGCTTGAAATGGCACTGAGAGTGTCAGAGAAAATCAAAGAGTGATTCTGTGCTCTTGATCAATGATTTGGTGCTATACAGTAAATGTCAAGAGTTCTTGCTTGTAAAGTTACGACTGTTTTAAAAGGGAAATAAAGAAGCTAATTTCTGTGGTTTTGCAAAGGTGATACACATTCTAAAATTCTGGGGAAAGTTTTAATTTTTTTAAAATTTTAATCTAAAAATTTTAAAAATTTCTAAAATTTCAAAATTTCATTTTGATACATAATTTGATTAACAGAATGTTCTAATTAAAAGAGATGGTGCTGCTGAATACTAAGCATACTGTAAAAAAAGCTACAGTGATTGCATTTTAATTTTGTTCATCCCTTTTATATTGATGAACAGTTGACTGAGGGGACTCTTCCCATTTTTTAGGTTTTGCATTGTGTCTCTAGTACTGGTAGAAAGCCATTGATTTACTTTACTTTAAAAAAAAAAAAAATTATCTCTTCATACCCTCCATATATAGATCTCTCTATATGGATCAACTCTAAGATTAACCTTAGAACAATATCCATCTGGAGTAGTCTCTTATTGTACTCGTATTGATGCTTTTAGCTGGAATTTAGTTTAAAAGGATTTGCCAGTTCTCATGTTCAAAGAAGCATTTCTTCTACTCATGCATCAAGAAATATTCCCTGCTCTGGTCTTTCTACCCTTCTCTCAAGTTTATTCCTTTGTATGAGCAATCTCTGAAGTGGAGTTTTTTTAAAAAAAACTTTAAAAAATAAAAAAAATAGTGGTGTGTACACTACCTCACAGTGAGTCCTGTCTTCTCACAACTATTTTGCTTTACAGTAGCAAGGTAGCTTTGGGGACTTTTCCATACTAAAAACAAAGTTTGAATTCCACCTTTGCAGTATAGTAAATGCATGTATTCTGTGTAGTCACATCGTCTTACCATCTTGACAGCTGTCCCCAAGTGTGATACTTATAATTTGCAGGAATCAAAGGGGACATGGGACTGCCTGGTTTTCCTGGGCCACCAGGTATGAAAGGTCATCAGGGTGATCAAGGACCCGTTGGACCTCCTGGCTTAGTGGGGTTACCTGGATTTCAAGGCGCAACAGGCGTGGCAATTACTGGCCAAAAAGGGAACAGAGGTATTGCTGGTGCAGATGGAAGACCAGGTGTGTTGTTATAACTCCTTATTTATCTGAAATTATACACTGATAATTGAAAGCAGAATTCAGCCTGTCCAGAACTCAAGGTTCAAAAGGGGTTTTCCCCCAAGAGAGCTTCATAATTAAACAGGTAGTTCCTGTACCAGTTAATACAATGTTACCACTGCAAACACCACGATGATCTATGCAGTATGATGTAAATTAAAATAATGCTAAGCTTTGCAGTCCACTCGATTTGCATTATTTTGCTTTCTTCCCGTGTGGTCTGTAGGGCAGCTGAGATCCAGCTTTAAAGCAGTGAGATAGCATGGGTGTGATTACAGGCATAACTACAGCTCGAGAATATTAAAAAAAAACGTAGTGCTATAGAGTACTGCAAGAACTCAGCTCTGATCTCAGATTAAATTAGCAGGCTAGGAAAAATGAGTTGATTTTTTAAAAATTGATATATTTCCTTTGAATCACTGAGGTGATAGACATGAATACCGTTATAGAGTCATTGAATGTTGTACTGCATTGTATGTAATGTATATGAAACGCTGTTGGCAGTAGTCTTTACTTACTCTGATGTTTCTGTACAGGTGCTCCTGGTTTTCCAGGGCTTCCTGGTCTTCCCACTCCCAGCATGAAAGGAAGTAAAGGTGTTAGAGGGGCAGATGGCATACCAGGGCCAACAGGCCCAGCCGGCAACATTGGTCCTCCTGGTCCAAAAGTCAGTGAAAGGAATATTGCTTGTTTTTTACTCCATTGTTAATTTTGCTCTTACCATGAAAATAACATCCAGGACAATTAAAAAACAAACAAACAAACAAAAAACAAAACAAAAAAAACCAGAACAACAACAAAACCCCACATCCTCCAAAAAAAACCCTGGTAATAGAGAAAAGATACTAAAATGGATATGAAAAGCAGTTTTTATGAACTTAAGTGGACCAAAAAGAAATTATTGTGAATTTCTGGCATGTCATTTCCTTGGCCAATTACAGAATAATATTAACAATTATATGACTATTTCTAACGTGCTCACAAATGGAACAGATAATTCTAGTTGTAGCACATTCTGTCAACATAAAGCTTTGAATATTCTGAACAAAAAGAAAATGTACTTCATTGCAGCATGCGGATGCTGCTTCCTGTTTATTATTTGTGTTCCCTGATTTGCAGGGAATAGAAGGTCGATCAGGTTATCCTGGTGCTAGAGGGAACCCTGGATATCTTGGATTCCCAGGTGTAAAAGGTATTCGTATATTTATTACATACACTTCTGTGTGCCAAATACAATAATTTACACGTTGCGTTATAATAGTATGTGTGTAATAGTACCAGGTGTCGTCCCAGAGACATGAGGCTTTTCCATCAGAGGCAGGGTGTAGGTCAGCTATAAATGAAAGCGTTCACTAAGAGAGCATTTTCTTTGAGTTAGATGCTATGGGTATGTCCAAACTAATGTTGAAGTGAGGAAGGTCTGAAATTTCAATGGCCTCCATTCCAGGCAAATTCAAAACAAGTTTATCCTTAGTGACTAATAATGTGTAAGGACTTTGGGACTGAGTCTGCTAATTAGAAATGCCACACCACTGCTAGAAGATGTGACTTTCTGGCAACCTCTTTGCTCTAGAACTCAAGAGCATTTAATCATAAGTACAACACAGAGCACTGGGTCCTCTCTTTGCCGTAAGAATAGTCCCAATTATAATCTAATCTACCAGTTTATCAGCAAACTGTTAAATGTATTGGCTTCATTAATTTCATATTCCTGAGGGTTAGTTGGATAAGTAGCTGGCTAAAAATCCTTTTAATTTAGACATTTTTCTAGTGATTTAAATCTGATGCAGGTCTGCATTACTCCAATATTCTCATTTTTTAAATTGCATGATTTACAGTGACACAACATTGGCATTACCTTTTTAACCTACTGGTTTGTGTTCCATGCTAATTGTTGTGTATTTTAATTTTTTTCTAATTTGAAAAGTCACTGTACAGACAGTAATTACACTTTCTTAAGTAAAAAGCTCTAATTTCATGGCATAGTCAAATCTCCTGACTTGATGATAAAAATACTTTTATTATTATTTTTTTTTAATTTCCAGCAGGGCTGTGGAGAGTAATCTGGATGTAACCTCATATTTTGCAAAGTTAAAAGAATTGCTTATTAAGTTTCAAAAACTGGAAAAACTATACAACCCTCCTAACAGCCATCAGCATAACTGACAGTAGGGTTTAAAGGGAGTTGAACTGCACAGCATCACTGAAGGCAGCACTTGACCTGCAAACTCAGTGACAAAAACACATAAGATAAAAAGGACATAGTCTGAAGTTGAGATTTTAAGCTTGGTTTATGGGACTAGCCATTATATGAAGATAGGCATGGAAACATCATCTTATAAACTGACTGCACTTGGCCTATAGATTATACAGATACGTAGAGTCTGCTCTTGCATTTCAAATGAGTCTACAGGCTGTGTAACTCTTAGGAAAGGTTGCATGGACTCTTAAATAAGCCTCTGAAACTCTAACGGTTGTTTTGACATTTTGAACCAGACAGATGTATCTCCAATCTTCTGTTTTAGGAGAAAAGGGTAATCAAGGACCCCCTGGACCACAAGGTGCAGAAGGGCCAAGGGGACCAAAGGGCCAGCAAGGTAACCAACCCTTCTCATTCTAATACCAGCTGACTTAGCTTGATCTGTTTGTTTTGTTTTGTAGTTTGCTTGCTTGCTTGCTTTTCATATAAAGCAATAGCTCTTCACTATCTTTTTGCTGCTAGGTCCACCTGGAGTCCCTGAGAGAATATTCTCTGTCCCAGGAAGCAAGGGTCCTCCTGGACTGCCAGGAATCCCAGGAACACCAGGTGATCAAGGAATTCAAGGGATTCCTGGTCTACAAGGTGCTTTATATTTTTATCTCTGTACGTGTTTGTGTGTGCTGCTTAGTGGAACATTTTGGTTTGGTGGGAAAACATGCTTCTGCATAGCAAATTGACATGTCTTTAAAAATACCTCTCCATATTTAAAAATAGCTCTTTGTACCTTGTTAACAACCTTGTATTTATAACCTGTCCCATTCCATCTGCCCTCCACCCTCACAGTCAGAGAGTAAGTTTCTCCTTCAACATAAGCCTAAGCAAAATAATGGAATAAGAAGTAAACTTGGATCAAAACATGCACCATTTTCATACAACCAGAACCATGCTCAGGATGTTTGTCATTTGGGGGGGGAAGTTACAACTTGTAGTAGAAGTATTCTAGATGTGCTACTAAGTAATTGTGTCTGTTATAGTCTGGGGGCGGGAAGGGAAAGGAGAGGCTGGCTACTGCTCCATTGGCACTAGAAGTGAAGCCTGCCACGGCTGTGAGGAATGGGGAAGCAAGGAGCAGGTAGGATGTGCAGCAGGTACTTGGCCACCCTTCTCAATACAACAGCTTTCCACCCCAGGAGGGAGCTCCTGAGGGGGGCAGGCTTGCCAGAAGGCATGCACCACTCAGGAATGACAGTTGCCTCCAGCATAACAAAGCAGGCACTAAAGAACAGTACTTTTACACTTTCCTTAAAGTTGTTTTACAAAGGAGCTGCATTATTTATAGGATTACAAACCGTGACCAAGATGATTATGGCCTGTTACTATATTTTTGAAATATTTCTGTTTTATGACACAGGCTAAAAGAAAAAGCTCTTTGCTTTCTGTAAATATTTCTTATAAGAATAATATTTTTCTGCAATACATTCAATATTTTCTTGGAATCTTCCTGACAGGAAATGTGGTGACAGTAACACTATAGACAGTCTCAAAACTTAGTAAATTCATGCTGATGTTTTTATTCTAATGCAGCTACATTTACGTGGAGATTTTAACTTTATTCATTAACAGTTATTAAAATCTAGAATAACTACTGCTATATTATTCTTGGTTTTTTTCTTGATTGCAATTTAGGACCTAAAGGAGTAAAAGGTCTACCAGGAAGTTTTGGTCATCCAGGTCAACCAGGACTGCCTGGTCCAAAAGGAGACAGGGGATTTCCAGGACAAAGAGGTACAGGAAAGCAGACATCTCTGTTTGACTGCTACTACTGAATTTACAGATAAACTGTATTCCTGATTTCTGCAAATGAATTTACAGATAAACTGTATTCCTGATTTCTGTAAATCCTTCCTCTTGCATGTATTGAGATTCTGTAACATTTGCAGTAGCTTTAGGGACACAAGCACATGTAAGCACATTCTTAGCTTTTAACAGATGAATGTTCACAACTGAAATAATTTACAAAAACATGCCTTGACTGTGCTCCTCTGTTATTAATCACATTTATTTATCCATTTGAAATCCCTAGGTACCAGTGTGCCTTTATATGATATCAAAACGGAACTAAATATTTTTATTTAGTCACCATAAAATGTTTTTACTTTACAACTTTTTTGGTAAAAATCGCCATGGTTCTTTAAAATATCTCACTATTCCATGGAACTATGCAATGTAAAGCTACCTGAGCTAGGTCTGAAGGAGTTAATACATCTAGCAACAAATACTACCAATTTTCAAGATGTATCTTCTGATTGGTAAATTTTTTGTTAGTTTTCAAGTGGTTCCACTAATGTAAATGAAGTAAAAATTCAAACAAAATTATAATATTTGCAGTCATATTTCTTTCCCCTCCACAGGACAACCTGGACTGATTGGCTTTCCAGGTCTACAGGGGTTACCTGGATCACCAGGTACTATCATTGCTGGTCCAACAAGAAGAGGTTTTATCTTTACCCGGCATAGTCAATCAACAAAGATTCCCTCATGCCCACATGGGACATCGCAGATCTATGTTGGCTATTCACTGCTTTTTGTACAAGGAAATGAACGAGCACATGGACAAGATCTTGGTACTGTATTGGTAAAAATTTTCAGATCATTTTCTTTAGAGCCCACTAATTCTAAGTTGTCTTCATGAAATGAAACTCACAGTAAGTGTCCAAGATGAACATTGGTTTCAACCGTCAGTCTCTGGGGCGGTCTGCTGCTCTGAGTCAATTCAGGAATCATGGCTTGAAAGACACCTTTCTTTCCTGCACTCCAATATTCCCTTTTGCCTAGACATTCCCTAGATATTTTTGAAGAGGAATTCAGTTAATTTTGGGTAGATGTCTAGTATAAATGTCCACAACATCTGCACAGGGCTGACAGTAACAACACGGGATCTGAGAGAGAATCTTGTTTTTTTGGAGACCAAATGGGATGCTTTAGGGTGTCAAAAATGGCACTGGAAGCTTTTGTTTAAGCAGCTGAATCCCTGCCCACTGTGTCAAGGACCAATACCATTCAACAAGACACTACTATTTTAACAGATTTTGTTCTTAGCCCTTATTTTTTATATACATATTTTTGTATATACCATAAGCATTTTGCTTTTGTAGAATTCCACTGTACAGACACTTCTCTCCATAGTTACCAACTGTTTTAATTCTCACTATAGTAGGTGGATGCCATCATGTGTCTCTTCTGTTGGCTACACTAAATATAATCTCCTATTTGTCACAAAACTCTCCTCTTTTGTCTTTTAGGAACAGCTGGTAGCTGCTTGCAGAGATTTACCACCATGCCATTCTTATTCTGTAACACCAATGATGTTTGTAGTTTTGCTTCTCGCAATGACTATTCATACTGGCTGTCAGCTGCAGCAGTAATGCCAGTAGACATGGCACCGATTTCTGGCAGGGCACTAGAGCCCCATATAAGCAGGTAAGAGTGTAAAAAAAAATTTAGCTTTTCTGGCCTGGAACCACAAAGACATCATAAATTGTTTTGAATGGCAAATCTTAGGCAAAGACCTGCCCATCTCAGACAGTACAAGCACTGTTTTTAACCACCTGATTTTTGATTACTCACCTGAATATGTCTGATATTCAGTGATACTCTAAGAAAAGTTAGATTAAAGTGAGGGTCCCACCACAGGGCTTAATCTGCATAGCTGCTGAGAAGATGGCACACAGTCTTACTGATTGCAGTGATTTTTTAAAAAAAAAACTATTGTTGTGTATATTGGAGGCACTCTAAAATGAAACAAAGACAGCTTCATTATTTGGAATACAGTACAAATCAAGTTCTGCTTTCAATTATGTGTGATACATTTACTGTAGTTGGGTGAAGAATATTGTAAATTGGGGCTGAAGGTTCTCTGCTATGAAACACCCTTGTGCAAATGTGGCCCTTTCTAATTGCTTTAGAACAGCTGAGAAGGATGAAGAGCATCTTAAGAGGAAAAGCTGTAAAAGCACGAAAGACCCAAGACTAGCAAAATGAAAGATGGGAAGGCAAGCTTTGCACTGTCTTCTAGCCTGCCCTACCCAATTGTTGCAATCTAGCAGCTCAGCTTCATAATTCCTTCATTTAGGAAATAAAGATTACTTCTTCTAATCTTAGCAACTAAAGGTACAGAACTTTGATCTAAACCATAACAACATATAGTAGTGAGCACATGAAGAAGGTAAAATTTAGCTTGTTACTTCAATAAAGGCAAAATTAGGAAGCTCAAATGTTCTGCGACTAATTCCCATCTCTTACCAATTGTTGTCTGGTGTTACTAGTAGAGATTGCAAAGCAAGGTATTGGGTTACCTTCAATTTACTTATCTCCTCATTAAACAGAGAAAACCTATGTGAGTTGTAACATTTATAGTAAGCCCTGCCATTAGGTAGCTACTATCCCAGGAATACCGTTTTTGTCTGCTTACATGTTTTCCCTCATATCTGCACTGAATGCATGTGTGTTTTTTCTTACAGGTGTGCTGTCTGTGAAGGAGCTGCAATGGTAATAGCAGTTCACAGCCAAACAACTGTAGTTCCTGCATGTCCAGACAGCTGGATATCTCTCTGGAAGGGTTTTTCTTTTGTTATGGTAAGGATATAAAGACTTTAATTATTAATTTTATGTCCTGTCACTTTCTCTGGTATCGTCATCTGCTCATAGCTCATTTGTTCCTTAATAGTTGTTAAATTCTTTTTTTTTTCCTTTGCCAAGAAGTAAACAATAATTCTATTAACTCTTATTTAATGCCAGAAGCATAGGAACAACTGTTCTGATCTGTCCTTAAAAACAGGTGGCAGGAGGAAAAGGGGAAGAGATGAAAGGAGAACCATAGGATTTTAGTCTGACAAAAATAACTGCATGCTCTCATTTTCATGTGTCATGCTAAGATCTAGGAAACAGGTTTGGGGAGTGGAGTTGTTAAACCAGTCCTGAACGCAAATAAACAGAAATAACTGACCTGCTTCCATGCCAGGCAGTTCTTTTATAAATCAGATCTTGAGGCTGAACTCCACAGAAAGCTAAAATCAAAATAAATGCAGTACACTGTCTACAAAAGACTGCCTCAGCAATTTTGAGGCAGTTAACTCGTTGCCGTAACGAGTGAAGAAAGTTCATAATGTGTCTGCAAGATGGGAACTGAGTATGGGAATAAGGGTGTATCTATACTAGGGGACGTAGCACTTCATCTCACAGGCATGGATAACAAAGATGTCATAGGGATGACATCTGAGGGTAAATGAGGGTAAAAGACAGAATTAAAAACCCCTCTTTTTTGCATGATGTAAAGTGCTTTTAGGTCTAGTGTGAAAATTGTTGTCTCTCCTGGGATTTGGCCCTAAGTAATAATAACAATAATCTTGGAAAAGAATGAGATAATTTTTGCAGCATCTGGTTAAAATCACTTGCTTGTTTCCAACATCAGCAAATGCAAATGGTATCTCCTAGCCAATTTTCTACTGTCATAAATTATTTTAGAGATATTTCTACAAGCATTTACCAACATCAGAGAAGGAAAATGCCTTCTTTGCTTTTTGTGTTTGGAGAAGCAATCAATGCAACAAAAAATATGAACACACACAAAATAGGGGATTTGGCTTATTTGTAATTCAGTTACTGTAGTCCTCAACTGGACAGAAGCCAGCTACTTTCTGGTCTTTGTAGTGGTTACAGTTTCATGCGTTTTCATGGAGCAGAAAAAGGCCTTTGCAGGGACTTAAGAAATGCCATAACTGTGCTTGAATTTTCATAAGGCTTCTGTGCTTAGTTATAAGTTTATAAAACTAATCTGTGTTCACTTTATTTTGTCCAAGATATACCACAGAACATATGGTATGTTTTAGAAGGAGATTTTTTTTTTGCCTGCAGCTTACTAAAAGCTGATGGACAAGTTCTGATAAAAAATGTGTTGGTGGTTACAGTATACAAGCGCTGGCTCAGAAGCTTCTGGCCAAGCATTGGCATCTCCTGGATCTTGTTTGGAAGAATTTCGAGCCATCCCATTCATAGAGTGCCATGGCAGGGGCACGTGCAACTACTACACAAATTCCTACAGCTTCTGGTTGGCATCGTTAAATCCAAGAAGAATGTTCAGGTAAACTGTAATTCCCTGCATCCATACACATAGCATCCATGCTGCAAGTGCCCAAGGAGACAATAACTGCCTGCGTAACATGTGGGGGCTCCCCTAGTAATTCCCCTCAGTTTAGATATCCCCCCTTGTAAGGTTTTGGGTCATTCTGTAGCACAAAGATGCCTTAGGTGAGCCAAGAATTTCAATGTTGTTGTCCATAATTCCATATAAAAAGTTTCATCATCTCTCCCTGTTTTTTAAAGAAAAAAGTAAATGTTTGTTTTCTTTCTTTTAGGAAACCTCTGCCACAGACTTTGAAAGCAGGAGAACTAGAAAACATCATCAGCCGTTGTCAGGTCTGCATGAAGAGACCAGTCTAAACAGTGGTCACTCTTGATGGAACATGAAACTCTGCTTTTATTACAAAGAATTGCCTAACGCTGAAGAGCTATATTTTATTAAAGTCCAACTGCATCTGGAAAGAAAATTATAAATTGCTGGTGCAGCACTGTGGTGAGGTAGGGCAACAGTTTGACTTTTGTCTTTGGCAAATGACAAAGCACTTTGTTGGAGAAAGCTTGTTATGGCAGTCTGCAGGGGCTTCTGCTGAACTATGTCATTTCTAAGCTGCATCTTCATGATAAAACTATGGCGTCGCCAGATCTTTAATGAAAGATGTTAATGCTGCCTTGTGTCATGTGCTTTTCAAACCACAAGACAAACTAAATGCTCTAATACCAGCTTACATAGGTTCAGTGTTCAAAATGGATATAATTTAAGATGAAAATCTGGCACTTATGAGAGATAGGGTTCAACAGGAAATATTTTCAGTGCACTTTTAAATACATAATGATTCATTTAGGGTTGTTTTGGTTTGGTTTTCTTGTTTAATAAACAAGTATCTCCCCACTTACCTCACCATTACTCTGGCTGGCAAACAGGAATACAATCTTTTTTGTATCACTGCAATAATAATGGTTCTTGACTAGCCAGAAAGGGAGCTACACCACACACTGGGCAGAGAGTACAGTGGTGACATGCACTAGCTGTGTTCTGCAGAGTGACTTTGGCTAAGGGCTGACTAATTGAAAGTCTTGGATAGTTTTCATTAGATTCCATGGCTTTTGACACAGATCATGAGATCTTTTAAATTCTTCGCACGTTGACACTTTTGGGCCTCTATTATGATCACATGCTTTTGTCCCTGCTGAAGAACAACTATTTAGCATATCATCATTGGGGATTTTGATGGAATTAACAATTACTGTATGGCTCAAGGGCTCCCATGGTATTATCAGATTATCACACACCCATCAGGATGTGATCTCTTTCTATTTTATTTTTAATAGAAAGCAAAAAATATAATATTCACATTTTATAATATTCCATATTTAAATATTTATCACAAATATTTAAATACATAATATAATTTATCACACATTTCTGCAAATGAAACCATTTATTCCATCCAGTTAAATGTATGCATCCAAAATTTTTTAAAAAGACTGATATTTAAATTGTACCATCTGAGCACTGACTTATACAAGAGAATCCAACTGTAAGTGAACATAAATACTTGAAAAGCACTTTCATTTACTCATATAACTTATAAAATTGTAGCTCTGAGGGTTTTTTTTATATTTATAACATTGCACTTGCAAGGCTATTTAAAATTGTAATGTTAACATTTAAAATGTTAATATTTTTTTAATACTTGCACAATCTATCAGAATTCCAGTATTTAGTGTTATAGAAGAATCCTAATTCACCTGAATAGTTCTGTAAATGCATAATTTTAAATGTAGGGTGTAGCAATTCATTGAAATAACCAAGATTTCTCATTTAGATCTTTTTTTAAGCCAGTGAAATTTTATATTGTTTCTGTTAAAATACTTGCATTGTGTTTGTCTGACTGTTTGAATTTTCAGTGGCAACCTAACTAAGAAAAAGTTTCATCTGTGTTTCATGCCAGTATCTTCTGATGGAGCTAACATGAAGATACCATTTACATGAACCGAATAGATATTTTTAAATTAGTGCTTGCTTGAACAGTCATAGTACTTCTGTTTGCAAGGTATAATTGTGAATTTGCAGGTTTTTATGAAGAATCTCTATGCAGATGCACTACTGATAAGAAGGTATTAATGTCAAGTTAATATTTAGTCTTCCATTTGAACCAGGTTGGGGGATGGGGAGTGTTTTCCTTAAAACAATCACATAGTAGATTTTTCCATAAACTCTGAAGTTTGCTTTAAATACTCAAAGATAAAATCCACACCTGTTGCTTGTTAGGTTGTTGGGTTTTTGTGGGTTTTTTTTTCCATTAAGGCTCATTACAGTCACCCAAAGGCATTGTATACTGTATACAATTGATGACTGTGAAGACCCTCATGTAAAATTGCTAGTAAAATGCAGAATGTAAACACCTGACGTTCAAGTCTGCTGGAAATGGTCAGTAGAGGATAACATGTAAGGAGAAGGGAATGGGTTGTGGTTTTAAAGTCCAAAGGTAAGTTACAAAGAGTTATGTCTCATAGTATAGCACATAACTGGAAGTTATGCCTTGTTCCCAGTTTTGGATTCCACTGCTCACTTATTGTGTGGCCTTCAACAAGTTACTAAAAAAAGATTTTCATAAACAGCTTTAGATTTTGAGTGCTCAAACTCAGTCTTTTTCAAAAGCATGAAACACAACTGCAGGGATACATATGTTCATCAGTCCCAGCATAATACAAGCTGGACACTGAAAATCAAAGAAAAACTTGAAAAAAAGTTGATCTTAACTTCTCTCTGCAGATGCAGATCACTTTACTTCCCTACTGCTAATGATTGTTGTGAGGATTAGTTAACTCATGTCTGTAAATGCTTTGAGAGCCTTAACTGGAAAGTGCTGAAGAGGTGCAAGGTATTAATATATTGTACTGAAAGAATGGAAGCATGAGAAATCAGAAATAATGAGTAAATGGGGGTGGGGGGGGGAGGAAAGCAAACCTTCTGCTAAACACAGCCAAATAAAAATATTTTGACTAAATAAAAGACCCATTTCACTTGGTTTTTTGTTCTTTGCAGTGCTAATGATCTTTTCCACTACCTATGCATAATATTATTTACCAAAAAAAACCCCCCAAAACCTGTCACCTGATTAAAAGACAGTAGGTGGTTTGCCCTCAGAAAGATGGTTGCTCTCTCCTACTTGGACTACACTAGAAGTCTAGCACTTCAGTGTAGATACCCAAGCTGGATGTCTGCATGCTGTCTTTCTTCCTAGACGTATTTCTACATAGGATACTGTGATGGGCTGGTGACAGACACTGGTTTCAATCTGGAACAACTCAGCCATGTTCTTCTCTTCTACTGTGTTCATTCATATTTTCTGCTGGATTCAAATGCATGAAGCACAGGTGGGTGACAAGTTGCTGTTGACAGAAATAGTAGGAGAGAAAGGGTTGTGATGACACAGAGGAAAAACTAGGAAGATGAAGAAGGCTGGCAGCCTTCAGCAGACCAGCAGCCCCAAAGTGAGGCACTGCATCCAAGCTCCATCCCGGGCCTTGGCTGAGCTCTGCTGTAGGTAGGCTTATGCCCAGCCCTCTCCCCTGCTGCTCCCAACTTCTTCACTTGTCTTTGACCTGGCATCTGACTTGTCACCTTGCATTTGCCTGATGGCTGCTGGATGGTCAACAGAACCTTTTGCTGTCACTGGCCCAGGTCTGTGTTGCTGTGCCCAGCATGGTGGGACTGTGCCCTTGTTGTAGAGATCACTGTCCTTCCTGGGCTGGGATTGTCTTCCTCTGTGGAAGGAAGCCATTCTTGCAGCTTGCTGACAGTCACAATTTGCTTAGGGAACCAATGTAACTCCAGGTTCAAGAAAGGAAAGGACAGGCCACCAAAAAAGCCAAAACCTGTAAAAACTAGAAAAGAGTAGGACTTGTAGTGTTTCCTCAGACAGAAGACGGTACCCAGAGGTATTCTGTAAGTGCACACAGACAGACAAACATGCAGATTGTGTGCAGCAGAAAGAAAAGGACACACCTAAAATTTTTATCAAGATTTCAGTGTGAAAATAAGGAAGACATATCTGAAAAATCAAACTGATAGAACAGGGTTGTATGCAACATTCTTAAGGATGGCCTTTTAAATCACAGAACAAGAAAATCAAGGATATCTGCAGAAAGATCTGAAAACTGTTGAAGAAAATTATTTGTGCTAGGACTTCTACACAATGAAAAAATGGGAAAGCAATGAGGATACAGCCTGATGCAATTCTTTTTGAGATCTGACAGAATACATGGGGCCTGGACAGGCTGACGTAGTCATGATCTACTAGTGGTGATTCATGACATGATATTACACTAGAAATCACCACCAGGGCTCTTCTGGAGAATTTCCTGTGGATTAGAAGAACCCAGGTGACTAGTCTGTGACTGCTTTTATTGTGTGACCACTCAATTTATGAACAGCAATCATATATTCAATGGAATAAAAAAAAAAATAGTTAAATAATTGATGTCAACATAAACTTATATATGGGGAATCATGGGAGAAGGACTGTATTTCTAGTGTGCTTCAAGAACCAGTTTTAGACCTTTTATAGATTTTTTTTTTTAATACTAAATCCCTATTGATAGTTTGTAAATCTTAGAGCCTGGAGAAGTGGTAAAACTGAGGAGGACTATCCTACAGAATGATGGGGATTGCCTGGTAAGATGTGCTCAGGCCAACAATTTGTGTTTCAAGGAGGCCAAATGTAAGATCATATATCTAAAGGCAAATGATGCATAATTCTCAATGTTACACAACTTTTATTTTTATCTAGCAAGAGATCATATTTCAGACCACTTGCCTTTGTAAAACAGTGCTGTTGGTATTTGTAAAGAACTGAATTAGCAAGTCGTGGGCCTTAGATCAATATACACATCAGTACTTCTGGCATTGCTACTCATTTTGACCTCCAAAACATTATTGTGACCATAAATCAAAACATAGGGAAAGCTCAGAGGCTACTTTTCTCTCTTTGAAAAAATTATCTGCTGTATATAATAGCATTTTTCATTTTATTTTTCTGTATGGAATTGGAAAATTTAGTTACCCACACCACAAGGAAACAGCTGCTCTTGGGCAGCCCGTGCTGTGAGTGAGAGCCAGTTTCAGGAAGGGTCACCTAACAGGGCCCTTGGAAGTGTTTTATAGACATCAGGAGATGGTGCTCTGCCGGTCAGAATTGACATGCAAGCTGGGTTTAAGTGGGATGGGAAATGGATGGCTCTGTCAACCACATCTGCTGACAAATTTTATGTAATGCTAATGGGGTGGTGATTGACATAGAAAAGACACTGTGTAACAGGACAGCCTTTGTGAAGTTTACCAGCTGTTAAAATGTGAAGCTTAACTAGCAGCTGGGTTTTTTGAAGTGTGCAGTTGCTTTTGAGTGGTAGCTAGGCAACTACCTGTCTTTGAGAAAATGTGCCCTGAAGTGACTGGCCTTTTGCCCTTGCACATGAGGGTGGTGTGCCAGGTTCATCTTACAGAGCCAGATTTTCCACCCACTTAACACATAATTAGATCTTCACTTTCCATGTTACAACAGTACGTTAATCCACCACAGCACAAAAGATGTAAGCAGAGAGTGCGGGTGTTCCACACGAAGCTCTGCTGCTCGACAGCCACCACTTAAAGAGATGGACGGGTTGCAAGGAGTGGTTTCAGCAGGAGCGAGCCGTCGGCAGCGATGGGCAGCAGGAGCGGCACAGGCGCTGGAGCAGAGGGTCCTGGCTCTGCCGGCACCTGCGGTGAGCGCTGCCCGAAGTCCCTTCCCCTCGGGCCCCACCAGTTGCTGCGAGGCTCAGCTCAGGAGCCGCGGAGGTACAACGCCCCGGCTCCAGGGCAGCACCGCACTAATGCAAGCGGCTTGCCCTCCATGCAGACTGGGAGAAGGCGATGACCAGCTTCCGGGATAAGTTAAACAGAGTCTCTCCGTGCAGAGACCCGTGCCACTAACTGCAGCTCTTCACGCTCTGGCTGGAAGCAGGGCCGGCGACCACCTGCTCCCTCCGGCCCGCGGGTCGCCGTGACAGCGGCGCCGCTTGCTCAGGGCCCAACGCCGGCTGCAAGCGTCCCTCCCGAGCCCGCAGGGCAGCCCCGGGCCTCACTCCGCGCCGGGCCCGGCCCCGCGGGTGACTTTGCGTCACGGCCTGGACACACCTCCCAGCGCGCCTGCGCGGCCCCCGCCTTCCCTCACTAAAAATGGATGCCCTCCGGCTCCTTCGCACATGAGGCAGCAGCGAGAGCCGCTTCCGCCCTCTTTCGGTCACATGACGCGCGGTCCCCGGCCCGGCAGCCCTTACGGGAGCCCGATGGGGACAAGCAGGCCGTTCTTTGCGTCTTACCTGAGGACTGTGGTGCGGGCGCGCCACGCCGCTTAACCGCCCCCCGCCCGCGGGAGGCAACGCGAGGGTCCGGAGCGCGGCAGGAGCGGCGCGGCCGGGGCAGGCAGGGGTTCTCCGGCCGCCTTCCCGCTGCTCAGGGTGAGTACGGGCGGTCGGGGCCTGGCGGCAGCGTCTGCAGGTTATCCCGAGGGGGCTCTGCCCGGTGTGGGGCGTCCCCGGCTGCCGGGCAAGAGCTTGTACACCCCCGCCCTCGTAGCCGTCCGTCCCCTCAGCCTGTGTCGCGTGTCCCCTCCCCCGACCGTGTCTCCTCTCAGCCCTGTTCCCCCCCGCCACGGCCCCCGTGGCGCAGGGCCCCCTCCTGCCCCAGCCCCGCTCTTCGCCCCGTGCCTCCCCGCTTGCCTCAGCTCGCAGCTGCCTTCCGCGCCCCCCTCCCGCCCCAGCCTCGGGGGACCCCTTCGGCTCCCCGGGCGCTTCTGCCCGTCGCCCTGTTGGTGGCCGCCTCTTCCCTCCGGTGCCGGGTGTCGCTGCCTGACACCTGCCGCTGCCCGGTCTCGCACGCCCAGTGCTCCCGGCGTTCCCAGCTCTGTGTTCCCAGCGTGTTACTGGAAACGTTTTAGTAGCGGGACCAGTGCCACTTGCAGCCGCCTTCCACAGCTGGAGGTTGGCAGCGGCCCTGGACGCGTGTTTTGGAGACTGGACCGCTGAGGGGACTGACGGGACGCTCGGGGTGGTCGCAAGTGCCAAGGGAGCGCTTGAGCAGGCCGAGGGCTCCTGTGCTCTCCTGAGTGCCCGGTTCCCCTTTCACCTTCTTCTGACGTGAGCTGACTGGGTCTGTTGCCAAATGCTCTTAATGCTGTCACAACACGGTGAATATTTGGGTGTTTCAGAGAAATGGTTGTCAGACTGTGACAATTTTTTTCCTCCTAATGTTTCCAGTATTTTTTTCTATTAAAAAAAAAAAAAAAGTGTTTTGTGTTTAAAACCTTCAGCTGGAGTAAAACAAACTTGAAAGAATGCAGCCCTGTGTGTTTTGTGATCCCATAGCCTTGTTTATGTATAATAAATATTATAGAATCATAGAATTGTTTGGGTTGGAAAAGACCTTTAAGATCATCAAGTCGAACAGTTAACCTAGCACTGCCAAGTCCACCACTAAACCATGTCCCTAAGCACCTCATCCAAACATCTCTTAAATACCTCCAGGGATGGTGACTCAACCACTTCCCTGGGCAGCCTGTGCCAATGCTTGACAACCCTTTCAGTGAAGTAAAATTTCCTAATATCTAATCTAAACCTCCCCTGGAGCAGCCTGAGGCCATTTTCTCTCATCCTATCACTTGTTACCTGGGAGAAGAGACTGACCCCCACCTCTTGACAACCTCCTTTCAGGTAGTTGTAGAGAGCAATAAGGTCTCCCCTCAGCCTCTGCTTCTCCAGACTAAACAACCGCAGTTCCCTCAGCCACTCCTCATCAGACTTGTGCTCTAGACCCTTCACCAGCTTCACTGCCCTTCTCTGGACATGCTCCAGCACCTCAATGTCTTTCTTGTAGTGAGGGGCCCAAGACCAAACACAGTATTCAAAGTGTGGCTTCACCAGTGCCAAGTACAGGGGGACAATCAGTTCCCTAGTCCTGCTGCCCACACTGTTTCTGATACAAGACATATTTTTTTGTTCATGTTGTTCTTGTGCTAAGGAGAGGAGGTAATGTATTTTAAAAGTTCAACACATGTAACTGTACTATGCAGAACAGCTTTCAGCATTTAGCATACACCTAGCTCTCCTTTCCCTCAAATTATTCCATTAGTGCTTTGTTATTTCATAGCCTCTGATCCTGAATGCCTCTGTGTTCTATGTTCTGACAGTTTTAGGGTCCTATAATACATGTCCTTTACTTTAAGTCCTTCTCTTCCCCTTTTATTTGCCAAAGGGTATCTAGACACTTGCCAAAGGAGGACTTTGTAGCTTATGTGCACTTGAACAGACTAGCTGTAAAGCAGCCACATCAGGAACAAACAGTAATGTAGCTGGCGAAGTTACACTTCCTTCAGTGTAGGCTGTAAAACGTGCTCTGATCTCAGTGCTGGCACACCTATACTGTTACCAGTCCTCATCTTCATATATCTCAGATTTGGACTTGCACGCTGTGCATAACATTCCTGGTTGCAGCACAGATATGGCCAATGTCTGATTATTGCCAGAATGCTGACAAAAAGTCATCTTTCAGATTCATACGCATTGCTTCATCCCCGTCTCTTCTGTTGCTGTTCCTATTTAGGAGATGGGGAAGGAGGTACCCATATGTCTTTCTGAACACTTAAAATTCACCTTGTATAACTTCTGTTGCTCTCTCTTCCCTTATCGTCCTCTGGATTTTCTCCTTCCTTTCTCTCTTTCATTAAATGCCACTGATGCTCATTTGTGCTTCAGCTGCTCTCTGTCCTTTATTTATCCTGTATTTGTGATTGTATTTTTATTGTCTCATCATTCTCAGACTTCTTTTCTGTTATCATGCCTCTTTACAGCTACTTAGTTCTGTAAATATCAATTTTAAAGTCCTCCTTCTCCCTGATTTATTATTAATGTCTTCTGTAAAATGCTTCGTGTAACAAGAACATTGCAGAAAACATAACTGATTTCTCTTCTCTTTAAATAGTTGGGGGTTTTGTTAACAAGCCCCATTTAAATATTTTAAGTTTTCTGTTGCTGAAATCTCACCGTTTCTTGTTTTACTGTTCTCTTCTAAAAAGGGGTAAAAATTGAAATCACTTGGACAGAAAATACAATTCTCAATGATGCAAAGTAGATAAGAAGTAGGCAACAGTAGGAAGACATTGAGGTATTGTATCTATAGGTCCTTGGCAAATACAGCTAAACCCACGCAGTGATATTTGGTTTATAAATAGTGTATAAAGCAACTGTTCTAAGGCTGTCCTTTTTTGTGTGTGTTTTACCTTACCGCTGGAAAGCAGTTGTCATGCAGTCTTATGTACAAAAGCAATGCCAAACTTTAGGGAAGCTGTGGTGTAAACACTGCTGCAGTGTAGTGGTACTTGATTGTGAAAATTAGAGCTGTACAGGTATTTCAAAATGAGAAAGTGAACAAGCAGTGAAACACCTTTTGTCAAGTCTTGTGAGCAATAACTATTCTTTAAGCTGCTGCCAGTAGAGAGTCTGGGTACTTTAAGTTCTTAAAATTCGGTCTCTTTATTGACATTATGATTTTTACTCTTGTCGATCTGGAAATCCTTTACTGGTCATAGACCATGTTTTGAAATGAAAAGCACCTTTTGGAATGTGGAAATGTCAGAAGACTGTGTACTTTTTTCATGTCACTGGCTGATCTAGCCAATGTCTTGCAAGAGGGACAAATCTAGCTTGCAAAACCAAAGCGCAGGGACAAAAAAACTCCGAAGTCAAATCTTGAAGAAGTCAAGAATTTTGAAGTGACAGAGCTGCTTAAGCACCTCTTGAACTCTTATAAAGTTCCTTTACTTTCCAGTTCCTTTCACTTGATACATACAGACCATAAGAATTAATGTAGATGGATTAAATCTGCATCACTTCAGGTATTTCCTTTACTTTTTTTTTTTTTAAGGTTACATAGAACAGTGACCTTCTTGCCTTCTCCCTGACCCCCAGTGCTCCTACTGTGCTGCAGTGAGACTTTGAGATGAATGAGATTCTTTCATTTGATCTGTGGTGATAGGAAGTCCTGAAAATAACAGAGGACCCCAGGATTGATTGCCAAGTGGATCACATCTTGAATATACTAAATGAGTGCATTTAATATAGTGTTACACAATTCAGATCCTTCTGTGTGCTTCTTTCTGTTGTCTGAAGGTTACTATTAGTTTGAGGTTTTGTTGATAAATATGGAAAGTATTGTTTTTGAGTGATGGTGGGAGGAAAGGCTTGTGGTCTGTCTCACCTGCCACGTAGATGGTCTGCACCAAGGTTTTTTGTTCGCAAAGCTGCACGTTCAGTTTATGAAAGCACACACACAACAACAGATGTAGCCTTGCTGCCAAAAATAGTAAAAGAATGTAGTTGCAATTATAGTGGCAAACCCCGCCTTTTTGCCAGGATAGATTACTTCATTTAGGGAACTACTTCAAGCAATACCACTAAAAGAGTTCTTGCTGGAGTAAGCTATGCTTCCCATAGGCGAATTTGCCAGGAAAACTATATTTACATATTGTGTGTGTACATATATGCGTAGAAATATATATTTGTCTCAATCCTGACCTAAAAATAACCATTATCTCAGTCTGAGCTGTTGACAAGGCCCCCCAGCCATTGCCTGGAAGAAAAGTTTCTCACGACCGAGTATTCCTTGCAGCTCACAGTTTCCTCTGGGAGTCCCTTTCCAGCCCGCTCTAACTGCAGCTCCAGGATGTCTCTCTCTTAACCGAGCCCATAACCATAATCTCGGTGTGAGCCATCCACAAGGTCCACTAGCCACTGCCCAGGTGAACAACTTCTCTCAGCCATCAGAGTTCCCTTTCAAGCCCACATTTTCCATCAGCAGCCCCTTTCCAGCCTACCTCCAAGTGCAGCTCTCGGATTTCTTTTTCTCTCAACCTTAAACCTAACCTCAAAAAACCCAGTTATCTTGGTCTTTGTCTTCAATATGGCTCCCAGCAATTGCCATATTAGTAAGTTTATCACAGCCCAGTTTCTAGGAAATTCCCCCACTGCTTCATATGAAATTCCCCTCCTTTTCTAGGAAAATGTATATATAAAGTATTGGCAAACCCTTTTAAGTGTAAATAAAGTCTTGTTCTCTCTCTGCCCATCTTGCATCTGTTCTGCAAAAGTAAGATTTTCATTTACAGAAAAATTCAGGAGTGAGAAGTTTACAGAATTGCTTGTGATTGAGAATGGGTTATGAATATGCTAGGTTTTCAAGCTGATTTGACAGGCTGTTGATAAGGAACTTTGTCCTCATAAGATGGAGTGAGATCTGGGTGTCTGACAGCGAGCAGAAGGCTGTTGCCCAAGCTGAGCATTTTCTTTTGTTCTTCTACGTCAACATGCAGTCTTGTAAGACTTCATCCATTTTCTCAAATACCAGTACACTGGATCTGCGTAAATACAGATCAATATTTCAGATTATTTACCAATCCTGAATAGATTTCCTACCAATGCTGCCAATTCTTTTTGGTTTGTTTGTTTGTTTATTTTTCTTTTTCTGCCAGCCAGTGCAGGAATAGTACATTACATGCAGAATTTCTACTTTTTTTTGTCACAGCTCAATCTGAGGACCCTCAGTGCAGCTTTGAGCATTGCCTAAAGCATCACTTTGTTCTTCTGTCATTGCCCTCAACTTTCAGCTCCTTGTGACTACACTTCCTATGAATTTTATTGTATAATTGGTTTCTTTAAATAAGTCTGTTCAGTTAGGATCATCTACCACTCGCCTAATAATGAGAACAAAGAGTTTCCTTTATGCACTTTCTGCTGGTTTCCTATATTGCTATTAAAGCTTTTGGTTTTCTTTTGCCAGAATGAGTGGGGCTGCATTCCCATCTCCAGCTGCCGAGATGGCAGAAATTAATCGCCTTCAGTATGAAATGGAATACACCGAAGGAATCAGTCAGCGCATGAGGGTCCCAGAAAAACTCAAAGTAGCTCCTCAGAATGCTGACCTTGAGAAGGGCATCCAAGAAGGATTTCCAAATGCCAGTGTAACTATGCAGGTTCCAGAGCGGATTGTAGTGGCAGGTATGTCTGCATCTCAATAAAAGAAAAATAGGCGAAAATTTAAATTAGTTCCCCAAATTTCTGGATGGACAAAAATATAGATATATTTTTAAAAGAAAAACCTGCAAAATGCTTTCTGGTTTTCAAACAGTTATTGCTCATCAACTTTGACTTAGGAAGTTTCTTAAACTCTGAAAATGTTTCATGAGTAGTTTTAGGATAGCTTGTAGTCGAGACAGTTAACGAATGAATTATGAACAGGAAGTTTATTGCTCACTTTTCATCTTACTAAACTATTTCTGGAGAAAAAAAAATATTTATTGATTTACACCTGATTTTTCTTAATTAACTATAAGCTAAAGTAACTATAAAGTAACAACAGGTTTTGGGGATGTACGATATATTAGCCATGCAAAATGTGTTTTATTATAATCAGAATGCTAATTATGTTAAGGATCTGTCTATTATTTGGTGGACTCTATCAATACTTCTTTAGTATTTCTGATCATGGGCTTTACAGTGACAGACCAGGAACTGCTGAAGGCCTTATAATTTGCAAAATGTGTGACATGCATATATTTTATGCTTTGGAAGAGTGACATCTTCACATACCCATTCACCATATTTCTAAACAAATACACCTTTAATAGGACTGTCTTCAGATTAAAAGTGCCCTCACTTGCAGTAACAGTTGATGTTGCTCAGGATTACTCAGGATCATTGTTCTTGGAGAAACTGCTCAAATAAGTGTCAATAAATGTGGTATTTATGAGAGCTTTAACGATAGTTTTTAACATACAAGCCGTGTTGAAGAAAGGTATACGTAATTATTTGGCATAGTCAGAGGAAGTAACTGATGTGATATCTTTTTGAACTTCAGCATTAGTCCTCAGGCCTCAGAACAGCTTGCTTTCTATTGACAACTGATGTTCTTGCAGGTAATAGTGAAGACATTCCATTTTCCAGACCACCAGACCTTGACCTTCTTCAGTCTACTCCATTCAAACCACTGGCATTGAAAACTCCTCCCCGTGTTATTTCTCTTAGTGATCGACCACTAGATTTTTTGGACCTAGAAAAACCTCCACAGCAGACACCTCCAAATGAAGAGGCTAGTACTTATTTTGCTTTTTCCTTAGTTGAGAAGCATTCTACTAAAGAAAGTGAAATGACCAATGATGTCTCTACTGTGGTGCAGATCTACTTGGTGCTAACATAAGTTGGGAAAATATAAAAATATTTTTATTAGCACTGTCGTGGTTCTAATTATGACTTTGAAGTTCCATATTTTAACTGGCAGATGGCTAGGGGTTGCCATGCTCAGTAAGCTTACACAGTACTTACAAAAATAAAGTCATAATTAGAACTAGTCAAAATACTTTTAACAAAAAAATCCTTTTGATTGAAGAGAAAGCTGCAAGATTTTTTTTAATTTGCAGGTTATCAGAAAACAAACTAAGATTCTTTTAACATGTATAGTTAACCTTTGGAATTCATGGCCAGATGATATAACACCACATAGAATTAGTGAGTTTTAACAAACCTCTGAAAACCAACTTCAAAGAATGGTATAACATTGGCATCCAGGTGGATGATGTGTAATTGACATCTTAAAAACTGAAAAATATTTCTGAAGCTGCATATTCTATAGACTTATACAATACAGTAGAAATATATTTATCTCTGGTGATAGGAATTAATATTAAACATAATATTGCTTTCTTACATATTCAAAATTCTGTTTGTTCATACTTTTGGCATGAGATCATATGGATAGATAATGACAGGATTGCAGTAAGTTTGGACCTTGGTTTTACAAATACCAGCATCAGGTCCTGTCATCAGTTGTTTTCCTCCTAATCACTGTGAAACCCATGAAAACATGCCTTTGTATCTGAGGGCAGATCTAACTTACAAATCTCCAATGCAAGTTATCAAGTGTCTCCTGGAATTCCGTCTTTTATCTCCCTCCTTCTCCCCTTTTACGCAGGTCCGCTCAGTGGGAAGACTGAAGAGAGAACGTTCCATGAGTGAAAATGCTACTCGGCAGAATGGCCAGCTGGCCCGAAATGATTCCATGTGAGTAGAGCAACAGGGTGCAGGGACACAACTACAGCTTTGTTACATATTTCCTTTCTTCCTTATCTGCTTGTTATTTGTTTTTTCCAACTAATATTTTGTATGTTGTGGCAAGTACATAATTTTAAATATTATAAGGCCAGCATTTTTCTTAATTTCTCTGCTTTTTGTTTAGTGAAGTGACTCTTCTGTGAAGTATTTTCTTGCAGTGGATGGGTGGGAGTGTTTGTGGGCTCACAGTTGGTTTCACCAGTTATCGTGAATTGTTACTTCAGGAGATTTTTCAGTTTCTGAGCTGGTATAATATTTTTTTTTCCCTGAATTTTCAGGAAATTGAGTTCTTTGTGCATGAAAATGTTCCCGGTTCTCTCACTATTGATATTATGTAATGGTTTTCATTCATAGAAAATGGAATATGTGTATTTCTCATAAATATTAGAATAAGTAATTTTTCTTCGGTATCAATGTACTTAATGTATTGGAATCTGTGAGTATATATCTTAATCTTTTGAGACCAAAATGGCAAGTAGCATTTAGAATTGGAAACTTCATCTATTGATACCATCTGAGGTAGCAATTCTTACGGTGCTTTCTGAAGACATACAGGTCTGTATATTTTTATTAGATATGATAGTCTTTGATTAATCATGGTTTATTCTGAGTGACAGCATCTTTCCACCTGGCAATAACTGTTTTTGCAATGTAACACTTAAAACTCATATATAAAAGATTCCTAATACAGCTACCATAAAGAATACTTTCCCTTGTTGAAAGGATCTTAGATTTGAGACCTAAAAGATGAGATTAATCTGTCCCAATGTAGACTGTATAACACTATTGCTAAATCACCATAAACTTAATTTTCAGTACCTAGAGGGAAATAAGTGCATGACCTACTTAGGGTCTACCTATTTTTAGTCTAAAATAGATCAAGTGAATTATGTCCTAGAAATGTCTGTTATCTTCTATTTACAGCAGGGGCACTAGGAGGTACTATGTGTACTACATACCTGTCTACCTGTTTGTTAGTTTGTCTAAAATGGGTGAAATGTTCTCTGATGCATGTTCCAGACATGTTATAATTCTCCTCCTCTTCCTCCAGATCTTCATGGAAATATTGTTGTATATCTTCCTCTTCTTACTTAATCAGGCTTTTGGTTCATACAAGCTTACAGATTGCACATGTCTAGGTACTCAAGTCTTCTGTGTCATAGATATTCACTGAGCTGGTAAAACCAGATTCACATCCATAAGCTCCTGATCAGCTTGGTCTCCAAATGTTCTAGCAGCCTACTAAGAGCCCAAGTTCCCTGTGGTATCGATCATCCAGTTATGTCCTGTTGGACTGGTCATACTAGAATTTCACTGCAGGAATGGCCTTCACTTGCCTATCTGATAGTTTGCACATGATGCATGCTGGAATAGATGATCTTCATGAGATGGAAGCTGCTTGTGAAAAAGTTTACCCCTTTGATGTTACCAGCTCTGCTTTGCCAGTCTTTGATGTATTGGACTTAAAGGAAAACTAGATGGTATATGAATTCTTGCGATTCCTGGAAATCACTTTATCCTTGCTCCCCAGGTTAGTCTGGTCTTCTGAAAGTCATGGGCTGTGTCTGCCCAGCCAGCCATCTGAGAAACTGGCAAGATCAGCTCTGACTGGATGTATCCAGTTGCTGTAAGATTTCTCACATATGTTTGGACTTCTTGAATCCAAAAATCATAAATCTGTAAAACTCACCTGTGTGCTTTGCTGTCACTCAGTAGCTATATATAGAATTTCTGGTTTAAAATGGTCTGAATATTATTTGCTGTCACAGTTTATTAATCTACTAGTAGTCCTTCAGAGGCTTAGCAATAAAATACGAATCTGTAAATTGAAAAAGGATGTGATCAATGAACATATACCTGGTAGCTTGCGTGACTCAGTTTATCATTTACAAAAGCCAGGAAATTATGACACATCTGAAGATTAGTTTTCCTCTCTTGATGCCCATGCTAGTGCCTGCATAATATCTGTCAAATAAATTAAAATTCTGATGCCGAGCAGTTTCCATTGTGAGTGTCTTTTAGGAAAATTATATAAACTTTAGATCGATCCAGGATCTCTCTCTTTTGTTTGTATGAAAAATAACAGCTAGCTAATATTGAGCCTGCAGTATCTGTGCTCTCTGCTGCCCATGTGGAAGAAGCTGTCTTTCTTCACTGCAGCATTCCACACTTCCTGACCTGCAGATAACGTATTTTAGTAGAACTTCATTTGTCTCTTGTCCTCTCAAGTACTTGTTTTCTTATGACAGAAGTTATGCTGAGCCTAATGTATAGATCATCTGCTTTGAAATCATTGAGGTTCCTAGAAATTGCTTCTTTTTCTGTCATTATTTCTTCTTCTGACTCAGTGTGATCCAAAAAAAATAACTTTGAACATACTGTGGCATTCTCAGTGATGCTGAGTCTGGCATTTCTCCCTCATACAGGTTTTGTCAATCTCCAAGTAGAGAATGTGACTATGTACCTGGCTAACTCTCAAGAGAAAGTTATGTGAATTCAGATTACGAAAACACTATGTTCAAGGTGGAACTTGTATGGCTCACACAAATGCAGGAAAGCCAAGTCTTTTGTACTTGGTGAAAAAGGTATCTCTTGGCTCTTGTTTCCTCACAATTTAGGCCCACAGGACATAGACTGTAAACTGCAAAAAAAATTGCAAGTTTCATGTAAATAAAACCAGAAGTAGCGATTCTACAAACAAAGTTGATAAGGTGGCATTCTGTTTTCACTGTGGAGAGAAGCTACCCATGTGGAACTGTTATTGTATAGCTCAAAATAGGCAATACAAGCAAACCAACCTGCTTGATGTAAATTATGCTACCTCAGATGGTACTGGGTATCACCTAGCTCATAGACTACTATTTCTATTAGAAGTTCTTGGTAAATGTGATGCATGTCTTCTAAGTTAAGCTTTCTTGTTGATAAATTAGACCATTTTAGTAGATAAATTCTACAACAAATGTATTCTGTGCACTACAGAAAATGTAATTGTACACCTGTTACCTCATTTCTGTCACGCTGAAATTTCTTTACCATCTAGAAATATTATTTTTTTTCCAGTGGTACAAAAACACAAGAAACCAGCTGCTCCTAAAGTTCTTATTTCCAGTGTTGTTGGCTGAAAGAAATAATCTTTGTTCTAATTACTGTAATGATACATTGCTGCTTCATCAAAACTGGCTTGACTTTTAAGTTCATATCATTTCTAAGTAGTTTACTTCTGCAGTAACAAATACTATGGTACTCTAACTTGACAAAGATCAGCTCTTTATCCCTGTACTTGTGTGAGTCTGTTTCACATCTTCAAATAGGAAGGAGTCCATGTTTTACTTCAAATACTTAATTCCTATCCAAAAAATATATTTTTTTTTTAAATGCTTGTTTCTCTTACCTTCTTGGTTCAACTTCCTGATAGGCATGATAGTCTACTCGGATGCTGTGATGAGGACCCCATTGAAAAGGCACATGGTGCACTGCCTTTTAAAACCTTTGTTTTCTAAATAGAACTATAATACTCAAGTTTTAATCTGGAACATTGTTGTCCTCCTTGGACAAAATGTTCAGATGTAGTGCGCAAAATTCCAGTGCTTGACCTACAAAGTGACAAAATTAAACATCCTGGAATAGATTGTCAGATTGAAGCAAAAGAATTGGCTGGGCTCCCTATCACAGTGTTCTCTACATGGTACAAATAGTTGTTTCTTTTCTGTTGTTTTTCTCTTCTTGTCATCCAGTTGCATGCAGAGACAGTTCCAAGAATTTTTTGGGAGTTGGGCTTCACTAAAGACAGTAATTCTCAAATGTTTTAAAAAAACTGAGACTAACAAGTAGGCACCTGCTTCTACAATAACTATCTATCTGCGTAGCAATAATGACAGCTCTCTAAATTACAATCCCTCTATTTATAAGGATGCTTACTTAAAAGATTACAATTATTATTCAAGGTGGCACAGATCAGATACTGTCCCAAGAAATAAAATGCCACGGTTCCAGTCACTTCTTTCAACTAAGGATTGCACGTAAGCCTAAATGTTACCTGGTATATGAAAATCAAGAGTGTGTTTAATTATGTAGCTCTCTGCAATACTAATTTTCTGACTAAGTATCTGTAGTTTAGAATATAAAATTTGAAACAGCCTTTGCTACACTGGATGTGTGGTTTCTAATTTTGCTTCAGGGTTTCTCAAACTTTGCCAAATCGTTTCCCTGTGTAAAGAACATAGGGAAAAATACCTGGCGGCAAAAGGAAAGAGACAGCTTCAACTAAGAACTGATTGGTAAAGAAAAACTAAATTTCAAAATAGATTTAGTTTGTTTGATTCTTTGTTCTTTGGCTGTTTTTGAATAGCTGGAGAAACAAAGCTTTTTGTTGGCCATTGCCAGCCAATGTTGAATGCAGGGACTCCACTTCTGCATTGGAAGTCAACAAACCACCACAAGTGCATGGAAAAGGGGACAGCATTTAATTTTTTTTCTGCTCCAGCCTTTCCCTTAGAAAAGCACATCTCTCTAGAGAGTTCAGTTTCACAGTTTGAGAAATTCTGTTCTTCATGCAAGTTGTGGGGGAAAAGATAATGGTGTCCACGTCTTTAATGAGAATACAGTCTGTCTATGTGGTTGAATTTAAAGTAACCTTGATTAGTTAAATCTGTTTACCTCTCATTTGATACTTCCAGAACAGAGAAATATCTGAAATAAACCCTGTGTACATCACAAATGTTTTGAGAAGGTTTAGGGGAGATTACTGCTAAGCTAAAAACTCTGCATATAGTAGAATGTTACTGTGCTCTTCAGTAGTAATTTCTGTAATTCCATGTTGTTTGTTTTGGTTCCAAACTCTGGAATTGACTGGTGTTTGTAACCAGGGAGTGCTAAAATAAGTGGCTGGAGCTGTATATAAGAATTCTTTTCAGAAATTTGAAACAAAATTACACCTAGGACTAAGACCATTTAACTACAAATGCAGGAGAGAAGGGGGATAGCCACAGTGTCTAATGATAAGTAGTCATACTAAATGTTAGAGAATTTTCCTTATGTTAGAGGTTTTTTTTCTTATGTCATCTTTGATGATTTGTATATCAGATATTTGCTTCATAGTATTTCTTCTCCATGGTCTCTGACATAGTCCAAAGGACTACCACATGTTTACAGGACAATAATTTTGAATCCTGAAAAAGGAGGATAGAAGAAAAATTTGGCTTCTTATTTGGTTTTTCTCCCCGCCCCCATAGTCCTTAATCCTGACATTTGAGCCCTTCATAGAATTATTCTCACTTCAGACAGAAAGGAAGAGAGAGGTCTCTCAAACTATGCACTTTAGAAGGCTATTAAAATTAGCAATAGCCTTTATGGAGAAAATTTGAGTAATTTCATGTAGCTGTACAGTTTAGCTCATATCCAGGAGCAAATAGATTTAAATAATCTCTTAAATAATTAAATAATTTAAGAAACTAAATATTCTCTTAAGTAAGAATTAAATAATATCTTTAAATGAATGAAGTAATCTCTTGAAACTGCCTTTTCTTACAAGCCACCTATAACACAATGAGCATAAAGTAGTCCAGGGACTAGACCATGGGGTTAGGAATTACCTGGTTCTGAAGTCCACCTTGATTTTTCCTTATTGTATACACTTTCCATTTAATCAGCACATGTAACTTTCTTCTAGAGAATTTTGTGCAGCTTTAGTTAAATAGTTGTTTGGATTTTTTTTCAGTATCTACAAAAGACTTTGTATGCCAATAACATTACTGTGGTATTTACAGTAATACCATTCTGGACAACAGGAATTCCACAATATCTTCTAGTTTGCAATATGTCTAAATACTGTTTGTTACATTTTTTTAAGCTGTCTTTCAGCCTATTCTGTAAATCTCTGAAGTGATGAACAGGAAAAATTACTTTTAATATAAAACATACTATGAGTTCAAGCCTTCACCTCTTCCCTCATTTCCCTCAAGCCAGCAAATCCACAAACAAGTAGAAATTCTCATAAATTCACTTTAGTGGCAATATTTCCATACCTGCCCCTGCTTCTTGATATTTTTCTAGTGAATATTGGCATTTCCAGTGCAATTCAAGAGTAAAATGTGTGGATGTGACCACTACCATTGACTGCAAGTAGAAGTCATCATTAATGTACAAGAAAGATGGATCCTACAAGTCTTGGAGAACGATAAAAGCTGTAAAGAAGTGAAGTAGATGTTTATTGATGTCTCCTTCTCCTTTTTACTTTCTCTTGTCCAAATGTGCTCTACAGCAGCATGAAAAGATATTTGCAGTTTAGGTAATAAATAATGACCAATATCAGTCAAGCACCAGCCACTGCTGTCTTTGCATGTCTTTTGAAACACAGGATGGCTGAACTTTTCTGTGGGTGAGGTGACATCCATGTAACATGCTTTGAATCTGTCTTTTCAATTGAATTTTCTTTCTTACTCAGTTTTGTGATCTTGGTGCCAGCCAGTCACAGAGCAACTCTATTCAAAATAAGAGTATCCATAGAATTATGACCCATCTAGACCTTATCCAAATATGAAACCAGCTTCCAAGCACTCAGCCACTAATGCTTTGCTTAATTTCTTAAAAATGCCAAAAGTGGGAAGATTGGAATGCTAACTCCAGAAACTGTTGGAGCAAAGCAGAAATGGCAAGATCAAAGGAAATATGTTGAATTATGGATGCTAATCTTGGAATAAAAACTATCCCAAGATGTAAAGGGTACAGTGACTCACACTTTGCTTTGCATTTGTGTTAATATTTACAATTAAGTTAACACGAATTACTTCCTATTAAAAAAGCATCTCACCTTTAATTAAAGTTCCTGATTTAAAAAAAAAAAAAAAATTAAAAATATCTTGATGTGTGAAGGACAATGTGAATAAAGTCAGGTTGAATGTAAAGAAACACAAGCAAATCAAAGGCAGTTTATCAAAGCTATTTTCTGTCTGATAGAGATGAGGTTTGTATAATCGAAATGGTCGTGTTTGAATTTCAATCCTGTGTATTTTAAATAATATTTTTGCATCATAGTCAAAAACTCAGAGCATGTAATTTGTTGTCACTAGGATATGAATTCTGTGCTTTTTTTGGAATTTCTTCAAGTTGCCTTTAAACTCTGTTCACATGCAAATCAAAATACTATCTTGATCTTTAGTCATATCTTGAAGAAGAATTTTTGTTGAAGAGGCTCTGTGTGAGATTCTCCTTATTGAAAAAGGCTTGTGTTTTGAAAGAGATTATGGGTAGGATTTTTTTGAAATGCCAATGTTTGTAAAAACTTTTCTCATTGACGTCAGTGAGGACTTGAATACTGACTTCAACAGGCACAGATTTAGCTGACAAGGACTTTCTAAAACTAACTTGTATAACAGATCAAAACTGTGTCCTTGAATTATTACTTGCGTTTGTTTCTGAAGAACATATATAAATGTAGCTAATGATCCCTACACTACTAGAATTTGGGAGTGTTACCTTATAGTGGTGGGAGAAGGGTAAACCAAAAGCAAGCAATAAGCATTTTGGAATGGGGTCTATCTGAAAAGCTTTTTTTAATTTAAAATCTGACTATAGTATTTCTCTCTTCATTTATTATGCTTGTACAAACAGTGTGACACCATCACTGCAACAGGCTCGTGTCTGTCCTCCCAATATGTTACCTGAAGATGGAACTAATCTTTACTCTGCTCGTGGCATTTTGTCGTTTATCCAGTCTTCCACTCGTAGGGCTTACCAGCAGGTCTTGGATGTGCTGGATGAAAACCGCAGGTGATTGGTTGTCACTGATTCTGCCAGCTTTTGCTGCTTTTTTTTTTTTTCCTCCTTTTTAGTAGAATTTGGTTTCTGTTTACAAAATAATGAGATGAAATTATCTGCTTTTGCTTTCCTTTGCTTTCACTATTCATAAGCAATGTAATTGTCCAAAATTCACATTTCAAAATGCTTCTGTTTCAGTCAAATACAGCATTGTTTTGATTTCCTTCCAAATAAAAATCAAACTAGGAAGTGTTAGTCTTTGACTTCAAGGGATTTTGCTGTTCCCAGATTGTCAGTGTTTTCTGCAATTAATACTTGACCTTGAGCCTGCAAATTTATTAGCCTTGTCTTCTGCTTTTCTGTTGGTGAGCAATGGTGCAAATCAATAAGATTGGGTTGATGTTGTCATAAAGCATTAAAACAAATGTGCAGAAACAGGGTAGAATATTATGCAAGGCATTGCAGACACTGCTTTTGATAACATGGCAAGACTTTAGTCTGTTACAGTTTATATCAGGAATAGTTATCTCTGGTTGATACATGACTGATGGTGCCCACTTTGCTGGATGCTGAGAGTAAGAAAGGCAATGTATACTGAGAAGCTGGTTGCTCCTCTGATTAATGCTGTCTCTGTTTTTATGGATAAGGTGATACTTTGAGAGCTAATGAGCCAACACAAGCCTCATGGCAATCAGTCACCATCCCTGGAGGTATTTGAAAGACGTGTAGACGTGGTGCTTAGGGACATGGCTTAGAGGTGGACTTGGCAGTGTTAGGTTAGCTATTGGACTTGATGATCTTAATGGTCTTTTCCAGCCTAAATGATTCTGTGATTTCCAATTCCTTTAGTGGAGTTTTGCCCACTTGATGTATCCTTGGACTGTTTTGATTTGGCACTTCTAAGCATTATGAGAATGGCATGTTTAACACTACAAAAACATTTATAAAGACTAATAATGGCAAGGTGAATTTACCAAAAGCAATTTTCATTTCAGGAGTATGCTAGCACAGAGGTTCAGGTAAAAATTGCACACAGTTAGTCTCTACAGTGTAGGGCTAGCCAAGACCTCTAGGGCTTGCCAAGAGGTCGAATTAGAGGAGACAATTGGCAAGAACGTTGGGAGGAACTGCTCATTCCTCCTGCAGCCCTTCAGTGTGGCCTGTGCTAGGAAGTGCTTTGAAATTTGCCCTCTGCCTCTGGTTGCTAATATCCCAGCAGCAGTCTTAATATTTTGTAGTGTGAAGTTAAATGATTTGCTTTCTAGTTGTTTTGGTAATAAAATGTGACTATCAAGCCAATCTTATTGTGAATGTCTGTGTGTTTGCAGTCACTTTTCAAACTGGCACCTCCCGTAGCTCACTATGTTTGCTGACCTGACAGTATGTATATTAACATTCCTGAATTGTATAGAACTCCAGTCTTGCTGGCCTTTATGTTCTTAACCTGGGACTTAAAAAAGCAAACAAAAAACCAAAAAGAAATTAGCTGCATAGTTCCCCTTGAAATTCCGCAAGTTGGATGCTTAACCCTGACTCTGAAATTCTAGGCTGTAGCTGTTAAAATTTTGATGCCTGTCAACAGCTGGACAGCAATACCTTTTTTCCTTGTCAATATTAAAAATCACATGGAATTACAAGTTCGTTTTGTTTTACAAAATCAAAGCTCCCAGATCAGGAGGAATTCTGCTATCTGTGAATAATAGGATTTACAGATACTGTGCCAAGAGTTCTTGTTAAAATATAGACTGACATTCTAGCCCTTTCCCCAGTTTGCAGTGAAGCTAACAGGTTTTATTCCTGGCTTCCACTAGGCATGTTCTTGCCCATGTTTTCTTGGATTCTGGAAAACATACATATATGCATGCATACACTTTCAACTTACTTCAATTATCAGAAAATTTCTAGGGTTCTGAATACTTCAAAAGCTGCATTACTCTTCCTGGTTTGGGTTAATTTTTGAGGTGTTCTTACTAACCTTCCTAGAAGAAATGGGAAACCTGTTTCTAATCACCGATGAACAAATAGGTACCAAAAAAATGAACTTTTCAATAAGATGAAAGTGTATTCTTTGTGGTTGGGTGTTTAGATACCCACCATTACTCTACAGCTGGCGTAGGAATGTGAAATTTGGATGATCCACTTGCATGGTTGCAAAATATTGTTCATTTTAAATTGCTCCAAACCTGCACTCTGTTCTTTTGCTCTGTGTAATGTGCTTTGTATCTCAAAACCTTATCTATTTTAACATTATATACTTAATACTAGAAGAGATCTTTTAAAATGAACAAGATCTGACTATGTGTTACTCACTGGAAATATTTTTTACTTGTTTCATGGCTTGCCTTTTTTTTTTTCCCCAAAATATTTTCCAGTCTACTAAAACTGCTAACGGTAGGTACTGATTGTACTGCTGCAGATAACAAATTATGCCTAGTTTAGCCAGCACTGCTCGCATTATGGGTTATTTAAATGGGCAACAATTTAATGATCACTGTTTACACTGTCTGTTTACTCTTGCATTTCCTTCAGCTTGGACAAGGACAGTAGGTCAGTTTGGTTTTCCAGTTCTAACCATTTTTCTGTTTCAATTTCTGTCGAATGACTGTAGGGCTTATACCTAGCGTCTTTTAAAGACTGATCTTTTATGCTCTAGGCAACAAAAAAACAAAAAAAAGCCCTACATTTAAGGAGATTTTAGTGATGTCTTAAATGCAGGAAAAAAGGCAATTTCATATCTGAATAGAGTTGTGTCGAAATCTGTACTTTATCTGAACACTTCATCTCTTGGGTCAATACCTTTTTTATTTAGGAGAAAAAAAGTATGGAAATTTATTACTATTTCCTTTCTTCAGGATAGCCCTTTCTAAAGAGCCACTATCCTTCTTAAATGCCAAACTTCACCCACATAATCATATGTTGAGGTGTTATGAGATCACTTTTTATATTAAGCAAGTTAATGATATTTTTCATGGTAGAAATAAAATGGGATGTGAGTTAAGACCATCAAAGAGGGCTACACATGACTTTGGATTGGGGTAATATAGTTCAGAAGAAAATTAAATGCGTCTGCAAATGTGAAGGAGCCTGGGAAAAAGAGGAGCTTATTGCTTTATTGAAGTAACCACTTATAGCACCGAGACAAGTGAGGAGAGCGGTTTCATCCAGTCACTGATTCTTCAATGCACCAATCATTTCTGTACTTTAGAAGCTGAGCTTCTTACCCAGTTTACGTCCAGAACACATCCATAAAGTCCTAGTGCTCATTCTTACGGCCTTTCTGAGATTTCCAGAGGTGTTTTAAAGTACAGTGAGAGGTGAACATAGCTGCTACCTCTGCTGAACAAAGAGAATGTGCTGGCCTTAGTCCCCTGTGTGCATGCACAGAAACAATGGAAGTTGGATCCAGGTACCTAGATTGTCCACACCTTGTTGTTTTCCTCCCAGACCATGTGTTTATGATTGCATCATTACTGTGGTATTTCCACTGCATTCTCTGCTCTAAGCAGAGGAAGACAGACCAGATTAATTTGGTCATTGCCTTATTGCCTGTCTTCCCACTGTTATTAAATTGTATTACTCTGCATTCCCTTCATGTTTCAGGCTGCCACTGTGTTTGCAGTGAAATAGTTAAGTGTTGAGTATACATGGCCTCGGAGTTATGGCTTCTTCTGATCATGTATTAATGCTTAGGATGGAATTGACAGAAGTAGCCAGAAAATTCAAAGTTTTAATGTACTCTTACTCAGTTTTTTAAAGAAGGCCATGTATTTAATAGCTTGACTACATTATACTTGTGCATTCTGTATTTACCAAAAAACTTGCTGCTGATTTTGGGGTAAGGTGATCTTAGTTATGAGGCAACTGTGATCTATATAATGAATTTTGTTGTTGATATATAAAACCAAGCAAGTAAAAAGTGTGGGAGAGGCAGGGGAATAGTCTGGTGATCCTTTTGGGTCCACCTGTAAAGAAATAAAATGTGAACTGCAAAGAAAAGGAAGAAATCATGTGCAGCTTCTTAACAGCCTGGCTGTGTTGGGAAGTGGGATTAAAGACTTGTCTTTAGTTTAGATTGAGTTCCTGATTTGCACAGATCCCAGAGTGCTCTAGTTTTGTTCCTTGCTGTAGCCCTCAGCTACTTCCAAGCCTGTAGCTTTCCTTGGGAAGGGTAGTGTGAATTAGTTAGTATTGATTAGTTCTACAACAGCTGTAAAATTTTGCCACAAAATACCACAGAGGCCAAGAGTTCAGAGATCATTTGAGACTTACCGTTCTCCTTACACAAAATCCAAACGTTGTCCTGTGTCAGATGGCGTGGGAAATGCCTGCTGGGTACTGACAAGTTGGCATTCACATATCTGCCAATTAATTACAGGTGACTTATGTTTGCCGAGAAATTCTGTGACCTGTTCTATAGCTGCTGTTTGCTGAACTTCTTATGCTTTCTTAAAGTATTTAGTTGTAGCATCTGTCAGACTAGACTTTAGACTAGCTGAATTATTTCTCTGATTAAAAAATAGGAATACCTTTTTTGATAACTTTCTGCAAGACCTCATGCATTTAGGTAAGAATATTCTTTTATTGTATGTATTGGGAATGGGGGTTTCTGTTTTGTAAAACACATCATACTGGCTTATCTCACATGCTAGACGGAAAAACTGTGGTATGCACTTACAGTGCTGATTAGAGTAGGACCTAGTCCCAGTAAGTATTGTATCGGGTAGCAGAGTTTGCTAAGGCTCCAGGCTCCTAAGGATCCTGATCGTTTAAAATTAAACTAGTGGTTGTGGTATTTTTGCATGGTTCTTGCTCGTTTTCAGGCCAGGCCACAGTGTCCTCCCGGCCACCTCAGCACCAAGCCTCTGCCTCCTATATGTGCTTGCTGTAAAGATATTCATACCTGCATTCTCTTTGTCTTTAATTTTATAGCCTGGAGTATACATGGGTTAAATGCATGGTACAAGTACCTCCTGTTGGCATTGGGAAAATGGACGAAATTGAAAAAAGGTCTCAGGCTCTTGAACACTTTGTTACACATCATAGATGTGGAACACTAATGCTTCATTACCAGAGGGACTAAAAAGACATAGTACCAGCTTTGTCAGAAGGTACTGCTGGTATTCACGTATTCTGTAAACAGGGACACAGTAACTTCTTATTGCAAAGTTAATGTATATTATATAGTTGCAGCAATTTAAAAAGTTCTACCTTTTCTTCCTCTCTGCCTAAAAAGAAAAGGAAAAGAAACTGAAAGAGCAACACTTATAAGGATGTTCATACCATCTACTCAAAGCTTTTAGTCACTTCTTCCTGGAGAGAGCTATCTCTCTTCAGACTATATATGGCCCTTAGGCTACTAGCCCAGGTTTTCTGAATTACATCTAGCATAGATGAATAACGAAAAGACAAATCTTCCCTTTCCCTAGAGGGAGGAGAGGATGATTAAAAAGACTTTTATAAGCATGTGTAGATACATTTTTTTCAGTTGTTGTTGGGTGGGGTTTTGGTTTGGGGGGGAGGGGTTTATTTTAAACCTGAGATTTCCCATGGTTATTTTATAAGGCTGATAACCTCCACCCAAATCTCTGTTCCAACAGTTTGTCTTCCATAAATGAACCTATATATATCATCAAAACTTTGCCTACATGTCTTAGCTGCATAAACATTCAGTGTTGATTAAATTTGAATAAGAGAAATATGAAAGTGCAATTTACAACAAAATAAATAGATACTATATTGTATTGAAACATTATACAATATAAGTGGAAGTATTTTGATGTTCCTTTGTTCTGTGTGTTTTACCTCTTATCTCTGTTTGTCATTTCCTGTTTCTGTCATGTCCTTTCTATCTACAAAAACCTGCTGTAGGCCAGTGTTACGTGGTGGGTCAGCTGCTACCACTTCCTCTAACCCTCATCATGACAACACCAGGTAAAGAGTATTTGTTTGTTAGTCATGAGCCACTAATTTAGATTCTAAAATTCAGAAGTCTGTTTCCCTATTTCTAGTGTCCTTATTTTAAAACAATGCTCATTTCTATCCTCCCTCTCAACTCTTGAGATATTTCAGGCCTGTATTCCTTACCCATCCAAGTCACCTACAAAGACCTTACTTGTCTAATAGATACAATGTGCTGCAGAATTCTAACTCAAAGTAATGTGCGAGGGGAGGCTCTTAAATTACATTAGCAGTATACTTCAAGTATTTTCTATTTAGTGGTGAGTTTCATATTTTTATTGCTAGAAAATTTGGCCTTGCACCACCTTATTTTTTCCAGGTCTTCTCAGTAACGTGCCTGTGATTGTTAGTTGTAGCTGGATGCCTTGTCACTGCCATTATCTTGGCAGACTGACATCATTTCAGTGGAACTGGATATAAGATTGACACGTATTCTCATGGTCAGGATGAAGGAAAAAAAATAGTCCTTCCACATCTGTTGTTCTTATTTACTACTACACTTCTGTGTTTTCATTGAAGTGGAGATTACATTTGTGCTTAAGTATATACTGGATTCAAGCAGGTGATTCTCCTCTAACTCAGGAATTCAGTTTTTGTAATGGTCCAGGAGATTATCCCAAGGGATTTCTTGCTGGTAACCCTCTTGATTTAATACCTGGAATGGTTTGGAAGTTGGTAGAGCAGCAGTGATATACTGTGACTTTATATTAAATTTATGTGACCTGGGAAGGATGTGTGCCCATCTCACTGAAATTATGAGCCTCTATGCTTTTCCCAAGAGATGGTGAGAGACAGCTCTGCTGTGGATCTGGTGGGATTTTCTAATTTTTTTACCATCTACTACAAATCAAAAAAATGGCTACAGAAAGACCCTCCTCAGAAATCTCTTTGGTTTTCAGAGGACCTGTAGTAGTAAGGAAAACTTGATTTATTTTTGTGTGTGTGCAAAGCTTCAGACTTTTTCTAACAGTAGAAAAGTTCAAATTGTTTTATAATTAACTTGGGTTTATTTTAAATTACCTTTGCTGAGTTAGCAATGTGAGCTTCACAGCACTGAGGAAATAAAAAAAAAAAAACCACCAACAGTTTCAGTCTTTTCAATGTTGTCCAAACTGAAAGAACTACAAGTAGTAAATAGCATAAATTATAGTTAAGTGAATGTTTGAAGTCTCCTTAGAATAAAATATTTATAATAGCTTTAATGAGAAAATCTTTTTCTAACAAAAGGAGTTGCCAAAACTTTTTTTTTTGTCCCATACTGTGTTTTTGAAACAGCTATGACTGTTGACAGACAATTGCTTATGTGACTGTTCCCTTACTAAAAGCTGTTTTTATCCTGATCTCACCTGGAGAAGGTTTCCCTCTCCCTGTATACCCTTCAACCCAAAAAACCACAGATCAAAATGTAATTAACTTCCTATCTTTTATACAGTGTTGCTCAAGGATCTCATTGTTATCTAAGTCCAGACTAATGCAACTCTCATCTAGAAACAGCAGTTCTTTTTTAGAAACAATATATTAATGAACAATGATACAGGGAAACTTTTGACAAGTTGTCTGTTGGGGCAGGGAGGTTGCCTGAGCTGAGGGCATTCTACAGACGTTTGCTGAAAGTGATGAAAGAACATGCAGTGCAAAAGTAGTATCTGCACTTAAGTGCATTCTGCAAGCTTCAGGAATTCTACTCGTATTCATGTTAGTCAAAGTTGACCATTAACTGTCATTAAATGCTAAACATTCTTTTAGGTGTATTCTGTTGCGAATTTGGTAACCTTGACATTGTTTTGTTCCATTTCCTAAGCTGTTTGCAGCAGTTGTTCATATGTCCTAATGAGAAAGCAAGTCAAGGGGAACTAATATTGGAAACTGGGGTTTTAAGATAGGAAGTGAGAAACTCAGTGGTAGGTGCAGCATCAGGAACTACTTTTACCTGTTAGTTGTTGGAAAAGAATCTGGTTAAGAGGTAGCATTTGGATGATCAAAACACATACTTTATGTAGACTTTTTGCCACTTCCCAGCTGATAATAAATGTGCCATATTTAATTCACTTGCCCTGGAGTTAGAATAATGCTTTCTCTGAATCGCCACATTAAGAAAACTGAGAGGTGCTCTGGGAACAAACTTTCTAATGCATGCAAAGTTCAGCAAGCAGTGACTCCGCACTAGACTCTTTATTTGCAAGGTTCTTTGCCTAAAATACTGACATTAATGTGACTGAGATCATTAATCTCAGTAAGTGTCCGCTTGGGATATTTAAGTAGGTACCGAGCATAAGACACCCAATTCTTTCCAAGTCTTCATTTGGTTATTTCTAATCTGTTGCCAGGTCTCTTGCAACTTTGGCATTTTAGCTCAGGCAATTTTCAGGTTTCGTTAATCAGTTAAATAACTGGAAACAGTCTTTTGAGAGACCAAGTGACAGCAAGAAGTCTGTCTGCGTGGAGAATCTTCAAAAATATTTAAGTGTGGAGAGCAATAATCCCAGATTCAGTCAAGCACCTACCCACTTCATATGTGTTTGTGCTTTATTCAGTTAGGTTCCTATTGATATAGACGACTCTGTAAAAGCTGGAAAAAAAGTTTTATAATTCTTCTCTCCATCACCACCAAAAAATACATCTACTGTATGTTGATAAAATGTGGTACTTGCTAATCTTTGCATGGATGAGACAGCTAAGCTATCTCCCTTATTTGATAGATATGGTCTTTCCAACTTGGACACTACGCTTGAGGGAACACCAGATGACATGACAGTTGTAGATGCTGCTTCCTTAAGAAGACAGGTATGTAAAGCACAGTAATTGATAATATTAAGAAAAAGCTGTAGTGGTAAAATGGGGGAACAGGTTTTCTGTGTGGCTGCAAAGGTATCCATAACAGATATGATGAGAGATCCTCTCTGTACCCCTGCTGGACTGCCCTCACATATGCTGTATTGTTCTGGGAATCTGGAGAGTCAGACTCCATTTCTGTTCCTACTTACTAGGGACAGCAAGATCCCATCACTAGCGATTGAAGATAGAAAGTCAAATTATCAAGTGTTTAAAATCTATCTGTCTGAGATACTAATTTTACATGGCTATTCAAGGCTTCTAGAAAGACTGGCAACTTTTAATGAAGTTTTAAAAGCCTTTATTTATTTTTAGATAATCAAACTTAATCGCCGTCTACAACTTCTGGAAGAAGAAAACAAAGAGCGTGCTAAAAGGGAAATGATCATGTATTCGATTACTGTAGCTTTTTGGCTACTCAATAGCTGGCTTTGGTTTCGGCGCTAGACATGGCTATTGGAAAGATTTAATAGTTGAAAATACAATTTGCGAAATTCTTTGTTTCTGTTTCTGAACTGTATGCTGTTTTATAATTTATACACTGGAAACTTCCACCACAGATAAAGGCTATAGAATTGCAGTGTTAAAGGGACACCTTGTTGTTCAGTTATAATGTATTTAATAGATTTGCATTGCAAATACTTGCAGTATCCTCCTTTGCATGCTTCAATGTAAATATGGATCAGCCGATATGAAGTTTGCTTCATGCAATGTAAGGACAGTGATCTACAGGAATAACCACTGGATATTTTGTTGTGGTGGGAAGAGAACAAATGGAATGGGTTTGGACAAAATATAAAAACAAAGGAGTAAAAAGTAGTTTTTATTGTTCTGTTGTTAGATGCAATTAAACATGATTGCAGTAGTTTTCCTTTAGTCTGAGTAATTTGAGGTGTGCCATATTCAAGGAGTGTGTCCTGTTTCATGAGTATGTTCCTTGTTTAAGCACATGTTCAGGTCAAATAATAAAAGGTATTCTTTGCTAACATGCAGATTGTCCAGAGGTGTGTAATATGTAATTTTTTTTAGCTTTAATTTTGAAGATGTTTTTCTATAAAATACATTTTTAAGCAAGTCAAGTCTATGAGTGATCAAAAGATTATGGAGTACGAGATACTGATATATATTTAATAAAACTCTCTCTCAAGAAAAATTCCCAAACCATTGTTTAATATTATTTTAAGAAAATTTATTTGAGGGTTCATCTAAACTATCAGTCTTTGAAGTAAGTAGTAGTGATGGACTGAACAACTCAAAAGTAGCAGGTGGGCATCCAATAGCCTGCTACAGGCTACCATCCCCCGCATGTTGTGGGATTGTTCTTGGTGCGTGTGGTGAGTACGCAGGTATGGGAAGCTAGCCTGGTGTCCCCACGTACCGTTTAAACACCCCACGTTTAAACACCAGTTTAAACATCCCCTGTTCAGTCCCACAATCTACTACATTTTTTGTGGCTACTATCTGAGGGAGTGCTGAGCCTCACACAGTGCTGCTGGGGAGACCTTAGCCTCCCTGCGAATTAGTGGCTTCCTGCCCCTGTATGGCTGCAGCTGCCACTTCCACTCATGCACAGTGCTGTAGCAGCCACAACCCCTTCCCTGGGGGGCATATGAAACAACTAATAGTGTCAGTGTATGAGAGAATGTGCAATGATATCAAAACAATGCTTCAAAGGGGACCTTTCCTAGAACAGCTAGACCTAGACCACTGTGCAGGACCATTTCTGGGCTGTAAAAGTACAGAGACTGGTGAAGAGGTGATGGTACCCAACGGCTGCAGAAGAGAAGGACCTGGGGCCTCTTTCAGCAATGTCCTCGGCTCACCCTGCAGCAGCAGAGGCCACGGAACAGTACCAGGGCTACCTTTGTGCAGAGAGACCCTCACCAGCTGGGGGGGTGACTGGCACTCCTGGGCAGCCGGTGGCTGCACGCTCGGGTTTGGCGGTGGTGGAGCAGCACCCTGGTAAGGACAGGTTGTTCACGGAGCAGCAGCACGAGAAGCCCCGAGGATTTTGATATGTATGCTGCTGAGTGCCTGGTTAAGGAATGCTGCTCTCATACATTTCATGTGCTATCAAGTTAAATAGGGTGTTGTACCCGGTGTTATGTGGCTTTTGCACTATTGTACAGGCTGCTGTGCCTGCTTCCTTGCGCTTTTCTGGATTTGGCTGTTGCGTGTATTGTTTTTGAGCTTTGTTCACCGTTTGTTACGTGACTCCATTGGCTATTCAGGGCATTTGCTGTGCATGTTTTCTTACCGTGAATGTTGAAAGTGTGTGCCTTTGTCTCTTAGTGAAAGACAATACAAAGGGAAGGGCCTGCTTTGCACATTTTCTGTATTTTCACTGATTTTATACCGTGACCTTTAAGCTAAAGGTGTACTGTATGAACTCTGATGATGCAAACGAGGGTTAGAGCGACTAGTTCACAGAGTTGTATGGGTAATAGGAAAAAATAAAGCTTCTTTTAAGGGAACAGACGTGGTCTTGCAAGTGGAAATGAAACCCAAATAACAGATAAAGAGCACATTTTAAAAACATCTCAAACTGTGCACTGTGGCGGCTGAGCGGTTAGTGGAAGAAAACTACATGGAGTGGATTCCTGGCAGAAGCGGGTGGGGGCAGAGGCCCGGCCAGCGCACGCCCCGCCTCGGCAGGTGAGACTTGCACAACTCCTGCATCGCCCCGTAGCGGGACGCCCGACACTGCTGCCTTCGGGCACGTTCGGCGGGGGATGCTGGCTTGCGACTCGCTGCAACTGAAGGAGCTGCCAGCTCATAGATCAAGACGCGGCTTTGCTCGAGGCTTCCCAGGGGCCCTTTCCCCGAGAGCTGGCGGGAGCCCGGCCAGATGGTCGCGGACCGGAGCCGCCGCTCCCCACTCGCGTGCCGCAATGCCCCTACGGCCCGACCCGGGACGCGGAGCCCCGGCGCTGCAGCTCCCCGCTTCCCGTGGCCAGGGCGGGGGCGGCTCTGTCGGCTGCGGCCCCCGCCTCACGGCTGCGCCCCCGCGGCGGCCGCTCCCAGCATGCAGCGCGGCCCGCCGGGAGCGGTAGTCGCGAGGGTGGTTTTCGCCGCTGCTGGTCCGCACGGTACTGTCCCCGGCCAGGAACGCTTCCGCCCGGAGCTAGCGGGGAGGGGGACCGTTTCCCGGAGGGGACACGGGACGGATTCTTCCTCCACCCGCACTCGCCGCCATGGCTGCCCGGCTGCTCTTGCGGGCGTCGCGGCGGCTGCTGGCTGGGGCCGGGGCCGGGGCCGGGGCCGGGGCCGGGGCCGGGGCCGGGGCCGGGCGGGTCGTGCTCAGCACTGCGCCGCCCCGCAACAAGAAGCGGTGGCTCCGCGCCTACCTGGAGCAGCAGCGGCTGGAGGCGCCCCCTCAGCGGCGGTGAGAGCCGGCCCGGCCGTGAGGAGAGGGCGGGCGGCGGGGCGGGAGACGGTGTCGGCGGGGCTCGGGGGAAGGGGGTGCAACAGGCTGAGAAATAGGTAGAATCAAGCCGCTTAAGCACCTTCTCGTCACGCTTCGGAGCAGAATGTTTTCAGCTCCGCAGGTCAGCGTAGCCCCGGATTTGAACATGGCGGGGGGCCCGTCCTGTGGCAGGCAAAGGGCGATGCGCGCATCGACAGTGTTTGACAAACTAGGGTTTTTGAACCCTGGTTTTGATCTTCAAAAACAATTCAGTTTTTCATTTCCTTTCGATCATCTGAAAGGCATGGTGCTTGCAGTACGGGTAACTTCTTGTTCTGTTTCTGAATTTGTTTTCTTTTCCACGTCTGTAGATCAGAGAAGCCCAACTGGGATTACCATGCAGAAATACAAGCTTTTAGCCACCGGTTACATGAAAATTTTTCTTTGAATCTTCTCAAGACTGCGTTTGTTAATTCTTGTTATATTGAAAGTGAAGAGGCAAGACGCCGAGAACTTGGGCTAGACAAAGAAACGGTTGCTCTTAATCTACAAGATAATAGTAAACTTGCTGAACAAGGGATGTCTTTTTCACGTTCTTACCTGACGCAGTGCTTTGAAGATGCCTACCCAGTTTTACCTGCAAAAGGGATAGGAGCACTTGTTGATTTTCTTACCAGTCAGGAACTTGTTTCTTACGTGGCTCAAAACCTGTCTATACAGGACCTGACACTTTGCAAAGAGTTTCCCGTCCCACCAGATGTGCTACAGAGGACGTTCTTTGCTGTAATAGGAGCCTTGCTCGATAGCAGCGGGCCTGAGAAAACGGGCATCTTTGTCAGGGTAAGTCATTACTTACCATATATTTTTGTACTGACAACAATAACATCTAAGGGTCTTGGAAGTTATAGGGAAAAAAAAAGCAAAAAAATTAAATATTGTCTTGTACCTTGATGGCCAGAGACCTAGGGAGATTGGCAGAAGTTTGACAATACCTGTAACAAGACAATTTAACAATGAGATCTGTTAGTTGGTGGTGGTGGTCGAGTGGGGTTTTGGGGGGGGTTGGGGTTGTGGGTTTTTGGGTTTTTTTATTTGGGGTTTTTTTTTTTCTTTAAGAAGCACAGGCTGGTCAAGTACATAAAATCATATACTTCTGGTTTATAATGGTGATATTTTAGTATTTGCTGACACTCGCTAAGGGGAAGCGTTATATTGCATGCACTATACTATCAAATAATGGAATTATTCCATGTAAGGTCACATATATCTTCTATTTTAAAAAAACGTTTTATATAAAGCAGGGGCTGAGTTCATAGGTTTTGCATGTAGGAGTGCAAGCACCTAAAGCTATTTCATACAAAAATATTCAATTAAAATGCAGTGTAACAAAGTAGTTTTAGCAGCTCCTGTCCTTTCAGTTGTCCTTTTCACTTATTTCTAGTTTTGCAATGGAGAAATGTTTGTTAAAGTCTTATTTCTGATACAAGACCGTTGAGAGGTCTCTGTGAGACAAGTAGCAGTTAACAGGCAAGAGAGTGATTGGAACAGGTGAAAGTCCCGTGGGTTTGCACGTTCCCTTCAACCTGTTTGCAGAACTCTTCTGATGTACAACTTCTTGCTTGGAAGCAGCACTGAGTTGCTTACCTTGTGCTCAGAGCTTTGCATAAGTGTTGTTATAACTCCTCCCTCAGGCGGCTGCTGTTCCTTCTTTAGGTCTGGGTGGTTGACTTTGCCCAAGGTGCACATCCTGTCAGTGGCTAAATTGGAACCAGAGCTGCCGAGCGTAGCAACGCTGCTTAGCTGTGCTTAGCTGTGATGGAGCACTGAGGCAGTTTCATCATTCATTTCAGCAATTTATTGTCAACTGTATTAATGCCTCTTCATATTGTGTTTTTATCAGGAAACACCAGAAGCTAGAGCCTTCATTACCTATCCCATTAATTGTAACTTCTAAATATTCTTGTTTAGGATTTTTTTATTCCTGAACTGATTGGAAAAGACCTGTTTGAGATCTGGGAAGTTGTAAATCCTATGGGCTTACTAGTGGAAGAACTGACCAAGAGGAATATCTCTTCTCCAGAACCAAGAATTACCAGGCAGTTGGGAGTCAGCACGGTTCTGCCACTGTACTTTGTTGGGTTGTACTGGTTAGTACAATATTAATTTAAAGTGAAATGGATTTAAGCTGGGGGAGAGGGGAGGAGGGAGGATGGTCTTTTACTTTCCTACTCGTGCTCTTTGGTCAAGTTATTACAGAAAAGCAACCTTACAGTGACTTCCATATAAAATCAGCCATTTAAGCGTTGGCCGTAGCTTTCTGTAATGATGCATAAAAGGACGGTCTCTGACTAAAGGGCTTCAAAGTCTAAATCGGGCTCACGAAAGAGTCTGGGTGTATATTCTGGGTGACCTGATGTAGGAACTTTGCAGATAGCATAACTGAATGGCTTTGGAGAGACCACAACTGTATCCAGGGTTTAGGAAAGGGTAAGGAGATGTAAACATCAAGGGAGCTGGAATTGGAGAGACTTATTTTGTATTCCAGAGAAGCTTTTTAGTTTTCAAATCACGGGCACTGTGAACTAGGCAAGAGGAGTGTCTGTATCCTGACAAGACTTAGGAAGTGCCAGTCATCCCTGGTGCACTTGCCTCGGGCGTCGTCAGTGCTTGTCCTGGTCTCTTGCTGAGGGGTAACATTGCTCCTCTGGAGCAGGACAGGACCTTCTTCCACCAAAACCCACATCATTGTTGCTTTGCTAAATGAGCTGCAGATAAATGCATGGGAAGATTGCCTTAACTTGTTCTAGTTTATCAGGCTTTGGTTTATATGCCTTCTAAGATTTTATTATTTTATGTAAAAGAATGGAACTTTGATTATTTTTCTTCTGGAATCCCTGGTGTCCTTTCACGAACTGTTCCTGTTCAGTGCCCGTAGATGTTGATTAAACAGAGCTGAGGACATACTTCATAACATAGTGAACTTTTCTGTGAATCCTTTTGAAGAAGTTTTAAAATGCTTTCTTACCAGGGGAGGAGAAAAGACAGAAGCATTTCACTTCTTTGTTTAAGCTAACCAGAGTAACGAATCCGCATATTTTTAACAGGGCTAACAAATTGAACACTGTAAAGAATCAATGATATGTTAGGAATCTAAAGGAACAGAATAGTGTTCTTCCAGGAAATGGACGCATTTCTGATTTGAGTTTCCATTGTTGAATGTACAGTCACTTATCTTTGCAGGAAAGACCAACGGAAATGTTTACGTTTATGTGTATACAGAAATTATCTTTGGTATTCACAGACATTGGAGGAAAAAAAAATCTAGCAGCCTTATCCATGATACACAGTAGTGCTCAGCATTTCATGACGAAAATGTTTTTAATTTTTTTTTTCCCCACCCCCCCCCCCAGCGATAAGAAGATTATAGCTGAAGGTCCTGGTGAAACGCTGCTTGCTGCAGAGGAAGAAGCTGCTCGCGTGGCACTGCGGAAACTGTATGGGTATACAGAGAACAGGAGACCTTGGGATTACTCGAAACCCAAACAAGGATTGGCAGCTGAAAAGGCTATCAGCAGTAACTAGATGATAAAAGACATTTCTGGTTTCTCTTAGGAATTAATGGCTTCCATGCTGAATATAGATGTGTTTAGGAAAGCAAAATTCAGTTTGGTTTTCTGATCTTCAGTGCTTGAAATTTTGAAATCGAATACAGTATTAAAGTAAATAAAGTCTTTTCCTTTTGCACAGTGTTTAGTATTTGCTCATTTTCCTAAACATAAGTACTCTTATTCTGAATTTTTACCTTTTGGCTGAGAAGTTTTTCCATACATCACAGGAGACCATTTTTGATGATGTTTAATACCGTGTGACAAAATCTCGCTGTATAGAAAAAGGTTTCATGAATGCTTCCGTGGAGATTGTTTGAAGGATATTGTTAATAAGATGAGTTGAATTACATATGCAACATCGGTCTTTAGATTGCATCTGGATTCATTTGTCCTTGACCTTGTGAAAACATCAAATGTGGTGTCGATGATATTGACACTGTTGGTGATGCAATTAAAAAAAAAAAGTGCAGATGGCACTTTTGAGGTCTTACTGCTTGCATACAAATTTTATTTGCCATACACGTTGGTTTCTATTGTTGGAGCACGCTTGAAAGAGGGTGCATTTTTAATTTTAAAATTTGTAAAAATTTCTCTATTGCAAAACTAGAAATAAGTGAAAATAAGGATCATGAAGGCCTGAACCCAAAGAAATTGGAGAGTATGATTTAATGATAGGCTATTAGACAAGCTACAGCCTTCTCTTCCCCCCCCCCGCTTCCCTCTTTCAGGTACTTTTCCTGTTTAGTTCAGGTACTTCAGTGAAATCAGTGTTTGTTTTGTTTGCACCATCTGTAGCTGTTCTAATGTAACTCCAAGTAAATGGAAAGTCACTTAGGAATAACTCAGGTACCTGCATGATGTTCCTATTAAGTGTTATAGAAACTCAGTATGTGTACCAGAAGACAACAGATGCATGAAGACTGTGACTCTCTTGGAGTAATTTCCTTTAAAATTGAGTGAGAGTCTATTACAAACTGGGACTGAGCCCTCAAAGGAGGAAGCTGGGCGTAGGACAGTGGTTAAAGAAGTGTTTCCTGCCTTATCCCATTGTGAGCACTGGTTGTGAAAAAAGACAACAGGGAAATGTGCCTTCACTAGTTGGGGGGAAAAAAATATGCAGGTGGCCATTCAGACAGGTTTGACGTTACGGTCTGTAGTAACATGCATCCATTGCCTTCAGCCCCTGGGATGGATTTATGTGAAGAACACTTGGCAGCGAAAGGTCCTGGGCTGCAGTCGTGGCTGCTAAGCAGATCTGTGGTACAGCGCAGGTGGCGCATTCCCTGAATAAGTTCTGACTCTGGTCTATTCGATGGGAACAGATTTATTAGCGTATTCAAGGAGAAGAACTGGTGGTCTGCAATCCGTGTGTGTCATCAGTATTTGGTGTAACCTGTGCCTTAAGTGTGTATAAAACACTTACGTAGCTGGATAGCAGCGAAACCTTTCTTCTGCATTCTGGCATGGGAGATTACATGTGTGAACGCTTGAATATAAAAAGGAGAGCAGAAAGAAGAGTCTAGGATAAAATTGCTTGTGTTAAGTGAAAAATTCCAGCTAGGTAATCTGTTATTGCTTATATAAGCAAAGCCAATAAGGTCACTACATTCCAGGGGAATAGTAGCAAAATCTGAAAAGAGGATAGAAATTACTCCTGCTATTTTTAGTTTCCAGATGAGATATTTCTCTTACCTTTACCTATTTTAAAAGGACAATAGTGAAGGTGGGTTTTTTTGCATCCAAAGTTTGATCTACCTACTATTTTTATATACATGTTGATGTATTTTGAGAGAGAGAACAAAGCAATTTTCTGGCAGTTTACCTTAAAAGAATATTTAATATCTGCTTGCTGTGGCTTTACAGTTTGCAATATGGGCATAAGTCCTAGAGGAAGTGGATTACTGAACAGTGTGCTGGAAAAAAACTGAGTAATGCAAGATAAATCAATTTATTGTGTAATACAGGTATGGAGTATCTTGAGCTCAAATGGAAAGACAGTTTGGGGACATGGAAAGAAAGGACTGGGTTTTTATGGAGGTGTGAGTGAAAAAGGAGTTTTATATAAGAAAACGTCTCCTATTTTCAAGCTTCCAAAGGTCAGAAAAGCATTTTATATGGTATCTGTGCTTTAATTTCTGGCACTCAGGCATATATTTAAGGATTTACCATTGTAGTAGTGGGATCATTTACATACTTCAGATTAATAACTTCTTTTTTTTCTTTTTTTTTTCCTGAATCAGTAGCCATAAACAATATCCAAGTGGCATTAAAAGACTGGTTAGATTTACAGAAATCAGTATCTACAAAGTCTGGTGAAAATGCCAGGTTTTCTTCTACTAGAAACATTGCTCATGAAATTGCATAGTAGTTTTGTTGTCCGAAAAGTACTTTGAAAGCTACTTGCATTGATTCTGACCCAGGTGCTGCGTACAAGTGCATTTACGTCTCCCAGTGGTTGTTCCTCTCTTAAAAATCACATTTTATTTATCTTTCAGAGAAAATAGATCAAGCAGCTTGTCGATAATGACTGACAGAAAAGAATCACAACAGTTTATTCTTGCAACCCATTGAACAACTCATTGATTATTGTTATGAATATTATATTTTTAAACTTACTTAACAGTAGAAAAGGATATGTTCTTTAGCATTTATGGAATTTTAGGATAGGTTAACATCATCTCAAGAGTCAACTTTGATTATGCTTTTCTGTATGCTACTTTTTAACCTTATCTGATGCAGATGTTTCTGTTACTGTATTTGCATTTATCCTTCCTTTAACTCATTCAAACCTTATAATAAAGATTTTTTAAAGTGAAAATTATAATTGATAAACCGGAACGCAAATAACAATATTTCTGCACTAACTTAAAAGGTGATGTCATGTGTGTACTAACAGCTACATTTTGACAAAAGTACAGTACTATATGCTAACTGTTTTGTTTAGCTTTCTTTTCCTTCTTGATCTTTGTATTAATTCACATAAGTATGCTAATATGCTTAGACGTAGATATAAGTTGAATTATGGAATAAATGGACTATTAGTCATTAATCCATTAAAAGCAATGGCAGTTTTGCTATTGATTTTGGTCTAGACTTGATTTTACTCCAAATTTTAAATAAACTCAATGTGTGAATAGTCTTGGATTACTCAGTTTCTGTAATCCAGATCCTTTGTCTTTTTCTTGAAAGTGTTTTAAGTGATTTTATTTTGAGAAGGGTAGAGAAGTTCTACTGTATTGGTCCTAGCTAAGTAATTGGAGAAAAACTTCTTCATATGCTTTTATGCACTTTTGTTAAGTTGCTTCTGTTCTCAGTATGTGCTTTTGCTCGTGTGTCTCAAGCTGTTCAGTAATGTGACTGAACACTCTGTGTTATCTCCTTGTTTTCAACTGCAGCTTCTTCTGCATACAATAACCAGATATTTTGCTGTCATTTTCTCTTAAAAAAAAAAAAGAAGTCCAGGAATAACTCTTGTGTTAATTGTTGCTGTGACTTAAAGGCAGGAGATTAAAATACAATCACTTTACAGTTATCTCCATGTTAATTCAGAGTTTGGAATTGCTGGTGAAAAGTTAAAGCTTTTATTGAAATTTCTTACATCAAACTCTTTTGGTTTTTATGATAAATCAAAAATTTAAATAACATGCTCTGGTGTTATGCTGCTATAAAAAGCCATGAGGAATTCAAAACATCAAAAGATGTGTTGTCATTCTTTTTTGCAGGGCAGGGGGAGAGGGATGATGCAGTACAGAAACATTAGAAGAGCCCTACTTTTTCTTGTCCTTTACTGAGTGTTGTGGTAAACTTTAAACAGGCTCTAAACTATTTGGTTTCTCTTACATCTGAGCTTTGAAGTTTAATATTAAAGAGATGCATTTAGTGTAGAGAAGCAAACATCTAAAGGCAGATTGTTTTTATCTTTTCAAATTAATTCCACTGATCTAATGGCACTAGTTTTGTGTGTTTACCATTTCAGCTGAGAACTGTTGATAAATCAGGAAGATAAAATGGTCACCAGTTGGTCAGTAAATAGCCACTGTCATAGTACAAAGTTGCATAGTGGAAACACAGTTGATCTGTGTGACAGAATCAGAGCACTGAAGGCTGTTGGTGATTCTTTAAATCACAGGGCATACTGCAATGCAGCTCTTCGTGGTGCACCTAAAAACTGGGGCTGGTCTTCTTTGGGAAAAGGGTAGCTCTAGGGAGAAGGTAAACGTTATCATCCCTTCCTATTTTTGTGTAAGTGTAATGTTTCTGCCAGTCTGGCAGCTATGCTTGTGACTATGCTCTTCAACTTCCAGTTTTATGTTCAAATATGTTGTCTGAATTACTACATTGCAGGTATTGTACAACTATCAGGGACCTCCTGGATCATGAAGACAATCCGTCACCATCAGAGCTATGTCATGTGATCCTTTTCCTAAACAGATTGAGCTCCATTTTAGAAGCATTAGATCTTTTGCTCCTGTTGCTCCAGCTGGGGACAATTACAGAACCTCACTGTTCTGATACAGAAATTAAAAATTATGCCTTACCTCTGTAAGTATTCATTGCCAGTTGTGCTCACTTGTTCTTATACCAGTGTTCTTTATCAGAAGAAATCTTGATTTTATTGACGTTGGGAGAATTTTGCATTTAATTCCAATGAGACGAAAATTTCATCGAGTTTCAAATGTGCTTGAGAGTTCCCCTTTATAGGGCATCTTGATAGCTCTGCAGTCCTAAGTTTTCCCCTAATTAGACTGGGATGCTTATATAAATCAGAGCAACATTTGTTTTTATAACTTGAGTAACATATTTTAGATTAATCATTACCTGATATTTGTAGTTTAATACTCTTTGTCCTGAAGGCATGATTTAGATTTAAAGTACTTAATTTTGGTACTTTATATAAGCAACCAAAATTAATCACATCAATAGGTAGGTGTGCCTATTAAAAAAAGGTATTCTCAATAGTCATTCAAATGACTTGGCCAATTTTTATGTAGCATTTCTAAATCTTAAAAACATGCATACTTGCAAAAAAAAGTTCTGAAAGAATGTTTTGATGTCCAGCTTCAAAGAAACTTTTCAACACTATTTAATGCAAGTTGTTTCAGTAGAGAGAGACAATAGTTAGCTATAGTCCTCCACCTCTGGCAACAGATTCTATAGTTTCATGATTCACACATATTTAGATAAGTATTGAATAAAATCTTTGGTTTGTCAATGCCAGTGTATTTGTCTGTTTCTGTAGGCTGTGGCTAGCACTTAGGTGGGGGGAAGAAAGTGCCACTGGCAATTTTTCCACCTTAGAGAAGTGAGAAAAGAAATACTTTTGACTGATGTGGGAGATCAGTTTCTAACGTTTCTAGGTTTGGAAGTTTTGAAATGTTCTGCTCTTGCTTATTTGACCATTTCTAGAGAACGGTGCCACCATTTACGCAGTACATAGTAAGTGATCACAGACCCACTGCCACATTGAGCTGACAGTTTTGTGGGGACATATCTAGATTTGTGATTAATATTTCTTGGGTAATGCAGGGGATATTGCCAGATCAAACAAATAATTAAGCCTAGTTGAATGAAAAATCATTACGTGTTCCTCGAGGTGGAAGGAAGCACACTAGTGGAGCACCACTGTCCTACATTAGACCTAAACCTATGAGAGAAAATTCAGAGTAACTGGAGTTCAAAGATACCATTCTGCAATCTGTTCTGGTGGAGTATCTCCTTCATGGAGGCAGCCCTATGTAATTATGAAAATACTAATGAAACTGAGGAAGTGTTACAGAATTAGCCCTGTAAGAGCAGAGGATTAACCAGGGGGAAGCATTCCCACCACCAGAGGGAAATAATTTTTCTAAAAATTCTGGCTTGGTCCAGTAAGGAAATTTGGTTACTTTAATGATAATTTCAATAGAAAGAACTAGGAGGCACAGCTTTATCCTCTAAGTTATTGGCAAAATTATCAGTGCTTAGGATGCTTACATAACAAAATGATTTGTAGAAATAATTCCAACATCAGAGAATGTTTAAGGAGGAAAAGAGTCCAGAGAGAAAATGGTTTCATTTGTTGAGTGCTCGTTGAACGCTAATGGAAATTATTCTCTTTAATTTCAAGTGATAGGAACTGAAAATGTTTACAAAATAACTTTTTTTTATAGTCCATCTGAAAAAAATGGTTGCCTCATCTAAAAGCATGTATCTGAAGGTTGCTTAATCCATAACACAGACCTGCTTCAAGTAATGACTGTGACAATGAGCTGAGTAGACCTACTTTTATAATTTGATTAGGCTTTCATCACTAGGGCTCTAATGGTTTTAGATTGGAGTGATTTAGGATATTTAGGATTTAGTGATTCTGGATATTAGGAGATTTTACTTCACTGAAAGGGTTGTCAAGCATTGGAACAGGCTGCCCAGGGAAGTGGTTGAGTCACCATCCCTGGAGGTATTTAAAAGACATTTGGATGAGGTGCTTAGGGACATGGTTTAGTGGTGGTCTTGGTAGTGTTAGGTTTACGGTTGGACTCGATGATCTTAAAGGTCTTTTCCAACCTATACGATTCTGTGATTTACTTGTCATTTTCTGTTTATAATATCAGAGTACAGTTCAGTTTTGCCTTTATGTTTCTTTTGCAGTAGAAATATATGTTAAATATTTCTATCTCAAATATCATGTGATGCTGTTTCAGCATGTTTTCAATGAGGCAGATATGTTCAACAACCTGTATCCGCCAGGCAATGGGACGACACTTTAGAGGGGGAAAAAAAAAAAAGACGACATTCATATTGGCATTTAGCAGATCCCCACATGGCAATTCATTATTGCTCCTATTGCTGCTTTTATTACTTTAGGATGAACCTACCCTAGATGCACATACCCATATAGTTTCACTTCAAGACCCATGGCATTGCATGTTTTTCCCCCAGCTGCTGGGAATCTGCACTGACACTCGGTGTCCTGTGACTTCAGGCATGATGTCAAAGTGAGGTTTGTGATAATTTCCTTGATTCAGTCTGTGTGCCGCATGAACAGCAGGCAGGCTGCTGAAGTTCATGGAAATCTAGACTAGTAGCAAAACTGTTGATTGTTCCCAGGTTTCAGAGTTAGGTAATTTATTTCATGGTTTATTTTTTTGAAAGATTCTTTTTGAACTTGTCAGTTCTTAATTGGTTATTTCAACTGCCTACTGCAAGCTTGGCTGTAAGATCAAGTGTTTAGGAGATGATCATGGATCAGATTGAATTTGGTTGATCTCATTACCTTGTGAGAGATAAAAGCGGGCAATTTAAAAATAACAAGTTTGAACATTTTTTTCTTAACTGGAATACTATACTCATCATCTCCTAGTAACCAAAAACATCAGGGACTAGACAAAAATATAATAATAATAATAATAATAATAATGTATTATAAAATTTGGAATAAGCTTCAAAATTTTCCTCTAGAGAAAAATTCCCCCTATTGCAGAAGGGATTTGCCACTAGTGACAGAATCCACTGCTGAATTATCTGACTCTTACCAGATTCTTTTTGAAACCTGCAATGAATGCTTTTCATACTTCAACATAATTTCCATTTTTGAAGAATAAGAAGACATCCTTTTAACATGAAGATGTCATTCCAAAGAGTTCACATTGACAAATGGTTATTGGGTTTCATTATACAAGGGGATGAAATTGGCTGTAGAGGGGATCGAGGGCAATTGCGGCCATTGCCTGGCAGTGCTAAGAGGCTCTAGCAAAGAAAGAAAACACATGGTACTTTGGAGCAAAGCTGAGATTGTGGACAATACTCCAAAAATTCATGGACTGTTATGTTCTCAGTTTATAATGAGAATGAAATAGAAAGCATTAAACCCTTTGACAGGTGGGTTTGTACAGTGACCTCTATCAATGATGGAAAGAGGAGTGTACCCTGGTAAACAAGAGTTTATCCTGGCAAATGTCTAGGTCAGTAACAATGGAAACTTTTCATTAATTACTATGAAACCTTTCTCTGTTAATCATTACTTTGCTTAAATTGTTTTATTTTTGAATGATTACACTCATAATCCTAACTCTGAATTACCAAAGTTGTGGTCTGCACCTAGAGCCCACTGCGCAGCACTGAACGGCAGCTGTTAGTTAATCAGCACAGCCAGGCACGCACCTCCTGTATCTCTTGCCTGCATGTGTTGACATTTCAGTTGGGCAGTTATCTGTGTGCACAAAGGTACATGCAGGGAGGGAAAAATAAGCTGAAGGGTACTTCTGGCATTAGAGCAATATTTATAAGCTGGCTATGAACACATTTAACGTGAAAAACTGGAAAGCTGGACCTTAAGCAGTAAAGTACTGAGGTCTGAAACAGCCCCAAACAAAGAGGAGCAGGATGCAACAACCCCTGTGTGTTCATAAAATGGATCTTGATAATTTAGGAAAGTCAGGGTAAACTTAGAGAGATCTAAGGAAATTATACTAACAGTGTCACAAATTCTAACAATTACAAGAGACTTGATTAAAAGTCCTAAGTTGTAAGAAATATTATGCTTACCTAATAGCTTCTGTAATACTTTTGTTTCCATATTTGTGATGATTTATTAACTGTCAGGTTCCTTTTCCCTGCCAATTTTCCTCATCCATGGTAGTCTGGAGGAACTTCTTTTAGTTTTTTTCATTTGTTTAAAAATCTCTTGCACATCAGGGGCTGTATTTCTCAAATTCATGTGTTTATGTCAGTAAGACGCTGCACTTTAATAATTGCTCTGAGCGGACATTATCCCAAACTTTTCATTCACTGTGCTGTTTCAGAATATTTATTCAGTCTCTTCCATTAACTCCCTTGTCCACAAACCAAACTGAAAAAACAAACCAAAACAAGGTTTTGTTCTAGTCAGGCTGCAATAATGTTGTGAAGACTTACTCTTTTCCAGTTGCCAAAACACAGTATGTGGAATATTACTATGCCTACCATGCCTTAATTGTTAATTAGTTTCTGAGGTTTGTTTGTTTGTTTGTTTTGGGTTTGGGTTTTTTTAATTTATTTAAGCATGTAACCCATAAATATTAAATATTCCTGTCATGTAATGGAAAAAGCTTCCTTTTCGTGTCAAGTCATTTTGGTTAAGTCACATGCTGAAGAGCATTTCTCTTTTTCTTCTTGGTTAAGAAAGAGTTTTTCTAATTGGGAAATGCTTTCAAAATCTGCATTCTCAATTGAAATTCACACACATTTTTTCAAAGAGACATGCCCATCATTGCCACTTAACCAGAGAATGCATTCTTGAAAGAAATCTTAAATATTAAGCTGTTTGTATCTACAACTATGGCTTGCAATGTTGAAAACAGTCAGTTCAAGTCAAGAAACTGCAGGTGCTCTTGCTGTACAGCAGGATGTAAAAGAGGCCTTAATGTCAGAGGATTAACTTTTCTTATTAAATTAATTATTATAAACAACAATTTGAGGGTTTGTCCCTTTACTTCCAAACTAAATGACATGGAGAGAAAGTGCTAAAATGTTACTAGTTTTAGCAGTATTTTTCCCATGTATGGATTGAGATTAGGCTTCTCCTGCAGAAAGCCTCCCTTAAGAGGATATTTGCAGCTACCAGGGATTATCCATATCTATTCACTGCAACTGCACTAGCCTGTGCTACATTCTCCGGGGGTTTTTTGTTTGTTGTGCATCTTGTTAGTGCTTTTACTTTTAACCTGTTAATACTACCAGTCATAAAGCCCTTCTCTCTGCAGTTTGGACAAGACAAATTCTCAGGGATTCATGGAAAAAATCTTGGTGGCAATATCCCAGATTTTAAAATTACAGTAATGAGAAACATTACACTAAATTTGAAGGATCAGGTTTCCTTTCGTAGTCCACTTCTAAAATATTTTCTTTCAGAAACGGAGTGACTGAAGAACTTAATTTTCCCATATTCACATTACATAGCTTATTTTCTTATTATTCTGTTTGAATGTCTGACATCTGAAAGCTCTGTTTCCCAAATTTCCCTATTTTGTTACATCCATCTCCATTGCTTTACTCCAAGATACTGTTCTTTTTCATCCTGCTTCAAATCCAAATGGATGTTTCCATTATTTTTAGTTATTCTGATACTTGTTATATTCATTGATTTGTTCAGTGCAGTGTACAAAACTGTTTATCAGGCAAGATTCAAACACTACTATATTGGAGTCACTGATTTACCATCTCAGTGTTTCAGATAATGGAGTGCATGATAGGCGTTTTGTGGCTTGTCTTGGCATCTTAAACTCAGCCCACTTTTTCCTTCCTTTTTGAGCTTTTTCATTCTTTATATATTCAGGTTGACTTAGAGAATTAGAAAGTTTTGGACCTGTTTTCTGTGTGTAGATTCCAGTTGTAAACACTGCTTCAGGATTACCACAAGCACTGAAAGATGCCTGTCAGAAGGGTTAATTCTACTCTAGTGTTCAGGCCTCAAGTGATGTTTATTAAAAGAATTAAAATTTTAGGGAAGTCTGAAGGAGAATATGTGAGTTTCATAAAGCACGGGCAAATAAAAGAACACTGGTTGAAAATATTACTTCTGTCTATTTTAATATGTGTTTCCCTCACTGAAGATGCTTGTCAAATTACCTGTAATTCTTTTTGTGAAGAAAAGAACTGCTAAGAACTGCTTAGAACTAAGGCAGTTCTAAGACAGCACTAACCAATAGTAGTTTCCACAAATTAGACTGACTAATCAATAATTTAGATTCATTAGTGGAAAGGAACAAAGGCCTCCTTCATTCCCATGGGAGTTTTACAGAAAACAGGCAGGAAATGCTCGTCATCAAGTGGAAAAGGTACTGAAGAATTGAACTTGAGAATATGCTGGGCTTTCAATACAAATCTCATTCACAGGTCAAGAAATAAGTTATGTTATATAAACTTTAATGTGAAAATTAAGTTGTTCCTGGTCAGAGAGCTGGGAGAGTATTTCCAGGTTTAGTACTTCATGTAGCCAAATACCACAGAAATTGTTGGTGGTTTAAATATCTGTTTAGATTCTGTCACCCCTCTTCTAATTTAGAACCAAAAGTTAGGCAGAGTTAAACTGTTTTTTCACCATCAAGGTCTGTCTTTCAGCTCTTTGTCTGCTAAGGTCATTTGTTTGCTTCCTTCGCGCTTTATCCATATGGGTTTCACAACCTCTCTCTTCTACCTATAGGCTCTAGGCTGCTTTGTGTATTGCTAACATTCCCATGGGCAGTTCCAGCAAATGGAAAATATGATATGGCTTACCATTATTTTTCTATTGCTGTTTATAGGATCAAATATGAATATACTCCATTTTCAGTTTAAAGGGTTCCACTCTCCTCTGGAATATTCCTCAGAAAGAATGCATGAAACAATCATTTTACAAAAAGTCCTGTGATTTGTGGTACAGTTTATAAAGCATCATTCAACTGCAGGATCTTATAGAATAATGATAAACCAATACTAATCAAAATCAGTAACAGAAACATTGGCACATACCCTAAAAATAAAGGTACTGTAAAGATTAACTTAAAAATAAAACACATTCACCTCACATATAAGATATTCCTATGACAGATCTTTTGCCTTCACTGCAACTGTATAGAGGCATGTTCTTTCTGCTACCTAGTCTGTGATTACAAACTGGAATATGATCTTGTACACTTAAGGCACGATGGAAATTCAAGAGCTGTGTCAAATAAAGGGGCAAGGTTGAAATATTGATAACCTTTCAACATCACTGACCAGGCTAGAAAGCAGGAAGAGAATAATGCCTCAGCTATCAAAATTTCTCACTAAAATTTAAAAAATGAAAAATTCTTGTAACTTTGGAACAAGTCAATCTGCTGAAATGTCCTCCCTGGATATGAAAACCTCCTGTTGAACTAGACTGGATTATGCTATGAGCTGGGACAATCCTGCACTCAAAAATCCCCCACTGAAAAAATATAAAATCTGTTCTTCACTGAGCAGGGTGCCTGAAGAGACTTGTAAATCTTAAGACAGTAAAACAATTGGAATCTTAGGCAAGACAGGCTCACAAGGTCCCCCAGTAGTTCCAGTCCAGCCAGGAGAGCACAGTGTTTAGTTAACATCTGTAAGCACAATATAAGTAACACACAAGCTGCTCACTCTTCTGAACAACTTTCTGAACAGCTAAAATTCAATAACAGAATTTATTTTTTTATCTCATCAATGGATGTACTTTTTTTTTTTAGTTTTAAGAGAAGAAAACAAAAGTGGAAGATGATGAAAGCCTAAGGAGAATATTTCCATGGGAGAGATGTTAATAGTTTAGTTAACTTGAAAAATTGAAGAGGTAGGTGTAGAGGATAACTAGTGCTACATGAGAGTCCATCCAGGAAATCTCAGTCCTTCCCATTGAAAAACCTCAAGTAGATTCAATTGAACGACAAGGTAATAGATTTAATTCAGACAAAAGGAACCAAATTTTTAACAACACTAACTTCAGGATGTCACTGATTTGATTCATTTCAATTCAAATTTTCCACTCAAACAATTTAGAAAAAATTAATGACTACAAGAAGCTCATCTAAATTATTATTTACAATGGAACCTTCATTCTTAGCAATTATCATCAAGAGCAGAACATTAAGCTAAGAGGAAAGATACTTGCGGCTTTTTAACCATCTCTGATGTTGATCAGTTGTGTTAACTTTGGAAAGGCATTCTACACTTTTAAGGTCCTCTTCTTAAAACCTGTCTGTTTTGTTCAGATTAAGAGGAAAATTCTAGTTTACTTTGCAGGAAGGAGAGTATGTGTCTTGCTATTAATGCCTGATACCTGGCTCTACACAGCTTCCATCTGTCTCACCTGGAAACTGTAAAAGCTGTTCTATCAATAAAGATATAGTAGATAGGTCATAAACTGTTGAAGGAGGAGTCTAAAGAAGAACTGCTTTTTCTGTCTATGTTTTTTGGTCTTTTTGATACTTCCCGCTCTTCTGCTAGCTCTTGTTTTTGTCTCTCACCCCATACCTGCAACCTCCTCCATGTCATCCTCAGAGCCAGCACTTCTGCTTTGAATCGCAGACTTTTGTTGCTGTGGTGGCTGAAAATCACTTCCTACCCTACATTACTCTAAACAAATTAGGTGTACGCCACACTAATAAAACATGACATTTTTAAAAAAATAAAGACCACTAACGTGCATGACAAAAAACCCAAGCTGATGTGACTGTGCCTTTCTCTTTATTGTGAGGTCTGTTTCCTACAAACAGCTGTTATGGGTGAAGGCAGGGCTATCGATCATTTACCTTTTCTACTATGTTAACGTCATAGCAGTGGGTGGGAAATGTGAAAGGGAAATGGCATTTCAAATAAAACCAGTTTTGTAATTCAATCATATTTGTCTGACCATTTCCTGCAGTTAAATTTTCTAGATTTAAATAACTGCCAACAATCAATAATGATTTATATAAACATTACTATGACTTTCTCTTGTTTTGATCTCTTACTAAAATGTATCTATTCATTAACAAAAAGCTACTGCTTAAATAAGGCCAGGCACAGACACGCTAATTTATGCTCAGTTGACTGAATCTTTAAGAGAGCGTATCAGTGAACATTCCTGCCAGATACACTTGCTGTGTTCTTTCTTACCATTTTCAGAAGACCCTTCTTATACAAATATTGCAGTAGCAGTTTACCACAGAGCCGATGTACCTAATCCCAGGATTAATTTTGTATGCCCATCAGTAGTGAAGCAAGATAGATTTAATAGCCCATTAGTCTTTCAGCACGATAATTTTCACATCACTTAGCCTGCTGGGTTAATTGCTTTAAAATGGACATTATTGACCTTGATCCTAGTGACAAACGGAGAATGTCTTATTCATCTCCCAAATGTACATTCTTAGGATCTTGTTTCTTTTGGTCCTGACAATAAGTCCCCTAGATTATGTGCTTGTATATTATGATTTATACCCTATTAGCCCATATTTAAGAGCTTACTGAAGCAACATCTTTCAGAAATTATTACCCATGACTGGGCTAACTTTTAAGTTCTGGTTTTTATGTAAAGAGAAATGTTGCAAGCATAAGAAATCATTGTTTTACCTCTTGTTAAGAAATTAATTTTAGTGCTAAAAGCTGTAGCAGGTGCAGCAGGGATTAAGCACTTTTGGAATAAACAGCTGGCCAGTATATTTCCAACCACAAAAGCCTGGTCATTAGGAGGAGAGAATGAAGAACAAATTTGGACAGAGAATCTCTAGGAAAGGAAATTCAGGTCCTAGGATAAAGAAACAGAAAAATATATCAGTAAAAAGAAAACCAAAGAGTAAAGCTGAAGAGTAGTTTTTATTCATGTGTATTATTTGTGGATTTTTTCCCTCAGTAATTTAGAGAAAACACAAGCCATCTGCTTCGAAGAAATCAACGCTAGCTGTGAGCAGCAAAAAATAGAAAAGGAGGGAGTGGAAGAGCAGCACAAGTTACATTATTGCTTGCGGGGAGGTGAAACAGGGCTGGAAGTTAATGTAGCCAGTTTTCAGACCTATATATGTCAACAGTGTAACACATACATTTATACATAGCTAGTTGTATTTCTCAAGCACCGGTTCCTATGGGAAACAAGATGGTAAGATTTAGATACTTGATTGTAGGAACCCAGGATTTGGAGCAGTGTCCTCACAGTCTCTAAAAGAATCCAAATCCCACAGAGCTTATGGATATTTGTAAAGGGGTGTATCCACACAACCCTCTGAAGTCTCTTTATGTAGTTTCCTGGGGTAAATTGGCTTTATAAGATATAGAATGGAGAGGCTTGGTATTTTTAAAAAGGGATTTCTAAACTAAATCAATGTTAATAAAGGTCATTTATCTACTAGCGTAAGCCCATCTTGGTGCTGACCATGAATAATGTCAGAACTTTCTTCATGAAACAATTTAGAGCCTGCTCTAGTGTAATATGAAATCCATAAGACTCCTATTGAACTGCGTGATTGACTTAATCAGTACTAGGATTTTCCCTGGGAGCTCCGTTCCATATTTTAATGACAATGACAACTTCAATGACAATGGTATCGTTTTTATTAACAACTATCCATGTAAGTACATTCGTGACACAAGCAATTAAAGTTGGACATTCTCGCTTGAATTACAAAGCACCTTTGACTCTCGATGAAACAAAACCCAACTCTATGTAGCAAGTCTCTACTACAGCAGGTGTTGTGGCCAATCATTGCTCTCCAAAGTATATTCCAGGAAAAAACCTTGTTTTTTAACCTTTAAACTTTTTTTTTTCTAAATTTAGGTCATCTGCTTTAGGTCATTGGCAAATCTCCAATGTTAGCATGTTTTGTACAGGACAAAAAAATTGAAATCTGAAATACAAGAATGTCAGCATTTCAGAGAGAAGTGAAAAATTAGAGGAAGCAGTGAGAATTTGGCCCTTACAAGACTGGAAATATTTCATGTTTACTTTTAAGAATGCTGTTTAAGCATTTGTGATTATTTAATTACTTTATGATGTTTCTTTTTCTCTGACCACTATGAACAGCTCCTGCCATCCGTATTAGAAAAATTTGAGATCAGTGCACTATACTCTGGGTTTAAAACTTAGGACTGGTTGATCAGCTCATGTAAATCAGCACATCCAGAGGAATCAGAGGAGGAATGCCAAATTACTGATGCGGAACACCTAGTCCTAGGTCTTTTTAACTAAAACTATGAGGAAAATACAGCGGATCAGATCTTGCTCCTGCAAAAGCTAGTGCTAACATATGTACTGACGTCAGAGGTGCAAAACTTGACCCTAAATACACAGCATTGGGAATCATTAAACCTTAAAAGATTTTAATCATACATAGTGTTGCTAGGCAGTTTTGCAAATTAAATCACCAAATTATAAAGTACATTGCATTTTTTTTTCCTTTAAAATTATTTTTGTGCTCTGTTGAAAAATATTCCTTTAGGCACCTTTGTAAGCTTAGAACAAATGCGTATGTTGTAGATCAGTGGCAGATTTGAGTTCAAGCCAGAGCCAAGGTTTCCTCAAGGATATCAGCAGATATACGTGACTGCTGGCTCTGTTTTCTTTCCTTTGATGAGGAAAGTGTCCAGTCAGGCACCGACAGCCAAACTCCCAAGGGGAAACTGTGCACTTTCCATCTCCGTAGCGAAAAAGACAGAGACCCGTAACAATGTTCTCCTCACAAGTCCCGCCGCCTTGTGAAAATCGCACTGACAATTCTCACTGAGCCCTTGTGAAGCACCACAGCCACCAGTCCGTCCCCTGGGAGTCACACCGCAGCAGGCAGGGACCCCCTGGCAGCCCTGTCGGGAAAACGCTTCCAGCTCAGGCGGTTTGGCAAGGCTTTGTTGAGCCTCCTACAAGACCGCCTTCGCCTCAGCCTCCGCTCTCACGAGCTCCCATGACTGAATTTTCAGACTTTTGGGACACGAGAGCAATTTAGAGGGCCGCAGGGAGCGTTAGGGCGGGGGGCGAGGTCGCTGTTTGCCATTTTATGGAAAAGGCTCCCCTCCCCAGCTGCCCTGAGCCCGCCCTTACCGCGTGGGGCTGAGAGGCGTGTGGAGACCCGCGGCCGCAGCCCCCAACGGCCCCGCCTAGCGCTCACCCGGCGGGGGGGGAGGGCGCCCCCGGGGGCGTCGCTGGAGGGCGTGGCGGAACAGCCCGCCCGGAGCACGCCGCGGGGAGGGGGCGACCCCCTCCTCCCTGAGAAGAGGCGAACCGTACCTTTTATTGAGATTTTTCCATTAGGATTCTCCACAGGACTGCCTCCCCCCGCCCCCGCGACGTTCTCTCCGGGGTCGCGTCTCTCCCCGCTCCTCGGAGCAAGCCCCCCGCCCCGCCGGGTCAGGCCAGGTGACACGGCCCCCGCGGCGGCGCCGCCTCCCGCGGGACGGGGTCGCGGCGGGAGGGGAGTGCGTCCTCCCGCGCGAGAGGGGGCGCTGCCGCCGGCGAGCGCGCTCGGCTCTGCCGCTCCGCCGCCGCCATCTCCTTCTCTGATCTCATAAAGGTGTCGCGCAGGTTCCGCCTGGGCTCGTCATTCAGCCGCCCCGGGCCTGGCGGTGCCGCCGGCCTCCTCCGCGCCGCGGCCCTCGGCCCGACCCCGCCCTCTCTCGCGGTGCCGCCGGCCGGCGGGAGCGGTGACCGCGCTCCCGCCCCGGCTCATCGGCGGGCGCCGGTTGCCCTCCCCGCCCCTTCCTCCCCTTCCGTTCCCCCCCCGCCCCGGCCCCCTCTCCCGCCGGCCGGGCCCCGGAGCGCCACCGCCGTCGGGGTGTGAGCGGGGCCCGGCGCCGTGCCGGGCCGTCCCCTCGCCGGCGGGGCCATGGCCGCGAGCGCCAAGCGGAAGCAGGAGGAGAAGCACCTGAAACTGCTGCGGGAGATGAGCAGCCTCCCGCCCAACCGCAAGTGCTTCGACTGCGACCAGCGCGGCCCCACCTACACCGACATGACGGTGGGCAGCTTCGTGTGCACCTCCTGCTCCGGCATCCTGTGAGTGCGGGCGGGGGGGGGCTTACGGCTCCATCCCTCCAGCCGGCCCGGGAGGGGAGGGCGGCCCCGGTGCCGGCGGGGTGACCTCCGCTCCTGGCCGGCCTCTGGGCTCGCTTCGCCGCCGGGAGACGCGTCTGCTGGGGCGGCGGCGGCGAAGCGAGCCGCTACGCGGGGCGTAGCGCCTAGCCCTTGATTTCGCTGCGCCGGCCGTTCCCCCCTTGGGTTTGCCCTTCCTCCCTGCCGCAGGGCAGCGCCGGGCTGCTGGTTCAGCCACGTCGGAGGGGAGCAGGCGGGGGGCTTTCCGGGGGAGGGGAAGGCAGTCGGGAGGCTTTCCCGGGGCTATCCGCTAAAAATCCCCGTCGGAGCCCCCGGTCCGGGAGATGGCGGTTGCCAGCCGGGTGTGTGTGTGCGGGGCTGGGGAGCACGGCAGCCGTGGAGGCCGGCGGGCAGCAGCAGTCCGGAGTTCGTCCTGTAGCTGCTGCTGGGGAGGCGTTTTCCTGCACGTAGGGAGTGTAGGCGTTTGCCTACGGCACGCACGTGAAGCGGGGAGCACCACCACCCTGGAGATCGTTGAGGGTCTAGTTACTGAAGTGTTCGGAGAATACTTGTGGAAAGGGAAGGTGGGCACATGGCTGAACAGTTCACTTTCATTACACTCTTGAAGACGTGGGGGAGACTAACCCTATTGTGAATACCGAGTTTAACGTTTAACAGTCTTACTTTAATGTTAAGTTAGATCACCGGCCTAGCCTTTTGTGTATCAAGTTGTGCTTGATAGTAGTTTGTAAGACAACTCTCTAAACTCTAGCTTAGAGGATAAACTCGAGCCTTCATAGTTTAATATACTTGATCAAAAAAGTAGTAGAAGGTTTTTTCTTACATCTATTACTTCCTATATATATAAACCTTAGAAAGGGATTGGCTCTGATAAAGTGGATGGCATTTTTCCTGTTCCTCATTCCTGCATGGGCCTCCCCCTCCCTTTTCCACCCTTCCTCCTCTGCGGTAGTGTGTATGAAACTAAGAGTTGAGATCAGTCAGTTCTGAATTTCAGTTACATATACATAACTTGGGGGAAAAAACCCACTGTCTTCAGTGTTACTGTTTCTGTAGCTAAATCTGTTTGCTTGTTTGTTTCTGTGGCACTGTGCTTATGGAATGGAGCAGAATCAAAGAGTGGCCCAAGTAAGTAATAAATAGTATGTCAAAGGATACAGATTTGTGTTTGTAAGCGTTGAGTTCATAAAAGGCGTTCAGGAGCCTGAACTAATTTCTGTCCCCTTACTAAGAAGGACTAAGTACCCCACACAGGCCTTCCAAGTAAGGTCTGGTGTTTTAGAACAAAGTTGGTAATTATATTGAGATTCAAACCAAAGCAAACACGTTAGTTCTGTGCTGAATTTACATGGAACAAGCTGCCTTTTATACTACTAGACAGCTGATTAGTCTTGGGGTTTTTTTTCCTTCTTACTTTGTGTAGACTTTTGAACAGGCTTGACGCAAATACTGAAAATACTTTCAGGTTGTGGAACTGAAAAGAGACTCTAGTTTTTGACATATACATGCTACTTAATCAGCCAGCTCTGGCTATTGTTTGCTCTGTTAGCAAACTGTTATTTGTGCTGGCATGTGAAACTATTTTAAGCTACTGCACATAGCTTATTTAATGGTTGCACATGTTCTTTCTGGTTAAACTGAGAGCATGATGAAACTGCTCCATGAGAATATTTTCCTTTATTCTTTAGGCTTCTTGACCTTAATAGACAAATATATCATGAGTGCTGCTGAGATGTTTTGCATGGGTTCAGTAGGATTTGTTCCTTTTATCTGTTGGCTGGGAGGTATGGACTACTAAAGTCCATAGTCCAATTTACAGTAACCAAAAGGATGTACATGCAGTGAAATAGCTAGTAAGCAGGGGACGGCTGTCACTTGCTGTTAAGTTGGCCATCATTTGGATGTTAACATGCTTAAAGGAGGAAGGCTTTTTCTGAAGAACAGTTGTTAATGTATTGGTATTCTAATAAAATGCAAATAGCTCTTTCATTCTAAATAGGCAGTGTTTTTGTGTTGCTATAAAAAAGAAACCACAAACAACACTTTTAGTTGTTACAGCTAGTAACACCTACACTTAAAGCTGGAGTAAAGGACTGTTAAGAGGACTTGAAGCTTTCTTCTGAAATAAATTTGGGCTCGTTCTTTCATGTTGACTTGGAAATGCTTTCATAAATTGTGTGTCCAAGATCATATGTATTGGTTAACACCTTAGAACCTAGCCAGTGGGATATTTTTGTCAGTGATGAGACTTAGTGTAGAGATAGGTCATGTCTGTTTCATAATTAGAAAATGTTATTTTTAACACTTCTGTCAGAATAGTCCTTCATACAACTTGTTTATTTCCAAATGCTTTTCACTGTAGAATTCCACAGTGGAGGGAAATGACTTGGGAAGAAACCCCATAATGGCAAATAAGTGTAAAAGTACTGCTGCTTCTGTAGTGCTTAATGGCTGCTTGCATTCTACCTCATAATACTTGCTTTACTGTAAGGCTTTAATAATCTTATTACTTCATCTTGTTTGTATGCTATGTGAATGTCTTGCTTCTTGTTTTAATTAATTTTTTTCTAATCTGGTACAGGAAGTATTCTTGGAGTCCAATAGACCAGTTTTTTCAAGTGTGAAGTGCCCAATGCCAGATTAAAATACTAGTATACTAACAAGTCTCCTTCAGAAAGGTTGCTGAATTAATTAAAAGTGGTTGCTAACATTGGTATCATCTTAGACAGGCATGTTGTTCTAGATACAGTTGACTCTAAACTTTTAAAAACTGAAGTCTAACCTGGGTTTTTTGCAAGTTTTCTGAAATGTTTATTCATTATCCTGGCAAGGACAGTCTGTGCAAATCCAAAACTCTTCATTCTGGATCCATCATTAATTTCCACTAATGATTCTATGTGTAGAAAGAGAGCGATGCTATTTATTACTAGATTTGGCTTTTAAAAACTACCATTTTCTTAACTGTTTCCAAAAATACTATGGCTAGCTTGTTCAAGTACTGCTAAAAATGATGAGAGAACTAGTGACTTTGCGAAAAAGATCTGTTTCTGACTTTAATGTTGAAGGTGAGTCTTGGCAAGTTAAAAGTGCGAATAACATAGATGAGGCCCTTTTCTGTAATACCTAGGTTTTAAGTTTTCTCATCAGATTAGGTTTGCCCGAGCAAAAGTTTTGCTGTGCAAAATGGTGCATGCAGGAGAAAGTTGATGGGTAGTGGTGTGGATAGTAGCTTCCTCGTAAAATACCTCTGCTTGTCCCCTGTGTTTAATTTCTCTTCATGTGGAAAAAAGCATACTAGCATCACACAAGCTGTGCCTAATTCAGCTTTTTGGTGTTGGACAAAAATATGGGATATGTATAAATACACACACAATCTTTTCTTCCCCGAGAGTGGGAGGAGATGCTGTAGAGGAGCAGTCAAGTATTACAGTCAATTCTTGGGTCAAGTATTACAGTAATACAAAACCAGACGATTTCTCTTTATTATGACAAAACTGCATCTTGGGAAATGTTGGCAGAGACATTCTTTTGGTTTGACAGAAGTTGTTTGGTTGAAAGGATTCTGCTGTTGGTAGCTGTGTCTGTTGTGTTTCTGGATGCTACCATGTGTCTTGCTGACAGTGACATCCTTCCCTTTGTCTTATCAAATGCCTTTTTGCCTTGCTTCTCAGCTGTCTGTGCATATCTTTGCTTTCAAGCACTTCTGTACCAGTCCTCGTCAGCCTGCTCCTACCTTTCATAAAATTAACATGTTTTTAAATTATCAAATGGAAAATATTCCTGTTTGACTAAGAGTGCACTTCCACAAGTTTTGTACTATAGAAATTTTTTTATTTAATCTTGACTTTTCTTTTTAATATCTGCTAATGTCCTAATTAGGACACTCCTTCTACCCTTTCCCTCACTGCTGCTCTCTTTACTCCCTCTCTTCCAACTTACTGAGGAAGTCTCTTCAGATGTGTGCACTTCTGGCTTGTGTCAGGAAGGAGCAACAAAGAATGTTTGGAACATATGGTTACTGTGGGGAATGCTAAAGCCCTTTTCTGCTATTTCTTACCATTATCAGATCACATGGCCTTCTTTTGGCTGCTTATAATATTACTAGTTGAAATTTTAAGTTTAAAATTTTCCTGGTTAAGAGACTTCTGTATCAGCCAGATTGGAGTATTTGATGGCAGATACTATTTTTAGTAACAAACTAAAAAATAAATCTTTGCAGTGGTGGTAAATTATTGTCCCTTTCCCTGAAAGAAGTTTTGCAGAAATTAAAATGGTCTAAACAAACAGTGTTAGAGTGAAGGTGATTCTGGCTGTGTTGGCATGACTTTCCAGTCCTTTTTTTCCTTTGGAGCATGTTTGGAAAATGGCTCTGTTTGTGGGGTGTGTGTGTGTATATATATGTATTTTTGAAGGGTGTTTCCTATATTACTATATTTCTTGTTTTCAGTGTCATGGCTGGAGAGCAAAGGAAATGTCTATACCACAGTGAATACTATGCAGTTCAGAAAGGAATTATTTTTTTTTAAGAAAAAAGTTAAATTAACCTTGACTGTGCTTCTAAATGTGTATGTGAGCCTTTTGCTGTTAAAAATAAATGAGCTTGTGAGATGGTGGAGGGTCTCCAGGGAGGCCTGCAAGTATCAGGAGTGGCCAGTACTGCCTATATTCTCTTTTGCTAATAACAATACCATAGAAATAATAACGAATGCTGTGACACTGGGTTTTCTAAAGCTTGTTTTCCAGACACCTGGGGATGGTTGAGTGCTCTATGATGGCTTGGCATTTGACTTACCTCATTAACTTCCTGCTTCTTAAGGGATCAGATTTTACTGGCTTAGACTTGAGATCACATTCGAATCTGATACAGGGGGACACTAGCAATGTTGAATAGCTGTCTGCCCACCATTTCTCCTACAGAAGTGACCCTCTATCCCAGCAGAACCCACTCTTTAATTCCACACACACACACACCCCCCTTCCAGCCTTGGCCTTTGCAGACAACTTTGCCAACATTTGTTTGAGATGAATGCAGGAATGGCTGCTCTGCCAACAATCACAAGTTCAACCATAATTTGCTACTAAATTATGTTAGTAACAAATGTTCAGTGCTTGTTGACAGTGTTTTGAATGTTTAATGTTTCAATTGCCAGACTTCAGAATCTTGTGTCAGTGGCCTTAAAGCTTCCTTTGTTTGTGAGAGCACCAGTTTTAACAATGCTCTCTGAAGAACAGAGATCTCATGTTCTCTGTAGCTGCCCCTATGATAGGCTGTGTCACTAGAAGCTTGGACTGATTCAATGAAGGGTCAGTGGAGGATAGTCTCATAGCTGGAAGTTCTGGTCACAGTGCTATTCCACAGAAATAACCATTGCTGAGCATGAAGAAGTTGGCAGTGATGAGTAGGAGCCGTGTGTGGGATGTTCTAGCTGTGGTGTGCTGGATAAGTGTAGATGACAGAATAGTCTTACTCGGTCATCTTTCCCAAGGGCCTCTTAGGAGATAGCTGTGATCTGGATTAAGTGCTGAGGTAGTGTTTGGTTGCTGTCTTCCTCAGGAACTCTGTAGCAGCTGCATGGGTGCAGGTTGCAAATACTTGTTCAGGGTCAATTTAAATTTAGGCATTATTAATTTGGACTAAGGGACTATAATCCATTTTGTCTCCTGTTAAATAGGGAATACTGTAAAGCGTTAGAACTGTGCAAAACACTTGACAAACACATGGAAAGAAACAAAGCAAGTGGGAGATACATTCCCCTCCCCCCCCCAAAAAAAAGGTTTTGTTAATTCCGCATAAGGGATAATTGGCTGTCTACCAGTAAGCTTCCCCCATATGTAGATGAGTTGTTTGTGAGAATCATTTGGGTCATCAAGTAATCTCTGTAGATAAGGAAGGGTATAAAATAACTTAGGATTTTGAAGTAAGAGTAGCTTTAGTATTTAGGCTTGGTTCTTGAGTTCTGCTTCATAAATCCAGCAACTGCTCTGTTTTAGGGAGATTCTAGTCAGTTCATGGGTATAATGTTATTGAAAGCGGCTCATACTAGTTAGAAATCATAAAAAAAAAATATTAGGGTTTTAGCTGTTCTAATGGTAGAATCAAAGTAACTTATCCAAGGAACATAATGCATTTGTTTTGGGTTGTATTTGTATACTGTATAATACAGCCTCTTGTCTTGAATTCCTTGTTCCAGTCCAACTTCTTACACTGCTTTAGCATAAGAGGAGGCTTTTCATAGGCTTCCTCCAACCCATTGCTATGTTAAATAAAGATAAAAATTACTTGTATGTATAGTACTGCAGCTTGATACTAAACTTTGCATTTATGGCTATTAAAGTTATGTTCAGAACTTCCAATCTTCCTGAACCACCAGTGTGGTGACATGCTCTCTTTCATAATGCAAGACATGTGACACTTCTGTGTTGTGATCTGACCTTTAGGAGTGGGGCATGTAATCTTCTGTTAGCAGGAGGGTGTAAAAGAAATGATAATTCATCTTATCCCACATCATGGTTATAATGTGTAAATCAGGGAAGTTTATAACCTGAACCTTAAAACTCTAGAGCAGTCTTCGCTGGAGAGAGAAGCATGTAGGAAGTCTCTAGTTAGGCTAAACAGAATCTAGTCTATGCTTTCAGTACATTTAATATTGCTGCTTAACGGAACTGAAGATACACGTTTGCTGATGTAAATGCTTTGAAGAGCCCTAGTAGATCAATGTAGAGTAGGTACTGCTTAAATAACTTGTGCAGTCCCTTTAAATAGCAAACACAGGTACAGTATAGCACTTAAACTATGCTTCCTGTAAAAATTAATTTCCAGCAGAAGATAGTGTGAAAGTTTAGATACACTATCTGTGCTGAAAAACATGTGAATGTGTTAGTGAATAACCCTAGCTTTTAAAACAGTCATTAAATTGTTTACAAGTATGTAACTGGGCCTCTTTCTTAATTAATAGGAGGAGAGTAAATTGAACAGACTGAGGTAGACAGAACCACTTATACTTACTGTAAAAGTAAGGGACAGTGATTGTCATATAATATTTGATAGAGCATATTTATGTGAAATGCCAGGTGGATGCCAACTTTGTTTCTATGGCGTTACTTAATACGCAGTTCTATGGTGTTGCTTTGTGAAATGTAATTACTCACATGCACAGACCAAGAAGGTGTTTAAAAAAAAAAACCCCAAACCAAACAACCAAACCTAATACTAGCACCAGCTCTGAAACAATGAATTTTAACTGCCTAGAAATCGTACAGATTTTTTTGAAGTTGCATCATCTTAAAATGAGTATTTACCTCAAAAAAGTCTTAGATAATAGTACAGTATCTTAATAAGTGTTGTTTATTTGTAATGTAAATGTGGATTTGATTTACAACTAGATGAAAGATGTTAAATTGTTAATTTCAATTTACCATGGGATTTAAACATTTTGAGACAAATTAATTTGCTGATGGTTGAGTTGAATAAACTATCTTGAAACCTCTCTCACTAACCTTAATAAAACTTCTGCCGCCTTGTTGAGGTGCTGAACCATGAAGTCTAATTTTAGACACTCAGATTTGAAAAATTTGCTTAGAGCAAACAGCATTCTGTAAAATTAATTCTCATATGCCAGTAGGTTTGTATATGACTTCTATTTTTAAGGTGCTCTTAGGTTCATTGCATTTCTTGGCAAAATACAATTAATCATTTATTTTTATCCAAGTGTTTCAAGCATTGCGTGTCTTAAATCTGTTGGGTTTTTTAAATGAAACTTAGGCTAAACTTAGGTTACTGCTTAGTGTTCTAATCAGTGTCCAACTTTTAACTAAAAATGTGGAAATTTTTTTCACATAGGATCAGAATTGTCTTACAGGTATAGTGCGAATTTACGTGTCAAGGTGAATTTGCAAGCTAAATGCACAACAACTTTTTTTTCCCATTATACTTACTCGGAATTCAAAGTGCTAAAAACATTATTTAAAAGTTGAGTGGAAAGTGTTAATATTTGGAACATCAGATTTTTGTGTTTGCTGTTTTGGTGGATAACAATTTAATTTATGTTTAGTGTTCTTGGAATAATTACTACTAGTTGTCTTAAATTGGATGTTAGTGATTTTTTTTGGTGTTGTTGTTGGGGTTTTTTTATTCCTAAAAGCAATCTGAACCAAATTTAATGAAAGCAAAGTAACAAATATAAACAATAAAGCTAACTCTTATCAGTTGATTTGTCAGCAATTTGTTAGCCCCATATTACATGCCCGGAAAGTTTCCCCCAACTTCCTTTCTGGAAACTTTCTCCTCATATACATAACCACAGAATTTAGTGTTCTTTGATATCTCTTAGTTAATGTATATTAATTTCTTTTTAAGATGGTATTGCAAAAATCCAGGCCTGATTGAGTGTTAAAGTAACCCCATTGTATTGCCTGAGTTATGTCAAACAGTGGAGACACTATGTAGGATGTAATGTTCTTGTTTCCATTGAGCAAAACATGGCTTGATTTTAATTGTAAGTATTTGTGGGCAAAAGAAGCAGTAGTTAGCATGTATTTAAAGAAAGGGCTTGAAAAGAAAGCGAGCTTTTTCTTATACTCACACTGTTGCTCAGCAGGATTTTTCTCTATGCTTGCAGGTTTTGACTGAACTGGGTTTGACAATGTCAGGCTTTGGCAGCACAAGTGACTTTTGAGTTTGTTAGCTCTGCTGCAGCAGTCTGTGGCGTGGATGTGAGAATGGTGCCAATCTTTGCTTAAGGCAGAGCTGCTGAAGTTTTGAGCTATTGCATTAGTAATGGTATCTCTCATTTGAGAGCACAATAAAACAATTGTCTTTTTGCTTTTGTTGCTGTTGCTTGTGTAGTGTTCAGGAGGAGGAATACAGACCTGTGGATGGAGGGGCAAAAAGTAAACTAGAAAAAGATTCTGGGAGGAAACAGGAAATATAGGTTAAAGCCAGAGAGAAAGCATCTGAGCTGGGGAGTTTAGCTTGAAGAAATCTAGTTGTTGGGTAGAAGTTGTAGTAAAAATAGGTTGAAGTGAGGGAGGAGTCGGAGGGAAAGAAAACTACAACACAGGGGGCCAAGATTGAGAGATGCAGGGTAGAGGCAAGGGTGAACAAGTTTGGGGAAGCCGTTTAGGATTTTTAAAAAAGTCTAATTATGTTTTCATAAGTTTGTATAGAAAGGGTCAGAGTGAGTTTGCATGTGCAGTTATAAATATTGGTCTCCCCTAAAGCTCAATTATTTGACTTTGCATGCTGAATGTTATTTTGGGATGAGCTTACACAGCCTTAAGTTGTATGCAGTACCAAAATGAGTGTGTTTTACAGAGATGGCTCCTGAGTTTAAAACTGACTGACTTCTGGTTGTAATGTTAAATGTGATTGTATGATGACATATTTCCTGAATACTGACAAAATACTTCTTGCTTCTGCTTTTAGACGGGGCTTGAATCCACCCCACAGAGTGAAGTCAATTTCAATGACTACTTTCACACAACAGGAAATAGAATTTCTGCAGAAACATGGAAATGAAGTGAGTATTATTTGGAGAACATCAAGTGGTTCTGGTGCTTTAGTATTAAACTTTAAAACACTACTTAAGGAAAACTTGATTTTTTTTGGTAGCAAAAAGTAGACAGTCTTTTGAAGCCAACATCATTTGAAGTGATGCTTCTAAACAGCTCGTTTCACTTAGGTAGCTGATCATCATAATGTTACATGTTATTGCCTAACCCAGACAATCTAGATTTGCATGATCAGTGCTTCTGAATTGGGTTTTCTTTTGCTTTTGTGTAAGGCAATATGCATCTCTCTTCTTTTTTTTTTCCTGCAAGCTCAGACCTTGAGACTGACTGCAGCAGTGTTTCCTGAAAGAGTGTACTGTGACAAAAATAAATTTGTTGCTTGTATCTGTATTTCTTCAGAGTAGGTGAAGTAGGTGTCAAAGTCTTCTAGTAGTTTCAATAGCCTCTTTCTTTAACGAAAGTATATCAATGTTGAAGGCTCTTGAAGAGAGGAAGGAAAGGGAGAATTTCTTTCCTCTAAGGATCATTATCTAATAAGTGTCTATGTGTTTAGAGTGGCTTGGGACAGCTTTGAAGACAAAAAGTTCTAGTGTACTGCCTTTTTGGTTTTTGGGTTTTTTTTAAATAGATGAAAACTAAATTTTAGGTAAATGTTGGATTGGCTCTACTGGGGACACATGGAGCATGTAAACCCTGGATGTGGCTATTGCTGTCTTCAATTTGAGGATGAAGTTTGTATTTTGGTACCATGCTATAGCATTGAGGATTTTGGTACCATGCTATAGCATTGAGGATTTTAGAGGCAGCTTTTGCTTGTGTTCTGAATTGGAAAAAGTTCTATTTCACTTTGATTGGATCTGTATTCTGTTTTAGTAGAACTATTGATTGGAGGCTACAGAGTGTCTTAACATGTTCTTGTGAAACTTTGTGGGGATAAATACCATCATGAGCTAAAATGCTGATACTTAACTTTCTTAAACTTGGTCCATTCATAACTATCAGGTTGAAGAATGAAAATAGAAGTAGCAGTTTCTTTTTCTGTCCTGGTAAATGTGTTATTTGTTGAAATGACTGTTAGTAGATGATTCCTCTAGACAGAGCTGGAACAAGGTCTAAATTCTTCCAGACATTATAAAATACTCTTAATGGCTTTGACTAGGTTTTTTTTAATTGTTTTGTCATGTTAAAGCTGTATAACATCGTATATATATGTACATAAATGTATGTGTGTGTACATATATATATAGCATATTGCTGACTTTTTGCATAGGGAGAATCTTTTGTGGGTTCAGATATAGTATGTTGGAGTCTCTTTCCATAAGATTAGTTTGTAAACTCCAGTTTTGTTTTAAGCTTCACAAGTGTAAAGGAAAACGTGTGTGTGTCCCTCCCTCCTTCCCCACATCTATTTTAATTTCAGTTTTGCACTGAATCTGCAAGGGCTACAGTATGCTACCAGTTTCATTTTTCACTGATCTGAAACCTTAAGTGATCCCTACTCAGCTGATTAGTGTAGTTGTCTTTCTCATTATAGACCTGAGTAGTCTGCCAATCATAATGATTTAGTTGTTACATAATTTATTATTGACATAAAAGATGTTCACAGATCTCTGCAATGCTATACTATGTTTCAAAAGCAGTTTGTGTTTGTAGTACTTATTCCTCCAATTAAAGTACTGCAATGATTTAAATGAGCTACCTTATAAATGAAGATGTCTTCCTGAGTTTAGTTTTGGGTTGTTGGGTAGCAGTGCATTGCCTTAATTCTAAAGTAACACTGAATAGATGTTTGTAATTGCAGATAGTAGATTTAACAGGTGCTGAAATACTGAACAGAAGTGATACTGTTTTCAACACTGTTAGAAGTTTAAAACTTAAGTGTGTTTTCACTTTGTCATTCTGTATGTTGCAGTAGTTAAATAAGCATTTTGCTTTCTCTTGCTGGTATTGGACTTTGGAATACTCACCTGCTGATAAGATAAAGTATTGGGCAGATGAAGTTCGTCTGACCTCACGAAAAACCTTCTTTGCTTAGCTTGCTCTTCAGCATAGGTGGTTCTTGTGTATATATTAAGAAATTAAATTTTCTAGGATGAACTTGTTCAGACGTGGAACTGTCCAACATTTTAGAATGTGGACATGTGAAACAAAGTACCATCACTGAATTGTTTAGATGTTGTGACATTCAGTTGTTTTAGTTCTGCAGCTATATATACATATATAAAAACCTCAACTTTTGGCAATCTAGTATGTTTAACTTCCATTTTTCTGTAGCTTGTAAAAGACTTTCATTCCCACTTTGTCCTCCCAGTCTTTTTCCAACATGGCCAAGGCCTCTGTGGTAAGCTTTCTTGCTTCCAGATGGGTAGATCATGGTGTACAATAGGGAACTTATTTTGAATAGAAAGGAAAATAGCAAGAAAGCTTCCCTGAGATAAGGTAGTTATTAAGGTGGTGAGTTGTTCTTAGAGGAAGTAGTTTTCCACTCTCCTTCAAAAAGTATCTATAAGCAAAATGTATTGTGTGAGGTTGAAATTCTCTTAATTTAAAAAAAAAAATAAAATTCCAAATCTCCGAAATAGTAACTTTTCCCCAGTTGTCACAAATTGTCATCTTTGTGGCACACGTGGGTAAAACATTCAGTTACTACAAGACTTCCACAAAGCGACTGCTTTGGGAAAAGATTATTCAGAGCAGCTTCTTCTCAGGTGTGAGACACCATCTTCTTCCCTGGTTATACACCTCCAAGGAATGTCTTTCTGGCACAGGTAACTTGAACTTTTTTCAGATGAGTTTTTATTGCTTCAAATACAGATTTAAATATTCTTACTGTATTAGAAAACATCTATATTCTGGTGTTGCTTACTCATCTGTAGGTGTAAACAGATGTCCAGACTGTGGTTTTGCTAATGTTGGGGTTAGCTCACTTTTGCAGCAAGAATGGAGACATCTTCAAACTGATATTCCTCAAGTCCTTTCTGAAGTCCTTCTGAAGGATAAAGGCAATTCTGACTCGCTGGGTAGGATTTCCCCCCTCCTCATTCTCTTCATGAAGAGCAGTGTGTTTTCACACTGTATTTTCATGTTAGGAATAATGAGGAGAGTGGTATGGAGATGGTTCTGTTTGAATAGTCATAATCAAATGATGCTAACGTTGATTAGGCCTCTGCTTCAGTAGAGCAATGATAGTAGAAAGTGAACTCGCTGCAGAAAGAGGAGGTGGTGCTCATCTCATGTTGCCATTATAGCTGTGAATATTTATTCAGAAGCTTTCTCCTGAAGCTGAAAAATAGTATTATGAGGCAAACCAGTTACATAGTTAATTTTTCTACTACACTTTTGAAAAGTGCCATATGTTTTATGACATTTCCAAATAGCCTATTCTAATATGCATATGGTGGAAGAAAATGATTTGGATGGTCTTGTATTTGGAAAATCTGTGTTCATCGAGGGGCAAAGATCATGTTTACCTGAGCTAATGAGTAGAATGCTATGCGGGTATGCTCAACTGCTTGGGATTAGTTTATCAGTGCTTAATTTTGTTTTTGTGCCAGTCTTCCTGATTCTTGATAGCACCCGTGCAAGTGTTTTACCAGTTTCCAGGAGAACCTACAATTGCAGAACTAGTAGCAGTATGGGGCTGGTTCAGACCAAAATGCTTTCCTAGAATCTCCTTTACTGTGGAATGTGGCCTAGAAACCCTGGAGTGGAAAGAGCAGTACTAAGCTGGAGCTGATGAGTCCTGACAGCATGAGCTGTGCAGTCAGGTGTCCTTGTAGTACATCCCTGGTTCTGCTAATACGACATAGAGATACATGAGCTGATTGTGTATAGAACAATGTCTTTGTTAGCAGGATTTACTAGCTTGGACTCTGTGCTTATGAAAGCAGCTATAGCTTCTGGACCTAAACTGGCTTTGAAATCAGTATACTGGCATTATAAAATTCTTTTAACCTACAGACATTAATGAATAATATTGACATCAGAAGTGCTGAATTACTAAACAAAGCTATAACTTGCTTACATAAGGGAACTGTTTCCAAATCTTTCTTCCTGTGGTGAGTGTTATGTTTTGGAACATAGTTTTGTTGTGTGGTAATCTGTAGTTCTTTGCACTGTCAGCATTACATTTGGTGCATAACTGAGGATATTTTATTGGGGGGGAGGGGGAGAAGAAGAAATCTAATTTGGCATTTACTAGACTTCTGAAAGGTAATATCTCATTAGAGCTTTTTAAACTGGACTGACATGTGTAATCTTCCTATGCAATGGTATGTCTGGGTCTAAACAAGAAGTGCTCTATTGCTGTAGGTCTAGTAGTATGCTTTTTCTAGTTGAAGTGCAGCTTCTACCAGCAGAACTTGTCCTATTGTAGCTTTTCCTTGCAGTGCTGCCTTCACTGCATATAAGAGAAGGTGGCTTCATAAGCAAAAACTTAATTTTGCTGGCTTAACTGAATTTTTGTTATTCTAACTAGCACAACTATGTTAAAAGGAGTTTCTAAAGTGTGGTGGCTCAATGCGTTGTGCAAGCAGATGGCCTTTGTCTCTCCAATATCCACCTTCCCACACACACTGGAGATCTGTATCAGTGAAATAGTTAGGACATGGTCAAGTGTTGTTTGGTAGTTGAAATATGTAGCATTGGAATAGAAATAACTGAAACCTCAGATTGCCTCAGGCTTTCTGCAAAATTTGATGGGTACTGCTGAGGTTTTTTTCTTTATTAGCAGTTTTTTAGTGTTCCTGTCCTTCCTCACCTTCCCAACTCTGTAAACACACACACAAAAAACCCCAAAACATGACAACAAATCTAGAAGCAAAACCAAAAGCTAAACATTCGTGGAAAACAGGTACATCTATGTTCCTTTGAGCCCTGCCTGGAACTCCTGAAAGCATGAAATGTCACTATGAGGCTGGGTTTTAAACCAGAAGCCTTTCTGGTCAACTTTGTTTTGTGAAGTACTACATTTGCAATGAATGGGATGAGTTCTTTGTTCCTTTGTGTTAAAGCTGAAAACGAGTAATTACTCAAACTGTAGGACTACAAATGTAAATAGTGTATGGAAAACAAGGTGGGTAAATGCAGTTATTCTATGAAAAACAGTTTCTCCCTCAAACAGAATAAGTGTTGAGTGCATATTCAGGGAAACCAATGGTATGAAGAGAAATATAGGTAAAGACTTTATTATAACATACAATATGCACTTGGCCCAATTTCTTCTTTCAAAGATATATTTAAGTTATGGCAACTCACAGTTTCTGCCTTGTTACCTCCTGGGTTTTTATTTAGGTCAGGATGAGTAGGTTGAAGCTGGTTATGATTCTCTTTCCCTCTTTGCTTCATGCTGTACTTAACTGATCTAATTCTGAACTTCCCAGTATCTAGTTGCCAAATGTCTAATGACATCCCTTGCAGGATTGGAGCTTGTTGGCAGAGAACAGGTACTGTTCTTCCCAAACCAGTTGTGAACTTTTAAATTTCATGAGGATAACTGCTGAATCTTGTTTTCCACTTGGTGTTATCTGACAAGATAAAACTTTGCTTTGTCTTGTCACTTTGCAGCTCCCACAATGTAGTCGGGGCAGGCGAAACTTCAAAGTCTTGCTTCTGTTAACCCTTCAACAAAAGTACTTTCAAATGCTGTATATGCTTAATCATTCTGACTTCAATGCTGTCTTTTTTTTCTTCTTGCTGCATTGGTGAACCAGTAGGACATGGACTAATTATACTTTTCAGGGACAGTGGACAATGATTATGGATTGTTGGATATGTTCCACTGTTTCTAGGGGCTTCCACATAACTTGAATGTTTACTCTTGGCCCCAGCTTGCCAGGCTCTTCTCTAAGCAGAGCATTTTGTTTAATAGAGCTTTGGTTGTCAAAAGGAGGAGTATAGCAAGACTTTTGGTGAATGAACAGAGCTTTTGAGTAGCGGCTTATTTGTGCTGCTGTTGCAAAAAGAACAATATTAATATTAAATGGCTGAACCAGAGTATCCCCAAGAAGGTGGTGTGATGTAGAAGCATTTCAGAAAGCCATAGAATTTTTAGGCCCGGTACCTTAATAGTAATGTGTAACTTTATGGTGAGTTGGGATGCTTCTTCATGTATTATCTGTAAAAGCAAAAGAATGAGTAATTCTGTTAAAATGGAACTTAAGATGTATCGTGAAACTTGGGCAGTAGCATATTACGAATCAGCTCTGCAAGTCTGATTTATGTATGGAGTAGTTAGAGTAGAGAGGTGTTTTGAAATACATGGTCTTTGGGATATCAAATTCAAATTCTCAAAGCACGTATTGTTCTGAATTTTTGCTTTTGAAAATTACTTCCTTGTTTCTCTTCTTTTTTTTTCTCAAATAGTAAGTTTGTATTAGGAAACTAAGAAGAAAACTTGGTGTTTAGTAGAGTGACTGATTGCTTAAAGCTTGTTTTTGTGCAGATTTATATGCCCTTTACTGCCTTTTTGCACTTTTTTTCCCCATGTCCTGCAAGTAATGGCTGGGCAAGAGTCAGCACATGCTATGAATAACTGTGTGCTAATTTGTTCAGGTGTCTTGCCTAGGCAGCTGTCAGGCCAGACAGAACATAGAACTGAAGCTCATGTTGAAGTACTGGCAACTAAAGTTGCCAATCTGATTTTTCTACATTTCCACTTTTTTTTTGTTACCATTAATCTTTTAGTATTTCAAGTGCTGTCAAATTCAGATAGTGGATTTAAAAGCTGTGATTAGTGGGGAATAATCAGGGTACCAAATATGTAAATGCTGAGTGATCATTCCCCACCGTAACTCAACAGCAAGTTGTATGGCATAAATTTCCTTGATCTTTATCATAAGAGTAACTTTTAAATAGCCTTGAAATAAAAAATGTGATGGCCTGATCAGTAAAAATACTCACATTTCTCACAGCAAACTTTTCTTTGCAGAAGATTCAGTACTGTTAGTGACTTATTTTTAAGACTATGGAAAGATAACTATTTCAAAAAACAATTGTATGATGATGTGAGTTCTGTCTCTGACAATAATAGTTTTAAATTTTAATTTCCAATTTTGATTTTATCCTATAGTATTGCACAGCACACTGCCATTTTCTTTTTTGTAGATAGCTGAAAATTGTGTATTATGGCTCGCTTGAAGCATAATCAATGCAGTATTGTGGATCCCTGTCAAGTCAGATGATAGTAACAAAAGTATAGCTAGAAAGAGCATACAGGTCACCAGCAAACAAGGAAAGACAATGGGCCTTTTATTGTGTTCTGAATGCTTGCTTGGAACGGGTCCTGATGTTCAAAGCATTGTGTGGTACTTCATACAGAAATAGACAAAACTGTGCCTTTTAGTAGTTTCTTGTGTGATATTAAAGTTTTAAAATTTGGCTTTCTAAAGGACTTGTCTGTATTTAAGACTTCTAAGAAATTGTACTTTCTGTGAGAAGTCTTCACCTAAAGAAACTGATGTGAAATTTAATTTGCATTTCTGATGTGGTAAATGTTTTAACCTGTGTTTGTATAGCTACTACTGTCAAACTCTGTTAAAATGACAACTTCTTGCTGAAGCATGTGCGACTAAGTCTAGGTTCTTTTGCTTGGTGTTTGTGTGTTGCCCATTAGTAATACTGTTCTCTCTGCTACCAGTAATAGAGAACCAATAAAGAGTACCTGGCAGGTTTAATTAAGTTGTAATAGTGACTTAAGGCATATTTCAGTAGTTACTGCTTTTGTGTTAAGTATTTAGAAGAAATGAGTTGTTCCAGGAAATGCTTTTGGAAGCCTGCTTTCTGAAGGTTTGCAAAAATTGCAATGCAAGAATTTATGCCTTTAAGAAGCTTGCATGATTTTAAACCAGCAATGAGTTTGGACAGCAGAGTCCTCCTTCATACCTGTTTGCGTGTTCATGGAACTGTTATCTACTATAGCTGCATGGCTGCTAAATGATCTGAAGTCACACAGGACCTTGTTTTCTGATTTCCCCTAGAAATTGCCTGTAGTGGTCAGGAAGGCTTGAGACTACTTGACGTGGAGTTGGCTTTTTTTTTTTCTTTTTCCCCTCTGAATGTTTATGCACTTCAGGGTGAAGATGAAGCAGAAAACTGGGAGGGAGAAAGGTGAAAAACCGGATTGTCATTTGACTGTTGCTGTGAGTTGATCTCAGTACAGGTTTCAGTCCTACTAGTGACATAGTAATTGTGATGAGTTTCTTTGATCTGACTTGTTTTGGGTGGTAGGAGAAGGGGGAGTAATTTAATGGCCTGATATGGGTGTGGAAGAGGACCTCCTCTTTCCTTCACTTAGCACATCTCAGGCTGGATGCAAACTGATCATCATGGTACAGCCCTGAGTGTTACTCTGGTAGGTGCGGGATCACGTAGGGGCTGTTCTAACACTTGTCTTTCTGCTTGTCTGAAATTAGGCACAGCTTTTTCTTTTCTTCAGTGTTTCCTGATGTTCCTCCCAATACAGACATTGGGGTGGGGGGGAGCGTGGGGTGGAATGGGACTGTGTAGATTCAGACACCACCAACTCCTGCTGCCAGGTATTCTGTAACTAGCCATAAACAGGACTTCTCTTGCTCCTAGCAATCATATGACTACTAGTTGGTACAGTTACACTCACAAATCTAAGTATAGAAATACTACTGCTGGCCCACATCAGACTATCCCCTGCAGATATTTAAAGCTATACCCATAAATGTTCTGACTTCATAAATTTTGTCAGCAAAAAGTAGTGCTTATGTGAAAGATTGCTACTATTAAAATAGTGCTTCATGCTATTGGCTTTTATTTTAGAACAGACTTGTGACTTTTTTGACCAAGATTACATCTTCTAACTTTGTATGAATAAGTATTAAATAGCTTCAGTTTCATTTCATCTACTACCATACTGCAAATAATGACTGTTTAAATTTGGAAACTCAAATCAGTGCATTGAACTTAACCCTTTTGTGGAGTACAATTGCTGAATGAATGCTGAATAGCTGAGTTTCTTTGAAGTAGGAACTACTGATCTTATTTTTAGATGAGTATTTAAATCACTAATTTAGAGCTATCCTTTGATCATTAGATCTGTTTCCCATTGTTGTCGTTTGTCTCTAGCCGGTAGACGACAATGAGGACGGTGAAGTGTTGGACATGCAAGCAGGCTATATAAAATCAAGACATCAAGTATGAAATACATACTTATGCTGTCTGTCTAATCTCTCTAATCCTGAGCAATCTTTGAAATGACCTATAAGATTTATCACATTTGACAGCTAGTGCTCCCGAAGATGCTAAGTTGCTACAATTTTGGTGAAGATAGCTCGCCAGGTAAAGAAGAAGAAAACTTCTCTGGGGAAGATGATGTAGTGGAAATATCACAGCTGCTACCTTGATTTGCCAGCTTTCAGGGCAATCAGTTTATGCAGCTCTTGCTTGTCAGAGTATGTGCTTCCTCCAAAGGTCATGGGGACAATGCTGAAAACCTGACACTATTGCAGGGATAGAGGGCAACGTTTGTAGGAGGCATGTAAGAGGGATAGTCAGGACTATTTCAGAAAGGGTGTGGGAAGAAAGGGTATGTATCATAAAAATAAAGCTTTTTTGACTCCACTTCTCTAGAAGAAACATGTTCTAAAATGGCAGAGTCTGTTTTTAGAGGGTAGATAATGTTTGGTATGTTGTTTGGGTCCATATCCAGGTTACTTGCAGAGTAGCCTTAAGTGCTTAAAGAAAACGTTTTAAGTGTGACAACTCCTGTGTCTTGTTTAGTTTTGAGAACAGTCACCTTTCCTCTTGTTTTGGTCAGGAATTGAAGCTGAACATACTGAGAATTTTGCAATTGCTTCAACTTTTTGCTCACTCACAACTACAATTAGAAAATTAAAGCAGAGCAAGAGTACTTCCCCCTTCTCTTGTGCCCTCACTCAAATTAAATGTATATGATACCATAGAAACTGCATCATGGCAAGAAAGGCTGTTTAAAAAAAGTTCCTATACTCAAGTAGTAATTATGAGTATAAATAAGCTTTAAAAGCTACCATCTGGGGCTTATGGCATATGGAATCTGTTGAAACAGTTTAAACCCTGAAGTACAGGTAAGGGGATGTACAGAAATAGGTGAAAAGTCTTAAAGATCACAAGTGCGTTGCCTTTAAAGCAAGTGCTTTAAGATCAGGTGCATTGCCCCTTCCTGAGTACATACTACAAATTTTTTGTAAAAGTAGTATTTGATGGTGAAATTGGATGCTAGGATTTGCTTGCCCTGCTGTGACAGATGGTCTTTCAACTTTAAGTATTTAGACCAGTACATGGTGCACCAGTCAGTTGTTAAAGCAGCTCAGTCTGGAACAAAAATGTGCAGCCACACTTTTTCATGGTTTGATGTATTAACAATTATAAACTTAAATAGGTTTTGAATTAAGATATTTTCTCTGATTAATCTGTGATTGTTTTTTTATAAGGTGTGCAAACAGATTTGGCTAGGCCTATTTGATGATAGATCATCAGCAATTCCAGACTTCAGGGATCCACAGAAAGTAAAGGAATTTCTACAGGAAAAATATGAAAAGAAAAGATGGTAAGATAGCTTTACAATTATAAAGATTGCCTGTATGACAAGAAGTGAAGATGGACTGTTATCCTCACATTCTTGAGTGTGCTTTCCTTCTTGTGTGCTCTTGGACTAGATCACACAGCTCTATAAAGTAAAATTATTTCTGGACTTTATTCAGAGCTCCTGCAGGAAGCCAAACTATTGAAAGAAGTTTCTCAATGTGTAGTTCATACTGATGGAACAGAAATGGCTTAAGGGGATGTCAACAACAGTGTAAAGTAAGGGTTTTGCAGGCTTTTATTAGGAGGTGGAAGACATGTGTGGTTTGTATTTAATAAGTGCTATAAAATATTGATGACTTGGAATTCTAGTCCATTTAAAAAAAAATCTGGCATACTTAAATAATGGGTATTTTGCAGACTACTGATAGAATTTATCCCAGGGTCAGTGGTTAAAATAGCAAGGCTGAGATCTACCAGTTCTCATGCTTGAGTCTTATGAATGTTGAGCAGAACTTTTCATGTTAAACTTGTAAAAACCATTGCTCTTTTTGAATGTAGGTATGTTCCTCCAGAGCAAGCAAAGGTGGTGGCATCAGTCCATGCATCCATATCGGGCTCTTCTGCCAGTAGTACAAGCAGCACGCCTGAGGTGAAGCCACTCAAATCTCTCTTGGGAGAAGCTGCACCCACACTGCACTTAAACAAGGGCACACCTAGTCAAGTGAGTAATGACAGAGCTGAAGAGCACAGAACTGTTCAGCAGTACTTTTTCTCTTTTAGTGACACAAGAATTCTTGCAATAGCAACTGTTACCTAATAACATGGTCACTAAAGACAACTTTATTTTGTTGAAGTATACAGGTGTTTGCAGATCAGGTTCTAAATTAAGCTTGTTTCTGTTGACCAAATTGATTTTTTTAATGGTTATTTTCAGTAGGCAGAATTTTCCAGTGTGATTGACAAGTTGAATTATGATTATCTTTTGCTTAATATCTCTGAAGTTTGAACCTAATGTGATACATCTTCCTGTTTGTGGTTGTTTTTATTTGAAAACAATAAAACGGCTGATACTGTTAACCATGAGATTAGTAGTGAATATGTGGATGAAAAGCATGCATGTTCATTATTACTTGCTATGCATTCTGTAACTGTCTTATCAAGTGGCTTTCAGGGAGTGTCTGTATGCTGTTATGTAAAGCCAAACAGCATCATGTACTTAGCTTTTGGAGGGAAGACAGTTTTTTGAAAAGCTGTTTTACCTTTAGAATACAGGCAACATTTGAATGGGCCTCTTAAGATTCAAACAGTAGAAGTTTGAGTTGTAGCCTTGCTATGAAATTCTTCAATTTTTCTCTCCCTATACTGAATTCTAAAGACTTTTTTCAGAATGCAGTGAATAACTATTTTCCAACTTGTAAAATTAAGTTTTATTGCTTGTATTTGTACAGTATTTACAGTTTTAAATACATAATTTTGAAGTTTATTTGCTGCTACTTTATTCTTCTAGACCCTATTAATCCATGGAAATCTGCTGCAGAGTTCCTTTAAAAGCCACCATAGTAGCATAAATAGTCTTCCTCATACTGTAAGACGAGGGTCTGTGCAGTATACAGCATCTTAAACTTCAGGAATAAATGGCTTGTTTAAAGAAATATGCATAGGCTATCCTTCTAGTATTTTGCAAAAGTCAGTTTAAAATAACAGCTTTTCTGTATTAGCTAATTGAAATGTTGTTTGTAGTCTCCTGTTGTAGTTCGATCTCAAGGACAGCAGCAACAAGAAAAGAAACAATTTGACCTCCTCAGTGACCTTGGCTCAGATATCTTTGCTGCTGCTCCTCCTCAGTCAACTGCTACAGCAAATTTTGCTAATTTTGCACACTTCAACAGTCACACAGGTAAGTATTCTGAGCAGTGTATCCCTTTTAAATGTATCAAATGTAGTTTTAATTTTTGATGACTTTAAACTTCTTCATGAGGTATATGTAATTTCTGTGCCTTGAAAATGTTGTATTGCTCAAGATTTCCCTTAGATCTTTTTAAAGAAAGGTTGAAGACACAAAGGCTGATAATCCTGCTTTCTGAAGTGGGAGTTGCTATAGCTATTTTCTATTATATGTATGATTAGACTTTCTGCCTACTACTAGAACTTTAAATTCTTCGGGGGAGAGTGAGAGGATGAGTAACAGAATGTAGGGAGAAGCTGATATTAGACCTTCAATTTTCTTTCTGAAAATTATTAGGAAGAGCATTCATGGAAAGAAAGCAGATATAGAGACTTTAAGGGAGTTCAAATGCATTGACATTAACTGTCAATTTGTTAAAAGAAAAACAAAGGCTTCCTCGTTTTAAAGAATGACCTCCTCTTTTGTGTGTGTGTGTCTATTTGAAAACTGAATACTACTTATGTGGGTAGTATTCTATAGTTTCAGGAAGAATAAACAAGCTTTGAGCACATGTATTGACTGAGGATGGGAGTAGGCCTTGAATTCTTAAAGAATGACTTCACTAAAATATATTGAGCCCTCAGGGTTTATTTTCAGCCAAAGATCTTGAGCCATAGAAGTCTGTCCTAAAGAAAAAGTTGATTCTGTGGTCACTGAAGTATGTTGTTGCTAGCTTGCATTGTAATTGTGGGAAAGTACCTTTGCCTGCCTTGTCTGAATAGGCTTTTCATCTAGTTTTTCTGAGAGAAACTGTGATGCTGCTAAGCCAACAAGAATGAGATATGTCTTGCAAATCAGTCCTGAAATTGTTAGCAGCTGAGAGGAAGTGTGATGGAGGGGACTTAAGGCACACCTGAGGAACTGAGCAAAGTATCAAGGCTTTCTCAAAGTTAACCTTAAAAAAAAAAATTAAATAATTGGCTGAATTCAGTAATACAGAATAAGAATTGCCATTGCAGTGTATTTTGTAAAAACCTTAACAGATGATTTCATGTTAATAATCTTTTCGGAGGTATATTTAACTGGGAGAACTTGTGCTGACTGGCCAATGTTGTACAGTGTTACTGAAGAGGCTGCTAAATAAAAAAAAAATATTTAATTCTTTCTAATAACTTATTCTTTCCAAACTTGTTGCTGAATGATTCTACATTTATATATGCTTAATTACTCTTTGTGGGTTTCAGGAGATGAAAATGCCATTAAAGCAATATTTCAATACTGTGTTCCAAATCTAGATAAAATTCCACTGCATCTCTGCTGGGTAATTTTTAAAAGGATAAAAAGCAATACGAACACTTCAGAATAAATAAAATCTTATGAAAGAGTCTGTTAATTTCTGGTTGAAATAAGTGCTGAAAATCAAAATTGAGAGGAATACTCAGCTGTACTGACTAGATTTCTGTTTCAATAATTAACCATTGTGGTCACTGCCATGACTCCTTTCCATAAGTTTTAGAACCCAAAACAGTTTTAGGGCTGGTAAATCAGTTTCTAAAAGACAAAAATCTAATTCTGAGCATGTGATAGTTGAATGTGTATTGCAGACTGTTTTATCTGAAGGTGTTTTCTGACTTGCTAGGGTAGAACACTTGTAAGGCTTGTTCTGTGTGCAGTAACCACAGGGTAGTGTTAACTGAAACTAATAATGAAATGTTACAGACTCCTCCCTTTGGAACACAAGGAGGGTTGATCAGTCCACCAGCTTTGCAAAATTGAGTTTTAAATGCTCATTTAAGGAGCTGTATAAACATGTAATTTTTGTTAGTAATTGCACACTACAGCAGAGGATGGAAGAACTTGCACTTAGTCCAGCACTACTTTCTCAAAGTTTATGGTCTGGTGTTCTTGTTTTAGGGCTTGGTTTTAGCTATGCCTACAGGGGATGGACTTTTCTCTTTCCCTTCATGTACACTATGGTTAACTAAAGAAATCACTGAAGAGCACCATCAAATTTAAGGTCTTCCAGTATCAGTTACTGTTTCTGCAATTAAGGCACAACTGAGTACAGCAGGTGACAGAAAAATATTAACGAACTTGTGCTGTGATCTGTAAAGTGTAGATGTAAAGCTTGAAAGTTATGCAGGAAGTGCAACTTTTGATATGTTCCTTTTTTCTGAGTTTTCTAATGTACTAAGCTGGCTCAGGACACTGTTGCATGTCGAAGGGGAAACATGCTGACCTTACATTTACTGTCTGTATTTAATTTACAAAGTTCCATAACTTCTGCAAAATGATGAGATTTTGAAGATGGTAGGTAACTGTTCTCTGTCTGTAGTTTACAGACTGGTAGTAGTGACAAAAAAGATAAAAATTTTTGGCATGTAGACTTTCTATAAACTAATGGAATAGAAGACCTGCACAAAAGATTTCAAAAAGGTGTAGTGACAGCACAACTCTATCACAGGTAAAAAGGGTTACCCGTGAGGCTTTACCTGGAAGAAATAAAATAGTACAACATAGTTATTGTCTTCTAGATAACTATTTTCAATTTTGTAATTGAATATATGTGGACTTTATTTTAGGTTTTTTGGTTTTGCAATGTTTCATGCCTTTATTCCACACTAGGTAGTGCAAACCTCACAGAAGAAACTATGCAAAGATTGTACAGGCAGCTTGCATTGCCATGACTGGTGCTGTCATACAGGAGCTAGCTTTAGCCAGCTAGCTTTTGTACTGCCTCATTGATCAGCAGTCACAACAGCAGTTGTAAATCCATGCCAATCTGCAATCCACTGCAGTTCCTTAACTTAATTATGGTTGTTCTTGGGTTTCTGTGTGGAGACCTGAATTTTGGAATTGCCAGTCTACATATTGTTCAGGTACAGGAAAGTACAAGTCTTACCTGGTCTTTACCTTTGTGCCACTTTTACATAGGTTTAAACTTTACCACATAAAATAAAGTGAGATTAACATCTGAATACTCTGCAGAAGAGTCTTTATAGCTCTACCGTTTTAACATGGGCCCACTTGCAAATCATACTTTGTGTCAGTTGATGCAATAAAATTCTTAAGTGGCCTGTAATATAATATGTTCCAGTTTTTAATCTAGACTCAAAAGATATTTAATTTAAGATCTTGACATAGTATTCTGTTTGTGTGAGTAGTTAAAATGAAAAATTTTGTCACAATTCCAGGAGTGGCATTTATGTACTTAATCCTATTTGGTCAACTAAACATCAGTCTCCAAGTATCTAGCTCCTATCCAACTGATGCCTCAGGATGAAAGCATCACTTTCGTTTTAAAGCAAGGTGCAATTGAATTCTTAATCTATTCCTCTTAAAAAGCTACTGGCTTAAACAAAAAAACAAACTGTGGAACCTGGAGTTGAAGTCTGTAGAATGTGTTTGTGTCAACTTTTTCTCCTTGCACACTTTAAAGGTGAAAATTTTAGGACAGAACTTTCCCAAGACCTTGCTTTCTCATTGATTTCTTCCCCCCCTGTTCTTGTTGACTCTCATGCTGTGGTGGGTTGACCTTGGCTGGCCACCAGGTGCCCACCAAGATGCTCTCTCACTTACCACCTCAGCAGGATGGGGAGAGAAAATATGATGAAAAAGCTTGTGAGTCAAGATAAGGACAGGAAGATCACTTGCCAGTTACCATCATAGGCAAAACAGACTCGACTTGGGGAAGATTAAGTTAATTTATTGTCAGTTAATAATAGAGTAGGATAGTGAGAAATAAAAACAAAATTAAAACCATCTTCTTTCCAGGCTCAATTTCATTTCTGACTCTTCTACCTCCTCCCCCTGAACGGTGCAGGGGGAAGGGGAATGGGGGTTGCAGTCAGTTCATAACACTTCATCTCTGCCATTCCTTCCTCCTCATGCTGTTTCCCTGCTCCATTGTGGGATCCCTCCTCCCCCAATGGGATACAGTCCTTCAAAATTCTTCAATCTGGGCCCTTCCCACAGGCTACAGTTCTTCAAGAACTGCTCCAGCATGGGACCTTTCCATGGGGTACAGTCCTTCAGGCATGGACTGCTTCAGTGTGGGCCCCCTGCCAGGATCACAGCTCCTGCCAGAATACCTGCTCCTGTGTGGGCTCCTCTGCATTAGCCACAGCTCCTGCCAGGAGCCTGCTCCAGCATGGGCTTTCCACAGGCTCCAGCTTCCTTCAGGGTATCTCTGCCTTCTGTGGTGTGGGGTCCTCCACAGGCTGCAGTGTGGATATCTGTTCCACCATGGTCCTCCACGGGCTGCAGGGGGACAGCTGCCTTCTTCACCGTGGTCTTCACCATGGGCTGCAGGGGCATCTCTGCTTCAGTGCCTGAAGCACATCCTCCTCCTCCCTCTTCACTGACCTTGGTGTCTGCAGGGTTGTTTCTCTTGCATTTTTCTCACTCCTCTCTTTCACAGCTGGTGCATGGGGGTGTTTTTTGTGGTTTGGTTTTTTTTTACTCTTTCTTAAATTTGTTACCACAGAGGTGCCACCAGCATTGCTGATGGGCTCAGCTTTGGGCAGCAGCAGTTCTGTTTTGCAGCCGGCTGAAACTGGCTGTCAGAAATGGGGGCAGCTTCTGATCTCTTCTCACAGGGGCCACCCCTGCAGCCCTCCACTACCAAAACTCTGCATTGTAAGCCCAATATGCATGCACTCTTCTAATAAGTGATATCAAGGAGAGTCGAACCTCACCCTCTCTCCCAGTATCCCCTGTGAAGGGAAATACTTGCACTTAAATTTATATTAGCAGCATTGTGGAATACAGTAGTTTGTATAAAAATGCCCTTTTAGCTCATAAATCTGTAGTACAGATGCTTTTTTAATGGAAATTAAGTGAAATAATGCAACTCTTTATTAGCATTATCTGGCTATTAAGTAACAGTGGTTAAACAATCGGCATAATTTATTGTTTTTGTATATACTTAATCTGCAAAATCCCTCCAGAAGAAACAAATCCTGACCTAAAAATATAGTATATTACATCTGTTATTCTAGAAAGTGTTTTGTGGGCTTTCTTTAGATGGTAACTCAGGTTACCTATATATACGGATTTGTTTTGCATTTGATTAAAAACATTTTTTTTTCCCCTTACTCCTTGCTTATAACAGTGTTTAAGACTTTCTGTGGAGCTTATCAGTTAGGCATGCAATTCCTGTTGAATCTATAGATGCTTGAATGTCCAGCTGTTTGAAATTAGATGGGTGTTAACTTTTATTTTCTCCTATAGTATGGCACGAAAGGAAGGCGAAAACTGAAATTCTATTTGAAATTCCCTTGGATTTTATTTTGTGGATACACTCTATGAATGCTATCTTCTTGACATTGGTATTGATTTTCCATATTTCTGTACTCTGGCTTAGTTTTTTAAAAACTCAATTTTTCAGTGAAATGAATTTATAAACCTAGCCAAAACTATTCAAGTGCTGCCAAACTAAATTAACCCAAGGAAGAAGCACTTTGTATATGAGGAGTTCAAGTTGTCAATATATTACAAGAATACTTTCTAATTTTTATTCCCAAATAAATGTTCTGTTAGTCCACAAATTCTAGTTTTGGAAACTAGCATTTAGAATGATACCTGGTTTGGGTTCTACAGGTATACATCTGGTATTCTGTACTTTTTGGCTGTTTTTCTCTGACCAGCCACCATAGCAAACACTAGGGTTAAGCTGAACTGGATTTCATCAGGTCATGCAGTTGTGAGTAGTAGCATGTGTGAGGAGGAGAGAATTAACATTAACTGGTACAGCTCTGTGAAGGTGATTCATGAAAGCTTGTTCAAAGACAGCTTTCAGTTGTAGAATATCATGTATAATTTTTTCATGTAAAAATAAATTACAAGGTAGGACATAACCCTCGGAGGCTGTCATGACCATGAATTCAGTTAATACATCTGGTTTTGTGTTTATTTCCCATATCCATTAACATGTTTTGTTCCTTTGCAATTTACAGCGCAGAACTCTGCAAATGCAGGTTTTGCAAACTTTGATGCATTTGGACAGTCTAGTGGCTCGAGTAATTTTGGAGGTTTCCCCACAGCAAGTCAGTCTTCTTTTCAGCCCCAAAATACAGGTAGAACTCCTAGCACTTTCGATTAATACTTAATTGAAATAATCCTTACCTTTATGTTGGAAGGTACTTAAGTTGAGTTTATTTCTTGCATCTGCCTGCTTTAATGCAATCAAGCCATCTGAAGCTCTGGGGAAACTCAAAATGAATTCCTTCTGTTTGGTGTTGATTTTCTTTTTTTTTTTTTTTCCCCTAATGCTACTCAGAAGTCTGATTTATGGCACTATGTGTTTGTTAGCTCTACACCTGAAATAACTATGAAAAGAGTAAACCATACTGCTTTTGATAAATATTGAATTGACTCTCTATTTTGTAAGAGAAGCGTTTCGGTAGCCCCAAAAGCACCTCACAGTACCAAAAAAAGTGTGTGTCTGTGTATGTATAACATATGCACACACTTCAGTATGTTTGACTTCATGTGTAGAGCCTATTGCTAAGATTTATTTTGCTTTCCTTTAATTTGATCATGCTTTAGAACTTCTGCTTGAGCTTACACTTGCTGTTTGTCTAGATCTTTGGCTGACTGACTTTCTTTTCCTTTTTTTTTTTCTTTTGAGTGTGGTGTCGTTTTAAACTTTTTTTCAAATTTTCTTTCTCCCTTCTTATGTTAACTTTAACCCACACACAATTTCTGGCTGTCCAGCGTTCAGAACGCTTTCATCTAGCTGCAGTTTTGGTGAATTTACTTCAGCTTTTCCTCTCCAGGCTGTACACAGTAAGTTCCACGCAGTGGAAAACTCAGCTTGCTTCATTTTATGCCATTGTAGTATAGCATTTTCATTCTTACTGTTGCGTATGTTTTAACTTCTTGATTATGCTATTAAAGTTGTGTGTTCTGTAGTATGAGTGGAATCCTCAACCAACTGTTATAAAATGTGATACACTTAATGGAACAACTCATTTAAATTTAAGTATGTGACCTGCCTAGATTAAATTGTCTGGACACTGAAGAGATGGAAGCTCTTGGTTTCATATTTGAACTGCAGTTCAGTTGTGTGGACCGAAGTCAGATTTTTAAAATTGATTTATGTATCTCTGATGTCAGTGGAGACTTGGTACAAAAAGAACTGCATTTGTGTCTTCCCCATCACCTCTTTCCTGATTGGATGTAGTCTAAAAATCTGAGAACAGAGAAGCAAACTATCTCTCAACCTTGGCATGGAATCATACTATTTCTGGAATTCTAGGCACTGTTTTTTGCTTAGAATGATGACTAACATCTGAAATGGTTAAACATTGTACCATTAAGTAATGCAAATGGTAGCTATTCATTAGACACATATGACAGGAAAATGAAGCTTCTGTATTTTGAATATTAAAGATTCAGACAAATACTTATATTTCTAGTAAAATATTATTGTTGAAATTACTTTAACAGCTAATAAATAGCATAAAGTTTTTCAAGATCAAATTATGACTGTGATTTAAGCTGTTGAAGCTTGGGGTTTTTTTGTCCCTGATCTGTAGACCGAAAAACATTAAAAAAAAAAAAAATTTTTTTCTGATGACCCAGTGTAACTTTGAAGGAAATGGGAAAGGCTCTTAAACGTGTGGGATGGGGGGGGAAACATGTTGCCTCTTGTAACTGCAAAGAGGTGGGATTATTGTGCCATCAGTTACAGTTGGAGAGACTTTCTCTAGCTTTGGAGTGTTGATCATGTTTAACTTAATTTGTTACAGGTGGAAGCGCTGGATCAGTGAATGCTAACTTTGCTCACTTTGATAACTTCCCCAAATCCTCCAGTGCTGATTTTGGAGCCTTCAATGCTTCTCAGAGCAACACAACAGCAACTGCAGCCAGTAAAGCTGCAGTGAATAAACCGAATCTCCAGTCAGCTGACAAATATGCAGCTCTTGCTAATTTAGATAATATCTTCAGCGCAGGGCAAGGTATTAAACTTTACTCTTGGTGTGCTTATTCTACATGTGTATACGTACCACAAGGATGGCTGTGCATGTCAAAGTAGTAACCGTATTTCAAAATGTCCTTTCTTTAAGTTATCAGTAGAATTTCATGTCAGTGTACGCTTAATGTGAAAGATGTAAGTTTTAAGACTAATATCACTCCAAAAGGATGTCATCAGAAGACTGCTTTTTGGGAACCTACTTGCTATCAAGATGAATAACTCAAGTGGAAATATCTAAATAATTATTACTGTAATGGTGAAAATATATAAAAATATAAATATATATTTTATATTTGTGCTAAAACCTATAGTGAAAGCTCTTGAATGGAGAGCTACAGTTGTTATGGAGAACTGCCAGAGTAGCTTTCCTACCTCTCTGCCACAAAGATTTGGCTTTAGTTTTTTTATAAACTAGTAGCAGTGATACTTGGATTTACTTGATTTTAACTTCAGGAGAAAAAAACTAGTTATTCTGTAACTTTTTTTTCTTCTCAAATGGTGTATAAAAACTTCTGTTGGTTTGTAATGTAGAGCTTTGTTCCGAAATGGATAATTTGAGAGTATATGTTTTGTTAAATTTTCTAGTTGAAAATGACGGTAGTATTGAGTCTTCATTTTCCAGGGAAACCAGAGGCTCTCTGGAGCTGCAGAATATCTATAGAAATATGACACTTTGCTAATAGTTAATGGCTTGTTAAACATTTTTTTTTTCCTTGTATGCCCTAGTGCATACTTGTAATATTTAAGTCCGAAACCTAAACTGGACATGAACTTTCATCTAGTTTTCAACATTAGCAGGGCAGCAAGTGAAACCATCTTCATCACTTTTAATCTAGTTTCTTTCTTTCTAGGTGGTAGTGAGCAAGGAAGTGGCTTCAGTACAGTAGTGTCAGCACCAGCAGGTCCTGCATTGTCAGCCCCAAATCAGTCAAGTGCGTCTTCAGACAAGTATGCGGCTCTAGCAGAATTGGACAGTGTGTTCAGCTCCACAGCAACCTCTAGTAATGCATATACTTCCACCAGTAACGCTAGCAGGTACTTTTGTTAGAAGTAGCTGACTTTCTACATTGACTTCAGCAACATGCAGAAAAGTAGCTCGAAGCTGTTTCTCAACTCTGGTTTTATTTCTTATCTAAATGGGGAAATGTTGCATGAGTTTAGAGGTACTACTGAAACTGCATCCTTTGTTTTAAATAATAGCAGTACTGTCTGATAGGATATTATAAGATAAAATTAAGAATACTTTCTGTCAGCAGAATGTTCTGCACCTTTCTAGTCTTTACATGCTAAACCTCTTGGATGGTAACACTTTTCTGTACAGAATACTTGCATGCATACTGAAAATCATAGCATCATCCCTGGCAAAAAAATTATTCAGATATTTATAATGTAAATGGTGCCAACCACTTCTTTTTTAGATCATTAAAGTAATAAATACCAAATGCCTGTTATAGCTCTGCTTGGTATTGCAAGTGCCCCAAAAGCTTCTGCTTTGCAACCTTTATGCTGATGGCCTCTGTTCAATATTCTTTCTCCTGCTGTTGCTGGAGAAGACTTCATTGCTCAGCACTAGTTACAGTCTCTGACCCTGGCATCAGGGGCTCAATTCCTGGCCTCAGTGAATTACATTGCAGTTTGCAAACTGCACGTAGGCGTTCCTTTTCTGTTCTTTTACATGCCAACAATAATTGTAAGTTGTATTTAATTGTTAAACAAGCAATTCTGACTTCACTGAATGTATGAATTATTTTCAGCAATGCTTTTGGAACAGTACCTGTGGCTGCTACTGCACAGACACAGCCTGCATCTTCGAGTGTGCCTGCTCCATTTGGAGGTATATAAGTGTTACTAACACCTTTTGTGAACTGTAAGCAAATATCTTACTAAGTTTTAGTTGATAGTGCTATACTTTGACACTAGTGATATTGAAGCTACTAAAAGATGCCAAAAAAGTACTGTTGTTGTGATGCATTTCAAATTAAGCAGTTTATTATCAATTCCTAATTTTTCCTGTAATTTTAGATATTTATGTATCTGTATAAAAGCTGTATAAAGTTAATGTGAGTCAGATTGACTATTTTTAAAAGACTTTAAATAAAATGTTTTTAATCTTTCAGCAACACCTTCCACAAATCCATTTGTAGCTGCCCCTGTTGCCCCAGTGGCACCTTCAACAAATCCATTCCAGACCAATAGCCGAGGAGCAACAGGTTAGGAAAAAAGCGCCCTGAGTGTTTGAGAAACTTTCTTTCAAGGATTGTATTGATTCTTTTTTTTTTCTCCATAGTGTGTAATTTGTTCCTTCAAGGTTTTCTGTATTATCTGTCTCTAGTCTATTTGACATGTGGTGTGTGTGTTCAATGTAGAGTATAATATTTATGAATAGGCTGCAGAAATCAACTTTAATTTTTTTCTTTTTTTGAGATAAGTGATGTTTTTTTATTGGGCTGAGGACATTAGTTTCCCAATTCTGGCCCAATCCTAGGATTTCAAATGGTGGCCATGAAAAATGTCAAAATTATCTGTTTAAGATCTTCTCATACTACCTAAGTTATTTGTAGTCTGTGTATTACCAGTTGGGTACCTTCCAAGACCTTGGCTTTGAAACATGCTTCATCGCAGGTTGCCCTAAAATCAGGGATCTTGAAAGCCCTGCTGCTAAGCTGGTACACTATCTTTTTTTTTTTCTTTATTTCAAAGTCCTGAAGGCCCTCAAAACCAAAGAGCTGGGGCTAGAACCAGGAAAGAAGGCTTTTGGGCTGTTAGCTCCTCACCAGTCCACTTTTTCAGTACATTGGGGGTGTCCTTTATTTCTCTCTTTTGTAACAGTAAAGCATATGTTTAAATATAATCTTTACACTCATGGTTTACATTAATTTTCTGGGGGAGGATTCTGTAGAATCATAATTCCATAGACAAAAACTTAATCACTTTTTTAAAAAGCACACTTGTACTTTTCTTTGAAACACTGAACCTGGATTTAGATGACTGTTAGATTATGGTAATTTTCCTCTCCAAAGGCACTGCTAAATTTTGGCACTTTTATCTATTAACTGGACTTCCACAGACTTAAGTTTGCTGATGTATGCATTTTAACATTGAGTTGTGCTTTGCTCAAAGTTTTAAGTAGATTAATTAAACTGATCAGGCTGAGTTAAAACTGAATTGATCAAATTCATGTCCTCTACTAAAATGAATTATGTTTTCAGTCCCTTTTGAGGTATTATGCAGTTAAACTTATTCAGCTATTTAATGCCCCAAATATCTTTTTCCTTATTTTAATCTCATTCCTAATTGTGCTATTTTGGATCATTGCTGAGAACTTGTAGCCTCTTTAGATAAATTTGTTCGAATATGGCAACTCTATCCTTCCACCTTCTAAACTGTTATCCTTGGCTTGCAGAGGTTCCAACCCTTTGGCAGCTATACTGATGTTATGTACTAGGTAACAGAGATAATGACTATAAGTAAAGATAATATTCTACCCCTTTCAGTGTAAGGTATAAACTTGTAGCTTGTCCTTTTATGATAAGCTTTCTTTCTGCATGAACTTTGCTATTTATTACATGGGAGATCTCTTTTGTAGTGTTTATTTCTAATGGTTTTCTTAACTTAATCTATTGCTGGTCATGCTATTTGATTGGGCATATTGTTTGGTACATATACATGTGTATATTATATATATGAAAAACTAAGAAATGACTGTTCAAGAGTGTATAAATGATTTGACGTTGTCTGGTCTCTTTGTGGCTTCCATAAGGCCTCTCGGGAGCAATGCACTCTCACATATTTCCTCAGGCTCATTTTGGTAGGTGGCCACATTTGGTATCAAGTTTCTTGTGGCTAATTGTTCTTGCTTGTAAAAGCTTATTGGTAGCTATCTGGTTCTCTGCACATAGAATTTTGGAATACTTTCTGTGTTTTAAAATGGAGTGGGTGCGGGCAAAGGGAGAGAAGAGCATACATAGGCAACCTATTAAGCAACTAAAACAAAACCATTATTGATATCCTCCATGGTCACAACATAATGCTAGCAAGTTGAGTGACTCTTGAAGTTTCTACCAACAGTAGCTTGATGCCTTTTGGGATATCCCAAGTCACTGCTCATTTTGTTGTGCTTTTGTTTGCTGTTTTAGCAAGTTTTCCTGTTGAATAGCTTCTCTGCTATCTGTAAACTTGACAACAATGTTAGTACATTAGTTTAGTGTGTACTTTGTCAGTATTTTATGTATGTATAATGTCTTGGCCTTGAATATTTTTGAGGTAAATTTTTCAACTGATAATTAAGCTATATTCATTAAATATATTAATTTTTTTAAAGTTGATCTTGCATAAAATCTAACTTGTAACATTTCAGAAGTCCTGTCTAATGTTTAACTAGAATAAAATGCCCAGTGTCTGTATTTGTACAAAAAAACCTTCTATATGCTTCTCCTTTCAAGAATAACTCCCAAAAGACTGAATAATGGTTTTGTTACTACATTTTTGCACTTGATATGCTCCTGTTTATTTGCTGAAGGCATGTGGAATAGTGTATGAGCTGTGTGTTTTTTTACTTGAAATGTTCAGCAGAGAATCAGATTAAAAGTTTTGGGTGTGGTTTTTTTTTTTTGTTTTAAGTCTTACCTCAACAGTAAGAGCGTTTGCAATAGGAACTTTGTGTGCAAATAATGTGCATGGTGAAAATTTCCTTTAAAGTGACATTAAGATTGGGATGAAGAGAGAGGGGATGCATGTATCCCTTATGACTTTCTTTGTTTGACTTCTAACTTCCTGTAATGTGCAGCTTGAAGTAGGAAGATCTCTTCATGCTTTTCTCAGAAGGAGAAAAACAGAGGGGCTTATGCTGCCTGAAAGTGCTTGCTTCTGATGTGTACAGTTTTACCAGAAAAACTCTGGGGGAAGTAAATGATAATGTAGAGAATGTAAAAAAAAATTTTCCTCTTCAGAAAGTATATCTGAATGTGCTGTATCTAGTAAATTTTAAAGGATTTCTTTAATTTTTTTAAAGTGCAAAAGTAAATTATGCACCTAGTTGGTGGTGATCCAAGCTAACAAATCAGTTCAGTGGCTGTAGAAGTTGAACCTGACTTTTATATGGCCACTGAGGCATTAGGAGACTTTTCTTAACGTGGCATTATAGTAATTTGTCTCATTAAAAAAGTTATTTCTTACAAATAATTGAATAGTGTTCTTTTGCCTATCAGCAGCATTTGGTACTGCATCCATGAGCATGCCTGCAGGATTTGGAACTCCGGCCTCCTACAGTCTTCCTACTAGTTTTAGTGGCAACTTCCAGCAGCCCACGTTCCCAACCCAGGCAGCTTTCCCTCCACAGACTGCTTTTGCTCAGCAGCCAAATGGTAGGTCTACACGTTTTAGATAATATTGTTTAAATCAGAAACATGGAGAAAATGATCTGTCTGTAAGTTAGCAATAATGCGTGTGTATTTATTTCTATATGAACTTGATGATAATATTGATGAGGGGTTCCCACACTCTGTTTTGGCTCTGTAGTTGAGCTTTCTGACTTGGCTGTGTGCAGTGACATAACTGAAATTTTACCATAACCTGATACTAAAATTATTAGTATTCCCAGGCTTAAAGGCTTTTTATGCAAGAAGGATTGTTTTGTCTTCATTTTTGGAGTGTCTGCAACAGATTATAACACCTTCTCTAACTTCATAGAACACAGGCAAGAGAAAATTGGAAAGTACTTTCTCCCTAAATTTAAATGATAAAATAATATTGAAAAAAGTGCATATGTAGAAATTGGAAATTTATTGGTTCTGAACAGTTGAAAATAAAACAAACAAAAAGCCTACCCATATTTTTTTGTTACGCTTACATTCCTGATAGTGTTTAAGTGGGATCAGTCCTCCTGATTGTGCAGTCCAAGCTTCCACTTATTTTTGTGGGGGAGCTGCAACAAGGAAATCTTTGTAGATTGGTTATTAGTATTAATCTTTTTCACTTATCTTTCCAAGGAGCAGGTTTTGCTGCATTTGGACAGGCAAAGCCTGTAGTAACTCCTTTTGGACAAGTTGCAGCTGTTGGAGTATCTAGTAACCCTTTTATGGTAAGTGAGTTGTTGCATGATATTAATAACTTCTGTATGTCTGAAGAGGCATAATCTGTAACACTTAACTTAGAGACATACAAAGATTTTTTTTTTTTGCTTCAAGTAAGGGAAGGCAGCATATGAATCTCCTAAATACAATTCATTATTATGATTGCATGGCATTTGTAAGGCTATTCAAATCAAAACAGAGGTACTTGTATACCATGCTCTTACAGTAGTACAACTTCAGAGAACCACCAAAAAAACCCCTGCAACATAAACCAGAAATATTTCCTAATAGGTTGTTTTCTTTTTTATATATCCTGCATTTATGATTTACAATATGGAGAAAAAAATCTTAAAATATTTGTCTTACTTTTCTTCTTTCATTTTCCCCTAGGCTGGTGCACCAACAGGACAATTTCCAACAGGAAGCTCATCAACCAATCCTTTCTTATAGCCTTATAGACACTTTACCCAAAAGAACTCTTATGTGGTCACATAACATCTCTGCGCCTCTTGCACTGTTGTCTTGTTTCACTGATATTAGCTTTAAACACAAAAGAAGTCTTTAAGAAGTAAAAATAAAAGCCTGCATTGTGTACCTTTAAAAAAAATTTAAAAAAAAATAAATACACAAAACCCAAGAAAATCAACCCCCCCACCAGGTAATAACGTGCAAAACAGAGGGCTGTGGTAACATCCTTGAACCTGTGAACTGGCAGGTAAAAAGTAGCGGTATCATGTATATTAAAATTGGCTAATAAGTTATTGCAGATACCACATTCATTATGCTGCAGTACTGTACATATTTTTCTTAGAAAATAGCTATTTGTGCATATCAGTATTTGTAACTTTAACACATTGTTATGTGAAAAATGTTACTGGGAAATAGATCAGCCACTTTAAGGTGCTGTTGTATCTCTTGGAATGAATGAGCTACATCATTTTAACCATTGGTATTGGAAGTCATGAAGTTAAATTGGAGGTTTGTTCATTTCTCAAAATGTTTTCCTTTCCTAAGAGCTCTTCTATTTATACATGCCTAAATCTCTAATGTTAGAGGGATACCTGTCTGCATAATAAAGCTGATCATGTTTTGCTACAGTTTGCAGGTGAAAAAAATAAATATTAGAAAAAACAATTGTGTAGCATTATTTCTGTGCAGTAACATTTTATTGGGTTAAAATGTACATATTATGAGTCTCATACACAGACGAGTTATCAAAAGCAATATGCTTAAAGGTGAGCTAAGCTTAAATTTTTCGCATGCCTCAGTTGGATATGTTTCTCTGTCCTTGTGATTAAGCTTGCTGTTCTAGCTCAAGTGAAGTGACCTATCGAACAGGAAAATGTTAAGTGAACTTGGATTATTTTGACAGACTAGCTGTTTAATGAAGGACACTGGAAACACAGAGAAGGGTAGTTACTTGAGAAATGGTTAGCTGCAAAAGACACGTAATTATGGGTAGCTAATGACAGTCTTTGAACAAGACTTAGTTGTGATCAGAACAGTATGTGTAATAGCAGACCAAGGTACCACAGACGTAATAGCACTCTTTTCTTAAAAATTGATATATATTAGTAAGACCTCATGTGGAATATTAAATTTGTCAATTACTTTTTTATTTACTGGAATGTTTCCTGTCATACTAGAATGCAATTTGTAGAGGGGCGGAAAAACATCCAGCTTGTCTAGTCTGTAATAGTAAGAAGGTTCAAGTATAACTCTGCATCAAAGTAGTTGGTGATGGTGTTTTAAACAGAGAGATAACTTGGCTTAAGTTCAAGTGTAATACTGGAACTAAGCAAATAATGTAAATATATCATGAGTACATAAACTGCAAGCTTAAAAAAAGGTTTCTGACCAGCTGGAGAATAAAACTCTTAACAGCTTTCAGGATAACAGGAGTAAATAAGATCAGATTATGTCAGATGGTTTTTGAGAAAGATGTGCAAGCCCATTTGAGACAAATGTGAAAATTCTTGGAAGGCAAGACATTTCACTTGTAATTGACTGCCTGAATGTTAGATCTGTTTATTTCTAGGGTAGCTTGAAAGACTTGACCACTGCTTGTAAAAACACTCTTATGCCAGTGCTTTTGGCTTCTGTTGCCAGCCTATGGGATGGTAGTAATTTCTGTATCTTAGCTTTTTTTTTAAGCTTTGGACATCCCAAAGCAGGGGACAGGCAGCTTATATAATAACTGCTTATAGTAGCATTCCTCACTGAAATGTCTGGTTTTGTCCTGTTGGCATATTTAAAGTTAAAACAGACTCGAAGTCTGTCTTTGCCTTCTGATGAGGACTGCTGGATAGAGTATGGTGTATGGTTTAATTCCCAAGATTCTCTGGTAAATTCACTGAACAAATCCCCAGTAACTGAGGGTTTCCAGGATGTTAGAGATGCCCTTGCTCTCACCATTTTTTTAGCATAGTATAAATAGCTGTAGTTTTTCCCTGTTGTTGACCTTACCTGTTTTGGGATAGTAACACATAAAGGCAATAGAGAGTGGGGAACTGCAAGGGTTCAGAAGGACTTGTGGAATGCTTAAATATGCTTATTGCAGGGAATTGGACCGGATCAGCCAAATGTTTCACCAATGAGATGAGGAATAGCCTTGTGGAAGAACAATCCTGTGCTCCCCTCACCTAAATTTTGATGTAAATTAAGCTTTGGGCAAGAGCTAATGAGATCAGCATCTATTGAAATTGTTGTTCTGAATCAAATGAAGCTGATTACTGCTAAGAGATACTGAAATTCATTTAAGTATGCAAGGCATGCAGTTTTAGATTATGCTGCAGAAATAGTGGAATACCTTATTTTTCATAACCAGCTTGAATGTAGATAAAAGGTTGGCAACTTTTACTACACACAACCACATCTGTTTAGTGTATGTTCACTAATTTTAAGTTTGTCAAACTCCAGACAAGTGGCTGAAGATCTTGTATTGTTTTGAGTCTCTATATTGAGCAGAAACTGACACCATAGCTGTTTTGCTGATTAGATTTTTAAAATAGGTATATTTACAAAATGAATTCTTCACCCATGATTACAAATGTTTTCTTAGAATCTCTGAAGTTGTTCACGCAATTGCTCATGCAACTAGCATAGTTGCCAAAAAGCTATACTTCCACTAGCTTTTCAGTATCCTCTTCTGCTTTAGCATCAAAGCACTTCACTTTAACTTTAGCCCTCTTAACAGAAATTAATTTGGAGACCTTCTAGATTAATACTTTTACTCCTAATATGTGTGTAAGAAGATGCTGTAAGAGGTACATCCTGAGTTCTACAAGGCAGATATGATGCCCAGTTTCTGCAGTTCAAAGTTATTTAATGGCCACAAGCTCCCAAGCGCTGTGTTGAAACAAATGCTGAGGCAAGAAATTAATTTGAAAATGACTAAATTTAGTTGGAATTCCTGAAATAGAACTATAGATGATGCAAGTATTCTGCCCTCTTGAAGGGAAAACTTACTGGGGCATAAAGGCAAGCTCAAGCAGCTTTTAAAAGTATGTTTTTAAAGGAGTTAATGATTTTTACTTTCTTGTGAGCTGAACTGGGGGAAACATTAGTTACTTCTGACTCTTGGCAAATCTGTGGTAAAGGAACACAATGGAATTTGCTATCTGATATAGTTGACTCCAAAGTGGACGTTATTGAACACAGTTGAAAGAACATTCCCTAGTTAGCTTTAGTTATATCTAAACTTTTAAGTGGTGTTATTTAAGTAAGAGTGCCTTGTATAGAAATCTAAGTGTTTCCTCATGGCTTAAAAATAAGAACTTTAGGAGGTTTTTTTGCTTCCAAAGATAAGTGTGTGTGGGTCATAGCAGTTGTCAGACATAATTATCAAGACAGACACTCAAAGGGAAGGTTAGTGTGTTGTATTCGTACATCTTCAACAAATTCACAGTAAAGCAGTCACTGCATCAGTAGCAGTTTATGCATATATAATGATGTGTTTTCCTTACAGTCCTGTAACCTCAGATTTCTGAGGAGTGCATTGTAGTGCATTTCAGATTTCTGAAATGCCTGTATTTGGCCATTTGTAAATGAAAGCCACAGTATTGCTATGCTATATAGCATTGTAGTAACCTACCTTTGAACATACAGAAGTAGTGTCTTTTGGAAAAAACTGGTTTATTGCTATTTGTTAACTTGCTTTAAAAATGCATTTCACAACTTCCAGTTGAAAAAGTTTTAAGTTTTCAAAAGGCTTCTGTGGCAAGCCTTCCAACAGATCATGTTGCTTCTTTAGATTCCGTAGTGTTGTGGTTTAACCCCAGCTGGCAGCTAAGCCCCACACAGCTGCTTGCTCACTCCCCCTTGCTCACTCTCCCCTGGTGGGATGGGTCAGAGAATTGGAAGAGTAAAAGTGACAAAACTCAGGGATTGAGATAAGAACAGTTTAATAGGTAAAGCAAAAGCCGCACACACAAGCAGAGCAAAGCAAGGAATTCATTCACTCCTTCCCATGGGCAGGCAGGTGTTCAGCCATCTCCAGGAAAGCAGGGCTCCATCATGCATAATGGTTACTTTGGAAGACAAATGCCATCACTTAGAACGTCCCTCTACTTCCTCCTCCTCCCTCCAGGTTGATATGCTGAGCATGACGCCATATGGTATGGAGTAGCCCTTTGGTCAGTTGGGGTCAGCTGTCCTGGCTGTGTCCCCTCCCAGCTTCTTGTGCACCCCAGCCTCCTCGCTGGTGGGGTGGGGTGAGGAGCAGAAAAGGCCTTGGCTCTGTGTAAGCACTGCTCAGCAGTGAGATAACATCCCTGTGTTCTGTATGCACTTGCTTGTTGTGCTTATTGAGCATTAATAGAAGTTTTGGTATCAGATCATTAAATTTGAGTTGAAATAGAAGATTTGTTGAGGATTGTTTGGTATTAGAACTACTGGTGAAGAAAACAGGCCAAAATACATCATCCTGTTGACAAAGCTCTTTATGCTGTAGGCTTATAAACAGCCTGTTTCACCATTGACCAGTCTTGCTTGATTGAGCATTAACTTTCTCCTAATTCCTTGTTCAGATGATGCAGCCTTCTGCACTGTTGCTTGCAGCTATTCTTTTTGTCTCCTTTGTTAATGATCAGTGCTTTCACCAGCCACACCGGTATTTCTGCATTTGATGGAGATAAGGGTGTACATGCTTCTGATCAGGAAAATTCCAGCTATGAATGTAAAGTAGCTGCCATAAATGAGAAACTGGGAAATGGAGGTGGGGAAGAAGGAGGAGGGAGAGTCAAAAACTGCTTTTGCTGTTAGGTAATAACTTAAGGAGTGTCCCTCCACTGCCACCTTCCCTTCCCTGTCACCCATGCCCCAAAATGATCCCATCTTGAATGAATTCAAGAAGTCTGGCTGCTTGACTTCGTACTGCGGGAAGTCTGCGGTTATAAAAGGAGGTGGAGAGAATACACTGTTAAATGCTTCCTCTCCCCACCTCAGTAAGGGAGAAGGGCAGCTGCCCTGCACTTTCTGGCTCTTCTCTGAAGAGATGAAAGCTAGAGACTTGGACCTCATTCAGTATGTAAGTTTAAACTTTAAATCTAGAAATTTAGTGGGGAATCATGAGATTAGTTAATTTTCAGAATTACAGTAACTTATAGTTTCATTGGATGCATCTTTAACTTAGAATTACCCTAGTAATAGACCCATAGATCGCCTTTCAGCTTGCTTCCTGCTTCTGTTCAGGGTATTTTGACAATAAACTTGTGAATAGTAAGCCTTTAAATAAAAAAACAAAACTGAGTAATAGGTGATGGTCTTTCTGTTCTGCTCTATGAAAATATTCTTAAGATTATTGCAGAAATGCAAAATTGGCAGGACTAGAGGATAAGTAGGTTGTAGTAGCTACTGCCAGTTCACTTTAAACGAACCTGTTTTTCAAGTGAGTAACTGTCCAAAGCTAGCCCATTACCTAATATCTTCCCAAAGGCTAATCTTGGAGTAGAACCCCCTTTTGGAGGAGAGTAAGGCAACTGGGAGCAGTGCAAGTAATGTAGTTTACCTGGGTGCTGATATCCAGTCCCAGACCTTTTGAATCTACTACAACAACAGTTAAAATTGTCTGAATCGCCAGTGCAACAAAGTTGTTGAAGCCAAACATCAAAGCATAACGCTCCATGCTTAGATTGACAGCAATCTGAAACCTGAAAATGAATGTACAGGTTAACTAAACTATGGAGAACATGGATGCTTGCAATTTACTTATGGGAGGAAGTTTGGGAAGAATTTAATGTGCACAGTAGATTCTTCATAGGATAAAGTCTCTTCAGTCTTGGCTATTAAGCTTTAACAGCTTCATTTTGGCAGAAATCCCTTGTTTTTCTGGCTTTGGCACTTTTGTGCATCCTACTTACCTTTTACTTATTTGAGTGGATATTTTTGCTAAATAAAGACCTGCGTATGTTAGTTTGATCATTTAGAGAATACTTGTACATAGATCATTGAACAGCTAAATGCAGAGTAAGGTCGTTTCTGACTTGGAGTAACCTACTGTAATGGTTAGGTCACATAATTTCAAGCATAGTTTTATATAAGCTAGAAATAATATGTGCTGCTGTCATGACCTATTTAAAAATCTCATTTCTAGGGAAACTTTCAGTAAAATTTTGATAAATTTAAAAGTGTGACACTTACTGATTTAAATCAATTTAATTAGAACAGTTGTGTATTATACTTACGTTGCTATTGTTATAAGGAGCATATAGCATGCTTTAAATGCAAGGTAACCAGCGTAACATGCCCAGATGTTGTCAGTAAAGTGCATGAGAAACAGAGAACCAGCATCCATTGCAGAGAAAATTCCCAAAGCCAGTTCTCCAGAAAGATCCCAGTTTACTTTGACATATCCAACTGCCATGGATGTTGCTGAACCTAAAAATTTAAAAGTAATAATTAAAACTCTGAAACATTATCATCCTTCTAGAGCCATTGCATAACTGTGTGAATAGATCATGCTAGGAGCTCTTGAGACTGTTACGGCCACAATGGGCTTTGGTGATGATGTGGCTTATATTTTCTATTAGTGGTGTGGGAGTCCTCTGTTTGTTTGGGTTTTTTCCTTGCTTACAGAGCCTTTACAGACTGAAGTACTCTGAGAAAGAGCCTCATGCCTAAGGCTGGAGGCAGCAGTGTACAGTCTATTGTTGTTACTCCAGTTTTTGACAACTGTGAGCAGAGAACAACAATCCCACCAAGCATCTTCTGCCAAAATATGCACAATGGAGTTTAATTCCTTCATGTAAAGATCTTTATGAAATGAAAATCTGTTGCATTCCTTCATGCTTTGGGTTTTTTTATGAAAGCATCTTTTTCAGTTTCTGGTGAAAAATCTTATGAAACTGCATTTGTCAATGCTTTATGGACCATCACATATAGTAAAAGCCCTTACTTGAGCATAATATGGTATAACAAACTCCAGTGCCTTGATTTTTTTATTTTTTTTTTTTTTTAATCTCTGCAATAATGATGAGGTTTACTTTTCTACCCATCTCAATTCTGGATGTGGGATAATAGCTGGAGGTGAGTTAGAAATTAAACTTATATTCACACTTTTAGGTAAGGTACAGCATTGAAGAAGATTCCAGGGTGGAATGCAGCTGACATGCAAGGCCATTCCATGGAAGTTCCCTAGGCCTGTAACCTTAGACGTCAGTGACGCCAGGGAAGCTTGGTGTACTGACTCTAAGGAGGTACTGTTCGGAGAGTGGAGCGGTGTGGAGATGCTGCGGCCAGGCTCTGCAATTAAATGGGAACTCAAAGGTATTGTGTGTGACCAGTAAGCTGCACATTTGCTATCCTGGGCCAACAGTCTGTCATGTTTCTGACAAAATGCTGTCCTTTGATGAACTTTGCTCATTATAACATCATTATAATACCAAAACACACCTCCATCCCAAAAGCTACCTGCCTCCAAGGTGCGACCACTCCTCACTGAGCTTGCGCTTTGAATTTTTCCTAGCCTATACCTTTAAAAGCGAAGCGAGAAAACTTTACACCAATCCTAAACAAAGATGTATGACTAGAGTCACTCAAGCTCCACCCGAAAGGTGAAAGATAGTATAAAATGGCTTAAGAGAAAGCGAATGTTAGGGAAGACACCATCGCGTACCACGCTGACCTCTGGGATCAGTCGACAGGCTGAGCCTCTCTTCCCCCCCATCGGGATGCCTTTGGGTAAGAGTCGAACACTTGGTTATTCCAAGTGCCTCCCCGGGAAACTTAGAAATCTCTCTAGAGTTGCTTTATCATCTTTAACGCATTTATAGCCGGCAGTGTCACTCATACTCTTGGTATTTGCACGTGCTTTGCAGACAGTAAATTTATCACTGGTAATCCAAAGAATCTGTGTATCTGTTGCTCTAATAAACTGCACTCTTTATTAATGTGGCCGTGATAGTCCATGCAACACGACTAGACTGGGGGGTGCAGCGCGTCTAAATTAACGCTGTTGCCTTTACTCTGATGAATGGCTGCATATACAGTCCTTAGAAAATAACCGTTGACCAAGTCTGAGACTAGGACTGGATTTAGCCGCACCTAGACTCCTCTCTGAGAAGGAGTTTAGAAAGCAAGGGGGTCCTGTCTGAACCTCGTGACTCAACGGGAGGGTTCCCTCCCCCTCAGCCACTCCTCAGACTCCTACATGACAGTAACTCTTAACGCAACACTGGAGAGATACCGTTTACTGATGTAAGAAGGTTATCCAGCAATGTTGTTTGGGTTTTTTTGTTGTGTGGTTTGGTTTTTTTTTTTATGCTCCTTTAGCACAGAGGCTCCTGTGGGTTTATGAAAGCTCTTTGAAACACAACATGCTGAGGTTAGTAGCTCAAATGCACAGAGAAGTCTGGTCCAGGCAGGTTATACAGCAGTGAGTTACTGGAGTCCAGAAAGTACCAGTTGCTCAGGTGTTTTCAGGCAGGCTAGCACACTAGTGCAAAATTAGACTTCATTTGCTGGTTGCATGTGCTCTTCATCAGAATTCAAAAAGTCATAGCAGGCCTACTCCTTTGGTCCATCGGTGCTATAACCAGAGATTCCTAGTACGGTGAGTGCTTTCTGTACTCTGAAATAGTATCAAGTGCCAGAGGGTGTAAAAGCAAGAAAGCCCTGGGGAATACTGCTCAAACCAGTAGTCTGAGAAGTTTTGGGGTAGCTTCAGTAAAATGCATTTTCATGCTGATTGCGGGGAGGAAGATTACACTGAGAGTTCCCTGTAGAAATGTGAGATAAAGCTCCTGGTATGAAGGAGGAGACATAGCTGTGTAAATGTGAGCTTAAAAATGAGGTTCCATCGGGGTACTGTACAGCTATTTAAATAAAGCAGGTGCACTTTACCCATATGCCTTCTCTTCTGTGGCCAAAGGGGAATGTCATTTGGATGGACCAAGTAACTGTAATGAGAATTAGAATGGCTGAGGTTGGAAGAGACCTCTAGAGATCACCTAGCCCTGCTAAAAGCAGGGTCAGCTAGAGCAAGCTGCTCAGGATGGTGTTCAGGTTTTGAACATCTTCAGGGATGGAGAGTCCACACTTCTGGCCAACCTGTTCCAGTGTTAAATCACTCTTACAATAAAAATGTTCTTGTATGTTTAAGTGGAACTTTGTTTAAATTTGTGCTCCTTGCCTCTTGTCCCGTTACTGGGCACCACTGGGAAGAGTCTGGCTCCGTCCTCTTTACTCCTCCCCTTCAAGTATCTATGCACATTAATAAGATCCCTTGTTTTCTCAAGGCTAAACAATTACAGTGCTCTCAGCCTCTCCTTGGATGTCACATCCAGAGGCAAAAGCATTGATCAGGTTACAGACACAGCCACAGAGTATTTGTTCAGGAGGACTCATCCTGAAATGATCTTTAATTGACTGTCTAAACAGACCATCTAGAGCAGTGTATCTGTTAGTATGCTCTTTTTTTCATTTTTAAACCACCTAGCTTAAGGTGTATTTGAGGGAGGAATAGGCAAGGTGTCATTGCACAGGGTTTTTGAACTGCTTACTTGGAGTTAAATTCATGGTCTAAACAGAGCTGTGAACTTAAACTCTTAAAACACTTCGGTGGAATGAGGCTCCCCTAAGAGGGAAAAGCTTATATCTATATATTTTTTACAGATTATTTTTGAAGATCCCACCGGTAAAGTTGTACAGTAAAAACGCTTTGCACACTATTTGTTTGGGTGTTACATATTGGAGGCTGCTGCTGTTGACCTTGGTCCTCACAGGAAATAAACAGAATGGCACCAAAGACATTGCTGAAGAATGCCATCAGCACAGGATGGGTTAGAAGTAGTTGCTAATGATCTTTTCCTTACCTAAAAAAGTTGCTATTGCTTCAACAGCTCCATTGTACACTGCAGAGCTGTGAGAGGGAGCTCTGAAGTCCCACAGCACTTGGATATAATTCAGAACCTGGTTAAAGCCTGCCGTAGCCAGAGCCCACCACAGGGACCAGTAGAGAAGTTTCCTGGAGCTGTAGCAATCCCTCAGGTCCTTGCTCAGCTGCACCAGTACTCTGAGCACATGGTTCTGGGGCTTGGCATTATCGGCCTGCTGTTCAGGTGTTGGTCCCCTGTCAGCAGATACAGAGCCCTTGTCCTCTTGGCAGCTCGGTGGCCTGTCAGAGCTGACTGTAGCCACAACTTTATCTGGTCCTGGGAGAGTTTCTGAGTCATCTTTCCTGTGGAAGAACATACTCTTTTGAGGCATTGGGAGGAGAAACGAACACACGAATGCCAGGGACACGGAAGCCAAAGTAATGGCATTAAGGTGGAAGTAGGATACATCTGCTAAGGAAACCAGCAGCTGTCCCAGCACGGCGGCAACAGTGGCTGCAACAAGAGTGATACTTCTGCAATAGCTCGTCACTCTCTGATAGTGATCGGTGCTGACGACACTGTAGATGTAGGCGTAATAGGCGACCTCGGTGGCTGTCACCATCCCGTAGAAGAATTCCACCACCTGCATGGCCACCACTCCGTGTGCAAAGAGGAGCAAGAGCCAGGTGACGATGAAGCTGACGCCCTGGAGGAGGAGGACGGGCTTGTAGCGCATGTAGTCTGTAATCAGGAAGACTGGGAAAAGGAGTGCAAGGTAGGAGTATGTCCAAACTGGGAAAATCTGGTTGGTAACCTAGAAAAGAATAAAAGAGGAAATACTTTCTAAAAATACATTTCAAATGTTGGTTTTGAAGCTTTTTGATGATGGTATTGAAGGAACACAGTTGTGGTGACAGGAAACATTGAATTGTGTGAATTGTGCAGATTTAAACTGCCTTAAATTACAAAACTGTAAATGTACTCCTTAAGAGGCAAAGATAATGATGGTAGGCTCCACTACATAAACAGGTAGATTGGCTTAAAAAAATAATTCTAGTAAAGACCTACGAAGAAGGCAGATTTTGATGTGCAGCTGTTCAAAGTGGTTATAACAGCATTTGTGTCAGAGGAAAGTCTGTCTAACATCAAATCCTATTCTCCACAGTAGCTGAAAATGAATGCCTATTTAGTTTTTTACTTTTACATGAGTCATTGTATACCTTTGGTCACCTCTCTCCTTTGTTAGAATTAGAAAAAAATGCATACGCCTCATGATGGGGGAACTGGAACTGCACGTAGTGAGTGTGTAGCTGTTACCATGCTATCTTCACCTACATTTTCTTCAAATTCAATGTGTAAGAAGTAAGTGAGTCTTTTATGGGATAGTAGTTTGGTAAGTTTCAGTTGGCCTTCAATGCATAGATGCTCTGAAAAGAAATTCTTTCTCTTTTTCTAAAACTGATCTGCATTCAGGTTAGAAGGTGCTGTTTACTGTCGCCACTGAAGCTCAGTGCTTGCCCAGCAGCCTGGCTACAGCTGCAGCAGGGGTATCCTCTTCTTTTAGATACAGTCACAGAAAAAGTTCACTTTGTGATGTGCAAGTTGCCTGGTTTTGGGGAGGTCTTACCCAGTAATTGCTGGACCTACTAGGGTATCCATTCATGATTGCTCATTCTCCGCTTAGGCAATTAGACTAGAAAGGAATTGTTTCAAATGCTGGAGGAACAATAGTAGCTGGTTATCTTCTTACTTCTGAACTGGTACTGGAGTGAGTTGCATGGTGAGCAGCAGGTTCACTATATCTTTCTGGGTGAATTCTTTTGTTTCTCTGAACTTTAATTAGAATTGTAGGTGTTTGACTGAAACTTACGGAATTAGCTAACCAGAGGTGAGTTTGGCTGAAAGAGCTAGTATCTGTACTACACTTATTTCTGAGTTAAGGTTTCTTGCTGAAATCAGAATTAAGGCATCCTATCATGCTATTTGTGTATTTCATGTAAGAGAGAAAATTACCTTTATGGTTAAAAAAAAAACAAAAAAAAAAGGGGGGCCCCCCCCCAACAACAACCCAAACCACAAATACCTTTTTTCGGAAGAAACCTTGGCTTCACACTATGCTAGCAGATTCTGCCTTAACATTTGCTACTGCACATCAGGAATGACTGTTTTTTGTATTAGCTGTATGTGGGTGTACTAAGCTTGTGTTTTCTAATTATACCATTAGCTCCATGACTCAGCCACTTGTTAACTATGTCCCCTTTTGTTGGGAAGTGTACTCCTGAAGGAGCCAGTGCTGAACAGAAGAGCAGAGCAAGGAAACTTGCAGTGCATGCTTTTGTAAAAAAAATTTTTTTGGTATGTGAATCTGACCTTGAGAGGGTAATGAATGCATAAAACAATCTTGTAACATAGGTAATAATCTAACAGCTCATAAGGGGAAGTCTGCTTGGTTTTCTTATGATTTGCAATCACTACATCACTGTCAGTGTAATCAGTTCCACAATAAGTATAAATAAATCTTAATGCTGCTCCTTCTCTGGGGTTCTAGGTGGGGAGAGGAACTAGCTGACCTGATTTTGCTGAAAGTATCCATTTCTTAAACAACCACCAAAGTGGTTTCAAAGTCCTAAGAATGTAGGGACTTTAAAGTTTTAACCTTCTGCAAAAAAGGTGAGTCCTTACTCTTTTCCAGAAGCATCTTCAATATGAGTCTCTAGATAAAATATACCTGTATTATTAGCCACTTTATCTCCCCTTCAGTTATTGCTGTAAGACTTTAATGCTTTAAGCATTTTAATTATTACTTAAGAGACTAGTTACATACCTCTTCAATCGTTAGGTTTTTGTCTGGTCCAGTTAGATAAGGAGTGAGAAAAGATTCTGATGGCCTCATTGTGGAGAAAAATCCATTCGCACAGATGATCAGCGTGGGATAAATCCAGCTATGGCCTATGGCTCCCTTCCAGCAATCCATAGTCTACCTAAAAAAAAGGTAGTGAAGAAATGAGCACACCAGGAATTTATAAAGATGCTCTTCGCAGTTGGTAAAAATTAATGTGTGAGTAAGTTTACTTTCTAACTAGCCCTACTTCAGCTAATGTTTCTTTCACTAAACCTGCCAGTGATCACAGATGCAGCTTGTAAATGAACTACTTGGATCAAGGTGCATTGGTGGTGGTAAACTTCAGTCTCTGTATCGTCTATCGAAGGTTGTTCTTAATGACATACTTAGAATCGATTGGACGTATCGTAGTGGAAAAATAAAGTTCTATTACAGTCTCATTTCTGAATAAATGAGTGGGCAAACTGTGAGATTAAAGCTCATTCTCAGCATGCTCAAGGAGGCTTTTTTCTGTTGATTTGCAGCCTGAGAGCCAAGTGGAACAATAGAAGTGCAAGCCTTTTTGCAGACAATAAAAGCCACCAGCCAGCTCGCAACCATTGTGAACTTGGTTTCTTCGAAATACTTTAATACTCATCATATTTCTTGCACTCCAGTCATTTGAGTAGGTAAATAAAGATGCAGAAACTATCTGCTCATGGTACCTGCTCAGACTTAGAAAAGAGGAATCTTGACTTCACTTTTGCAAGTGATCAAAAGGAAAAGAATGGGACTTGTTTCTTCACTGTAGTTGGCAGCAAAAAAAAGTCTATAGAGGTTTGGGGTTTTAAACCTTATTTTACTTGTTTTGCTTTAGAAAGTCAATTCCACTGTTCCTGGAAAACAAGTGAAACAAGAATGTTCTGAAACCGTAAAAGAATGAAAGCAAAGCACTGACTAATGTTTAATCAAGCTGTTACAAGCTATTTCTTAAATTGTTGAATTCCATTTTATAGTAGGCACTTTATCAAAAGTACTTCTACTAGCACTGTGAGATTATTTTTATTAAAACTTAGCATAAATAGTATGTTATTAAGGCAGTATTTCTATGACCTCAGAGGAATGTTACAAAAACCAACCCTAACCCTGAAACTTGATTTCAAATGATTGCTTCTGACTATCATCTTACTCTTACAAATCATTGCATCTATATACAAAAAATAGCCTGTATAATCCTTAACTCTTTATATCTGCTTTAAAATCCTTTGATATCTGTTATCTTTTCAAAAGAAAAATATATTAAACCCTGGACGGATCAATGACATCAGCATAAATCTTGCATCCCTTCCAAATGCACTGAACAAGTGAGTGGCCAGCACACTTCCAAATAACTCCGAAGGTAATAAATTACCTGTCAAAGCTGTGGCTGTGGTGGATATGCTGTGGATTCATGTGCAGTTTCCTCCTAGGGTGACTTTCTCTCTTGTAGAAGTCAGAAACAACCCTTTAGGATTGGAGGTAGTAAGAAATTTCTGTGTCTTTTTGTTTCCTAAAAGTTATTTCTAAACTTGGTAAAATGTTAACATCATAATAATAATAATAATAATAATAATTCTTCATCACAGCTCTTTCTGCTTGCAGAACTTATCCATGAAGATTGCAGGGGAAGGTTTCTCCTTTACAGGTTTCATCAGCAAACTGAGTTCTAATTTTAAGATAAAGCTTTAAGACTCATAGTAGCTAATGATTAATAAAAACTGACGTGGCAAGAAAGCAAAGACTTGATTGCATTTTTGTGTTAATAAATACCTTTAAAAGCTCTGGTCTCTGATTCATGGGTAAGGCACAGCACCCATTTTACAGTTTGGGCTGACACTGACCCTCCCCTGTGCACAGTGCGGTGGCCTCTGGGCTCATGGTGTCTCTGCCAACTGTCCTGGCTTTGCTGGGGGTGCAGGGAGGTAGGACATCGAATACCACGTACTATTAGTTGGCCAGGAATTACTTCTATGTAAGAACCAATCTGTCACTTAAGGGCAAATGGACAAGAAGATAAGCAGCTTCTAAATCTAGCTTTTAAGCTAAAAAATCAAAACGGAACTGCTTCAGAGAAATGCTGCTGCTTTGCTTTCCTTTACCCATTTTTTTAGACTGGGCTCCATCCAGCTTCCCAGGTTCATCAGAGGAGGGAGTTGACCCTGAAGCCTGCTGGTGGGATGTGTGTTGACACTGGGAGCAAACGCTGCGGCCCTGGCAGGAGGGGCCCAAAGTGCTACCCGGAGCAGCTTTGTGAGTTGGACAGAGCCTGGTCTTTTTCCACAGGTATGGAAACTCCTCACACTACTTCTAGAGCGTAGTGCGACCAGGCAGGCAAGTGTTCAGAGAAGCCAGGCTTGCCTCTGCCTCCGTGTTTCATTCTCTTTCTTTACCAATGGCTTCTGAGAAAGGAGAAGAACCATGGGGAAGATGCTGCTGGGTAGGTCTACTGGCCTGCTGAAAGGTGGCTGCTGACTAGCATTTCTCTGGTAGCACACACAGTGCTTGGTTTAATACCTGCTTGCTTTGAATACAAAGATACAATTTGTATGCTGCCTTGTTGGCCAGAAGTGGCCTCATCAGCTTGCTGGACTGTATCTTCATGGAAGACTTGTGCCCCAAACCACTAATGTTTCAAAGGTAGTGTTGTATTTAGAGGGGGTTGTAGCTATGGGGGGCGATGTGCTCAGCTCTGGATTTTCATATTTACATGGAATCCGTTAGCATGCTGGGAGAAAGATAAACACTTAATAATAAATGCTGCAAGGAGAGGTGGATTTGTTCAGAGTTTCCTTTTCCCGCGGAACTAGAGAGCCTGTGGTTCCAGCCTCGCTCATAACCTGCCAAGCCTCAACTATCTCATCTCTAAAGAGTGTGTGTGTATGTACATGAACACACAGGTAGATGTCTGCATCTTACTGTTTTGGATGAAATCTCTAACTGATTGCTAGGTTAATTCTGATTTGCAGCTGAAAACCCAGGGTAATGTAAGGCCTTACCTTTCTCTTGCTGTTGTTTCTGCCTCCAATGTGTCATGTCCTTCCTAACACTCCTAAGAGCTGCCCTCTTCCTTCCCTATTCCCCCCCCGCAGTGCTCCCCCCAACTCCCAACCTCAGAATCTTTCTTTTGGAAATTTGAGAGAATAAGAATATTTTTTTTTTTTTTAAAGTCTTATGTGTTTTTCTGAAGATAGTATTCTCTACAGCTGCAAACCAAATACATTGTGTCTGCTTGGCTCCTTTGCTCCTTAGTGGCATCCTATATACATGGAAGGCAGTGAGCTCTGACCAGTTCAGAACAGAAGAATTTTTATGGTTATTTCTACCAGTTTTTCTAGCTCCTTTCCGGCAGCTTACTACTGCCATTATTTGTTTTACAATAGCAAAAAGTTTCACATGTTGCTGATTCCTTTCCTTTTGTCAAATGCTACATAGAAATATTTGTTAACTTTCTGTACCAAAGGCAGTTTGAGACTGTGGAGCTGGAAATACCAAGTTCCTCTTTTTCATTTAAACACAAACTCTAGTTAGCTTCTAGTCCGGGACTGGCACCTAGTTCTTTAACTAAATGCCTCAAAAGAAATTCCTACTCACAAGGAAAAGTAAAACAAAATAGTCTTTTCTCTAGTGCACTTTGTCCCTGTTTCTTCAGGCAGGAATATCGAGCCCTCAGTTCTGCAGTAATAAAAGATACTCAGTGCTTAGAGGAGACTAAGTCCATCTCCTGCTTTTACAACTGCATTGGTTAAGCTGTTCTGCTTAAAGCCAGTTTACAACAGAGAATGTCCACACAATGCACAACAGTAAACAAAAAGCCTAGAAAATTAGCTGGGTTCATTTGGTCAAATCCTACCAATTCTTCTTGTGACTTGAAACAAATTGCTTTTCTCCTGCCTGCTCTCAACTCTGGGCAGTTTGTCTAGTTGCAGCATGTGATAATTGTATGAAAAGCACATATGTCTGTACAAATGATAGCTTGTGTCTCTACAAGAAAAATATTCTTCTGTAAATGCTAAGTATTTTCTATTTTTATTAGTTAGATGTAGGTATTGGAAGCTAGAAGCAAACAGCAGTACAGAAATAACTTTAACATATGGATATAATTTATATTAAATTAGGCTTTCACTATGCAAACTCATTTATAGTATCTTTTTTCTTCTGGACTAACTGTCCTTTGTGCTGGGCTAAATTAGCCATAGGCCTTGAAGCTTCTTGATAAATTCTGAGATGCCGACCCTGCCAAATCCTTGGCCAAGGTCAGTGGACTTCCCTCATTTGGCACTCAAAAGCACACATGATGCTAGCTTTTTGTTTCAGTTATATATCTTCTTGGATAGTCGTGTTAATCTGGAATTTTCCTGCGTGGAATCAGCCAAATTTCTCCACAGCGTACTTCTCTGGTTTTAGTCCATACTAATCAATCCCTTTGATATTTTTTTCTTTTCCTGTTGAAACAGGAAGACAGTCAGTCCTGAATTTAATTTTACTGGAAGCACAAGGAAAGGAGTGGGGCTCCTTCATTTTGTTTTGACTCCGAAGTTTTTCCCTTCTGGGCTGAGATTGCTATGGACTCAGTACAGTGTTTAGGTTGCAGCTTTCAAATGTGGGCCAAGTAACAATTGTGGCTTAGCAGTGTTTTAGTGAACCTTCTCAGACAGGCTGTGCAAACCCTGCTTTTCTGCACTGTTGTGTGCAAAAGGCCCGCTTCTGATGTGGGCTTTTAAATTAGAAGGGAGGAGTCCGTCACCAAATTGCCTGTAGTTAGGTAGGAAAGAATATAATGATGCAAACACAATCCCTTCTCTCTTGGTTCAGAACAAGGTATGTGCAAAGGCGGGGATAGAGCCTTCACCCACATGCATGAGCAAATGTGCATGGAAACAGCTTGCCAACACCGTATACAAGAGCTAGAACAAGCAAGGTAGGGTGAACTCTGATCTTTACCATCGTGCACGGTGAGATGCCAGGGTGGTTGCTCGGCTCTTGTGTATAAATTACTGCTGTTAAGCTATTTATAGGCAAGTAAATAAGGATCTAAAGCAACTTATCTTTTCTTCTTGGCACAGTGCCATTATGGTGATCTCTTAGCTGGCATATGTTGTAATGAAGTGCTGTAATGATTCAGCGTAGCTTTTCAGGGCTGTGTTGTATGTTCATCTTGCACTGCTGTCCTCTGCATGCTGCAGTAGGAGCTCTTCTCCCACGAGGGCCTGGCCACGTGAGCTTGTCTGCCTGACTCCTACAGCCATGTCATACAGACAGTTACAATCTGCTCTTTTGATTCGTGTCCAGCATGGTTCAGATGCTCTTTGCAAGATCTTGCTATTTTCCTTTTGCATTTGCTTGAGACAAGCATGCAAATGCTTCTGATCAAGAAAATCCCAGCTATGACTGCAAAGTAGCTGCCATAAATTAAAAACTGAGAGGGGGAGAGAAAAAGGCAGAAGAATTAATGAAAAACACAGTAGGGAAATGCTGCTGCTTCTGGAGATGACAGACACTCTATTATTTTGTTTACTTGTGTTCTGGCACAGTTTTTCTATGTTCAAGTTTTTGCTTTGTGATTAAGCAAAATCCTAGCTTTTCCAGCCAACAGCAGATCTTTGAGGAATGAAGAACTACCCCTTGCTTCCAATCCTTATGCTTCTTAATAAACATCAGAGGGGGGAGGCATAGGAACAGGATTTTTTTCTATTAGTGCAAAATGTAGAAGTAGCTTCATTGCCCACATAGTCATGAATAATGTAAGCGAAGACTCTGAGTTGGTCCATTTTTGCTCCTACTTGTACATTTCAGTGCTGTCATCACAGTGGCTTCAGTAAATATGCCATGACTTTGTATCAATATTTCCAACAACAGTGGGAAGGCTATTTATAAAGTCCTACATATTGCTGTCCTTAATTTTAAAGTTTTAATTTGTAGTGTTTAATTTAATCTTTTAAAGTAACTTTTGCCTTCTCTGTGCAGAATATCTGAATAGCTTTAGTCTTCTTCAAATCTGTGGGGTAGGAAGCTGCCCCAGCTGAAATCCCATCTGAGCAAATGCAGAAGTCAGTACATTTCAGTTGACTCCAACATGAGTGGAATTGGGCTGACTGAAGTTAGGGACACTGTTGTGAGATAGGATAACCCACCCTAAATTAAGTGCCCAAACTATGGGCAGAAAACTCTATTATTCACGTTGAGATACAGACCAGGTTTGCTCCTGAGCTCGAATTAGAAGGCAGGTGTCCTTTTCTCTTGAGCTGAAATAACTCCAATAATCCAGGCTGTGTCTCATGGTCTTGAACTCCCCTAACAACATGTGGTTATGTTGATTCTGCATCTGAGAAAACGAGCCTGAATTTTTGGGCAGAGAGGATGTTATTCAGTGTCCTATTAATTAGCAAAAGCTGGTCAGATAGCAGGGCCTGATTATTTACGTTCTGGTGTTATCTGCCTTTAAAAAGTCAAAGACCAGCATCTGTAATTCTAAATGCTGCACTAAAAGGCAAAAGGGAAGAGTGATGGCTGACACAAGGGAAGAGCAAGATGTCTAGATTTCTATAGAAGAAAGAGGGAATTAAATTGTCCTTTAGCATACCAATTTCTTTCTTGGTAAACTTTTGAAGATGAATTGGCTAAGCAGTAAATAGAAAGTAAGTTAATAGCACTTACCTGAGTCACTATGTCCAGTCCCAGGCCTCTTGGATCCACGACGACTACTGTAAGAACGGTCTGAATCACCAGTGCAATGAAGTTGTTGAATCCAAACATCAAGGCATAGCGTTCCATGCTCAGATTGACTGCAATCTGGAATCTAATGTGAGACTGGCAGGTCAGTTACTTCACACTGGGTGAAAAGCTGTTGCTTTCCATTTAGTTGATGAAGAGAAACGATTCATGCAGATGATATCTCAAGGACAGAGTAAATGGTGCTTCACTTGTTTGTTTGCTTCCTTGCTTTCTCTAAAAAAAATGTCTTGACTATCATCTATTTTGATGTTTTTGTACTTGTCTGTGTTGCTTTTCCAAACCATGTTATGAGGCGATCTGCTTTATCTGGTAGAATATCAGATCCCTTTAACCTTCCCCTTTGTTCCTTCTCTACCTTCACAGACTGTGCCAGACAAGTTGTAAAGTCTCCATGGTTGGAGGCTTTCAAAGACCTGGCCAGATAAAGCCATGACCTGATCTGGCATTGGCAGGAGTTCTGCCCTGGCTGGGAAGTTAGACTAGAAGGTCACTACGGGTATCTTCTAACCAACTTTTCTGTGATGGTGTGAATCACTTTTTGCTTTGAGGCTTGACAGTGCAGGTAGCATACTGTTTATTTCTGTCAAGAGCCTGTAGATTTTTCCTTGCAATATCTTTTTTGACAATAATCAGAACATCTTTCCTTGCAATATTTACCTCCCAAGTTTCTATCTGAACAAAAGGCTGTTATTCCTGTAGTACTTTTTTCATTGATTTTTAGCAGGGTTTTTTTGTGCAAGCTTTTACTTTTTTTTTTTTTTTGGTAGAATATGTTGTAATAGTCCAGGTGTGATCCACTATAGTGTACTAACAATCCACCAAAATGAAAATAGAGGATTCAGTTGGCTTCATTCAAGATAGGCATAATCTTGTCATGCATTATAGTTTTACCAGTTTTTTAAAATGGTATCTGAAAAATTTTTGGTTTTGGCATAAAAATGCACCTGGTATTTTTGTTCATGAAATGGTGTGGTATGTCTAAAGACATTCCAATCAATAAAATGACTGGAGTAATAAAAATGTTTCATATTTACTACACAGATTATATATTAACTTTGTTATTTATATTATTTTTATTTTTCTATTTCTGACAACAGAATAGCTTCGTGTCCTGTGAGATCTTGTCTGCGTTTCAGTGAGGTGGTCTAGGAATAAATCAGCAAGGTGGTCTAGGAATAAAGGGATCTTAAAGGATGGTTGTCAAGGCATGCTTGTCCTTATTGTTCACTTTGCATCTTCCATGCCAGCAAAGATGAAAATAGCTTCTATGTTTTGCTGTTACCATTGCCTTCAGTAATAAAGATACCTTGTACCTTGTTTAGTTTCTGCCTAGGTAAATGTTCCATGTCCTTTTGATAATTTTTCTTCTATGGTTGCTCAGAAGAATGAAAACAACATAACTAGACATTTAAGTGTCCTTGTCTTTACCTAAACAGTTATGTCTAGCATTAGATCAGCTACCTCTGAGTAAAAGGAGGGATGCCCAAAGTAAATGTAAAGTATGGTTAGTATTCTGTGCATAACAGCAGCACCACAAGATTTTATACTTACGTTGCTATTGTTATGAGGAGCATATAGCATGCTTTGAAAATGAGATAGCCAGCGTAACATGCCCAGATGTTGGTAGTGAAGTGCATGAGAAATAGAGACCCAGCATCTATTGCAGAGAAGATTCCTAAAGCCAGTTCTCCAAAAAGGTCCCAGTTAATTTTCATATATTGTGCTACGAAAGATATTACCGAGCCTAGAAAAAGAGAAAAAAACATGTAAATGTTGCATCTATAGGTGATATAGTCTACATCATCAAGTCTTGCCACCCTCACATGCCAAAAGGCAACGGTGAATAATGAAGCACAGTAGGTCTGAAGTGTTTTGAAAGCATTTCTAATCACTTCTGAAATCGTGCAGATGACTGGTAATTTTTAGACAACTGCATAAATCAAGTCTCTGCCATTCCTTTCTTAATGTTTCATTCCACTTCACAGGATAAACTGTTATGTAGAAGGATTCATTATTTAGCTGTCTGTACCCAGCATGTATCTCCAGGGAGAGAATTAGGAACATGGTTTGGAGCTCAAGAAGAACAATTCTTCCAGCTTCTACTAGCTTAATTTATAGCTAAGCTAGTAAACCTTCTGTCTTAACAGTTTAGCTCTGTGCAGCTCATAAAGGGGCTAAGCTGTCAAAAAAGGGAGTTTTGTGAGGTATCAAGTGAGTATATTTAGGGAAATGAGAAAGGATAGGCACTGTTTGCTTTTGGTGGGCCTGCTACAAAGACGCATCTGTTGCGAAGTAAGCCACCTGACTGTCCATCTTAGGGGTCTCATACAATTTTAAAACTCCTATACCTCTACATTGAGAAATAGGCAATTCCATGAGAAAGAGGAATTCACCAAGGAGTAGACACTACAGGAATTAAGTGCTTCTAATTCACGATTCAGTTGGTCTATTTAGTTGCCTACCTCAAGACGAGAGTAATTTTTAATCTTAGAAGTATCTGTTTCTCCTTAATGACTGAAGGGTAACCTGAATGACCAGGTATGACATAGTCATGTTTATTTTCCCTGGTGGATCACACCCCAATGTCTTGTGCAAGTTCTCCACAGCAGCACAATATGAATATGTGAAACACTGCCAAGTCACGGTGGTATCCTTTGATGTTACCTTTCGACAACATTACTTTGCTTATGTGGTGTGGGCACCTGCTTCCGGTCCAAAAGTGTAATGGTTAACGTCAGTAGCATAATGAATTCAACAAGGTTTTTTTCTGCAAATCTCTGTGTCTTGGAATGACTAAAATTCTTCTTTCCATCCTGCTGCACAAGAGTCTTTCACTAGAAAAAGATCTTAATGAGAGGATTATGTTCTTTTTGTGTAAAATACTTATGAAAAACTTCTCTCATCTGTGTAAGCTGATACCATTGCTATGGGAACTGTGCAATACTTGTTTGGGAAAAAAAAAACCCCACCACCTCATCCAAAGAAACATGGGTGTCTCTGAATGGAATTAGCAGCTCGATGTAAAGTCTGTGTGACTTGTATGCTCTCTGCATACTGCTGGGATAAAGTTGGGTGTCCTAGTCCTAAAGAAAAATACCGCAGCTTGCATTGGAACTGTTTTGTACATCAAAGAACTAGGTCTTGAATGCACAGTGTATACACTGGCTTCCTGGAGTGTCTGCAATGGAATGGCACTTTGAAAGTGTTCTAAAGTAAAATTTCAGAGACTGCTTTTGTGATTGATGCTTAGACACTAACTTACTCAGAAAAGTTGCTATTGCTTCAACAGCTCCATTGTACACTGCAGAGCTGTGAGAGGGAGCTCTGAAGTCCCACAGCACTTGGATATAATTCAGAACCTGGTTAAAGCCTGCCGTAGCCAGAGCCCACCACAGGGACCAGTAGAGAAGTTTCCTGGAGCTGTAACAATCCCTCAGGTCCTTGCTCAGCTGCACCAGTACTCTGAGCACATGGTTCTGGGGCTTGGCATTATCGGCCTGCTGTTCAGGTGTTGGTCCCCTGTCAGCAGATACAGAGCCCTTGTCCTCTTGGCAGCTCGGTGGCCTGTCAGAGCTGACTGTAGCCACAACTTTATCTGGTCCTGGGAGAGTTTCTGAGTCATCTTTCCTGTGGAAGAACATACTCTTTTGAGGCATTGGGAGGAGAAACGAACACACGAATGCCAGGGACACGGAAGCCAAAGTAATGGCATTAAGGTGGAAGTAGGATACATCTGCTAAGGAAACCAGCAGCTGTCCCAGCACGGCGGCAACAGTGGCTGCAACAAGAGTGATACTTCTGCAATAGCTCGTCACTCTCTGATAGTGATCGGTGCTGACGACACTGTAGATGTAGGCGTAATAGGCGACCTCGGTGGCTGTCACCATCCCGTAGAAGAATTCCACCACCTGCATGGCCACCACTCCGTGTGCAAAGAGGAGCAAGAGCCAGGTGACGATGAAGCTGACGCCCTGGAGGAGGAGGATGGGCTTGTAGCGCACGTAGTCTGTAATCAGGAAGACTGGGAAAAGGAGTGCAAGGTAGGAGTATGTCCAAACTGGGAAAATCTGGTTGGTAACCTAGAAGAGGAGAGGAAATCTCTGTGTTGTTCTTGGGGAAAGGAAGTTCATTTATTTTAAATGGCTTTTAGAGGGAAGTTTTTGCTCTGAAGGAATTCATAAAATATATAACCACACTGAAGCGGCATGTGACTGTTGAGCAGACAAATGGATCTTAGATCCATTAAATGGATCTTTTATTTATGCCATCTGCTGCAAATGGTAACCTGTCAAAGCTGATTACAGTTATGCTTTTTTTGGTTTTTATCTTTGTTTAAAAACTTTGTTCAATGTTTTACTCTTTTATTTTTGCTGCTCCATATAAAAGAAAAGGCAGCGTAAAACCATACCTCATCTATGGTCAGGTTTTTGTCTGGTCCTGTCAGATAGGGTGTTAGGAAAGGTTCTGATGGTTTCATCATGTAGAAGAATCCGTAGAGGCAGAGGATCAGGGTGGGAAAAGTCCAAGTGTTGCTTTTCTCTTGCTTCCAGCAGCCCATGGCCTCTGCAGCAAAGCCGAGGAGGAAGTTTGTTAGAAGTATGATACTGCCCACAGAAGCGCAAAGATGTCTTGTAATTGATATTTATTTTGTGGTTTCTAATGCTAAGGAGTGCTCTTTAGAGGCTGGCAGTTGGAAAACATTTTTCTTCATAACTTTAAAGTGAACAGCTTTTCCTTACATTTGTCTGCTGTTTCTCTGTCTTTGTAGATAGTATATAAAGAATGACTTGGAAGATCTTTAACTGGGAGACGAATTACACTGCCATTCAATCTGCACCGACCAAGCTAACCACAGGAAAAGCCTTTCTAGACAAAAGTCCCTGAAGACAGCTGAGTACTGAGATTTCACTCAACACCATGACTGATCACAGCCAAGCACCTTGTTGAATGAGAAGTAACTAGTTCACAATTGCTGTTTTTTCTCCTTCGCCTCCTAGACGTGCATGGCTTTTCTGTTACGGAGAGCTGGTAACTCTAGAGCCTAGCAGATGAGAGTCACTAATAAATACAGAAATAAATACAGATGTCAAGCCAGATCCTTGGCTGGAATTAACTGCATCAGAAGTCCAGTTTGGATACAGACATCCTATTTGCAATCTATAAAAATAATTTGTGGTCACTGAAGGTAATAGTTCACACTAAAATGAAATGAAGCAGATATTTTTGTTCTTGTCTCTAGCTGAGACTTATGGAATAAATTAAACTTTGCAACTCTGCTGGACAAAGCCCAAAGAGAAGTCAAAATGGGTGTAATGGGGGGCACGCAAAGGAAACAGACAGTAAGTTATACTCCATATTCATGTTGGTATAGGCAATGTCAGGAATCTAAAGGTGTACAATTTATCTTTTGGAGCCCTCTGGAGGGTGCTTGTTACCAGCTGGGATTTCCATCACTCTGCTTTTGACTTTTACCTATTTACTTCCTGAGAACTTTTGTTTTTTTCAGGCAAAAGTTTTAATCTTAAAAATTAAGTATTTTGCAGGCAGTGTTTTTCCTCAAACTTTTTTGTAAAAGCTGAAGAAAGATCTCTTCCAAACCAGCCAAAAATACTCATGTACCTGTTGACTACATCACTCCAGAATGGATGGGCAGAGGATCAATCCTCTTATAGGATGTGATATATAATATATAAGGCAGCAGGCATTATGCATCTTCTTTTCTAACTTCACACCATGATGGCACATTTTACTAATGGTCTGGTGCACTAAGAAATGGGTGCAGATCAAGGGGAATTTGAATTATTTAGTTTTATGCATAACAGCTGAAACCATTGACATTACAGGACTCACAGCAGAAATGAACTTAGTTCTGTGTCAGCTCTGTAGTGTGAACCACTAGAGGGCAAGATGACCCCAGGAAAGGAAAAATGTGTATGGGAGGAATGTGAGACACATTCAGAGTGCTCAAGGAAAGAAGCATTTCTGCCCCTCATTCCTCCCAGTTGTTGTAATAGCTTCTGCTGCAGACATGGCTTTGGCAGGACCAGTTTTGGCCCTGCCCAGGATCACACTCAGTCACCATAACATCCCCTCGCTCTCCTTTCACATGATAATCATTCAAGTGTTACAGCACCCTAATGCCACATGAATGCCTCATGTGGTACTGAGAGGTTCTGAGGAAGGCATCAAGAAGAGGAGGGATGAAGAACATCTCTAGCACTGTAATGAAGTACATTTGTACAAGTTAGGTCTGTGACTTAGCCAGGTTATATTTTTCACTTGCCAGCCTAGATTCTCTGCCCCAATCTGTTTCAGGTCTTGCCATGTTTGCTCTCGCCCCAGCAGGTTGCATGACACAAACGCAGCAGGTCTCACGGATCCTTTCAAAATGTCCTGCACCTTGGGAGGTGAGTGGGGCAAATTGCTGTGCTTGTAGGATGCTGTGTGCTGCACCTCTGATGCTGCCCATCTGTGGCAGAGTTCTGCCATCGTGTGCAGTAATTTCTGTTTTGAGCTATATACAGAAAAACTTTAGGTGTGCCCTGGTCACTGCATCACTCCAGCCGCAGCACGTGCCCTGCTTGGGGTTTTCTGCTAGACCTCTTTTCTGGAGGTTTGCTCTTTGAGGCACCTGTGTTAGGCTGGCCGGTAAGTCAGACGAGAGGTTTCCCACCTCATTTAAGCAGCTGTGCAGGAAAAACCTGCCGCTGGTGCTGAGCTGGGAAATGCAGTGGGCTGAAGGCTTTCAGGGGCAGCCCGCTCTGCCCGTGGAGAGTGGAAGGTGGGGGCTGCTCTGTCCGCAGTGGGGTGTGTGCTCACCTCATACCCCAGCCCTTCGCCGATGGTGAAGGGCTCTGCTGCAGCCGCAGCTCAGCTCTGCTGGCTGCTGGTATAATTGCTCCTTTCTGCATGCATAACCACAAACCTCTGACAACAAGATCTGTACCTTGTTGCTTAAGGGGGATCCAACTTGTTCCCATTCAGTCGCCCCTTATCATCAATTTGTCTTTTATAACTCTAGCGTTTTTCTTCATTTTTGGAGAGATGGTGGGATGCCTTGGTGTCATTTTCAAGCAAAACCTCCTCTGCTTCTTGTTTCTCCCATCAATTCTTAGTTAATGCTGGAGCTGCCAGCTCTTCTCCCACACAGCCTGACCCAGCCCCCCAGTTCCCCACCAGACTGCTCTCTTCTTTCCTCCCTCTTTCACCTATCACTGCAGGATTTCTGATTTCTGAAGTTCTTATATAACCTTACCTTGTCTGCTGGAGCTCTTCCTTTTTTACTTCCAAGGGAAAGGTCCCCTTCTAGTATCTCGTCTTTCTTCTGGCTGTCCTTCGTGTATTGCAGATACTGGACTCTACTTGGTTTTTGTGCCTTTCCTGTTCTTCTGGTATTTCAGCTTGCCCTGATGACACCTCCTTTGAAAACATTTCCAGCTGGCTTGCTTTCAGCATCCACTTTCAGCACCCTTAAAGGAACAGCCAGATAATCCTGGCCTGTCCTTGCCTAAATGCAGCAGTAGGTTGAGACCTAAACTAAGGGTTTGGTGCTTAACTGGCACAAAAGCAATGGAGCTAATCCTGTTCTCAAAGAATTTTGTGTACGTGGCTTGGGACCTGCCTGTGCCTGGAACTGGTCTATATTAAAGATGGAGCAGTAGCTGTGCATGGGTAATGACAGAGATGAGGGAGAACAAATACCAGTGTTATAAGGTTTAAATGTTTCCCCACTGAATACATGGGGTTTCATACTATTCTAGCAGGTTTAAAAAGTAAAACACTCTGCTCTGCTTTCCCTTGACTGTTGTTTGTTAGGAAATTTCTCAGGTCTTTTGCTTAGACAGGTTCTCACAGTCCTACTGAAGATGGAGACAGCCTTATAGTCATCTTCAGAAGATCCTGAGGGACTCACAACAGTGAAGGATACTATCTGAAATGTACAGATTTGCACAAAAAGTATGTACCTAAGAATCTAGATCCATGCCCATCCCAGTCCTACAACATATAGGACTGGAATGAAGGACATAGTAATTACTTAGGAATGTGACCAATACAGTAGGAAAATGATAAATTTGTAAATAACAGTTAATTATCCAATAATTTCAGAGGAAGGCAGCTTCTTAGTTCATATACAGTAAAATGGTACAGTAACTTTGGAATAGGGAGATATGCATGAATAAGAAAAACATACAAAATTCCCTGCTGGGTCAGATGAGTTGCCCAGATAGGCCAGTATTTTGCCTTCATCCTGGGCCACATTTTGCAGCCTTTCTGCCTCCTACTGCTCAGCACTCAAAGTTACGGGATTAGTGATGATGGAGAGGCCATCCCTGCCTATTGCCTTTATCATTTGTTTGTCGACCATGTTGTCCATCCATCTAATCGTGCCTGGGACACTGCTGTATACTCGTGTGAGCTTTTGTGATGTATGTGAAACTAATGCAGGAAGGGGATGTAATAATTCCTTTTGGCGCTTTCCCAGCCGCCAGTCACTGTCTGACACTGATTCCAGAGCTATTTTGGTTCTACTTCACTGCATGTTTAATTGAACCTATAGCTATAGGATGTGACAGCCCATCTGAGAGGAGACTGTGTATACCTGCATTCGATTCTATTCTCAAGGGCTCTTGCTAAAATGCAGGGAACTTCTGTTGAAGTGAATAGCATTACTCTGGGTTTGCATTGACTTATCTGAAGTAAGAATCCAACTCAAATTTCTCGGCACTGGAAAAAAAACCCAAAACTATGTTTTTCCTGTAATGTCATAATGAGAAAGAATGATTTCAGTGACTTCCAGTTATTCATATTTGTTTTTTCTGCTTTCAGATCCTCTTTTATCCTCTATTAGCTGTTCTTCACACACTCTTTAGTCCATCTCCTTTGTACCTAAAATTTCATCCTTTTTCACAGATTCACATCTGAATGCCAAATGGAAGGCAGTAAAACTATGATGGGCTTATGCAAGTTTTTGGTCAACTTGAGCCCTATGTGATAAGCTGCCTGCAGCAAAGCTTAGTCACTGGGTTTGAAGGGGACTGTGTTATTTACGCTGAGTTTGAATGTAGTCTGGTCAGAAGCAGAAGTGGTGTTCTACTTGGAGGGTGGGCTAGGAGATCTGTTTATAGTTGGCATCACAATTCTGTTCAGATGGGAAAGGAAAAACTCTGTAAGACCTGGAGAAAAGGTGAGTTTTATAGTAGTAGTGTATCCTAAAGAGTTAATGCAATATGGTCTCTAATGTATCAAGGAGACAGGAAAATTCTGAGAAGGGGAAGGAAAGGCAGTACGAGAACAAGATTGCAAACCTCTGTCACCCCGGTACCTTCTCCTGCCCCTCCTGCTCTCTCTGCTCTCTGGTGCTTCACAGGATGGCACCAAGGCTGAGAGCCTCACCTCGGCCGTGTGAGGTATGTGTCTCTTTCTCTCGAACTGTCTGGTTGGGTGCTGACTTAGGCACTGACTTTCATCTCCCAAATCACATCTGTTTCTTGACATCTGCCTAACTCAGGAGAAGCGACTTTGCAAATCAAACTGAAGGCTTATACTTTTTGAAGAATGTGTACTGTACTCCCTTAAAGAAAGAGTGATAGCAAAGAAAATTTACCGTGGCTAACACCGGAGATTTTTCTCAATTGGTGGTCAAATACAACCCACGCACAGAAAGGCTGCAATGGCAGTTAAGAAGATTAAACTGCCTCTTTATTGGATTCCACAGACCCAGGAGTATTCACAGGGCGAGTTCACTTTTTGATTTATGGATAAGCAGATCTTAATCTTTTCTCATGCACTACATGCCCATTTTGGGAGCAAGCTGCCATTTGCAGTCTGAGCCTGAACCCCATGGTGTGTGGGTGAGGGTTTCTATACTTGCCTCTCAGCTGAAACTCATGCAGGGTTCCCAAGGTGGGGAGACATTCACATGCTGGGCTTGAATGCTTTTCATCTGAGACAAATGCTTATGCAAAGTCCAGTTTAGAATATTTAGCTAGAAAGTACTAAGTGCATTATTCCAAGGGATAAGTTAGAGAATACATTCAACCAAACTAATGTTTCAGGTACTTAGTTTAAATGTAGACTTATGAGTACTTCCTTACTAAAAAGTAATGACATAACCTTATTTTTCACTACACTGCTACTTACACAAGGCTAATGCCCTTCCTTTTTATCCAGTCACTCTTCTTACTCATGTCACTAGAATGCGCATTGCCATTTGCACAGTGCAGGGTAGTGGATGCTGGTAGCAGTGCAGGATCTGGAACTAACAGCTGTGTCATTAATCACCACTCTGGGACATTTTGGGGGTTAATTCTTTTTTCTTACAGGCAACATTTTAGTGGTGGCACGCTTGGATGTTTGCATAAGTAAGGCCTGGAGCTCTTGCTATAATGTACTACCAACACAGCGTGGAGCACGTAAAGGTTTTGTGATGAGTTTATAAAGACCGATTGAACCTACTTTGCTTGCAGAACCATGCTTTATGTCCCCTTTTGTACACTGCTAACTTTGGGCCAGTGCTGGGTTGAAAGGAGTCCTTTACCCTCTTGATCTCCTGTTATTGGCCAAAGAAACTTCAGTATCTTCAGCTTTCTGCAATATTAGTCACTGGCTGGATTTTCTCCTCTTTTTAGTTACAGTTTCATTGTTGAATTAAATGTTGGTGACGGGTCAACAACTCCATAGTTGTGAGAGGCGGGGGAAGTAGCATCCCATTTACAGTGGGTGTGCCCTTGGGAGCATTGCCAAGACTTTACAGGGATGTATGACATCCCTGTTAGCGTCACAGTGACCTGCATTGCAGCTCTCTGATTTGCTCTGTGTCTCTTGTGAATACCTGGTGTTCACCTACCAAGAGACTTTGGTAGGTTTCCAAATAAAGGTGTTTCACATTGTCTGAGGTTTATTAGTTGAGCAAGATCTCCCTTTTACTTTCTCACTCTGATTGGCACAAAGCACACTCTGGTCTCCCAGCTGAGGGGTGCAAAGCAGTGTGGTCCAGCGGAGCCACAGAGCCGAGCCAGAAAACAGTCCATCATGTGAAGGCATCTGCTGATACTGTTCTGCTACAAAATTCATTGTTCAAACTGAAGCTGTTTGTAAGCTTGGTGGTGTCTTCCTCTTTGATTTATATGTCTGAGAATGCTGGAAAATTAAATGTTAACATTTTCAACCTTGGTTTTTATGGTTCAAAACTACTTTTGAACAATAACAACAACAAAAAATAAAGCAAGTTGAATAGATGATAACATTTCCAGGACTGAGCAGACAAATTATATCTTATGTATGGTCTCCCTCTTGGCATCGGGGTATATTTTAGTCCTAGCAGCCAAATTTATTTCTGTTGCAATTGTACCAATAGCAAAATACTGTCTTGAAACTTTTAAAAGAGAACTGAAATCCAAAAATAGTGTGATCCAAAGTTTACTGGAAGTTGGAAAAAGTCGTCCTGTTGCATTCAATGAATGTCATAGCAGGGCAGAAAGGCTTACAGAAGAATAGGTTATACCTTAAGTAGTTCCTTTTGTTTTCCTTACATTTTCCTTCCAGATCATCAGTGGAGGACAGAAACTACTACTTTGTCAGTGGGATTCTCTGGGGATTTTCCTTTTATTTAAAATTTTGTGGTGGTTGCTGTAGGTCCGCAGCCAACTTTCATGCAAGCACTGGCTGTGGGTGGGTGTACTGGGCTCTAGTTTCCCTTCGCCCCACACACAGCATGTCTGTCAGCTCTTCTAATGGCATAGAAGCCATCAGTGTTTAAAGGAAGAACAGCAGTTTGGTATTTCTGGATGAACTGGAGGATAAATGATCCTGGCGAGAAAGAAGTGGTTGAAATTTTGCTGTGACTGCAAAGCTATCTTTCACCATCACTTTAAGATTGTCAGTGTGGTTCACAAGTTGGCTTTGAGCTCTTCACTTCTGCAAACTGTGGCTGGGAGAAACACGTGTATTTTCTGTGGCTAATAAGAACATTTTGCTTAACACTTCCTTGATATGAGCTACATGTTACATATAAGAATGAAACAATCGCTTTCATAAAGTACCAAATGCTCCAAAAGTTGTGGCCTGTTTTCTCATCAGTGCCAACCACAGATCACTCCCATGACAGCTATGAGCTCCACATGACCAATGAGCCAGCTAAAGTCCACGAGGCAAGTAGTATCTGGATATAGAGCTTGTGCCAACTCTTGCTGATTTTTTTGGTAGAAATGAAAAAACTCATCTTTTTAATTCAGTGCAATCATTGTTCAACACTGTAACAAAAAATGAGTAAAAACCATGCTTTTAGGAGATGAGGAAGAGAATAAAAGAATCTATTAAGCTTCACCTTTAGAATTTGGAGGGCACTGCAGTCACGGATGGATGCGTGTAGTATGCAGATCCCAGCACCAAAAAGCCCAATATGTCCAAATTTCCTACTTGATGATTGGACCTGGTGACTTTGCCATCCTATTTGTATTTTTTGTAATGATGCTATACAATCTAATTCAATGCACACTCTTAGCTTGTGCTTTAGCCTTTCTTTGATTGCATACTTTCTTCATCTCTAGTTAAGTAACAAAAAGGAAATGATATGTAGGTCAAAGAAGTCTCATTTAAATTGGTTAATACTTTTAGTGACTAATGGTGATTTACCGTGGATTGCCAAAGTGAGACGAAAGGAAAAACCTGAAAGGATTTCTAAGTAACTTTTCGTGTTGGAAGATCACTTTCTGAGGCGTGTTTCCTTGTACACTTATCCTACAAACCTCCCACTAGTGGCAGATTTTGCCTTGTCGTCATGGATGGACATCTCGTTTCAGAGATGCAAATTTGCATTTACACAACTCTTGTGTGTAGGAGGTTTCAGCTTAGCACCTCTGCTCTACCTTTTTTTTTTTTTTTTTTTTTTTTTTTTTTTTGCCCTCAAGGTGCATCTCATTGCAGACACTGTGGGAGGCTTTGAGTCATTGCAACAGCCCAGGTAGTGTAAATTCCTGCTGGAAGAACGTTTGCCACATTTTGACAAGCGCACATGCTGGATGCTTCATTTAATGTTAAATCTCTAATAACATTTGAGAGGCACTTAAAATAAATGCATCATGCTGATAGTGTTTGCCTGACAGTAAAAATTCTTGTACTCAAAATGTCCTGGATTCTTCTAATACCATGATTTCTTGCTAGCTCAGAAGAGTTTGGATAACAGTCACCAAACACTTGCAGTGTACTAGGGGAGGGGGGGGTTCTGTTTTTGTTCTTTTCCCCAACAGTGTGTTGGGTTTTGTCCCCTTCATGAAGAATAATGGGGTTTTTTTTTAGTGGTCCAAGATTTTCTCCACGTGCCTTCATCTTCCTGTTAGTCCTTTCAAAGGCAGCAGTTACAGTGTATGTGTCATATCCCGAAGCTCTGGCCCTGGTTCCCAGGTCTCACAGTGTGCTAGGTCGTGTACAAACATGAATAAAAAAAGGACCGTCCTCTGATGTGAGGAAGGCTAAGTCTAGTAACTCGAGGCGAAAATGTTCTTGTAAAACACAGTTCACTTTGTTATAGCAGATTTCTGTCAAGCCCATATTGCTTGGCTTAAAACATCTTGTGTTTGAGCAGCTTTTCTGGTTCTTACAGAACAAGCCCTTGCTGTTTACAGGAGCCCCTGAAGCTTGTGAGCAGTCCTGCGTGGTTGGGAACAGCACCTTCCTTAAAGCCCTGGCCAAGGGCCTAACCAAGAGAGCAGTGCTGTGGCTGACTGGAGTTGTCCAGTGGGCTGACTAGAGTTGTCTGGGCCAGCAGTAAGGTGAGAAAGACTTTGAAAATTAGGAAAAGCAAGATATGCTTGAAGCAGCCAAGGGGAACCTTGTAGAAAGAGAGGAAAAATGACCCTGGCAGACATTTCCTTCATGGGAGCTAGGGCAAGACTGCCCTTGTTAGGGCCCCCAAATGCCTCTTGCAGAAATCAAGAGGTGAGGACTAAGGTCCAGAAAAGGAGTTTCAAGGGTATAGGACAATAAGAAAGGCAGTATCTCAGTTGTGTTATGCAAAAGAACCTGGAAGAGTCAGGATGGAAAGACCCAGGGCTGTGGTTTCCTTGGAAAAAGAGCCAGACTCTTGGACAGAGGGAAGTCCAAGCTGGCTGGTTTGGGAAACCATGCTTTAAATCTCCCCACAGGAAAGTCCCTATAACATAATTGCACAGTGCTGAAAAGCTACAGTGATTGCAGCACTTGCCTTGAGAAGGCCTGTGTCCATGGCTACTTTGCCAATGTTCATGACACAGCCACTCAATAGTGTTAACTACTATCTATTAAAAACAAACTTGTTTGTTTTTTGTCTGGCAATCCAAAATAAGCAGGTGTTACTGGATATGTTTAAGCTAGTCTTCAAGTAATACATGACAAAATGCCATGTGTTAATCATGTACTAAGTAGTCCAGAGTGATCAAGTGCTCTATATGTCAAGCGTGACTTAGTAAAACCTTCAGTCAATGGGTTCTCTTCGTCAACTTAAAACTTTACCACTTCATGTCACTGAGTTCTTCTTTCTTCTCTTTTCTTTTTAGGGTTTGTTTTATTTGTTTTAGGTCAACTTAAGGAAGCAAATATAGAACACAAGATAAAAAGAAGCTTCACATTTTCTAAATTATTCTAATTTTTAGATAAAACTATTCACTATGTTTCAACTGATGTCATGAATAGCTTCAGCCCACCCAAAACTGCATTTCTAATGAAATTTTTAAGTGCCAGGGGTTTTTTTCCCACCTCGGTTTTTGTCTACTAATTGTCAAAGTCTGGAAAAGGTCACATATATCTCTCTCATAATTGCCAAGGAATACTATCTTGTTCTCCTCCTTCTGAATTAAATATTTTTTAAGTGCAAACCCTCATTTCTTAGTACTGGAAGGTGCCTTGGTGTTCAGGCTGCGGATTTTGGCCCAGTCACTCTTCTTTTCCAGACCTTCTTTGTGATCTGTACATCTCTGAGAAACTCTCAGCCACACCACAGCAGTGGAGAAGCACTAACCGACATGCGTAGAGGTGGTGAGGTGGGGGCTATAGAAAACCAGAAGCTTCAGGCTTAATTTCAATGGGTGCTCTAGTGCTAAAACTCTAGTGCTAGACCCTAGTGCTAAAAGGTTGCTGACAGCCTTTTTTGTGAAGATTCCAGGATGTTAGACCATAGTAAATCACATTACTCCTTTTTGTAAGCAGGTTTCTTTTTGTCCGCAAATGACACTTGGTGGTCTCAGTCCCTTGCAGGAGATACATCTTGTATCCTCTCAAGTGATTCCTTCCCTTCTTCACCACCTTTGTAGAAGTTATGCAGAAAATTGGCGCTTCTCGACTTCTTTAACGGTCAGAAACATAGTAGTTGAAATGTTTCTTTTGTTGTGTTTATTATGCTAAAGGCACATACAAATTTAGATTGGAAGGGAGAAGAGCTGTAATAAAGCAAATCTAATGTAACCTTGAGCTCAGCTGGTAGGCAACTTTTAATTGTTTCTTCTTTTGACTATTATTTTCATCCTTCTTTCCAACTATAGGTTTTGCCTTCAACTTTGAGAGGTCCACTTCTGTGAAAAGGTGGTTGGCTACCACGAGGGGCTATAGACAGAGTAGGGTTAATTCCGAAAGAGAGAAATCTGCCCTCAGAACACCAGATATTCAGCTCCTGTATGTATGTAGCAGCAAGCAACCAGCAGTGATAGGATGGATGCTGGGATGTTCCAGGCAGATGCACCAGCCTCCTCATAACCTGCACTTTCGATAGATGAGAGGTTCATTTCTCCCAACAGGCATATAATTTGTCCATCATTGCATCAAAACAGTGTCATTCAATAGTTTTTGTAGATCTCTTCCTTATGAAGTGCAACGTATAATTAGTGAAAATTGGTTTCTTCCTTCAGATAAGGATTTTTGTCAGTCATGCAAGTGTTACACTGCATGAAATCACTGTATTGCATCACAGCTTCTAAAGCTCCAGAGATATTGAGCAAGTTACCGATGGAACTTTTGTGCTTGGGATTTATTATGTATTTCATCATCAGAGATATGCAATGATTAAATCCCCGCATTTAGCCCTGTTCCTTTGAACTAGTGCCTTCTCCGATTCTTTGCTCTGTCAAAGGTGTCCTAAACCATTGGAAATTACAGAAGGGAATTTCCCCTGTTTGGTCCTGTCCTTCCTGGTTGATCAGCTGTATTGCTATAATGCTTTATTTTAGCAGTTTGGACATGGTCAGTAATATGTAATAAAACAACATCTCTTTGCAAGGATGAATAAAAATGGGAATGTTGGTAAATTGCTGCCGGTCAATTGAAAACTGTCAATATGTTTCTTGTCTTATTGTAGGGGATAGGTAAAGATATTCTAGACAGCATCTAACATCAGGGTAGGTAAGAGATGGTTTGGTTTTCGTTTGTTTGGTTGGGTTTTTTTTAAAATCTTTCATGTTTAATATTAGACCTAAACTGATAAAGAAGTGACTACAAGCTGTAGTCTATCAATCAAATAGTTAATGATTATGAAATTCCTTCTCTATCTCTCTTCAGAAGTTAATGGAGTGTTTTAAGCCTTGCATCTGTATAACCGTTTTGGGATCTCATAGCAGAGCTGCATAGTCAAATAGATTACCATTGTGGGGCCAGAGTCTCAAAGCATTCCAAACTGTTTCCCCAATCATGTACAGTTCTGACTTCTCCATGTGCATATGGCTTCTCATATGCAAGATTTTGCATGAAAACAGACATAGCTTTATTGACACAACTCCACGTGTACCTGGAAAACAGGCGGTCTGCTTCTGTGCTGCTCCTCAATGGGAAGAGTGATGGAGCAATCCCATCCCCCAGAAATAATGCCCATTTTTCCACTGGTACAGGGGTGTTTATCCAGGTTGAACTATTAAGTCCCTTCAGCGCTCACTCACTTGAGACTCTCAGCAGGTATTTCTGTGAGTAAAAGCCCTTTGGAATAAAAGAGAGGAAGCATATTACCAGGAGACAGCAGCCTGGTGACCAGGGAAAGAAGGGACAGAGAGGCTGTAGCTTTCCAGCCAGTATCTGAGAGCAGTCTGACTCCCTAGCTCTCCTCTTTAACATCCCCAAACTGCTCAGAACTATCGGTTTCCCAATGTTACCTTGGAAAAGGCTCAGTTTTGCTGTGATGCATTTCCTCTCCTTTCACAGTTCTAACTGAACGGCTTCACAGCACTGGAACCTAGGCTACCTTTGCCTCATCTTTTATAATACATACAGGAGGTGTTTGGCCTGTTCCCTCTGGCCCCTGGAACAACAGGAGGGGAGGTTTAGGAGGGGCCGAAAACTTTGTCAATCTGTGTTTTGGTGCATTGTCTTACTGTGAGTGCAGCAACAGGGAGGGAGAGCAGGGTTTGTGAGGGGATCTAAGGAGGGAAAAGAGAAGGGTGGGAAGCTGAGAAACTTACAGCAAAGGAAAGTCGGGAAGAGACAAATAAGATAGGAAACTAAAAGAAGAAAAGGAGAGTTAGACATGACAAAACCAGAAAAAAATAATGTGGGCTTGACAGTGGCTTGGGAAGGAACCCAAGTGTAAGATCACGCTCAGGGCAGGGACATGTCTAGTTGAGGTCTGAGTATCTCCAAGGGTATTCAAACTGGGCTTTCACATCCCCTCCTGGGCAACCTGTCCCAGTGCTTCACCCTCCTTGCTATGAAGAGAGTTTTTCACTATGTCTGATGAAAATTTCCCTTTCCACAACTTGTGGCTGCTGCCTCTTGTGCTTCGGCTTTGCCCCTCTGAGGAGACTCTGGGCACAGCCCTCCCCACGCAGCCTCGTGGGCCCCAGCGCAGGGAAGTAATGGCCTCCCTCGACCTGGCGGCTCTCTAGCTGACCCCCACTTCATGTGCAGCCTCCTAATTGCATCAGTATTAGAACACTAAACACAATGTATTGGCCCTGCAATGACCACCGAAACTGGCCCATGAACAGACTCTGCGGTGCTGGTTGCCACCCTGGAGCCCCGTGGCCCAGTCCTTCACCTGTGTTGCAGTCCCCCATCCAGTCCATATGGCCCCATTTGGTCACGCAGGTGCTAAGGGAAACCAGGATGAAAGTCTCATTGAGTCAGGGTGGACAACAGTCACCATCCCCTTGTCCGCAGGGAATAATCACTTCCCTTGAACACATAAGCACCTCCCTGTTTTTATATTTTTTGCCTTCTGTTTGCATTATGGACTTGTAAAAGTAAAGACTGATAAGATATGGTCATGAGTCATATCAGGACCTAGCAGGCAACTTTCTCCAGCCATTTGTATTAAACCTTTTTTGATTTTTATTTAATTACTTTGTGCAAATAAACTGAAGGTACTTTGTACACACTAAGTACAAACAAAAGGACAGTGCTCCTGAAGTTGAGGCCCTCCTGATGGCTTTTGTTCTAAATCTAAATCTTAACCTCATTTCCTAAATCAAACAAACCATGACATAAAATGAGTACCGTGAGCAAGAGACCTGCTGCGACATGGGGCACACCACCAGCCATGGCCTCTGGTGGGAACCAGAGGTGCGATGAAAACTGCCTAAGGGCAGAAGTATGGGGTGAGCACTAACTGGGTGTTGTCATTGCTCTGGTATCCAAACTGCTTGTGCTTAGTTAGGAGTAGGTAGGGGTGTCAAAGCTCAGCTGAGAAGATTCTGTCCAAAAAGCACTGAATGGAGAAGAAATAGAGCTGTAGAGTCAGAAGGGAGACTTGAAATGCAAGGCCACCTCCATCTAGATAACAGTATCAGTAATCACGTGTTAAGCTGTAATTGCCTAAGAAATGGCATAAGAAACACCAAAGTTGGGTACGGGTGTAATAGGTTTGGGATCAATGAGGAAAAGGAATTAGGGGTGAGTTGTTTATTTGGGGGGAGTTTGGGCAGAGGGAAGGAGATGCAGGGATGGTGAAAAGGTGGGTTCAAGAAAAGGAAAAAATGGGGAAGGAGGTATAAAATGAGGAAGGAGAGCAAGAAATGGGAGGATCTTGTGACAGAAGGAATGTGGCTGCCTCCAGGCAGTGGTGAAGCTGACTTGTGGGCCCAAGCTCCCTAGGATGCAGGGGGCAACCCCTGTGGACAACCCACCAGACTCTCCACCAGGTCTATGTCTGAAAGACAGTGCAGGAGGGGGGAGTAAGAAGGGATAAACTTGTAAGGAAGGATAGATTTGCACCTTAATACTCAGTGCACGAGGCAAGGCGGCAGAATTGCAATTTAATAGCACTTACTAGTGATTTTTCAGTTTGCTTTATAATAATTTAACCAATATATTAATGTAACCACTGTATCAATACTAATAGTAATCAATAGAATTGTAACTCAATATTACTTGAAGTGATATAATTGTGAAGTAAAATTGCTAATAATAGTGGTGTTTTTATTAGTCAATTAAGGTATTAGCTTTTTTAAAAAATATGCGCTACCTAATAAACATTATAATCATCCTAATCGGTTATGTCTCAAGTCTCCAAACTAATGGGGGAGAGGGGAACTTCAGGAGCAACAAGTACATTAGCAAGACAGGAGACAAACTGATCTCTTTTTTTAGAAGGCTTTGTTAGCTACTTTTAAAATTATTTTTTGCCTAGTGCTTTTGATGCTCTTGATACTAATCCATGGATAAGAAGATACACTTCCTGTCTTGACAATCTTAGAAAGTTCTCTTTCTAAAGTAGCTGGAGACTTTCCTAGTATCGACAGTAGAGTGAAATAGGAGGGTGGAAGTGGAGGAATGTGGGTTGATAACCCAGTGCCTAATTTTCATACCTTCTTAAAGGCAGTTGCTTGATAGAGACTGGATGGCGTGAACTTCTGCTTAAAAAATAATAAGTAAATGAAAAATACCAGGTTGTTACTGGACAGCCAGTTTTAAAAAAAAAAAAAGTGGTGCTGATGGGGGAGATAGAGAATTGCTTATTGCCAATCTGATGCTTCTTGATACCTGTCAATCTAGAAATAGTTGTAAGTGATTCATGTTTAACTACGCCTCTCTTTATGGAAAGGAAAAAGCTATCAAGCCAAACTTCCACCATTTCAGGTGTTATCATTCTAGTTAGCTATTTTGTGTCATTGCGTAATGCTTACAGACAGTCCTTAAAACAGTTCAGAAGTAGCTGCATACTGAGAGCATTGATCTTTATGTATTTTTATGGCATTTCACTATGATCCATAAAGCAGTTACAAAAAGCAGCATACATCAGGGCATGGGATCTTTATTGCCTCTTCCCCTGTTCCTTGGCCAATGGCAGTGGCTCTGAGGAGAAGCATCTCCAACATATGTGACGCCATGCACACTGCAAGGCCGCTCATATGTACCCTAGCCATCTGAGCTTCCCTAAATTCTGGCTATTAAATAGAGAAATTAATTTCTCTGAATAATAATCTGTTCTAGAGTTCAAACTTTTTACATTTCTAGGGAGAAATAATAGGAATGCACCCTTCGTGAGAGGTACTGGCAATCTGTGAAGAGTAGAAGGTATGTAATTATGAACTCACTATGACCGTGTCCCTGAGCTCTACCTTAAGAGAAGCTACTTAAAGCCTAGGTTACTCTGTAACTACCTGGAGCTGGAAGCAGCTCCTGTGTACACAGCTGACCAGGACATGGCCTGCAGCCATCACATTCATTTCACACAGGTCACTAAACGGCATTGGAAAGTAACAGCCTTCAGTAGCAGTTCAAACAGTGTACTTGCAGCGACAACAGAGCCTCTCTGCCGGGGGTCTCTCCCGAGCCATGCGAGGCAGTTTTAAGATTGTGTGTGTTTTAATTGAATGTTCAGGAGTCACAGTACGCTGGTACAGTTCGGCATGGGAAAGTAACAAGATACAGCTATTGCTTATGAAACAGCATTGATGCATTCTGGACAGTACAGATTCAGTAGAAAATACAGACCCCATTTCAAGTTGCTTTTAACCTGTTTCAGATGAAATAGTTCAGATGTGTAACAAACTGGCAGATAGTGATGGCAGTGAATATATGGCAAAGAAAGATATATATGGCAAAGAAACCCATTTCCATGAATAATCTATGTTGCTCATGTGTCCCCACCATTACTACAATCTAGAGCTCAGAAAGCAGTAATCTGGAAAGCCTGATGTTACTGTGTTGGCCAACCAGTAAATATTAATGTAGTGCTTTGCTATTATTGCAGATAGCTACCCAGCTGCTGTGAGCATGCCATACTGAAATGAATCTGGCTGGGTCAGGCCCCCATCCCTCTGACCCCAAGCTGGGCTTATTAAACTAGAGCACAGCAGATACGCAGTTTCTGTAGGTAACATCGAGACTTACCTACATCTGACTTTCCTCATTTCACAACCCACACTCCTACCCCTAAAAATACACATGCTTCACCCACAGAACCACCACCTCACAGCCTTTTATTTCCTTTTCTTTTTGGCTGAATCTTCTAACCTACTTTAAAAAAAAAAAAAAAATTCCCCAGCATGCTGTTATCTCTGGTTATAGCACCAGGAAGGTGTGCTGGGGCCGAATCGGGCATGATGGAATTTGCCGTGGGGAAACCCGCTGATGACAGTGGAACCCGCCCGTGTGTGAATTTCCGCAGCTCCTGCCACCCCTTTATAAGCAGGTGGAGGTGCGGCAAGGCTAGCAAGACCAGCAGGCGAGCACTCACTGGAACACAGCTGCTGCGTGGAGTGGAAATGGCTGGCTTTAGCAGCAAGAGCTCTGTCCTGGTTTCCCTTTTGGGGCTCCTGGCGCTGCTCCTGTGCGGCACCTCCGAAGGTGAGTAAGCTCGGGCGTTTGGCCCCAGGAAGGGGTTCTCGGTGCCGCTCCGCAGCACACCAGCCACGCCAAGGTGTGCATGCTGGCAGCAGGACAAGGCTGAGGTGGAAGGGAATTGTTTCAGCAAAGTATGATGCCTAATCCTCCTCTTCTGTTGATGGGGAGCTGGATAGTCAGGGGGCTGAACAGCGAGTACCCTAGGCAGCATAGCAGCGTGGTCCAAATAGGGTTTATTTACTTTGTCATTTTCCTTCATTCCAGCACAAAGCAACCAGGATTGCTGCCTGTCTTATACCAAAGTGCGTCTGCCTCGATGGGCCCTAAAGGGTTATACTGAACAACTCTCCAGTGAAGTCTGTGATATCCATGCGATCATGTAAGTTACTTTTCAGAATATCCTCTGTTTTTTCTGACATGTATTGACCTTAGGATGTCTGTTTGGGCAGAAACAATGATTTGAACATTATAAGCATGATTTTTCTTGCTTTCTCAAAACATTAAGTTAACTGAATAAACTGCATGTAATACCTGTAAACAAAATTCACAGCCTCTAGTTGATAGGGACCACTAACTCATAGTACAGCAGTACAATGTAAATAATAAATCTGACTCTTTAGGAGTCAGCTGTGCAAAGAAAGGCATGCTTTGTCTCCAGCTGAGGGCCACTCTAGCCAACACAGGATGTTCCCTTGCCAAAGCCTGTTAAGAGACACATAAGCGACAAGAGTTTTCTTAATTCTCAGAGATCGGATTTTTTTTTCCACAAGGTTTTAGCCCTCCTAAATGTTTATCTGTCACCTTAGCTTCACAGCAACTATTCTGCTTACTCTCACAAATTATTTCTGGCATCCAGCAAAGTTCTTTGTCTCAATAGTTCAAATAAATTGAACACAACTTCATGGTGCAAAAAATGATCCCTGAGACTGAAGCAGCTATTACATTTACATTTCATTAGGTGTTTCTTTTTGTTCATATAGTATTGGAGGGGTTGTGGAGCATCCCCATATCTAACTGTCATTTACAAAAGCAGTTGCTATTGTTTATTATATAGAGTAACAATGATGCATATTTTTGGCCAAATGCATCTCCACAGTATTTACTAGCAGGGATTTCTAGTGATTTACTGATGTCTTTATCTTTATTTCTTTTCCAGTTTCCATACCTACAGCGGGCTGAATGCTTGTGTAAATCCTAGGGAAGGCTGGGTGAAGAAGCATCTTCTTTTCCTGAGGTAGGAATTTAAAATCTAAATACTATTAGGCTGATGAAAACAGAATGTATGAAAGCCCATTTCTTACATCTCCTGAATGCCACTTCTGATAGCAATGCGGAACACATTTGTCTTTCCACCTCCTGTCAGACATGGCTACTCCTTTTTAGAGCCTTCTCAGGGAGAGTCATGTCACATGTCCCTTTTTCTACCTGAGCTATTCTCTCAGGAGGTGCTATATCTTGGAGAGAGAAACCTATAATTGACCTGTGGCTGAAGTAATTATTTATGTGTGTTCTCTCATTCTTTTAACAGCCATAAGCTCAAGAAGATGTCAATGTGATACGGTTTCCAGCAAGGAACTGAACACAGACGTGGCTGAAGAACCACTAGGTTCAACCCCTTGGTTGAGATTGTCGTCTTGTACACTGTTGTGTGCTTACTCACCACTATCTCTGGCTTCTTTGGAACCGTTGAACTTCTTGAGTTGATTCATATTGCATCTCTGTTTTGCTTGAATTAAGCATTTTGTATAGTTTCTATTTTTACTAATATGTGTATGTTAATAATATGATGAGTACTATTTAGTAAGGACTACCTTAAGCTGTTGTACAGAGTCTGAATTTTGTGAAGTTTATTGCATGTTATTTTTGTTTTGTTCAGCATGTGTAAAGTGGGTTATTTATCCTGTTTATTTTGTTACTTCTTTGGCACTGCCTTGTGCCAAAATGTTTCCTTTTAACTGTAGTTAGCATTATAATACTACTTGAACTATTGTTAAACAAAGTCTGCTTGTGGAAAAAATGGAAATTGGAGTTTAAAAAAAAAAGTTAAAATCTGCACTCTCTGTGTGATATGTTTATTTTTTAATTGAAAAAGGTGACTTCCCCTTGAAATGAATTTCTTTGCTTATAAGCCTCCAGCTGAAACAATTACACAAATGTATTCACACCTGTTAAAGCCACTTTCCACTTTGCTCACTTTGTTTGCCCTATGGGTAGCTAAGACCTCCATAGGTTATAATTCCTTCCTCTCCCCCAGACAGCTGCTATATATGAAGCTTTTTCTTAACCTGAAGACCTGTTCTTAGCTCAACTTCATCTTAATCGGACTTGAAAGAATTTCTCTTACCAGTTTCTCTATTTATTCAGGAGAAAACTTACACATATTGTCACAGGGCAAGCTTCTAGCTCATTCACTGAGAAGGATTATCGTTATGGTAACACAGTCTGCTCTCAACATAAAGGACTATCTCTAGAGGAGAAATTTGCAGTGCTTTCCTCCCCTTTATGCGTTTCCTGTAGTATCCTATGACTTCTAGCATAATGAGATTTTCCTGATACAGGATCTCTCAATGGAGGTCTGCAGACACTACTGCAGTACAAATGATGCCTGATAAAAGTAATGGGACTTTATGGGGCAGGTAGGACATGGGTGCAGGTTGAATAGGGAAGGCTGCTCAGCTTTTTAGGTACTATTACACGGCCCACATGGACTTCAGGGATGTGACCAAGTAGGCTGTGTAGGTGTAGTCCTCTCATTATCAGTACCAGAGTCTTGCAGATAAATCCATGCCTTGGCTTTTGGTACCTTTTAGTCATAGAGACAGAAGCATTAATTTTAATTTAATTTAAACTTAAATGTAAAGCATTTTTTGTGTCCTTGAGAGAGGAGCTGAGAGGTATTGGGTTTTTTAAATGGTGTTCATGAGTGCAAGGCTGTTATTTTCTAGTTTCAAAACTTGCTAGAACTTAAGCAATCTGCTTGTGGCTCTGCAAATCTGGGAACTGGGAATTCTCTGTGGGTGAAGCTCTGAAGGAGCAAGATTAATTGGCTTTAATTTCCAGCAGGTGGATTCCATGTCCCTGATATTAAGGATATCATGTAAGAAGCTATCAACCCTCTAGGGAGGAGTAATTACCTAGTGCATTCCCTGGAGATTCCCCTAACTTCTAGGCAAAACTGCAGAGCTCTGCCTCATACCTGCTAGCACTACTGCGGGCTCCTGTTTGGGCTCGAAGAGCTCGCACGCTAAATCAGGCACCAACAAAATGGTACGGACACAATGAATGGATTCATGTTAAAAGTGTCAGAAGGTGAGGTTCCCCAAACCTACCTTGGGAATAGGCAGGCATCAGTGAAGATGTTAGGAACCAGAGCTGTATATGAACTTGGTGCAGAAAAGCCTGGAGTCCAAGCTAGTGAATTCAAAGCAGGGGAGCAAAATAAGAAAGTGAAGACCAATGTGTGAAATTCTGTGGGTGGCTCTTTGTACTCCCAGGTCGGGCCTGTTAAAAGTTTTTGTACTGCTTCTGTAACTTGTCCTTCTTCTTGTCAGCCATGGCTCCATCGCCACAAAACCCTGGATGCTTCATCCACAGAGCTATGACTCGTGGGATATTTTTTTAGTTCCTCTTATTCTAGTTGAATATTTTTTTATAACCAACCTCAATGGAGGGAAAAAAAAATTGAAAATTGGTTTCTCTGCTCAATAACATAGATTGATAAGGTTGTTATGTTACTGGTAGGAAATTCCATGTAAAAATAGCATGTCCTTCCATGCATTCCTGAGGATACAAATAGGTATTATAAGCGAGTGCTGTATCTCCAAAATCATCAGATCAGAGACACATTTTTGTAAGTAACCTTAAGTGTCCAGTTAAAAGTTCTGACAGCTCTGAAAATCATGACTATTTCTAGGAAAACCTGAATCCTGATTACTTTGGTGGGGCTCTTCTGCATTTGTGTAGGTAAGTTTCTTTTTCCTCTATATCTTCGGCGCTCAGCTCCTAATTCAGCATATGCAATTTTGTTGAATAATTTGAGAGGCAGTATTAGATGGTCATCTGGGGACTTTTCCCCTTCCATTTATATAATTAAAAAAAAAAAATATTATTTTTTCTTGCAAAATGCCAACAAGGCTTTTTATTACAGCTTGGATATAATTTAGATAATGGGTGTGAGAGCTTTCCCTTCAAAGTCTCAGCACAACTTCATACTTCAGTTCCAAAGTCTCCTGCTCTCACTGTATTGAGACCAGTCCTCAGTGATTCCTCTGCCTGCTGGAGTATTATTACTGAATCCTGTTTGTGCATATTCTTTCTGTGGGTTGGTTGGTTTGTTTTGTTATTTTTTGTTTTTTTTTTTTTTAATTTTTATTTTTGCTTCTTTTTTAATTCCTTTTTTTTTTTTTCCTAAAGTAGTCTCACACCATTCCCAGTCAGGATGTTGCAGCATTTCATCAGCTTGGTATCTTTGACAGAAAACTTTCTTTTCATATATGGAATCATAATTAGATTTATTAATTTCTTAATATTTTTTCTCCCACTCCAGCACAAAGCAACAAAATAACTTAGCATTGCATGGACAGTGATTTTTTTGTAAGGAATAGCAAACCTTCTGCTGATTTAATTTTGCTGTTAAAATATAAAACCTGCCACATCTCATCTGCTGGGCAAGTACTAACAAGCTATTTGTTGAATTACTGTTCAGTTGATGGTAGCTCCTAACTATCAGTTGAAGACTGTTTTTTGTTCCTCATCTCTTGTTTTTTTCCACCTTCCACGCAAAGGGGGGTTGCAAAGCATGTGCAAACCCAAGAGACAAATGGGTGAAGGCCATTCTTGGCCTGTGGTATGCATGTTTTCAAGTATATCTGAAAACCAAGCATTACTGGGTGTCCTTAGTGACAATGACACTTTTAGCTCTTTCATAGGGGTGTTGATAATTGGTCAGTTATTTTCAATTACCAATACCAACGAGCCCACATGTAACTGAACTTCACTCCTGATGTACTGGAATGCATTGTTCAGCTGTAATTTTGTTGAGAAGTGAATCAGGGAATCCATGAACCAAGAAGGGCTTTAGGCTTATGACACTGTCACTTGATTTTAATGGCATACACCCAGCTGGATAAACATCAAAACAATACAGATGATCAATTGTAACAAGCCTTCTGTATGCTGAGCTCTCAGCTGTGTTGCACTCTGGCAGTCTTGTTCCAAATACCAGGCTACAGGCAACATCCTTTGCCAAAATATGAATCATAAAAGAAGTTTTTAATATTCAGACTAAAACCAGTGCATTGTGTTGCTAAGTGTACTAAGCGATTATAGTTGTGTGACGGTACATAAATGGAAAACTATGATCTATGTACCTATGATCTTGTGGTTGCTCTGTTCTGGGAGGTGTCAGCCTTAACTGTCCATATTGCAGTCCGAACTCTGTTAAAGGTTTTTAAATTGCTGTATTTGTTCCTTCTACATTATCAGTTGCAGATAGCTTCCAGTCAAAGCTTACCAAGAGTTGCTGGCATTAGAACATGTAAATACGATATACAATAGATACGGTGCTGTGGCTGCTATTATATATTAAGCATAGTGTATTGCTCATGTGGCTACTAACATAAATAAAACCAGGCACTTGTTTAATAGTCTTTTAGCTTCCTTGAATTTATAGCATTATTCAAAGATTATGCAATCCAACATACATATTTAATGTAAAAGCACCAGATGAAATTTAGAATACTGTATGATTAAGAAGCAAATATGTCACAGGAAAAGTAGAGACTAAAATACAATTGTTAATTGTTACTATTAAATTTACAACAGCATTTCTACAGTTTTGCCTATATGACTTCAGTTATACCCACAAAATAAAGTAACAATTTTATTTGTAAGCATCTGCATCTACATTTCCATGTTCCTGAAATTTTGCTACTCCTTAACTTTAAACTGAAAACTCTATTAATTTTTTTTTTCCACTCTCCTTGTATCAAGGAGACAATCGATAGTCTGGGTTGAGATCCCCTGAAAAAACAGATATGCTCTATATAATGTCCTTATATGGAATAATGCTGGATACACTTGCAATGCATGTCCTATACTAGAAGGATTTTTATCTACCGTCACGACCACACAGCTGCACATACAAAAGTGAGGAAAAGAGGGATTGCACATGGCAGATTTTCCTAGACTAACAGTGCCAGCAAAGGGATATGAAAATCCAAGGAGAAAGAGCTACCCGACTCTCAGAAGCGACTGATGTAAGTGGGAGTTGACTTTGTATGGGTATCTATTCTGTGGATAAAATGTCTGTATCTCAGGTTCTGTTAAATTTGGTTCCTTCCCAATTGTTAATATTCTTCTTATTGGAGAGGTGTCCAAGGAACATGTGAGATGCAATCACTAAGGTTCACTAAATATATCATTAATTCCTACATGTATTAATTTACAAACCTAACCTCTTGGTTAAATGTGTGACCTTTGGATACAATGCATTCCAGTGTACTTGGTTTTCACAAAGCTCCATCTCCTGGAGTATCTTGATTTACCTAAAAATCTAAGCTTCACAGTGATTCTTTTTTCTAGCCCTCAAAATTATGGAGAAAGCCTTGGAAAACAAAAGATGAAGAAGAACATCTCAACAGCTTTTCACACCTAAGCTAGTTGTATGATGTTTTGATATCTGACTCACGTTTTTGAGTAGCAGCTGTAGTTGTGAAATTTAAAGGGAAGGTTATTGCCATGTTTCTTGCAGTGAACACTACTTTCAGTTATCAGAAATTATGATCTTGAGCCACTTTTTCAGTGAAAAAAATTGCTGTTCTAGCTGAGGCTGAAGATGTGTGTGTTCTTTCTGTGTTTGGTTTATAGGTTTTTTTTCTCCTTCACTTCTTTCCTGCTGGAGATGGATGTAATGGCCCACAAGCTTCAGTGAAGATTTAGCTTGCTCAAGAGCTAACATTAACTGTTTCCTGTGCCATGGTGAATGAGAACACACATAGATAGTTGTAATAAGATATCAGATATGCTTTTCTGTTAGTTGGGGGTTTCTCAGCCTGTGAAGAATACCTCACTTCGTCAGACGTGCTCATGGTAAGAATGAGGGAGAGAGAGACAAATCAGCTTCTGGAAACAGGAACAGTGTGGCCCAGCAGTTGGGCTCCCTGGTGAGAAATATCTCAAAGATATCTGAGATACTCCAAATCTCAGAGTTGCTCACTCTACAGGGATGCTATAGAGTTGGTAGGAGAGTAGGCAAAAATGTTTGTTGAATTTGAAAGTGGGTAGTGCTGTATTAATGCTAATTACAATGAATGGATGATATACGTATATATTGTTCTGCACATCCATATGAAGTACATCAAATTGATGGTAAAGAAACTTAGAAAACAAGAAACACAGAGACAACGCAATAGGACTACCACACTTAGTGAAGGCATATAGATATGTAGAAAACATGATGGTTTATATGAAATGTTTACTGAATTTTGGCATTACAAAAATGAAATATAAAAGCCCAAATGAGTTATTTTTACTTTTTTATTAAAAACAATGGTGAGATGAGCACACTTTCACTTTAATGAAGCTGTGCTTTCTAAAATAAAGTGGCTTTCACTACTTATCTTTTTCAATTCTATTACAGACTTACTAGAAATCCTGTTATTTGTCAGGAGCTTTTTGCTTCCTCCTGACTCAAAGTGGTTTGACTCAATTGTGTGTTAGGTATATGTAGAAGAAGTGCTCCTCTATTTTCCTTACTAGGTGCATCCGGATAACTCACTGGCTTTCATCTTGCAGCTCAGACAATCTGACTGCAGAAAACTTGCGTAATTACCTGATACCATAGCTTTGCTGTCTTGACTGGATGATACAGAGTTCTCCTTAACCAAAAGGTCTTCAGCCCCCTACAGTCTGGACCATGGAAAGCAAGATTAAAGGCATTTCTGAGTTCTTCTCAGAGAGGGTAAGATAAATGTATTTTATTGGGGTTTTTTTGCATTGAGCTTTTTGTTGTCAGGTCTACCCATCAGCTTGGCAAGGTTAAGAGGAGAGGCTCTCCCTTAAAAAGTGGACAGCAAGGAAAAACTTTTTTCAGCTAAGTGAAAATTTGACTGAAACAAGTAAGAATGTAGGGAATTTGCCTGACTGCATGGGATATGTAAGCAGTTTGTCAGGAATGGAAGATGGAAGAAAAGAGCAAAGAAGAGAACTACTGTTCCTTTCTGGTACTTGTTATCTCACTGTAGGTAAAAAACACATGTATCTCTTCATGTGAACAGAAACTTGTAGGTGACACACTTTCTAGGCAAATAGCAGCTACTAATTTTTGTTTTTATTCGAGATAACTTTAAATTGATGAAAACAGCCATGCAAAGATAAAAAGTAACCTTTGGGAAAGAGAGCACTTTGTTCCATAACACAGACAGCTCTTTCTCCCAGAATAGCTCTTACCTAGCAAACAGCAAACTCCCAGAAGATCATGTTCCTTATACAAGTAATATAGTTTTAACATTTTTAATGTCTGTGTTGTCATGATTAATATTGGAAATAACAGAACAGAAGTGAGAAGGAGCTCTAACAATGCACAGAGAAGTCTATGTGTATAGTGGTGTCTGTTCAGGCAAGGGGAAGCAGGTTATCTACACCAGAATAAAACAACCTTGAAAAAAATTACCTAAACCCATTTAATTCACCAAGCAGAAACAAGGAAATATCAGAGCACAATCCTTCTGCATCTGACAGACTTGACAATTATGAGAAAGGACAGCATGCAAAAACTCCCCTTTGTAAAAATTCACTGCACCCATTTCTAACATAACAGAAATAGGAAGTGGCTTTCTACATCTTTCCCTTAACTCAGACTACTCTTGGGCTGGCCTTTCTGATTTAGTTCAGCATACCACAGACTGACCTACTTCAGAACAAGTGGGTCATGATACAACTTTAAATCAGGAAGCCTAAAACCCACTCTTCTCTGCAAGCGAGAGTGTGTTTGAGTCAGAAACACTTTCTTCTTGTTATCCTTCTTAGGATGGTACTTTGGCTCAAGAAAAGAGAGATTTTCAGAACCTGTGTTGGCAGGAAGAACCCAAGGTTCTCAAAAGGAAGCTCTTCATTGTAACTGTATTAATTTTGCTTCGTGCTGTCCAACACAGTTGTCTCCAGCACTCTAGATAAGTGTATATTGCAGCCTTTCAAAGGCTTTGGAATATTGACTGATAGTGAGGTTTATAGTATCTTAACTTTCTGCCACTCCTTGCAAACTGCTGACGTAAGCAAAAATGCACAGGGAGCAACTGATGTATAAGGTACCTTTCCAGGCTAATAACCTCAATACTTTTGATCTCTATACATAAAAGCTGATTATCTCATCCAGAGATAAAAATTGCTGCAGATCCTGGATTAATGTCTCAGCATGTAATTTTTCTTTCCAGTGTAGATATTTTTGAACTCTGTGGTGTGTATGCAGATTCTTTGAAGCTGGCCTTTCATGGCTTAGAGGTTGTGTGTGCTCTTTGGATGATAAAAAATATCAGGGCAACAATTTTGCTCCAGTAGTCTAAAAATTTTCCTTCTAAAAGTATACACTAGTTGCCCATTTCCCTGAACTTGAAAAAGAGTTGCATTTCTGCTTAACAGTCAAGGTTTAGTGGTATGGACTTCAGCTCAGTCTGCTGTATCATCAGAGTTGCTGCTTGACTAGTCCTCAAGTAATTAGCTATGTTTAAGTCCCTCCCTTTGCTCCCTCACTACAGTTTTTACCTTTGCTGCCTAAAGTCTCCTTAGGTAATCCTACCTGGGCTACAACTCTGGTTCTATTTTCTCAGAAAGACATACTGTTAGTTACTATATATTTATCTTGCAGACAGGCCTGTCCTGGGTGGCACTCTGGGAAAAACTTCATCTCAGCATAGTGTTAGCTCTTTGTCCCCTGCTCAGGTGGCCAGCAATTTTTTCTAGTTACTATATAGGAACAGGGCAAACAAGGCCATCATGCCAGTGCCCCTTTGGGACAGTCTGGATAGCAGGCACAGAGCTAAGAGGGATTGACTTGTGTCGTGACTCCACTGCTCCTGAATCTTTTGCTTACAGAAGTAAGGAAAGGAGGCAAGAGCTCAGGCCTGATTTGATTTATCATCTTCCGGTGTCGTTATTGCCTCTTAAACCCAGGTGATGACAAGCTGTGAGGCGTGCATGTTCAGATGGAGATTTACAGCAAAAAAACTGAGGACAGAATGTGGTAAACCGCCTGGTACTGGCGTCATGGAGCTCTGCAGCCTTTCCACTTCCCTCTCCCCTGTTTAGGCTGGGGCCGCATTTTCCCTTTCTGTCTCATGAAAAGCAAACAAAAAAAAGCTTGTTGGCATATGATATGCAAAACCTTGAAAAAATGATTGCTCAAGAATATTGCAATAATTGATTCAATGATGCAAATACAACCCTGAAGTACAGAATTGATGAGATGCTTACTACATAAGTTATAGCTGAACTGCAGATACTCCTCATTTATGCTGTAGACAAGTATCAAGCCTTTAAATTTGACTTAAAAAATTAAATGTAGCACATCTAGTTGGGTTAAGTAATACTAAAGGCACCAGAAAGGCTGCACGAATTCATGTTTATGAAGAACAAAGAAGGTGTTAATGCAGGAAGCAGTGTCCATGCCATGCTCGTTGTTCACGTCACTTAAGTTAAAAGAACAGAAAAATATTTATATTCTGAAATTATAATCTGGGTGGATACATATTATGCTAAACAAATACAAAAAGCTGTTAAGAAACTGGAGACCACCAAGACAAGGGGTTGTTCAAAAAGTTATTTTTTAATAGGGTTGGTCCAAGTAAGTCAATCCAGTTGGAAAGCTGTTTGGATTATTTGTTTTCAATAAAAATATTTCTTATCTGCCTCAAGACTTTCCACATACAAATACGACAAAAGATTTCAACAAACAAATGGGAATGAAAAATCCAGAGACCACTTTGTCCCCCAGTCATGTCCCAAAGTAAATCTGGAATTGGTCATTGTATTTTACTTCCTGTCTTTCAAAAACCAAAGGACTGTCTTCAAAGTGAAGCTGTAGGGAGCCATATGGGTGTTTTTGGAAAAGTCACGTATTGTTAAACACTGACTGAGACTGTCTTCTGTTGACCCGTTGTCAACAATGTGGGCTATGAGGAGATTTGCTAAATGAAAATGTGTTCACTGCTCCCCCCTATGATGCTCTATAGTCATTTCTGCATAAAGCTTGACTCAAATTTTTAGTTCTATTAATACATTATCTTTTAATGATTCCATGTTGGTTATCTCTTTTCAAATATATTTTTTCTTCTGTCTTTGATGAAACAGTATTTTCATACTCATGTATCTGTCCCGAGTTTCTCTTTAAAAGTTAAGCTTATTAGTTTGTTTTTTTAAAATTTTTACCTGCTTTCCTTAGTAATTGACTATTTGCTTTTCAAATAGCTTTCATATATTTGTTATGCCGTTACTTGTGGCTCTTTAGCACTCTGAATTTTATCATTTTTAGTGCACTCTAGCCTTTGAAGATCTGATACTTTCCTTTCTATGGCATAAATTAAAGCCCTTGCACTGCCGTATGAATTACACTGCGAGCAGTTCTAGCTGATGGCATTCAGGGTAGTCGAGCTGACTGTGAAAACTGTAGAAAAGCCTTGCACTACTAAGTGAAATGACAATAAAAGGTAGATAAAATTCAACGGGGATAACCATAAATCCATGCATCTGGGAGAAAGCAAACCTAAGTTTCTATAAATAGTGATGGGCTTCTGGCTGGCTATTACTACTCTGGTACCATCTTGCAGTTATAATGGATAGTTCTGCTGAAATAAAATAACAGCAAAAAGCCCTGAACATTATGAATTCATAGAAAAGAATTGAGAGTAGGAAATAAAATAGTGCCCTGCTGCCACATAAGCTCACGGTGTCCTGCTCCCTCAGGGGAGGCCTCGGCTGCGCAGCCGGGTCCTCGTCCGGCCCTGGCTGCGCAGCCACGTGGGCCGGCAGTCAGCTCTCCACACCGGGCCTCCCTGCCGCTCCAGCTGTGTGGATGGCAAAAGCCGGGCCGAGGGGCTGAAGAGGCACTGCCGTGTTTGACACAGCCGCCTCGGCCTGAGGGCGCGCCAGCCGTTCAGCCGTCACTGGAGGCTGCCACACCGGCAACCCGCAGCGCCTAGCGGCCCTTCCCGCCTGAGGGGGACGCATGCGCGCAGGCGCTGTTTGGGCGTTGCCATGGTAGCGGGCCGAAGCCCGGGGCCGGCGGCGGAGGATGAGGCTGAGGCGGCTGCTGCTGCGCTACTACCCGCCGGGTGCGGAGCGGGGCGCGGGGAGGCCGGGCCGGGTCCCTGCCCCGTCAGGGGCTGTGCCGGCACGGCGGGGCCGGGGCCGGGGCCGGGGCCGGGGCCGGGGCCGGGGCCGGGGCCGTGCGTGGGGATTGCCGTTGGGCGTGCGGTGGGCTCCTCTGTCAGGGAGGCGCGGGGTGTGTGGCGGGGTCTCCTGTAATGGAGGTTTTCCTCACCTCTGTCATGGGCTAGGGCAGGAGTAAGCTGGTGGATTGCGTAGCTGCAGCTGGATTGACTTCAGGTGTGGGTATTTTGGCACTGGCGTTGGTTGGGAGACTTCCAGCTGGAAGCAGCTCATTGGAGCTGTAATGACTTACCATTCTGAAATCAAGGCAGTCTGATTCGCATTGCAGTAAGGAGTTTAAAAAGTCAAAATTGGCAGTTGTTGGCACCAAAAAATGTATATGTGTTATCAAAAGGCCTGTTTAGCAAAAGGTTGCCCCATTTCTTATTTTTCCTTTCTTTGTTTTGTGACTTTTCTGAGCAGAACTGTGCTTTGAAAAGCTATTCTGCTAAGTGGTCTTTATCATTTATTGGTCTTTAGTGGTCTTTATCATTATGAACTCAGTCAGGAGACTTAATGAATTTTCACAAGTGAAACAAGATGGAGATGGCCAGCTCAGGAAGTGTATTGTAATAACAGATCTTTCTTTCAAATTAAATATTTTTCTTACAGACTTGGTAAAATGCAAAATGACATTAAAATCATCTAAATTATCCTTTCCCACAGAAAACCAAGGAGCAGAACTCTTTAACAACTGTTTCAAAACAGGAAGCAATGCGGTTAAACATTTTAATATTTCATCTCAGTAGAAGGTGCAGAGGTGCCAGAGCATACCTAGAAATTGAAAGTGTGTTACGATTTTCTATACATTACTGCATACAGGCCTTTGCAAACACTGAAATACATATAAAAGGTTTTGTAAAACATGTTTTCCAGGCTTCTTGGAACACCAAACTACAGCATGTATCTTCAGGACAGCTTCTTTGAAAATAGAGCTGATGAAATCATACAAAAAGTTGTTGGCAAAAAAAGAGCTTGTTCATTTCCAGAATAGAAAATGGCTCATAAATAATAATGTTTAATATCTTTTATTATAGAAAAACATCAGAGTTGTTCAGCACCCTGCTAACTCTCAGCAAGAACAGCCAACCTCCTTGTAGTTTCAAGAACTGGAAGTAGGTCTGCTGAAGTCAGTGGAGCAATAGAAGTGGAAGCATTGCAGTCTACAGGGCGTGTTATAAATTCCCTGACATCTAATTAAGACCTTTTTATCACATTTTTTTTTAAAGGAATTATTCTGGAATATGTACAAGGTGGTGAGACAAAGACCAGATCTATAGATCTACTCAATCTTAGACCTGAGTAAGTATATTATTTCAGATAACAGCACTCTCTGCTGTTTTATAGCATGCTCAGATACAACTCTATTTGATTGTTTTAAACATAGTTGTGGTCAGCTATGCCTTTGTTCACTAAAATACACACACAAAAAATAAAATAACATAGTGAAATCATTCTCCTACTATTTTAAACACAGAATCTTGCATTCCAGCTGATTATTACCATCATGCTTTTCTGTTCAGAGGTGAAGCCTCTTTGTGCTTATGATTATCAGTTATGATTATCAAGATGCCTGTACAAAGCTAGCAGAAATGAACAGTGCTTAATGTTGTAATGAATGACAGTTAGTTCTTAGGTCCTGTAATAGTATTTCTGGTCTTCAGAATGTTTTCAAAAACTGTGTCTAACTCAGCCCCCAGTTACATTGGTTTAAATGACCTCTGTTGAAATCACTGAAAATAACAACTAGACATCAGTTTGGATCTCTCCTGTTAATTAATTCTTCCTCATAACCACCATAGGTAAGGTGGTGCAAGACAGGCAACTAGGTGATTCCCTTCCATGTTTGTGTCCCTCCCATATGTTTGTGTGGAGAAACTAAGTATCTGCTTCTGTTGCAAGTAATGGAAGTTTTCTGGTTTCTTTTGTTGCAAAACTAATTGCAGTTGGGTCTTTTGAAAGAACAAGTAAGAGTGCATAATCTGATTTTCTAGTCTCCTACGGATGATGAAAGAAATTGCAGGAGCTTGATACATCTAAAAATCAGGGATTGGCCTAACTGAAGAACAAAAAATAAAATGTATTTCAAAGTCAAGTTTAGATTTAAGTTTGATAGGATATCATTAGGTAAGATGGAAGGCAGAGGTCACTTCGTGAGGAAGCAAGTGAGACTTGCTATGTGGAGGACAATCCTCAGTCACATCTGGCTCTGGTTTTCAGACAGTTGGAAGGCCCTAGCCTGAAACTCTCTTATGTCTTCCTCGTGAGGAACAGGATGAATTTGTTGTAATGAGAATGTTGACTTGACAAGTTACTATGCTGAATTAGCTTTAATACTGCTACGTATAATTTATGCACCAGTGCTTGAAAGGTTATTTGACTGGCTATTTTGTGCATTCAGTGACAGAATATAATGGTATGTCACAGAATCAGAGAATCATTTAGGTTGGAAGGAACATCTTGAGACCATCTAAAGTAGGGTCAGCTAGAGCAGGGTGACCAGGACCATGTGTAGTTGGGTTCTGAATATCTCCCAGATGGAGAGTCCACAGACTCTCTGTGAAACCTTTTCTGGTGTTTGATCACCCTCACAGCAAAAAAGTGTATTTTTGTGTTCAGATGGAATTTTTTTTCATTTGTGCTCCTTTATGCTTGTCCTCTCAGTGGGCAGTACTGAGAAAAGTCTGGTTCCCTCTACTTCATTTCCTCTTGTCAGTTATTTGTATACATAAAAAGTATGGAACACTTCTCAAATTTGCTTGTCATATCTTGTGGATTTTTTGACAGAACATTTTGGCTGGTATCAAACACCATGGAAAGATTATTGGGATTTATGCAGCTCGCAAACTATATCTTCTGCTTTCTTCCAGCTAATGTCTTCCTCTCGGCACCCAAAAGAAAAAGAAAAGAAAGCTGAGAACCTTAATATGGTTTTGGTCATAGTAGCTAGCCTACATACTCTACTCAGCCGGTAGGAATAGCTTCAGGAAAGAGGAAAAAAATGCCACCATTAAATAAAGCTGCCCAAATCCATGGAGTTTATTAGGCAAAAGGGCATGAAGTAATGTGATTGTCTTAATATCAACATTGATATGGAAGAGTCCTTGCATGTGGGCCAAAGTTAGTAAACAATGTAGGCTGCACATGCAAGATGAAAAATCCAAATTTATAAATTATTTCTTTTTGTCTACCTGGAAACATCCAGCTCAGTACTCTGCATAAAACCTAATGAGTCACTTTATGAAAGAAGTAAGTTTTCTGGTATTACTTAACAGGAGTATAAACACTGAGAGGATACTAATTTATGGGGATGTTAGTGGCTCCCATTTAGAGGACTGATATAGAAAATCCCCTTTAGACTGCAATAATTTACAAACTAACAGAAATGCTAGGTTTTCTTGCTAGGATCAGTTTTAAGTGTATGTTGGTGCTTTGACTTCCAGGTATTGTTAACCCCCATTTTCTCATGGATGGCCAGGAATCAGACTGTGGACCACATTTTGGTAGTTATTACCATAACTAAGAGTTATAGGAACAGGCATAGATTTGTGAAGCCACAGACAGAGATAATTTTAACACTTTCCATATATAGTTTATTTTGCTGCTACTTCATGGGCAATTCATTGGGAATTTATGAAATTCCACTTTAATTTAGATATTTATTCCTAAACTATAAGTTTTGGATACACATCTCCCACGTTTGACCCTCTGTGGAAACCCTTTGAAAAGGTAAATTTCTTGCCAAGCTAAAATTTTTTAAAATTAAATCTTACTGAACAACTTTAGTAAGAGAGGGAAGGAAGTATAGAAACCAAGAAAGATTTATCCATGTTTCTTTGAGCCATTACAGAATGAGATAAGCGCATATCATTGAATTGCTTACTTCAGTTTCTCTGCAAGTAAATAATATTATTGCTTTTATAATCATAGTTATTGCCAGAGGATGAAATCTGGTGGGTTTGTGTTTTTGGTGGTGGCTGTTGTTTTTTTTCTCATAAATAGCACAGATGCCATAGCCTTAGTAGAAGAAATTCGAAAAGGAGAACCTCTCATCACAGCTTCATGCAAGGAACACGTCATACATTTAGTACAAAGATTGCAAGAGAAGCTAGGGGAAAAAGAGGATCACAAGTTCCATCTTTTTAAGGTCAGAGACATCTTTAAAATAATTTGGGGGATTTTGGGGGGTTTTAGTTGTGATGTTGTGAGTATGTTTCTACTGCTGCATATTGTGCCCAAGAGCAAAATTTAGACTTTATGACCAATTTCTTGGCTCTTTTCAATCACCTCTACACTGTTTAGAGTGACTGAGTCTGGTCTGGTTATGTCTGCCAGGAATTCCCCCAAAAGGCTGGGAGGTATAACTATTCCTAGACACTGTTTACACATGCTTATGTACAAGGGTGTGTCTTGGATGGAGATAAATTATTATCTTATTTGTAAAATAAGACTCTGTAGAACAGCAACACCCATAGTTATGTTTAAACAAAACTTGTAAATAGACCCCAAGTAAATTAGCCGCTGGGAAAGGCCCAAAATATTTTCATACCCTTGTCTACTTGTTCTTCATTTTGTGAAAATTGTGTTTATTTTAGGTATTCTGCTACATAAAATATTGGTTGTTGTTACTTTCTGCCATTACTGTTAAGTTTGATAATTGACAGTTTGATCTTCAGCTTGCAGACAGCACCTTGTAAATTTATTTTAAATGAGTAAGATTTTTAAGAACAATTATTAGAGAGACCTTTCAGGACTTCAAATCCAGGATTCAGTCTATCAGAAGATAATAGGTTTAATTGTATTTAATTGTGGAAATAAAAATAAAATTGCTTCCAGAAATTGCATGTTGCAATCTGGAATAATTAAGTGTTGTATCTTTATTGTGTCAGCAGATGGCAATGTGTAGCTGTTAAAAATTGCTGGTCAGTGCTATGTTATTGGTACCTTAAATTTAGAGAGAAAAGGGAGAAGTTTTGTGTTGGTTTGTTTGGCTAAAAAACCCCCCTTACATGTTGCTAGATATAACCTGGGTTCTTTTGACCAACAGTACGCATCTGGGTGAATTCTGCAAAGATCTGTGTATTTAACCTTGAAAACAGAGCTATGTAATAAGACATCATAAATTTTAAAAGTTTCTGTTCTGTTTTAAGGTATGCTCTCACCTGAGATAATGCCTTGCTTTTCACAAGCTTTTAAAATTTTTTGTTTATCGCAGAGACTGACAAATCATCAAATGCTTGTCTAAATTTCAGTGTAAATAATGTATTTCTTCTTTTCTTCTTGGTTGGATATAGTGCCACATTTGAGCTTCTGTATTTGGGAATACTAGAAGCAGGCAAATCCAGTCAGTGCTGGCTTATTTCCTTCACTCAAGAGTAGTTAGAAGTGTGTGAAAAGAATTTGTTTTATATTTCAGTTCCATTTAATACTTGTAAATGAGTATCAGGTACTTCTGAGATACTAATAAAATACAAGAGGTGGGTGGGAATGAGAATCTTTTTTCTTTCAAAATGATGTTCCATGTGTTTGCATTGTTTGGAAATGAATATTTTTTCCTGTTGCACTGGAGCATAATCTTAAATGAGTGTATAAACCCATCTTTTTGTTATTTCCAGTAATTGTGGTGATGGTGTCGTGTTAGGCACCCTGCAGAGAAACAAGCTTTTGTAACAATTTCTCAGGTTTTAAACTATTACATAGCAATGGTATACTGTAGTGATTTGCAGATTTTTATTGTAGGCACTGCTGTAGCAGATTTTGCAGAACCGAGGTACATTTTTTTAATTTTGCTTTAGGGGTTGATTATTGTATCATTTGCACAAGCAATTCTTGCTGGCTTAGAGTTCTGTGGATGAAGACACTGAAGCACTGGGAAGAACAGAATTTGTCCAGTGATCTGAAATTGAACATAAACCCATGTCATTTTCCTCCCTTTTTTTCATAGTTGTTAAAGGTGTTTATTGTTCAGAGCTGCCTGCATGTAGCCCTAAAGATGTCATGGATCAAATTTCCGTAATTATCCATTCTCATACACAGATATTTGTATACTGTGGCTGTTTTAAAAAAAGCAAAATATTTTTGTCATTTCCATGTCTTGCTTGCCCATTCCCACTGCTGCAGCTGAAAGTATAACTTGTCTTACTTTCTCTAGAGAACAGAAATTGCTGTTTCTCTAACATAAAATACCTTTTCTGTTTCTCTCTCTTTCTCAGTCCTTCACTTGACCATTGTTATTTCTCTTCCATTTTGATCAGTTCCTACTCTTCTGAGTAGAAGATCTCTGACCTCCTTTCATTTTCCTTTTGGAGACAGGCAGCTGAGAAAGCTAGAGATAAGAACACAGAATTGAAGCTCTGGTAATATGTCAGTGATTAAATGGCATTGTTCATAAATCATTTCTTCTTCATTCTTATGCTAAAGAGAAGACCTAGTGGACCACTGCTGTATTTTTAACATCCCTTTACTTCACTGACAGCAATTGCTGTGATTTCCCAGGTTATGATTTTATTATGTTTTAGACTCGAGCAGAAGCCAGCTTCTAATAGGTGATAGTTGTTCAAATGCAAACCCTGTTATACAGTAGCCACCTTATTCAAACACAAACTAGATTATATTTTTTTTTGTAATTTTCAAAGTATCATGGCACGCTGACTTTCATTGGCAGTATCTGAAACCATTTTCACCTATGTTTAATAAACCTTAATGTGTATTATTATGGGTATGAGGTAATTTACATTAAACATATATACTGTCTGATTAAAGGACCTTAGAAGCAATGTTAGAAAAACAGTGACCTTCATAACGTAGACAATACAGGCAGACATCAAATTTGAAATTCCCTCTTTGAATTTTGTCTTGATAAGTATCTTTGTTATGGTTCTGCATGCCTTTTTTGTCATGACCTCACAGGACATAGATGTAGCTTATTTCTGTTCTTCCTGTTTTTTTAAAACAAAATCATATACTAGCTGAAAGTATCTCATAACCTAAAAGATGCAAAATATTCGGTTCAGCTGGATCTCTTGATCCACTATATAAGGCTTAATATTAGTTGGGATTTATTTAATCAGTAATCTCACCAGGCCTGGTATCCCCGCTCATTTGGTTTTGCTCTTTCAGCTCTGGTCTAGGGTTACTTTGCTGGTCTCAGAGAAGGTGGAGAAAAAGCAAACGTGTGGGAAAAGACAGTTCATTCAAGAAAAATATAAATTTGAAATCAATACTATATAATAGGTGCAGTGATAACCTGCTGAGGCATGGGGGATTTTTTAGTTAGGGATTAATGTATTAGGGCTGTAACAGCTTATCTGATAGGAGGAGAAAATATTAACCTATTGAGTATTTTGAGCAATTTTTTTTTTTTTTTTAATTGCATCAAATGTTGTTTTCTTCTCCCTCCCCCACTTCTATTTCAGGTACTTAGAGCCCATATATTGCCACTGACTAACGTAGCATTTAACAAATCTGGTTCCCGGTAAGTTGTTTTCAAAGTCAAAATACATAATCACTAATTGAAGTCTTGTATTTGTAAATTGAATTGTAAGGGAATTTCAGTGCACTTACCTTGCTGGAAAAAGAATTCAGCTGAGCTGCTTATAAGCAGCTTCAAGCATGACTGGGGATTGGATTTCAGGCCTCTGTGGGAGAACCAATGGGAGATGCAAAAAAGTAGCCCGTGAGATACAGTTTATGTAATTTTTTTCTTCCAAGGTGATAGTTTGTTGACAATTACCATATTTCAGAGAGAAGCACCTTTATGGCAATAAAGTGAATATTACTAAAAGCTAAATGAGTCTTTGACATAAATTCATTTGGGACTTTTACTGTAGTGGAATTTCATGTTAATTGATTTCACTGTGGGCATACGCCTAATCATTTTTTCCTTCATGTCTTGAAAGCAGCAACTTGCTTTTTAGTTGAAATACATTAAAGATTAGAAACAAGTTCTTTTTGAGTAATATTTTTTTAAAAAAGAAAAGGAACCTCTATGGTCATTAATTTATATTTTTGAAAGAAAGAAGATCTTTAGGGTCTGAGACAGTGCTAACTGAAATCCATGGAAATAACTCATTTGACTATGCACCAGGACCAGTAAGATATTTACCGTACTCGGAAATGAATTTCTTTGTTTTAGCTTTATCACTGGAAGCTATGACAGAACCTGCAAAGTATGGGATACTGCATCAGGAGAAGAGCTACGTACGCTGGAGGGACATGGAAACGTTGTCTATGCAATAGCTTTCAATAATCCCTATGGGTAAATATATTTTCTCTGAGATACATCAAAATTGCTTATCATGTTATTTTGCAAATACAGAACTGTTACTCAAACTAACATAAAATAGACTATCTCAAATTGAAAGAGTTCAAATTCTGAATTTGTAAAGTTCAATTATAGCTAATCACCATGGGATGACACTGTATATAGTTTGTATAAGAGATACATTCAAGCATGTTTTCTGCTATAATTTTTTAAAATGGAATTTAGAAATGCAAAGCATAAATTTCATTATGTATTCAGTGTCTTGAAAAACACATATATGAGTCAGTTTAATATATTGAAACACAGATTTATTTCAATAATATCTACATGATCAGATTGTGTTCTGAAAGTTAATCATTCTTTACTGCCTCTATGTGATTGTACATGATGTGAGATATAAGTACTTATGACAGCCCGTTTGGCTTCAGTTAAAGAGAAAGAACATTTCTATCGTAACAAAAGTGGATTTCTCCATTTGGTATTACACATTTATTATTATTTAGGACGTGATTGAGAAGTGTCAGAGCTGTTGCGTAATTTTTATAAAATCCACAGGGTGCCGCTATACGAATGTCAAATATGAATCTGTGCATGTTTTGTTTTCTGCAATAACTGTTTGCCCTAGGTTAGAATTGCCACCTGTTAGGTGAAGGGAATTACATGTTAGCTACTGAAGTTTCATTGTCATTTGCTTCCTGAGGAAGCTGTCGTGTGTAAGTAAAATAATTTACTTCTCTGCAAAATAAGAGAAATTAATTCCTATTTTTATATTGAATCACATTACTACTTTGACTGTCAGATGTCCCATTTATCAGTTAAGCAATACATGGTTACATCAGGAAATAAATGTTAAAGACTTGTTCTTATGCTATTTTACGCATCATCATTTCCTTCTAAATGAAAAGCCTTTATCCAACTTAGAAGTCGCTATATCGATGCCTTAAATTCTGATATTATTTTTTACTTTGAAAAAGCAATTAATGAAACTTTTATATACTTTGAGGAAACTAATGTATGACAGAAATCTGTGCAAATATCAATAACTAGACTGTAACATAGAAGTGGAAAGCAATATATAGCAAGCAAAAATCTGATGAGAACCTTGAGCTACTTTTAAATTAAAAGTACGGTAAAAAAAGAACTTTTTTTTTTCTTGCTAATCTTTAGGTTTCAATACAGTGTCCCTTGCTACATTTTTTGGGTACCTCACTTCAGTCTTGCTCTAACTGCAGTTTGTCACAGTGCTTCCACTGACTTCAGTGGGAGTGGAGTTTGACCTCTGAAATTTGGATAAACTACTTTTTATAAAAAGAGTTTATAACTGTTGATAAACAAACAGATGTTATCTCATGAAATGACATAACTTTTAAATACATCTGGAAGTACAGCAGATAACCTCATCCCTAGTGTAGGTTAGTCATCAGTTATGAACACTTCTGTGCTAATAGATAGGCACAGTGGCTGTTTCAGAAACTAATTATGTCTGCTAATTTTTTCCCTTAATGTAACTTCTGCTTGTTAAATCCTGCTCCAGGATCTTGTAGTGTGGCAGAATGCATCAAAATGCATGGAAGCTTCAATGACTGGGTATTGTTTCTGTGAGTTTAATGTCTTTGAAGTCAGAAGTTTTTTTCTAAATAAAAATGACAGGATTTTTTCCATTTAGTGACAAGATTGCCACTGGATCTTTTGATAAAACCTGCAAACTGTGGAGTACAGAAACAGGAAAATGTTATCATACTTTCAGAGGACATAATGCAGAAATAGTGAGTACTGATGGACGTTTCTTATTCCTTTATGCTTCCACACACCATCATTGATGGCTGTGCGTTCCAAGTCCCTGTGAGCTGACATTGGAAGGGGCAGCTATTCTGCTGCATCCGTTCACACATTCAGACATTGTTAACATTTCTGCACTGCAAGAAAAGATAGTCTGACAGTTCTTAAGAAATAGAATAAAATGTTGTATACAGTTTTAAAAGTAACTTATTTTTAGTTTGTTCCAATTTCCTTTGTTTGCTAAATATTAAAACATTTTTGAAAAATACCATAACAATCATAATTTTCAATTTATTGCAAGTATTTATTCCTTGATTTGTTTATATATCCCATTTTTTTTCTAGATATCTTGCATTGCCTCTCATATTTGCAGAAATAAATACACAAGAACAGCATTGCTTGTATTGCTGTCTTTCACGCTGAGATCTGTACTTCACGTACAGGACCAACTGGAGCCATAGAAGAATGAGTTTCTGAAATTTTAAGTGTGTTAACTGGGAATATGTGGGATGCTGCAATGTCAAAGATATATGAATTGAAAACAGTTTAAGCTTAAAAATGGTTGGTTTCCTTTCCAATGAACTAGGAGTCCTATTAGCAATAGCAAATATCTTGATGCACAGCATTCTGATTTAAAAGATCAGGGCAAATCCACTGAAACTCTTAATTTCAATACAGAATGTATTTTTTAACAAAAATTGCTATACAATCATTATTACATAAAGCATTTCTGGAAACTGCTTCTGGAAACAATTGGAATTTAATTTGTAGATTGAGAGGCCTATAACTAGTGTAAGAAAATGGTGGTTTACCTTGGTGGAAGGTGAGGTTGGTTTTAGTGGGTTTTTGATGCTCTGGATACTTTGAAACAGTTATCCCTTACCATGGAGAACACATTTGCTTATTGAGACAGGCTGTAGTGATTTTGCTTCCACAAATCAGTTAGCTAAATATTTCAAGGCCTCTCAATTTCTTCTGACATCTGTAGGGGTTAGATTAGACCCAAAATGTTATGAGTTGTGCTAGCAAGTAATTAATAGAAGATAATAGCAGGCAGAAAATTATGTGTTTCTCTGAATGAGACCTGTTTCTGAAGAAGGCCATTATTGCATATGATACATTGCTGGCAAGGGCATGTCCATAGTTATTCAGTATCAAAAAAAAAGAAAAAAAAAGAAATGGACATAGTGAAAATGCACCAGTAACCTCAGCTACTGTTTTCCTTTTTACATGACACCTCCTTTATTAGCAGAACAATCATATTGAATAATTACAGAGAATGGGAAGATGACTACATGATTTTTTAATGTGCAAAATAAGTTAAGGAAGTTGTTGAGCTTTTGTTCTTGCTTTTTCATAAATAAATATGATGTTGTGGGGATGCCCTTGGCAAATGGTCTAGATAATGACACCTGTTAAGATAAAAGTGTGAGTGTACAGAGTGTGTTTGTCGGTACACAAAACTGTCTGGAGGGTCTTTGCCCCAAACTGATCAAGTTAAAGAGGAAGCCTACCAAATGATATTGTTAGGGAGGACTGTTAGTCAGATTGAACAGTAACTGGGGAATCTCAAAGAGAATTTTGAAATAAAGAAGTAGAAAAGCCTGAAAAGAAGCATAAAAGAATCAACACAATTTATAACAGGGTGGGGGAGACATTAGTCTGAAAGCAGTAGTTGTCAAAACCTGCTCTGGTGCTTCCAGAAGTCACCCTGGGCATCACAATCTCTGCCTATACCAGAGACCATAGCCTTCCTTTTGGAGACACCATGAGGAATCTGCATGCGGCTAGTGGATTGTCAGTAAGGGATTCAACAAAAAGGCCCCCTTGTCCCCCCTGTAAGATGTGCATGTGTGAATTTGGATGCCTTCTCTCTGGCGTGTGGATCAGCAGATTGTAGGAAGTGGCACAGGTTCAACAAAAGCTAGAGCACTCGTGTCTCCTAGGGGAGATGGGTGCAAGTAGGGAACACATACTCCTAGGAAAGGGGGCTGCCCTTGTAACCTCTCTCATGAGAGGGAATGAGTGTGCATGCAAGAGTGTGAAAGTGTGTGTGTGATTAAAACATCTTGGAGTTATAGGAGGCAGTTTAGAAATTTGTAGCTGTTTATTAAGATTGCATTAGTTTATCTATTGTATTACAGTTACTGATACTGCATATGTAGTTCTCTGCCAGGTATGCGCTGTTAATAAATTAACAAACTGCTTCAGTCTTGATTTTGATGAAAACTTTGTGAACTAAATAATTTCTCCCTGTGACACTAAATGAAGCACCTAAATAGTTAATTTTAATCCAGGCTCAGAAAGCAATACAGGAAATCTTCCAGTAAGTCTTTTTAATGCATTGCCATTGCAAAGCAGCCAATTAGTCCATTTGATTTGGGTAGTCATCCAGAGCTATGTGATAAGGATTTGTTGCTCTTCTACTGAACTGTTAGAAGAACTCTGCAATTTTTCTGTATGCCATAAAATATTGTCAGACTTTTGTCTTGTTTAAAAATATTAATCCTGACTCATTGTTTTTGAGAAAATGTATATAAATACTCTCCTTTCCCACTTTTCCCATTCAACATTTCTTGCTACAGGTATGTTTATCATTTAATCTTCAGAGCACATTAGTGGCAACTGGAAGCATGGATACCACTGCCAAATTATGGGATATAGAGAAAGGAGAAGAAATAGTGACTTTAAGTGTACGTTTGCCTTCCTTATGTTTTTAAAGGTGTTCCTTGCTTTCTTAGTTTTCTAACTGAGATAAATAACAGTATAACCATTACAACAGTTTCAAAACTTGCAGGGTTTCTGTTACGAGGTGGGCCCACAGTGACTGCAGTTACAAAAGAGATCAAGAAATCTTGAAGGGAATGATAAAGCTATGGTGTTTTATAAGAAGGCCTATTTATCAAAAGACAGATTTTCTCATTTCAGTGACATTACTGCTATAGCTCAGAATGCCTCCCATTTCTCATTAAAACATGTTGCTACACCGTAAATTATGGCTTTCTCTGCGTTAACATAAAGTAAGTCTGAGAACATTAATGTCAGACACTCATCTGTGTGGATCTTCTTTCTGTAAACATCAGCAGAGGAAAGCTGTTCAATTACCTCTAGATTGTGATGTCTCTTTGCTCTATGTGGCTTGCTGGGATTCCACAGGTTCAGACTGGCCTGTGCTGTTTCAATGCACTTCTCTCATGTATTTCCTAAATAACAGGTAGTGCATAAGCTTCCTTTGGTGTATGTGGCTTATAGAGCGGGGAAGGCATTTTCTTCCTCCTTGACTTTCTCTTCCTCAGAGCCCTGAGCAGAGCAAAGAACAGTGGAATGTGTGAATCTTTTGCTTATAAGTATGTTTACATTCATTTTTCCAAGCCTCTCCACCAACAGCAATGACAAGCTGTACTGTAGTTTATTGTAAATGAATCATCTGATTCCCATATGTATTGGTGAACAATGTGACTCTTTTTAAATCAAATGTGGAAAATATGCACTGGTGACATCACTGGACAATTGCTTACTGCTTAAGTGATGTGCCTGTTTTTTTGCAGTTGTTGGGATATTGACTATTCCACAGTCCAGTAGATCTTTCTGTCAAAATTATGATATATTGGACAAGACAGTAAAGAATATATTGAAGGGTTATAGAAGGATTATGCTGCTGAAAAAAAGCTACATATTGAACTACATTAATGGAAAAGTCATAATTTGCTTTCTCATAGTCCTTTTTAAAAATTCTCTCAGGGGCACTCAGCAGAAATCATTGCATTGTCTTTCAACACCACTGGAGATAGGATTATCACTGGCTCCTTTGACCATACAGTAGCAGTGTGGGACGTTGGCACTGGCAGGTACTAAAGTACTAATAAATATCATTTTACATTGCATGGTTTAATGACAAATGAAAGAGACTATGCTGAGCTACAAATTACAGACCTTGTATTTTTGATTCATTTAGAGTATGCGTTCTTTCATCTTATCATTTGTTACTCCTGTTCCTTTTGTTCTTCTGAAAAGGAATGCTGCTCACAAAATGCTTTTGTATATGTTTTTTGTTCTAAATTTCCATCTTATTAGCATTGAGGAGGCAGACAGAACGGACAGATCCTGTGTTTCTTGCTGATGAATTCTCCAAACAGGAAAATCTTTTATCAGCATGGAAACTCATGGTTTGGAAGGTGTCTAGAATTTCTAGATGGAACAGACTGTTTAAGTAGAAAGAAAGTATATGCTGTGTCATAGAAAATTAGTCTGGTCACATTGTGTTTATAAACCACAGAGGGTCTGTTTTCCTTTATGTCAGTATAAATTTATAAAGAGGAGAAAATTTGGCCCTGTGACTGCAGAGAACAAAACATCTTGATTATGATACCAACAAATAGTATTGTAGTAGCTAAATATGAACTTGTCGTATTGTCCTGAGAAATCCACTTGTTTTTTCAACAGGAAACTCAGTATAAGTAGAACAATAAAATGATTTCCCTGATTACTGACAAAGTTCCATTCTATTATGTTTTCAGATGTCATGTCTTTTTTTTCTTTTTGTGAGAGCAAGGGAAATATCTCTGAAATTTATATATAAAAGGAAAGTGTGTGTATAGTGATATCTTGGGGTAATAAACAATATGTATAGCTTCAAAATGAGAGTAATCATGTGATTTAAAAAACAATGTACACATAGTACGTCATTTAAGGCTTGATCCTGTAAGCTTTGAGCTTATTCAACATCAGCAGTTTAGTGTTTGGCATGTAAATACTTAGGAGGCACTCATTCAGCAAATTGGACCTTTGGATTCAACTTTATTCAGTTTGGTGTTCTTGCAAATATTTTTGTTTGAAAACAGCTTCTTCTTCCAGCTTCTTGTCTGAGACTACAGTGAAGTCAAAGTCTTGGGATTTTCCTGTAGCATTCCTTTTTTCTAAGAAATGAATGTGGACTTCGCATCAGGGTCAATACGAGGAAGTGGAATATGAAGAAGAAAATTCTCGTTTAAACACTGGCAGCTCTGGTAATTAGCTAGTGGGCAATATAATTGTGCCAGGGCCAGCATTCAGCCTTTTAGATGGCAGTTGGGCATGTATACATTTAGTAATAATGAAAAGTTGCAGTCAGAAAGACTGTGAGCAAATCATACTCTTCTGTATGCAGGTTCAGGTAGATTTGCAAAAATCTTGTAGGTGAGGTTGTGTGTGCCCATCTTTCAACATATGAAATACATGAGAAACATGTATTTCCAAATTTGAGTTTGAACTTGAAGTTTCTTTTAATTTTGCTAGCTGACTCTGATGGTTGTCTGTGTTCCTCACTTTTTTTCTGGGGAGGTATCCAGAATTGTCCTGAGGGAAGTTGATGTAGGAACAAGAAGTCTCAAGAAGGTTCAAGATTTTCTTCATAAGATGTTAAAATTAAAAAAAAAAAAGGGGGGGGGGGAACATGCTTTTGTAATATAGGTTTGTATTTCATCAATAATTTCTCAATGGCAGATACAGCCAGCTATAGTTTAGTTGAAGGTGTCTTCACAGCTTCATTTGACAAATCAACAGCCTGTAACTGGGGTCAGGAGTGCTGGACACCAGGATGCTGAGAGAGAGAGACAGCTTCTTCTTACTTGCAATTATGGTGCAAATATTAGAGCATCCATATATTACATTTCACTGGAAACTGAAGGCTAAAGAAGTATTATCATAACTGAAGCTGGGTTTGTTTTGTTTTGTTTTTTTAAATAATTTAAATGGAAAAATTTTATGGCATTTCACAAGCCTGTTTTCTGGGTTCTTTCTAATTGTGTATCTGCTATATTGTGGTTTCTGTGAGATGTTCCACATGTTGCTATTTATTCTTCTTATTGATCGTATATTTACATTGAAGCTTGAAGTCTGGACCGCCTTTTCAAAATTTGGAAATTAAAGCTTTTAAATTTTAAATTAAAACTTTTTCCACAATTAGGTATTTTGGGTATTAGGTATTACAATAACAGCAGTCTTGATGGCAAATAATATGTTCACAAAATTAAGAAGTTTTCCACTTGTTGGAAAACTTGGTAAAACTTCCACAAGTTTTCTGCTTGTTGATTTTTGGTTTTAGTGTAAAAAGGTCTGCACAATTACAACAGTGCAGGCCTTACATTGTTAGAAAGTAAAAGGAGTAATTCTATAAAATGACATGAGTATAATCAAGTTTTTCTTACCATGAACAAATAGAAAATTCAGTTGTTCAGGAGATTTGCTTTGCTGTTCATTTAGCATATATATTAATTTAGCCACCCTTCTATATCTTATGCGATGACTAAAAATATTTCAGTTACTTAAACTCATTTAGTTGTTTTTCTAATCGTTAGTTTATCCATTAGTTAAAGCAGTTTTCTATTAATGATACCGTTACATTAGCATTGTGATAATATCCTAATTTACTAATCCTTTTATACACACAGACACACACACACACACACACACACACATATATATATATAAAAAATAATATTTTTTAGGGTTCATTGCTTTTTAGGCCATTAATTTGTAGGAAGCAATAATGGCTAATTTTACCCTATCTATTCAGCTGAAGAATTCAATAGAACTAGTATTGTCAGTCCTTGTGCAGCAAGAAGTTTAGGATTAATGAGGATTAGAAATCATATTTCAGTTTGGCCGTCATTTGCTTGTTACTTGGGAACGTGTTCACATTAAGTACCTGATTAAGTTCCATTTGATCTTCAGTGGAGTTTATAAAAGGTTTAGATTATATGGAGTTTTAAAGATGTACTGTTTACAGTTCACCAAAGTAGGATAATGGGAGAGTAACGTGGAAAAACTTGCTGTATGTGCTTTGTATGTAGATGAAGACAAGAAATCTGTGCCTGGCACTGGAAAGTCATCACATTTCACTGGAAATATACTCAGTAAAGTGTTTTTGAAAGAGAAAGGAGGACTTTTCCATTTTATTCCTTACTGCCTCTTTGTCTCAAAGAGAAAACATTGAATTGATGTAGCGCTAGAATGCTAAATGAGCTGTACGACTCCATTTAATTGCTTTAATGGATAAAATGGTGAAGACTTGACACCTTAACTATACCACTTTATAAACTTACCTATAATTTATATGCGTGTATCAAAATACACACTAAAAATGTAAATTCTGTTTTTTATAGGATGTTACACACTTTAATAGGTCACCGAGGAGAGATCAGTAGTGCACAGTTCAACTGGGACTGTTCTCTCATTGTCACTGGATCAATGGACAAAACATGCATGGTAAGAAGGTTGAGTATGTACTGAATACAGCCACTTGATATATAAAAATGTATCTTTTGTAAATGGAAGAGCATTATTTTAAACTACTACATGTAATTCATTAAAGATTTTACAACTAAATGCAAAACCTATAAGCTTATTCATTTCAGTGAAGTCCAGTTAAATAACTATATGTATATTTAAGGCTCGTTTAATCAAGACACTGAAATAAAAAATATATAGGACTTCATTAAACTGACTAAACAGTGACTCTTTATTGATTTATATCCAGGTTTCATGTTAATACCTTCAGTCAGACATCAGAAAGGGCCTATACATGTTGCTTTATGGATCAACTAGATATCTATCAAGTAAATTAGTCAAAATAAGCAAAAAAATTACCCTTATTTATCTATGCAGCTGTGGAATGCTATGACTGGGACACATATAGCAACTTTAACAGGTCACAGTGATGAAATATTGGATGTCTGCTTTGATTATGCTGGCCAGCGTATTGCAACTGCCTCCGCTGATGGTAAGTGAAGTGACGGGGACTGCTATAAGAATTGCAATGGTAGCACAAAACACCTTTGTCCTTTTCCTTTGGTTTTGCTTTGAATGTAGCTTGATGAAAGAGGAGTATCATGACTCAAAACTATAGATCAAGCAATGTTTGTTGCATTATAGAAAGTTTGGCATTAAACTTAAAAAGTTTTCCTCAGTGAAAATTTTATTTTTCACACCTTAATCAACTCAATACGTCTTTCCCCTTTAACTTCAAACTTGTAGGGAGATATTTCACTTGTGGCTGGAAATGCATTTTAAATGTTTAGGTAAGTAGCTTTTGAGTGAAGTTTGATTTGGATGGTTCAAATTTAGGCTTAAATTAAAAAAGTAGTTGGAATTTTAATGGTGGATTTGCTACTAAGCTTTCCAAATGCACAGCAAGAGAATACACAATAAAGAGGTAATGAAAGAAGAAATTTTGTTTTCTTATTGGTATGCAGCATTTTTGCATGCTTATTATTTTTTTAGGAATCACAATAAATAGTTTTTCATATTCACCTGCAGTGTTAAATCATAGCGCATAATGACAATACCATATTATTTTTACATACTTAAGTATTTTGATTTGCGCTTTCAGAAACAGGATACCAGACTGGATGGGGCGCACTACTTAGATCTGATTTGCTGTAGTTGCTAAATTAAGACAGAAGACAATGTAAAAAGTTTCCTAAAATGTAATCAATAGCTTATTAAATATAACTAATATCTTATTAAATAGAATTAATATTTGACATACAATGAAAGCTTTCTGAATATATTGTACATGCATTCTGAAACTACAGACTTCAGTGCTCCATGTTCTATGTGGACATTTGTGTTCACTTTTTAGAAGTTTTCCAGAAGAAACCATTAAGAAGTCAACCTTTCCAATCAGATTATTGACATACTTTATCCTTGGGGGAAACTGTGTTAAGATTGTCTTCTATCTCTTTTGAAATCAAACCTGAGGATGAGGCCCTTACAACCTTATTAAAATGTTCTTATTGAAATGCATGCTTAAGCATAATAATCACAAATGGCTCCTAATCTACTGCAACAGGATCAGCAAGAGTCTATAATGCAGAAACAAAAAAGTGCATTGCAAAGCTAGAAGGGCATGGAGGTGAAATTTCAACGGTAAGTTGTTTGTGGTTTGCACCTTTTTTTATTTGATTACATGTGACATCCAATCCAGCATTTATTCCATGGCACAGGAATACTGTTAAAGAATGTGGTGGTAAAATCATTAATATTTAAGAGTGAGAGGTCTGGCAAAGAAGTTATCTTTACTAAAAGAACATTCCTTTCAACTAAAAGCTATCAGGCAATGATTGTTTCCAATTCCCCACTTCTGAGCTAAGATAATACTGGGTGTGCCACTCCTATAGGGTCCACCAAGACCCATCTCTCCATATTGTCATGTTATTTACTATTTGATTCCTTAGAATTGTGGCAGTTAGCAAGAAACTTAGGAAGTTCATCCCTGTCAGGGATGGATACCTGGCTTTTTTAACATTGAAATGATTGTTTTTCCTTACCTCTTTCCTTTTTCTGAAACAGTATATAGGTTGGGTCTCCGCAATCGCTTGGCAGAGAACAGGGGAGAAGAGAGGGTGATGCTGTCTGAATGTTCTCTCACTATGATCATAGTTAATGGAGCTTCTGTCTGACCTGTCCTAAATTGTACTTGTGTTATTACACCCTTGGAGTCCCCAGATTCTCTGACAGGATAAAACCAAGTTTTTTTAGTCTCTTTATGATATCTTAAGGCCATTGCCTCTGAGACTTTTACCATCACCCTTATTGCTTGCTTCTACCAGATCTGCTCCTCTTTACTCTTTTTCATTTCTCTGCACATCCGATTTACGGAACGGAGCAGAAAAAACATATTTCTGTGGCAAAATACATGCACAGTCTAATTTTCAAAGTGCATAAGGGACTTGGAAGTATAAAGCCTGTTTCAAAAATCACTTAGTCATGAGGAGTGTGCTGATGTACTTTGCTGGAAGTCTTGTCTGACTCAATTTTGAATGCCAAATTTCAGTTCCAAATACATTTATTTACTTCCAAAATTGTACGTATTTTTCAAACTTCGTTATTTAGTGCTTGCAGCTTTTCATTATTCTTTCAAATGGGTAGTTTTCACTACTTTCCAGGCTAGTATGCCAAGTCTGTGCTGCTTTTGTTTGATGTATTTTGTAATTGAAATATTAATATTTTGAAACTAGGATGGTTCTTAGTGAACAATACTCACGTGCATCCATTGTATTGATTTGGCTATTATAATCACTCCACTAAGAGAATATTAAGTTCAGAAGGGCCAGTCTTTCTTCACTTAATATTCTCAGTGCAATATTTCACACTCAGTGTAGATGCACTGAGGAATGCAGTCTGAATACATGCTGACATGTGGGTGGGTTAGGGACAGCTTCCATCAGGGTCCTTAGTGCTGGCATGATTTCTTTGCTGGAAGTGGGAATCTGCTCATCTGGGAGCATGTCAAAAAGACAATCTATTTCTGCAGATGTTCTTTGTAGCTGTGATCACTTGGGAAGATTATTACTTGGAAATTGGATTTCTGGGGAACAGGCATTTTGCCCTCAGTAATTAAACAATTTTGCATTATATAATAAACCTAGTACTGTCCAGTTAGTGCTATAAAATATATCTGATTATCTGGAAATGCATGCAATTTTGGCAATGAATCTTTAACAAATATGAAGACATACTACAAAATAAGTTGCCTTCAGTGGGAGTTTGGATATTATAGAGACATATGGTATTTAATGTGGAACTCTATAAAATATGTATAAATTTTATGTTGGAATAATGATAACATTTAAATAAAGTTGTTACAGTTGTAGAGCAATTGTGGTTTTGGGGGATAATATTCTGAAGTCTTGAACCTATAGTAAGGTCAGTGTATGTAGACCTTTGTACATACACAAAGTTTTCAGCCACAAAAGTTTGCCAGGGTGAATCTAGTGCAATACTATCCTGAATTTTAGCTGAAAAGCTGAATGCAAGAGTTGCTCGTTTCTGTTTTCATCTTTTAATCACTAGATATGCTTCCTTTTCTAGGCATATTGACTTACTAAGTAATATAACTATTTTCTATATTTTTTTAAAGGTATGTTTCAACCCTAAAGGCAATCGTATACTAACAGCCAGCTCTGATAAAACAGCTCGACTCTGGGATGCTGCTACTGGACACTGCCTTCAGATATTAGAGGGTCACACTGATGAGATATTCTCCTGCGCTTTCAATTACAAAGGTGATATAATCATTACAGGTAACTAATATATTCCAATTTTTTTTTTTTTTTTGAGAGAGACATTTGAAATCTTGTTATGGTAAAAAAAATAGAGAGTCTGAAAAGTTTCCTGGGGCCATATCCCAAATGCAGGTAGCAGCAGTGACTTAAAATGTAGTCAAGAAAAGCTAGAAACTCACTTTCAAACTAAGGCTTAAGTGAATATGGCCGTGAACAAACTTGTATAAAGGCACAGGCATACCCTACCATCTCTCCTGTGGGCATATACTAGCACCAGATCAGTGACTAAGCCACTTTGTCACAATGCATTGCAGTGAGGGAGATCTGCATGAGCAAAAGGCAAAGCTTTTTAAATGGGAGCACACCTTTTGTGTATTTGGCACTGAACTCTGTTCAGGTTTCCTTCATTTCAGACAAAAAAGTCATGGGAGTGGGAAAAGACGTGAACAGAGTGTTTGCGATTGCTTCAGTCTTTTGACTGAACTACCAAAATATGGGATGCAGGATGATCTCATCTAAAAATATTGCTGTAGGTTCTGCTGTCTCTTGCTAGTCATGGACAGAAAAATATTTCTGTGGCTCCTCAGCATTCTGGGTAGATTGTTGATGTAGGTATTAACAAAAAGGGATAAATTGTGTGATACAGCTAAATGATTCTTTCACAATGTGTGTTTATTACTAGGGAGCAAGGATAACACCTGTAGAATATGGCACTGACTGAAGAGGAGGAAAGATCCAGTTTGGTATATGCCTACTTCGTGAGTTTCATAGCCAATAAACTCAGTCTTTCAGATCTGCTTTCTTTTACCCTCTTTGTTAGCCTTCAGCTTTGCTGAAGTAGAAAAGTTACCTAGATTTTGATAGCTTTGACTTTGCTGATGTCTGGTAGATATGGAATCACAGAATTACAGAATAGTAGAAGTTGCAAGGGACCTCTGGAGGTCGTCTAGTACAACACCCCTGCCCAAAGCACTGTCAACTAAGCAGGCTGCCCAGGACTGATGTGGTTTTGAATATCTCCAAGGACGGAGACTGCACAGTTTCTCTGGGCAACCTGCTTAGTGTTTGATCGCTCTCACAGTAAAAAAAGTTGTGGTTTTTTCCCCTTATATTTAAATGGAACGTTTTCTTGTATTTCAATTTGTGCATGTTGCCTTTTCACTGGATACCACTAAGAAGAGTCTGGCTCTGTTATCTCAGTCACCTGAGAGAAATCATGATTAGTGTGAATGAATCCAGTAGGATGGCCCCATTTCTTTGTGTGTCATTTTTAACTTGTAACCCTCTTAATAAAAAAATATAGCCTTATAATACTCTCAGGTGTGAAAGGGGTGGTGTTATGCACTTGCTCTGAGTACTTTTGTATTACTTTTTTTGTTGTATAATAAAGTATTGAGTTAAAATGCCAGTTTCGCTAATTGTAATACAATGTCCCACTTGGTATTTCTGGATAAAACCAGCAACCATTTGTGAACTGCATTGCTATTAACTATTGCATGTATGCTGTAGTTAAAATCCCGCTCAGCCTCCTTTCATACTTGCCCACATCTTTCCATTCATTCCACTCCTTTCTGCTCATCCCTCATTCTCCCATTTTCACCTGAGGTAAAAAAAATAATATGGGTGGTGACTCCAACTCTGAATCCTGGCCCAAAGGTTATGGCCAGCATGAAGAAACTCTACTGACCAAAGATTTGGAGCCAAGGATCATGACATAAACTGAGAAGTGGATGAGGAACTCCTGCAAGTTATTCACTGTGCAATGAGCTCTTGCCCAGGCTTACCTCTTGCCAGCAACTGCCAACAGGTTTCGCCTGTGCAGAGCTCTCCACCTCCAAGCAGAGCACCTGAAACTGCAGTTGCTCTTTGCAGTGGAGTAGCAAAGGAGCAGAGCTGACTGGTCTCTTCCAGCAGCCTTGGCAGAAGAGGCAAAGAGGGTAGGATTGAACAAAGTATGTGTGGTGAATGAAGGAAAAAAGGAAGAAAGGAAGTGTGCAGCAGCAAATGAACTTTTGAACCACTTGAACCTATGTACAAGTTTTGCATCCTCATTTGACAAAGCATCCCCTCCTTTTGTTTGCTTTGAATCTGGCTCGTAAGAGTTTTATTTGCTGGGTCCTAGCTTTTGTATTGGGAAAGATAGTGAACAGCCACCCTCTCCACACGCTCGTGATATTAACAACCTGCATCATGCTCATGTATACAGAGAGGCTGAACTGCACATAATTTACTCTCAGATTTTTACCTAAAATTGTATGTAGTATGAAGTTCTCATTTATGTGTAATTAAAGTTGACTAATTTTTTTCAGCCTTTTTTAATGGTGGACAAGTCCTGTTCTGATTTACTCAGCTAAATGTTGGTTTCCTTTTCTGTTCAGCAGTAGAAATACCTTTACACCTAGGCAATAGGGCAGTAAATATGTGTGCAAACTTAAATAAGCAGAAGAAACTCTTGAACTTCTGTCTTCCCACCCCTCTCCCCACTTTTGCAGGTACTGAAAGCAGCTAGAGTGAGCACTAATAGATATTTAGTATGTTAGGAGTTATTCTGGGGTTAATTCTGGGCAATGAACATGTAATTTCTCTTTATTTTACTGTGATACTAAAAATGTTGTGATTAGCCTTGTATCACTTGAACGAATTGTGGAACCTGAGTAAAGCCACAGTTTTGGTACTGAGGTAAGACCTGGAGCTTTCTCTGCCCTGTTTTGGTTAGGGCCATGGGTCAGATTTTTCGTTCAGAAGCAGAGCTTTGAGAAGATACGGGGATGGCAGGCACGTAGCATTTAATAGGTCAGAAAAACCACAGCACATTCACGAACTTTTTAGGAAGGCAAAGAGGACACACATTATAACACAAATTTATTTCTGAATAAATTGCAACATTAAGAACTACTGTACAGAGAAGCTGCATCACACTTACAATTCTGTCATGATATTTGTGCTTTGTAGGATAAGTAAATATTTATTCTATCACAGCAAAAAATTGTATACTGACAACTAACTGTATTTGGTTTAAAAATAAATACACTTTCCCATTAACTCAAACAAAGCACTTTTAGTCTACAATACTTGGTGCTTTTTATTAACTTTCAGCCTCAGAACTGCTGAGCATTCAGAGTTGCCACTCATGTTGGTGGGAGTTACAGATGTTCAGCAATTCTTAGGAGCAGGCTCAGTGACTGCACAGTTACGCTCAGTGTATGCAATAAATTGACCTTTATCTTGACAGTAAAGTGACCTTCACTGTTTTGTGTGTACTGCAGAGTAGATGTAGAATTACTCATATTGTTTAATGTTCCACGTTAGATTTTGATTCACTAACAATTTGTATTTCGTAACAAATGAGTGATGCAATCATGCAAGTATAGGAATGGTTTTAAAGATAAAATTGAGAACATGGCTCTTTTTCATAAATTATTTAAAACTACTTCAAAGTTTTCAAAAATATTCAGTGCAAAAGGATAGGGTTTTTTTTCAAGAAATATTACAGAAGCATATACTGTTATATGGAAAATAAAACATCTTTTAAATATTGTATTGGGAAAAGCAGGCAGGTTTTCTATTATGCTATTTGGATAGGGAGAGATGAAAGATAAATATTTTCAAAGAAACAAAAGGCAGAAGAGCTGTGATGTGATAAGTTATGTTTGCCTTTAAATTCAAAACCAAACTCTTTGGCAGAGTCAAGAGAATGTATCATTAAGTGCATGATACTAACAGATCATCTCAACAAGACGATACCATAGTATATCTTATCAAACAGTTATATAAATGTTATAGTAATGTGAACTATCACATATAGTCCAAACACTTACATCCAAAATGAACAAGTATATCTGCTGAAACTTTAATAATCATTTTGCTTTCTTGTAAGTTACAAAAATTAAGATTTTAATAATGCGATGGTACTCTTTTCAGATATGCATTTCATCACCTTATTAACAATTGATTTGATTAAAATTAAAATAGTATTTTTTTCCACTGCTTTTAACTGATATGTAGCATGTTACATAGTGCTTTAAACAGAAGCACTTTAGGTAACAAATGTACTATCATTACTCCCTCTTAGCGGGTAGGAACACTGAGGCACAGAGGTGAAATGACTCGCCCAAGGTCACGCGGCAGGTTTGTGGTGGGCTGGGGCCGAGAAACCTGCTGCCGACTTGCAGAGCTGTGTCCAGGGATATACCAGGTGTAGCTATACTGAAGTGCACTGCCTCCAAGTGAAAAGGAATGAGTTTTTTAAGGGTAATAACTCAGAGTCTAGATTTTATTTCCTTGAGAAGAAGACAGGAATGGGAAACAGCTATGGAAGAGCAACAATCACAGGGAAAGAAACTAAAAATGTGTTTTCAGCAGCTTTTTATTGTGTTGCCTAACTGCAAAGTTCTTAAGTGTTCAGACGTTTTTACCCTTTAGCAGACTATGGGGATTTACAAACAAAAAAATTATTTATCTAGGGACATGGGTGCCTCTAGGCATCCTGGAACACACTGGCTCTAATAGTTAAACTGTACAAATATTGGTGTTTTAAAACTGAATGTTAGTGTACTATCCCATTTTAGCCCATCGATTTAATCAAATTGATGAAAATGGAACATATTAGATAATTAAGCCTTTAACGTGTAGTCCATTAATTCAGAAGGCTAAAAATCCATCCCTTCCTAGTACAGTACATCCTATAGCACAGTATAGCAAGAGTCCCTCATGACACAGAAAGATACAATACACCTTGGCTTCACTTTGCTCCTTGTTCAGTTGTGGAACGGATGTGTGCTGTAGAGTTTGTATATCTTTGCTCATTTTATTCAGTGATGTTCAGAAATCGGAGCGTTACACAAACCACTGCTTATTTAAACTGGAATAAAACAAAAATGCTGAACAGGTGAACTTTCTTAACCCAATTCGAGAAGCCAATCAAACAGGCTTGGTGTCTCTCTGCCTTCCTCACTGAGCTTGCAGTACTGCACCACGGCATGAAAGATATCCCCCACTTTCCAGGACTTCCGTTGAACTAATTGCACAACATCTAAAAACTAAATAAAAAAACCAAAACAAAACACGCTTAAGATTTGGTTAACATTTTGCTAAGGTTTTGTTAAACGAATACACACAAACTGCTGTAAGACCATCCTTTGTAAATGCACTGCTGTATGAGAGTGGACACAATTCACCGCACAGCAATGTAAAGGTTCTTTCTATTTATAAAACTTTATTTCTGAAGTTTCATAGCTTCCCAAAGACTAGGCGGATCTCATGACATTTTCTAAATTAGCTGCTCTCATCAATTATTTCTTATTTATTGCAATGAAAGTAAGAACAGTGAAAGTGAGCTTTATAAAGGATCACAACTTTCCTTGTTACCGACAACTCGCTGTCAAAATAATGGAAGTGGGACTATCCATTTTAAAGAAAAAAAAAATCCCTCTTCATTACCATTAGCTATATTTTAATTTATATGTAATTTTCTGTATTTCCACATATACATCCCACAGTATTTTAAATATTCACATAGTACTGGTGAGAGGGAATTCTGGGTAAACTTCTGTCACACGAAGACATTTGCCACAATTGTGGTTGAATCACAGAGAGGATCTATAATTTTTTTTTTTTTTTTAACTTCCAGATAAACCAGAGGTTAAATATATGTTCTTAAACAGCTGTAAAAAATCCTGAATTTTGTCCACTTTGTACTTAATAATGGGCTTCACAGTGTCATACATCTGGTCCCATTTTTTTCTGAAGCACATAAATGAAAATCAAAGCTTTTCATTTCTTTGAATTTCACAATCAATATCTAATTAGCTTGCTCCTTCTACGTTTCCAGTTTTAAACCACACAAGAAAATATTGTGTGTGTCTAGTTAGTGTAGCTGTTTGCTATTTACATACTGAAGCCTAAACTTTTAATATGTATTTTAATGATATTTAATAGGCACGCGATTTCCAAGAGCACTGTTGTAGGCAGGATGTGCTTCATTATTCTCTAGTGTATTTTTGCAATTGAATTAACTGTTTGCCAAAGCACATGGGTAAAGCTGACAGCTGTTTCTTTAATTAGATGCAATTTGGACTGTTGCTGCTGAATGCATTTTAAATTATGTTTATGATTCCCAAATGCATGTACTCAAGAAAATCAAACAATATCTCTGCTACTCAAAATGATCTTCCCATAGACTTTATTTTAAAAGACCAAAATACTGATTTGTAACACTTTTTTCATTATTTGATTTGAATACTGTGACACTTTTTGTAAGCCTTAAGGTCTGAGCCGTTCTTGCTGACCTTGGAAAAGGGGCTGTTTTGGTTATTCCTGAAATGTTGTAGGTGGTGGTGTCTACAACATTGTAGACTGAATGATTAGTTATTGCTCCGTTGTAGACACACCAAATGTGTCTGGTGGTGTCTACAACGGAGCACTAACTAATCATTCAGGAATAGAAACAGTCTGCCCTTCTTGTGGCCATTTTAGACTTCGGTGTTGCTCTTGGTGCTCTGGCTTGGACTAATACCTTGGAAGGTTTCTTAGTTCTGGTAGTCTATGTCTGCCTCTCTCTGGAAACAGATTTCTGCTTTCAAAATGGTGGTTGGCAGAGGCTAAGCTACACCTGAGCAGGAGCAAAAGAGTACTGGTACACATAGCACTTTTTTTTTTGCTAAGCCAGGGAAGGTGCTTCATAATTTCCATACAATGATGCAAAATATTTCAATCAGTCAGTCTAATTTTCCAAGTAACAGATGTGTGATTGCAAATATGGCTCCACTGAAAGCACTGGTTGGTCACTGCCTGGGCTAAAACTGTCTCTCAGGGTAATAATAACATAAGGATATGCCCACACAGATTGGTCCATCCTGCCTATCCTCTGAACTTTCGATCAGCTCTGGTGCAGAAGCCTTGTAGTCTTGGTACGCAAGACACTGAACCTGACCTAATATAGGTTATCTTTATTTTGCAGTTAGTCTCTTCCGTACATTTGAGCAGTGGGCCTATTCCTTGGTGAGCAGCAATCTTCTGCCAGCACAAAGTGACTATAAAGCCAGTGCATTTGGCCATGGTAGAGCTTGTATAAATGTGGGAGGAACTGTCAGGCCCCTGTGGTACCCTGCTGTACCCCCAGCTGTAGCAATTTATGAACAGCCATGCACAAGTTCAGACCTGCCTGAGGCTCCCCCAATCAGTGTTGCAGGCAAGGCAGAACCTGCATAACGACTACGGAATTTCAAAGCTGAAAATCTTAAGTACAACTTACGTCTTGCATCATAGTCAGCTCTTACTGTCACCGAGTAGCAGAACTTTGTGATGTCTACACTGGAGTGATTTTTATTTTTATTTTTTAAGCTACATGTTTAAACTCCATGTAAGCCACCTGCAACCCTTCAAATGCAGCCACATAAAGGACTCTTTCTGTTAATTCTGCCTTAGGTATTGATACTTAATGCATCATTCATATGAAAAAGTGAACAGATTCATCAAAGCATGTTATAGAGGCTTTGGAGAAGGTCTCACGGTGATACTATTTTTTGTGCCATGGACATAGTACTAAATGTCTTCTTTCACATACCTTACATTCTGACACATTTAATCCTCTCCTCCCTTTCTGTAATAAACAGTAGCATTGCCATGTTGCTGTAATGAAGATGTTTTTGCATCAGCTTTTAAGCTCAATAACTTCAATAAATCATAACTGGTACTGTGATTAAAGTGAATTAATAGTATGCCCAATTCTGTAAATACTACCTTTTCAATTCTGTTTTCCTGAGATTTCTTAAAATAGATGGTTGGAATTCCAAGTTCAGAAGCGGCTATCCACTGCAGGGTGGCTCGCAGCTCCGCATCGGGGCACTCTGGTTCCAGATCAAAGTTTATCACCAGTAGGTCCTTTTGACAATTGGCTGTTCCTACTGAAAGCCCAGAAGTACTTTCTGGAAAAATAATGCCAACAGTTACTGTGCAATTACTTGTGTTAACTTTAAACTGTATGCTTTAGTTGATATGGTTCAACTTACCCTCTGTATTTTCTGTCTGTTCTTTAAGGAAAACCTTTTCTTCTACTAATTCACTTAGAAACAAACAACAACAAAGCTTATTAGTGATATTTAGGAACAGCCTACAACATTGCTTCATGATGGATAAACTTCTCCCTCAATGTAAGACCTAGAAAACTGCAAGAAAAAAGTCACATAGGATGAAAAAATGTGGAATATATTTCAATTATTTAATCTGTACATCAGGAAAAGTTATGGGAATTGCAGCATTATTCCCATAACAGGATGAAGTACTTGTACTGGTTACACTGTGTATTACATTTCACCAGGATCTGTGTATCTACAGTGTACATAATGACAAGCAAATGACATTGTGGTAAGACACAGCAAGTCTCATAACCTGGGGGGAAATACTGAATCTCCAATGCCTGTATTTTGCAGTGCTATACTCCCTGGCTGAATCTTTTCCAGTCTTGCTTTCTGGTTTAATCTTTCATAGTTAAATACAATCATAACTATCAATGACTTCAACTACTGCTGGTTTTAAATATATTAGCTGTTTGGATAAACAAATTCTGTTTACATCGTGCAAAAATTTCCAAAGATCTTCATTTCTTAGCTACCATCTCTTTCTTGTTAAACTACAGGAAACAAGCTCCTGGCATGTGGTCACTGCTTCAGCTTCCATTTCTAAACACAATATCCATGCTCGTGTACATGTGGCAGGAGACTGCAAATTCACTATTGATGTCACAGTGATTGCATTCATTTCATCACTCCTGGAGGGACAGCACTTACAGTACACATTTTCAGACTGTCCCATTCTGCCTTCAATCAGGGGGAACGCTGCAAGTGTAAGATTTTGTTTCTAGCGTGGAAGGATGCTACTCTTGCTACCCTCATTCACAGGATTTCAGAATCTCCCCCAAGGCTTCAAAGAATCAAGATTATATATACTCGTGCAGTGGTTACTGCAAGATGTGAGAGGAAAGTAAAATGGCAGCATGCAATGTATGGTTCATCATGACTTGGAATCGTAGGTGCTTAATAACTTCCTTCCCATCAGATTTTTTTCCAGTTTTCTGTTTGAACAGCAGATGTATTCTGTGCCTTGACTTTGATTTGTGGCAGTAGAAACTTCTCACACCTATTGGCTAACACCTGAGACTAGCCCCGGAAAGCTCACAAGGGGTGTCAGAAATTTATCCCTTTGGTCCTCAGAAAGATAAGGGAGAGGGGTCATCTTTAGGAATGTGTATAGGAGGTATCACTGCCTGCTGTGAAGATGGGAATGTTTTAACAAGGCTAGTCTCTGAATCGGCAGGTGAGAGAGAATGGATGTATCTCTACAGAAATATGAATGCCCAGATTTCTTACAAAAAAGGAGCCTCTTGAAAGTTGTAGTATAGTCTGGCAATGAGCTGTGAAGATTTTCTGATGTCAGCGACTTCACAAAGTTCCCCTGTTCAACGTGTGATGTACAGTCCATACACTTCTGCAGTGGCCATGCCCTGACTGCATCGTGACATTCACCAGCTCGCAGGTTATACCAGGTTTCAGGGTACCAGAATCTTTAGGCAGGTACTTGCACATCCCTTTATAATTTTATTGCATGCTCAGTAGAAACATGCCCAGAAACAATAGGTAAGATGTACTTTGGGCCAAATTATTATTATTCTTGGAAAGAATACTATCGTATTTTTTTCCTTTGACTTTAATTGATCCTTATTTGCTTGACCTTACTTTCTATTACAGTAAAGTTTTGAAGTTTTGAAGTTTGAATATTTGAAGTTATTCGGAGAAGAAAGTTCACACAATGGGAAACTGATACCGCAGAAAACTGTCTTTTAGGCAGAGCGGTTGGTGGATCCATATTGTCTTGAGAGATCCACCTGGGCGGGCTTTCCTATAATCTTTCACTAGTGCTTTCTAGAGCTGTCACTCTGCACAGACAACTGCATGTGCTTTTTTCTGAAACTAACGGCAGGCTCAGCAGCAGGTGCAAAGCAGGGCTTGGCACATTTTAGATGGCGTAAATGATTTGCAGTTAAAATTCGACTAAACATCAAGTCTCACTTCAGTGACTACTTACTTAATCATAGGAGAAGATGGCATGTTCTCCTGATAAATTTCCAGGTCCATAATTCCAAGACTGCTAGTTGTACTGCTGTTGCCATTGCTGACAAAGCAAAAGTTTGAATATTAGTGCCAAGCTGCACTGAACATGCCTCCATACATCTTTTTTTAAATTTATTTACGTACAAAGCAAAGTGAGGAGGCTGCCCCCTGTTACACAGAGTTCCACAAAATCAGTTGTGCTAGGCAAGTGGTTCCCAGAATGAAGTACACTGATCTGCTCAAAATAATGAGGCTTTTATTAAAATAGTTCTAGAAGGAGCATGTATCAAGTGATGCTGTAAACTGGAGGGGGGAAAAAAAAGTGGACTCTCTTCTTGTGAATGGCTTATGCAATGAACATTTGGCCTCAAACATAAAAACAGTTGCATGAGTCCTTGAAAAGAAGGATTATCAGGTACAGAGATGTCCTGGAAAAAATCTGCAGAGATTCAGCTACGTCTGAATGTTGTGAGTTATAGCAAGGCATTTGGTTGCCCACCATAGTACTTACCTGCGTGACTCCATGCCTGTAAGCAGCAGCAGTTTCAGTGTACTACATCATACCCCAAATACTATCAGGGATCTGATGGAACCCACAGGTACAGTGATGGCCCCTTATATTTCTGACTACTCTGAAAGACTGAGGTTTTAATTAAAGCCAGTGGTCACTGGGACCAGTAATATGTAGAAGTATTCTCTTGGGTTTCTTCACAGGAATGAAGTATTACATCTGAGACTATTTGGAAAAAATAGTACCAGTTCACTTTATAACATCATTATAAATTTGACAGTGAATGTTTATGCAGATATTGTAATAGTCTGATGAACAGGCTGTGAATTTGCTGGCTGCAAGTCAATTAGCACAAACAAGTTCTGTGTGGCGAGTCAACTTGAATCACTTAGTTTTTACTGGAAAAGCAACTAACAGTATTTTTCCTTACATTAGAAGGATTGACTAGACAGTTCCTTTCCCCATCAGGTTTTTCTGAGTCAGTGTCAGCACGCCATGCATTCAGACTTTCTGTTTCAATGCAGAGCCAAAAGGCACAATACATTAGCTCTCTCAGACCAAGGACTTTGTTAAAGGTTGATACTGTAATAATGGGATGAATGTTCACCCACGCTGACAGACAGATTTTGTTCAGTATTTTTTCAACTAGCCAACAGTGCGCTCTGACAGAGCCTCTTTCTCTTCCCTGCTTCATTACCATACTGTCTTCCCTCCTTGTCGTCTTAATACCCAAGAGACAGATGTAATTACTTGACAATATTTTAAAACCTAATCTAAGAGCACGTGAAGAAAAAACCTTGCTAAATTTTAATTCATGAAAAGGCTGAAGTCAAAGTAACATCACTTTATATAACCTCTAAGGACTAGATAACATCTTTAAACACGTCCTGACTTGAATAGGAACAAAAAGCAGCACGTTGCAATGGGAGCTCTGGAATTCATGCCTACTCAGGGGGAACTTGGTCATCCTCTGTTGATCTGCTCCCTTGTGCCAGTCTAAGCAGATCAGGGCTCTATCTCTGCTCTCAGTGCACAGATACCCAGTGGGAATAGCAGTCACATCAATCTCAGCTAAGGAGATGCCAAAATAAACATTATGCAAATAGTAGCACATAAATCAAAGGAAAGGCCATAGCAATTAGCTTGTCCGATGGCCCTTTCACTGTAGGACTGAGGCACTTGAGTGGTGCCAGGAAGTTTTTTCTTTGTCTGAATCTAGCTGCTCACCAATAACATAAAGACCTGGCTGAGAACCAGAATGTGGCTAACTTTTTTTCCTTTTTTAAAAATAGAGATGAACTCTGTCATTAGGCTTTCTTTATAGTATTCTGAATAAATCTCGAGGTGTTGACCCTCATTCCTGATGCATGGTAGTCAAATCATTGGCTTGGTTGATTAGACCCTATTGTATACTGAGAACAGACAATATGGGTACCTCAGGGATCGCTCACTGAGTTGTAAGTAGCTACTTGTGTCATCAGGGTTGTCCTCATCGTTAGCTAGCTGGGACCAGCTGCCAGTGCTTTCTTCACTGCTGCTGAGATGGTTTGGAAATTCTTCAGCTGTTTTAGTCTCTTCTATGACTTCAGCATCCGGTTTGCTCTGAGGACTGTTGCTGGTAGGGTGATAAGAAAGGCACATGATACTGTAATATAGGCAAACAAACTGGTGCCACCAATCTCCAGACAATGCTGCTCATTAAAGGCAACCAAGCTGCAAAATTATACAGATGCAAGAGACTGGACAATCTTATAATTTATACACGAAGTCCAGTTGAACATATGGTCTGAGATGCTCTTAAAAAAGGATCTTCTTATGACTGCTACAAACACAAAACAAAGTAAGCCTTATACTGAAATATGCACAGAAAAGGTTTAACTTGTACAAGAAGATTTTACATGTACAAAAATAATTGCTCACTGCATAGGCCTATTGCTTAATGCACTTCAGTCAATCAGTGGTTGAAATATGTGCTATATGTTAGTGGAGAATGACAGCATTTCTTGGAAATATATATTGTCACTAAATCCTTGTTGTACTAATGGGTGAATAAGTTTCTTGCCAGGGTTTTCTACTCTGTTAGCATTGTAGATTCAAAAGAGGTCTAGAAGTAAAAGTAGGAAAGTATTGTGGGTTGTGAATCACTCATGATGCTTAGCTTTCTGCGTATCTTAGGATCTTTGCTGCTTAGGTTGGGGAAGGACAAAGTATTCTTTTTCTAGGTAGGTGTGCAACAGGTAGTCAGAAACCAGACTGAATATGGAGCCCAGACTGAGTTTAGAAAATACAGGGTTAAGGGAAAATTGCTTTATAATTCTGCACACTTGACATATGTCACACACACATATTTATATGACACACATATATATATATACATATACATATACACACACTCCCACAAATGCGCACACAAACAGAAAATAAAAACTGTATTTATGGTAACTTTTCAGAGCCAAACTGGACTTCGTGAGACTTACCATGGGACTTTTGATATGCAAGCAGAAAAGTATATAATAATACCCCCCCCCTCCCTTTTTGGATGATAAGAAAGAATTAATTATATTGCTGCAGCACTAGAATAACAATTAGAGCAAAATGTAATTTTGTTATATTTACTGGATGGTCTGCATTTGCAACTTTGTGATTAAAACAATGATGTAATGTGTACTGGCAACCCTCTGCAGGATCCCTCTAGAGAAGTTGTTGCCTTCAGACTTCTATCTATAGTTATGGCTGAGGCACCTTGTCTTCAGTTAGAGCAAGAGATCACCCCAAAAATTCGATTGCTCCCAAGCAATTAACTTGATTAAGAATATACTGAGACAATACATTGTGGATATCTCTTTTGCCATGCTCTCACTCTCAGGAAAACTGAGAAGTTGCTGCATTAATGCTGGATGCTAGAAAGAGAGGCAGCCTCCTGTACAGGGAGAAAGGGACTTGTTTGCCTGAGGGCCACTGCTCTACCAGGCAGTCAACATCTGTCAAATAACTATGCCTGTCATCCCTGACCCCTCAGGTACAAAACTCATCATCTGTAGTAACATGAAGGCACTGAGCAGCTAGGTCGCAGGGTAGTGGTGTTATTCAGATTTTTAATACAGGGCAGGTTAGTCCAAAATACAAGAGATTTTTGTGGGCGTTGTTACTTGGCATTTTGGGTTTTGTTTGATTCATTATGCAATTACATCTCAGACTAGCAATGCTTTGAACTGACAGTTCCCTACTTCTGAACAGTCAGTTGGAACAGCTTCTGCGGATCTGTGACAGGACTGGGTCTGTTGCACTGCCTACATACAAGAAACAACTATTTTTCCTTGCTGAAGACCTCTTCCCCAGGCCTGCACAGCTTTTTTTTTTTTCCTTCCCCCTAATTGATTATATGTCTGCTTGATATTTTGCCTGGAGTCCTATGTGCCTGCATCTACACTAGCAAGTAGTTTCATGCAGTAGGAGTGGATTAAAGCAATTGGTGCTGCCGCTTTTATATCTACATTATATATTTTTAGGTTTTTACTTCAGCTTAGACTTGGTCCAGACAGCCATGCCACAAGTGGTTCAAATCCATGTGAAGAACCACTGGAAGCTTTGCCTTCCCAGTAGGGGTACGACCACATCTGGTACACACTTGTGCAGCTTCTAATTGAGATTCCTTTAACATAAATCTGCATTGCATGCTGCAAACAGAGCCAATGCATGGAAATGGAGACAAGTTGATTCAGAACTGCACTGCATCGCTGAACCAAAATGTGCATGTAGGTGTAGCCTCTGGTTACTAATTCTGCCCTACCAATCCTATTGCTTTAAACTTCCCGTAGCCACTTTGGGAACTCCGCATCAAAGGCAGTAGAAAAATTGTTACTAAAGGGCTGATAAACTGCATGAAAATAACTTCGTTTTCAAACAGTCAAGATTCCAAATAGGTAGATTTCTAAATGTATCTTATTAAAAGCAGGTTGTGTTTGAAGGAAGAGGAAGGTTAGTCGGGGAGAGTCAGTATGAAAGAATAGCGACACTGTTAATTACACCTAATTGCTACCATACACAGGAAAGTACATGCTTCGTCACTTCAAGCAGAGCTTTGTCAAAAGCCAAAACAGAGCAATGCCTAGAATAAAATGAGCCACAAAATTGTTTCTGATGCTAGCACCTGCACTCTTTCTAGCACTCTGAGATAATAGGGTGCTGCAATGCTCCAAGTGATTGGCAGTTTGGATACCATTAAAGTAACAGATACGATGAAGTATAGTTAAAAATCGGCAATGCCTTGAGAGAGAGCCTTGCTCTTAACCTCATAGCATCCACGGCAATCCTCTACATTTGCACTGCACTCTCGTACTTTGCCTTAACCAAAGCAAGTTGCAGATTTCTCAACAAAAGAAGTACAGCTGTAAGGAGAGGGTCGTAAACTGTGGTATAAACTCCATGAAATGAAATTAAAATAAAATGAAAGTTTATTCTTTTCTCTATCTAAATTCTACCAGAGAAGTCTTGAACCAAAGGAGGTGAGGGGTGCTTTTAATTACTATTTTATTTCTTCCACTAAAGAATTTTTATTACTTGTAGCTCCAGACTGTAAACACAAAGCTGAACTTCAAGCTCTTGGAAGTCTGGTCTTGCTTCCAGGTACACAAAGCATTAGTTATACGAACAAGCATAGCAGAGAACTACAGCTCAAATTATGCTATCTTCTGTTTTACACTTACGCTTTTTTTTTTTTTTAATTGAGATACCAGCCAGCGCTAAATGAAGGTTCAAATTTTGTCCATCTTTCCTGTCTTGACTACGGAAGACTTAAATATTTGTAGAGGGAAAACTTACTTGTCTGTATTAGATTTGAATCTCAGAACCATAGTATTGTCATATTCAATGTAAGTTAGCTCCAGAAATTGGCACTGTGATATATGATTGGGTGATTTTATGACATTAGAAATCTGTAGTCAGAACTTAACCTGTTTATTTCTTTAAAAGTGCTTCTCTTCTTATCTCCTTCCTTTATCAAAATGTTTTTTCTTGGGAAATTAAAACAAACACCAAAGTAATGTGCTGATTTGCTATTTTGTCACTTACCTATTTAGTAGGGAACTGGAAACCATGTGTTTCCCATCAAAAGCTTCTGGAGCCTTTTCTTTGCTTTGATGCTCCTTTTGAGAAGGGCCACATGAAGTTAAGGACTCTGAGTCTTTATCTGGCTCATCTCGTTGATCGGTTTCTATCTGAATTAAAGGCACTTCCCTGTGCTGACCTGCAGGGAGGCATCCAGGGCTCTTCATATGCTCCTTTTTCTCATCCAAATTTACTCCATCCCTTTTGGGTTTTGATGGAATTTGAGTTGTGCTTTGGGGATGTTTGCTTTCCAGCACATGTTCTCGGCTTGTATAATCAAAGGAATCCTGCTGGACAACAATTAAATTTTTACCACTTTCAACAATATTTGCAGCCAGTCTGTTTGCGTATTGTTCCACATGTGGCGGGGAATCACTGTGAAACTGGTCTGCCTCTGCAGCCTCTGCCTCATTTGCTATGATTTTGTTCTTGCGCATTAGAGATTCAATAGAACTTGCCCATGTCTCATGAATCAACATATTTGTTATCTGGTCAGTCTTGCATTTTTGGTACAGGCATGAGTCAGACTTGCAAAGACCTGAAGAAGCCACGATACTGACTGGCTGTACGCTTAAGGAATCTTGGTGATGGTGGGCAAATCCATCTAATGAATTTGCCTTAACTGGGATATTAACTGTTAGCCTAGAGCCTGATGATCTGCTGTCAGGCATTGACGACTGCCTAAAGCAAAAAGGTGATCGTAAAGAGGGTGGTAGCAAACTGCCACACCAGTCCTTTGAATTCCGAGGGGAAGATAAGTTATCTTTATTTTCCTTTTCTATTTCTCTTAGCATATACCTATAAAATTCTTCTGTTATGCTTTCTGTGCTGGACTGTTTGGATGGGCAACTTGGTCTTACATTAAGATGACCATTTTTCTTGGCTACCTGTTGCAAAGCAGAAGTTAAGATGTTGTTTGCATTTTTTCCTGCGTAGTAATCCAGTAGTAAATCAAAACCTCTTCCTTCGTTTTCCATCTGGTTCACCATAAATCTTGAAAATTCATCTGTAATGCTTTCACAACTAGACTGCTTTGAGACAGAACTTGTCTGGCTCACAGGCTGACCAAAGGTGTTCATTAGGCCTAGGGTATTGAAAGAGGCTTTGGAATCCGAGTCCTCCTCTGGTATGCTCTCACAGCTTGAGGCCTTGGCTCGGCTCCATCTTTCACAGTGCAGCCTGTTCCTGGGGTGGTTTGGACCTTGCCAGATGCTATCAACCATAGAGAGTTCAGTGAGGTTCATGATCTTGGCAGCCACTTCATTTGCAAAGATATTGACTGAATCTGGTGTGTCCTCAAGGTTTATAGATTCATCTACTACCCGATTCATCAATCTTTCCTTTAGCTCAGGATGCTCATCTGTTTTTCTTTTGATCTCACTAAGTCTAGGTGCCCTGTGTTTCCGAACAACTGAACCATTAGCATGGGTTTCCTTTTTCCTTTTCATGGTTCTGCATGATAAACTCTGGGCCACCAGATATTCATTGCCTCTCTTCCATGCACAGAACCAGGGTTGCTTTCCACTTGAATTTTCAAGACAAATGGCAGCTATTTCTGTTGCCATAGAGACAACTGTTTCTGCCAATTCTTCTGCAAAATCTGTTATACAATATGTATCCCTTGAATGTTTTACCTGTAGCACAGGCTGAGAAGGAAGCAAGACATGATTTCCTAGTAAGGACAAGCTAACCTGAACATCATTATTTAGCACAGCATCACACTTATGCTTGGCCTGGTTTTCTTCATTCATGGTGGCACCGGAAGGCAGCTGTTCTTGAACACCATGCCTGCATTCATTGTTTGCAAGGGTATTTTCTCTGTCTGAAAATGATCTGTAGTCTTTCTTCTTCTGATGATTGTTACTCTGATTTGGGGATTTGTAACAGTCTCGTGCAGTTCTTTTCAGGTATCTTTTCTTGGGAGATGTTTTTGCAACAAGTGCGTTATGCCCTGTAGCTCTACTTGTTGGTTCTGAATTCAGTGTGGTACTTTCCTTGCTATTTACATCTTTCATATTACTTTTCCTAGTGCTTGTGACATTTCCAAGATCTTTCCTAGCACTAGTGCTGTAGGATGTACCAAATGGCTTAACAGCAGAGCGATCAAGGGGGCTGTGTGAAGTTTCACGTGCTGTTGCCTGTGTTGACCATCCTTCTGCTCTTGTTACTTTCTCTGCTTTTGTGCCCTCGGAAAAGAGAGGAGAACACTCTTCAACTTGTCTTATGTCGTTCATCTTCTTGCAAGTGAAATATATTATGTTAAAAAGCAACTCATTTGCAGTATCCATGAAAATGTCTTGTGTACTTGAGCCATTTTCTGAACGGGGGTGCAGCTGTCTCTTCTTCCTAACCTCTTCAATAGAATGTCGTAGAATAATATTGGATAAGTTTTGCGCAAGTTCATCCCTGATTACTTCATCAGTGTGTGGAATCCGTGGCCTTGCTGCTGTCTCAATAATTTTACCATTTATGGATTCCATAAAATGCCCTACATTTTTGTATGTGTTGGGTTTTGTCAAAATTGTTGATGCCTCTTTGAGAAGTGCCTCTGCAATGCTATCATTTAGCTTCTCCATGCTGCTTCCTATAGCTATGCTACAATGAAGAGTAATGGCTGCAGAAGTCTGAGCAGCAGACAGAAGTCCACTCGAAGTTGTGGGGTACTTCTCTTCCTTTGTTTCCCCCAGACCACAGATGGCTACAGCACTTGCTACTTGTGTCATGCCACACAGCGCAGATGGAAATGAATATTCTGTGCCAGCACAGTCACCAAGGAGCTGTGAAGATGCTGTGTGTAGCTTTTCATTACCAACTGCTGCACTTTTAGAGTCTGCGGCTTCTTGATCCCGTCTGAATTTTTCTGCAGCCTGGGGACTGGAAATGGTTCCAATAACAGTGGCTGCACAAGCCAGAGCCACTTCCAGTGTGCTCTGGCTGTGTCCATTTGAATGTTCTTCCTCAAAGTAATCCGAAACTTCAGCAGAACTTTCTGATTCAGTCCAGTGACACAGGTTGGGGAAGGCAGACCCTGGCCAGTCAGATATATTTTCAGAACTGTCTGGACTTTGCACTATGACGATCTTTGGAAGTTCGTTCCACGATCGGGAAGCAGATACGTCTTCTGACTTACAGGAGCTTCCTACGGAGATGCTGACTGCAGCCTCCTCACTAAAAGTGGGTTGAGACTGTGACAGTCTAATGAACGCATCTTGCAGAACAGATTCTGCTAAATTTGTGGCATACTGACCTGTAGTTGCCTGCTCATTTTGTGAGGGAGGATCAGTTTTCCTGATACCTGCACAATCCTCTCTGTCTGTCTTACTGTTGTGTTTTGCTGTTGGGTCATACAGAGGCCCCAGCTCCTCTTTAGCCATTTTGGTTAAAGGTACATCTTCTAACACATGCGCTGAGCAGGAATTTTCAACCTCACTAGTCAAATTAGTAGTACTAAAGGAAGAAGTAGCTCTTCCAGCTAATTCCTTCTGCCACAGTATTTCCTGGTCTGACTTATCTTCAGGTTGTGAGATGCCATCTTCAGCCACAACATTCACAGCTTCAGAGACTCTAGTAGCTGCATTATCTTTATTAATGCAGTTCCCTTCAAGAATGAAGGGCAACCTGGCTTTTCTGTAGTGGAGATTTTCAAATCCCTTTCCTTTATTTTTTTTGATGTCTGAAGATGCTTCTGAAACACTTAATTTTTCCTGACCTGTTAAAAGAAAAATAATAAATTAGTTTTTGCAGAGTACCCTGTAACTTTAAAAAGAAGAAGGCTGCACAACTGTGTAATGCATTACTGCTCTGTAAAACTACTGCACAACCATGCATCCTTGTCTTTGAGCAACAATTTAAAAATATGAATGGCTGTCCATTTGCTAAATTACAAATAAATACATACATGAATTATCATCAAGTGCAATTTCTGTGAGCATTGCCATGGCTGTTTTGCAGTACAAACAGCAGCAGAACTATTCTCAGTCCCATTGCTTTTACCAGTTTTATATTCATCAGCCTCGTTGTCATCCTCGAGGTGCTCAGATGCTGTAAGGAAATCTTCTTCTATTGAGGACACTGAGCAGTTTGTGTCATCCTCGGGCTTTAAGACATGAGCTTCTATCTGCAGCTGTCTCTCCTGAACGAGCTCAAGTCCAATCAGAAACTTGTTTATTTCAAAAATGATGCAGCTTGCGCTGTTTTTCCTGTCCCCCCTTGCACACTGAACCAAGCAGACATCTGCCAGCCAAGGACACTAGAGGGGAAAAGAATCTCAAATAGTTATTTAATTAAAAAATAAAACTTATTTTAAGCTTCCCTCTCTATAAACATCTTAGGAATGTTCTGTTGCAAAGATGCAATACAATTTGTCATTTAGATGTTTGAAACACAGTGTGCAGTTACATATATGCCAAAATAAGACCGTTTGGACTGACAGCTTTTGTTATACAAGCGTTTTAGTAGAGAATCCAGCTGTATCACAGGGGCATCTTTATTTTGTTGAAATTACCAAGTTGGTTGTTTTCAATCAACTTCTTGTTTTAATGACAGAGGCTTATTTGCTTTTAGCCATGTCAGAGTTAGCCATCTGACATACTGTTATTAATGGCTTCACACCACCCAGTATTACCTGTCTCTTGAGGGAATCGTTTGTGATCATGATTTCCTTGTCAGGATAATTTCTGTTGCAATGCTTATTTGAAGGCAGCCCTGTAAATACTGGCTGTTAAAGGTGACCTGTTAAGAGCAAGTCACCTTTAGATGTTCCTACAGACTGTTTTAAAATAGTGTTTTATTTTGTTTCTTTGCTCTTCTTCCTCTCATTACCTATTTGCCCAAAGCCCCATTATTTCAGGCCAGTATAACCTCCCACTGGAAATGGGGCTCCACTGCGCACTGTGCTGAGCCTTTATATAAAACTATCTTACCCAGAGAAGCTGTACAATTAAGTTGAAAGTTGGACAGAAACTGAGAGAAAGGAACTCTTGTTATCCTCATTTTATTGATATTAAAACTGTTGGATATTTATACAACCACAGAGCTAAGTTGATATCTCTGCATGGGACTACGTTTGTGGTATGGATGTACTCTGAAGCAAAGCCAAGCTTTTGCAGCTTGTGATCTTATGCTTTAACTCCAGGCCCCCAGAAAGGAGCCAGCTTGTGTGGAATAACTCTGGATTGAGGCGGTAGATTTTAAGCTATGCAAAAGATGCCCTGGACCCCCTGTGCATTTGCACAGTATCTAGCATAATGTAACCCCATCCTAGATCTTTTGTCTTTCAGTGTGAGTGCAAAGCAAATATCTAGTAATAAAGGGAGTGGGATGAGTATTATGTTGGAATAGCATGTTTTATTAGTCTGCTCTTCCTTTCCACCTAAAAAATGTGTCTGAACAGAAAACTGGATAAATTAGTGTTAAAACAGAAAAGCTAGATTTTTTTGAACTGGCTGCTAAGAAATTGTTGCTGAATCAGACTTGAGCATACACCGTACTGTGAAAAACGTTATTAAAAACAGATGCAGCCTTAGATCAAACATTCCCCTGCTGTTTCTCCAGTCCACAGTTTGCAGGGTTGTACTTGTGAAAAGGGCTGAGGGGGAGCAGAATAAAAATCCTTGTATGAAAACTATGCGAGTCTCCTTACAAATGAAATTCTCTGGAAAGCCAAACAAATGTGAAGATGAACATAGCATGTGCTTATCTGGCCAACAAATCTTACCCAGTCTCAACGCAAAGCTTTACTCATCTTACAAGACAGAAATTTAGGTTAGTTCTCATTTGTCTCTTGCCTGCACCCTCTCTGACAAGGCTGCCAGTCTCAATGGCCACAGTCTTTTGGAGATGGGAATGACTTGGGTACTTGAGTCATCTTGTTCGGGCCTCAAAACACCCTTGTGTGTATTGCAGCAGCTTACCCCCAGGGAATTGGGGTTTGGAGCTCCACTGCTCCCACCACAGGCTTGTGCTCTTATTTTTTTAAATATTTCTAAATTCAGCCATTAGTCACAAGTGGCAAGAAAGCTCAATAACCAGGCAATTTCTCTTTTTAAAGATCAGCTTATTGGTATAACATAAAATTAAATGATCTTTGCAATATAGCTGTTCCAGGGCCTGCTTCATGAAGACTTTTGTATACAGGTTAATTTCAGTGGAAAAAAAGTTTTCTGCTTTTTTTTTCTGCAGCAGATAAAAATGGAGATAGCTGTTCATGTTTTAAGTTTTCTGAGAAAGTTTTGTACTCCGGGATAACTCTGCAGTTTTAATGAAGTTGTTCCCAACTCATGCTTGGCCAAATGAGATCAGAATCAGGCCAAAAAATACCAATGTATTTTTCATTCTCTTTCTTTACACAGGCATGAACAGGCATAAAGTATGACAAAAATGGAAAGGAAGAAAAAGCTTTTTATTACAATAAGGAGTTAAGCTTCTGGAACTTATGTATTAAAATGCCTTTAAGCAAATGTTATCATTTGCTTCCTTTATCTATGTGGTGCCAGTACAAGGAATTCTTGGCCTCCAGATCACAGATAGGGAACATTTCATTGGCAATAATGGGAGTGAAGGAGTTAGCATGAGAACTTTGCCTTTAGCTCCTTTAAATGTTAAGTTTTAATTAATTCATTAATTACTTTTTAAGTTGACAGAAGCTAAATGAGGCATCAGCTCTGATATGGTTAATGTAGCTTGGTATTTTCCATTGTCACATTCAGGCTTACAGTAGCCTCTAGGATCTTCAAGTCCTATCGTCAGCTCTTTTCCAAGGTGCACGCGTGGGAGAAGATGGATTGGGAACAAAAGTGGGAAGTAGCAAGACTTCACTTGAAAGGGAGTCTGTAGGAGCTGTGCCCTGATCTAGCTACGCGCACAGAAAAAGTGTTACATCTTTCCTTTTCCCCCTCTGTGCTGCCCTTCTGACTCCTGCTACTCTTGAAATCTGGGCTTATGAATCATCTCTGCCACCAATGCCTGCCTTCCCTGAAGGATCAACCGCTAATATGGCTTAAAGCATTATCAGCTGCAACCCAGACATCCACAGGATCTACAGGGAATAGCAGGATCTCTCTCCTATCTTTGTGTCACCCCCCCCACCACCACACACACTTAACAGACTTTCGTTAGACAGATTTATTTTTTATGTTTGCAAACTCCCACTCATCTCTTAAACTGGTGCAAGGTCTTTGCTTTCAGCTTCCTTTTTCCTTTTTCCAAATTCTATCCTTCACAGGCGTGATATGATCTTAAAGATGAATTTGATTCCTACCTGGGGAACTTCATAATCAGCCTGAAGATTTCCTGATGCTAATCCACTCAGCAGGACTATTTCATTTTCCTTTGGTGGCTGTACATTCATCGAACTGATGAGTTTGGGGAGATTTGGAGAGACGCTGATCAGCCTCTGTAGTATGAAAGATAGATTTTGCTCTTAGGTAATGAAGTCTGAGTTGCACAGTTATATTCATAAATATCAAAATGAAATACCACTTATAGGCATCCCTTTAGAAAGCTTGCTTGAACTTACTACTTTGAGTTGATTAAAAATAGAACTGGCAGCATTAAAATGCACATTCTTTCTTTTGAGCCACCAGGCAAGACAGTGACAGTATAAACTTCTGCACAACTGTCCAGCAGGACAATCTACTGTCAACCCCTACATTGTCATGTGCTAAACAGCTTGATTGTATTTGTGCATCTAAATGCTTGGCCTTCCTATTACAAGTGAGTTTCTAAGAGACTGAGAACACTGTGTCTCTTATTGTCTAAAGCAGAAAAGATTCAGTAAGTATGGTAATGAGAACAGGGCAAATCTTCCAGTTTTCCTCCAGGCATATGACAAGCAAGAAACTAAAGGGAAAGTTATCTGGAAATTGCTGATCAAATTGATGCAATACTAAACATGGAATAACAGAAGTATTTAATACACAGATGAAATATGCATTTCTTTGCTGTTCTACTGGACACCTTCATGACCTTTCATTTGTAATGAGACAACCATTTTCTACCCGTTATGTATTTGCTAGAGCCAAAAGTGGTAATAGTCACAACATCAATGATGCTGTGTAGCATAGGAGATTTGTATTACGATACTGCTAGGAGTCCCCAGTGACGGATGGGCAGGAGACATCTGTGCTCATTTGTGTACAACGGCCAGACCAAAAGGACAATACCTACTCTAAGAGTGCTTGCAATTCTTTTCTGCCAAGGATCTCAGTGTGCTTGCTTTATGAACAGGGAATCAAGGATGACCCCTTACAGAGGGAGTAAATGCCACATCCATTTTATGCACTAGCACAGCCCATCAAATGGCAAAGCCATTAAGGGAATGCAGATCTCAGGCACCCAGCTGTATGCTTCAGTTACTATGCAATTCAATGATACCTCACTTTTTCCTTTTCCTCTTCAAAATAATAAGCTTGCAGTACTGTTATTAGTACTGAATTAGATATAATAAAACTTTCTGGCTTAGCAAATCTAATTCAATTTTGGGGAACAATTAATTTTTCTGTAGACTGATCTTCAGATGAGGCTAAGTATTTATATTTGACATAACTAAATTCAGTGCTTCAATTCTGTTTGACATTTCAGTATAGTACAAAAAAGTTCTCATCCTTTTCTTTTTTCAAATTATAACCTTTCTGTTATCATACATTTCTCTACATATAGCTATTTTTCTACTGCCTAAATTGCCACATTTTATCAGATTTCTTAGGTAGGAAATCATGGCATTTTGTATATCTTTTACTTCAGTTCCTTACGTTTTGTTCAGAATAAAAAGGGAAAAGTCTGGAAAGATGATTATTTTACTCCAAAAAAACCCCATTTTACCCATTCCACGGTTCAAAGGGTAATGCAAAATCCTAACAGTACCTATTAGTAAATAGTTACATATTTCATATGAACAACAGCTAAGCTAACATCTTTAAAATTCTTCTATGGAATGCTTTCACCACATCAGTGTGTTGTATAAAAATCCACCCCACTCAAAGCCAATTTACACAAACTGCCTATTATACACAAAATTTGTGATGAGTGAGTTTCCTTTTAGAGAAGAATACAGAGTATCTGTGCTAGCAGTGAATTTTTATTTCCTACACTGAAAACTAAAAGAAAAGTATCATCTCCCAGTCATGGCTAATAAATGTGTTGACTCTGCACCAGAAACTACCTTTCTAAAATGTGGCCAAACGTTGCGGTCTCTCCATTACCAGTCCCCCCACATGCCAGCTGTGAGCATGTCCAGGTGCAGCACTTCGTGGAGCCGACTGGGCTCTGATGCGAAGGAAGAGCTTAGGGCTATGCGAAGCGCATGGGCGGTGAATGCACCACAGCTGTAGGGCTGATAGGTAAAAATCATGCAGCTACTTTCAAAGGTGATTTGTGCTTGTGAGGGAGTAATCTAATCTCCAGGCATTGTAAAGGGTAGCTGCATAAAGCTAGTTTAAGTTGGCTTTTACAGATATCTGTCTCTAAGATTGAGGGAGAAACTTTTGGTATTTCCTTATGACTTGCTATAGCTTTTGTTCCTTAATAAACATTGTAAATAACAGTAAAACCATTGCTTATTAGAAAATAACCAGTGCTTCTGTGGATTCAATAAGGTTAAACCTCACAGTCTGTTCCACACAGTCAACCTGCTGATTCAACAGAAAAATCATTTTGCTGCAAGAAGCCGAATTTATTTTTGACATCTGAATTTTCACAGATCAAGGATGCAGAAAACAGCAGAGAAAAACAGTTCCTGCTAATAAATGATTTGCAGGAGGCAACAAGGTCCCAGCATTGGTTGTCCTCCCATGAGCTAAAAGTGGTTTCAGCACACTAACTGTAATGCTTTACTGAGGAACTCCCTGGATATTGTCAGGAGATCCTACCTTTGTTCACTTACTGCCATATTGCTGTGTTGATCATAGGCACCAAGCCAGGATGATGAAAATGAACTGATAAAGGAAGGTGTAAACTCAAAACTGACACCAGGCCATATCTTTAAAATGTGACTTCCTCAGATTTGAGGTTTTTTTGGAATGGTATGTATTTTAAATAGCATATCATGATGTAGTTTGTCTTAGTGTTTGTAAAATAACCAAGCTCTTTTCTTTTCTTTTCTTTTCTTTTCTTTTCTTTTAATCCCTTTTTTCTACCCTCCAAACTTTCAGTTAAACAGGTAAAACACACCTTTAGTTCTGTTTTATCTAGACCCCTCCTCAAGACCGCATAATCAAACTATCTGGAGTTTGACTGAGTAAGACTGGTCAGCTAAATAAGACCTAAACGAGTAGAAGATCCTCAAAGGCTTTTTGGCAGTAGGAAAGAGAGACATCAGAAATTATTTTTATGTAGTATTATGTCAAATTAAAAAATTGGATGTATGACATATCCATGTTCACTTCTCTGATAAAACCAAGGCTGAGCAAGAAGTCCACTCACATGATAACTGCTCTGAATTCACAGGCTGCAACAATGTTAGATATTTCTGGGATGGGAGTAAGAAAAGCTATAAAATATGGCCTGGTGTTGAGAAAATTTCAGATTCCTGATGCATTGCTCTCTGTAAGGGTTAAAAATCTAGGGCTGGCTTTGATTTGTCCATAGAATTTTGATCTGCGTTTGTATTGGACAGTCCTGGTGTACCTGATGAGACCCACTGAGCATGCTATTAAGACCTAAATTGTTACCTGTTTCACTTGCTCATCGCTGCAATCATCTCTGTTTGCATCTAAATTCACAAAACAAACCTGTAATAAGAGAGAAAAAGAAACAGTAGCTTATAAAACCATATTAGAATGGCAGCAACTCTTTTAAATTCCATATATGTTCCTTTTCTAGCCTTGAAGCTGAATATGTGAAGCCTTTTCCTAGTACAAGGAAGACTGAAAGGTTAGCAAAGAGAATAGCAGAGTAAATATTAAGAAAGGAGAAAAAAGGAACAAAAGTAAGAGGCATCACTTTATCTGCTGTGCTGGTTTCGGCTGGGATAGAGTTAATTTTCTTCCTAGTAGCTGGTAGAGTGCTGTGTTTTGGATTTAATATGAGAATAATGTTGATAGCAACAACTAAAACATCAGTGTGTTAAGTAGGGCTTACACTGGTCAAGGACTTTTCAGCTTCCCATGCTCTGCCAGGTGCACAAGAAGCTGGGAGGGGGCACAGCCAGGACAGCTGACCCAGACTGGCCAAAGGGCTATTCCATACCATATGGCATCATGCTCAGTATAGAAACTGGGGGAGTTGGCTGGGGGACAGCGATCGCTGCTCAGGAACTGGCTGGGCATCGGTGAGTGGTTGTATCACTTGGGTTTTTTTCCTGGGTTTTGTTCCTCTCTCACTCTCTTGTTGTTTTCCTTTTCATTATTATTATTATTATTATTATTATTATTATTATTATTATTTCCTTTTCCAATTATTAAACTGTGCTTATCTCAACCCACGAATTTTCTTACTTTTGCTCTTCCGATTCTCTCCCCCATCCCACCGGGGGGAAGGGTGAGTGAGTGGCTGTGTGGTGCTTAGTTGCCGACTGAAGCTAAACCACGACACTGCTCTGACGATTAGCTTGTCTGATGAATGGGCAAATGTTGCCAATAAACTGTAATACAGAGGATATTAGAAAAGATGGAGGAAATGTTAAAAATGCATTTGATTGTGTATCAGATAAACTCTTCATATCTTGCTTTTCCAATGATTTCTTCTTTTCAGGCACTTGTTGCTAAATGTTTCATAAGTGCAAGTATTGATATATGAACAAATTCTGAGTTGCTTTTAGAGTTTTCTCCACATCACATAAATATTGTAGTATTTTTCCTAACTTTCCAAACTTCCTAAGTAGAAGTTTAAGACTTTATAGAAATAATTTTTTTTAACCTTGCTTCATGAGCCAATATGCAAGCAGAAGTTTTCAGCAGTGCTAACCAGGCACTACAATAGGTGGCAGAACAGCTTACTATCTAGTAAGTTTACATGTGATTCACTGGAAAGTACTACTTTTAATGACAAGGTCTTTGGCCCCTTCTCTGATCGTTATGAGTTTCAGCAACCATTTAATGGTAGCGAGATTGACTTAAACCGAAACTTCAGATCTAAAGACCATTTCATTTCTGAAGACTTTCATTTTTTTACATGATTGGGAGGCCATTTTCTAATTTTCAGAAATAAGAAAATCCCTCCTCCAGCTTTATTTTTGAATTAGAAGCAGGGACTCCAAAGCTAGGTTGACTGTCCTACTTCTGAGCGCTGCGGATATCTCTTTAGAAGTTTGTGAGAGTTTGGTGTTGTCTCAATTTAAACCAAAACCTGGCACAGATTCAGGGCTGAGCTGAAGCCAACACCTGATTCCAAATAAACTGCAGATTCAGAATTTACCTTCTAAGTGCTGAGTCATTTTTTTTTTCTTTTCCAGCAAATAGTAAATGTTTCTTTCCCTAATTGTATGTAAATTTCCTCTAGAAAAATAAAATGCTCTAAATTATCCCCTTCACCAATATTGTTGTGTGAGGCATCTGAGCTCCTGTTGTGTGCTTGTTTTTACCCCAAGACAACACTGATTTCAGTTTATATGTGCACAGACCATATGTACAGATTATGACCATCTGCAGTAACAGCCAGCACAGCAGATGGAAAGATCGATCCAGAGCTCCCATTGTAAACCAAAAAAACCCCACTGAAAAAGAAAGCTTTTTGCCCTTTTAAAAAGTTTAATAGCCTCTTTATATGAACTTAAAAACATATTTTCTAACATTTTTACAATTTTAGGAAAAATATTTCTCTGCGTGACAATGTCAACAATCAAGATATGCCATTGTCATCTGCATTTTATGTCTGGCTAACTTTTTAAGAAATAGTTCTAAAAATTTCTAAGCTATAAAGTATTAAAAATACCCTCTAGCAATATAATGTGGCAGTTATGCAATGTCCTAAACATGCTACAGTTAATTATACAGACAAAAATTTGTCTTACTTTACGCTGGGATTTTACACGTAGGCATTTTACATATCAGCAATAGGTAGTTATTACACAGCATTAGAAAATTACGCTCTTGATTTTGCACGTGTTCTTGCCCAATGCCCGCAGTGAATACGTGGTTATGAGTCTGCAGGTACACGGAGGTGCATTTGCTTAGGCGACCATTAATTTGGCAACCAGGGTAGGAGTGCTGGAAGGTATCAGTCCAGTTTCTAGTCCTCTCAAGCATGTTCGCTACTGTACTGAAGGTAGGGCTGTTACTTAACAGCTTTGTTTCCAAGCCCCCATGCCAGAGTGGTAAGGTCTAGTTTTATACTGGATTCAACGTGAAAGCTTTGTGAAAAAGCTGCATAGGAGCAGTCGTGTCTGGGCATACTTTCCAGCCAAACACTCAACTCTCTGGTAAACCTTGTTTTGTTGGTTGCTACCTACGTGTTGGTACAATGGTACATGTCTTTGTTGTGTTATACACTGACACTCCTGCCAGTGACACCGACTAACATCCTAAAGGTATTCCCTTTCTGAGCAGCCAAAAAATCATCATCTCTATTTCATGTGGCGTGGATGGCACATAATTCACTAATGCCTCAGTAGAAGAAATAACAGTATAAGCAGGAATACCTATTATTTGAAGTCTCATTCTATTTTTTACATTTATTTATTTATTTATTTATTTATTTTCAGAACCCAACGAACTTATAAAACCTACAGCAGTACTGAATCAAGTTTCCAAAAACACTTGTCAAATTCCATTGACATTGATTTATTACACTGCCAATGCATTTTCTTAGCGTCTTTTATTTTCCTTAGCATTTTCCTGTTCTGTGGATTTTGCAGTTTTAATTACAGGCAATTTTTACACAAAAATAGTTTTGCACTGGTGAAAGACACTGAAGAACTCATTTACTTTTTCCATTTTGCTCTTTGCTTTGAGATTAGCCCTGCTTTGAGCAGGAGGTGGGACTAGATGGCTACTGGAATCATAAATTAACTCTACAGCTCCATCCTGGCAGGCTCTGTACTACTGCTACCTTCTAGGAAGTTCACTGTGAGGATATTTTTCTTGGACATACTTCGCTAGAGGTGCTCAAAGAGAAAAATATCCATCTGAAGAATCTCTCACTGTTTTCTGCTTACATAATATAAAATTTAAGCTCTCACTAGTTTGCATTGCATGATGAACTTCTAGTAATTATCAGAGACACCTCCATCAAAACAACGCAAAACAACACTACAGAATAATTCATAATCTGTAGGAGGGAAATATTGCATAGATTATGAAGAAAGAGCCAAGGTCTGGTCAGCATTTGTTAACCTCAATTTAATTCCAACTTTTTTTCCTTTGGATCAGATGCAGGTTAATGTATTTTAGCTTAGTTTAACTAGAACCTAACCTTGTCCTAATCCTAGTATCTTTAAATGTCAGTCCTTTCCCATACACTTCTCCTTTACACCTCACACCCTTGTCTTCCCACAAACATCTTTTCACTTCCAAAATGTGTCTGCTCTCCACTCATACTGAGCTACTGTCTAGAAACCATGCAGAAACATCAAGATATTGCCTTTTTTTCTGGCTTAGGAAATATTTATTTTGGGGGGAGAAAACAACAAAAATTAAATGGTGTTACATAATACAAATAGGAAAAAAAACCACCATCCAAATTCTTGCTTTACATAGTGAGATAGTCACCCACAACTTCCCTGTTAGATGCTAATATCTACTTTTGTTTCAGTAGTGTTTCCAGTGTAGAAATCCTGTTTGCTCAAGTGAGAACAAGACTTTTCTTTTGGTGAACATGTACCACTGCACTCAAACCTAGAGTCTCAATACTGGCAGAAAGCAGTATGCTTCATATCCAGAAACCATTTAATACACAATCACATTCTACATAGCAACCCTTTGACTATGTAGATTCTTGTACATGAATAACACAATTTGGGGTCTGACCCCCAAGCCTCCTCTTCATAGAACTCTCCAAGCATTTCTACTAGGACAGTACCAGGCAGATTATCATCACTAAATTGCCGAGCTTTGATCTTGAAGAAGCCTTTACTTCCCAGGACCATATAAAAAGCAAATAGGGAAACTTCTATTTTTCTTTTTTTCTTCCCTATTTTGTATGATAATTTCTGTGACTGGTAAGAGGTGTACGGAGTAAGTTCTCTAGATCAACAATTTCAAGTCCTGAAATCTACTCTTGAGAAGGTGTAGAAACTATGCAGACACCTCAGCATCCACTGTCTGCAAATGAAGAATATTACTTCTTAAAAGAACTACATGTTAAGAAATAATTTATTTATAAAGCACTTAAGGATATAATGTACTATACACACAATAGATTTTACTAATTGACAGATGGCCTCAGGGAATCGCTAAAAGCATAACACTGTTCTCTGACTTTGGAAGAGTAAAGCAATTTCTTTTTTTTTTCAGAGTACTGATGCTGGCAAACAGCTGAATGGCAAGCAAAGAGATATGGTATTGTCTATATTTTCCTTATTGCTTTCATTTCAGCTTGTATTAACCAAGGTTGGTATTACTGGCATTTTAATATTCCCTAGATAAAAAAGCACACTGATGGTAAGAAAGAAACACTGTCTCAGAGGTATAATACTAACAACAGTAATTTTTTAAAAAGTGTATTTCTCCCAAGTGTCTGTCTAGGGTGAAGTGTTTATCAGTTCTGTACTATCTTCCCCAGATAAGAGATTGCAAAACTACTTTTTTCTGTTATAGGAAGTGCTAATGCCTCTTTCTATTGTCTGTATAAATGCCTGACAGTAAAGAAAGGCTTTTTCTTTGTCCTACAAAATATCTTATAGCTTTTGGTAAGATTAAAACAAGCCCTAGCTTGTGGTTTTTTTGTTAAACTACTATTTCTTTTAATTAAGAAGAAAATCTGTTTGTTTTCCAATCCTCTTCTATGTCAAAATACTAACTCAGCAGAGATGTTTTAAGGCTGGGCTCATCCTGCCACAATAGTAGTAGCTTCTTGCACAGTGCTGTAATGGCTAGGAGCTGCTAGCAGATTTTGAGAAGAGAAACTGCTTTGAAATGCTTGGTCCCTTTTCTCCAATGAAGCATGAGTTCTTCCAGCTTCTTCTTAGGAAAGAAGTTGAATTGAAAATCCACTGTATTCCTCCCTCTCACTGGGATAATAGCTGTCCCTTGCACCTAACTGATATAGTTACTCTGGTAAGTGAAGTGAGAGCCATAGTCTTGTGTTCTGCACTGTAAAGGACTGTGATCAACAGCTGTTTAAAGTGCTACAGGAGGTGTTTGTTCTTTCCCCCCATAAAATCCAAATACATATACATTATATACCATCCTCCCAAATAAATTTCAATATCTATTTTAAAAGAAAGGAATTTAAACTGAAGAGACAAGACTTGAAAATTAGAACTATATACAGATGGCTCGTGCAACCTTAATTCTACCTCGTATGATTCAATGAACAGGAAGACTGCAAAAAGGTACAGAATTTTGAAGAAGCAGAGAACTGTATAACTGCCATTTTCTAACACTTCAGTTTATGACTTTGTAATCTAAAGGACACTCTTAAACATGGTTTCTTTGTTTCTAATCTATGTCAGTTGGTAGATTACAGCCATGCAGCTAAAGACAGTATCAAAATGCCAAGATGGTGGCAGGACAACATTCAGGTACACAAACCACTTCATCCCTGCCACTCTACCACTGTATCCATACAGCTGATCCTCATCAGCTTTGGCCTAGGTGTCACTACCAAGCTGGGTTTGGTGCCATACACCTCAGCATAGGCTAAATTTCTGTGTACGTATGTGGATTTGCAGGGGAATTGTGCAGAACTCACAGTGTTCTGTGCTGTTCTGGTTGGTATGTCAGTATGTAAATGGTGTCTGGAAACTGAGCTTATAGAGTCTTTATAGGTGTCTCCCAGGTCTGTGCTGCTCTGCTTTCTCCACCCTCTCTCCTGTCTTCTGTCACAACAGCAAGTCTACTTAGACATGCAAGGTGCCAATTCAGACAGCCCAGGAGAGAGAGAGAGGGAATAACTGGTTTGGGACTGCACTGCAATCTGCCCATAAAACTCTTGTTTAATTTCCTACAAACAGAAGTGAAAAAGATAATTGGCGCCAGGAGACATCGCAGGAGAAAATAATTCTGAGCAGGCAGTTCCTGGGTACAAAGGAAAAACGTAGTTTAAATGCCTAAGCCTGAGGACGTGTGGGATACAACTGTGTGGCCTAGGAAGGCTGAGTGACTGCTGAGCCCAAGACTGGTAGTAGTTTCGTATATAAAACCAGCCGAAGCGCTGATGAGAATGCAGTCCTCAAGGGCAAAGAACTGAAGCAGCGACTGTATCTCCACAGCAGGAAAGGCAAGTTCAAACTGTGCTGTTCATTGCACTTTAAGCTTTCCCCAATTACACTCAGTAGTTACTTCGTTTGCTTTAAATGTTAGCATCTGTTGCTGACAGGAGTCCGGTGGTGGGAGCAGGAAGGCAGCTGTATGTCAGGGCAGTTGGCTGTCTCCTCTCTGTCCTGGTTTGGGTGACGTAGGTATGAAACTCTCACAATGTGATTTTTATCTGCATCTGCATCAATATGCATCTGACTGTGCTTGTTTGTATCTTCCCTCGCTCCTTGTGCCTAATGTGAGTGACATGCATCTTACATTAATGCAGTGATGTTCTCATTATTTAGCATTATCCTTTGAGAAATTAAAGGCTTGGCATTTATTTCCACATTGTTTCCCCTCTATATTTTGGGCCGGTATTGTTTGTTCTCAGGATGTGTATTGTTTCTTATATGCTATTATGCCACTGAACACTTTATCCCTTCTTTAAATGTAGAACTGTGAAGATACAGTTTGTGAAGAAGGTTCTGAAATTTTGCAGCAACTATGATTGCTATGACAGTTGTTTTTAAGGATTTAATGGAGTGTCTGACCTCATTCATTTCTGCTCTCAGCAATAACTCTGATGGGACGGCAGTTTTGAAATTCTGAGCCCTATTCTCATCCTAATTTCATCTGTGGAAAAGTAGAAAAACAATACAGTTGCTCTAAACTTTTATTAGACCAAAGTCAGAGTCTCCTGCCTTTAGAAAGATAGTTTAGATCACCATAATTTCCCCACAGCACAATAACCAAATATAGCTACTCCAAGGCATCACTCACTGAAATGGTAAGTGTCTATTTCATAGAACGTACAGCTGCATGTCATGCTCCCTTAGGAACTGAAGTCAGTGAAAGCCCTAGGAAAAAATACTGGTTTACTCCATGCATCTGAGACAAAGGAAACTGTAACCCACAGGAAATACCAAAGGAGTGGCAACATGCCATATTTTGTCCAGAAATTTTCTGTGAGCTTTGTCTCTTTGAAAATGACCGGCAACATTCACATATTTTTGACTTATATTAGGATGGCATAAAATGCCTTTTCCAGCAGATTCTAGCAATGCAGCCACCTGTTTTTTCTGTCTGTATGACAAGATCATTTGTTCTGATGGTTATCAAAATGCTGCTCTGCAAAGCTCCCCAAAAGAACCTTGTATTTATTTTCACTTGAATTATTTATGCTAATGTGAAGGCAAATAAAAACTCTTGGACTTCTTGTGAGAGATATATAGAACACCTGTCTGTAAGGACCCATAATTATTGACCTCTCTGTTCTTTAAACTTGCAGCTTCTTGAGTCTTGTAATCCCAACAGAGTTTCAAATACCATTTATTTATTTATTTATTTTTAGAAAGACAAACAAAATAGCTGTAAAATGATGATTTCTAAATAAATGTTCTAAAATGTCACATGAGATAACCCTTTAGCTAATAATTAAAAAACCTACCTCATAATTTTGGAGATCCGAGGAATTTTTTTAGCATCTAGGTTTGGCAGGACTTGCCTGAAAGGAGGCTGCTTGTGTGAATTTTTTGGGAAGCTTGTGGCTTTGGTCATTTCACCACAATTATTTACTAAAAGAAAACTTTCATAACTGACACCTGAGGCCAATATGTCTGCACCTCTCAGTACAATTTGTACAATATAATTCTGATTCATGTGCTGAAAAGCTGCTATCGGGTTTTCACTGTGACTCAGACTTTGGGGAGTAGAAGTTTCCCTACATTGCAGCTTCAGAAATTTGACGTCTTGGGCAAATTCATTGCATTTAACAGGAATCTTGTTATCAACGACTCAGTGGCTGCCCCAATGAATATGCACATGTTGGATGCAAAACTTACTTCACAGAAATGACTCTGCATCCATCAAGGCCAAAAGCAATATCCAGCCTAATATTTCTACCCTTTGCTTGTCTCTCATTACCATTAACAAGTTTATGTTTCTCTGTCACCATTTTAATTTACAGACTGGGGTCAAAAGTAGTTCTTGCTGCAGAATGAATAGAAAGTATGACTGCTTGTGCAAGTCTACAAAGTTAATGTACATTTCTGTAAAACCTTTTGTGCCTGCATTAGTCTCCTTAAATTACTTTTTTGCTAGGCCTTATGCTTATTTATTTTCTTTCTTCCTGTACCCATTTAAATGTCAAGTAGAATCTCAGAGGACTAGATAATGTAACTGTGACAGTTAACAAAACTGAGAAATCTGATTTCAAGGCCAGTCTGAATAAAACAATGATAAATATAAACCAATAAACCATAACTGATACCATCATTTAGCTTTGTTCAAGTTAATCTTGTCTTTTCCCATTCCCTGTATTTGAAGATTGTTGGTACGGAAAAATTATGGTTCCATCAGACCATTGCAGGGGATGTTATTTTCAAGGAGGATTTGTTCCTCAGCAAAATAAAAAGTATGAACCTGAGACCAGTTTGTGGGTTGCACAGAAGCCAGTCCTGCTCCTTCCCCTTCTCCTGCCTCCTTTGATCTCCTGCTCAGCAGGGCAGGCTGATGCCTGCTACCCAAATATCAGCAGTCTGGAACAATATGTCAGTGACCAGGTTGCTCCAGAAAGACAAAGATAAAACTTTATAAAACAGTACTTCCAAATTTTAGACACTTCTAGGGAAAAGATTTCATAGAAATTGTTGAAACTTTCAGTTGTCAAAAGGCCGTGAAGTTTTAACTGTTGTGGTTAACTATAGGCCAGATTCTGCTAAATAACTGCACCAAAGAATGTAAAATATCTAATGGTTTGGAAAAATTAGCTATTTAACAATGAAACTGAGGTGAAAGACTGACTCCCTGCAGCCCTAAATTCCGATTGTCTTGGCAGTCTCTGCCCAGGCCAGTCTCAGTAAGCCAAGAAATGTAACTGTCTGTAGTCTACAAAGCCAAACAGATGTATTCTTTAATCTTATAAGCAACCGAAGCAGGGAATTATCACAATGTTGGATATATGGAGAAGACAACATTGATGGTGCATTACTAAATGAATGTTCAGATTTCTGGGACAGTTGAGTATTTGCCTACTATTTTTTAAACACACCTAGATAATCTCATTTGGTACATTGTTGTTCTAAACTACTATAAAAATAAATTATTTTTCCTGAAGACATTTGTATGTCACGTAGAAGCAAAAAAAGGCGATTAAAAAGTTATAAGTATTTAAATCCATTCTGCTTATCTGTGCATGTCAAACAGCTCTGTGGTGCTCTACAGGCATTTTCAGTACTTGAGAAAGATGAGGAAGTAAATGCTGCTAAGCCTAATTTAAAAATGCAAATAATTTTGCTAAACAAAGATGTCAAGTGAAAATATTCCATAGCAGTGACTATGAGAGAATGATCAGACTCAAGTTCCACCTGCTCCACGTCTCTGGGGTGTATGAATGAGCAAGTCTTACCAAAGCATAAGTATATCTACTAGCTGAATAGAAGGAGTAAATTGTGTGTTATACAACTAGATATAAGCTGTTAGATATGAAGCTAAAGCAGCAATATCTGGAAAAGTGTATTCGTTCTTTTTAAACGGAGTGAGCTAGTTCTTTCTTCCTTGCCTCTACTACTCAATAATGTTTATCACTTCATTATGATATCCACTATGGTTTTTTTCCCTCTTTCGTAGTATAATGTTAGCGTGAATAATAGTTAGCCCATGTTTCTCATTTTCATACTGTCTTCCACACAGTGGGGCAGGTCTGCTACATATTGATGACCCCTGGTCTTGGGTGCCTTTGTTGTGCACTACAGTGGGTGAAGAAGGAATGGGGAGGTGGTACTTTGCGGGGCAGCAGACAAAATCAGCAGCTCCATGGTTGTCACACCTCTTGAAACGATTCCTGATAAATCTCTACTCAAAGCCTTCTGTAGAAAGGATTTCAGGACTGAATCCAGTGGGTCAGAAACTATTGTCTCTAGATTAAAAACAGGCCCCTTTGCTCCACTGGTTAGTGAGATCCTTCTGTAGTAAAAGCACACATTTCTGTACTTTCTCTCCACTTTTGAGAAAATGAGGTGGGAGATAACGAAGGAAACACACAGGTCTGATGATGGGTTTTGACTGAGCTCAGTTGTATGATAAATACACATCAATATAGACATTAAGAATAAAAATCAGGTTTGTAAAATCTAACTGATCAGGATAATGCCCTAAACTCTTCCTTTTCCCCACCAAGCCCATCCTGGCCTCAGTGCTTCTTCTTGCTTCCTGGGTCATAAGATTAAATTTTTAAACCAAGACCATCATGTTTTCTCCCCTCTGAAAAGGAATGCCTTATGCTTCCCTTAACACTATTTGCATTCTGCACACAAAAGATCTAGCTACAGCTGGCCAGTGTTACAAACAACAGAAATTACAGCTTTATAATGGATACGGTTTGGTGACAGCGTTCTTAGCTTCATGCACTTTGTTGTCAGTGTTTAACAGAGTCACCCGGTAGAAATCTCTAGATTAAGTTACAGTACAAATAAAAAAATCCACTTATTCTGTGACTGAACAAGTTTGTTCTTTGGAGACTTTTTTTTCACATAAAACAAACTCTTAGCAACTAGCTAGTGGTTTCCACTGCAATTCAGAAGATAACATACCCTGTCCTAAACATTGAGTTCACAACACATGGCATAGCCTCTAAATTCAGCAATTCATAGTCTCTAAATACAGCCTGAAATCTACTAACCTACATTAGTTCAGTTACACAAAGGCCAATGAAGATCAGACACAAACTACTAGAAAAACAGTAACATGAAAGCAGAAAAACAGAAATGTCAGTGCCAGGCTTCTCAGAGTTGAGGATTAGCCCAGAACAGCAGTGATGTCCCCTGCTTTGTGTGTCCCCTCTTAACAGTATGCTTCAAATAAAAGGCTAATTGCCCAACTTCACCAGCTCAGTCTTTCACTGTGGGCTTTGTTCCTGCTGTGGCTCACCAATCTCTCTCTTCATGATTTCTGACTAAAGTTCTCTAATAAAGATAACATATAGTTGCCAACAGCTTCAGTCATTTTAAACTAAACCTTTTGGGACTGACCACTGTTTCTGCTGAACGACACTTGCATAGCATCTGTCCGCTCACGTGTGCTTTACAAATTCCAGGGCAGCTCTGCCCCAGCTGTTAGACATGTTATAAATAGGTAGAGCTCTGAAGCAGCAAGATTACTTGAAAAAGAAGAAATATTACGTATTCTTGTCCTTACGAAGTGGTCTGGAAAACAGCTGATTTTCTGATTGGCTATGTGAGTGCTGGGATTAGAAAAGTCTCCTTACCTATTGTCCTGGTTTCGGCTGGGATAGAGTTGATTTCCTTCCTAGTGGCTGGTGTAGTACTGTGTTTTGAGTTTTAGTACGAGAATAATATTGACAACACGCTGATGTTTTGGCTGTTGCTGAGCGGTATTTACACTGGTCAAGGACTTTTTTCAGCTCCCCATGCTCTGCCAGGTGCCCAAGAAGCTGGGAGGGGACACAGCCAGGATTGTTGATCCAAACTGACCAAAGGGCTATTCCATACCATATGACGTCATGCTCAGTATATAAAGCTGGGGAAGAAGAAGGAAGGGGGGGACATTCAGAGTGATGGCGTTTGTCTTCCCAAGCAACCATTACGCGTGAGGGAGCCCTGCTTTCCTGGAGGTGGCTGAACACCTGCCTGCCCATGGGAAGTAGTGAATGAATTCCTTGCTTCGCTTTGCTCGCGCACGCGGCTTTTGCTTTCCCTATTAAACTGTCCTTATCTCAACCCACGAGTGTTCTCACTTTTACTCTTCCGATTCTCTTCCCCATCCCACCACGAGGGTGGGGGGGGAGTGAGTAAGCGGCTGCGTGGTGCTTAGTTGCCGTCTGGGGCTAAACCACGACAGTTCTTTTTGGCGCCCAATGTGGGGCACAAAGGGTTTGAGATAATGGCAGATTTGATTGGAATGTGCTAGATGATAGAATTTATAGCTGTTATTGCTGTTTAGCTATTAATCAGCAGGCTTCTGTGCTTGTCATAAGGCTTGCTTTCCTTACTGTATATTAGAGTCTAGGGCTCGTTAGTGGCTGCTTTTTGCTTTCGCTGCTTGCCGTGCTGCTGTGCTGCTTATCACCTTATTCTGCTGTGCCTGGGAACATTTTGATAACAGCAATGGCCATGCGCCTGGGCTGGCAGATGGCCAGGACATCGCTGCTGTTTCTGTGCTCTGCTTTAATTGGTGATGTTTTGCCTGTGAAATTTGTTATTAAAACAGTGATCTTGGATTTATTTTGGTATTATCTAAGTGCTGTACTGAAACCGTTATTGTATGTCGGGTATTACCTTATGGAGGAAATGCAGAATTGTACCTTCACTACTTTCTTCTACAATGCTTCCTCCTTCATTGCAATAACTTTTCAGTATCTTGAACATCCTTGGGTAGTTAAGATACTTCTATTGGTATTGCTTGGGAATATTGTTTCGATCTTGTCCAAGATTAGTAAGCAATTTAAGAATATCATCCAGAGATCTGCCCCAAGGCCAGATAGTTATGAGTGGCAGGGTGTGTGGGATAGCATGGGCAAATGCCTAAGTTATTGGGCACCTCCAGTGTTTTGGAACTTCACCCCTGAACAAGTGCAGAATCCTGAAAAATTAGTAGAATATTTGGAAAAAGTATGCCGTCACCCTGCCAATTCTAGGGAGACACGAATCACTGCAATGTGCTGGGGTCTGGCCCATGCCTACCGAGCCCTGTTCAACACTATTCAGAACCCTCAAAGATCTGGTGACAAAGTGACAGGCACTGCGGCTGCTCCAACTACCCCTGCAACAGGCACTGCGGCTGTTCTGATTACCCCTGCGACAGGCACTGTGGCTGCTCCAGCCCCCCCTGCGACAGGCACTGCGGCTGCAGCTGCTCCGGACAACTCTGTTACAAGCACTGCGGTTCAGACAGAGAACCAACCTGTGTCAGTATCAGTCGCCCCTATACATAAAAAGAAATCCTGGAAGCGAAAGTCAGCTCGTTTAGAAAGGGAAGATGAAGGAGCAGGGCCATCACAGAGAGAGGAAGAGGAAGACGAAGAACTCGTAAATGAGACGGAAACCACCCGATCCCTATCCCTGAGTGAGCTGCGAGATATGTGAAAAGATTTCAGCTGTTGTCCAGGGGAGCACATTGTCACCTGGCTGCTCCGATGCTGGGATAGCGGGGCCAGTAGCCTGGAACTAGAGGGTATGGAAGCCAAGCAGCTGGGATCCCTTTCTAGGGAAGGGGGCATTGACAAAGCGATTGGAAAAGGGGAACCAGCCCACAGCCTCTGGAGGCGACTCCTGTCAGGTATAAAGGAAAGGTATCCCTTCAAGGAAGATGTTGTATACTGCCCTGGGAAATGGACCACCACAGAGAGAGGTATCCAGTACCTGAGGGAATTAGCTGTGCTGGAAGTGATTTATGGTGATCTGGACGATGTGCGGTCACCCACAGATCCAGATGAGGTCCAGTGCACAAGACCTATGTGGCGAAAGTTGGTATGGAACGCACCACCGTCGTGTGCCAACTCATTGGCAATACTGACCTGGAGAGACGGAGATGGTCCAACAGTGAATGAAGCTGCTAGTAACCTCCGGGAATACAAAGAAAGTATCTCTTCCTCCCTTGTCTCAGCTGTGGAGAAACTGTCCCGGAAGGTCCAGCGACTCGAAGAAGATATGTCCTACTCCCCACCTATATGGACCAGTGTCTCAACTATTAGGAGTCAGCATTCCTCTGCTCAAGGGAGAGGATATAGAGGGTACACACCACGGGGCACCCTATGGTTTTACTTGCGTGACCACGGAGAGGACATGAGGAAGTGGGATGGAAAACCCACCTCAACCCTAGAGGCACGGGTACGTGAGTTGCAAGGAAAAACAATCACCAAAGGGGGTTCTTCCAGGAAAATTGCTGCTCCAGTTTCCAGTGGACAGTTCGCCAGACAGAGTAAAAGGGCTGATCTTACTCTTGATTATAATGAAGAAACTCCTGACTCGTATATACAAGAAACGGGTAATGAGTATTGTGACCAGGATTAGGGGGGCCCTGCCTCCAGCCAGGTGGAGGAAAGGGACAACCGGGTTTACTGGACTGTATGGATTCAATGGCCTGGTACATCAGACCCACAGGAGTATAAAGCTCTCGTAGACACCGGTGCACAGTGTACCCTAATGCCATCAAGCTATACAGGAGCAGAACCCATCCGTATTTCTGGGGTGACAGGGGGATCCCAACAGCTGACTGTATTGGAGGCCGAAGTAAGCCTAACTGGGAATGAGTGGCAAAAGCACCCCATTGTGACTGGCCCAGAGGCTCTGTGCATCCTTGGCATAGACTACCTCAGGAGAGGGTACTTCAAGGACCCAAAAGGGTACCACTGGGCTTTTGGTATAGCTGCCCTGAAGACAGAGGAAATTAAACAGTTGTCCACCTTGCCTGGTCTCTCAGAGGACCCTTCTGTTGTGGGGTTGCTGAGGGTCAAAGAACAACAGGTGCCAATTGCTACCACAACGGTGCACCGGAGGCAATATCGCACCAACCGAGACTCCCTGATTCCCATCCATGAGCTGATTCATCGACTGGAGAGCCAAGGAGTGATCAGTAAGACTCGTTCACCTTTTAACAGTCTTATATGGCCAGTGCAAAAGTCTAATGGAGAGTGGAGACTAACAGTAGACTATTGTGGCCTGAATGAAGTCACGCCGCTGCTGAGTGCTGCCGTGCTGGACATGCTGGAACTGCAATACGAACTGGAGTCTAAAGCAGCCAAATGGCATGCTACAATTGATATAGCTAATGCGTTCTTCTCAATCCCTTTGGCACCAGAGTGCAGGCCACAGTTTGCTTTCACTTGGAGGGGCGTTCAGTACACTTGGAATCAACTGCCCCAGGGGTGGAAACACAGCCCTACCATTTGCCATGGACTGATTCAGACTGCACTGGAACAGGGTGAAGCTCCAGAACATCTGCAATACATTGATGACATCATCGTATGGGGCCATACAGCAGAGGAAGTTTTTGAGAAAGGGAAAAAAATAGTCCAGATCCTCCTGAAAGCCGGCTTTGCCATAAAACAAAGTAAGGTCAAGGGACCTGCACAGGAGATCCAGTTTTTAGGAATAAAATGGCAAGATGGACGTCGTCAGATCCCAATGGATGTGATTAACAAAATAACAGCCATGTCTCCACCAACTAGCAAAAAGGAAACACAAGCTTTCTTAGGCATTGTGGGTTTTTGGAGAATGCATATCCCAAACTACAGTTTGATCGTAAGCCCTCTCTATCAAGTGACCCGGAAGAAGAACAATTTCAAATGGGGCCCTGAGCAACGACAAGCCTTTGAACAAATTAAACAGGAGATAGTTCATGCAGTAGCCCTTGGGCCAGTCCGGGCAGGGCAAGACGTAAAAAATGTGCTCTACACCGCAGCTGGGGAGAATGGCCCTACCTGGAGCCTCTGGCAGAAAGCACCAGGGGAGACTCGAGGTCGACCCCTTGGGTTTTGGAGTCGGGGATACAGAGGATCTGAGGCCTGCTATACTCCAACTGAAAAGGAGATATTGGCAGCATATGAAGGGGTTCGAGCTGCTTCAGAAGTGGTTGGCACTGAAGCACAACTCCTCTTGGCACCTCGACTGCCGGTGCTGGGCTGGATGTTCAAAGGGAGGGTCCCCTCCACACATCATGCAACTGATGCTACGTGGAGTAAGTGGGTTGCACTGATCACACAACGGGCTCAGATAGGAAACCCCAATCGCCCAGGAATCTTGGAAGTAATTATGGACTGGCCAGAAGGCAAAGATTTTGGAATATCGCCAGAGGAGGAGGTGACGCGTGCTGAGGAGGCCCCACTGTACAATAAACTACCAGAAAATGAGAAGCAATATGCACTGTTCACTGATGGGTCCTGTCGTATTGTAGGAAAACATCGGAGATGGAAAGCTGCTGTATGGAGTCCTATACGACAAGTGGTAGAAACTGCTGAACGAGAAAAGTGGCCAGTGCTCTATCTCTATACTGACTCATGGATGGTGGCAAATGCCCTGTGGGGGTGGTTACAGCAATGGAAGCAGAACAATTGGCAGCGCAGAGGCAAACCCATCTGGGCTGCAGCACTGTGGCAAGATATTGCTGCCCGGGTAGAGAACCTGGTTGTAAAAGTACGTCACATAGATGCTCACGTACCCAAGAGTCGGGCCACTGAGGAACATCAAAACAACCAGCAGGTGGATCAGATTGCTAAGATTGAAGTGGCTCAGGTGGATCTGGACTGGCAACATAAGGGTGAATTATTTATAGCCCGGTGGGCCCATGATACCTCACGCCATCAAGGAAGAGATGCAACATATAGATGGGCTCGTGATCGAGGGGTGGACTTAACCATGGACACTATTGCACAGGTTATCCATGAATGTGAAACATGCGCTGCAATTAAACAAGCCAAGCGGTTAAAGCCTCTGTGGTATGGAGGGCGATGGCTGAAATATAAATATGGGGAGGCCTGGCAGATCGATTATATCACGCTCCCACAAACCCGCCAAGGCAAGCACTATGTGCTTACAATGGTGGAAGCATCGACCGGATGGCTGGAAACATATCCTGTGCCCCATGCCACCGCCTGGAACACTATCCTGGGCCTTGAAAAGCAAGTCCTGTGGCGACATGGCACCCCAGAAAGAATTGAGTCAGACAACGGGACTCATTTTTGAAACAACCTCACCTATGTATTAACATTTCAAGGTTAATTTTTCAGCATCTTGAGGTGTAAGCTCTGACTGCCACTTTCCCTTCAGTAGAGTGTTTATGAAGGCGTGGCTTTGTTCTTTTTCCCTGTAGTATAAGCAAGGTTTCAGTTCACACTCAGCTGGTGCGCTTACAGTCTCCCAGTTTCATCTATATTCATGAAACCTGTAGGAGCTTTTACCTCTGGGATGTCTGGCCTATTGTCAAATTAGATATCATCCAGCAAGTTTGAAAGTGACTACAGATTGTCACATGGAGACCTTGACCACGTGTACTCAGAAGCTATGTCTTGATTGGAAATGAAGATCTAATCTCTAGCATGCAGAATGGTAGCTTTGTGTGGCATGTCAAGCACATCAGATACCAGACTCCTGCAAACTGCAGGAGTCACAAGAAGAACACTGGTGGGGCAGAAGCACCAGTTCCTCCTTCTCCCACTGTCAGCACTGGTGGCAACACAGTCTGCCTCCTTATCAAAGCTACCCACCCTCCAGTCTTCTTTGTTCTTCTCACCTGCCTCCCACAGACCATCAGGGCTTAAAATTTGGCTTGAAAAAAGCTGAAGCCCAATGCTCAACTTCTGCTAATGGCGTCTGTTGCTGTGGGAGGTTGTTTGACATGGCTCCTTCAAGACACCGGACTCCTCTGTCTTTCTGTTTAAGCCTCTCAGAGCCATTGGGGGAGGCTCTGTTGCCAAATGTGTCCCTCAAAGGAGTGGGCCTGTAGGTCCATCTGCTTTTGCATAAATAGGGGTTTACTTTGGTGCTGCCCTCTCTTTCTCTCTGCCTATTTTTAGAGAACTGCTTTGTGTTAGCATCCATAAAAAAAAAAGTGTCTTCTACGATACCACCATCTCGGATCCCACAAATTTTTTGAAAATGAAATCATGAATCACCATGCCTACCATGCTTGCAGACTGTGTTGTTCAGTCACATTAAAAAGATTCTTCAAGTCAGTTAATTTGACATCTTAAATATATACTCTCAAAACCCTAAATGCCACTGCATAATTAGAAAGAAAGCCTTAACTGAACTTTGAAATTTACTTTTTCCCCCAGTTCTCCTTTATTTACCCTCCCCTCAACTTGAATTTGCTCTTTCATTGCTCTCAGTTGAGCCTGAAATTATTTCTGTTGGTAAACAGGCAACCAGAAACCATAATTATGCTTCTTTACTGAGGCTGTAATACTAGGTGTTCTCTTGATTCTTAAAAAAATATTTAATCAAACTAATTTAAATCTAATTCAACTAGTTTGTCAAACTATTTTTATGCACACAAATCCACAGCTGCATTGGGACAATGTTTTGCCTAATTACATGTAGTTTTTGACAGATTTAGGTCTTGCCCCAGTTGAAGTCTGATCTATTGATTTCCAGAATCCAGTATGAAATAGTAAAGATAAATAATTTCCTCTCACAGAGTTGTTCAAGCACCTTTCAGGGGAGAAAAAAAAAGGGGCGGCGGGGAGGTACAGATATGAAATTAATTATCTTACCCAAATACACTGTTTAAGAAGCAAGCTGGGAAATTCTATAAACTGTTCATGATACATAGAGAGATTTTAACCGGGAAACCTCATTTTGGTGGATTTGATATTGATTTTCCCAAATGCTCAGAAAAACTACTTAGAAAAATATGACTCTACCCACATACCATCAGTTAAAAACAGCATGGAATATCTCAGTTAAACATCTTCTGCTACAATCTGGAGGAGGCAACCACCGCATCAGAATTATCAAAACCATCCCTAATCCCTGCGTGTCAGGCAGAGGTGCCTGTACTTCTGCACACTCTCCCATTCTCACAAGCTCTGTATTCCCAGAGCCAGACCATACAGCTGCTGAAATCATGGATGGTTTTCTACTAAGTTAAATAACAGCAGACAGAAATAAAGATCTTTCTGTCCATGAGTCAATTGGATTATTAGCTTTATCATTACCATTTTTAAGCTCTGCAGTTTAAAAAATGAGTTGTTCATTCCACATACTTATTTGTATATGTGGCTGGAGAAAAAATATCTGAATAACGCTTTTGAGGGGTTTAGAACAAACCCCTTAAATAAAGCAAGAATCTCCTAGCTTTCAATTTATTGTATCTGAAATGAGGAAGCTGGAAATTAAAAAGATTTTCTGGTCTGAACTTTCTTCTTCCCCTAGACAAGCTTCTACCCGGACAAAATCTGCTTTCTTCAGAGCCTTCTTAAACCTGTAGGTCCAGAGCAGTGGTGCAAATGGGACTGTGAGGCTCCCTGACATGCTTTCTGTGGCATCATCCCTACGTTGGGCTCATATTTCAGAAAGGGGTCTGGAAGCTCCTACAGTGATGATTAAAGTCAGGGCTTTTGTAGCTCCCAGTTTCTTTGCAGAAGAGCAAAGAGATGAGAAATCCTGGCATCCAGTTGAGGATTGGATTGGATCTTTTTGGAAAAGGAGCTAGAAACCTCAGCCTGAGCCAGTTTCCTGCAATACTATCAGGAGTGGCATTTTAGGTAATTTCAGTAACACTATGTGGTGTGGTTCCTGACTGTTATCTAACTTACGCTGATACTTTGAGAAAGTAAATATCTTTACAAACCAGAAATCTCTATTCCTGCTTTTGCTTACCCCTGGTAACTTTCTTAGTGTAGCTAGGAAAAAAAAAAGCCATATGCTAACACTGTGATGGTAAAATGGATGTTGTATGGACAGCTGTAGTGGACCTTTCAGTTCAAAGGGCACATGAACATAAACATTGTCTATACAAGGTCCTGAGTTCTGGAGAAGAAAACACCTATGCGCAAAACACTCAACTGCAATTAGGTGCAACTTACAGTGGAAGTTAGATTTCATGCTCTGAATGCTAAGAGCACAAAGCTACGCAGAAGTTCCAACCCTAGTACGTTCTTCAAGTTCTCACTTACACTGTCATTGGGCATGTGTGTTTATCTGTGTAATAAACAACTGCTCATTTTACTTAACAGAAGCTTTACTGCTGCAGCCAGCAGCAGACTGAACTGGAACAGAGGCAATTAGACAAGCTGCCTGGGGGCAGACGGTCTTTGCACTCACTTCAGGCCCACTCACAAATTTCTCAGCTATTTAAAGATATAACTGTGCAGTCACACACACCCTAATGAAGAGGAAATGAGGATTATCTGAAGTAGGAGTGTGCACGTGTGGCTTTCTTGTGCATAGAGTTTCATAATGCTTAACATGTGACCTTCATTCAGCTTCTTTCTGGTTTTATACTGTGCTTCTTCAAAATGCCTTCACGCAGAGCAGTGAGGCTTGTGATACCTACAGTATAAAGGAAATTACACTTTCCTATGGTTTCTGGGAAAGAGAGAGATCCCAACTGTTCACAAACTGCTAGCTGAAATTTGTTGAGTGTCAGGTAATAGTCTATAGAGTGTTCTCCCACCTTTTTTTTTTTTTTTTTTTTCTGTCATTACTGTTATTTAGCCTCCTGTTGCTCCACCTCTGAGTCTCTTTGGGAAGCAGGCAGGATTTTGTTTCCTGCCTTGCTGTTGAATTGGTGTGCTGTTATAGGATGGCAGAAAGTAATTGGGTAATTCCCAAGTCTTTCCCTTCCCTGAGCATAGAGATAAATGCCTACTGAAGAAGGATGTGTTATAAGGATTGACATATTTTTGTAGAGATCTGAGATATTTCATAAGAAATAAGGAAACTGAAAATTACCAGTTGTTGCTTTTATGTTGCAGCTACTTGCTTTTAGATTACAATTTCCTTTCCCCCATTGACTAAATTTTGGTGACTTATTTTCCCTGCCATTGGCTCTCATCACTTCTTTTTGGAGTCATTAACAGTTATCATGAATATGCATAGCTCAACTTTTTGGTAGATAGGAGACTGGGAATGGTATAAGAGATGTAGCTCTCTCCTCCAGACATGGTAGAATTTAATCCTTTATATTTAAATCGTTAAAGAGGATCTTGAGTTGGAATATGTCTTATATGAGGTGTTTGGAATAGCCTGATAGCGACTCCGAATAAAAAAGCATCTTCTGGAAGACAGAGCTAATTATCCATTAACATTTGGATGCAGTGCTTGTCTCGCATTAATTTCCATGCTTGCCAAAATGATTCTGGCAGAGGAACCAGCTGTGAAATGTAGAAATAAAAATATTCATTTGGAAGTACTGGATATGCCACGTAGCTGCTTGCAAAAGGATGTACACAAATGGAAGTGTAAGGCAGCAGTATTACACAAGTGAGAGAATTTACAAGGGATAACCGCAGAGTATGAAGAATCTCAGGCACACCTTCTGCACTGTAATCTAAATAACTCAAAAGGCTTCATGACAGGTATCCCTCAGCTATACGGTGGTACTTTCCTTATCTCACCAAAGTGAGATCAGGTTACTGCAAACCTGATCAAAAAATCCATCCTTGTCAAAGTAGGACCATGGCACTCTACTGACAGTTTCTTTGCCCAGAACTTCAACAGGATGCAGGGCAGGTTGGGGAAACATCAACTTCAAGCCAAGTCTGGGCCTTCCTTCTGTTACAAAGTCTTTCACATGATTAGAGAGTGACAATTTCCCTCTCTAGCTGTGAGTGGAGAAAGTCTTTTCTCCCCTTCTTGCCCTGTATTTTCACTAGGACAGCCATAAAAATCACATTAGTCCTTTCAGATTCTATGTAAAAATCTCTCCCATGAGCTGCACAACTGCTAACATGCAGATGAGGTTTCCAACTGCTCTCCTTGCAAGCCCTAATGGAGCATTTCCAGAAGCAGACAACCCAGTATATACTATCTTCTGTGAGTCACTCAAGTTCACCTAAATAAGGTCCTGATGTGACTTTACTGTGTCTCCCCAGCCCAGGCACAATTCTTTTTAGGTACACATTATACTTTGTCAGAAAGATGTGTTATACTGCTCTCCCTCCAGCATTTTTAGCAGTAATGTACCTGAAATTTAGTTCCAATTACTCCTCAGAAGGTGCATATCTTTGATCACTTGGTGGATTTATGGGTCTTGATATTTTAGAGACTATCCCTATTTTAATGGCTGGACTGCATTAATGAATCATTCCGAGTCATCTCTTCATAATCCGTTGCTTCAAAAACAGCTGTGAATATTTTCTTCCCATTAAGGCTTATTCCTTTGGGTTTGATGTAATTAATTGTCACTTATGACTTAAAGAAAATATGCCAATAAATATTTATGCCACATGCACCATCTGCTTTCTCTGGTGCCCTGTATACTTAATGTTTACCAAATTTCTATAAGCCTCACACTGCAATTCATGTTAGAGGGAGCCTGTGGTTATAACAGCAGCAAGCAGTTATAGATGTCCACTCTGGAGGTAGCACAAGAATCCCATTTCTTGATAAAGCAGACCATGGAGGCACTGAGAATATGCCAGTGTGAAATGCTGAAGGGGATACAGCTGCAATAACACACTTGATCCTCCCAGTGTTTATTTATAGCTTTGTCAGGGTAAGGATAAGCATCCGCTTCTCTTAAATACAGATAGGAAAAACACTGCTGTATGACAGTATCACAGAGGGACAGGAAAGAAGATGGGAGATCCAGACAGAAGAGTCCAAGTCTGAAGTTACAAGGAAAGAGAAGAAAATCTATCGTCAATCTTCCTCACCCCAGAATATTTTGGCAGCTGAGGCAGCTTTTGGATGCTGTATAAAATACTTGTGTGGTACTGAAAATGTGGAAATACAACCCTTTAAGGGCATATTTAATTTCTGCCTTAACATTAGCTCAGATGTGAAGATACATTTTTCAGAGCCAAGTATGTACAAGAGCAAAAAGTGAAACATATTTTACAGATTATACAAGTAATCCTTTCAGTGGTCTTTTAAACTAGTGCTCAATCTGCCTGCATTGGGCTCCATAAGGCAGAGAGTAATTGGTGAAGAGGAGGGGTTTTTATTTCTCTCTGCATGTGAGAGAGGGGCTCTCTGGAAGGTACAATTCCTTAGCACAGCAGCATGAACACCCACACATGCCTGAGAAAGGACTAAGACTCAATGCCACAATTTAGCCTGCAGTTGTTGATTCTTGCTCCTTGTCAGGATATAATTAAGGTATCGTCAGGCTGAATAGGAAGATGGGACTTAAAACTAAAAATACCTCTAGTAATTATGGCTTAGATCTGGAAAGCAACAGATGGATTTTGATTTCTGAAAGAGACAATGCTGTTCTTGAAGATGGTTGAGTAATTACTGATTGAAAGATAAAATAAACACTCTTGTAATCCCCTGTCTATATGACATACTGCTGAGAGTGTGCATGCAACCTCATGAGGGAGGGCAAACATCTTAGCATGTAGGTCTGTCTATTTTATGCAGATAAATAGGACTTTGCTATGATTACTAGAAATGTAAATCTTCATTCAAACACAATAAAACAAAACAGTTCTTTCAGCTATGTATGGTCACTATTCAGGAACACACATATGGTTTTGATTTAAAAAAACCCACCAAACAAAAAAAACCTCCTTTGGGATTCAAGATTGCACTTCCATACTTGGCTGTATAAAGAGCCTTGTTGACTACTACCAATCCTGGGAAGAAACATCCTCCTTTCTGAACTCCTGTAAGACTAGAGCTCCACCCTTCAGTAAGGGCATGCTTTCATTCTTTGGAGACTCTGGAGAATATACTGGAGATAGAGGCCTTGATTAAGAAATACAAAATGTCCCAGTGCTTGCATTTCAACACCCTGACCCAGTGTCTGCACTATTGTTAGCAAGTTACCTGGAAGTAATTCTAGTATCAAAGACTGATGTTAAATACAAATATGTATATTTGTACCTAAACATCTAAAGATATGTAGTGTCAAATCTTTAAAAAGACTTGGGTGAAGAAATGAATGAAAACCACTCATAATCTACTTTAATTCAACTGAAAGCTGCTCTCTTTTTTCCCCTCAAAATACACCTTGCCAAGGATTTTCCTTTCTGCATCTGTTAGCATTCAGTTTGAATTAATTTGTGGGAGCTGTTTCCTGGATGTTTTTGTTCCATCACTTGAGTGAGCACTGGCATTTGTCTCACAATACAATGAGATGATTCAAGGAAGAATTGTCCAGAAAAACTAATTTCTTAATTTCACAGTTACTTTTCTCTCTGAACCGACTTACTGCATGTTTGTACAAATGCCAGGGCAGTAAAAAAGATGAAGTAGGGGCTGGAGGAGGGGTGAGACCACAGAAGCCCTGATTTGACCAGCTCAAATTAGTGCCTAATGGCATCCTTAACCTCCTCCTGAATCTGTTTAAAAGCTTGATGGCTAAACTGCAATGAAATTGACAATGCTTAGGTACCTGCTTAGGATAGCAAAGCTATGCAGTAGTAAGGTAAGCAGCCAGTTCTGAAAATCCAGCTGTTATAATGGCAAAATGACATTCTTCATTACCTCAGTAAACAGAGAGATCATAGACAATGTGATCCATAACTACATCACTTGTTTGCTTTCTTAACTATCTGTTTTATTTCTCACCAAAGCAACAGCCTTGCCACCCTTCACTAATATAAGCATTGCTTCCTTTCCTTGAGATGCTAACGTCTGTCTCCTAGACTGGGTATGTTCTCCTGTACTCCACTAACCAGCTAACAACCCCAAGCTGCAATTCTTCCTCCTCCTGTGCTGTGGATGGATTAGGGTTCTTCCATGTGGCATAAGCCCACCCAGTTGCTGGTTACTGTCTCCACCATCCCCACTTCCCTAGTCACGTTGTCCTCCACTCTCCTTTGTTCTACCACCAGCACTCATCAGATGACTTGGAGAAAAAGTGCAAATGGCATGGAGACAGACAAAAGCAGCCAACAATTAAATGAGAGGGTACTTTAACAAGACTGAATTTGACTGAAGTTTGGGCTGCTGTTCTTCCCCTTTCCCTCTACTCTGGCAATGTGTTCCTGCTGCTCCCTTGGGCTGGATCTAACCAATATACAACTGCGTATGTCTATGCATATAGCCTACATTATATGCATACTTGTATGGAGTATTCTGGTGTGAGCATTTATGTTGTTACAGAGTAGGAGTACTTGCAAGCAGAAAAGTTGCTGGACTATTTCAAGAATGTTTGAAATCTTTAAATCCTTTATTGAAACTGTTCTCTCACCCATCTGCCTGCAAAGCCAATTTTTTTTCCAGCTATAGGGAGACATAAAATGATTTTAAAATGAGCTTTAGGGCCCTTGACACATCCTGATTCTTTAAAAAGTGGTATCTTGTTATGCTAAAGTAAGAAATGAGCACTGTTTTTTATTGCCTTGTTTTAATTGAAAAGCAGGGATTTTCCGCCTTCCATATCTATCACTGCCATTTAATGGTGTAAAGTTTGTGTTTCTACTTCTCCAGGATACTTGACAAAACGTTTGCAGCATTTCTGCCAAAGTCTGGAAATCCCATTACCCCTCACATGGAGGCACACTGCTTGGGAAGGGAAGGGTGTATTTTCCTAGATCAGTGGTTCTCAAGTTTGATTCCTTGTTAGGCTGTGGGGAGCAGCAAGGCCTGCTTCCCAGCCTCCATGTTGGGACAGGATGGTCATGTGAAGAAGGAGAGGGCATGAGGTTGCATTTTGTGGGGAGATTATTGGAGTCTGGGTCCATTTTGAGAGAAAATCTTTTTTCAGTGCAAATATAATTTCTAGTGCCTTTCTATCTGTTGTTGGTCTAGAGTGTGAAAGTCCAGAGCATTTCTGGAAAATTCACTGCTATGATTTATGCATCTTGAGGTAAATGAATGCTGAATGTCTTGCAGGACTATAATACCATCTCTTTTTTTGGTTTTGTTTTGTATTGTACTTTTTTCGAAATAACTCTTTTCATCAAGAATTCTTAAAAGACAATTAAGATACATCTTGAGCAGCATGGCAATACGACCTTAATCATGCTGATGCTTATTGCACAGGCATTGGAAAGAAAATGTCAAATCTTAGGAACTTCTAAGAAGAATCATAAATGACTTTTCTGTGTGCAAGATTAAGACTTTTCCACTTTCTTCAACTTCTACTAACATAAGCCAACCACAAATGTTCAGCACTGGTAATTAAATAATCTAGATCTTTGGAGGGAAAGTAGGGACAACGTATCTATCAGTTTTTTTCTTTTCAAATGAGGTTTGCTTAAAACCGCATCCAAAGCAGGGAACATTTGATGTAGGTCCAGAGAAAGATAGCTGGCAATAATGGAGTGGACAAAGGTATATATATTTATGTGAAACTACATTTATTTGATGAGGTATCTCCTTGGGGTAATAAGAATGTCACATTACAGATATTTTAATTAGATTTATAAGTCACTATGTGCAGCTTACGAATGATTATGTCTCATGAATCCATGTATTTTGTTCTATTAGGTGGATTTTGATGAAGTTATCATTCAGTGGAAACAAACAAAACAAGACCTCTATAATTAAATGACCTTTAAAATTTATACTATCTAATTATGATATTAGCATGAAACTATGTATTCTAATCTGCAGCAGTAAACTGCTGCTAAAGAGTATAATTGTTAATTGAACTAAGTTTAATATAATATTTAGCAATTACTCAAATAGTCTCTGAAGAGGAAAAAAAACACTCAAAACATCAGTGTAGAAGAAGAAGTTCTTTGAGGGAGTTTAACCTTTTTAAGCAGACAGCATGGCAAAATCAGATAGGGTCTTCTGAAATAAGGAGGGTAGCACACTTCAACTCAGGGATGTTTTAAAGAGAGCTGGTAGGATGTTTTATTCCAATACAGAAATGAAAACAAACAGTGCTACTACCTAGGATTTACCTTCACTCTCTCCCACTGTGCCTTTACTTCAAGAACACAGAAATCTCTTTCAGCTGCCCCTTCCTGCCTAGCCTCTGCAGGAAGTCTCCCTAGAAAGCCCTAATAACATAAGACAGTTAGCCGTGTTCCCCTGGACTCAATCCCAGTGTACCTAATCTGATTTCCTAAATGTAAACACAGAATTGGACAAAAACAGTATGTACAGAAAGTAGAAAAGGAAAGTTAGGACAAGACAATCTTTCAAACTCTGTTCACATCATGCTCATTCATTATACATATAACACTTCTTTTCATAGACAGCTCACCAACGTACTGCTAAGTTGGCATAAAAATGGAGAACAGACACCACATCTCGCTATTATTTCTCTGTATGATTTCTATTGTTCATCTTTGCAGAAGACCAGAAACATTGGATTAAATATGAACACACTAGCATTTCTTCTATTATGGTGGGCTACCAGAATTTGAAATAACAATTTTCAGAGCTCAGGAGATTTCCAACTTAAGCAAATATGAAATACTGTTCCTCTAACACAATTTATTATTTTCATATCATAATGGCTACATTTTCATTAACCGGTTTGGAAATGAATGGACTATTACATGTACCAAAATACCTGTTCTGCTTAAAAAAAATTCTCTCTTTGAAAAAGTAGTCTGCTATGACTGAGTTAAATGCTTAGTGTTTTAATAAATCAATGTTAGTATACTTGGTGAGCATATGTAGGACAGCCATGAGTCTATTTTTACTTGTACTAACTGTGCTAATCTGTAATGGGACATAATGAATATAACATTTACAAAACCTATGTTCATATGGTCTTGTTGCATTTTTAGTTACAGTAAGATTAGACCCCTTATAACTAAACATGAACTCTTCCAAATGAAAACTGAACACTATAGCTAAATGTATTACCAGCTATCTTTGGGAAAAGCAACTGTTAATGATATAGTACATTTGAGATTTCTTTTTTCCTTCTGCAAACCTAATGACAACTTTCAGAGGCAGTTTGATTAAAACATCTCTGGCACCATTGGCAACAGCAATTTATAAAAGCCTCTACATGAAAGAGAAGATAGAACATATTGTCTGCTACGGGCAGTCTGGTTTGCTTGCTAATTGAGAAACTGGGGAAACTATTCCATGTTCATACCCTTCTTCCTCCCTCATTCCTGCAGCTTCTGCTTGTTTAGTGTCAGTCATTGGAAAGGACTCAATGAAATGCTTTGCAGGTTCCAAGTATGATACTGAACTAATGCTTAAGCCTTGCACAGTGGTTAAGTATTCCCTGTTCCCTGGTTTGCTCATGTATTGTGCACAGCCAAATGAACCACCTATGTATATAAGGTGGGTAGAGCAATTCTGGGGGGAAAAAAAAAAAAATGTGCTTACACACTGATCCACATATCAAGTTTGATGAGTAATGTTAAAGCTTTCTAGTTTACTGTTTGTATTTACATTAGTTGTGCAGCTTTTTAGGCACTCAAATTAAAATTCTGTACTATACTACCACTCAGAATAAATTAACCAGGAATACGAAGAAAATGTCAGTTATGCTCATAAAAGATTATGAGTAACTATTTAACAGTAACTCAAAAGCATAACTTCCAGGGACAGATCAAGAACTAAGCTTCCAGGCCACCAAACGCCTTTTCTCTTGATGTAAACAGTGATGTTCCAAAATAATATTTAATTTTTTAGTTTCTAAATTAATGGTCTCTATACATGATATTTTAATTTAACTCAATATATTATTGTGCATTCCACTTCAATCTCATTAATAAAAAATTATTTCAATATAATCTCTTTTCTTCTATAGTGATAACTATAAATTGCAGAATCAACTAGGTACTAAAATTTTGCTTCGAAAATTGCGAAACTTTCTGTGTGTGTAAAGTTGGCACTGTATTCAGAAAGCCATACAGGGAAAGCTGACTGTCCTATATGCACACTATGCAAGGAGTAGGCGATGGGAGAAGATGACTTGGCAGACCTTGTTTCAAAGCATATCCTAATATTCCTCCCATGTAAGAAAGGAGTCAGTCAGGGTCTTGTAGTTTAGGATGGTTTTAGGAACTGTGGGGCAGTTCTGTATCCTGGAAGCCTCATGGAGCACCTTTGCCCACCCTCTCCCTACAAGCAGAACTACACCATCACTCTATAGTAACACAAGCTGTTTTCTTAGGAAAGAGCTTTGTCTTCTTTGTCTTGTCTTGTCTGACAAAGAGGGGATTATAAGAAAATTATCACCTTGCATGACTTTGCCAGGGAAAATTGTGGGCATTCATCACATGTGAGATTTGGGTCTGTGACTTGCTGAAACCCCTTATCTCAGTATCTCCTTTTGGGATTGTAATGAAAAGTCATTTCAGTACTTCTGCCTCTTGTCTCACAACTGCAGAGTGGTAAGAGTAATGCTTATTTTCCCTACAAGGCGACTGACCACGCCTAGATAAAACCTGATCTGTGCTTTCAAGAGGAAAAGGGTGTATCAAGCAGCTATACTGGGTATTTTTATCAAATCTGAGTATAGTCTTGCTTTAACAAGCTGTCTTTTCTTGGTAGCTCCATCCTATCAGAGATAGATATAATTTCCTATAAGATTCGAAGAAACATGAAGAATAAAGTCAAAGCTCAACATATCAAAAAGCAAGTCATAATTCATTTTCATATTATTATTTGGAGTACTCATTTCATCTGAGAAAATAAGCCTTTTTTTAGGATATGAAATACCAAATAGTAAAACCAAGTGACTGTGGTCAATGTTTTTTGCATTAAAAGTAGTAATCCTTTCCTATATCAAACAACAAGGATACCACTGATTACCTGTCTGATGACCCTGTTCTGGCTAAGAATGTATTCAGGATACTGTTCAAGTGACAGCATTTCAGCTGTAGTTGAACAATGTACTTCCTAATACTGCAACCCTTTTGCTTGGGAGAATACATGCAGAATGCTCAAAGAACAGGAGACTGCTGTCTGTCTAGTTTTGTGAATCTAGGAAATTAGTATCACTAAACATTACTCCTTACTATCCCCTTCCTTGTTCCACCCAGCGTCATCCAAAATAGACATAGGAGTCTGTTTAGTTTCTCACCTTATACTTTATATGGTTGCTTACTAGCACACTCTGATGAGGTTATGTATTTTGCTCACTCTGCCTTGTGGAAACTGATAATCCAGTGGACAGCATGACAGTGAATTGAGCCCTATAACCTTTGACCATATTCCTAACTTTTAACTGCTGCAATTATACTGTTGTATCACTTCTGCTGTTCTCAAGCATGCTGCATCACCCTCAGGCAAGACACACAGCCTCCAGTCATCACCACTATGGGATGGAGATTCAGTTTCTTGATAGCAGGCGCCTGGGTTCATCAGCTAGACCTGAAATGTCCATGTCCTTGAGGGAATCCCAGTAGACTCCATAAGAGCCCTCAGCTGGTCTTTAGGTTGTGTGCAGCACAAGCAGTGCTGGAAACCTTTCGCCTGAGATAAAACTGCTCTTTTCTAAAGCCCTTGTTGGCTCACTGGGGCCAGGGAGTAGCAATCAAATGGGATTCCGAGCAAGGATCTGCTCTCCCAAGTCCTTCATCAAATAAAACACTATTACAATCACAGCAATGTACTTCCATCCAGTTTTATGTAGATAGTGTGTAAAGCAACATAATAACTCCTATTTCTTCATGTACGCTCTTAACCAAAAGCTGTTTTTAATTGCATTATAACCCACAATAGTGAGACTTAAATTTCATTTCAAATGTAAAATAATTCTGTTTGAGTTCTTTAGAAGCTTCTCATCTAATATGGAAAGAGTTTTCTTTTTAATTGTATCTCTATGCCTTCAAGAACATTGAGCAGCCTTTTAAACATCTGCTCTTTCTAACCTGCCGCTTAACAACTTACAGTTTGGAATAATTTTCTCTTTGGCTTATTTTTCTCTCTTGTCAGCTGCAGACTATGAACATAAAAAAATACGGAGGGCCACAAAGTCTGAAGGCCAAATGTGGGGAAACCTCTGCAGTAATCTTTATTAATGTGCTCTGTATAGAAATCTGTATGCGTTTTTGCTTTGTATGTTTGCTTTTAACAGAAAGCTGGAAATTACAGAAACTACAGATAGATTGCTATAATTTCAGTGTCAGTTAGTTATTGACTTTTTTTAAACCACATGTACTGTGGTTGGCCCCACACCCTACCCAAATAACTCTCAATGGACTTTTCCCCAGAGGAGGTTACAGTGAGTACTTACTGAGGCACAGTTGCTTTCTGACTTGTCTTCCAGAAAGCCGATTTGGCATGGTGTCCTCTGATTCTGCAGCCAGTAGTCTGTTGATTCTAGCAGACTGTTACTGCAGAGAATCTGTTAAAATAGTTAAAAATAGTTAAAATAATTTTAAAATGTACTCAGTCCTACTGTGCTTTGGGGGGCTGAACTCTACTGTTGTAACTCAAAGGAAATCTTGCCTACAAAATTTTGGGGGGGCAAGACTGGGACCACTGTTCCTTTTGGACCTGTCCAGTTAATGCACCTTAAATCAAGTGATTTATATATCCCCTAAAGTATTAGCCTATTTTCTTTCAGAACTGAAAATCCTTGGAGATACTTGAAGGAGATGCCTAAACCCAACAGTTTTATTGGAAAATATTGTTAGGAGTTTTGTTTTGTGATAAAGTGATAAACATAGATGTTGGGAAAACTATTTAATCATACCAGAGTGCACAAACTTGCAGCCTTTATGATTTACTGTATCTCTCGCCACAATAGATCAGTACTATTCATTCTGCCAGCAGCCTCATTTCTGGGACTGCCTAGCCTACAAACTTTCTTCTTAAACACATTTTTCTGCTTTCTGAGAAGCTAAAGTACTTAAGACCTGCTGTAATGAGTACTGAGCTCAGTCAGTACCCTGAGACCAAAACTTTGCGTTTAATCTCTCTGTGTTGACTCAGTCCTACAGCTTATGCCACAAGCTTTGCTCAAACAAAACCAAAATGGGGCTACAGATATCTGTAGACTATAAACAGGCAAAGCCAGTTTTGCAAGTCTGATCCTTAGATCAAAATGATTTCCTTACTTGCTGCCTCTGCACTAATATTCTTCTATGAAAAAGAGGGACCCTTAGTATTTTAAAACAACTAGGTAACAGCAGGAAAAGCATAGCTGCAACAATGATGCTACTTATAGAACATTTTATATGGCTTATCGTCTTCCCCAGGCAGCAATGTTAAGAAGTATGTTTGTGAAATGGATGTATATTTTATTTGTACTTCTTGCAATTCTTGCATTACATGGAAATAGGCTGTACTCTAGCTCTTTAGCCTTTTATTTTAATAATGATATTTTAAAATATAAATTTGTTGTTCTACCGGGAAAAAAAAATCTATCCACAGTACTTTCCTTTACCTTACTGCATGTTTCGCATTAACACACCTTTGTCCTATTTCGGGAACACTTGATCCATAAGCCTAGATCCCTTCCTTAGGAAGAGAAGTGAGAAGAACTTGTGAGGCCTCTTCATTTCTCAGGGAAGATGAATGACTGTGGAAAGCTGATCTGGCCAGTTGACACAATTTTCTAATACTCAGGGGCAATCCAGAAGTAAGCTTATTACCACCCACAGACTAACACCCACTCTAATTTTTATCTTTCTGGCAGAAAGCCAGTTAGATAGTTAATACTGCACTCCTTGTATTATTCTATATTGATTTCTGAATAAAAGTCAGCAGAAGATGGATGAGGAGGTAATGGGGATCACCACAGTCCATAAGTTTGGCCTGCTTCAGTGCCCTTCTTCGGTACCTTCCACAAAGGCTTTGCACCTTTGTGGTGGTTGTTTCTCAGTACTCCAGCCCTGCTATGGGTTTTCTTCTAAAGAGTTTCTGAATACAAATTTAGGGTTCACAAAATACTCAGAAAAAGCACTGTGCCCAAAGACTTTGTTCTGAGAATGACAAAGGCTCATGAATGCTTCACAGCAACACCAGTCTCTTCTTGGGGGCTGCTAGCTAATCTTGTTTACTAGTTGAATGACTCTGCACTCAATAAATTTTATAACCTCCTGCCTCAGTGCAAAAAGATTCCTGTCACCATAACTAACACTGATACTAAATGGGGAAAATAATATATTTCATATCCCAAAGAAACAATTTCCTGTTAGTGTTATAAACGGTTCTTTTTTTTTTTTTTTAAGAAATGTTTTCAAATGTGGAAATACTGAACCAGTATAAACTGGTTGATAAAATCTAGAATTAAGCAATTTTTTCTTCTTTTCCAAAATTACCATCCTCCGAGGCTTTTATGAAGACATAAAGAATTGAACATATACATACACGCACACATACACATATATATCTACATATATATATGATTTCAGATTTCATCTGATTCTAGATCTTCTCATCCTCAAGGGTGAAGTTCTAATTACCTGTTAAGACATAATTTTGCATACATAGGAAACAGTTCTCTTTAGCTTAAATAGCTTTTGCTGTAACAAGCAGTCTTGTTTCATTTCCTTAAAAATCACAGTGTCTTTGTCTTCAGCCTTAATCACTTTAGATCTTTCTTTCCCAAATCTCAGACAGTTTCTGAGAAACTGGAATAGACAGAAATTATCATGCAGAAACAAGCTTCAGAAATCCTTGGTACTACTCTTTGTCTCATGAGGACTTGGTGTGCACACCCAACATTTCAGAACAGCTAGATCATAGCAGTTACATATTGTAGATGATAAACACATGAAATGAGCTGGGCAGTCCAAACTTCACCTAGTTTTCCTTTTGTGGGATGTTAAATGACCCTTGGTAGCTCTATGTTTCTTTCAGAGGATGTTTTTGTCAGGAAGCAAATACTGGTAAAGCACCAGCAGAAGAAACAACTCTCCTGAACAAATGTTTCAGTCAGGTCAGGTCATAGTTGCCAAGCTTGGGTCACTCCAGGGTGGTTTATAAGTTGCAAGGCTTTATAGTACATTTAACTTTTGTATGCAGCTTTTCATAATAGACTTTGAAGTCAAGGGTAGAAATTATTACATGGAAGTTTTGGACAGCATGTGACTTTTAAGTAACCTCAAGAAGATGAACAACATTAGTAGGATGATGTTTTCCCTGGGCCAGATTCTGCTCTCATGTGTGCATAAGTAGTTCTGCACATGCACTTGAGAATGCAGACAGAAGTGTGAAGAAGGGTGCAATAGGCATAACATTTTTACTACTGGAGGTTGGAGAAAATAATTTGCAGCAATTTGCATTTGAAGAAGACAGGTGAGAAAAACAAAACCAGATACACCTGAGTCCACGCAGCAGAAGCTGGCGGAGGTCAGCAATCTAAGGAATACACAGTGACCCAAAGTCATCTGGAAAGCCTCTCAAAATTACTCAGAAAAGACAGTGCTGTGGGAAAGGGAGGCATGCAGGAACATGTGGGAGAGGCCTCCTTGCGTATGGTCTGGTTTTACACATATTTGAATGGTGTTCAGGAGACGGAAAGTGACATTTGAGTAACCAGTGGCAGGAATGAGGGCTAAACTTTGGATGAGTTTAAACACTACCTTATGAAATGCAAATTTCTGCATTAGGACCATTACAGCCATGTTATTGCTCCGAACCTTCCCATTAGTACTTTGGAGAAAGGATAATTTGGGCCACCCCGCAATGCTTATCACAATAGGGTTACACATACCTGCTATGCAAAAATGCATATCTAGAAGCCATGTGAGCTTTTGGGCATATTTCTTTGGTAACAGACAACAATATTATCACTGTCAAAGACAAACATACAGTAAGAATGAATGTAATACTTCTTACAGCATCTTGCTATTGTAAGGCAATTCTCCCTGTTAAGTAGGTGCATGTGTTTATATAAAGTGGGAGTTTGCATATGTATTAAAACTTGCTGGGATATTCATGCTTTTAAAGGAATATACTGAAGTCCTTATAGTAAAATAATGTATGACTGCAATGATCAAAAGTGTATAAGCTTGAAGGAGCTGGCCTAAATTAACAGGGCTAATTAATTAATCAAATGCAATGTGAGAACTGGTATTCCTCAGAGATGTAGCTCTACCAGTACATTCTGATTGCCATTTTTGCATTTACGCATATTTTCAAAATATACTGAGCTGGTATGTACCAAAGGATAAGAAACCTAAACCTGTACTACTTCAGCTGTCAGTCAGCATCCTTCTTTTATATAGCCTGCACTTTTAAGGCAAACAGTATCACTTGCCAAAATTCCCTCCACCTATCTTGTACTTCTCTTCATTCTTATCTAATTGAAACAAGTTCTGGGCCAATCCCGCTGACATATATTGTTAGCAATTTTGTTGAATTCAGCAAGGTTTCTTCTGATTTGCAATGGTACAATTGAAAGCAGAACTTGATTCATTGACCATACTTATGTGTAACAGCTGCACACACTATACTGCTGTATATGTGGTTCAGAGTAGGATCATCACACTCAGAAAATAATTCAGAATGAATTTGCATCATGCACTAAATGTGAAATCAGCAGTAATTCATGGTTCTAAAAAAAAGTTTTCCACTCTCATCTAGAGACTCAGCCGTCAGCATTACTCAGTGTGTTGTGAATCAATGAACTAAATCAGCCTCTAGCAGAGTGTGGATTAGAAAAGTCACTCTTTCCCAGAGGAAAATATTGCATACGAGTTTAGTGTAACAGCTTCCTGCTCCCTGATTTAGATCACAAGACATTAAACTACAGTAAATATCTATAACCGAGACAACATTAAAAAGGCTCTGCTCCGCAAATGAAACATCTGCATCTTCGTGGCTGATCATCTTAATTGCTTTGGTTAATTACTACTCATCAAAAAAGAGATGAAAGTGGGACATACAGAATAAGACGAGATATCAAGGGGCACATCTTCTGCATTTGTTCAGATTCATCTATGTAGTAACAGGCCACATCTCATATGGTTCCTGACAGGAGCCATTCATGCCAAATACAATTACTCAAACCTGTAAGTCAACTGTTTAAACTGTTCCCTTGCAGCAGGAACCCATAGTGTTTCACTCCACCACCAATTATACACCTGACTTAAAAAACACTGTAACTAACAGAGGCTAAAAGAGAAGGTAATGGCCTATTTTTGGTAATTCTTTATCCTTTTCCACACAAAAAAAGAATGGTAACACATTCAGTGACAATGCTGTAAAGAAGCCCAAAATATCCTGCTGTTTGTCAGAAGTGTTGGCAGAAGTGAATCACTTCTTTTTGTGTGCCGACAATCAAAATCGACTCATTTTACAATGAAAAGTTCAAATGTAAGGGATCAGACAGGTGAAGCAGCTCTAAATCATGTGGTAAAGGCTAGCCTTTAAAAGAGTGGTGCTTCTGAAGGTGACCAAGCTGGAAGCATTTATAAACACAGTGGTGGCACTTTTCAGTGCTGTGCCACTGTCCTTCAGTCTTACATAAAATAGATAACTCTGAGATTAAATGAAAATTTAAGATGTTTTCCCACACAATGGATTTTCTGCCTATTTCTGCCTATATGAAGATTCCAGTCAGCAGCATTTTTTAAAAATCAGGTATTTTGCAAATAAACAAACCCTTTGATCAAATGAAATATTGACACTTTGTCTTTTAGCCATGTTGGGGTGAGCTGAAGAAGCCCAGTCCCAGCATACACATCAGTCTGTTGAGTTCTTTCTTATATCAATGATTTTACATTTAAAAAAATTTCTGTAGACAGACAATATTCACGCCACACACCCACAGTGTGGTTTTCAGGATGAGGAAAATAAATATTTATCTTCTACATGTTTTATCTTTCTCTCTCTCTCCTTACATATATAAATATGTATTGTTGTTAGTTTGAAAAAAAGAAAAAAAGGAAAGCATTATTATTACTAGTGGAAGGAAAAGAAAAAAAAGTAAGAATTATGGGAAAACTGAATGAACTGTGAAGTTTTATAACATTCCTGTGTTAGAACAAATGCTTTCTTATCAGCTCTAGAATTATGCCTGTGGGAGACAGTAGAGGTCCGAGGGTTAGTGCAAAGTGAGAGATGAAAGATGGCCTGTCTTCCTCCATAGGTCTTTGGTAGTGCCCCCTTCCCTTGGACTGTACTACCATAATCTGACCCTGGGGAGGAGGAATAAAAGGAAGCATCCATGGTCTTCATCTGTGTATTCTCAGTTGTACTGAAATTAGGTACATGCATAAAATAATGTCAGTCATATCTGAATATCTGACTCCTAATGATATACACACAGGCACTACTTCCTCCCCCCCCCCCATATGTAGTTATATATAAATAACTACATATAAACCCATTTTGAGGCAACAAAACCAGCAACGGTCAAATCTATACTACCTCCTGGGTTGCTGAAACCCTTCCAGTTAGACAGTTAGATACTAGGGAAGGCAGAAAAGCCGTTTCATGAAGGACCCTCCATTGTATTGGCCTGAGAGAAGCAAAGCTCTGGACCCTCAGGCTGGGTCCCAGAAACTTGCCACCTATTGAAGAGCAGTTCTGAAGCTATTTACGCTATTGCACTGCTTTTATTTCTTCCTGTCAGATAATAAGGAAAAATATAAATGTTCAGGGGAAGTTTATCTCCCATATATATATAATATATTTTGGGACCAGACAAGTATAGACCAGGAAGACAAAATTGCAAGATACCATAACAGCACCCAGAATTTATTTTTCTGTATCAGTCCTTTTCTTTTTTAGCAATCAGTTAAATTTTGTATTCGCCAATAAAGGCAAAAGCTAAAAAGCAAAGCTATAACCTGGGATGTATCTGCCTTTGAATATAACATAAACTTAGAAGTTACCTTCTTACATGCTGTGACAGAGCTTCCCAAACTGCTTGCCGAACTGTCCGTGCTGCTGCCTTGGTGCTCTGGGACTTCATGCATCAGTGGAGATTCAAAGTTGCTGAAGAACAAAAAAGAAACAAACCCCCAAAAACCTTTCCGGTGACTCAGCTACATAGATAACTCAAATGATACCAAAATACAGTTCAGTAAAGAGATGTAACTTAGATTACAAGAAGCTGTCTATACTCTCCTTGCTGACGTTACTAGTCTATTTATTAATTCTCCCTTTTTGGAAGACTCTCCTGAGCTACATACTTTGGATATAAAATAGCCGACCAATGTCTTTTGAAGACTAGAGGATAGCATATAGCTGCCTATAATCACATCCGCCTGTCTTGAATGACACTGTAAAAAGTGGTACTAGGTAGTTTTCATAAGCAGGCAGCTTGGAGCAGCAAATGAAATACTTGCTGCATTAATTCAGCTTGGTAGGCAAAATAAACGTTTGCTGCATTTTTACCTGCCTGGATGGAAGTAAAGGGGTAGCGATTAAAATGTAAAAAACACAACAGGAGTGGTTGAATTCTGTAATCTAGATGGAATAGCTTGATACATTGTAGGTTTAGAGCAAAGGTAAGTCATGCACATACTCTGTTTTGCGAGTCAGTTGTACACAACAGAACTATATTTACTTTGGGACTGTGCAGATGTGAAATACAAAACCATAAAAACAAGCTCCCCCAGCCAAGTTATTTGCATGCACAGCTGGTACCACCCCTCACACTTTTCTTTTGGAATAGTTCAGGCCAGTCTTGTAAGATCTCCCACCATATAATAATCAAATTGTCGCAAGCTTAGTGACGCTTCTCTCTCTGGACATGATGTGATGGCAATTAAAGACCACACAGTGCTAAAGGGCTATTTCTCCAGAAATGTACTAGGGAAAGAGTATCCTACACGATCAAGTTCTGCTTCCCAAACTGGGTCTCTAGAGTGCTTTTAATTTATTGCAAGTCATCTATGAGAAGACATGGAACACATTGTGATAGACCATAACAAGCGACCAGGTTACCTTGGCTTAACTAATAAACTTTCATCAGTTCCAACGGGATAACAGACCATGTGCAATTTCCTGGTATGCTCAATTAAAAACTAAAATGCATTTTCATAAGTCACTTTCACTGGAGCTTAAGCCAATATGTTAAGAGGAGGCTACTTTCACTTTTTGCCCAAATCCACAGTCAAACATCAATAAGGCTACCTTTCTCTCAAAGATTCATGTATGTATATTTCACTTGATACTGCTCAGGACCAGTTACGAATATATCCACTCCCATTGATAAGTAACTTTGTCAGTAAGAATTTTGCTGATGTGTGTGGTGCTATTCCATAATTATTAAAAAAAAAAAGTATCTATATGTGCTGGAATTAGAAGAGTGAATGAAAAATATAAAACTACCTTAGCACTTATTAATTGCTAACTGGGGGGAAGCTTCATGAATTGCATGGGATGACTGAATACAGATGCACAAGTGAGACCAGAAGGTTAACTGACTTCACTTGAGAAGTGTGATACCACCTAATACCCTCTAAGATACCAGCATCATTTGTATCTAGAAGGGAGACTTCTGTCTGTTTACAAAATTCTGCTCCATTGCTCAGATTATATAGATAAACAGTAACACTTCTGGGCAGTAATTTCTCTGGGATTTGACAAAGCAAAATAGCATTTTATAGGCCTTATACAGAGTTCTTTAACAGAATGAGGGACATTAAACACATGAAGTTATTCTGGTTTTATATCTTCATTAAAAATAAGAACCTCATATTCAGAGGGTCAAATACTGTGTAAGTTAAGTAGCCTCCTTGATAAGTCCACATTTAGATGCAGCCTCTGTACTAGGTACAACTCAGTACTCCCAGCAGAAGCTGCACACTGCCTCTTTTTATAAGATGCATCACTTGTGCAATCTAAAAGTAAATTACAGATCAAGTCTGACCTGCAGGTTGAAGTATAAGGCCCATTGTTTTCTCCTGCTCTTCACTGAGAGGAAGACTGAGTGGCTTTGCCACTGCTTTGCCCTACAGGGAGTTGATATGCTGATAATGACTATTTGCTTTCAGTTATACTGTGTGCAGGGAACTGAACTTCTAGTGCAAAAAGCATTGCTGAGTCTAAAAGCAACTAAGATGATAGTATGGCCACTAACTGAAGGCCTTTTTGGACCTTAATTAAACAGTACAAATAGAACAGTACATTAAAACATAGCTGGAAAATATAGTTGAGGAGTCATGTTCTGGAGTATTAACAAATATGTGCTATCTCTGGATGATAATCCAGCAAGGGGTAGCACATTATGTGTTCCATACAGAAGTAAGCTGTCTTCCTAGTCATGTGGAAAGCAAAAAGATCTGTAAAATCTTATTAATCCTTTAAAATGTGTTCTTTCCAAAATAAACCCATTTTTCATTTGTAAATATAGAAAAGCTTGTTAAAAGTACATGATGAGTGAAATAAATGTAGAATGCCATTAAATGTTTTGAATGAGAAAAGGCTTCATCTCAGACTGAAGTTCAGACAGGCAACAACTGTCTTTGGTGTTACTGAAATCTGGTAAACCTAAATTCTCTTGTCAGCTATCCCAGTCCTCAGAGCTGTATTTCACGTCCAGCTGATTACTCAGAGCACAGGTAAAATCAGCAACTGTGTTTCACAGGACAAGGGACAACTCATTTACGAGTATCTGTAACACTTTCAGGAGCTTCTTTTTTGTCTTAGGGTTCACGTTTCCTGTGCTGTAACTGTAGAGCAGAACTCTTATTCTCCATGCTGCATTGCAGTTCAACTCTAGCATTGTGCTAGTGATATGAACTCCAGGAGCCCACTGTTTGCAAACAGGTTCATGCAGGCAGTGTTCACGGTCACTGAAAAGCAGAATAATTTTAACAAAGACATGCTAAATTATGAGAGAAATTATTAGGAAACAGTTTTAGACTCCACAGCCTTTTCCTCTGAGAGTTTATAGGTACGCAATTTCTAAAAGAAGTACAGAGAAACACATACCGCCACCCCTTGGCCACCATTGATGGTCAGCTACATGAACACCTCTAGGTATCACACAAAGTAAATACGTAGCAGTACATACTAACCGATGGAAAAATTAGCACCTAGGTGAGCTTCTTCAGGTTGGGCATCCAATGTTGCAAACCTGAGTCTTCCACAACTCAAGGAGGTGCAGCGTATGAGGTTCTCTTTAGATACCTTCAGATTCATAGATCTTTCTTTCAACATAGAACACAGGTTTGGCTTTTCAACATCTCTTTTTCAATTATCTCATCTCTCAGATCAAAGTTTCCTCTTCTCTTTCGTTATCCTGTGGGCACCCTTTCTAAGCTTTAATTTTCAACACGTATGTGATTTCTTAAGAGACCCCCCTCAGGCCATACTGCTCTGCCACCTTCACTCTGTAGCAGTCAGTAAGATAAACCTACTTTTCATTAACTCCCCAGGGAAAAACTATTCTGTCTTTGAGAAGCTGCCTGCTCTCATTAGTTCCTCCACAGCAGGAGGCTGAAAGAAACTGCTGCAGAGATGTAGCCATCTCGTCATCAACTAATAGCTCTGCATTCACGTACTATACTTGTTGCTTCACATTAAGAGTTTACACAAAGCACTAGTCTTTCAAGGCATCTGCAACAGATTGGAGCTTTTTTGCTACAAGATAAAGCAAGCTGTTGAAGGTTTCAGGTCCTAATTCTCACCTTTGCTTGGCTCCCCTTGTTTATTATGTGATGGAGAATGCTCATCTGACTTAGATGTGCCCATCTGATTTAAAGCTATCACGGAAGGCCACAGGCATAACAAGGAATCTCTGTTAAAGGATGGCTCATTTGGGGATTTTTCCTTTGGTGGGAGAGATCCTAATTTACAATTCAGCTTTTGAAACTGAAGCTGGGAACCTGGACCTATGACCCAGTGTTAAGAAGTACGCCATTTTCACTTTAATATTTCCATTAACAGAAGAATATCCACAGTCACTTATTTGCCACCAGGTGCTGTCTACCTGATTGATGAATTATGACTTTTCCTACAAAGAATTTTCCTACAAAGCTAAATGCTCTCACGAAGAATGCAAACAGATTTCGTGGAAATTAGAGGACTGTAGTAAATAGCTATGAGGTTTATGGCACTAACTGTAATAACAATACATCCTTTATTATTGACCAAAATGCAAAACAATTGCTTCTATTTTCCTACATTGAATAATTAAAAAATACCAACCTTGATGACTCAAGACTTAATCAAAAAAACACAGCTGCTCCTAAAAATAATGATCTTCTTTGCAGATGTGGCAGATGGTGCTACATCAACTAAGAGGTAATTTAAAGAATTCCCCAGGTTATCACTACAGAAAATTAATCTTGGGAAACAATATCAGAAACTTCAATTTCCTACCATCTTGAACATAACCAGCTTCCAAAACCTTGTTGTTCAATAATCGTTCCTAAGGAGCAATTTCAATGAATAAGTGACCATTATATATCTTTTTGAACCAATCCCATTATAGCCTAGTGATTTTCATCTTTTCATTACGATTCCTAATCTCAGCATTTTGAACATACAAAACATACTGATCCATGAAAAAGATAATCTTGATGAAGGAAACAAACTGAATGAACACAGTGAGGTTTCTCAGTGCAATTAACTCCAAGCTATAGTCGGCTACATTTCTAATATTTTGCTAATATTTGTACTGAACACCATGAACAACAAAAAAAGGAATGAATCTCATTTTAAAATAAAAATATGAGACAAGTGAAAGCATGGCAAAATACTTTAGCATATTCTTACCTTTACACTCACAAATAAACCCAAAAGCTACTCAGAAACTGAGAAAGGCAGCTAGCTTAATCCAGACCCTAAGCAAGCAGCAGTTTTGAAAGGCATGCAGCATTCAAACAGCATCCCTTAACTTCAAAGCCTTTTTGAAGTGGACAGACTAGTCACACTCTTTCCTGATGCTACTTTTCAGATTTTACAGTTTGAAAATTTACCTTTACATGTAAACAGGTCAACAATGTCACTAGCAGTAAAATCTTTAGATGTAACAGTGTCAAAGTTACTATTTTAATCCACAGAATTGGTTTTTATTCAGTCTGGACCATGTGTATACTTCAATCAGAGCACAGATGGTTAGTCAAACAGACTCTCTATAAATACCTCAAACAAATGTCTTTCTGATTTTGTTATGGATTTGAAACCCATGTGCAGAATATAATCACTGGCAATATCAGGGGCTGATCTTGTAAGGTATTCATAGACTTGTTTCAGTCTCCCTTGGCTGCTATTGACTTCACTGGGAACTTAAAATACTGAATACTTCCTGTCATTATCAGACCTGAGTGTCTATGCAGTCTAACAGGTACAGGTTGCTAGTTTTACAGATCAGTGCACTAAAAAGAGTAGAAGTTTAAGTGCTTTATATTCAGATTGCTCATTTCATAATGTCTATTGCGTACTCTTGATCTACATTTCATTTTTATCACTGATACAGCTGCAAAAAGGCCAGGTCTTTAGCTACATGCTAATGAAAAACAGGAGCAGAGAAAAGACAACCCATACTATGGTACACCATGCAATAAAAAAGCCTTTTCCTTCCATGTTCACAGAGTGAATGCCCTTTATTCTGCTCCAAATTAAAAAAAGCAAACAAATCTAGAAGTCTCTGCAAGCATTAGCAATGATCAGCCTTCTTTCAAATCATGTTTTAAAAATATTATAAAAGAACAGAGAAGTTTTACTGAAGAATAAATGTAAACCAAACTAACTAAATTTTATATGATCTAATTAGAAATATTCCTTCCTTCCTTTATTTACTGATTGAATTCTTAAAGGAAATATAACAAGGATTTATGTGCAAGTCTGACAAACTTCTCCACATTCAATAGTTATGGCAGGGTATACTCTCATAAAAGAGCTGACAATCAAATCAGAGTTGGTAATCAGGAGCTGAATGACAGATGATTGGGTTGGGGGGGGGGGGTTTGATGATTAACTATATTTCAGTAGTTTACTGACAGAGAGCCAACCCAATATAGACTGGGCTTTTGCATACAGCTGATAGGCATCCTGCCTTTTTCCCTCCTATCCCTGGATTTGATATGACTTTAGGACAATTCCAGGTGGACCTTTGTTATGCTGGTAGAATGGCTACTTACTAAGGAAACCTCCTAGAAAGGACAGGCTTGGACCTTGGTCAGAAGAGACTACAGAAAAAGCACATGAGGAACCATGACATCTCTTCCTAGTAGAGTGCATAAGGCAATGAAAGAAAATGCCTGGAATGATATGTAGGATGCAGTATTGGTAACAATCATTTTTGAAAAGTTCCTGATTTGGAAGATTTTTAGAAGGTATAAAAAGAAGCCCTGGGTCAACAACTAGGGACCAGACAAGGTCTGATGGGGAAGAATGACTGAACCTGAGAAAGATTAAGGAACAGGCCCTTAAATTCAGGGAGGGCTGCACTTTACAGAGATGGACTGAAAGATAGCCAAGACTGCTTTTCTGCCCGAAAAGCAAGGAGTCTATACTCAGCTCTGGAGTGCCAGCTAGGTGGGAAAATAAGGTACTGTTGAGGGTTTGACTGCAGAAAAGATAAGAAATCTTGTTAAAGGAAGGATTCTTCAAACTAATTAGTCTGTATGTACATAACTTAAGTGGGCAGTGCTGATCAGGAAGATGATTTTAGAGAGATACAGACTGAATTCCCTATATCCAGGCACAGGTATTACAGAAACAACAGAATACAGCAGTTTCATTTCCTCTACAGCAAAGCAATAGGCTTGCTACTATTTAAGCCTACTAAGTCAGCAAGAAGCAATATAAAATCAGCAATATTCCTAAAAAGATGTCCCACAAAAAATCCCTTATTCACTTAGCATATGTAGGTGTACTATACAACAGCACTTGTCCTTGTGCTGTAGAAAGGAGGACAAAGAGGAAATGCTTGTTTTTCCTCTCAAACAAGAATGTTGATGATTGTGTATTTATTAAGCAACTTTTATTACTGCACTTTTGATGGCAATGCCTATTTTTAATATAGATTATGTTGTTAGTGCAGCACAGTGTAATATTCCAAGTGTGCGATGTTATCTGATCTTACTTCTTTTAAAGATAATGGAAAAAACCATTGTGACACAGCTGGAATCTGGTGAAATTTGGTCCAAATTAAATACATAACAAATGCGCAAGCAGCTCCCACAGATTTCAACTAGAAATGGAAATTCTCAGCATTTTTCAAGATGAAGTAAAAAATGTTGCAAATTAGGCTTTCATGCCATAAACCACTGGGTAATTTTTAAAAGTCTGTTTTAAATGTTTCTTGTATCTAACAAACAACTTGTGTTCTCTGACTGCTCTTCTCATCCTTTTGCTATGCACAAACTGTCAGGTGGACATTTCAGGAGAACCAGTGGAACATGACATAGGAAGAAACGGGTGATTTCATGTGGAGCATGTTAATCTTGGCTTAACTAGTTTGTTAAGTATTTTTTGGCATCTTCTTTATATTATATAGCCAAACTTCACACTCAAGCTTCTCAACCAGCTTCTGCAATCGACCCATGCAGTGCGTTTCTGATTCTGAGCATTAAAGCAACAATAGTCAAATACTGACAAAACAGGCCTCAAAGCGCAGCACGTGCAATCAAGTATTTCACTGACAACTTTTGTTAAAGATTACCTTTTAAAGATCTCAAATCTACTCTATAAAAGCTTTTCATTAATCAAATTCAAGACAGATACTAAGTATTTCTGAAAGGAAGAGAAATGTGACAAAGATGTTCGTAACTTAGAAGTAAATGTGTATGTCATGATTTTATTTGAATAGAAAATGCATGTAGCTAATCAAAACTTGCTAGCTGTTCCAGTGTTTTCCTTTTTAGATTGATTACAAATCAAATAGACTGTAAAAGTGTAATTGAAATGTGGTAGGTACTCAGGATTATGTGTGTGATAGGAAGGTGAACATCACTTTCATGTTTTGGATCACATGTTTCTAATGTTCGGCAGACTTTCTGAAATTCTTTGTACCAGCTCTCCTCAGAAATAATAAATCTGGCTTTGGAAATCTGAGAATAACAAAGGGCTGACTTGTCCCCAGACATTTAAGGGAGAAGCTTGGGAATTTCCTACTGTCACAGAATCACTTTTAGCTACTTTACAAAAGGTAAAGGGCAAAGCTGTTAGTGAAAAGGGACTGGTGATACCGGAAAACCAAATTTTTAAACACAGAATCTGAATTATGGAACCGTTTGAGGTCTTGGAAAAAAAGTATGTGTATGCATGTATATGACCAGCCGAGAGGATATAATATCATGCTGTATAGTGTTCTTTATTCCAAATCATGAGATCCTAGAATTGTCTTCAGCATAGCGTAGTTGCAGATGCATTTTTCCACATCACAGAAGTTAATGTTTCTGAATACTAAAGGAAATTATAATAAAATATTTATTCCAAATGCCTGAAGACTCCCCAGCCACCCGTAAGCCACAGAACTAATCAGTAAAGCATGACAACCTCTTTTTCTTTTCCTTTTTTTTCTTTTTTTTGGGTACTTCTGAGATACAAGTCAATCAGAGTAGAGGGAGAAAGAAAAGGGTGAGATGATCCTATTATCAGGAATCTGTGTGGCATACAACTAGCTGAACTGGTGTTATGCCAAGCCTTTTATAACACGGGGACAGTGCTACTGCAGAACGATCCCTCCTACCACCAAATAAACATGCTAGACTGTGTGGTTATTCTAATTCATGAAGGAGGTAGCGTGTTAAGTGGAATGGTCAGATCACCCTCATCCTCAACATAATGGTGCCTTGCAGATATTTTGGCAAGCCACCAAAGACGTTTTGATCTTCTGTTTGGCAGAACAGAAGATCTAAGCAGGTATTTTGAATCCACCTGCTTGAACTCCTCCCTTCTGCCCACCCCCGAGATAACCAAGACTTTGCTGCTGTGAGCAAAGCTGGAAGCTTTGGTAGATATTCTTCCATGGAGAGTCTATCCTTCTTCCTCAGTTCTCAGAAATAACATTACCCAATTGTAAAATCATTTCTACAGCTGTAAAAATGAAGGCAATTCATAGTCTATAGTCATTCATTTCCTTGGACAGGCAGCTTCACCAACACTTCTATATATTCAAAAAACAATTGGTCAAAACTACTCTATGTAGTTGTGATGTTGGTCCCTAGTAAACTCTATTTCATTATGGTAAATATTTAACAGTATCTAAAGTACTTTCAAAAGTACCTATCTAGTAAATGTATTATTTCTTCAACTCCATTCTGGTTTCCAGCCCTTTTTATTTGAAAGACAGCCAAATTGGTTTAGATTCCTGCTAAATCTTTCAAAACATTGTTTAGGATTAGAATAGTGTTCAGAAACCAATATGTTTTTACCTTAACTAATGATACCAGAAAAGTAAAACAATAGTCTAAAAATAAGTGTCTTCATCTAAAATATTCACAGAAATTTCCTATTCTCTTTAATCCAGTATTGTTTCTATGACCACCTGCAGTTATATTCATAAACTATCTAGTTAAAATGTCAGGGTACATTCTGAAGTTATTTTAATGCCAAAGAATACATTCTTTCATTGCTTATTCACAACAAATCTTATTCTAACATAATTTGCATGCCTGAAATATTCCTGAACAATTACGATTTGCTACTAATATCCCAAAGGAACACAAACCGCATCAATTTCGATGCTTAATATGTCAATAAATAGCAATCTGTGATAACTTATAGAAAACAAGGCCTCAAACCCCACTTGTTTAAAAGTATGGGGTTTTTTAAAAGCATAACAACTGTCAGAGATGTGAACAAAATGAAGCTGCCTCTAATTATCTTGGCTTCTAATATGATAAAACATGCTTTTATGTAATTCTATCGAGACAGTACAAACATTGTCTTTGGTTTAGCTTGCTTGAATTTGTGAAATTTTTTTTCCATGGACTGTAATGTGATTAACAGGATTGAGTGGTAGGTATAAAGGCAACATTCTCAATTTTTTCCCAGCTTATACCAGCATAAGGAAAGCATGAGATTTCAGTCCAAGAAATTATGATTGAGGGTTTTTTGGCAAGATCAATCCTTCTTCTTTCTACCCCCTAAAATCTACTGCCTTTCTAACTATAAATAAGGAATATAGGACATTACCTCTGAGAGTCTAAAAGTGAATCAGATCAATGAGTTATTAATTTAATTAATCTAAATTTTTTCCTTGGTGGCATGATGTAGATAAACTGCAGAGCTTCTTCAGCCACTGCTTTGGAATGAACTTCAGAGTAACTATGAAACTGTTGTGATAACTGGGCTTCAAATACTTGACTTGTTCTTGCTGGGATGCACAAGGTCCAGCAGGACTATCTGCACTGCCAACTAAGCTCAGGTTAATCTCTCAGATAACCTTATCATTACCTGCAGCGTGATTACGTTAGTACTTGCTAAATTAGTATTCTTGCATTTACACCTAATGCAAAAATATAGACCAGACTATGTGTAGACATGGATTTTCAGTTATCCACTCAGAAATCAAGAGGAGATTTGGTTGCAGGGAATCTGAGAGACATTAAATTGCTCTTTGATGCACTTGCTGTTTTTCATGCTTGGTCCTTGCAGATAGAAGTGTTTCTATTAGATGTTAGTTCACATACAGACAAGTTCACTTGCACCATAGTCTAGGAATGATCCTACAATAACCTCAGTGAAGCTGACCATGTAGTTGGATCGTACGTGATGAACAAAAAGGGTATCTAAATCAACCATCTGTATCACAACCATTAGCTTGTCCATGCTTGTTTTTTAAAAATAAAAATAACATGGCAGCATAAAATTTTTGTATTTTGTAATGCACCCAAAAGTGCCAAATGACCATAACTCACAGCACAAAGGAAGCTGAAGGTGCACACTGTCTCTGGGGCAGGGATGTTACCCTGCTTCAGCAGAGCCTAGCAGCAGCCATGCTCTTCCTATTAACTTCATTAAGAGCAGAGGTTGCCTCTTGTTTCATGTCTTTGGGTGTGTTTAGGTTTTACCTGATCAGCACTGCAAAGTCTAAGTTCTTTTGATTCAAAGGAACAAAAAAAGAGGTATACACTTAAATCCAGGTTTTGCAAAATTACTATTGTTTTATTAGTGGGGGGATCACTGTAACAACTTCAGCTGGGGAAAGATACAGTATAATAGAGAGGTCTAGTTCTGTGTACCCAAAAGCAATCCGTGTCAAAGTAAACCTTGTCATATGGCCTCTTTTTTTTGTTGTTTTAAATTACTGGATTTAGATTATTATTTTTATTTGTATTATTTGTTTATAGTCCATCTATATTTTTTCAGCAGTTACTCAATTACTTTTCTAATACATGATACCTTAAAAGCAATGCCTTCTGAATGAGAAAAATCCTCTGTTGCAGTCAGCAAATATTTGCTCACCTATGAATTAATTTTACTTGTATGAAATAAAAATCTGCTACTGATGGTAGTACCCAAAGACACCTCTCTCTTATACTTGGATGTACTGTTCCATAATGTACAGTATTGATTCCCATAATCTTAGACATATGGCTGTACTTTTAAAAGTATCAAAACTTTGTATTTGGTAACTATACTAACATTTAAATTACATCATGCAAACCACTGATACAGTTCATATACGCTACTGACTTTTAAGAATGTGAATAACGTGACCATTGGATTTCACTGAATTTATGGCATATATTATGCTTAGGATTGAATTTATTGGCAGGTACAATGTGACCATTTAACTAAGCTCCTTAATAGCCGTGCTATTACTTCTGTATTTTTACATATTCAAGAAACAATTTTTTTTCTAGTTGAGGGGAGGATCTTATTCCTGAATTTGTGTGAGGATGATGGGTTTTTCATTTCAATATCACAGCATGCAAATCTTTTCCTTTTAAAAATAAATGAGCTGTTCATTTTTATTGGATGTCTACAATGGTCATACACATTTTTCACTGAGAAGGAAGACATTGCCTTGACAACACAGAAGAAGAACAATCTATAAGCACGTTGTTGAACTGTTACCCTGCTGATTTGATCTCTTCCCTTTTCAAATTGAAATAGCATAGACAGTTGTAAATGAATCTTGGGGGAAAAGGATTCGGACCTAATTTAAACACAGTTCTGAAAACTAAGAGACACCTTTTCTTTCTCCCTTTAATATTCTGAAGAGCCACTGCATGTAATGAACAGCTCCACTGCTGGTGGAGGTGCGCTGTGCCTGGTATATGAAATGGTGATAACTATGCAATCTCACAAGGACTACGTGAGGACCACCTAAGTTTTTCATTGCTGAAAGAAAATACAAGTCCAGTCCTATATGATGTTCTAAGTAAACTGAGCCTTCGCTGAAGTGAAACTACAGTACCCAAGTAACTTAAGATTACTGCACAGACAAGCACTGCACCCCCCCTTGGCCTGCTGAACACTCTTACTTTTACAACAGTTTTGTCCGGGGGCTGAATGGGTACACTCAAGCTTTCTGGACTTACCTAGCCCATATACCCTGTGCTGCCACTCCAACAAGAAAATTAACCTCCATGCAAGAAAAAAACCTACAAATCTAACTGGTTACATAGTTGCTACTAAATAACTAACTCTATATACAACATCCCACCACATGGGTGTGTGGTCTATCTTTGGGAAAGCCAATCATGGAAGTTAAACTATTAACCAAGTCTAGGCATCCTAAACTGTGTGAATCTTTCTGTTTAAAAAGTTTAACTGTAACACAGAGATGCCTTAGTTCAATGAATGCCAGTTTTTCAGCAATTCATATAATAAATCAAAACTTTTCCAGAAAACAAAAAACTCCTGTAATACTCAGAAGCTGGTTATTGCGAGTACATGGAGCCAGCTCAGAACAGAGCGTAGAAGGTAGGTCCCAGTCTTAAAAGTGACCACTTAGGGTTATACAGGACTTGTTGACCAGTTTTGAGTTTCACTAGCTGAGAAATGTGCACTGCAGCATCAGGTTCTGTGTTAGAATTTTTTAAAAAGTCCTTTTTCTTTCAGCCATAAATTAAATTTAATCAAGATTTAGAAAGGAAACTTTCTTACGTAGCAGTCAAGAATAATTAGATATATAATAAACTGTGATGCTACAACCAAGAGAAAACATAGCTTTGATAAAAAAACACTGACTACCTATTATGTGTCATGGGCATTGGCAGCAGCCAGATATTTAATAATAATCAGGCAGGTCTTGAAGTGAAGAAAATTAATGAGGTAAACTAAAGAGATTAATGAAAATAATCCAAGGTTGACAGGACTAAAAAAGAAGGTTTAAAATTCATACTGGGCACCAAATAAATCCTAGCAATCATAGTATTAATCTGCACATACTAAATCTGTACTTATTACTAAAAGAAAAACAGAAATATCTAGTATAATTTTTTCCCTCTGTTTTCAGTGAAGCAGGAGGAGAGGAAGGTGTACTGTACATGCAGTCTGTACATGCACTATCTAATCCATTGATAAGCCAAGAGGTGATTAAAAAATTGGGAAACAACCCCCACAAGTTTCTGACACTGAGCTCCTGATATATGTAAAGTGTTTCAAGGCACATTGTCCCTGCTGGTGCTAGGCAGGCTTTCCCTTCCTGCTCCTCCCCAGAGAGCACAGCCAGGAGCCTGCACAACATGCAGGGAGAGGAGGAGCTGCTGCTGCATTTTATCCAGTGAGTTGGTAATTAAAGCTATTGTTTTGATGTAGAAGTTTAATTCATTTTTCTTCTTCCAAGAGAAAACTAAAACTGGCTTTTCCACTTCTGGGTAAATGCTCAAAACTACTTGGCTCTTAGCGCTTGGGTTCCTGGTCCTTCACGTTGAAGCTGTCTCCCCATTGTTAAATAATAAATACTGTCTCTGAGAGGCAGCTGCAGCATTCCAGCTGAGCTTGAATGAATGTAATATATAGCAGTGTACCTGGAGGGACCACTGCCGGGATCACTGTGATCCCAGGTTGGCACCCTCACTGGAGTGAGCTCTCTCAGCCTCTCCTATCAGCCTGTTCCTGCTCCTCAGCACCTCTAGCACACAAGACACCCTGCTGTCTGAATATGGGACTTACTGTTCTGATTTCTGGATGTTCAGGTGCCAATCACGGCTTAAAATACTGTTCTTTAGAGGGTGCTCTAATTTACAATGTTCGTAGACCCAGGTTGCTAGGGAATGATAGCTGCATGAGGGAGTGACCTGAAGCAGGTTTTAGTGTTAGTGTTCCTTATTCACACTGCAGATAAAGGCTCCCACCAGCCTAACTATGCCTCCTTCCCTTCTACTCAGGGTGTAGCCTAACAAACTCCAGGTAACAAGAAAGAGTAAAGTAATTAACATAGGGCTGAGGAAGGAGATGGCAAAACCCTGCTAACCTAATAAGTGTGCTTATAATAATTACTGGAAGGAGGTCATAGCCTAAATCATATACAAAATGAACAGCATAGCAACAAATTATGGACATTTCACACTGCCACTGATACTTGTTAGGATTTCTCAAGTCAATCCTGGGGGAAGGACATCTGAAAGAGGAGAGGACTGAATGATGAAGAAGAAGGGTTGGTACATATAGGCAGCACTGTGAACAGTGACTGACACTATCACAGGCACTGCAGTCAGAAAGGGAAGAAGTGAGGTATGGGAGTAGAGCAGGAACTGAAAGAGGAGATTAATGGATGTTTTCAGGAAAAGAAGTGTGAAGTTCATGTGGGAGGCTAGGGTAGCCTGGATTAAAGAATTCAAAACAGACGAGATTGGTAAAATAAAGGAAGAAGTGCAGATGCAAGTCTGGAAATAAGCAATAGGTTTTTGTCACTATAGTGCGTACTGGGTTAGTGAAACAAAGCATGGAAATTATATAGTTCATTTCTTTACTACTTCTGCAAGTCTCCCTCTTCCTGTCACCCACAGTCCCACTCCTCAAGGGATCAGATTCCTCATCCACAGACTTATGACCTTTGACAATTTAAGTTCCTCCTGGTTTTAGCTGGACTTTTTCTCCCCTGACCTCCCTCACTGAAGTAAAACATCTCTGAGAATTGTTGCCTATATTTGACAACACAGGTTAGCCAGGTTAATGAACTGTTTAAAGTAATTCCCCATGAAAACAGGATGCAGCATGTCATTTCAAGAATTCCCACCACTGACAATCAAACTAACATTGTAAGAAGGTAGTGAATATCCAAAATTATCACATCGCATTAGATAAGTTTTCTGGCCACTCCACTCAAAACATCTGGTAAATTCATCTGCTAATTTGCAAATGAAAAGCATACCCAGCAAGTATTAAACTGATTCCTCTGGTTGGGCTGCAGTACTGGTTCTGCACGAGTACAGAAAAACAAATTTCATCCTCATATATGACACCAGCTACTGTTCTAATGCATGCAGTTGTCTTGATAATGAAAGTTCTGACATTACACTCTTGTTCAGGGGATTTCTTCATTTGCCCTCTTTTATTTAAATAAGATTTGTAATACATTTGTTCCTCTTTTACTCACAGAGGTGGAAAAATATGGACAACAGATCTGTAAGCTATGTGGTCAGTCTCACCAAATACCACCCATCACTCCCTGAGTAGTTATCTTTGCTTATTTCATTCCACTCATCACTGACAATTGTTCAAAATAAATTCTTAGTACTGATTCCTGTTGGTTTATGTGCTGCTGTTCTGGTTTGGGTTTTTTTTTGTTGCAGTTCTATTTTTTTTATTTTTATTTTTTAATGATTTCTTCAAAGAAACTGTTATCTCTAGCTTAGTCCCGTGACTGTTGAACTTCATAATTTGGGTCTTTGCCTGCAATTTTGTTTCCTTAAAGGATCAAAGTTTTACTTCACTAATTCCTAAAAGCATCTTAGTACAAAGCCACCAAATCTGTTTTCTCTGTTATACAAGATATGGGCTGCTTTGCTGGACCACAAGAACAGCTGTCAGCTGAAGTCTGTGACATTAGTGTTACTGTGTAAGTTACCAACAGCAATGAGCATGTGCCACATGCCTACCATCTGTAAGAAAGGTCTGATACAGCTGCAGCTTTTGGATCTCTTCTTAGCTTTGAATATCTTAACTTACCTCTTGGCATCTGTGGCCAGCCCTAGCATATTCATCAAATGTCAAAAATGCTTGGTTTCCAACAGGACCCTATAAAACCAGAAAGGCTTTTCTTAGACATTCTATGTGCCTAAGTTCTCTGCCATGCCAGATATTACTGAGATGTAGCAAAGATATTTCATTTCATGTTGGTGATACAAAACTTTTTGTACTACATGGAGAGTAAGTTTCTGAGAAATAGCCAGACATTCTCTGGGCTTGTCTTTTCACTGTTTAAAACATAAAAGCTGCTACTTCTCATCTCTGTTGGGTGGATATGCATTTTAATTCTTCTGAATTATGGTTCAGTCCAATGTTGTTTCTAAGCCCTGGTGCTGCTTCTAATTCTGAACTGAAGAACACTTATTATCCCTCCTTTTCTTTCCAGTATTCACACAAAAGGTGTGTTGAAAGCACGTGCCCATCTAAAAGATGTGTCTGAAGACTCTTATTTGTCAGTTAAGACTACTTTCAGATATACAGGTTTCGCCAAAAATTGCATATGTGTATAGGTTTAGTTTCATAAGCTTGAGCAGAGAAACTGCAGTTTTACTGGAAGGAGTAGTTGTATGTCCTTAGGCAGCTGTGCAACAGCATCCCAATAGTCACTGGCTTACACAGGGGACAGAAGCACAGAAGTTCCTGGCTCATATGTAAAAAAATCAAGTACTTTTCTTCCTGCCTCTCACCTGAAGAGGCAAAGTACAAGCTGGTATATTTAAGGTCTCAATGTGGTTTTGTTTCTCCACCATAAAAAAAACAATGAATCTTTATAAACCCAGTTCCAGCTTCCCAACTGCAATGTGCACCAAAATGTCTTTTAGCTGCTTGAAGAAAAAGTGACAGCTACCAGTTCTGTGCAGTTCTCTGCAGCTGCTCATCTGATCCCCACGGTAAGCACTCACTGCAAGAAGCTACTGCCAGAAACATTGATTTATCAGTGGATGCCCAAAGGCCACTAGCCTGCTCTGCTGTCCTCCACAGTGGCTGCAGGCATCCAGACCCAGGGCTTATGTTTTTGCCTTCAGATATAGAAGCCAAAGCAAGGGAAGGTATTGAGCAGGAATTAACGTGCACCCTGAGTTTATGCTGAACTCAGGTAGTAATCATAGTGTGTGACAGGAGACTCAGCAAGGTGGGCAGAGCTGCGGCCTTGGTTTAGGAAGCTGGATGTAGGTGAGTAAGATCAGGCATGAACAGCCACAGAAACAGGCCAACGCCTGAAGTGATTCTGTAGGGAAGATGCGAAATACTATTTGATTTATAACAGTTTGACAGTGAAAACTTCCTTTGGTAAGGTCTGTAAAGCTAACTCCTAAATGCTAACATTCATTGTTTGTATTTCTCAACAGCTGCTGTAACTAGTTCCCAACTAAAGTTGCCCAAATATTGTATGGTGGGCATGATGAGCTGAAGGTATACGAGGACACGTTATTTGTCCCACAGCTTCCCAGGTGTGCTTTTTTCCCAAGGTTTCCTGGTGAAGACAGAAATGGCCTGAATAAATTACTCACTGTTCTGGTCACCTTCTTTCCTGGAGTCCTCTGACCCTTATTCACAGACAGAAAGTATGAAGCTTACATAGTTGTTCAGCAAAGAAAGGGTTATCTTGATTAACAAATAACAAGCAGCTGTCAACACACCAGCTGCAGGAGATAAAAGAGATGAAAAAGAGAACTGTAGTTCTTGGTGCAAGGAAGTCTGACTTGCTTAAGCTACAGAGAGAAAACATCTTGCTCTTCAGGAATAAAAAAGAGGTATGTTGCTCACAGGAGAAGATAAGCCTTGGCCTTGCTACAGAAATAGAGAATGTTTTCTGGGTAATAGGCCTAGCTGGGGTGAAGAGATGACCAGATGGCAGAGCTCTGGAGTGGAGTAGGACTGGTTTCCTCAGTTTTATATGGTGATGAAAAGCCTAGCAACAATTGTGTGGAGTTGGAAGGTGGTTGCATGCCTATGAGGAGGTAAACGTGTAAAAATGAAAGCAAGACCATAAGCAAGGAAAGCAGCAGCTTGTCTAATTCTTAATATCTTTAAGACTGTCTCTTTGGAATATCTGTTTTATCCTGACCCAGGTTACTGGGGTCAAGATTGCATTCTACCCAATTTTTCTTGTAGAGTGTGAAATATAGGATGTCAGATCAGAGAACCTAAAAGTCTCCCTGATCTTAAACTCTGAGTCCCTCTCACTTTCAAATTGTGGCTTCCCATAAAAGACTAAAGTTTATATAGTGACCTTGGTATTCAGTGTGTAAAAGTTGTGTAGAAAACTTAGTCATGATTAACAAAAACAAAAAAAGTGAAATCCTGCTCATTTCCCCCTGAATGCTAACGGAAAAAATCGGGAAGGGCTATTTCTAGATCAGGCAATTCAGACCAAAGTGCAAAAACATTATTAAGCTTTGGTCAGTAAATGCTTATTGATATGAAACACTGTTAAGTCAATTTTCTTTGAGGGGTTGCTTTAAAGCTTTTTGTTTCCTTCAAGTAAATAAAAGCAATTTTTCCTGCAAGTAATTATTATCCACTTAAGTGTCATCATCTGTTCCTCCCTCCCCAAACCAGTTCCTCTTGAGTATTCAGGTAGTTATATATTGTTTTACTACTGTCCTTTTAAGGCTGTGTTTTCTCTGAACTTTACTTCTATCATTTTTACCACTCATCTCTCATTAGGACACTGCACTGGAAGCAACTAAAACCAAATTGTAATAATTTACAACATATGCTTTTTATCTCTGATAGTCTGTATCATACTTAAATGGTACAATTTCTATAATACTGCCTGCTAGCATCAAAATACAATTTATTGTGATTGTTGAAAATTATGCTTAACCACATCTTGCATTTCTGGTAGGCTACTCCTATTTGTGCATCAATTTCTGTCTTGAAGGAAGTTTGCTCTAATCTGTTGTTCAAGAGTGCTATAAATACATGTTTGGTGGAGCTGGGATAATAAAAGTACAGTGATTTTTAGGTTTTTCTTTCATTGTGAAAGAATCTGATTTACCAGGTAGTGTACATGTGTTGAAGTGACTTAATACATTTAGGATATTGTGCTTTTATTAAGCAGTAATTAACTTGCTGACTCTCTTAAGGTGCTATGGTATGAAAACCAGCTGTTATAGCAAAATTAGATTACAAAATCAATTTTTTCTCCTATTTTAAGAAAAGCCCTTTAATTTCTGCTTTTCGTGTAGGAGTAAAGCCATGGCGGTTGACCACCTTCTGGCAGGTAGCAGCACATCCCCAGCCCCTCTGCAGCTGAGCATGAATTTGCGGTGCCCTTTCGGCTGCTCCCTCCGCCCCCAAGCCCCGGCCCGGCCGCTCCCGCCGGCAGCGGCTCCGCACGGCCGGCCGCCACCCGCTTTCCCCGCGGCCACCTGGCCGCGTTCCCCCTCGGGTACCGCAGAAACGAAGCGCGGTGCCTCCGCGGTGTCCCCGCTCCTCCGTGACCGCGCTCAGGCGGGGGGGGGGACCCCTTCCCTGCGGGCTCCCGACTCCCGTGCCGCGGTAAGGTACTCAGCAGCGGGCGCCCAGCGCGGCTCCTCACCGGGAGGGGACCGGCGGGCGTCCAGAGCCGTTACTTACCGGGCAGGCAGCGGGGACCCGCGGGCGCCCAGCGCCGCTCCTCACCGGGCAGGGACCGGCGGCAGCCGTTACTCGCCGGGCAGGCGGCACCCGGAGCCGTTACTCACCACAGGCGGCGGCAGCCCTCGCGACGTGGCGCAGCCCCACGCGCGCAGGCGGCAGCGCGCGGGGAGGGGCGCGGGCCCTACCTGGGAGCGGCTGGCGGGGGGCGGCCGGGCTCGGCGGCGGCGGGCTGGGGGCGGCCGGCCATGGCGGGCGCGGCGGCGTTGGCGGGACCCTCCGCTCCGGCGGTGTCGGGGCAGCAAGAGCGCGGCCCCGGCGCGCTGCAGCGCGGCGCCTCCCGGCCCTGCCCTCTGCCTCACTCCTCCCTTACCCGCCCCAGCCGCCTCCCCCGTTCCTCCCTCACGGCCGGGCCCCGCGGTGGCGGCGGGCCGGGGTCGGCGTGGCCCCCCTCCCCCCCAGGCCCGGGGCGGTGCGCGCTGCGGCGGGTCCGAAAGCGGCACCTCAGGCCCGGGCGAACGGCGGTCACCCACGGCAGCGCCGTCCCCGGGACTCTTCACCTGCAAACCGCTGTCTGGCAGCGGGTGCCCAGCCGGAACATGACGGGAGGCAGGCAGGCAGGAGGCAGCTGATCGGGGTTTCCGCTTCGCTGAAGCGATGTAGAGGGCTGCACCCAGTTCAGGACGCCTGAAGAAGTTGCTGGTGGTGTGCTCTGTTTGTGGTGTGGGAACTGGGACGTGACAAAGAGGTGTTGGGTGACTCCAAGAAACAGGCGATCGTTGCTGACTCCTCGTTATGAATGTCATGATGTTCTTGGAGCTCCAGCCCTGTAAGCCATGTGATTTAAATGACGAGGGTTTCTTTCTTTCTGTCTTAGATGTGAGACTTGAGAATTTAGAAAGGAGCCTGCTTAGTTAGCTACAACTTATGTCTTGTTTTGAGCACCTTTAGACTGTTTTATATGGTTACTTGTGGCAGTCTTTTTTCTTTTTTTTCCTTTTCAAGAAAATACTAAATGTCTTGTGGCTTGGCTTTGTGTTTGTGCACCCACGTCTGAATCTGTGCAGTACAAATTATTAGAATTGGTCTCTCGTCACAGAGAGGTGAGATTAAAAGCATCTGAGTCACAGGTGATGCATGGCACAAACAAGTTATCTGTGAACCCTGAGCTAGAGCGTATGCAGAGCCTTCTGGGTTCAGTAGGAGTCCTTTGGCTCAGGTGTGAAATTTGCAGGGCTGGAGACAACTGTCATCACCTTGTAGCTGCTGGCAAGATCCCCCTTTTGCTAAGATTTGTTTTCAATACATTTATGATCTAGGTCAGAGCCCAAGGTCTGCTCTGTCCAGTTAGGTGACGAGTATTTTATTTCTCCTAGTTGTGTAGGAAACAGTGTGCTTGACAGAGGAATTCAGCAGTAAAACCATGGCAAGAACTTCTACATATCCACAAATACTGTTGGAAGCTTGACTGATGTATGGTGAGCCCTGCTCTTTAGTCATTGCTGTGTTCAGAGATCTGTTGAGTGAATTCAAAGACAAAGAGGAAGGGCAGGTGGCGAGGGCAACTAAATCGACACTGACAACCATCTTTTTCTTCTGCAAGAAAGATTTGGTGTTTCTGTCCTTTAAATGCGCCATTCCTGTGTCTTTTCTACACTTTGCTATTCCCTTTATTTGGCACAACATTATGAAATCATGAAGTTTAGTGAGTTTTTGGAAGGGCCTGGGGCATGTGGGGGGAATTTTATATATTAAATCAGGTTTTGTTCTCTGTTCCAATTTACAGTGCAGAAATTTCTTAAACCAACTTTACAGCCAGAGGCATGGTATCATTTAAGTACTGAACCAACACTTTTTTTAATTGTTAAGAAATGCTACCTGAAGGGTTTGTTCTTGGTGACTTTTGCATAACCAAGAGGAGAAAGTTTCATGTTAATTTTTAAATATCTCTTAAGATTTTGCGCTAAGGATATGGATTATCCCTGCTGTTGTCACAGTCATCTGTCAACTTGTGAAGTGACAAATGAGAGATGGCAAGGCTGATAGCTACATCGTGGCAGTTAAGGGTAAATGGGAATCAAAGCAATGGGAAGTGTTGGGTTTTAAATGGAAAGTGGAGAAGCTGGGAAAATGAAGAGACACAGCAGCCTCTTAGGGGAGCACTTGAAATATGCTGGCCTAAAGCCAGCCCATCTAACAGCACAGAGACCCAAGGAATCTTTCCAGGCTCTGAGTGAGTGGGAACTCCTGAAATCTAGAGCCAGACAAACCAGAGACTTCAGCTGCTTAAATGCAAGCCCAGGTTAGCGTTGAAACTGGTTGTCTGCATGAAATGTTACCCACTCTGTTTAATACTTAAATGTCAGCCCTCTGACATGACTCCCTCAGCACTGTGCCATACCTTTCTCATGCTCTTCCAATGCTCTTGCACCCCTTCATTCCTGGAAACAGGCTGTAATGCCCTTTCCTCCTCCTCAGTTCTCTACGCATGTTCCATGTTTTGGGGTAACTCAGACTCCCAGGTCTGTTCTGTCCCTCAGCCCTGTTGACTCTGTTTCTCATCAGCTCTTCTCTAATAGACACCATTGCCCTACCCATGTAGTGCTTAATATTTTCTATCAGCTTCCACTTGATCAGTTACTTTAATTTCACCTATCTTCTCTAAGTTGTTTGTACATGACTTTGTGTCAAATCTCCAGTTTTGTATTTGAAGTATCCTATTTTCTCTTCCTTGTTACAGCACACTGATAAATTCAATGCTGTTGCCACCGAGCTTCTAATCTTTCACACATTCTTACTTATTCAGTAGCTTGTCTGCTCCTCCTTCGCTGTCATTATCTTATCCTTTTTCTGTCAATGTTTAAGCATTTCTTCTTCCCCAGATATTTACTATTACCTCAGATTGAGTCCACCTGTGACTCTACATAGGTGTGTCTTAGGTTGCATTTAGGCTAGTAATTAAAGCTAGTCCAGGCCTGTTCTCTGGCCCCATGGGCACAGAATAGGTTTAGTTTTTAAAGCAGCATGATCTCATCCAGTGTGGCTTTTTTCTGAACAGAAAACACTAACAATTAAACAGTACAACTGATCACGGGGCTGTGCTTGGCTCTGTTGACACGCATAGACATAGTACACACAGACACTACCAGTCATGTAACATGGCTGTCTATTTCAGTCATTAATATGCTCAAATTTCTCATCTGACCTCTCTGATGCCTTCCCTTGAACACATCCTGAGCATCGCAGCCTCTCTTCATTCTGTGTATCCCTTGTTTAGTATCATGGTTTTATGTGTGGTAGTGACTTAAACCTTGTCACCACCAAGGGTAAGACTGTTAATGTTAACTTATCCCTGTGATACTATATTTTACTTATCTTCACAGATTTTGGAGAAGAGACTCAGACATTACTTGCCTACAGATGTTCCGTTTGACTATCTCACACCATCTCCCATCCTTAACTCTTCTGTTACACTCCTTTTGCCTAGCAGCATGCCATTCTTTTCTCTCTGTATCTTTTCTGTTTTCTCCCTTACTTCTTTTACTCCCTTTACTTTTGCCCTCTCAACTGTTCTGCTCTAAGTCCTTTAACTTTATAGCTATGGTTTTCACATTCCTGTTTCTGGGTTTCAGAACAGCTTCTTCAGTATTGTTGAGATGCTGTGCTTCTGTTGTGAAGGAAAAGGACAGAGAGACCTTCAGCTAGGGACAGTTCAGAGAAAGGAAATGACCATTTTCTGTCAGTGATGTTTGTACTCCAGAAGTTCATAACAGGTTTTCCACTCTAATTTCAGATTGTCTGCTCTTGTGAGTTGTCAGGGGGAAGAGCTCTGTGACAGAAAAAGAGGAAGAGAGGTTTCTCCCTCATTAGAGGTGGGGATATTTGTTGCTTAGTCTCGCCTTTACATTTGTTTTTTGTTCCCTGATGTGATATGGCTCTGAATCATTGTTTTTCCATCATAGACACTGCCGCTCATCTGTCCCTTACTCCAGCAGATAGCACTGAGATTACTCACATACTGGTTCTTGCTTTGATTTTTATTACATCCTTATAGTTGATGTGAAGCCCTCTGATTCTCATCTTGTAATTTGATTCCTCCTCTCTTCTACAGACATGGGCTCATCTATTGCTTCTTCTCACTGTTTCAGAGCCCTTCTTTGAGCCAGCCATTATGGCTTGATTTCTTCACAATCTACCAGAAACTTCTTTGCTTCAGGTAGCTGGCTCTCTTCTTTGCTGAAAGCCCATAGTCTTTATTTTTGAGGGAAATAGCCAAGTACTACTTTGTGCTGTTGTTCTTATTCCTTGACAATGTTGGCACATAGCCTAAAAAACCTATTCCTTTTTCCTGGAACCCGACTTGACAGAAGAGAACTGATTACTGTCACACATTGACTTATTTCAGAGCTGTCACCGGGAGTGTATTTCTCCCTCGACTTTTAGATATGAATTGGCAACAGGAAGAGAATACTGTGGCATTTTAGTTAGCTCAGTCTGTCTTTTACGTGTCAGCCTAGGACACTGTTCCCATACTGGATAACAGAAAGTCATGGACAGAGAATACAGTATTCTTATATTTTAAGGATACAGGCTATTCCAATTGTTTGCCTTAAGATTTTGCTGGCTTAGACTTTTATAAAAAGCCAAAATAATTAATCAGCCCTTCTGTTGGGAAGATGGGCAGAATAAACTGGTGCAGAGTTGTTAGTTTGAGCTGACAGAAACTGAAACAATAGTACCAAACAGAGCTGACTGTCACATGAGAAAATATGTCAATCATTCCTGAAAAGGCAGAGGGAGCCAAACTTACACTAAGACTTTGATTTGGCTCCAGCCATTCTTGGAAATATTAAAAACCCTCTGGACATGGTCCTGGACAACCTGCTCTAGCTGACTCTGCTGAGCAGGGGGGTTAGACTAAGTGATCTCAAGAGGTCCCTTTCAACCTAAGTGATTTTGTGCTTTTTGTGATTCTGTACTTCTGTGGCTTTGAAGTTTTGTTCACTTGCAGTAAAAAACTGTCCTTGAAAACTGTGCTTATGCATGACTTGGTTTGTCCCAGGAAATATATCCAGTCTATACTGATTTTGTAAAGTTGTAGGGAACTGGGGAAAACAGTATTTTGCTTTTCACCTCCCTTTGCTTGTCCTATGAGCTGCTTTTTACAAAACTCTCCTAATTACAAATAGAGCTGGAAAGCTTAGCATGTGGTGCATGTTTACAAAAGCAGGATGAAAAAAGCTCTCAACATCTTAGCATTTTCTGGGCAGAGGTATCATATTTCCAGAATAAATATGATATTGGCAAATCCCCAATACAGGGATCATCTCTCTTGCATAATAAAATTTTTCATCCAGTTAGGACAACCAGGTCCTAATCCTAATAAAGGCCTTTGGGCACTAGTGTTAATCAAACAATGTTTTTGGTGTAACTCTATCTATCCTCCTTGTCCATGTTTGCTGTGCAGTTGGTGTGTGCACACAGATTACTGTCTTGATGAATGTGTAGCTATTCCTTTACAACTAAAGTAACTCCCTTTTCCAATGAATGTAAAAGGGGTGCTACATGGTTTTTCTGTGGTTATTTTGAAAAGTTTTTTAAAATAGAAATCATCTAACATGGTTTATGTTTGTCTACTAGATGTTTGTTTACTGAAATGGATATTACAGTTCACTATGTTACTGTGCAGTTGATTATTATACATAATTTATTACCTCATGTGCTATCAGGTTATTGATGAAGTTGCATAATTCTCTTTATGTAGTTGTTCAATACATTGGTTGAGTTCTGACACCATAGATGGACACACATCTCTTACCCAAAATATCAGGTGTGTTTTGCTTGTAGAGTTACATTGGTTAAACTGTTTGTGTTGAAGATTAGGTGGTTAGGTTTAATATGTTTTGGACAAAGAGCCTCTTGTCTGATACTTTTTTTTTTTACAGTTTTGGTGATCTAATTACAAAATCTTGTTCTGTCAGTCAAAGGCCTTTTCCCTTTGAGATGGGTATTTGGGCTGTGACTAAAGCACCCTCAGTTAACAAACCAGTGTTGAAGAGGTGTCATAATAAGTTGCAAAAAATAAGTAGCATGACTTATTTTAATTTATATTAGAACAGATCTAGCTCACAAGGTTCTCACTGGCAATGGCCAGAAGCTTGAGAGGAATATGGTCTGACAAAGATAGCTGTTGGATGTAGTCAAAAGAGAATTATCAGTGTTGTTTGTCACCTAGCTCCAGACTGCATGACATGGATCCCCATTTAATAAATGCAGATCATTACCATAAAACATGGGTGGTAGGTGTATTTATTTTTCATCTGTATGCATATCTGTAACTACAAAGATAATTTTTTCTAACATAACCTCAAAATTTTTGAGTTAATATATACAAAGTTAAATATCAAACCTGCTCTGTCCGTCTCTCTCTAGCTCCCAAACCTATACTCTCTTTTCAGCCTACTGCATTCCCGGAAGAGAAGGGGAAAGGAGATTGCATTTAAATTCTGGAAGATAAATCAAGAATATTCAAGTTATTCCCAGATTTTTGAAATTCTGAATGGTTTGTTGTCAGTCTCATTCCAGTAAACTAGAGAGCTCCTATAAGAGTGTTTCAGCTGATCTCAACTGTATTATTCCACAGGGAAAGAAGCTGGTGTTTGTAATAAACACAAACTAAGCCATTTAGCTCCTCTTAGGTCAAAACTAATGCACTCACTTTTATTCAGAATTGGGCTAGAAGCTGATAATAATAACCAGCTGGTAGGCAATGAACCATCTTCTGTAGCATTAACTGAAATCTTTTAGGCATCTAAAGTGAGTTCATCTATGCTGTCCTGGGTTTTTGGATAAAGATGAAAAGATGCTTTTGGCTTCCCCCTGTTCTCTGAGCCTCTAAACTTAATGTCACATGAGCTGTGAGAATATATTGTACAACTGCTCCGTGCTCACTCTTGTCCCTTCCTACAACTCCAGAGGTTGTTCAAAGTGCTGGTACTTACTTGAAAGACAGTGACTATATGAGTCAGCTTTGTTTTGAGAATATACATAGAATTTTAAAATTCTTCTGAATAATTATTGAAAATGGGATCTGGAATTCTGAGTCTTCCTGAAAATCACTGGAATTTTTCATTACTAAACTGTTTTTGGAAGTTTTATCTTAATTCTAGCTGTGATCCTCCAAGATAGTGTTTCCCTCAGGCATCATATTTTTGACTGTTCTCTTTGGTGAAATTTTCAAGTGCTGGGAGCAGTTAGTTCTTAAATAGGAATTATATTTTGTATGTCCCTAGAAGAAGAGGTCAAGTCAAAGACATACTAAAAAGACCTCATAGCAGCTATGAATAAGAATTATCCATTTTTCCTCATGTGGACAGGCAAGGAGAAAACAAGAAAAATTGGAAGAGGTCAGAAAGAGGCTGAAAAAGGAAATTCAAAGACCAATGATAATGGTCTTTCAAAGACAAATGATAATGCAGAAAGTCTGATTTGATGCAGTACTCTGTAGCTATAGTGTTCTGTGCTTTCTAAAATGGCTATCGAGGCATTAAAATTGCATGGTGAGAACATACAATTCAAATGTGAAGGAAAATGGTTTACTTTTTTGGTAGATTTTTCATGTAGGCATACACCAACTGCTGTGTGTTAATTTTCTGGGTGGATTATATATTCATGAGATGCAATGTGAGAAATTGCTCATGCAATCTATTTGAATAAATGACAGGATATACTGACAATGAAATGCAGGTGTGGAAAAGAGCAGGGCAGCTACTACAAGTAAAAAAAAAAAATTCTTCTTGACTGTACACTGTCCTTCAATCTCATTTTGGACTTCTCTGGCTGAACTCTCAAGAGAATACCAAAAAGCTAGTAACCTTGTGCAAGCCAGAAGGACTGAAATAGATGTGAAAACACTGACCTTTCTTGTTTTTTATACTTTCTGCTGCTAAATTACCAGGTACAGTTGTTTAAATAGCTGCAGGAGGGGAGATCGTAAATAGATGCCTACAGTCATGTACAAAATCCTATGGAGTTAAAAGTTTGTTTCAAAATTACTATGAAATCAATTTGCATCACCATAGTAGCTAATGGTATTTCCAGAATCATAAATACCAGTTGTTAAACTGAAATGTGTATTTCCACTGTAACAGGTACAGTTGAGCCACAGGTATGAAAGCCTCTCTGCACAGCCCATTTAACGTAGTTCAGGCCTACTCTGTTTTCTGAGGATATTTAAATAACACAGTCCTTGAACCAGTAATCCTCTGTGTTTTATCAGAAAGCTTGTAAAATTGCCAGTTACAGGATAACTTTTTGATATCCATGAGAACCAGGATTGCACCAAAGCCTAAACTTGCAAGAGCTTAAACACTTTTGAATGAAAAGTTGCTTGTAAGCAACCTAGGAATAAGACAGATGTATAACTTTAACAATAAGGCACACTTTGGGAAGGTTTCAAGAAGGCAAAGGCAATTTCATTTATAGGTCTGAAGGAGCATAAAAGAGTTTATCTAGATTTGGGGAGAAGGGGGGAGTGTTTAGAGCTTGATGAGGTCCTGAAATTTTCTGTTTTATGAGGAAAAATCAACATTAGGATCTCATAACTGCATGTGAAAGCAGGTGTTTCATTTCACAAATCTCTGCTTTTGAATATATGCTTTTTGACTTCTGTCCGTGAATCTGAACTTCAGCGTTTAAGTTACATTTTGATATAGGAAACTGTAATAAAAATGAAGCAAGGCACATGTACTTCTGCTATGTATCTGACTTCTAATTACTAAATGCAGAATTAGCGGGAGCCAGAGATGCTTCATTTAAAAATATAAGAAAACTCATCTAGGGATAAGTGAGTGATTCATGTGGCTGCTCAATGCAACTTCACTTGAATTGGATGAACTGCTTATGATAGAAAGAGGAATGGGTGAAATAATAATGTTTGTCTTTTCATGAAAAATTTTGAAACACCTTATTTCCCCCTGTGCCCCTGCTTTTTGGTAAACAGGAAGAGAAGGTTACAAAGAGAAATGGTAAATCATTATTTTTGTCTGCAGAAAGTTTTGGACTACAATAAATTCAGACTGCTTTTAGAATGCTAGTTGTAATTGTTTGACCAAAGTCTTGATCATGTTGTATGTTGTGAATTTGTGGAGGACAAAGGAATAAGATGCACAACAGGACAAAATCAGATTTCTGGCATGGCTAGGCATTCCCAGAAATGAGTAAATCTGCAGAAGGTATTTAATGAGTCCTAGTTTGGTGATGGGTTGGGGTTTTTTAGGTCTATTTTTGTTTGTTTGTTTTTCTTTTGTTTTCCCTGGAATTTTCTTTATTTGTGGTTACGTTAAGGCATTATCAAGGTCTGCTGTCCTGGCAGATGACAGTACTTGGGGATTCTCAGAGTCTTAAGAAATTTGGTTTAGGTGAAGGGCTGGAAGTCTTAAAACAAGAATCTTAAAACACTAGAATCCACTTTCTAGTGTTTTAAGAATATAGTAATGTTAATACCATTGTTATCCTCTCTGATGCAAATGTAAAAATTTGCGTCTGCATTAACAGATCCTGGTTAGTGTTTTCAGTTGCTGTAGAAGGGGATCTTGTCACAGATTTGGAGAGGCTAGTTTTTCACTAGTTTGCTCTAGTATGAATGAACAAGATAAGGCCAGTAACTGCAGAAAGCCATTGTAAATGTTTTTTTAAATTGCACTTTGGAGATTTCTATAGTACAACTGAAATTAGTTATGTGAGAAAGAAGCTATTCAAATTGATGAAGTGGAGCTCTAAAAGACAAAGCTCTTAGAAGTCCTCTCAAGAAATTCTAGCTATTGATAATCAAGATCTGTGTAACTTTTAATCTAACTTCATTAGGTGGTGGGCTTTTGTTGTTGTGTGGGGTTTTTTTTGTTTTGGGGGTTTTTGTTTTTTTAAGAGCTCTCTGTGGCCAGCAGCCTCCTGAGCAGTGTGTGAATAACATCAGAGGCTCAGACTGTGCTTGCTGCACTGCATGTCTTCCAAGAAGGCAGTGCTTCTAACTTGTACTGTACAGCTACTGCTTTTAGCACTTCTGCTGTCTTTGAAACTTAGATGGGTCTGTCAGTAAGTGATGGTCTCTAGAGACTCATCACCAGAGTAGCCATGTCATTAAACTTTAATCAGGCCACAGTAATTCAGTGACAATAAAGATGTGTGGTAAGGTAAGAATAAGCTTTCAGTCTGAAAAAATGGAGACTCTGTTTAAGGAGCTACAGATAATATGAAGATTATTAAGAAGTTTATTCTTGCATGTTGATATTCTGATGGTGAAGGTACATAACAATATAGCAAAGGGTCTGACAAAAATGGAAACATTTTATTATACTGATAAAGACTTCTTATAAGGATTAGATTTCATGGTGCCTGTCACTAACCTTTCAATTTGCCAAAGCTGAGCTGTATTTATTTTCAAGTAGATAAGCAATGGCTAATTATGTGTTTTATTTTGGAATAGGAAGGATTAGAGTTTAGATTGCTTAAAAAAAAAGACATTAATTAGTAGGTTTGGGGGTTTTTTAAATGAAAATATTGTATCTAGGGAAAAGTATTTTGCAGAATTAACAGAAATCAAATGATAATAGAATGATAATCAAATCAAATGATAATCAAATGATAATAGAACACAAATGATAATAGAATGAACTTGTAAAAATGTCATGCATATCTCATTTTAAGTCTATTAAATTCAAGAGAAGGTTTTGTTATGCCTTAAGAATTAGTATAAACTTAAACTGTTGCAATGTTGCTACTTACTGAAGTTTGCAACAAGTTACTGCATAATTAATTTGAAAATGATGACAATTTAAAACTTAAACACTGCAAAAGTCCTGGTTATTCCAGTTTTAATGTCTCAGAGTTGTGTGAAGATCCTATATAAACCCACAGAATTCTACCACGCTCACATTTTGCATTGAGTATTTATCACATGTAGCTTTGGCTTTTACCGACATGCCTGATGACTTTTTCTACATTTCCTGTATTACATTTTCAATGGGCAAGATTCTTCAAAAGCAATCAGCGTTATCCATGCTTTCCATAGTGACTGTCCTGTACTGCCCCAGTGGGATTTTTAGGAGTTCAGCTGTCTGTCAGTAATTCATAATTCAGTAATCTTAAAAACTGTCTCAACTTTCTCTTTCTCCATAGATTTTTCTTTGCTTATTCTGTCATATTTGCTCTCCTGATAATCTAAAAGCATGACAAGTACTGTGCCAGCTCCACTACTTTTTGCAGAGTGAAGCTGAACTTTAATTATAGCCTTTGGAATCGGAATTGCCAATTGGTTTGGAATCTGGAAAGTGCTTTATTCTATGCAAGCCATTTCATAGCCACAGCAGACTAATTTCAGTCCTCTGCAGGATTAACATTTTTCTTCATAAATTGCACCTCTTCTCTCTTCTAGTTGCATCTCCTGCACTATAAAACTGCTCTGTGTATGTGTACGTGCTTTGTTTATGTACAAGAGTACAGTGCATGCATGAGAAATGTAACTCTTTCCAAATTTCGAATTTATTCCTTATGTGCTCTGCTACACTTGCATGCCAGCAAATTCTTTTGCACTCTGCATTTGCCCTAGGAAAGAGGGCTTTTTTTTGGAGGAGACAGATGTTACCAATGTAATTAATCCAGTCTACATCTTTCTCCCTGAGTGTTCTTGAGATGTTCTCAGAAAAGAGAACAGATAGCAAACAGACTCCTTTTGTATTGACTTCTCATTGCACTTTAAACCCATCCATATAGCAGCTATGTTCTGGACTTGGGTGTGTGTATGTAGATGTGCTAATGCTGATTTTTGGTCTTTTTGTGCTTAGTGACCATGCTAACTGCTGGGGATATTTTGGCAAAGTCAGAGTTCCTTGTATAGCCCATGACATTAATTATCATGTATAATTTTTTTCAGACACCACCATCACAATTTAAAACTCAAATTTTGCACTAACATCTCAACTTCCAGCTCTCAGAAGCATCTGTATGGTATTTCCAAATGCATCTGTTGCTAGGGGTGGCTGAGTAGGGACAGAGCACTAATGCAATGTCTGTTTCTTCTAATTTTTAGTGCCATTCATAACTCCTGCCAGAGAGCTGGAATATACAATAGGGCAGAGCTTCTATTTGACTTTTGCAGCTTTTTGGCTTGCCAAAACATTTATACTTCAGAAATGAGCGGACTATTTCACTGCACCTTTCCAGGAACCCAAATTTCAATTCAATATTGATTACTGGTTAGAGAGGGAAATGGAAGAAGCCTAGACAGGATTGTAATAAATGCAGCATGACTAGTGATCTGAATGCAGGCTGGAAGGCTGAGCCTATTCTGATCGCCAGTCTCAGACTAAAGGTCCTCTCCTCTCACTGAAGTCAATGGCAGTTTCTTCAGTTTCTGTTCAAATCGGAGTGTACCACCTGGTTTCAGATTCCTTAAATTTATAGCCAATTTTAAACTTAAAATTTCCTGCCAAACACACAAGAGATTTGACTCATGCAACTCTCTGACATCTGCCACGTTAATAGCTCAGCATATTTCTGGATGCAATTCAGACAACCTGAATATCCACCAAGCAGCTCAGACCTCTAGCCCAGGAGCCCTTTGTGTGATTGTCCAAGTGGGAATAAGCTCAGATTGGTATCTGGGCTTCAAGTTTTGGATTTAGTGCTTTTTTTTTCTTTTTAAAAAATGTTTTATTTTTTTAAGCATCTATTCAATCAGCCTTCAGCAACATACTATAGAGCATGTATAGATCTCATTAAGGGTAGTCCATTGTTACAACCAAGGTATGTTTAAATAATTTCCTGAATGTAGGCCTTGCATTTCACTTTTATTACAAAAAAAAGTCAAAATGGAATAACAGAGCCATACAAAACCAACTTTGTTAAACTGAGTTAGTAGTTCAGTAATTTAATAAAAGCTTGCTAAAATTAGACCTACTTTGATGTTTTTTTCCTATGGCTCTCAATTACGGGTTCTTAAACCTTAGGGAAAGGCTAAGCTAATGGTAATTATATTGTGTCTTGCTTCTCTGAGTGATTTACTTTCTTATTTTACACTACATTGAATAGATATCTTTTTTGGTTGAGCTTTATATATACATACTATAAAATATTTGCAGCAGATCTCGGGAGTATGCATTTACGCACTGCTCCATGGTACATTCTCAAATTTCTTTATCGTCAGCCTTCCAAGCCGAAATCCATGCAACCATTCCCCTACACTTTCTATAAAGCTGAACACTAGGTAATGTTACCAGGCGCTGTGCTTATTGGGATTATTTTTCTGTTGCTGAATCCACTTTAACATCCAGTCTTGCTCTTTCCAACACCAATGGCAGAACTCTCTTGAATTTCCCTAGCACAATTTGAGTCTTATACAGAAGTACTGCCTACCTGAATATATGACTGTTTTATGACATTCTTGGGACAGCCATACTATTTATACTTCATAGGCTGCATTTAAACACATGGCGGGGGTGGGGGGACAGTAGGAAAATGGGTATTATTCCAATTCCTTCAAACACCATTAGAAAAAGCACATTATGTGGTGCCTAATCTGAAGGTCACACATTAGTGTATATGTAAGTTTCTGGATAAAATATAAATATTTGAATGTATACTTGCATATATACTATCTGATATCTTGTACAAGTCATTTATGCAATGACTTTATCATGCTTGTAGGAGCAAATATTTTCTGTTTGGTTGTAGTTTATTGATCTTGTTTCTCAGTGGAACATCAAAATGTTTTGTGTGTTGCCTAAACTCTTCTGTGTCAGATGTTAAGTATAAAAAGTTTTAGAAATCCTTGTGATGAGGGGCTCTCGCTATGTATTTATGCACATAAGGTGCATAAATCTTCAGCATAAATCATCATAATTTGTATCCCAATGGTGCAAGTGAAAGGTGCAGTGAAAGCATATTTAATCATAAGGTGCATAGATCTTCACCTTTGATGAGGGTTAAGGGTGAGATATTGGTTAAAGCATGTTTGGATTTTCTTTTTTCATCAAAAGGACAACCACTGGGGGGGGGGGGGGAAGTCCCCCTTATATTCTAGGTGTAAATTGATGGATTTAATCAGTGTTTCATCAGGAATGGTCCTATCATAATATAGTTTTTAAATAATGTTCCTCATGGTAGAATATGAACATACTTAATTTTTTATACTTAATTATGGTTTCTCTAGGAACAACCCTATTTTTTATTCTTTCAACACGTTGTACAAATGCTTTTAAAGACTCAAGTGATATGGTCATAATTCTCAGTCCTGTCAGGTGAGATTACCTTTCCCAGTGGCTAGCATTTGGGAAAGATGTCTGCAAGCCTGGTCAGTATGGTTATCCTGGTGTCAGGAAAGGTTTTCTGAAGGATTAGTATATCTCTACATGTGGAATTATCCAGGAATGGATGCAAACCTCTAACTCACTTATTAAAGCAGTGGAACCAGCTGTTTCATGGTTTGTGTTTCTAATTCAGTTGGTTCTTAAAAATTCTTTTGCTGTTTTCACCTAAAAATTCAGTTATTTTTCCTTTCAAATGTGGCCATGAGTTTAAACTGAGAATTCATTTCCTTTTATGAAATAACTGAAAAAATGTGCTGTTCTACCTTAATAAAGTAATTTAAAGCTTGTCAAGACACTCACATTAAAAGCCTTTAAAGTCTTTATCAATTGGCTTTTATTCATTCTTGTAGGTGGACTCACAAAATAATTGTTTTGGCATATTTCTTTAAAATCATAATATACAGGAAAATGGCTATAGTGGAGCTTTTACATTAAAAATTCTTTATTCAGTAACTTTGGTTTCAGTTTAGAATAATTGAAATGCATGTAACACCACACAACTACACAGGTGCCTAGATCCCGCTTTCACTGAACAAAAAAGTAGTGTTGACATACATGTCACATCCTAGTGGGATCAGGAGAAGGCTCAGCTATGTGTGCAGTCCTGGAATTTTGGCTTGTAAGTCTGGTTTGTGTGTTTGTGGTATGGTTTTGGGTTTTTGCTGGTTTTTTAAATTATTTTTTATTTAACAAATATAAAAGCAAGCTCTGCTTCTAGTCTTAATTTCTGGTTGATTTAAAGGAAAACAGCAGGAAATAAACATAAGACTCAACTAAGGTTTGTAGTGTTCAGGCTTGTTTGATTTGTGATTGGGATACAAGGCTACAGATGTCATGTGATTTAGAGGGAGCTCCCCTCCTCTCTGGCTTGTATGAACACGGGCAGGTCACATGAACCTCTTAAACTTGACCGAGTTCTGTTTTGTATAAAGTACGGTGTTTTGCTTGGTTTTCAAACCTCAATTCAGTTTTCAGTATGTCCAAATCCTTCCTTATGTAAGGAGTAAAAAACCAGAAATAATAATAATGAGGGAAGAATAAAATTAATTTGTCTTTAATGGGATATCAGCTATGTAGTCCTTAAGTTTTAGGAGGAAAAAAAATTGAATAGCTTTACAGTTTTAATGGTGCTTTGGGCATAGCTAAATTTTATCTGTCACCAGAAGCAATCTCCAAATGTTCTCATTCTTATGGAGTCATGAAGCTGTTTTTCTTGTCAGAAAACACTTGCTAAGAAGCAGATTCTAGAGAAAGAAATAAAATTGTGTGGGTTTATAACATGCTATAAGTACATGTAAATTACACCATTTATCAAAAGCTCATTTATACTAGTCAGATTATGAAGCTAGTTACACTCAAGATTGAACTCAAGAATGTTGCATTTTTACTAAGGTGATAATTTCTTTGGGTTTTTTTCTTTATTTCTGTGTTGAGATTTTAGAGCCAACTCAATGTATTACATACTCATAATCCATTATATACAGGGAAAAGTGTTTACTGCCTCACAAAGTTAGTTACATAAAAGTTTATTGCTGTAGCAGCTAAGTTGTTACTTTTACTGCAAATTAAAATTCAAACAAATTTTTTGTTCATCGTTCTGAATGTTCATCTGTAAATACAGTTCAGATGTAAAGATTTTTGAGAATGATAAAACAGTTTCGACAAATTCTAAACACATAGAATCCATTGAAATTCTTAGAATATGTTGCTTTCCAGAGGAAAAGAGAACAGATGAGAGAAATAGAGGGGGAGTATAAGCAGACCTCAATACAGAGAGAAACAGATGGGGGATGTATATACACACCAAGATTAAGGGTATGAAATGTACAGTAGAAGAACCATGTTTCTATGTAGGTATGAAACAGTCTCCTCTATAGTTCTCCATATTTGATGATTTGACCTCTAAAATCAGTGGTGTACAGAGGGGAACAGTTTGATATATAGCAATCTATATAGCTATACAGAGAATCGGGATAATTCAGGCTGGAAGGAACTTCAGAAGGCCAAATAGTCACACCAAATCCCAAAGTATTCGAACTGCTGCTGTTTTTATAAACTTGTACTGTGGTTTAAATGTTGCTATGCCATGAAATTCTACAAAATAGGTCTGGGAAAAGCCATGAAAGATAATCCCCTTGTCTGAAAGTAACATCAACTATACTTAAGCAACTGTCAGAAGCAGTTTGTCCAACATATTCTTAAAAATTCTCATTGCTAGACATTTCCATAACCGCTGCAGGTAATCTATTCCTGTGCTTTAGAGCATTGGATGGGCAATGCGCTTCAGCATTATAGCAGTTTAAGATGCCTTTGTACCACAACTGAGAAGCACAGAGTACTCACTGAATCCAAACAGCAGGAGACAAATAGACATAACTTCATTTATCTAACTATCAAGTTCAAGCTGCTACCTTACTTTTGTGTTCCCAAGCAGGTAAACTCTGCTACATTTATGCTGTGCTTTGAACTGTCTATTGTCATAGTAGTTACGAGAGTATTTATCTTAGGATGTTTCAGCTGGAAACATTTAAATTGAGCCTAATTGAGAGAGACTGAAAAAAAAAAATCATAATAAAAGGACTGATCTGAAAACAAATATGTGTATACTTGGATAAATATGAACCTACATTAATTCAAGGACTTTTAGAAGAGGAATTGAGTGGAACTGTGTGAAGTATTTTCCTGGATTGTGATACGAGTGCTGTTATGCTTGTGAAAGTTAGGTAATTGTTAGCTGAAGTAGTTCGTACAGCTGTGAAAACAGCTAATCCATGCAATTTATATTTGGTCAGAAGGACAGAAGGCAAAGGTTGCTGAATGATAGTAAAATTGGGAGAGTATCTGCACGGAGGCTTGGATTTTGGGAATACAAGTGCAGAATTCAGTCCATTAACCCCTGTGTAAATGAGCCCCTCTGGGCTTTCCAGTGCTGCAGAGTAGTTCAGCTAACACCAGCATTTTGCTGAAGGAAGGTTGCTCTATTATGCTGAAAAATGCCATCTGATTTCTACAGAGTGGCAGCCTAATGATGTCAATAATGCTGCAAAAGCCTCTATGTGGCAGTCTCATCTTTAGTCCTTGCTGCTGCTAAGGGTTATCATGACTTGCTGCTTTTGTGATATTGTAGGCAAAAATATGCACTACTAGATTATCTATTATCACTGTCACAGACCAACCCTCTCCGCTGCTAACATAAGATGGAATTATAAGCATCAGAGAAATGAAAAATCAAATCAAATTGTCCACTGAGTGACTCAATTGCATTTTCTGTTTATTAGATGTGATGACATGATAAAATACTGTCATTCCTGGGCAGTCTAAAAGCAATCACTAGCAATTTATTTGATAGTTCTCCCTTTTAGGCTCAGTCTTTATTTCCATACTGCACAAGAAGGGGTATTTATCTGCCTAAATTTAGCTATTTTCCTCGGATTTCTATGTTTGCCAGCTTGTCTCCTAGTCTGCCTAGGAGAGATGGAAACACCTTCAAAGGATTTTTGAGTAGGTGTTGAACTCTGAATCACTGTCTGGGAGATCCTACTGAAGCCTCCCTTTCCTTGTTTTGTTGGGCAAGTTGCCTCCTTTTACATAAGGGTTGAAAGTTAGGGGGAGTGACTTTCCCCCTTGATCTAATGAGACCACTCTGGATGTAACCTGACAAGCTCCATGCCACACTTTGTTCCTCCTTATTGTTCTTGAGACTAGGGTATATATGTAGGGAGCAAAGTCAGGACAGACCAGCCTTTGGGAAGAATAAAAAATATAAGATGATACAAACCAGGACTCCATTAGATGTCCTCTGGCACCTGTCTGCTTTGGGCATTCTTTAAATCTCTGAGACTTCAGAAATAGACATATTGCTTGCTCTTTATGGCTTACAATGGCTTGAGAGAGAACATCATGGAAATAACTCTATAAAGAGATTTTTTTTGAAGTTTTTCTTTTTTTTAATAATAACAACTATAGCCCAGGGTCCTGCCTCCAACAGAATTCAAAAGCAAATGTCTAGGATAGAGCATGAGAACAGCACAAGCATATATGACCAGCATCCTCTAGTCCTTTCCCCAGCTCCAAGTATTTTTAATACAAAACATCCTGAGGTAATATGGTGTCTATGTAGTTGTGACTGCTGACCGATATCTCTTCCATTAATTTGTCCAGTTTCTCTTTAATCCACATAAACTTTCACTGTCATATGGCAAGGAGATCCACAGATCTACTACTATTTGTATGAAAAAACAATCTTTTTTGTTTGGTTTGAGTTTGGTTCTCGCTAGCTTCATGTGAGGCCACTTGGCTCTTGCACCGAAAGAGATGGTGACTGGGCCGTCTCACCATACTACCTCTGTGCCATTAATAATTTTGAAGATCTATCTCATGTCTGTTGTTTGCTTTTCCAGATGTCAAAGTCTTGGACATTTATGGCAGGCATTCCCTACCTTTTTAAACAACCTTGTTTCTTCTCTGTGATTTTTGTCTAGCACTGCTTTTTGAGAGGAGACCAGAACCGCCCACAATACTTCCCCCTCACCCCTTTACCTTATCCAAGAGGTTTCAGCGTTCATTTACATGACATTTTCCAAAGCTTTAGTATTTGTGCAAATTTGGAACAGCATACAGCATATGCATGAACATGCTGTTCTTCCAAATCTCAGGTTCCTGTTCTAAAGCCTGGGAGCACTGAAGATTTGCAAAGGAAAGGTCACCAGGATTGTCTTGGGGGGGGCGGGGGGGGGGGCTGCAGGGGGCATGTGTGTACTTCTGTTGTTGTTTTGTTTTTTTAATAGCTATTACACATGTTTCATCTTAGGAAAAACCTCAGGAATGGTTGAAATAGAAAATGGAAAATTTCAGCCATGTGCAGAGTCTAGCAGATTTCTGTGTAGCTGAATGAAGGTTGTGGATTGAAATGTGCTACCAGAGGGACTTCGTTTGCCGCTCTGAAATGGAGCGGCATGTAGAGATGAGCTGCCAAATATAGGCCTCCTGCTTACTTTGTCTAACTTCTTGGCTGGTGTCTTTTTTGTTCAGTGGGTGAGGAAGCTGGTGAGAGTTCCTATGCTCTCCTTCTTTCATCATGTTCCTGCAATGCAGTTTGAATTTGCTATAACACATGTGCTTTTTATAGGAATAATAATAATGTTCATATGACCTCATGCAAATCACTGCTGAACCTGGATACTTTTCGTGCTTTTGCTGTATTTGACATGTACTGCAGTGAAATGATATACCAGCTTATTTTCCTGTCGTAAAAGCTCTCTGGACTGAATTACCTCCTATGCAAACTGCTGCAGGAGAGTAAATCCTATTACAGGATTTCTGAAGTCAGACTGAAGAGCTGACAAAAAGATGGGTCAGTTCAACTAATCAGCTTTTCAAATGTATTAACATTTCATCCAGGAGAGATGACCTAGAATGGTCAGCTGCCTGCAGTGTCCATAGGACTGAAAGGACCAAAACTTGCGGAGACCGTTCTTGCAGGAGTGTGGTGTTATTTCAGGCAGGCAAACTGCCTGTTTGCATGTCTTGGTGGTGGGCATGAAAGATGAGCACAGTGACTTCACAGTTCAGTTACACTCACATATCTTGCTTTATCCTGTGATTAGACTGGACAGGCATCTCCCAAAGGATTTTATCCAGTGATCTTCCTATAGAGGGTCTATGTGAAAAATACCTAATACTTGACAGATGTGTAGCTGCTGTCCTAATTGTAACATAATTGTGGCACAAAGCATGCAGCAGCTATTGTGTTCACATGACTAGTTTTAGCATAAGATGGCTACAAGCATTTTAATTGCTCTGTCGATCAGACCTTCACTGGTGATGTAGCAGAGGCCCTGATTGGGCATGTGTTGTGGTTTAACCCCAGTCAGTAACTAAGCCCCACACAGCTGCTCACTCACCCTCCCCTCTCCCGGTGGAATGGGGGAGAGAATCTGAAGAGCACAAGTAAGAAAACTTGTGGGCTGAGATAAGAACAGTTTAATAATTGAAATAAAATAGTAATAATAATACATTGTAATTAAAAGGAAAATAATGAGAGAGAGAGAGAGGAACAAAACCCAGGGAAAAACAAAAAACCAAGTGATGCAACTACTCACCACCTGCTGACTGACACCCAGCCAGTCCCCAAGCAGTGACCACTACCCCTGGGCCAACTCCCTCCAGTTTCTATACTGAGCATGATGTCATATGGTATGGAATAGCCCTTTGGGCAGCTTGGCTGTGCCCCCTCCCAGCTTCTCATGCACCTGGCAGAGCATGGGAAGCTGAAAAGTCCTTGACCAGTGTAAGCACTGCTTAGCAACAACTAAAACATCAGTGTGTTATCAGCATTACTCTGGCACTAAATCCAAAACACAGCACTATATTAGCTAGTAGGAAGAAAATTAACTCTATCCCAGCTGAAACCAGGACAACATGTTTTGGTGCTAATTAGCTGTGTCAAAGCCAACTTCACTGTAGTCAGAAGAATTGCTGTTTGGAATGCATGTGTTTGTGCAGAGCTGGGACCCAAGTGATTAACTACAAGTTTTTCTCCTAATTTTTCTCCACTGACTTCCCAGACTACTGCCTATGAATGTGAGCAGTCATGTATTATATCACAGTGGCTATACAAGCTGCAGAAATGCAAGTATAAACTTGTAAAAGAACCATGACCCTCTGATTTTGAAAATGGGAGTGCTAAGGGTTAATGAAAAAGGGCTGTTTCCTAGAAGCAGTAGGTCATGTGCATCAGTACCAGGCAAGTCCATACCAGCAGTTCCCAGGTGCTTAAAGATGGTCTGGTGCCTGGGATGATGATGTGGCTCAGAGAAAGCAAGAGCTACTGCTGCTAGCGTAAACAGAGATGTCAGAAAGAAAATTTGAGTATACAGAGGATTTGTTGGATTATTATTTGTGTAACAGCAAGAAGGTACTGGATTTTCATATCCAGGGTCATTATCCTTTTATTTAGGCCATTATCAAACCCAAAGGGAAGGATGAATGAGGTGAAAGATAGCAAATCCTGGTCAAGAACAAAGTATGTGTGTGTGGGATTTTTGGTTTCTCATTTTTTTGGGGGGTGAGGGAATGGGATGATGTATCAAGTGTGTATATATAGTGCTGTTAGTCATTTATATAATTGCACTGACTCACTGGTTTTGATTCACTGAGTTTTCCTTCCAAATGCATAAAGATGGAGAGGATCAAGGTATATGATGTGGCACCCAAAAAGAAGTTGCAGTGGGTGAGGTGTAGTGAAGAGTGGCTCTGGGAAGTTCACTGGTCTTGGAAGAAATGAGTAGAGGTGCCAAAACCAATTTTACATGATATTTGCATCATAGTTACTTGTGTTGGCATAGGCCACTTTAAAGGTCATCCTGTGAGCAGAAGGAAAAATGGGTTTATATTGCAGGCTAAATCTAGTTATAGCTGGGGTTAACAATCTGCTGCTTCAACATCATGAATATCAGTCATGTTAGTCAAATATATATCTGGGGTGCATGTGCATTTCCAACGGATTAGTGATGCCAAGGTCTAAAAAGGATTTTGGTGCAGAAGTACCATTTCATTCTTCATTCCTCGTATGCCTGTATGATCTGTTGTCCCAAATAACAGGAATCCATTGCATGTTTGTTAACATTACAGCTATGCCATAAAACATGTTTACATCTAAAAAGGACTACTATTAGGAATACCTAGTTCTCCTCTTGAACTAGAATTGTTTATATGTTGTTACTCTATATTGAAAAGTTGCATTGAGTATGGACACAAACCTGACTTTTTTTTTTACTGAGAACGCTGCAGATGCAGATTCCTACATATGTGGAGTTTTGTGCACGTTCACAGTGGCAGATGAAGACATGATTTTTTAAATGGTCATCTTGTCCTTTAAGTCAGACAATGCACAGATAAATATAGACCAAGAAAAGAAATCTGGTAAAACATTTAACTTCATAACACTAAAACTATGTAGGAGGACAGTAAGGTTACAAACTTAACAGTCAAAGACAGTAGAAACAAAAAAATTAAAGTCACTTTGTGCTTTTAGGCTTCCACTTGCAGCTTCCTTGTTTCAGTCCATGCTTCCTTCCACCCTCTTGCCCTGGCTCTCATCCCACCTGCCAGTCTGCTTTCCTCACTGTATTGCCTGGGTGAGAGGAGCAGAAGCATTGAAACCCAGGAGCAAGAGAGGGCGTTTCTGCTTGTGTTTCTGTGCCTACTGCCTCAACAGCCTAGGCTGCAGCTGCTCAGGGGCAGAAGGCTAAGCATTCATGAACTGCATGGGAACGGCTAAGTATTTTTCGTAGAAATGGTGAAAAATAAGTTCCCGATGACAAGGAACTCTCATACATAGCAAGCTGCTTAAGGCAATAGTTGTGTAGTGAATTTTGTTAATAGGGCCAAAAGAGAAGTTTTTACTAATGCTAATTTTTACAAATGACTGAAGTACTTCTGATACAATGTCCCAAAAAAAAAAAGCCCCAATAAAAATTGCCAGTGTGGGACAGATAATGTGGGAAATATTCATCTCCATTTCTTGAAATATGACAAAGATCTAAAATTGCCTGATACTTCCATTATAACAGTTATACATTATAATGCTAGACACTATAATGTTACCTGTAGGCAGTATTGCTTGCTCTGATTATTTTCATTTACATCCCTCTGTTATGATTTAGCTCATGGGCTCTCCCAAAGTTTTTCAGCTGCATGAATAGCCCCTTTTTCACCTACTCCCAGGCTGCCCTGTTTTTTCCTGTTGAGATTTTCTCTACTGATGGGAATCTCTATGACTTTGCAGTTTGCTGCACAGGTCTGAGCATTGCTTTAGAAGATTGTGCGGTAAGGTACTACAAATAAGACCTTAGAATAAATTAAATAGATGCTTATTAGGAATTATTTGCTTACTGCTATTTAGTGATTTGCTCATAATCAAGAATTTTGGCATTAGAAAGTGAATATAGTTATATTCCATCTTTTTGGGGGGGTTTAAGGACACAGATTTGTCTGTACATATGACTGTATATCAAACTATTTGTTGAAAGCAGGCAGGGTTTATTTGCTAACATTCTCATGACCAACAAGATAAAAATAACCAATATGTGACTGTGTGGAGAGTCTTGTTTTGTTTGTTTTTAGTGGCAAGCTGTTGTTTTTGGCGAGTTAAACTACTCTATGAACCTTCCTTTGGGTAACTGTTGGAGTCTGCTGTGTTTGTAACATGAAGAGCAGTGCAAAATAACAAAACTCTTGAAGTGGAAGGGATCTCTCCAATTTTTGAGATGGTCAACACTGACAAGTTAATTGAATTGTATTCATACTAGTTCTGTTGGAAAGGATCTGCAATAAAATTGTCAAGTACAGATTTCAGTATTAGCTACTTCAAGGATTAAAAAACCCCACCTAAGTATAGAAGATTGTGTTTAAAAAAAAAAAACAAACCCTAGGAGATTAAAAGAATTTTTCTTACATTCACCTCTAGATTTTTTTGTCTTTGAAGTTTACTTTTTCTCTCTGTTATGAATATTACAGTGGTTTTTTGTTTTTAATGAAAGCTGAGGTTCTCAATTAATGCTTCATGTCAGAAGTTGAGCCTTTCAGAAACAAACCAAACAGCACAAAACTTGAAGCAGAATAGAGAATAAGCAATGCTGTCTGGACATTGCACAGAAGTGTTTATTAAACAACTCATCAATATCATGCTTCCAGCCTTGCTCTACACTCCTGAATTACTATTAGTGTTTAAGACCTGGAGTTTTTAGCAGTTGAGCTGTATGTGTTGTTTACCTTTCATAGAAATAGAACAATCTTGCTCATATTAAATGACTGAAATATGAATTCAGGATTGCAAGATCAGATGTGAAGGAAACAAAGATATTTTAGCAAAGTCCCTTTTTCTTCTGTTCTCTCCAGTTGAGGGTTGCCTCTATAAATGCAGAATTCTATTTTATCAAATGACAATTCAAATTCAAAGCTTTATCATTAGATAACTGGCCTCCTCCTCAGAATACCCTCATACACAGTATTTCTTTTCCTATTTAGGTTGGTTTTACAGAGATCCAAATTCTGTCAGGCTGAGCTCCAGTCTCCTCCAGCTTTATGGAACATTTCCAGAGGAAATGTTGAAATGGAGATATTTCATGCCTCAGTTGCTTGCACCCCAGTAACCATTACCTGGTCTCAGTGTTTGGTCATAAATTAACTTGGTACTTTTAGATATTTAGATATTTCTTCTGTGACCCTGTTTTGAATTCCTGACCTGACTGAAGTTTTCAGAGTCTTTCTGGGTGTGTAAACTTACAAAACCAGAACCAGCATCTGCTATAGCCAAGAGTAAGTTCCTTATAAATGGCCAGACTGTAAACAGCTGCATATCTCTTAAAAACAAAATAGTACAGTGAATAATATGTTTTTTTTAAGCTAAGATAATGAGACCCCGAGAGCTGAGCGAGTCTCAGCTACAGCAAGCTGGCCTATCCAACCAATGAGGCAGTAGAGGGAGTAAGACAGAAGTTGCAGGCAGGTCTTGTTTGCTGAGGACTCTTGAAGCTGCCTGACTCTGACAGTGCTAGCACATATGTTGTAATTTTTTTAATGTTATTGTGGCACCTGAATTAACAAACCCTTCAAAATCATTCCAGCAGTGTTCAGCTCTTAACTGCCATTGTAGTGTGGTGTTTTTCAGAATGATCAAGAGCATGGGGCCAAATGAGTCACCTGTGCAAAACTCCATCTGGCATCATGTCACCTAGAGAGTCAGAATCTCTACCACTGTTCATCTCAACCCCAGTGCTAAAATCCCCTTACTATTTCCCTGGTTATGGCCTGCTTTTGGCAAACAAAGATATTCCGCCCCCCCAACATTAAGGTGTGTGAAACGTGCTTAGGGTGTTCACCTCACTTGCACAGCAGCCTGATGGCTACCCTACTGTGAAGCATCTTCCTGGCATGGATGAACTATAAAATAATTTGTTTCAGACCCTCCTGCTGGCTGGAGCTCTGTAGTACTAAAGATGGACTAATTACTGTGAGAGCTTTTGAATCCAGTGGAAGAAACCCATGGTTTGCATTCAGTGATAGATCTGAGTTCTGTTATGTTAAATATGTTCTAAAATAAATGGACATAAGGTACAGTGTGCTTACTAACAAGAAAAACCTAAACAGTCCTATTTAGAATTTTTGCAGAAGTATGTATATGTCAGTTTATTTTCTCAGCAATAGATAGGAAGAATAACTAGTCAAAGTGCATCTGACCTAGCTCTCATCTAAGGCTTTGTTTTTTAAAAATCACTTATTTTCATGTGAGCAGGGCCATAAAACAGAGCTTAAATATTTGCATGTCCTTTCCCTCCATGCCGCACACCCTCCTCCCAAAAGGTCCTACCCTCATTAGTAAAGACTTATGACATGCGACAGTGTATGTTTGTAAGTACACCTACCTAGCATGTGTCAAGTTAATTTGCAGAGCCTTCAGTCCCTTTCCCAGTCATGGGGCTGTAAATTGCATATTCCCTGTTTTGTCCCATGGCTTTGCTTCAGGGATCTGAAAAGGGATCCCATATTCCCAATTCCCTGGGACAGACTTCGAGTTCCCAGCAGCTTCCCATCCACTTTGGGGCCGTGTCCACCCCTGCATATAAAAAGGTGTGCGTGTGATCCCTTTGGGTATGTGTAATGTGCGAGACTATAAAGGACTGTGCTCTCCTTTGAAGGAGAAAAATAATCTGTGATTGTCCAGGCTGGAAAGAGCACCTTTGTCAGAATATAGCAGAGCCATGGCAGAGTTTGTTTATAGGTTCATAACAAAAATTAATTGTTAAAAAAACATACAGAAAAGACGTGGGAAATGGATGTGTTACCAGATTAAATCTTTACTGAAGGTTTTGAGGCCAACACTTGTCTGATATTCAAAATGCATTGGGCAAAAATACATCTGTTGTAGAAGAGTTCTATTCTGGGTCCTTGGACCTGTGGCAGCAGAAAACGGCTTGTGCAGAGACTGTACTGGGCAAATGATGGCTACAGATGTGACAGCAGCAACTGCTGTGGCCCAGGGGCTTCACGGCGCTGCCACTCCTGCAGCGCTGGCCCCTGCTTGCCCTCAGCCTCCTCGGTGAGGCAACCTGGCCCCCAGCCTGCCTGGCCCTGGCTCTGTGGTGACCTGGCCCAGGCGCCGGCGGGTGAGGTGCCCGTTCGGCTATGCCCCTCGGTTCCTCACAAGTGCCGCCTTGGGCCTAAGGTCTGAGGACACTCCTTGCTGGGGGTCCCTGAGGTTGCACCTCATAAATCCTCCTAATTTATAAAGTTATTTCTAGAATACCAAAGTCTTTATCTTCCCTAGAAGGAGTCCCTGCTTGCTTTCTTCTAAAAAAATTGTATTTCTTTTAAAAATCCAACCTAGAGTTGCCTACCCAGTTTCATTGGAAACCTGGGAGGAAACACTCTTTCCCTGAGTCACAAACAAGTTTGGTGTGTGGGTGAAAGGCATTACTTAGATAAATAAATGATTCCCTCCCTTAATTACAAGGGGAAAAGCTATGTGTGTTTCTTCTGTAAACCATCAAGAGCAAAAATGTATAACATAATATTATCAGAAAAGGCTTAATCTGTGGGATTTTAATGCCACTAAAGGAGCATGGCTAAATGTAATGACAGAAAGGGCACTAAAATGCCTTTCATGAAGGAAATATTAATTCTTTGCTTTTCTCCTTTGTTGTATAAAACTTGCAAATAGTGGGCAGTTATATACTGACAAGGAAGCAGCTGTGATGAGCTTCTCTGCAGTCAATACTACTACAGAGTCGACAAATGGGATGATATCATGGCACATGGCTAAAGGACTTAAAGCTGTAAACGACGGCCCAGAGTAAAGAACAAGCTGATGACTGCAGCTTCTACAAAACTTCTCTCAGGTAACTTCAAGGGCCAGGAAGGCAGATTACCAATATCGCTTAGAGGTAAAAGTTCTGTTTTTCTACTCCAGAAGACCCCAGAGATCCACAACTATCTCCTGGCAGGTGGCAATAATGATCTGATGACTTAAGGCTAACTCTGAAAAGTCTGACCACAAACTAAAAATGTTGTGGACTCAGTTCCCTTAAAGCTTAAGGGAGATTTTTATCTCTCATATTGGCCCCCTCATCAGTGAATAGACTTACTGGAAGTCTTGCATGTAGAGGCAGAAGTTAAGGCAGAAGTTATCTGGTACGGGTTGTACTCTAAAATGACCCTCAGGCCCCTCAGCCACCAGCCTCAGTGCTTGTGGCAAGTGCTGTTGATTTTTTTTTTTTAGGTCTATAACGTATTGTCTTCCCTTAGGATATTGTTCTTAAATGTGTTGGAGCCTTATCAGAGGAAATAATCTTAAAGACAAAATAGTTCTGGGTTTTTTTGGTGGTGTTTTAGATTTTTTTTTAATGGGAGGTTTTGGCACAAAGTTACATGATTTTACAGCCTCAGAAGAGCTCAGTAGGCAGCCTTTAATTTTTTTTAATTCAGTTTTGTTGCTGTTGCTGTGGTAGTTGAATCTGTTGTGTTCTATATAGAGAATGATAACTACACTTATCAAGAGCGATAACTACACTTATCCAAAGCATGCCCTCAAGCTAGCATCTGTATCGATGTCAATTAGGGATTTCAGACCTGACTTCTTGTTCAGCATTTGGTCTGGAACTATTTTATGAAAAAAAAGCTTATCTACTTCTGCATTCACCTATGAGATGCCTCAGTCCCTTATTTCTCTTTATGCAAGAAATAACTCTAATAGAGACGTTTATGACTTTTCATTACTGTAAATGATAGACCTGTCTCTGTGTTCAGAGTACATCTCAGCTGAAATGTTCCCAGTCAGCTGCTCTAAGAATACCTACCCTTTAAACTCTATCTAGATAAAAACACAATTTATTTATTTTGATGCAGCCCATACTTTTCATGAAACAAGCTAATTATATTCCACAATTACCTAAATGTATTTCTTCCAGTTTGTTACTTATTTTGGGGCAGCACCTCAGACAATGTTTGTCACACGTGTATTCAGTTCTGATCAGGCACTTGCTAGGTATGCAGGGTGATCTTCAACAAGCAAGTGGAGGTCAAATAGGCTGAAGATAACTCATGTTCTTTAGCAAGGAACTGCTTTAGCAGAGCCCCTAGTGATGGATCAAAATGTGGGAATATGTCACTAATATAAGGCTTGTCTAGCAAAAAAACCCACAACATTTTTTTTTATTGGAGGTTGGACAGCTCTGGATTGAGGAAATAGTGACAATGATAGGGATGTGTGATCTCTAACATAATGGAAGGAATAGCCTCAATACAAAGCTCTCTAGCTTTATGCAGTGCACGATGGTAAGATTAAGACACATCTTGTTGCTTTATCATATGAGAATTGGATTTTGGCATGCACTGGAGAAATGGGATTAGCTGCACCAAAAAGAAACTTAGGTAAAAAAAATTAGCCCAACTCTTCATGCTTTATTGTTCTAAAAAGGTTTTCATATATTCAAGGGGAAGTACTATTAGAAGAGCAGAAAAGAAGGACTGGGGGGAAAAAAATCTCTTACCAACAGGCTGAAGCCATGGTCTTGGGCCATCCTGGCAGGATGGGAAGGAATCTGGGTGCAGAACTCCTCATGGCAGTCAGGCATCCCATATTTTTGCTTCTTTGACCAGATGTGGTCAACTTGGTCCTTTGTCAGAAAGGCCGCTAAGTGCATAAAGAGCACTCTGACACTAAATGGAGGCAGTGTTTTAAAGGATCTGACAAGCAGGCTTGGAGAGATTAATTCAAACATGTACCTCTCTTCTTCGGAGTGATAGTGTGATGAGAGGAGACTAAGAGTATGTTTAGTGCTGCTTCTCTAGAAGCAGATGCAGGTTCCTGATATGGAAGCTGGCTTGTGTGACTTGAGGAGGAGGACCTGTGTTTTATGATGCTTCTCTCAATCTTTCAATTCCAATCTTTCACTCTAAGAATGCAATGAAGAGGGAGGTGACCTGCTAAGCTTCTCTCAGCTTGTTATGCTATCCTGTTTTTTTTTTTAAGAACTGCATCAAAAAGTGATATGTTTAGCCTGTAGCTGTTGTTGAGTCTTCATTAAGAATCACTTGCTTCTCCATGTTAAAAGTTCTATTTTTTCCTAATGTAGTTGATTCAATTTACATATTGACTTCTGGTTTAACTGCACTTACAGGTGCATCTTAGTATTTCTCTGTGCCTAATGGCTTCAGGAGAATTTACACAGTTCTTGTTATTGCTTCAAAGAAACAAGATGCTACAAGTTGATTTAAATGAAAATATTAATGCACTAGAGTTGCCTGCACAGAATTTGCTGTGACTTCTGTAATACCTGTATTTATTTTTTCATACAGGGAATTTCACCTACTCACACTTCATTTATCAGCATGTTCAATCTAATCCTCAAAGGTTATAGTACTTGGATTTTTGTTTTTGAGCATAACTTGTGCTTCTGCTATTACTTGGAAATTAGTCTGTACATAATTTCTTTAAATTTCTTTGTCAGAATCAGATGTATCATTTTAAAGGAACAAGCCCACAGGGCTTCCAGATTTTGACAACGTGCAGCAAGTAATTTCATGAGCAATGTCTTTAATATCAAGTCTCTGCTCTGGTATTTTAATATTCTCAAATTTTACTGTATGATATAATAACATTTGTGACAAGAGTGTTTACATCTTTGGCATTAGGACAGAAAGCGACAGGTTATATTTCCTGCAGTATTTTGTCTGTTGTTCCCAGCTCAAGAAGGACTACAACATACTCTGTAAGATCACCTAAGAACTTATTCTGGCAGTTTGAGTGAGATTTAAAAAAAAAAAAACCACAAACCACCATCTTTTATTTAAGTACAATTTTTAAAGAATGTTAAGAAAGCCCACTTTTTCCATGGACGCATCTAGTTTTTGTTATGAATTTCTGCAGCGGAGTGATACTCCTCTAAATTTTTCTCTGCCATGGAGAAAGACAGAATCCAAAGGGATACCATCCGTCATAGCTTGCATGACAAAGATTTATGCGCTTTTTTACTTTGACTAGTCCAAAAACAGCTTGCAGAAAAAAATAACTAAGGCTAAACATGCATGCTTAAACCTAAACAGTCAAATTTAGACTATCATTCTTCAGTTTTATTTTTAGAAAGTATCCAGTCTCCTGTGGATGTCCTTGAAAGGCAGGACTAAACAGTTTTTAGGTACTGAAGTCCCCGCTTAGAGTTGTTCAGCATATGCAACTAACACTAGTTCTAGATATGTACCTACCTGATTTTAAGCATCCAGTTTGAAAAATGTACTCCCATTCATGCAGAAAGCTAGTTGTAGAGCCAATCTTAGAGAAACTTATGGCTTCCCTGTGTCATGTCTTGCCGCCATTGAGACAGAGTACTCCTGCTCTGATCTGTTTTCAAAATTTTATATTGAGGACTAATATCTTATTTGAGCAGAGGGAGGTAGAAAAGTTGCAAAAGACATTGGCATGCAGGAATCTAAGCCATACTGTAGGAAAGACTTGTGAACAAAAGGCCACTTTCATTTAATTATTATCACAGGAAAAGTCGTGTAGAAATGCTGTACTTGACTACATATGTCTGGAACACTTTAATGCTTCAGACCCTCCTACCATGATCTTGTACATACAACATAAATCTTAATGTGCTTAATAATTCTAAGACCAAGTCCACCTTTTGGCACCTGTAGTACCTGTAGTATTAGTAGAGACAACGATCTTTTATACCTTGATAATGCTATTGTTACAGAAGATTCCTTCTGTTCTTCCCTTTTCCTGGGCAATATTTGAGAAACTTGAACACATCAGCTAGTCTCTCTTGCAATGATCAGTATGAAGGCATACGCATATGTCTTTCCTACTATAAGTTTCTCCAGCTTACTGGACTGCAGTAGTCTTGTTCCTCAATGTGGGGCAGATGGCACGGAGGAAGTTGGAGTGTTATTATTTTCAAAAAGAAGGGAGAAATGGCTTCAGTTGTATGTAACGCAACAGGTCATTTCTGTACTAGATCATGTGCATCCAGCCACATGAGCCTGGTGTTTCCAGTACTGATGTTCCACTCAAGTGCCCACTCTAGCCCTTAAGAACAAAGCAGGTCATGTATAATTGTAATGCTTCCCTGAATCGCAAAGAATATGTTTGTCAGTCTGTTGACTCCTTCATGTATTTTGTTTGGCATTTTGTCTCTTCCGTGTTGCAGGTAGGAGTGTTTTAAGAGTTGCACAAAAAGGGGTGCCCTAAGTGTTAACTCTATGATGGCTAGATCTTTCACACCCTTCTTTTCTCAGCAAAAGGAAAGCGGTTGCCCTGAGTAACACATGAAAATTGGCAGGAGTTACAGATGGCACTGTCAAACAACCAAAGAAAAAATAATGTCCCATCTACTGTGATTTGTCTGGCAGAACTTGGGATGCTTCTGTCATTTCCCTGACACTATGCTATACTTATCCATGGCACATGGACAAGACTTGTCATTTAGATAAGAGCCAAAGTGAACAGAGAAAGCAGAGCTGCAGTCAATTTATTAGTTTGGATTTCATTCAGAATAAAAACTGCTGTTGAGAGTTTTGATATTCAGTTTATGTGATTCTCCACTTGCTGTAAACTGTAGTAACTTGACCCAACAAAGGTGTTTCTGTTTTTTTAAACATACCTTTCTCTGACGTTAAAATGCAGTATCTCTCTTCAGACCTTGTAAACGGCTCAGCAATACTGGTTATAAAACTACGTATAACTGGCATCAACCTTGTTTGTCTTGTTTTTAAAAAACACCCAAATAAATGGAGCAACCACAGCAATCTGTATGTTAGATGCACAGAGTCAATTCTCCAGCTTCTAGCATTTTAAAGTTCTACACTATGTTCTGTAGAGCAGCCATATGTAATTTAAAACAGTGTGGTGCCATTTCAGGTGTAATTGGGTTTACATCATGTTTATTCTCAGCAGGCTTTTCTCTGGTCTATATGTGACTCTGAAATCCCTTCAAGGTGACTTGCACAGTGCCCTAAATCTTCAATAGTTAAAAAAACCCCAAAACAAAAAAAAAACCCAACGACCAAACTGGGAGTAAGGTGAAAATTCTGTTCTCATTTACATTGGAATATATCCAGAATACGTCAGTGGAGAGAACTATTGAAAGGACTTGTGAAGAAACAGGTTAACAGGTTTGGGGAAGGAAACAGAAATAGGAAAGCCCAGGAGATAGGCGTTAACACAGGGCTGAGGATCTAGCCCTTGTTACTTAGATCCTGAGCAGTCCAAGCAACCTTAGAGAACTTGCTTGTTTTCTGTGCCTTTTTTTGCTTCCCCTTTATGGTCTCTGTATATCAAGACTGGTCGGTGAGATGCCAGCTCGGTCAGAGGTCTGTGTGGCATTGCTGCTGCTCAGCTGGAAGCTGTGTGGGAGGAGCTGTGTGTGTCCTGCATAGCTCTGCTACTGCAAAGCTCTTTATCAATACCTGTTTGACAGGAGGGGAAAGGATATAGTAGTGCCCCAGAAAACAGGTTGGTTTGGTATGAACCCTAGCAGTATGTCTTTGACATGCAGTGTTTGGTCACACATTTGTGACCTTGGCAAGGTATGTTACAAAGTACTTTCATGATCCAGACCCAGGACATTGGCAGGTGTTTGAGATGCTTTGATTTAGAGGGTAAGTTCACTAGAACTGTCTGTACCTTCAGAGGCATACTTCAGAAAATTAAGTAGGTCACAAAGCCTTCTCTGAGTATGAATGACTGGAAAAAAATGGTTTGGAGAAGAAATGGCTTGGTCTGTAGTGGAATATACTGAATTACCTTGTTGCATGTTGTTTCTTCCTTTCCTGTTTTAAATGTTTTCTTGGCATTGACCCAATGATAGCTGCTCTCATAAGAGTTACCACTCTGACACAATAACCTTGGATGCTTCTCTTGTTAAGATCTATGTATTTAAAAGGAATAAGTCACTTCAAAAGAGTTACCAGAGGCTCTCCTGGGTGCTAGCCTTTTTACGCTGCCCTGGCGTTGTAGTGGTAGTGAATTCCACAGGCAGAAGAGGGCCCTGGGGTGGCGCAGAGTAAGCGTGGCTGTGTTGTGCGTCTCTTCCATGCTTATATCCCATCACAAGGAGAAGGCAGTCGTTGCTGCCTTGCAGCAACTTTTTAGGATCTTTACAAACAATGTATGTTAGAGGCTCTGGTGTGGGGTGAGAACAGGACTGGTGCTCATCACCTCTGTAAAGAAGCAATTGAAAGATTCTGCACTTTCCCATTCAAGAGTATGAACCACGGTGGTAACTGGTATTTTTCTTTTCTCCAAAAGGTATTTTTTTCTTTTCTCCAAAGAACTTGCATACTGTCTTAATATCTTCCTTACTCTTTAATTTGTTCTTAAGTTTGTAAAATACTAACTTCCTAGAGCTAAAAACTAGTATATACTGGTAGGTTTGATCATTACAAAGATGGGGCCTTGGAGAAATTGTGTAGTGTGGGTGGAATTAAGTCGCTCTAGTTCAATACTGAAAACAATAAAGGGAGTAAGTATGTAATGGGAAATAGCTTTAGAGTACATCATTAGTAGGAACGAATGTAAGATGATGAGGACATAAATCCAAAAACTGAGAAAATAGAAAGGAGGAATAAATCAAGCAACTCTGTTTCTAGATATGACACTACTATTTTTTTCTACTGCACTCTAAAGGGCAATGAACATAGTAACAGGCTGATGTGGGGCTATATCTTTCTTCAGAGTGGTCTCACTGGAGTCAAAGAGAGAAGCGATATGTATATTAAAAGGAAGAATTTGAGCCAGAATTTTCAAACCTTTAAATTCATTAAAACATATCAATGCAACTGAAATAAGTGACTCAGCTAAAATAAGTGACCAGATTTCTGGAATAACCTCTGGTTATCTACACTTCTCCCACATAAAATCCAGTATATCCATACAAAAATTAGGATCCTAATTAAACTGGGGGGTGGGGAACAAAACAGAAGCTTACTATTACTCTTCAGTAAAACTGCCACTCTGGATCTTGGGAGAGGAGGAATAGGGAGGAATTGCTGCCAAAACTTAAAGATATATTATGTGAGGAAGAACTAAATGCAAATTGTTCAGTTTGCTCCTAGTTCCCTGTGCAGACATGATGAGCCCATATGTAGGTAGATGATAGGGGAAATAAGAGGTGTCTGGGAGAGGGAAGGCTGCCTGGCTACCCGTCATGCCTGCCGCTGCTCTGGTACACGTCTAGGCAAAATGAATGAGTCCTTTGGCGTCAGTGTTTTCTAGAGCGTTCTGCTAGAAAGGTTTGGCACTGGCTTTTGTAATCTGAAAAGAAATTATATGAAAATCGGTGTGCATTCAGGTAGAGAGGAAATGCTGATTAGGAATTAACATTTATTTTCCATGTGATAAATAGCAGTCAGTGGACAAAAGTTGTCAGTAGGGGTTTGGCAGGATACAGGTTTGGCTGGAAAGGCTCCCTAGCATGTGAATGTTTGTTTCAGCCATATACTTGCTATTAATAATAATATGACTGCAATTCTCTGTTACTCTTCAGAGTTGGTGAGTTAGTTTAATAAAGGGGTGGCATCAGCTTCCACTGGTATAGTCTAAGTTGAGTCCCATCTCACTGGCAAATTTGCCAGTTCCTTTTAGCATGTTGGGGCATTCAACAGGCTAATTTAATCTTAAAAATGGATAGGATATGACTAAAAGGTTGTGATGTTGCCTAATTAAAAGCCACTGCCTGTGAGGCTCCACTGCAAGCAAGAAACATTTCCCCCACAGGAAAACATTAATACTATTATCTTTCCTCTTTTCCTAGGAAGGGGTTATTTTTCCAGAATGTAATAGTGCTTCAAGAACATTAAGGAAAACTACAGGAGCAATTTTACTGTGTCAGACCAAAAGTCTGTTTAGTTGTCTTTTGTCTTTAACTATGAAAGTAATGAATAGATGTAAAAGCAGGACCAGTGTAGAGTGATCCACTCCCTTAGCCCATGGAAATCTGCAGTCAAAGCACTATCAAAGTTGAAGGCTGCATGAATTGTGTTAGGGTCCATCAGTAGAGCTATTGTCCATAAATTGTTTAATTCCTTTTTGAACTTGTTTGTTTCTGATAACCCTGGTGTCCTGTGGCAAAATCATCAATGAAGTATAAAAAATATTTATTCTTCTATGTTTTTAAGAGTAGCACTAACTAACATGACTTGGCTGATTGTGGTGTTCTAAAAAAGAGTCAATAATAACTTCTATTCATCTTTTCCACACTGATAGAGATGCATGAAAGGAGCATACTCCATCTTTATTGTCAGGTTTCAACTCTGAAGAATCCTTTTGTATTTAATCTCTATTTTTAGAAAACCATTTTGTACTTTTAATCATCCTTGCTTTCCCTTTTCTGCTATGTGTGTTATGAGGTGAGGTAACTAAAATTGCACTCAAGATTCAAAATGCAGACACCCAAGGGATTTATATAAAAGCATAATGATGTTTCATGTTTTCTCTGTTCTATTCCTAACAATTTCTAGCATCTTATTTACATTTAGACCACTAGGCATTGAAATGATATTTTTATCAAAGTAACTGTTATTTTTGAGCAATATCAGAGATGCTAGATTACTTTTTGAGTAGGAACAGATAATTTGGAACACATCATATTGTACTTATGTTTTCCCCATGCACATCTGTCACTTATTGATGATTAACTTTATCTGTCTTCTAATTACTCATTCAGCATTGTCAGGTCTTTCTGGAATGCTTCTGGGTTTGTTGTGGTCTTTATTACCTTGAATAATTTAGCATCAACAAGAGAATTGTTTATTCTTATCATTTGCCTCCTATCCTTTAGCAAATTATTAATCTGCCAGGGGATGTTCCTTCTTATCCAATGATAGCTTATTTTCCTTAAAGGTCATTGAGGGACTTTTCTAAACTGCTTTCTTTCAGAAAACCTAGGACCTTCCATGGCTGGACTACAGTAGCTTATTTGCAGCTTCCAAAAACTTAATCAATTTAAGATTTGACTTTTATTGAAAAAGGAGAAGAGTTGACTCACTTTCCATTCTATCCTCTTTGTCAAAGTGCCTAGTAAATTTATTTTTTATTTTGCTTTTGCAACCTGTCTACCCAAGTTAAAAAGCCCTTTTCTAGGTTTGTAGTTGCTTGGATCAACCTTGCCACCATTCATTCATCTGATATGGAGGCCAATTTAAGCAATAGGGCTTTATAGTGTAGCTAGTAAATAGACAATTTCACAAACAAATTATTTTGAACTTTTGGCTGAATACTATCTGGTGTGTTGTTCAGGTGGTGATTTGCCTCTTATTTAATTGATTTCAATAAGTAAAAGCTTTATGTGGACACTGCAGATTTTAATGGATCCTTAGATGTTCCCTTTATTAATAGCATTTAACAATTCCACTGACACTTCATTGTTCTAAATAGAAGTTTGGGATGCTGCTATATTGTACCCTTGAATCATTATCTCAAAAAAAGAGTTAACAGTAGTACCCAGGTGGTGTATCCACTGAACAGTATAATAGTACTGAATTTATCTAAAATGCCATCTTAAACAGGTAAATGCAATGTGTTTTCAACATGCCAGTTTCAGTTTCTTCACCACTGGAAAAAAAAATAGCCATCTTTCCAGGTTTTGGAACATATTAAAAAAATCATCCACCCATCCACACTTTATTCACAAACCTTAACTAATCAAAATCCTTTCCTTGACAGCATATCCTGCTGCTTGATGTGGGCTGAGAGTTTACATCACCTAATAGCATGGAAGAGGTTCCATTTGAAGGGGAGGCTTTGGCACAAGTCTCTTATTTCCACACTTCATTAACTCACCTTTCAGTGAAGGAACGCTGTTTGTCTCTTGCAACAAGAGCCTCATTTCGTCCAGCCTACGACGAAGATTCACGATTCAGTCACCAAAATGCAATGGGGGCGGGGGGGGGGATCACATATCACTTCAGTAAACTGTTCATTTGTAACGGGTTCAGTGTGGTTAGATTACTCATAAAAGAAACCTCCGAAGACAGAAATTAGGCAAGTTACCTAGGCCAGTACTGAGTGACTGAGAACTGGGAACTTTTTATTAAGTTGATATGAAAGATTTATATGTAAAGCATACTTAATATTGGCTGCATAAATAATTCAGCTGAGAAAGAAGATGGAGATGCTTAGAATCATAGATTTGACAAGGCTGATTGTGCTCATGAAAGTGTATGCACACACAGCTTAAAAATAATATGCTCAGAACAGGGATCCTAATGCCACCATTATCACAAGTTACTGAAATGGAAGAAAAGCAGCCTTAGCTTTTCTTTGCTAGTAAGATTTGCCTAGCAGCAGCAACAAAACCATCAAGTCCCTTGTGCCCATTAGTCAAATTTATTGTATAACAACAGTATTTGATTACCAGACTGATTACTTGTGAAGTGCCTCTGTGTGTGTATGCACATGTCTGGAGATTGACTGCAAATACCTGATTGCTAGACAAGTCATGTCGGGTTGTTTGGGTTTTGTTCCTAATTGGATGAAGCACTTGTGGGCACTTGTGCAAATAACTGCAGTGAAAGTCCATTTCAGAGTCTCCCTGGTGGAACCAGAAAATACACTTTCTTTTTCTTGTTTTATCACAGGGTCTAGACCTAACGTGTCTGAAATCACAGCAAACTCATTGATATGTTTATCAACATTAAAAAAAAAATCCTTCCATTTTTTCCATTTCTCACATTTTGTTAAATTTCTGTTGTTAATCATGCTAATGAAGAGGAGTTCATGAGAAAGGTTAATCCACATCAGAAGTTGGGGGGGGGGGGGGGCAAAAAGAGATACTGTCTTCTGCAAAATAGTCCCAAACATGATGTTAAAAATCTATCTGTGTAGTTTATGCCCTAAAAAAATTGTTAGAAAAAGGCAGAATTCCTTATATCTGGCACATACAGGTTTTGACTTCATATACATATGGTTCATATACATTTGGCTTTGACTTCAATGAGTCTGCAGATGGGCTTCACTTGCTAAGGACGGCTTCGAGAGGGAGCAGTCAAATGCTGGTGCTCCTGCACAGTGTTAGAGGTGGGCAAGAGAGAAGTGGGAAGTGCATCCTGCAAGGCAGAGCTTCCATGCCCTCTCCTGTCTGTGAGGTAGGAGGGCTGTTGCAGCAAAAGTGGAGCTAATCAGCCTACATTAATTTGAGACTGTTCTTCTAAAAGAGCAGAACTTTCTGCTTTGGTTGGTTTAATACAGGCTTCAAAGGAACAGTTCAGATTTCCCCAGTGTGGGGACAGGAAAGTGTAATTTACCATTTTTTCCATTGAAGTTTGGCTCCCTGTATTGTATCAGAATAGCTGTGACAATTAGTATTTTATTCCTTCCATTTTCCCCCATCAGAGGTCCGCAGCCCATCTGGAATAGGCAGAAATGCAGTGCAGGGAGACAGACTTTTAGCCCCAGGTCTGTCAAAGAGGACTCAAAGCTAAGCAGAAGCTGTTCAAGTAACACTAACAAGCTGAACCTGTATTTGTGTCCTAACTTGACCCCTCTTTATGCAGTTTCTGTTCTGCAGCTGCCTGTGTCGCCTCTCTCCTGGGGTCTTAGTCACCCATTCGGGGCCAGGGCAGGGTCAGCACATGGGCTGCCTTGGGGCTCACTTTCTCACACTGCATGTGTGGGGACACCTGTATGGAGGAGGAGGACAGAAGGACTGACCTGTGAACGACTAACTGGATCTTCCTCTCAATTACTTTAAAATGTTAGAGAAAAGTTTACTGTTCAGCTTTCCAGAATGCCTACCCTGAGATGAAGGCGAGCACAGAGATGATGTAAGCTTTCCTTATGAGTGAAAAATTATAATTTACTATGCTTATTGCTATCTACACAAACACTGGTCTGGGAATTTTTTCACTGCAAAGTGCAAAAAGAGGCGAAACATTAGAAACACTCCCATTACAGCCTAAAGTGTTAGGAAATGAAGTGATGAAGAACACAACCCAAAAAGTATTTGTATTTAAGTCTCTAAGATGTCTTTATGAAGTTACATTTTACTTTTTTTTAACAGGATTATTTTATTTTGGGTTTGTGGTTTTGCAATACAGAATAACTAGCATATTTTTCTGGCAACCTTGCCTTTCTTAAATGTGGGAAAATACTGTGCATTTTTACATTAAGCAAAGTTGGTTTTCCTCTTCCATGATAATAGAATTGAGTTGTGACTCTCTGTTGCCTAACTTTATTGGTTGGACTCTGAGATAGTATTCTAGTAGCTGTTCAAGGATGATACTTTTGAGTATACTGTGTGTTCGTGTTAATTTAAGGCTGGAAAGGAGGTAAAAAGAAAAGTAATCTGTGTAAATATGTACAATTTTAAGTCATTCAGGGCTCTCAATTAAAAGGATTTGAACATGCTCATCACCTCACAGGATTGTAGCCAATATTCCCCAGCTACTTGGATATCTCTTATTGCCCATATTTTGTAGTGCTAGTTCCCTTTCCTCCCTTAGCAGTTTAGCTTTTTAAAATTTTCTACAATCATCATGAAAATGAAGTTATGGTATAGTTGTTATATATTATATAAAATATAATATACTATACCAATACTCTGTAGAAATATTTTTTGTCCAAGGGGAAACAAAATCTTTTAAAGAAGCAATCGCATAAAGTGAATAATATAGTAAAAATGCATAGTCCAAACACACAGACTCAAGTGTTTATTGAAACAGCTTTGTTGCCAAACACAACCAAATCCTGGAGAATTTGGGCTCAAGACTAGTAGCAAAAGCTGAGAAAATGGAGCATATTGGTCATACAATATTGGCATATTTTGAATTATTTAGCCGTAAGCCAGATTAACCGTTTCTAAATGGATTTTGCTACCTGAGAACTGAATGCCCTGGTTAACCTTTTCTCACTAAAAATGTCAGAAGTCTCATATTGCCCATGGCTTTCTGGGTAGGCGCTTTGCTTACCACAGAGCTGAGTGCTTATCCATATGGATAACATAGAATGCAGCAGAAAAACTTTATATTGACTTTTAATGGATACAGCATATTGGTATCCACTCCTTAAAAAGAGGAAGATATGGTAGAGAGACTTCCTACGTTGGCTTAAAGCCTCAGAGTTTTTCAGAGTTCTTTTATATACAATTACATTGCAAGTGATGGAGGAAAGAATTTATAAAATCAATTTAATTATCTATTAAATACTAATATAATAATATTTGTATTAATGTGATGTACTTAATATTTACTTATTTTTCTAGCAACCTGTTCCCACAGCACATATTTTGCTCACAAACAGGACTGGAATGAGCTATGTGATATTGCTGAGTTCATTCTGGTGAAGATTTGCCTCTGTGCAGCACAGTGTGCTAATTGCAGACAGTCCAGCTTTTAAAAAAATTAAATGTGGTGGTTGGGAAACTGTGCTTTGAATGTGAAACTAACTAAAATGGCAGTAAAAGTTTGATTATACCAAAAAAGGAACTATGTGAAGTGACCTCCTTTTGTACCCTGTCTGTTGTTGGACTCTTTAGTACTCTTGGTCCTGTAGGTTGAGTCTCTGTGGGCAAAGTTTGGCCAAGTTGGACGTACAGACAACACTGTTTTCTGGTTGGGAATCCTACTGAGCGCACACTGCTCATACAGCAGGTGTCCTGGTAGGGCAGGTGTGCTGATGTGTTGCTTTGATACACAAGACTGTCTGCAAGGCCTGACTGCAATTTTTTTTTTTAAATTTGGATCATTATATTTTCCAAGAGTGGCATCAGTCTTGAACTCTTGCCTTTTATTTCCCCTGTTGCTAGCTGTGAGAAGAATGCTTGAGTTGTAAACAGAGCAAATGTGATATGAAATTCATCAAGAGTCAATAAACAAACTTGATAATGTAATTTAATGTGCTTCTGCATTAGGCATTATTTTCTGACTATAACTGCAGTTCAGCTCTGAACCCTTACTCACTAAGGTCATAAGCGGTGCTGTTAGTGACTGCAGTACAACTAGCAACAAGTCCTCAAAGGGGGAAAATTAAAACAAATGCCACTGACTCAACAAGTAATTGAAGCTTTTGCAAGCTGAGACTTCTAGAAAATTGCTTCTCTGTTGTATCCTTTCAAAAGCTTGAAATTATAACTTTTTGCCTCTCTGGTGATTTTATGGTTTTCCATTTGGAAAATTTTGACTCTCTTCTTCCTTAGCTTTTTATGGAAGATGAAGCTGCAGGATGTTTTTTATGTTATTGAACAAGCTGGGCTTATGCTTTATCTGTGGCTGATCGTAAAGTATTGTGAAATAAAATATCGTAAAGCTTTTGTGTGCATGGGTTATCATTTAACTGCTGTTTTCTTCACCCTTTTGTTAAGGCAGTAGATGTAAAATTGTTAGTCTGCAGATTATATCATTAAAAGTCTTTGTGATAAAGAATTAACAGTTTAAGCCTTGGTTTATGAATAAATATTGACAAGTGACTCGCCAAATTTACCTAAAATAATTGTAATGAAATAAAAGCTCTCCAAAACAAAGTATTTCTTATAGCAAATTTAAGGGTTATACAATAGGAATTGGATAACACTTGAACGTATTTCTAAATGCATATATTAAGAGACCTGACTAAACTTTTCTTATTTTCATAGGGCAGTAATGAGTTCCACACAGATCTCCATGAGGCAAGATGCTATCTGACATGTATAGGAGTGAAGGCAGAGCTAAAACAGAGGGTTTATGTTAGCAGATGTATGAGGAATGGAATGCATGAGGGGAAAAAAAATCATAGAATTATAGACTCATTTAATTTGGAAAAGGCCTTTAAGATCATTGAGTCCAACTGTAAACCTAACACTGCCAAGTCCACCACTAAACCATGTCCCTAAGCACCACATCTACATGTCTTTTAAATACCTCCACGGATGGTGACTCAACCACTTCCCTGGGCAGCCTGTTCCAATGCTTGACAACCCTTTCAGTGAAGTAAAATTTTTTACCTAATATCCAATCTAAACCTCCCCTGGTGCAACTTGAGGCCATTTCCTCTTGTCCTGTGGCTTGTTATTTGGGAGAAGAGACTGACACCCACCTTGCTACAACCTCCTTTCTAGCTGTCTCCCTTGAGCCTCCTTTTCTCCAGGCTAAACAAACCCCAGTTCCCTCAGCTGCTCCTCACAGGACTTGTGCTCTAGACCCTTCACCAGCTTCGTTGCCCTTCTCTGGACACACTCCAGTACCTCAATGTCTCTCTTGTAGTTTGTGAAATATAGGCTGTCTTTTCTGTCATGTAACTTGTTGTCTTTGTAATTCTTCTACAGAGATAGTCCTCTAATAATAAAGATAAGTCTATTATGGGAGGAAAGGCCTTGAAGGGAGACAGAAGTGAGCCTCTGCCAACTTTTTGTACTCCTCTCCCCAGCACCTCCCTCAATTTCTTCAACTTGTGGACAAAGAGTCAAATTGGGCCATTGATCAAAATTAGAGATAGGGCTAGGCTACTGTTAATTTATAGTGTTAATTTAAGAATTTAATTTTAGTTTGTACCTCCAATAAGCTCTGAAATGAATATTGTCTATAAAAATCACATATAAACAAATCCTTGAAACTTAGAGGGCCCTGCCTCATTTGTATGTACAGCTCCACCCCCTCCTGGGCCAGGTGCCTGGCAAACTCAAGGAAGCCAATGAAGAAATTCTGGCTTTGTCCTCTGTTGGCATTGTTTTAATTGCTTTAAAGTATTTGAGTCCTGCTGTTTACCAGTGGTACACAGGTTCTGTGATGTGATTGAGAGGGAAAAAAAATATCAGTATTACAAACTGTTCCAAACTAATGCAGCAAAGGAGGAAATGAAGCAATTCCAGCTCTGGGATGAGTAAACTGGCACTTAAGAGATTCTGTCCTTGCGTTAAAAATGATAAAAAAACAAAATGCACAACATTTTCAGCAGCTTGGAGCTCTAGAGGGTTTGGACTGTGCTAATCTGTCCATTTCTTAATGCTAGTTGTAAAGTACTGGGGACCTGTGTTCTAGCTGAATAAAACATTTAAATCTCCTTTTCACTTCCAACTAGTGAATAGTTTTGCTGAGGTCCATAAGGTGGCTTTAAACCTAAACATGCAGAAATACTGTGCTGACATCTTGACTCTTCCTGTGTTCCCTCCAAGCTCATTGGGGTTTATGCCAGGGGATGGGATTAATTCAGTTGCAGAGACTCTGGTCAAGCCCTTTTTGTCACAAGCCGTGCTAGAGTTAATGGCTTTTCTGCAAGTTGCTTAGCAAGTCACAACAGTGCTGCGAGAGGCCCAGGCAACAAAAGTGTTTTGGGGTGAAAGAGTATACAGGAATGAGACCCTAAGGGCTTCTGGGTGTGCAATCATGACTGCTTTATCCTGACTGAGTTTAGACAGATCTGAGGGCACTTGGGTGTCTCCAGGGACCAATGGCTGTGGCTTACAGGTGGGAGAAAAGGAAGTAAGAGGTAGAAGGAAGAAAATTGATCCTGGCTGATTGCTCTGCATTCTTACCTTACCTACAGCAAGGCTGTAGGATGGGTTTTTCTTGCCAATCCATTTTTCATTTTGTCTGGGCAAGGCTGACATGCATCTTGTGAAGTATAAAGGGAAATGCACACAGCAAATGAACACTGGGAATGAGCCTGTGGTGCTAGCATAATTAATTTTCTTGTCATGTTGCATTGCCTGAATTGTAAACAACAGCACAACCAGCTGGTAAATTATTCTGTTTGTCTTGCATGTAAGGAAGGTGGAGATGATAATTTTCCTGGCTTGACTTAGTTGTTGCTTCTTTGTCACTGTACTTAGATGTTGTTAAAGGGTTTCTGCAGGTCAGGAATATTGAAGCATGCCAATTTTAACACTGGGTGTCCTGGTTTTGGTTGGGATAGAGTTAATTTTCTTCCTAGTAGCTGGTATAGTGCTGTGTTTTGGATTTAGTATGAGAATAATATTGATAACACACTGATGTTTTGGCTGTTGCTAAGTGATGTTTACACTGGTCAAGGACTTTTCAGCTTCCCATGCTCTGCCAGGTGCACAAGAAGCTGGGAGGGGGCACAGCCAGGACAGCTGACCCCAACTGGCCAAAGGGCTATTCCATACCATATGGCATCATGCTCAGTATAGAAACTGGGGGGAAAGCTCGCCAGGGGGGACTATGATTGCTGCCTGGGGACTGGCTGGGCATCGGTCAGTGGGTGGTGAGCAGTTGTATCACTGTTTTGTTTTTTTTTTTTCCCCTTGGGTTTTGTTCCTCTCTCTCTCTCTCATTGTTTTCCTTCTCATTACAATTTATTATTATCATTATTTTGTTCTAATTATTACATGGTTCTTATCGCAACCCATAAGTTTTCTTACTTTTGCTCTTCCGATTCTCTCCCCCATCCCACCGGGGGGGAGGGTGAGTGAGCGGCTGTGTGGGGCTTAGTTGCCAGCTGGGGTTAAACCACAACACTGGGTGGCACATTCCTTGCTATTTGTGGGTATTTAGATTATGGAATATAGCAGTTCCTACTTTCCACCTTCCTAAAATTAATTTAACTCCTTAATTTGTCGCCTGGAAACCACAGACATAAGACTGCAAACTTAAATCTTATGGCTAATGAGATAATGCTAAACTTGCCTCTGAAAGCAATATAGGTGGCAGCTGCTTATGCCTGCATAAAATCTGGAGAAGAGAGGAAAGGTTTTTTGTTTTCTATTTTATTCACCCTTATCACCGTAACTTCCTCTTTCAAGTTAGACTGATAACATCACCAGCCTGTCTTTTGAAATTTCTGGGTTTAGTACACAAGGATGATTAGGCTTCCAGTTGGAATTACTTCTATATTAAAAAAACCCCAACCAAATACCCTCTCCACCTAAAAAAAAAATAACCCCAACAAAAAATAACAATCTCTAAAACCAAGAAAGCTCCCACAGGGAGAGCATTAAAATATGCCATTCTTTTTGTAGTGGCCTATCCCAAGAACAGGAACTGTCCCTGCACAAAGAGGCAGAGGTTCTTGCATTTAATAGCAAAGTTCTAATAAACACAATGTATTGACATCCTACTTTATGCTTTGATGTTTAACTCTATTTAACTCTGTTTTTCCATAGTATACAATCCTAATTAAAGCAAATCCATAAGCCCTGGACTTTCTGGATTACTGTCATAAGGCAGGCAATAGCTTTGTGAATTTTCTAGCACATTTCACCCCAAGTAAATACAAGTTCATAGAAACAAACCTTTCTGTGGCAATGGGTGTGTTTTGGCAAAGCTTTTATAAAAAGGATCTTTTAAATTCTAGTGTGGAGTTCCTACCCATTCCTCTCTCTTCCCTGTCCCTGAATAGTCTCTATATTGCTCTAATATTTGCAGTTTTCACTTGGTACTTGGAACTCAAGAGCATTTTCTGTATCGCAGATGAGTGCTGAAGTCTGAGTGCTGTGGAGAAGATTTTTGTTTTGGTGCAAATGGAAAAGAAAAGTCAAAACTTTGCTAAGTAGATGTCTGGTTTTGCAGGAAATCTTAATAAGGACAACTGCAGGAGAAACCTTCCTACTAATTTGAGACTCTCTCCCATCTGTTCATTTTATTATATTGTCAGAATGTGTAGGTGGAAGGGCTGATGTTCTGCTAGATGTGGTAAACCTGAACTGTTAGGAGAAATCTGCTGTAATTGGGTGTATTAATGGCAAGGTCAATGTTGGACCTAAGAGGATATTACTGTAACTATGTGTTTCCTTCTGCTTTCCCCCCACCCTGAAATGAAGCCTAAGTACATTTGACTACTTGCTGTATACAGCTTATTTGTGGGAAAAATATGCCTACAGTTTTAAAGCATTAGCATTATCTACTTCTCTTCTTTTAAAATACTGTGAAGCAGAACTACCCTTCTGCAATGTTCTGTCACATTTGGTTCCCCTGGTTCCCTGCAGACCACAAAACGGCACGGCAAATTCACGTCTACATTTGTAAAAGGGCATCCCTGCATCACTTCTAATTCCAGTGCTGCCTGATCGCACTATCCTGGTGCCCTGAAGTGGGAGGGATGGTTGGGAGCTCTGTGCTACACAGTTCTTGACATAATAGGCTGTGCCAGCAGGCTTACAAGGGCACAGTGAAAACAGCTAGGGAATCTGAGATTTCATGGCCTAAATCCTGAATTCAAAATCTATTACTTTGTTACAGATAATAGTAATCCTCATCTTTTAGTTGTATTTATACAGCTTCACATTTTCCTTTTATTTTTTTCCTCTGAAATGTACTTTTACCTATGAAAAATTATGTATACTCACAGGAGTGAAAACCTTGTGCGTCCATTAGAAATTTTTTTTAGATATGTTCACAGGTATATATGTTTGCTTAGTTCATATTTCTTATACTGTTTGTGTTGTGCGAACTTAGAAGATGTTTTGTGATATCAGTCTTGTAGGAGCATGCAGGATAGTCATGGAAGTGTGTTTGACCTCCCATGGCAATGTTGTGTGTTGCTTAGAAAAGTTACAAACACCAGATATTGAGAGGAAGGAAATAAAGCCCTATTATAGGCAGTATTGCAATTTTGCTATGATGTTAGATTCTTTCTTAACGTACACACAAGTAAATTATTGTCCAAGGCCACATCCCATGTCTTGTGAAAGATCCAGAAAATGAACTCTAATCTTGCATCTTGAACGTTTTTCTGAAGACCACCTCAGTTAACCACCTCTAAATCTATATTCCTTGCTGTTACAAGTTGCAGTGGAAGAAGAATGGGTATCTGCTTTGTATTTCAGTATTCTCACTCATATATTAGTAGATCTGTGTTAAATTCTCCCTTTTCACAGGTTCAGTTTCACAAGTTGGGTTTTTTTTTTCCCTTTTTGGTTTCTTTCCTGATCCGTGTCACAGAGTATAATCCTTGCCAATGAAAATAGCATTGAAAAACTGTAAAATACTGAGCCAGTTACAGTGGGAAAGTGAAAAAAACCAAACCTAACAGAAAGTATGCCTTAGAAGTCCTCATTCAAAAGATGTTAGTTTATTGGTATTTTGGATATTCTACAGGGAAGTACTTAAAGGAATTAAATGTACAGGTTGTGTTTATAAAGCTGTGAAGTTTAATGATATAAACTTAAAGTGGAGATGTCACAGCAGATGGAACCTTATAGGGAGTAGCTACTGCACAAATACTTGTATCAGTATCACCAGCTGTCAATATGTTTTGGGATCATTTTACAGAGTAACTTATCTCCCCAGTTAAGAATAAACAAATCATGAAGCAGACTAAGAATTTTGCTTTTCAAATAATAAAAAAAAACCCCTAACAACATTTAACTTAATCAAGCTGAAACAACTTCTATAGCAATCTTAAGTAGCTGCAATATTTTGGATTACTTCAACAGACTTATGTCTACCTGCCTAGGATTCAATATAATTGACCTTTCTACATGAAGTATACTGAATTCTGTGGGAACAGTCTGATTAATATGGAAGGCATATAAAGCACCACAGGCCCATACATATAGAAAACCCAGTAGTCGTCTTGCTTCCCTAAGATTGCTTCTGTGTAACTAAAAATATTTCATTTTGAATTGTTATATCTATTCACCAGTACAGCTCCCCTTATTCAGATGGTCTCTCTAACGTTGTTTCTCCCCATGCTGTGCTTACTGTCAGTACTCAGTATTAAAAGCATTATATATTTGAAGAATTCTTCTGTGAGAAAGTCCATTGGATCAATCAGGCCACTTTTAGTGTGATGGAACATCAAATATTTATGCCTTGAAAAATACAAAACCTAGTTAATGTAATGTGGTGGCTCTTACAAAACTTGGTCCTTTTCATCTTAGGATATGTGCTCTTTATTATAAAACCATCTTGGTTCCAAATGCACCCTAGGAAACATGTTCCATGTAACATGGAAATGCATTGTTGGAAGAACTTTTCAGTCTAGGTGGAAAAGGCACGAACAATGAAATGCAATAGGAAGACAGGGAAAAAGACAAAGCTTGTGCTTCCCTCTTAGGTCAGAGGAAGACTTTGTGTGTTGCACGAGAGAAGATGGTGGGAGTAGCACGTGTGTGTGTGTCTGTATGCATGCATGTGTGTATGTACATCCAAAAAAAATAAATATTTGATGTCTTGGTAGTAACTCATCCAGAATAATTTTTTCAATAATGCATTCTGTTCCTGAATATTTCTGTCTTTCTGTATTCAGGTATCCTCCCTCAAAATTCATGTAGTAGCTTTCAGAGTTGTTCTGAAAAAGGAAGGCTGGAATTAGCCAGGGTTCTGTGGAAGTGTTCTTGTCCACTTGTACTGGTTGTTCCACTGTAGTTTATCACTCTTTGCGTATGACCTATGACTACTTCATTTATTCTTTCATATATATTGTCCCTTATGCACGGGATCTATTTTTCATATCACTAGCTCCAGACTGTGTATAGCAGACCACTAGATGCTAGTAAAACCTCTTTGACCTGAAAGGGAGATGAGCCCAGGTCCAGAGCATGGTCCAGCACAGAAGCAGACATAAGTGACAGGCTAGAGTTTGTGTAATCAGCAAGACCAAAACTGCTGAAAACAGAGAAAAAGATGTGGGCCACGGGGCAGTTGTACTTTGCTAAATGTGAAATGAGAATTGATCCTGGTAAGGGAAAGAAGACACAAGGGAATTTTAGGGTAAATTATTTCTAATGATCCTATCTACTCAAGTTTTCAACATGCTGGTTTCCAGGACCCTCACTGTGCCCTGTAGTTAGCTAGCAAATACTAGCTAACAGCTGGCTTTCATCCATCCTCTTCCAAGTATGAGAACTGAAAGCCACTGTTGTTAAATTGGTTTGACAATTCTGCAAGAATGTGTTTGTCCTAATACTGGCTCTGTGGCTCTATTTTTGTATGATCTTCAAAAATCCCTTGATTCCTTGCTTCCTAATTCTATAAATGGCCTCAATGAATGCATTACTATCAGGCAGGAGTACTAAAGTACTCTGAAGATGTGAAGTGCAATAAACTATTGAGTATATGACTACATGATATGTTACCCTGGTTATTTGGTTGGTGTCTCTCTTTCTCTCTGCTTTTTTTAACCTAAATCCTTGTTCTTCATTAGTTAAGTACTTTGTCATTGTAGACAATTTTCAAAGCACAATTAAGAGTATTCTTAAATAATTAGAGCTGAAGTACTTTTGAGATTAAATAAGAATCAGTTTGTTGCTCAGCTTTCTATACTTCAACAGATATACTCTGGTGTAATAGGTTAGACTTATAAAACTAACAAAAGATAGATGGACTCTCAAAAGGCCAGCCAGTCTTGTGTAGTGTTATGTGTATCTGCTATGGAGAACTGGCTGTGTAATGTGAATTGTGATAAAATAAAAATGTTGTGCAGAAAATACTTTTCCATTATGTAGTTTATAAGTTGTTAAGAAATGATGAAAAAGTTTTACTATCATACTGTCTGGGAAAGGAGGAATCAAGGGAATTTTTAGGGATTATGCTTTACTCTTTATATGGTTTGTCCTTTGTTAGAATCCTTCCAACACTGTAACCAAGTTCATGCCGCTTTGCTAGAATAAAGCTAGTGTCTTTTGTTTTGGGATCCTCTAGAATTTTAAAGTAAAATATTTAATAGCTGTGCAATCAGGAATGTTCTATGGTGGCAAATCCAAATACAGTGGGGTTGAAAGCAAATCCATCAGGAGTTCTTGATGGTGCTTCCCATCAGTCTGTTTCAGTGCTGGTGTCAGGTCCTAGACATAAAGGAGATGTACCCTAACAGGCATTATTCACAGCCCCTTTGACTAGTACAGCCCATTACTTGAAGTAAGAAAATACCTGTTGTCCCAGACCACATCTCCTTTCTTTGAAAAATCAAGGTAACAGTGGTTATTCTTTCTGGGGTGCAAGTCTCAGACTGCATTCTGTCAATAGGTCAAACTTTTTGTTCTTCCAAGACCTGAATGTTAGCTCAGTTCTATGTATACAAAAGAAGTGTTTTTCTGAAATTGAAGTTGAGAAATGCCACCAAGAGAAAAGTTTTCTTTTGCCGATATGTTGATGCTGAGAACTATTAACATTTGTTATTTATAAGCATAAGTTTTACTTTTGGTATTACTGATATCTGGTGGAGATGGTATGACTGAAATATTAAGTGGGTATAAAGTTAGAAGAGATTGTAGGGGTAGGGGTGGAAGGAGTGGCACTTGCATAAATGTTAAATCAACTTTATCCAAGTCATTGAATCTTGAATACCTATGACTTTATATCCAAATTGATGAAGTATACTTTGATATTGTTACAGGGTTATCAAATCACATGTGAAGTTACAATAAAGAGCTTATCAAGTGCCTTTCTAATATGTGCTGAAGAATAAAAAGCTGTCATCTGGGGAAGGATGGGTGATAGTATTCTTATGCTGCTGAAATTGTAGTATCCTTGAAATATGTGCTATGGAGTGCCTCAAACATAGCAAAAAATGATATTTTGCCTCACTTTTGATAGAGAATGAAGAGCTGTAAAGGAAAAGTAGCTTTTCAACAGAAAATGAGTTTATCCTTTTTTGTGCACAGGAATCCAAATCAGCAACTCGCGTGAGTTATAGTGCATGTACACACATTACAGAAGGACGTGCAAAGATAATATTTTAATAGGGATAGAAGTGAATTTGCAGGAAATGAAATTAACCAGATGGGAAAGATAATTGCAAAATCAGAATATTTTATTAGATGCTCTGTAACCCACCAGCTTGCAACTGAGCAATTTCACTTACAGAAAGAGCAAAGGCAGCTATAAAAATATAAAATAATATATAGTAAATGGAAAGAAGAAGAAAACAGGCAATGAAGACTTAAATTAGAGCCTCAGAAATGTAGACAATTGATTAGATATGCCAAATGTTATGAGAAGAAATATATGGCCAAAAAGCAAAGGATGATATGGAATCTAAGTATATGTGGAACAGAAAGAACTCCAGCTATGCTTTCAGCCTGTTCTAAAGGAAGGTGTGTTGATTGTTTTTTTTCCTTCTCTGGGGCTAAAAAAAGGACAATATTTCATCAATATAGCTACTAAAAGTTCCAGAATTCTCATCATAGAATGAGCTAGAATTCACTAGCAAACTCCCAACAAAAAGTTTTAAGAGGGCTGCCTGAGGAGCTGTGCAGCCTACTGACTATTGATCTGTTCAGCTGATTTGAGAACACTGGAAGAATTGCCTAAAAGTGAGGAAAGCTAAAGCCGTGTATTTGTGTGGTGCCTGAAGGTAGAGAGGAACAATCAGTCATTGATCCCTTGTATAGTTTTTCGAATAGTTGATATTGGGTTAAATAATAAAGTATTAAAGGAAAGTTATAGTAAAAGAAGAAATAATTTTATTGCTAAACAACCAGAAAATAGAGTTAGTTTCAAAGGATCTGTCTCTTCTGACTGGTCACAAGTTTCACTGATGCAGGCAATACAGTTGATATAATTGTTTTTATAGAAAATATGGCCTGATAATAGTCAGCATTTTCACTATGAAATTAGAATGATATAAAATTCACCCGGTACATAGAGAAGGGATTAAAATCTGGATAATTGTCCAGATAATTGTCCAGCAATCACTGTCAGGGAGCTGCCTTGTTGGTTCTTGAAGGCTGTGACATTTGGCATTGTTATTATTTTCAAAGTAGTTAATAGAAAATAACTGTTAAAGCTTGCATGTGACACAGAAGTGAGCAATCGGACAATGTGACAGGACAACATGAAGTCATATGTCCAGGACTGAAGCCCTTAGTGGGCTCCAGAGATGAGAAGGACTAATATGATAATTAGCTGTAGAAACAGAGGGCCTTTCCAGTAGGAATAGAGGTTATCCTTCATGATTAGCAGTGGTCTCCTTGTTCCTGGAGCACCATGTCAAATCCTGGGGTGATAATTCCAGGAGAATCTCAATTGGGAATGTTCATCTAATGCAGGCAGAGGACTAGAGTGATTTCACAAAATCAAGTATTTTAGTTTAGCAAATCACTCCTAAACTTTCTCCTAACACTCTCTCTCTTTTCTTTTCTTTTTTCTTTTTTTTTTGTGTCCTTTACTAGAGAAGATAATATATCAGTGTAACAATGTGTGGGTTGAGGTTGATCTTCCACTGCTGGCAATTTTGAAATCAGGATCTTTTTTATTTTTTTCTTTTTTTTTTTCCCCTGAAGATGAACATTAAATTCTATTTGAACATTAGCCTAGCTGTTTTCAAACCTTGTTTCTATATTCAAATGCTCATCTGTGTTGGGAGAGCAAATTATGCATTAACAGTGGTACCCTCTACCTTGTACATCAATATGAGCCTCCCTGACCCCAAAACAAACAACTCATTTTGTCTGAACAAAATAAGGTTCAGAATTATGCCTAAAGGTGAAATCCCATAAATAGTAAACTGCTAGCTTCTGTCCTTTTTTCAACAAAACATAAAAATGCCTTTTCTTTTGACTTTATAAAGTCAAGTTATTACAATTCTGTTTGTGCTCTCTTGTTTCTATGGAAACAGCCAGTCTAATTTTTGGGAATACTTTTCACTCCTATCATTCAGTTAAGCTTTACATAAATCTATGTAGTACCACTGGTGTCTGTTGCACTGTCATCAAGGAAACTCAAACTGTAGTTGGAGAAAATGTACACATCAGATATGGAGAATGCAAGTGAAATTTTCCAAAATGGAAAAAAAAACAACCAAACAAACAAACAAAAAAACCCCAGAAATCCAAGCTGTATGAGGAAGCTCTGTGATTAAATGTGCTGTCACTGGATTTGTCTGAAATAGTACTGAGGAAGAAAGAGTCTAGCAAGAACTGGATCTCGTTTAACTCAGATATGTAGCAGACCTCTTCCTTCTGGATATTTAAATTGTAAAAAAATTAAAATACACAGTGTCACATGCACATATAGAAATGAAGTAAAAAAAAAAAAAAAAAAAAAAAACCAAATTGGAAGAGAGAGACAGTGCCGTTCAGTCTGTAAAGCCTAGATAACTTCATCAGTGTTTATTATAAAGATGAAGTTACCTGCATAAATATAACTTATGAAGCCTCACCTATAAAGGCCGTGCTGCCTGTACTAAAACAATAGTGCCAGTGTGTTGCATCCAACATGCTGAGGATTAAAAATGAGGGGAAATGTCATATCTTGTCTCAACTGTCAAAGGAGTATCAGCAATGGAATAGAACCATCTAATCCATAGTCAAAACCAGGAGCAAGATCTCTGCTTCTGCCAAAACTGAAATGGGGACTGTCAGTATCAGGAGCTGTCAGAATTTGCTCAGGAAAATGGTGTTTCCAAAGATTAGGGAGACGTGAGAGAGATTTAAGAATTCCAGCTTTAAGAATGGCTGCACCCCAGGATTTAGATCAAATAACAGCTCTGCAAATATTTCTGCATGCTTTAGCACTACTGATGATATTCAGGACATAGCATTAGGCAATGCATGGAATGCATCTATGACCTCAAGTTCTTAGTATCAAGGGAAAAAAAATACTGTATTATTGAATCTAAAAGGAAATGGATATAATCTGCATAAAATTATATTCAAGGAGATTCTCTCAGTGCCATAAAGAGTAACTGAGCCAATTATTGAATCTGGTAATAGTAGGGGGCCTACAGAAATTAGTGCATGCATATGTGCTTGTTGTTTTTGGTTCATGGCTGAGCCCCAAACACCTCTCAGCAACCCTGAGTGTACTCACTTAGGTTGACTTATCTCAGGCAGTAAACAAATGTTCATCTATAACACTGCATGTCTGTGCAATTGTATTAACAAAGCTCCTTCAATTACTTCTCTAACAATAATGAACGACTGCAGAACATAAAATCACAGACAATGTATTGTTAATTATCACGTGTTTAACCTAATAACACTATTGTAGAAGTAGCTGTGTTTATCCTCTTTCTTGTTTTCTTATTTTTAATTGTATTGTGAACTAAGAGGAATTTTAATGAATTGAATGGTTTTGGTTTTGTTTTCTTTTGGCTTTGGCCTTGGAATGTTATTCAAGATGTTTGAATATTTATGAATGGCAAACACATCATATGGAAAATAGCATTACAGAACATGCAGATGGAAAAGGATCTTCACAGGAAAAGTAATGCTGCTTCACTTAAATTTACTAATAAGGAATCTGGGATAACTTTTACAATACACTTTGGAGAGTTAACATAGATCCCAAAAGACATGTACCGAATTATTATTTTCCTTGAATTGATGTGAACACAGTGTCTCATTTAGAATAACATTCCATAAACTAAGTAGTTTTAAAATATTCTAGCTAGAGATTAATTTACTGTTAAGATTTTAGGTGGGAATATGTCAAACTTCTTCTTAGAAGTAACTTGAACACTTGGGAGAGTAGTTCCCATTTAACAGGGATCTGTGATGTTTTAAATGTTTTACCGTGTATTTCTGGAAGATGGCAAAACACTTTGAGTGAAATGTGACCATCTCTCCTAGTAGGAGCAGACACTACATTTTCTAAAAGATAGAATTATCTGAAAATATAAACCAGTTAGAACTTCATCTATTCCCTACACTGAATAGGGGGTTTGTATGTAACTTTTGCATGTTCCAAATTGTTATAATAAGGCCTGCCATACCCAGCTTAGAGATTCATCTAGTTTGCACAGACACATGAAATAGCATTTATGCCCTGACTGCGGTAGTGTCTTCACTTCTATGTTAAGTCAATCTATATTAAATTGCTTCTAGAACTTGAAAATAACTGTTTTTTTAAATTAATTTTTAGCCGTTGTCCTGTTTCTAGCTGTATATGTCTGGTGGCCATGAGTCTCTTCCTCCTTTCTGCTCATGCTTTAGAAAACACAATTTTTCTGTACATGTCAGCAGACCTGTTGCAGTGCTTTAATTTGTGACTTGTGAAATACATCTTGTTAGAAGCAGGAAAAGCTACCCCCAGAAGAGTACAGTTGGTGGCAGTGCAAGAAAGACAAAGGAACTGGCAGCAGAACAACACACTGCTGGGAAAGCGTCTGTGCTTTCAAAAGTAGTGTGGGGAAGGAAGAGAGCAGTGTGTGAGGCAGAAGCTGTAGCTCCTGACTTACACCTCATACAAGGTCAAGATAATAGATTAAAACACTCTTAATGGTTTTAGTTCACTTACTCAGTTCTATTACTTTTCCTATTTTGACAGGGTTAGTAGGAACTGATTCTTTCTAGCGGCTGCCAGAGATGTACTCAGGCTCAGATGCTCAGAGAAGTCTTTAGACCACATGCTGAAAAGCCTAACTTGTGTCCTGACCTACCCTGTGTTGCCTTCTGTTGCTCTTCTGACCAGTCCCATGAAGTCATACCCCTCTCTGAAGTATATATAACTCTCAGCAAGACATAGCTGGATATTTGATCTACTCCGGTGCCTTTATTCCTTTTGATGTTCCTGACAGCATGCATGGAAGCTGCTTCCTCTAAACTGATGTATATATTTGCTAAAAGAGGCAGGGCTGTTTACTTTTTGTCTTAAGCTTGTATTGTGTGTGGTGAGTTAGTGGGAGAGGGCTTACATGCCTTTGCAAGCTCTTGGTTTCCCAAAGAGCACCCTGCTGGCAGCTCTGAGAGCCCTGATCTTTCTCTGATGGCTGTGATTATGGTCTCAAGCACCATGGTACAGTACACTGAAAGAAAATCTTCCGAAGTATCCCAGATAGTTATGAAAAGTCGAACATGCAGTGTGGCCCCATTTGTGCTGTCAGTTGTACAAATAAAAGGCAGGAATGGAAACGATTATGGAAAGCAGAAAAGACCCCTGTGGTTTTTCTGTCACACAGAGGTGTTCCATGGAAAGGCTATTCCATAGCTTCCACCCACCTTCCTCAGCCTGGTACTTTGGTTCCTGCAAAAAACACCAAACAAACCAACCCAACCCTCGTCTAAACCCCACAAACAGAGTGTGGAAATCTCTGCTGAGCTGTTGTTAGTCACAGAATACTTTGCACATAATATTTTAGGTTTTTTTCTGAAAATACTTTGTAACAGTAACTTTTAAAATTTATCATGTCATTAGGTAGGAGATAAATATTTTGCATAGCTCTGTTAAGTCTTTGATTTTGTTGTTGTTGTTTGGTTTTTCTGGTTTTTTGTTGGTGGTGTTTGATGAAATGAAGGCTACACAAACCCTGCAGTTAATTGCAGTTCTCTGTCTGCATCATTTTTCTCTAATACGGAGCCCAGGATGAAAAGCAAGTGGGCTACACAAGAAATGTGAATGCTGTGTAGAATGCTTAAAATGTACTTCTGAAGTACTTTTACAAAACAGAGGAAATAACAGAGAAAATCCTTTTCCTGTATGTAATAGCAGAATTGTAATTACATTTAATTCTAGTATTCATTGGCTGATGGGCAATCTTTTCTTTCCCACTCTGCCTCTTAGCATTTGTTACACCTCCTACAAGGACATTAAATTCACTTTTAGAAAATTTGATTTGCTACGATAGTAAATGTAGGTGTAATAAATGACCATATATTTGTTTTATTAGCTTTGATGTTGTACCTTAGGAATATGTAGTATTTTAAATTTTTTCCATGCATGGTTAAATCTTTATGGTTACATGTAACAAGCATAAACTAACCCATAAGTATAAGCAAATTAATAATTTAGGTGAAACCTAACTGTTATATAATTCTTCACAGAAGAAAAATTGGTGAAACTTGGTGATAATTTGAGTTTGTAGGCTTTGTTTGGCTTTAGGCAACATGAAATTGGTATATGGTCAGAACTGAATCAAGAAGATTTTCCTCTTATACAAGAAAGTGAAAATAGCCCTTCAATTTCATTTTAAAAGACCCAGATTTCTTCTGTTACTTTATCTAACTTGACAGTGGAAAAATCCAGATTTCCTACATATTCTTATACCTAGCAATAGTAAATTTAGAGCAAAATTAAAGGCCCAAACCTACATCATAAAGGCAATCTTTCTTGTTTGTTTAACAAGTGCATGGTTAAATTTGAAGTTGTGTTATTTATGTATAAAAATACTAGACCATTTTGCTTTACTGTATTTTCCCAATAAATGTGCTGCAGCTTTCACCATATTTTTAATGTTTTCAGAGGAATAGTTCAATAAATTTTACAAAAAGAAACATTGTGTACCAAGCTCAAAAAGCATGAAATAGAATAGTATTAGACTAGACAAGAAAGCCTGGCTTCGAATGACATTATCATTCTCTTAGTGGCATGGTTCACAGTCACTCTTGGCTGGCTTACAGACCTTAGAGTATTTCTGTGTTAGCTGGAGAAGTTTCTCAGTAAACTCTGTTAAGAATCAGGAAAACTGTTTGCAGAATAAGCATTTTACCATGTTTGTAATACATCAGATAATCCTGATAGATTTTTTTTTTTTTTTTTTTTTAGTTGCCATCAAAGAAAAAAAAAGTAGTTCTTATGGAACTATTTGTATATTTACTGTGAAGCTCACAGTAAATGGGCTGTATGTAAACTAATAGAAATAAGGGATGCAGGAGAAAGATGGTTTGTTCCTCATGTGGAAAGCTAGAACTCAGTATGTCGGGTCTGAATAGCTTGTTATTACTTTCTTTGCAATTCTAAACAGGAATGCAAAAGTGAAAAATTTACAATACCTTTCCAAAGAACAGAATAATGGGTCATTATTTTACTCTATTTACATTGTCACTAAGCACTCATCATAACGCCCAGGGAGTTCATGAACTGATGCTGAGATGGTACAGACCCACAGCTTCTCCACAAGCCTTGGTGTCAAATAGGATGTAAATATGTCCAGCTTTGACATTTTACGCTGCATAACTGAAGGGCTGCAATTCAAAATGTCCTGTCTTTTTCTGCTGGGGGGTTAAGATGATGTATATTTCTGAGAAATATTTTAAGGTAATTTCCTTATACCTGAATGTGGGCTGGTATTTGCAAGCCTAAAGTATTGCTCTCTGTGCTGCCCTTGCCCTGTACATACTAAGGTAAATAATACATGCAAGATATTATGTCATTATGATTTGAAAGGCTATCCTCTAAATAAAAAGTGCTGTTGGGTGATATCTTCCAAGCTATCAATTGTCTGTCTATTAAAACAAAAGATTTTAATACATGTATTTCTCATCTTTGCAGGTAAACAAACACATACTTTTTAATTCTGCTTCAGTAATGTAGCTATTCTGTAACAGATTAAGAGTGGCATGTGATAAGCAAAGGCAGCCATAGTAACTGTGGTGTCCCTTATAGCTAATTTCCCAGCAAAATTTGTTTTTAGCTAGAAGGTTGGCATTCAGCTTTCATCAGTCATCCTGTTGCTACAGGGGTGTCTTGCATATGTTGTGTGGAAAGCTGACATGTAGAGAGGCCAGCTTCTACATTGCCTTTCAGCTATCTTCTTAGTCTGTGGAGAAAACAGATGCGTTTTTAATTCTTTTTAACTATTCATTGCGAAGTGACAGCGTGTATTATGTAGGTGAAAGGGAGGACAAAGCCTTTATATATTTACTTAGCTTTCTTGGTTTTTTTTTAATAACTCTGATAAGGCTGCTGGTTTTTGGCAGTCTTTATAATTTAAAATATTTTCAAAGCAGAGTCTCCAGTTCCCTGGATCAAGTCAAATAGAACTGATTGCCAGTGTGTTATGGAAATTATTTGAGAATCCTATTGTGTACTGGAGTGAGTGTGCATGTGATCTATATTTACTACAAAGGAAGGGAAATATGCACATTTAGCTAATTTATGTCTCTGTCATGAACATCTAATGAATTTTTTTTTACTTCAACAGTAAAGCTTGATTTCATATTTCTTGCATGGTACAGGTGATTTCTGCCCTGTAACCATTTCCATTGCTAAGTGGGTTTTATAGAGAAAATTGGTTTCCAAGCTGTTGGACAATTTCATGCAAGAATGTGAAGTTCTAATCCTCTTAATTTGCTTCTGAGAATGGATAAACTATTTCATATACATCTCTTGTTTTGGAAAGACTAGTTTATCTCAAAATCCCTCTCACTGGATAGACCTTAGCAGACAGAGCTAGGCAGATAATGCAAAGTGCTGTCCTTGGGTGACCAGCCAGACATAGATCTTAAGAGGAAGTTCTATTACAGTCCTCAGAAATGCACTTCACTTCAAAAACACTATGTCAGAGTGAATCGGAAAGAAGCAAAAACATTTTCAGGGTTTATTTTACATGAAATATTGGAAAACTCTAAATGTATGGATTTGGCTAATAAATAAAGTATTTAGAAAAAATACTGAGGTAGTACTGAGATTCCATAAAGTATTTATTGAAGGAAATTGAAATCTGCATCTGAGGAAAAAGTCATTAAAAAAAAAAAGTAACAGATGAAAAAATTCAGAACAGCATCCATGTCCAGAGCTTTCACTGCTCCTCCATGTGACCACAGCTAAACTATTCTGCGTTGAGGCTTCTACCTTAGCTCTCTTCTAGTCATCACAGTTTGCACATGGAGGCTCTTCAGGCTCTACTGGGAGGTCATTAGGAAAACCTTTGGAAACACCCTTTGATTACTGGGTGCTTATTCCATTAGTAGGAGAAACAAAGAGAAAAGTTCTTCAACTTAATGCTTTAGCACGCTACTAATGAGTTTAAATTAAGGGGCTGTGATTTCTGAATTCTTTTGTGGAAAGTAAATTTTGGCAGAATTTATTTAAGAAAAAATATTAGTTCTGTTAAATTACATGTTTTACATCTGCAGTCAGTGATACGAAAGATAAAATATTGAGATCTGCAAACTAGATGTACCTTGTTCTAAAGCCAGGTTATAGAAATTATACTGTGTTACACTGTAAGTAATCTCAGGACTTGTCTCTCTCCTTCCATGTTCTCATAAAGTTAAGAACAGAGTTCTCCCCTTTTTGAAGTAAAGCACTATGTAAAGGTGGAAAGCAAAACCCTTAGTTGCGTGGAAGCCCTACTAGTTTAGTTTTTGGGGCTGGTTTTGGTTTTGCCCTCCCCCCCCCCCCCTTCAATTATGTTACCATCGTGAAAAATAGATTAGGGTTTCAGAATGAAACGTGACATGAAGGAAAAGGGGAAAAATTCTTTTTACCAGATTCCCTTTATGAAAGATAAATTTGCTTGAAAGATAAATTCTTATCAGGGAAGTATCTGTGATGTTTTCCCAAAGAAATCACAAGTGATGTCTATAGAAAAGAGTGGTATGTAGATGCAGTGATACTTTATGAAAATAACAACTGAAGTAAGATTTCTGTGTATGACAAGGCTGGGACCAACAGAGAAGTTTTTAGGTTCTGGTTTCAGGATGTGTGTGCGTACGTGCACCTATGTGTGAGGGAGACAAACATTAATGGATTTTAAAGTATACATTCACATTTCAATTTGGTTATAACTGAAAAGACGAATAACACTAGCCCAGGATTCTGTACACTTCATTAAACTAGAGGTAAGCTGCTCTTTGCAAATCATGGTCTTTATTAATTTCTATTTGTACAGCTACAAACAACTGAAATATGCAAAAACCATTATTCCCGTTCATGCATTCCTTTTGGTTCAACACAAGAACATACAGGCATGTTTCCATAGCTAAAGAAAACTATTTACTTGCTACAAGAGTAGCAGAATCTTGTCTGGTGCAAGATGAATAAATTCCACCATGTCCTATTGCCAGCGTGTTGAGACATGGAAATGTCCAAACCGTAGTTTTTGTGTATGTATCATCTAAGAATACCTCATGTGTTTGCTAGAACAGGCATGATATGGGAAAACTTTAATAATTTTAGAATACTAGATCTTAAATAATTCTTTTCTCCAAAGGGTCAAAACCACAAAATGTTTCAAGGAAAGAGCTTTCCAGAAGAAAGCCAGCTGCATTCCTGTTTCTTTGATGAGAGTGGGGAAAAATGATGTAGCACTGACTCTACGAATTTATGGAGGAGGAAAAGCAGACAGCCTCTTCAATATATTTTCTGAAAGCTGGAGAAAAGCCAAATGGGAGTCTCAGCTACTTTTCATTATGAGTCAAAGGCCCTAAGCCTTCCCAATTGGGCTAGAGAGAGAAACGTGGGCTTGTCACTGGTTGGTAATAAATATAGGAAAAAATGGGAGAAGGATCCATTCTTTACCAAATGTGTGTGTGAATGTGAATCCTGCTGTTCATCTTCACAGCAGGCCATAGTATATCATTAGCATACTTCTCATCAGCTAGTGGGTTTTGTAGATGAAGAACAGATTTATTTCTTTTTCTCTGAAAAATGTCGTTAAGCAAAGACTTAAACACACACAAAAATCTTATTTTTGTTTGCTAATGTAAACAGAGAAGAAAAGAAGGGCAAGGCAGGACTATAGATAGAGTCAGCATTTTAAATGAAATTTGCTTCACTCCCCCCAGCATTCTGGCACCACAGCTGATGATAAGCATTTTCTAAAGTCAGTCTATCAAAACACTTAATATCTGCAACAGCACTGTCAGTGCTGGAATATATTTGTGCAGTGAGGTTTAAGCAAAACAACATCTTAGCCCTGTAGAGCTGCAAGCTGCAGCCGGCTCGCACATGGGCCCATTCAGGTTGTGCTCCAGCAGCTCTCCAGCACGGGGGAAAGTGCTGCTCTGCGACTGGAGGCGCAAAGAGAAAATGTGCAGAAGGCCTACCTGAGCTAGCCTGAAGCTGGCTGTTTCAGATGCCCCTGCCAGTGAGTCATGGTGGGCAGCATGCGTGTGGTTTGGTGGTGCTATATGAGGCTGGCAGGGCCCTTCAGTGCTCTCTTGTGTGACTGCTTGTTCTGCAATATAGGCTGCGACGTTGCTGTGGTGGGTTACCTGAGTTACCTTAGTTGCAGTTGTACCTCTCTTGTTCTGTATATGTGTGCTTTATTTGTTATTAAAAATAATTGTATGCTGGTGTGTTGTATTTCAAATGTGGGTCTGAAGTTATAGCTATGAAATGCGTTTGTTCCTTGGGAGAATCAGTAGATCTTATTGTCTCAAAATATGTTATACAAGTGATAAAATGAGTTAAAAAGGCACATGTGTGAATTTGAAAGCTGTATGTAATAGCTGAAGTAAGGAAGTCCATAGGGTTTCTCCATGTAGTAAACTTTTATGAAAGTCAACAGTAGATTTATCTGGAAAAGAAGTGAAGAGGAAATGTAGGGTTTGACCAAAGCAATGTTATTAACAATAATATTATTACTGATAATTTTATTAATCTTAACAAGCTTTTATTAACACAGTATTTAAGTGAATGTCCACTTACTACTGTTGAACTTCTGTTGCCCATTTCCCATGTTCTTGAATTGTTTTCCACGTGTGTGGTTGCTACCTGCAGTCATTTGCCTTAAAATGGACTGTGTAGGTAACTGGAGTTCATGCAAGAAAGATGCAGTCCCCAGAGAGCACTTGAGTGTTTTGTTTTTTCCCTTTCTATTTCTTCTGGTGAAGTAGAGGGGCTCTGTGTTTTGTCACAGAGCTATTTCTTTTTTTTATAAGCACTATGTAGGCACCAGAAGGACACAAGAATTGCCCTAATTGCTCATCATTTATGTCTTGGAATAATTTAATATCTTGCTGCAAACATCAGCATTTGGAAAAAAAGAAAGCTTTTGCTATCCTTCTCTTTTTTCCCCTTTGTTTCTTCTTTTTTGTTTTTCTTTTTTCTTTACCTATTTCAAACATTCATTCTTCATCTCATCAGTTAAAGCTCCTTGGGAAATGCCCTGAATTTGCTCCCTGGTGGAGAAATCATCAGAATGTGTTCATGTTAAATGAAGATTAGAATTTTGCAGCTGACTGAACATGAGAGCAAATTCACTATTCATATTAATTAGCTAATTTCACAGGAATTGATCCTAAACCTACACAATAATATGAATGTCTTTGAATGTCCATAGAGTTGTGCTGATAAATATTTTAGAAAGAAAATCTTAAAAGGTGTTTAACATCAAAAGTAACACCTTTCTTGTAAGCATAATAGAAAAAGCAATAAATCCCAAGGTATGTCTATGGGTTAGACTGAGCAGATTCATTGCACAGATTTTAGGAAAAAACAATTCTAAGCTTTGAATTATCCAGTATTCTCTTAATTCTGCTCCAGATGAAGTCAGTGAACCTAACTGAGCTGCTAGTGCAATTAGGGAGAGTTGAATTAAGCCTGTCTGCTGGCAGCTCTAGCTGGGAAAGGGAAATGGTGTCCATAAACAGAGTAAGAACTCAGGAGAAGTCCTTTCTTTGCCAGTCTTTTCAGCTTCTGTTTTCTACTATTTCAATAGTAAGAGAGAGATCGCTTCTAAAGGGTGGCAGAGTATGTCTTAGTAAATGGGCAAAAAATGTAATTGCACTCACCATCAAAGTCAGCAGATAGTATAGCTGAAGTACTCTGTACCTGCTGATGTGGAAGGTGAGAAAAGTAGAGTTTCAGAGTAAGAGGAAAGTTAACAGGGATGTGTCAAGACTGTTATTGCTGTGCTGGTTGGTGTATTTGCCATGAGGAAAACTGCAGACTGTTCTGGACTTTGTGTTAGAATATGGTCTGCTTACCAGTTGTGATGAGGGACCTACATGTTTAGCCTGAGCTTGGGTGATAGAGTTAAGTTAATGTGTGAATATACCCATTTTATCAAAGGTCCTTCCTTGCTTCAGACTTTCTGATACTTGATTTCTTCTTGCTATTTTCCCTTACTATTTAATACTCTCATTGCTGGCTACTAATTGAAGAAAAGCAATCATCCAAATGGGCTGTGCTGGTGAAGAGCTTGGCTGTTTCTCTGTGTCCTGGTTTTGGCTGGGATAGAGTTAATTTTCTTCCTAGTAGCTGGTATAGTGCTGTGTTTTGGATTTTAGTATGAGAATAATATTGATAACACACTGATGTTTTGGCTGTTGCTAAGTGATGTTTACACTGGTTCAAGGACTTTTCAGCTTCCCATGCTCTGCCAGGTGCACAAGAAGCTGGGAGGGGGCACAGCCAGGACAGCTGACCCCAACTGGCCAAAGGGCTATTCCATACCATATGGCATCATGCTCAGTATAGAAACTGGGGGGAGTTGGCCCGGGGGTAGTGGTCACTGCTCGGGGACTGGCTGGGCGTCCGTCAGTAGGTGGTGAGCAGTTGTATCACTGTTGGTTTTTTGTGTTTTGTGTGGGTTTTTTTTTTTTCCTCCCCCTTGGGTTTTGTTCCTCTCTCACTCTCTTGTTGTTTTTGTTCTCATTACAATTTGTTGTTGTTGTTGTTGTTCCAATTATTAAACTGTTCTTATCTCAACCCATCATTTTTCTTACTTGTGCTCTTCAGATTCCCTCCCCCATCCCACCGGGAGCGGGGAGGGTGAGCGAGCGGCTGTGTGGGGCTTCATTGCCGACTGAACCACAACACCACAACACTCTGCCTTCACTTGTAACACCTTTTTGTTGCTTGATTTTTTTTTTCTCCCTGTTTCTTAATCTCAGATTACTGAGAGTGATCAGGAAGATGTTTACCTTCTCTCTCCCACTATCACTGAAGGATTCCTTTAGTTTTAGAGAGAAGTATATCTGAAAACAAAACAAAAAATCCATACATGCCTTTACGGCTAGTTTCTCTTGATTGTTACATTAATGAATGTTCAAAGCAATAGCAATAAATGACTAGGAATTACAACTACCTCCCAGGGTTTTTTTGCACTTCTAGTACTAAATCAGTACTCTATATAATTGTAAATCAGCCAGTTACTAAAAGCCACAGGAGAAAGGTGCTGATAGAACTCCAGAACAGAGGCATGTTAGGGCACCAGTGTTTTCCTATTTATTTTTGCACAATCACAAAAGAATAGGTATTTTAGATAGTCAAAGAATACATGCCACTGATTCACCTTTCTTTTTTTCTTTCACCCATATTTTTGACTTGTCTTCCTTCTGCCACTAGGTCAATTACATAAGTTGAAATGCAGTTTTATTGAATATTACTCTTCTCTCCAGTAGAGGCTACTCCCTATTTGAAACAGAAAGCTTGTGCTTCCACTTGACTGTGGCAGTATCCTTGTGCGTGGCTTTTTGTTTTAACCATTAGCTTTGTCATATTCTGGCTCATAAATCACCCAGGGGGTACGGGACAAAGAAATGGGTTGATAGTTATCCTTACATAGTGCAACATGAATTTGACTTTCTGATACTGCAAACATATGTATTCCCCGGGAATTGTTCTGCTCCTCATTAGGACTTGGTCATTTCCAGTTATAAAGACATTGTTCCTGTGCTTTGGACCTAGTAAACTCTGGTGGTCTGAATCGTGTTTTTCCACTGATGCTTCATTGTTTTGGCTAGGGGAATGAGTAATGCTGTCATCCCAGTTAGCTGGGGGAAGAAGCTTAGGTCTGATATTCAGCTTTTGACACCTGATCAAATAAATCTGTTTGGAACAACTGACATACTGCCTGCTGGGCCAGGGCTGCAGGAGCTGCTGCTATTTTAAGAAGATACACAGTACAATTTAGCATACTGATGGCAGCACTGCAACTGGCAGTAAGTCAAGTGATCTTGTCTAGGAAAAGTGGTTTCAGACACCTGAAACCAGCACACCTACATTCTTGTTAGCTTTTATTCCACATAAAATGATAGTGAAAAGTGAAACTGAAGTTATAAATTAAAGGCAGGGTGGAGGGATCCCTTTTTGTGTGTGTGTGAGCTAAACAGTAACCCCTTGTGTTATTAAGCTTCTACAGCAAGCAGGTCTGTTATTCATGCTGTATTGGCATCTAGTATCACATCTGCTGTAAGAGGCTAACAAAGTGGCATTAAATGGCGCCAGTTTTTCCAGACACCCTTTTGCTTCTCTGTAACGTTAGCAGGGTTGTTGTGCACATATATTGATGCTTTCAGCTAACACTGTGTACACTGTATGGGGAAAATGAAGAGGAAAAAAAACCCACAAAACCAACACAAAAAAAGAAAAAAAACCCCAAAACCAACCAACCAAAAAACCCCCAAAACCCCCAAACCAACCAACCAAAACCAAAAACTTGGGGTTTGCTTTAACTTTTTTTCCTGATGGAGTACAAGAACGTTGCAGGTCTTAAAATGTGCTACCCGAGGTCCTGAACAAACAGAATGAATTTGTTAATGAACATGCCGAAGACCAGCTGATTATTCTAGCGTTAATTAGACCTCCACTTTCTCACATGCTAATTGCAGGGTCTAATGGCATAACTCAGTTGCCTGAACCTCTGATTTACAGGGGGTTTGTAGGATTTAGGGCAACCTAGATTTAAGTAGCCGAATGACACTTGTAGCTGCAGATAGCCCAGGCAGAAGGTGGTAATTGTTGTATGGAAGTAGTGACCATGCAGAAAAAAATCCCTGCCATCATCAACATTCAAAGTTGTCCCCAAGTTGAAGGGAGGAATATGGTTTGCAACTTGGGCATACTTTTTCATTTCCTGAAAAAAAACAAACCGCAACCAGTTACAGTAGGACAGGAGAAAGGCAGATAAAAACCCAGGCAGTGTAAGAGAGAATAATTAGGCCTCTAGCTTGTCTTCATACAAGAGTATCTACAGAAAAGGTATTTGGTCTGATGTTCTCTCTGAAGGCCAAACTGTGGCATCTCAAAGACAAACTTGTGCAACTTTTAGAAATCTTTCTGTCCCTGGGTGCTTTGAGGGAGAGGCTGGCATGTAAATATTTTGATATTTTTACCTGCTTTAGAAGCAAAAATTATTACTGCATCTGTAGGTTGGAAATCATTGTAGCATTCATCTCTTGGCACATACCGTCTGTGACACCCATAGCATGCAATATTTGTGTGTTGATGAACTCTGCTGTTAAAAATATGTTGAAGGCAAGCTCCAGGTAGGTACAGGAAGTATTTTTTAATATAGTAGCTAGAGGAAGGTACTTACGGAGTTTAAGCCATATAGTGTTTACCAGTGTACTGCTAGCCTGCAGATATGTGAACAAGAAAGTGATGACAGTATTAAATAGGCTTCACCTTAAATCTAACTGAACAGGGCAAGAAGAGCAGAGGTGTATGTTATGAACTTCCCTGCAGGTGCTCCAAGACCCTAATCTGTTCTCTAATTCATACAATTAAGAAGTTGCAGGCACAGGAGAAATGGCAGGTGTAAGGAGGGACAGAGGATAGGAGGGAAGGAAAGAGGGTAAGTCTTTTTTCAGGAGCTGGATCTTGGTTGTGGTAGTAGATGTCCTACTCCTTCAAAAGAGGGACAAAAATGCCAGCAGAGGAGAGATCAGCCTTGGGAAGGGAAAGGGAGAGAAAGAAGACGAGAGATGCTTTTTACGCCTGCTGCCCTCTCCTATCTCCCAAAAGTGTTATTTGCTGCCTGGAGCACCAGGGATCTTCCCAGGCCTTCCAGCTCTCCCCATCAGAGCCTGTTCTGCAGAGCATCCTTAAGGCAGGAAAAAATCAGTTGTGCTGCCAGGTAAAGAATTGCTGAGTGGGGTTGAGCAACCCAGTGCTGCTGCCTCAATTCATCCTAGCTCATGCCTAGGGAGAGCTGCCCACTCCTGCTGCTTTTGCTCTGAACAAAAAAATGAAAGTTTACCTCCTCTTGTCTCTGCATGTGCTGTTCAGCAAAGGGGTGAGGAGACAGCAACATGTACCAACTCAGCCATTCTTCCTGGGAAGGTGCTAACCTCCCCTGCCTAGGAAAGTCTGAGTGTGATTTTGGCACTTCCGTAAGCTTCTAGGAAATTATTGCCTGTCCTCACATCTGAGAGTAAGAAGGGCTGTTCAGTATGGCACTTGTGGTAAAAGTGGAGTTTTACTCCATATTTTATGTAAGTAACTTTGAACTTCTGCGACATGTTAACTCACAATTCAGCAAAATACTAGAAAATTCTAAGACCATGTTAATTCTCTGTTCTGCTAACTGAATCTGTTAAATGAGTATTGCAGGTATCCTTAAAGCTACATGTGCTACACTTCAGTCAAGAGAGAGCAGAAGTGAAACAGGCCTAAATAAGGTAAGTCATCACTGTTTAGACTGTATGCCACATTGTCGATCTACTTTAATGTTGAACTGTATGCTTACAAACCAACTCTTAAATAACCAAGTGCTCAATTAGTTATGCATACCTTTTGGGGGTAATATTTTGGGCAAATGGTCACTTTTTTTGGTCCTTAAAATAAGATGGGATGTCAGCAACTAAAAGTAGAAGAAGAAAATAGGTTTTTAACTGTTCCAGTAGTGAACTTCTTGTGCAAATCATCTTTCAGAGTTTACCAAGCAGAACCTGAGGTAAAAATACAAAGCTAAGGCCTTGTTACTACAGATATTTATATATGCATACATTTCAACTGTGCTTATTGCCCTGTTAAAGTGCATTAAAACAGTTTGTGAGATACTTTACATCTCAAAAGATTTTGTTCCATACTCCTCAAGGGCTGAAGTACTTTTCTTGCTAGCAGAATGACTGCCTGGGATGACAGGTGATGCTCACAAGCTTTTGACCAGCTATTCCTAATGTATTTGCAGGCAGCAAGAAGAATTTGTATAGTATCAATGTGGGACACATGCCCAGCTCAGCATAGTTTTTCACTTTCTATGGGTCTCTGGAGTGAATTAATAAGGTTATTGCTGCATTATAGCATTTCTGTTCAATAACCTTTGTGAAATTTTATGATAATATGCTCTTCTGTGTCAAAACTGAAGTAAGTGGATCAAGTAAAATAGTATTATAAATAAAACTAAAAGCTTAATTCAGGCTGATGATAAATCAGCAAAGTTTTTACAAACTGAATCTTTAATTTGTTTTTATAACCTTTTAATTAATTTTTAACTCTTACCTTCTCATTTATTTCACTGAAAGTATTAAAATGTTTACTAGGTAGAAATCAGAGGAAGTTATCAACAGGACAATGTGAGATTGGTGTTGACTGTGACCAGTTTAGAAGATTTAGCTGGGGGATTATTATATCCGGAGGCACTGCAGGATGGAATTGTTCTTGCCTCAGTACTCTTAAAGGTCAAAGAAGGAAATCCCATTGCTTTAGTATAGTTGCGGTTTTCCTCTTCATATGATGGTAATTACTTGTGAGCATATAATAGAAGATAGGTCTGAACCAGAACCACAGATCTGAACTTTGAAAAAGTTTCATCTCGGTCAAAATTTTGCTTCTGCTTCAGCTATACAAAAGGACAGTGAAAGCAATAGTGGCTTTCAGCTTTCTCATAGAGGTGAAAAAGTTGTCTGAATAGATACCGTTGTTCCTGTGTTTGACTTTTGTTCTTGTCCCTGCAAACTCACAGCCGACACTGTGCCATTCCAGAGTGGCATATTATGTGTTTTGTTATCTTTTGCTGCTTAGATAAATTTAGAACTTTTTAGTATGTCCCACAGGGTTTCATTGCTGCCTGTTGTTATGAGGTAATCCTGCACTGCTTTCCATCTTTCACGTGGCACAGATTTGTGGCAATTTTTTCTGAAGAGAATAAGACTCATCAGATCAAATGAGGTGTTACAAGTGTGTGTGTTCCTCAGAATACCTGCCAGGATTAAGGGCTTAACTTGGATATACAAGTCACTGTACTCAGAAATATTAATACAAATGAATTCAGAACTCCTGTATTTTTCCAAGCTACAGGAGCTTGCTGCCAGGGGCATCCATCTTATTTGAGGTACTTTGTATCTCAAATTCTGCTCCAAAGAAACAAACAAAATTGTAATAAGATATGTCATGGAAATATATCAGTTGCAAAGAAAGTGGGACCTGTTAAAATTCCTGTAGCAATCCTATATAATTTTTTCTTTACTCTTAAGGTTGATGATTTCTATGTAGGAGCAACAGAACGTTTGATTGCTGTGTCTCCCTTGAGTGTGTTTGTAGAACAAAATCAAGTGTTCGCTATAATTGAAGTAAAGGGTGCAAGAGCTTTCTACTCATAAGTACCTATGTTTATGTAAACCAAATGTCAGTTCAGACACATTTAATGTTTAATGTCTAACCTATAAACAAATGTAATGCTGTTTGGGGATCAGCAATGTTTTCTTACCTTAGTAAGCAAATGGCTTTTAGTGTATAAAGGGAGTACTTGACAATGAGGCAAATATTTATTGATACTGTTGATTATTTTTTTTCCAGCTTCTTAGGATAACATAGATCAGGAGTTTGGTATAAAATTGCCATGTTTGGTTCACATTGAATTACCCTGTAGATTAGCAGTATGAAAAACTGATTGAATGGGGTACAATAGTCTATATTGCAAAAGTGTATCTTATATAGTATCTTCTATAAAAGCCTGATCAAATGTCCACAAATTACTAGCCACATTGTGAAGTCTATTTAAAACCTCTGTTCTTTGATTGTCTCCCATAATGAGGTCAAACAACTTCAACTCTGAGCAACCATCTCCTTGGCAAACAGTGATTCTCCTTCAACTACCAAGTAACTCTACTAATAAGTAACTGCTTACAGAAGCTGTATTTTATTACAAAGGAAATAATATATCCTTAGGATTACTGGAGGCTGAAACACTAATGGCATCTGAGAGAATATGGGGGGGGACCACAAAAAAACACAACCAAAAACCAAACCACCAGCAGCAAAACAGATCAAAACTTGAGGGAGCCAAAATTTGATGAGTTTCAAACTTAAGATGTTTCTATGAAATTGTTTTACACCTGTGGTACAACACAGATCAAACTTTTACTGTTTTTTCTGTAGATGAACAAGCTTGGTCTTTAATTGTGGAACAGTGTTCCCACTGTGAGTTACACAGCTCTTCACTGTTCCTCTCATCCTGCTCAAATACTGATCAGATTAAGTCTTTTCAGAAGAACATTCCCTCTCAATGGAAAGACAAATACAAAGAATGAATTATATCTGTGTTATGCCCTAGTGGAGCGAGGAAAAGAGAAAATGTATGTCATGTCATGGGCAAACCAAAGCTTTTTCAAATATTTTAGAAGTCCTAATGCAGTATTTAAAGGCAAAGTTTCAAGGACTTTTCCAGGAACAGCTGTTTGGATAAAGGAACATGCAGGCAAAAAAAGAGTCCATAGTTTTCAACAGTGCTCATGTAAGGCCACAGTTCTTGTAAATTTTCTTGGACACTCTTTCCATCCAGTGGCAGGCTTTGGATTATACAGGGATTTAACCAGTAGAACTAAAGAACTGGGAAAAATAACTATGCTGTTTAATGATACATATATGGAAACAGAGGAAAGTTTTGAGGCAGATATCTGCTTCTAATAAAAATAATAAAATGAAATAAACTTGCTGGATTAACAGCAAGAAGTAGAAGCAAAAGAAGAAGCTTAAAGTGAAATAAAATTATTTGATAGTGGTGGTCGTTTTATATTTTCACACACTGTGGGAGTTATTTGTCTGAGTGCTTTTTATATTGATGTCTCCTTGCATATGTTCAGCCCAATGAAGAGCGTGCATCTCGTCTCATCTTTCAAGCTGCAGTGTGTATTGATTTAAAAAGTGAGATGCAAGAAACCCAAACAGTAGACTGGGGAGCAGCTGCTGTTGTAAGAGGAAAGGTGGGAGAAATCAGAAGAGAGCAAATGAATAGTGAAGTGGAAAACAATCATATGCACATTTTAAAATGTTTTAGTCATGGCCTTCTTGGGAACCTGGGTGTTTTCTGAACAGCAAGGATATGATGGACCAGATGACAAAAACTAAGACCTTCTCAGAAAGACTCCTTTACAGGGTTATAAGATGTAGTATATCACTGAGCCATTTTCAGCTTCATTGAATTTTCCAAACAATTGCCATCTTTTCCCCTGAGAAATATCTTAATTGTTTTTAGCCAGTCTGCATCCTAATCTTTAAATTTTGTTGCTGTTCTGTGAAGCAAAATGGAAAGATACCTGCTGTGTTTAATCTTTTGGTCACCATGAGCTTGAGCTAAAACCCAATAAAGTTAGCAAGTTGATTTGGGGAGACCAGAACCCAGCTGCATTTCATTTCTAACTTCAGTGAATTTGGTATTTAAGAGTTGGCTGTCTAAGGCAGGTCTGATCGATTTATTTTTATACCAGTGGCAAGGAAGTTTTGGAGATGAACAAATAACATCTTGAATTCCATGCACACTTCCATGCTAATGAGTGAATATTGTGAGGCAAAAGAAGGAAAAATATCTTTGCAGTTCAAAGCACACTGCATTTTTGCTCACAGTTAACGTATGATTATGGACTTGCATGAATCAATGTCATTCACAGGTATGGTATATATTCAGCCACTCATTTGAAGTTATAGTGCTATATAGGTTAGGTTCAATGTGGCAGGAGAGCATATATTTCTGTGAATAAATCTGCATATTTCACATTGTATTAATGAGCTTTGTTCTTACCTTTCACAGATAGTACTGGTGCAGGTGCTCATCAAGTGGGTTTCCCCAGCATTCTCTAATAGCAGACTGTTTTTAGTCAACCAACGGTTTGCCAGACTAGGACTATTAGTGTCCATCACAGCACATAGCATGCCAAGTCATGAGTGAGGAAGCTATCAAAGAAGGCAAAGTACCAAAACACTGATTGAAAGCCTTACCACCTACCTGGGAGATGGAGGTAGGCGTGGGAGCAGAAGGGAATTTTTGTCAGTGTGGTTAAGAGTATTCTTAATAACTGCAGAGCAAAGAGGTGTTATGGTGAAGACGGTTTTAAGGAAAAATAAATACCCGGGTAGTTTTGCTAGTATTTACAAAAGGCTTCTCCCAGCTATGGGAAAGAGGACTTGAAAACAAGATGGGAACAGGGATGGCATCCTGGGAGAAGAGTCAACCCTTCAGTTGTAAATGGAGGTGGATGCAGGGTAGTCTTGCAGTGCTGTGGAAGCGTAAACACGCAACTATATTTGATGTCGTAAGAGGTGGGAGACCCAGGGGACAGATGCACAGTCAATATTTTCAAAGTAATTATAATAGGAAGGTCTTGCAATAGCAATTTGAAGAGCGAGGCAACATTGTACCCATCATATCACCAGAAAAGGATGTTGCTGAGAGGTTTGGTGAGAGCTTGAGCTCTGGGAAGGCAATCAGGAAAGTGTTAGAATGCTACTTAGACTTCTTGTCTCCAGCCTACATTGGCATGAAAAAAACCTTGGGAAGCATGAAATTCTTCCAGGATGGGGCAAATCTGTCTCTTAACCCTCCCATGGTTCTCTTCTTTCCTCTTCATCCTCAGCTAGTAGCAGCCCATGACTTAGACAAAGCAGTAACAGGAACCTTCTTGACTTCATGTTCTGAACAAGTCTCCATTTCTATAACTCTCTCTCCCCCTTTGCTTTCCTTCCTTTGAATGGCATCAAATATAAACTATTTGCTCTTAGGATTATTCTTGATACTTCCCTGCCCTGAGCCTTCACACTTAAAAATTAATGCCTTTAATTTACATTTTAGGAGGGCTTTTCCATATCTTTGATTCTTAGCACTGCTATTAGTCTAGACTCTTCAGACAGATACACTTTTTTTTTTTTAATATTGATAGGCAGGAGTCTAGTTCACTTGATGGTCACAGCACCTCGCTGAAGATGGACATTATTTCCTGTTACATGGAAGGAATTACCTAGTCTGTAGCTCTGTGGGTGGTCTCCAGAGTCCCTGTGCTAAAACGAAATAGTCCTTGGATGAGGAGATGTGTTCTTTCTGGTGAAGTGCAGGGGCATCAGCACAAATACTATTAAAACCCAAGGGCCAAAGTAATAGCTAGATCTGTTGTACTGAGTTGTGGGCAAAGAACTTAGCCCCTCTGGATCAGGACTCTTCATCCTTGTCCTGCAGCCTGCTATGACGATATGAAACGATTGTGTGTGATTAATGTTGTCTTTCCAGCCTGATCAGCGAACATATTACCTTCCTACTGCAAGAAGAGTTCATGCAAAATTTTAGACGCCATTCCCTTTTTTAATCCGAACACCATCTGTGTATGAACAGTAGGATTAAGTGGACACTGGCTGTGTTCAGATACATTGTGTATCTCAGTGCTTTTGCATACCTTAGTATATCTTAGTAACACTTAATAAAACATACTTGGGCAATTTGATGAGTTACTTTTGGGTATATAATAGCTACGAGACTCAGAACGCTATTGAACTTGTTTATATTCGTTGGCCTGATGTAATTAAGAGTCTAAAATTAGACTTATAAATGTACACGTTTGCATAAAGATCCTGATGAAGGGAATCTTTTTTACTGTGTTCTTATCTCACAGCCAATTAATAAATACCTTCACATCTGTTACTATAAGAAGAATGAGTCACTTTTCTACCAATGAGTCTGTACTAGAAATCTTTACTGAATCTTTTCTAGATTTGATGCTGCTTGTAAAGTATCTTCCCTCCACAAGATAAGAAAAAAAAAAAAGAAACATGTAATGAATTCAGAAAAGTCTATAATGAAATTAATACTTTTTGGGCAAGCCCTTACATTTGTCTCAGGATTTTCCCATTTTGTCTTATTTCTATTCTTCTGTCGTTTCATAACTCATTACCTGCCTGCTCTGTTTATAAGTCTGGGTGAACCCCCAGCTCCTCCTTATTAGAAAAGAAAAAAAGGAATAGAATTTTGAATTATTTCTGCAACATGGACATCCTTTCTTTTAATAGGACCATAAAGCTACACCCATGAGATTCAATAATCAATCTGCTTTATTGTCTGGAGCTATTAGAAAAATATATTTAGATGATAGATTTATATTTTCCATGTCTAAGTTCAGACTATTTTGAGCATCAGGCCTCTGTGAGATGAGGATAAGTTGCCTACCTTGCTTTAAGACCAGTTTGAATGTTTTTGCTTTGGCCAGTGACCCTGGTAATAATCATCCCAACCTCACAAAATCCATTATCAGCTTTTAATCCATTTGGAAGATAAAAAAATAGAGTGTTTAACTGTAGGTTATGCTAAAATATTTTGTGTGATCTTTTTGTTTGGGGTTATGAGGAGCCTGCTGGTGATAGTTTGTTTTTTGAGAGGGTTGGTTGGTTTTTGTTCTTATTACATCCCAAGCTTGTCAGCTGATTTGGAAGAATAACCAATTTTTCTGCCTTGAAATGTGTGGTGTGAGTGCTGATACCATTGCTATTGACACAGCACATAACTTTAGGGATTGTGCTAATGCAGTTAAGCAGGACACTATTATTTCTTGTACAGTACATAAACGAACTTATTTGCAGGTTCTTTCCCTCTGCACTTCTGTAAAGCACAGTTAAAACTATATGTAATCTAAGCCAGAAGATCTCCTGTGTCTGGTAGTGTCAAAAGATGCACAGAGAGTTTTATGAATAGCTAGAGCTCCTATTTCCCATGACCTTCAGAGCAGAGTGTTTTGTGATCCTTGTTATATTTAAGTGGCACAGAAAGTCTATGCTTTAGTAGTCCGTATTATCAGTATTATTTAGTATAGAGTGTCTATAAAGTTATATAGTCTGCTGTTTACATGTTATGTTGATAATAGAAATGGTGAGAGGAGGGCGATGACCTCTGTGTTTGTTTTGTTAGTATTCTCAAAGACCCCTCCTTCATATTATGTGCTGAGAAAAGTATTCTGTAACTTGTTGTGGCTGTGTTTAACATTTAAACATTTGAAAGAAATTGCTTACATTGTGAGCAGTGTGATAGTATTTCAAGATGGTATTAATAGGCTTAGAAGTAATTGTCATTTGCATTTCTTCTTTTTCTATGAAATCTGGAATTTTCATTTCATATGCTTTTTTTAAATTATTATTTTCTGAGAGAGGTGCAGTTGTTTGATTTGTACAGGTAACCACTGTCTTCAGATTGGTTGCATCATGTAATATCTTCTCCTCCATCAGACAATGCAGGGGGGAAGCATAGGGAGTAAGAGCACCTGAAGACCTAGGACATGCGGTTTGCAGTGCATTGCCACCGTTTGAGGAACTGCTACTAATTGAGCATGAAACAAATCTGACTTCAATTTGGTTACAAATGCCTGGCGGCAGAGTGAAACAACCTGCTTCTCTGTACCTAGCTTAGCATATGCAGAACATTTCTGTGAGGGTAGCACTGCAGGTGTAGGAGCGACCACCCATATAAATGGAGCTGTTATCCCTGACTGGTCATTTCTGCTCTTAGAGAGGCAATGTTGACGACCTAAAATGAATTCTCTTCCCTTCTTTTCTTTCGGCCAGTGGGCCGACAAATCAATTATTCCCACAGCTCTAATTACAGTTCACAGAATGTATATTTTTTGGAAAGTAAAGTCCTTGCCTCAGCTGCCAATTCCCTTTGGGCTTAACCTTTCAAAGCAAAATTGCCAGTTGTTTGTTCTCTCAAGGCTTTTAAGTTGTTCAACAAAGTATGAAATGACTGGAAAGTAGTAATGAATAAGTGAGCCTTTTGGCTTTTACTCAATCTACTGACATAAAGAAATTTTGGTTCCTGTGTAATTGCTGTACATAATTACAAAAATGAGGTTTCACTGCTTTGTTCAGTTTCTCTGCTTTAGAACTAACTAGTTTTCTTGATGTGACTGTACTGTGGACTGGATACTTTGGTTGGTGGGGGTGGGGATGCTTCTGGAATAACTTGTTTTCTGAAGTAGAGAGTAAATCTAAGTCCCTGATGCCCATGTTGCAAGGTCAGCCAGTCCTTGGTACAAGTTGGAACAAACTTAGTTTTCCTTGCAGTCTGTAAGGCTGTCAGCAGAGCCTTACTGTCCAGGCTGTTCTGGATTCATTTCCTGGGTTGAGCACTGAGAAGGCAGCAGGAATAGAGACCACTGCAGTGACTTTGCACTGCACAGGGATTCCTAGATGAGAAAGTCCTTGTGGGGTAGGAGAGGCAGCTGTGGCAGGAACAGCATTCCAGCACACTACAGTCGTTTCCTTTAATAGCTCCATTCTTCCTATTTTATTCTAGAATACTGTCAGACATAATTAGTATTAAAAGGTCAGTAGTGGTTTCCACTTAATTAGTTCTGTAAACATTTTTTAGAGGAGCCCAAAGGGATATTTTCCAAACACAAATAGAAGCAAGAAGTGGCTCTAGTGTCTGCAGGGGAGCTCCTATCTACCTCACAGGGAATTGAAAGCAAGCCTTGGCTGGCCATGCTCACTGCTGTGCTGGGACTGTGTCTGGACTGGAGCTGAACCCAAGCCTCCTGCCTCTGTGCAGTGCTTCAGCCTCACCCTGCTCAACACAAAGCTTTCCTGGGGTTGAGCAGTCACCGCACATCTGCTGAGGGCTTCAGTAGGGAGCTGAAACCAGTATAAAGGATTTATGAGAGTCCCCTTTTGTTCCTGGAGGTGTTCTAGATCAGTTAAAATAAATCTCTGTGTATCAGGTAGCATACTTGAAACTCAGCTGTGTGTGGAAGGGTAGGCTGAGGCTTAATTACTGTTGCTATTTAAGAGTGAAACACCAGTAGATTTAAAACATATTGAGAGAAGGGTGGGAATTAATTCTGTCCACAACACAGCTGACTTTGTATATAACACATGAACTAACAATGGATTCATATTTTCAACAAGATCTGTCACATATGCTCCTCAAGATAATTCTTTTTTAAAGAATGTGAGTATTTCACTGTATCGTTTCTGTACCTGCAGCCTTCTTCCTACCGTGTTTTTGTGGTGTGTCTGTTAATGAAAGAGCATTAGTTTAGAGAACACTCCTATTATTATTTTATGACTTTTCTTCTGCCATGTGTTTGAGGTATTGTGATATAACTAGCTACCTAGCAGTCATCAATTTCAATGAGAGTGAGGAGCCTAAATCTTCTCTGTCCTTCTCTTATACTTTTATACAGACAGATATTACAATGACCTTTCTATATTTATTAACACCCTGCCAATACCCTCAAAGTCAGAGTTGGCCCTTCTAAGCAAAAGTCCTTAATTGCTTTGTAAATTGCAGTAAACTTTGTGCTGAATACTGAAAAGTAAAGCTGGTGTTCTCAGTTATTTCAAATTGGCCTAGCTAGGAGGGAGTGACTTTAAAATCAAACAAAGAAATTCAGCAACATGACTGCAAAATTATTAAGAAAATAACTGTCATTGTATATGCACAGGTAAATACCAATGCAATTTTTTTTTCTTAATAAAACTAAAACTTCTATAAATCTTCTTTGGCTGTTGTACCAGTTTCCTGCTAAATAGTTTTTTGATTAGGTTTATTGAGTTATGTGTTGGGACTGTAGCTTAGTTAAAATATTCCTGCTGATCTAGTATTTTTGCATTTATCCAGGCTTTCTATTTGGCTGTCTCTTGGGCTTTAATAAATTAACCTCCATAACCCTGAAACTGGTAAGAAGGGATTAGTACTCCTGTTTATAACTGTAGGCTGAAATCAGAGCAAGGAGAGAAATGTGTGTTGCAGTTGGTGATCAAACATTTATTGTGTTTCTAGAAGGTATTTTCAGACTTTGAGGCTGCTGAACAAATATATATACAGCAGAGTGGTGAAATATAGTGGCTTAATAATGACCAAGCATTAAGACAGTAACAGTGTCGGGGATAGAATTTAGAACTCCTGGCTCTCAGGTTAGCACTTTAAACACAGCAGAGTGCTACTTTTCATTGGTTTGGGGAGTTATTCTAACTGGTAATTCAGGGGTTAATCTCTGGGTAACAATTTGCAACTGAGGAATCATCTTGATCCTTTTGATTAAAATCCATTAAGGAAGATAGCTGGGAGGAGCTTATAGACAGTCTTTTTAGGACTGAATTTTTTCAATGCGGGGGGGGGGGGTGTGACATTAAAACTTCCCATGAGTATAGAAATAGTTTGAATCCCTAAGTGACATAGATACATTTTACCTTAATTTCTGTGATACTATTAATACTCCTCTGTATACACTGGCATTTTTGTATAATTTTGGTGCAACGTTGTCTTGCATGTAATTTGGATGACGCATATTGAAACCAGAAACTTATGGGTAAATAAAAGGGCTGGTTTTTTTCTGATAACAGATGCTCACTTGTGCCAAGTTCTTAGCACTGACATGCCTTATACTGTGGAAATCCTCAACTCTGTTTATGCATGTGGTTAGTGAAGTGTAACTCCCTTATCTGAGTAGTGCAGATTTAGCCAGAACAGTGATATGCTTCTCTGTCAAATGGACTTTTTCCTTTTTCTTTCCCTTCAGAAAGGTCTTTCTTTTTGAAATTTAGGAGGCTTATTTTATTAACATTGATACCCAGAAAAGGTCTGTTCCATGTACTACATGCAGAGACAGAATGGGTCGCCATACGTTCATGGGGCAGCTCCCCTGGAATCCATGGTGCTGCACCCATCACAAAATCTAGGACTGTGATCTAGAAAGATATGTTCTGATATGCAGATAAACCATGCAGATTGTGAGATAAAATTTTAATTCCACATCTTTTTATTATTTCCCTAAATAATGTTTTGAGTGGCAAGTCTCTGTATTGAAAGGTTTGGAGTGCATCTTTCTCTTTTTTTAATCACAAACTTTACAAGAGCTGCTGCTCACCATTAGTACAGCTTTGGATGCCATGAAATGGCCAGGATGGTGCTGCACACTGAAGGCAAAAGGCCAGTTGTGGATAGTAGGCATCCTGATATCTTAAATACTATGGTTCAGCTGAATACAAATCCTGAATACTGTGGTTCAGCTGCACCAGTCTGAGGTACTCCCTTTACAGCCCTCCTGGGTCTCCCTCAGGAAATACTAGCTTTCCTAGTGTGTCCCATGAATGGTGTCCCGGTTTCGGCTGGGATAGAGTTAATTTTCTTCCTAGTAGCTGGTATAGTGCAGTGCTTTGGATTTTAGTATGAGAATGATATTGATAACACGCTGATGTTTTGGCTGTCGCTAAGCGGTATTTACATTGGTCAAGGACCTTTTTTTTTTTTTTTTCCCAGCTTCTCATGCTCTGCCAGGTGCCCAAGAAATGGGAGGGGGCACAGCCAGGATAGTTGATCCAAACTGACCAAAGGGCTATTCCATACCATATGATGTCATGCCCAGTATATAAACTGGGGGAGTTGGCCGGGGGGTTGCGATCGCCGCTCGGGGACTGGCTGGGCGTCGGTCGGCGGGTGGTGAGCGGTTGTATAATTTTATTTTATTTTATTTTTTTTTCCCTTTCCCTTTTGTTTCCCTCCCTTGGGTTTTGTTCCTCTTTCTCTCTCATTGTATTCCTTCTCATTATAATTCATTATTATTATTATTATTATTATTATTATTATTATTTTGTTCCAATTATTAAACTGTTCTTGTCTCAACCCACGAGTTTTCTTACTTTTGCTCTTCCGATTCTCTCCCCCATCCCACTGGGGGGGGAGTGAGAGAGCGGCTGTGTGGTGCTTAGTTGCCAGCTGGGTCTAAACCACGACAATGGCCAGACACTCTAACGCTTGGACAGTAACCTTCAGCAAGGTGACACCTATATTCCTTCACAGATCTGACCTGAATTTCCTGCCTGTCTTTAGTGTTTGCTGTATTCTCCAGGCCAAACCATGGAGTCTGTTTATTGTTAAGGATATGCAGTACTATAGCAAAGTAGGCCCATCTGATTTGCAATCTGCATGCTAGTACTAAATATAAAGATGCCTCTCATCTCCACTATGTCATGGTAGTTAGATTAGAGGGGGTAGTTAGCTTTTCTTAAAGGCTTTCTAATCTAAGGGAGTACAGAGGACTAAATGCTGTTTCTGCTGCCAACCCTAAATAGCTTGGCTTGATATGGAGAAGGATTTCAGAGTTGAGGGTCAGGGAATCCTTCCTAAATGCAGTGGAGCTGACCTGTAGCAGTCACTGCAGTAGTAATAGCTCCTTCTGTACACTTTCCTGCATCTGAAAATTTCTAGGAAAGCAAGCAGATTTGCATGTCTTACTCCTCACCTCCTCTTTCTCCTGTCTGCTAAACCACAGGTGCAACCATATGTGCAAAGCTCCTGTGTTCATGGAGAATGTCAGTCACACAGACTGTCTGAATATCCCATCTATTTTAATAGCAGAACCACACTGCCTGCAACCTGGCAGACATCAGAAGGGTTCAGGACTACCACAGAATGTCATTTCCCGAGTAATAAATGGATACAATGGATCATCCAGGCAGACAAAGCTCAGCAATAGAGGCTTATAAATCTTCCCTTCCAGTCATATAAAAGAAAAATGCAGAACCATTTACATTTAAAAGCAAAAAAAACCCCAAAAACCCTTAAGTGTAGAACTACTAAGGATTGCCCTACTCCTATAATTTAAATAGTAAAAAGATACCTGAACTGCTTAGATGGTTTAGCAGCCTTTAGACACCTCTACATCTTTGCAAGTTAGACCCTGAGTCACCCACCTAGTTGCCCATTCTACTTCTAGTTGCTTAGAAATAGACATAATAGTATTTTCCTGCCTCACAGAGTAACTATAAGGAAAAATAGATCAAAATGTTGTGCTGTCATTCTTCAGTAACTTTATAAGCATTTTGACTAAAGAGTATTTTTGGAGCATAACACTTACTAGTTGCACTGCAGTGTTCTTTGTTGGCCTTATTGAGAGCTAAGAGTTCCTAATAATATGCCTTGAACAGAGACTGCTACAACTTTTTCAACACAAACAGCATATGGTTCCACCCTGTTGCCAGATCTACCATAAAGTTGTTGCTGTTTGTGTTTATTGATGTGCTGACAAAGGACGTGCTGTACTTTGAAGGCATTCTTGGTTTTGGTTTTTCATGGTAGGATGCACTTTTCTTCTGTATAAAGAGTATGGTATGTACACTATTATCCTCCATTGCTTATATATGATGGATGATACAGCTGTGGAAATGCAGTGTTTTTTGTTTTGGATTTGATATGAAACTGGAATTTGCCTGCAAAAATTGCTTCAATTTTTGTGTTTTTAATTATGGCTGTGATGACAAAAGAGAATCCTGTCAAATGTGTCTCAGCTTGCTTTGTAGAACAAAAGCCTATGGTAAACTGTTAATGTAGTGGAAGAATGAGAAGTAAAATATACTTGAAAGGAGATAAATTCTTGGGTTGCCTAAACAGATATTCCTGAGCTTTTGCCATTTAACTCTTCCAAATAACAAGCTGTTGTATTTCCTTCTTTTTCAAAAATATTTTTCAAAAATTTCAGGAAGTGCAGCTGTTGAAAGAAATAACACATAAACTTCATTGACAGTCTTTGGTATTTCAAAAAACCCAAGCAAGCAAGCAAACAAAACCCCCACCACCCCCAAGCCCCCAAGTTTACTTTCATTTTTCTCCATATTCAACAAGATAGGTGACTGGTAGTTGTCTGTCTATTTGACCTGGCCTATCAGTTGATCTGGCAGTCGCTGATAGCCACGAAGGGGAAATAATTTTTTGTGTCAGTGGAACAGTCAATCTTCCAGAAGACATCGTCAATTGAGTTTGAAACAATTAACTACAAAGTTCATAATGTTCTAAATTATGCAATAATGCTGCAAGGCAGAGTGATGTGCAAATGTCTGTAAACAAATGAAATAATTACTTAGGTATGCAAAAACCTGCTCATTTTCAGAAATAACGCACCTGAGCTCGCCTCGGATCCTAATAATTACAATGTTCTTCATATCAGGTTGCTCCAGAAAGTAGCATCTGAGACTGTAATGATTTTCTTCCTGAATAAAATGGAATTAATTATGTATAGTCTGTGCAAAGCACGAAATAAATGTAAAATTCTAGGGAGCTAGAACAATTTTGAGACAAGGTTGTTCTGAAAAAAAATATTTCCATTAATCCGTGCTTCAAACTTTCCTATTCGTCCAGATTTCTTGGGTTAGAACAAATGTACAGCAAAACTGTTGAAAATTGATTCAAATATACTTGTACACAGGTTTACAGAAACTCTGTGCATTTGTTTGATTATTGCTGCCATCAGCACTATGAGTTACAGTCCGATTTCACCATATCCTGCAGAATGCTCTGTTGCCTCTGTTGCTAGTTGTTCTCTTCTGTAGTCCCACCCTTTATGACACTTTAAAGCTTCTAATGAAATAAATGACTCTATAGTGTCAGGTGAGTAATGCAGAAAAGCTTCAGAAAAAGTTCAGTTTGTGAAACAGAATATTTCTTTTTCTTGTGTTTTGTTTCTTAGTCTTTGAGTTTAGGAGCAGTTTTAGGTCCCCTAGTCTTGAGAACAAAAGTATCATAGGACTTGTCTACCAACCAGCTAGATCTTGTGAGGCTAAACGAGCAGTCTCAAGTCATGTTGTAAATTAATAGAAGAGGCACAAAGGTCAAGTCTACCTTGAAAAAATGATCTGTAATCTGCCTAGAATGGTCAAAGAAACTCCAATGCTCAGCAGTTCTCCCACTGAAGAAAGCTTTGAGGAAGCATCTGTGGATTATATGTGGATTGCTGTGTAACATTGGTGAAAATACTGTTCCATTTTACTTTACAACACTGCAGCCATTGCCAGCTGTATTTAGTAACAAACATATGAGAAATGTTGTTGGCTTCAGTGCAAATATTTGTGTTTTTAAGATGAAGTACAGGCCAGAGTAATTGTAAGATCAAGGCAGTTTTATGGGGGGGAAATAGATATATACAAAAGTCTGAGATTTCTCCAGTAGTCTGAACTGCTTAAAAGCTGATAAAATACTCTGGGAACAGTCTTGCAAACAGTCAAGGATGCTCTTTACTGCTTATGTAAATCATGTTGCATATCTGGGGTGGGGGGGGAATAACCAACATGCTTCTTGAGATTTCATTTTATTGCTAAAATTGTCCTGGATGGGGTTATGACAAATGAAAATTGCTATGCAGAGAGGGCTTCATAGACTTCAGCATTAGCCTTTTGATAAAACTTTTAAGTACTACTCACTCTCACATAATATTGTTTTGCCTATTTCTTAAAACCTCTCTGCACTACTATTAAAATCTGATTTTGGACAAGATGTAAGTCCGTGACCTTAGCCCATATGGTTGTTAGCAGCAATGTCATGCTGAGCTAGGGCTACTTTATTTGCCCCTGGGTGTTCCCAGGTATGAAGAAACCTGTGCACTGTGCAATGTGTAGCCAACGAAGTCAATGAGACACAACTTCATTTTGTATCAGAAGCAGGGTTATTGCATAACTAAATTGCCTGCTTCCTCCCTCCCATGCAAAAATGAAGTAAAACAAATGTCCCCGTAGTCTGTGGTTCATAGGGCAGAAAACCGGAATCTGCTGAAGTGTGTGGGTATAGGTGTGTGTAGGGAAGGGAGGGAGGGAAAACAGATGCAAATCTACCCACTCAGTTAACTAGAAAGCTTAAAAAGACATAGATTTAGAATGGCAGGTGTTGTGTCACTTTTTTTTTTTGTACGGGGCGATGTTTATTCACAGCCAGTGCTACCAGGAGTTCAGTGCATGTGCACATACCAGTGCAGCCAGTTTCTTTTGTCTCTCTCCACTGGGGTCTACTCATTTACTAGTTGGGGGAGGTCAGTGTTGCAAAAAATGCTGTGTTTAGTATCTGATTGTGTAGTTTTTGGCACCTGCTTTGATCCTGGGAATATTTTATTGCGCTACCTTGAAATACCTCTTCTCATAGTAGTATATAAATCATACAAAGAATTTATTTTTGCTTACTGCAAGGATAGTCAGCGAACTGCTCTTTTATGCTATGTAATGATGAGGGTCGTATAAACCACTGTTACTGATATTCTTCCGATAGGGTGAATACAGAAAGGTTTCTTTGTGTCTGCTGACAGACTTCTAAACTTTGGTAAGCTATTTTCTCTATATAAAGCTGAAATGGAATTGCCAGAAAAATAGATATATACATACAAGAGGCAGTTACAGGTTTGCAGATTCTGCTGAGAGTCATCTGTGGGATGCATTTGTTGCTATTTGTTTTTAAATGTATTTTCAATTCTGATTTTACTCTGTTGAATAAAATAGATGTCTTCGTTATATGTACATTACATTTATTGTTTAAATATGATAATTAGATGTCAGATCTTCTGCAGAATTTCTGAATCAAAACAGTTTAATGAATATATAAAAGAAAATGGTAAATATCTGTTTTCTCCGTTGCCAACTCATGCTAATGTCAAGGTCAGAAAATCCTCACAGATATATTTTCTCCCCCAGATCTGATGTGAATTACAATTTAACTTGTTTATATGAGTATAACATGTCCTCTAGCTACTTGCAGGGAAACTTAATTTTAAATGTGTGATGAAGAAATATATGGAACTGAATGCAGAAATCATGTACGTAGTCTTCAGAATAGTTGCCCTCCCACCAGCACTGAATTGGATACTGAGCTGCTTAATTATTAAAAGAGCGCTGGCTGTACTGAGAGTTGTTAAATTAGAGTGTTCCCCAGATCGATCTTTTTAACTGATGTGAAGATTGTATTACTTGGATCCAGCCTCTGAAACAAGCCTGAAGGATTTAATCACATTTATTTTGAAATCAGTTGTGGTGTGACTGTATTGACCTCAAAATGGGACATGTTGCAATGAGTTTCAGGAGAGATGGAACATGGCAAACATGCAGAGATGCCACTTGGTTCAAAGTCAAAATCCTAGAAGTGAGGTATTAAACTTCTATGAAAAAATTTAGAGCTTTGTCTTGCTTCATAGGAAACAGTCTTACTGCAGAATATTCTTGTGGCTTCTCAGAATGAGTCTGTCATGTTGAGACATCCTGGATCATAACCCATTGATTTACTACACTTCCCATTTATTGATACATGTTTGGGTTACCATTTGGAGCATATTCATTAGTTCTTTGCTTAGATTACACTTAATGACAAGGTTCTTCATTTTAAGTTTATTTTAGCTATCGGTTTTTGGAATATCTACCGTAAATCCACATGGTGAAGGAGAATAAATGCTTTGACTTTGCTAGAAGATTACAGATGTGCGGCAGCCTTGTGTCTCTTTCAGTTCTTAATAGATGTGAAAAAATGACTTTGAATGTGAACTTCAGGATATGGCTTTATGTTGGTTACTTGAAAGTAAGGGGTTTTTTATTTGGGTTTTTTCTTTTTTTTTTTTTAACTGAAGGGAGGTAAAGGAGACAGTGTGGCAGCTATTGCCATCAACAGGGTGAGTTTAAAAATTTTTTTGGTTACTTTTAACGCCAGGATCAGCAGCTTTGCTTGTTTTAGGTAAGTATCTAATTTGATAGTAGGTAAGGAATTGGCAAGTGCAGCAACATGTTGAGTATAATTGTCATGCCAAATTAATTATGGTAAGAAAAACTTGCATGTGACTATAAAGCATACTGCATATTGATGCTGCTTAGAGAATTTTCCCTATAGAAACTCAATGAGCACTGCAGCTGGTATATCATACTGTAAATTAATTTAAGGTATAATTTGTGAAATGCATTCAGATAATTGGTTCTTCTAAATTAACATGTTTGCAAAGCATTAATTTTACTATCCGTGAGGGAAAAGTATGCAAAAATATTATATTTTTTTGGTATATATTGAATCTTAATTTGTTTTATCTTTCAGATTTTTGAAATACCTAATGAGAAACCTATAGTATGTATATTACAGTAAAAGATAACAGATTCTTTAAAATATCTTAAAATAAATGACGATGTCTTAACTCGGGTAATGTCTATTATAATGCTGCTTCATTTGTTGTTGGTTCTAGCCATTTGTCAGGACCAACATTGTTGATGTAGATGTATGGGGTGGATTTAGATGTTTTATTAATTGACCAATAACACCAGGTAACAAGCAATATTTGATTCTTTTAAAATTCATGTTATTGTCTTGACTATTTTTTTAATGTGCTGAAAAGAGGATGCATATTTTTGAATAAGCTTATTGATGTGCTGAGTCTGTGAAGTGTTTGTATGTGACTTCTGTAAACTGTCCCCACTGGACACATTTGATTAAATCATACTAACTTGACTTTTTGGCAGACACTGTGATTCACATGGCCTACTTAGAACTCGTTTTGAAACTAAACCTAGAAAATACTCAGTCTTCTCTCATCCTAACTGCATTTGTTAAAATGATAGATTGTCAAGGAAGACACCTGCAAAAAGAAAAGATGTTGCTTTCTGAAACTGTACCGGCTGAAGCAACTATGTCCCTAAACAGAATGTGGAACTGTTATCTCCCAGGGAACACATAATTTAAAAACTGGTTTATGTTTAAAACCAGTGAGATCTTTATTTATACCTGCTGTTAACATCCAATCTGATACTCATTGAAATCTTTCTACTGATTGAATAGACTCAGACCCTTGCTTTCCTAGCAAATATCGTTGTATTGTCTGGGGCACAAAGAGTAGCCAAGAGGCACCTCTCCTCCACAAGTAAAAATCTCTGCTCCCTTTTTTGCCTTTCTTCCTCACTCTTATTGGAATTTTGGTCATCTTCTGAATCTGCTTTTTCTTCCATGACACTGCTGCCCTTCTCCTAACCTTCTGGGGCTCCTACATTTCCTGGGTTGGTTTCAGCAATTTGTTATTGCTAGCTACCATCTACTGGCCTGTTCATAACAGGCCTAGTCAAGACTTGAAATATATTTGGGAAATCTCAAAAAAGACAAACTAGTGCCCAGGGTCAACACTCAAGAAAAACTCATCCCCTAAACTGCTGAATAGAGTCTCAGCACCCAGAAGTCAGGGCTCAACCTTTTTCATCAGCACAGCTGTTTCATTCTGGCAGAGGGTTAAAGATGCCACCACTCTTATCCAGGTGCAATTTACTGGATCATCTTCCCTTTTGAATGGTGCTAGGCCCTTGAATATCCTCTCTGCAATGCTTACAAAGTTCCCTAGCAGCTGGGTTGATGACGGCAAGATCCTTGTCAGCATTGCTATTCCACACAGGTCTGAACACAGCACAGTCTGTAATTCCACCTGGGAAAATCAGGAAGAGTTGCAAAGAACTGGATGTCTGTGCCCTTGGGGAGGTAGGGCTGTAGGTTCACATTAGGAAGACTGACTATGAAACAAGGAGTAATTCTGTTGGTTTGAGGGTTTTTTGTTTGTTTTTTAATCTTGTGACAATGCTTGTTTTTTTTTTTTTCCTGTGCTTTTCTGTGCTGGTGAGGAAAACTTCCTACAATCTACAGGCAAATGTAAGAGTAGGTTTATTTAGGCCCCACCTGAATCCTTTATTACTTGTTCACAGTCTGGCCTCTTCAGTGGCATGTCACTTTGTCTACAGGCATCTGTTTGTGCTTAGAGTGTCTGTGTGTATGCATGAATATGTGAGTGGAGTAATGCATACATATATCTTTTATGCAAGTCTTTCACCACACCCTTTGGAGGCTGTGTGACATTTTGTGTGACGTTTTAATCTGAAATTTCTGAAATTGTGATTTAGCTCTTGGGTCAGACCTCCAGCTAGCATGAAATAATTTGAATTTGGCATCAGTTTGCCAAGGCTACAGGTCTGGGCTATTCTTTTCCCTGAATGGTGGTATGAGTTGATAGAACAAAGTTCCTGTTTTAAATTACTGCTAGATTAATATGACATCATTCAGCTATTAGACATTACAGTGAAGTTGCAATGGTGGTTGAAGAACTGACATAGATTGAATTGCTTGCGTGCTTTAGTTCAGCCCGCTGCATTGCTATCCTGTGTATCTGTCAGGAACAAACATTGTGCTAAATCCTGCTGATCCTGTCCCTAGCTATAAACGGCCATACAGTCAACTCGGCTGAATTCCCTAGGGGAAAGCCTTATCTTAATGTGGGGAAAAAATTAGTCTTATGCAGCAGGTAAGATGTAAACATTGTTGCTATGTCATGACATTTTTTGGTCACTCTGAATGTAGCAGACACTGTATTTTTAAAAAAATAAAAGAAAAGCCCAATTTCGCAGCAGGGCTCTGACGTGCTCTAGTTGTATCAGCAGAAAGCCTCTGATATTGGCTTCATTATACCTATAATTACTGTGGACACTTTCATTTAAAACCACCAGTGTGCATCAGATATTTCTCACAGCAAGGAACTGAGTCTGAGAGACAGCAAGAACAAATATCAGCCATAATCACGTTAATACTCAGCTAAATGCAAATGGATAACAAACATCTAAAACAGCCAGGACAAATTTTCTGCTGGGTCATGTTGTTGATCCTCCAATAAATTCAGTGGAGCCACATTAATTTGTGCAAACTGAGGTTCTTGTGCAGTTAGTTGTTTTTTTTTTTTAAATAGGCTTCCAAGCCACCAGAAAAATAAGAGTTTAGTGGCCATGGAATAAAAAATAATAAATTCTGTCTAATTGGCACCAAAGGAACCCATTCCTTTACCTTGGAAAAGAAACAGACCTAACACAGTTCAGCTCTGGGCTACAACTGCCTGCTATTTCAATGGGTAATGTGGGATGTGAACTTTTAAATACTTGCTATTGTCAAGCCCTACTGTCAGTAGGGTTTTCTGATCAAGGAGTGGGAACGGTTTGCAAATGAAAGTGAGTCTTTTGAGAAGACAGGAAGAATCAGCTTTCCTTTTCTTTAAGTTGACATTGATTCTTACATTGATACCACTTGTGCAGACCACAGCTCTGTGTAGGGCCATTAGCTCTGATTAGAGGCAAGAATATACCATCACACAGGACCAATTGACAAAGCTTTTGTTGACTTCAGTGTTAAGCATTTTGGGGTAAGTCTTAGCTTCTACTGTGACAGAAATGCCCGAGGGCCAAACCTGAAGAAGCAAAGGAAAAATGAAGTAATCAGGTTCAGAAGTTTTCAACATAGAGGTTATGAAAAAAATGGACTGAAGAAATTAGAACCCACTTCTAAAAAGACGGGACCCAGAGGTTGGTTCTGGCTTTTAGGGCCAGCTTCCAGAATCTGTCTGTAGGAATGAATTCTTTGGGTGAAAAGTTTGCTCTCTTGATGTCGAAGGCAACTTTTCTGTGAATTTCAGTGTAGCCAAGATTTCACTCTATATATTCTGGTAAATTTTTAATATAAATGTCACAACATTATTAGTGTATTTTGGGACCTTATTCACTTTACCACACTGACATAAAGAGAATGTTTGTTCTTACATTAAATGCATTGAGCTGAAGTTTGGCATGTAACAGAAATGCCATGTTTTTACAGCATAATGTCCTTCTTACCAGATTTGTAGTATTGCTGACTGCAGAGGTCTCTGTGCAACACTTATTTTAGCAAATACTCTATTTTTAGATCCTGTTTGTTTCAAAATCTAGGTCAGCTTGCTTGGCAAACTGGCAAGAAGGATATGCTGTAAGACTAGAAGGTGTAGTTCTTGCAGACAATAAAGACATTGCCTTTTTCATACTGGTGATACCAATTTTATTTCTGGATTAGAAACTTTTGAAAGCTTTTAACATTTGTATGTTATTACTTGAAAGACAGTAATTCGGTGGTAATATGTCTCCATTGCAAATATTTTTTTATTAGTTATGTAAACTCCCAACTTCTTTTTTTATATCAGAAAAGATTGAAAAAATATTTCCAGAGGAATTTACTGCTATGAAAAATTTGAGCCAGTGAAGAGGACAATTTGAAAGACCAGATTCTCAAAGAAATTTATGACTGTTAATGCAGACATCATCTGTGGAACAGAGAAGACATTGTATTTCATATGTTCAAGAAATTATCATCTTTCACTTTTTCGTACTCTTAGTGTATATAACCTGCAATAAACAGAACAGTAAGAAAAAGGAAAACCTTTTTTGTAAAAGTGGTAGCCAAAATTACTGTAAGACTGAGTGCTCCAAAAGCTTTGCAGGTCAGCAGGAACTGTATTGTTCAGTTGTCTTAGTTTCTACCAGCTGTTTTGAAGGAATCAAGGCTATTTTACTCTTGGTTGTATTTATTCAAATCACATAGTTTAACGTAATACTGGGATATGTCTCCCAAGGAAGAATATCTTTTCCCTTGAGGTTAGAATTTTCTTTCACCCAAGCAAACATTTTAGCGTGTATTTGCTTTAGGTAAACCCATGCTAATGGGCACAATGCAAATGCATTTGCAAAGAGATTTCTTTGTGGGGAGGTAGGATTAATTCTAATCACACCTATTCATAGAATCATAGAATTGTTTGGGTTGGAAGGGACCTTTAAAGATCATCTAGTGGAACCCCCCTGCCATGAGCAGGGCATCTTTCACTATATCAGATTGCTCAAAGCTCTGTCCAACCTGACTTTGAACACTTCCAATGATGGGACATCCACAACTTCTGTGAGCAACATGTTTCAGTGTCTCACCACCCTCACTGTAAAAAAAATTCTTCATTATATCCAATCTAAATCTACCTTCTTTCAGTTTAAAACCATTGCTTCTTGTTACTACAGGCCTTGGCAAAAGGTCTTTCTCCATCTTTCTTATAAGCCCCCTTTGTACATTGAAAGGCCACAATAAGGTCTCTCCAGAGCCCTCCCGTGGACCAACTTCACAGGTCCATATCTTTCTTGTGCTGGGGGCCCCAGAACTGGACGCAGTACTCCAGATGGGTCTCATGAGAGCGGAGTAGAGCAGGGAGAATCACCTCCCTCAGCTTGCTGGCCATGCTTCTTTTTATGCAGCCCAGGATACGACTGGCTTTTTGGGCTGCAAGCGCACGTTGCCAGCTCATATCCAGTTTTTTGTCCACCAGTGTCCCCAAGTCCTTCTCTGTAGGGCTGCTCTAAATCAATTCATCACCTGTTCTGTACTGATATTGGGGATTATTACCCTGACCCAGGTGTAGGACTTTGCACTTGGCTTTATTGAACTTCATGAGGTTTGCATGGGCCCTGTCAGGGTCCCTCTGGATGGCATCCCTTCCCTCAAGCAAATAAACTGCGCCACTCAGCTTGATGTTGCTGAGGTTGCACTCAGTCTCACTATCTATGTCATTAATGAAGATATTAAATAGTATTGGTCTCAGTACAGACCCTTGAGGGACACCACTCATCACTAGTTTCCCTTTGGACATTGAGCCATTGACTGCAATTCTTTGCATATGACTGTCCAACCAATTCCTTATCCATCTAATAGTCCATCCATCAAATCCAAATCTCTCCAATTGTTTGGTTTATGCCTGCATCTTTGAACTAAATATTTTTTGATGCAAGTGTATTCTTTAATTCTCTTTGGAAGAGACTGTTCCCTCACAGCTTCTTGGTTGGATGTTGGTTGGTCCAGCTGCTTTTGTCTAATGGAAAGGTTCTTATTTGACTGTGCAAGATTTTTTTTTTATTCTCAGTTGTATTTTCCTTTACGCTTTCTTTTCAAGTTTTTATGGGCCAACAGATGTTCATGGAAACAGGATATTTATCTCTAAGTATTCTCTCTCCTCCTGCAACTCTCCCCTACTTGAACTCAACATCCTCTCTGTAGCATAACAGTCATTTGCAGAAACCAACTGTGGCTTCAAATGAGGCATAAGCAGGAAGAGCAGATGAGCAGTAAAGAAGCATAGATCACATTTTCATGCAAATATACTACAAATAAGCTGAGGGAACAGCCCTCCTCTTGAAAATAAACATGCTAGTTAGTGGAATTAGCATCTAAATTAAACTTTTTTCTAATTTTTCTAGAAGGTTGTAATTTGTTTTTCAGTTCTACCTTGTTGCATACAATTTCATTTCTTATAGGTACTGCAGCCTAAGTGGCTGATAGATATTTTTTCTTTTTTGGAAAATACTGTCAATCTTGACATATGAACCTCCTGTCATAGGATCATAGGGTAATTCAGCTTGAAAGGGGCCTCAGGAGGTCTCTTGTCCAACCTCCTGCTCAGTCAGCTGTGAGATCAGACCAGATTACTCAGATTTATTTAGTCTGGTCATGAAAACCAACAAGTATGGAGACCATACAGCCTCCCTGGGCAACCTGTTCCACTGCTTGATTGTCCTTGAAGTGGAAAGGCTTCTCCTCTCCTTATATTAAGTCTGAAATGCTCTTGTTTCAATTTATGGCTGCTGTCTCATCCTCCTATCATGCACCATTGTGAAGATTCTGTCTCTGTGTTCTTGGTAAGCTTATCTGGAAGGATGCTCTTAGGTTGTGCTTGAAGCGTTCTCTTCTTCAGGCTTAATAAACCAAGTTCCTTCAGCCTCTCCTCATAGGGCAAATGCTCCAGCCCTAAACATCTTAGCTGGCCCTCCACTGAACTCACTCCTGTTTATTGAAGTCTTGTGCTGGTGGCCCTAGAACTTAATTACTATCTGCAGCTCTTAGTTTACAGAAGTAATTTTGCACTCCTCTTTCAGCACTTTTGAGGTATATAAACGCTGTAACTCAGAATTCAGCTACTCTAAGAACTAATACTACAGGTATTACTGTATAGACAAGGGGTTTTCCATATTGGATTGTCATTTAAGCCATGTGAAAATCATAATCTTGCTGGGTGCTAGTCCAAACAGCAAGTCCAATTCTGACAGATAGGAAAAACCCTTAGCGAGTTTTATCTCCAATAAGATAATACAATTGGAGCGTGACAATTGTTGTGTCCAGATGTGTCCTGAGAGGAAATACAACATATCTGCTCTTGTGAGTTCATCAAGAAATCTGACCATATTCTGCTCCAATTTTTTTTTTTTCCAGTGCTATTAAAAAGGTTGTCATATTGGTCCTTATCAAGTCTAACTGAAATCAGTGGAAGGACTTGACTCAGACTTGAAATCTGCTATCTGGAAACTTGTTTGCTGAGCTGCCTGGAACAAAAGCAGTCGAACAGGGAGATAGGAAAGTTCTCTGATTCTGTTTTTCTTCCTTCTCTTCCTGGTCCTTATCTCCTACAGTTATGGCTGATCACCAAGAGCTGCTGGAGCTATGGGAGAGTTCAGCAGAGTGCAGTGGGGCAGTTCAAAGAATGCCAGCCTTTGGGCTTTTCTTGCATTGTACGTCCTACTTTACCAGCTCCCACTCCCTGCAGTTTTTCAAGTCCTATATGCACAAAGAACTAGTCATGTTTTCCCTGTTTGTGCCTAGGATATTTTTGGAAAGTGAATATCCCAAACTGATAAGAGTATGTTACAATGCTTAATTTCTTTTCAGTTGTTGGTCTGGAACTTTTTCAGTCTCTGTCCAAAATATTAGAAGTGAAACAGCAAGTTGAATTTCTACTTTGATTTTAAAAAGCCTCTAAAGAAATAACAAGCTAGAAATTCCTATTAGTGCCTCGGGTGTTGTATTCCACCTTTGCTAATCAGACATATATGAAAGTCCTTCCAAATAACCTTTGAAGACAGAACTGAAGTAATTGATGTATCATTTCTGCCCCCATGAAAATGACCTTTTGCAAGGCTCCATTAGTGGATATTTTTCCAGTAAGGTGTTTCTTCTTTCTTTTTATTTTTTTAATTATTATTTTTAAAGGCTAACTTCTCATGTGCTTTGAAGTTCAGGTGGAAATGAAAACAAGTTTTCGGTATGTTCCTGAAATCATTCAAAATCTTGGAGGTAAATAGTACCTAATGATCTTCCCTACTTAAAACTCCCCAGGCTCTTCTATAAGCTAGTGTATAAGCTATTTTGATATTTCCTTACAATAAGGAAGTTGTTTTCTTTTTCTTTTTTTTCCTCTCCCCTGGTGAAGGCAGGATGGAGTCTTACTAGAGGAAGTCTTATTTTGCTCATTACAACCTGAATAATGAACACACATCATTGCTTTAATTTGAAAGCAGTTTGCAGAATGGCCATGATTGGGAAGTAAAATGTTGCTGACACGTTTTGTCATTTTTAACTTGTGCAGTATGGAACCCATGTTCTTCTGCTCCCATATTATAGGCTTCTGGCAGAGTTACTAAGGAAAGGCTTGCTGAGTACCAGTAAGAAGCACGGAACCAGTTCTGATCCCATCCTGAGAGATGGTTCAGTTCAGTCTGATATCTTTGTGGGTGTCTGTGTAACTGAGTCATGTATGTCAGTAGGTATGTTATTGTGGGAAATCAGTTTTACAAAGAGTTCAAGCATGTATGCTATGCTCAAGGCCATAAGTAGTCTATAGAAGTGATATTCAGAGAAGTGTGTTAATGCAAGTAGGAGATCAAAAATACTTATCACCTTATTCAATAAAAGCAAACCTCTTTTCTTCATCTGATAGGAGGGGAAAAACAGGTATAGAAAGATTCAGAAGAAGGTTTCAAGTCAGAAAGGGAGTTTCCTTAAAAGTTGGTGGGATTTTTTTTCTTGAAAATTACATAGGCATTTTAGAAAACCACTTCTTAATTAACATCATCTGCATTGTATTGACAGAACTGGAAGTAAACTGTAAGGTTTCGCATATATACTTTGTCAGCTGCACTTTCTTGTTGCCCAGCCATTAACTGACTGAATACCAAAGAACTGATGCTAACTCCCACCATCCTGAGCTGTCACCCATCAGTTCAGGCATATGAACAAAACCTCTGCTTTAACATTAAGAAATGAACTTTGGAATGTAGTATTCAATGTTGTAGAAATGCCACCCTTTTATTAAAAAAAAAAAAAAGTTTCAATAATACTAGACCAGGCATAATGCTGTTCGTCTACTATGGGGTCATTCATGCTTTTCCACAGTTCAAGGACAGGCTGTGATGTTGGAGGATGTGCCCTTGGGATGTACTGCCAGAAGAATATTGCCTTTTAGACATTTTTTCCTTGCTGTGTTCAGAGGGCAAGTTTGATCAATGTATTGTAAGAAAGATAGCTTAAAATATTCATTTGGTTCAGATCAAGAAAGATGACTGCTTAAAAAATGACGCTGCTTCATACAGCTTTCTGAACATTATTTTCCACCCATAAACCTGTCTTTCCTTTTAAGTGATAATGCTTATTTCTCTGTTCAAGAGCCAAGTTGATAATTTGGTTAGGAAGTTATATTTGGGTGTTTTGTTTTTGCTATAGAAAGTTAATGGGATTTATGCAAAAATTTCTTGATTGCTTGAATAAATGTTCTCCCAGGGAAATAAACTTTGATCTTAATCTTCATGTTTAGATTTGTAATGCCCTTGGCAATATACATCTACATGCATTTTTCATTCATTGCTTTATAATTGGTAGTTTCATTGAGAATTCTATGAATCTGCAATGCATTCCTCTTAGGTGCACCTTGCAAAGCTTACTTTCTCTATTTCATAATTACTCAAAGGTTAGCAAGTCCTACCTGCAGCAAAGCAAAAATGGAGTTATGAATATATGCCGTATTTTATTTTTATGAATAAATCAGCTATAGGAACTACTTACTTTTAGGCTGCTAATTGCATGGCCTTACTGAAGCACAGCTACTGTGCTCCTAGGTCGTGTGTGACCTTTTCAACTTCAGTGGTGGCAGAGGTACCTGAATGCTGATCATGTATGAAAATCTTACAGAGTATAATGTAGGAAACAAATAGTTAAGGAGAAATACACTATTGCTGCCAGTGTTGGAACAATGTGTCTGCATCCCTCTCTTGTTTACCTTTTCCACAGATGGTCTGCATTTTTATACAAGAGCCATCAATGTTTAAATGGTAGATTATATCTTATACTGGATATACTCAGCACTGGTGAGGCCGTACCTCGAATACTGTGTTCAGTTTTGGGCCTCTCACTACCAGAGAGACATTGAGGTGCTGGAGCGTGTCCAGAGAAGGGCAACGAAGCTGGTGAAGGGTCTGGAGCACAAGTCTGATGAGGAGCGGCTGAGGGAACTGGGGTGGTTTAGCCTGGAGAAAAGGAGGCTGAGGGGAGACCTTATTGCTCTCTACAACTACCTGAAAGGAGGTTGTAGAGAGGGGGGGATCAGTCTCTTCTCCCAGGTAACAAGTGATAGGACGAGAGGAAATGGCCTCAAGTTGCACCAGGGGAGGTTTAGATTGGATATTAGGAAATTTTACTTCACTGAAAGGGTTGTCAAGCATTGGCACAGGCTGCCCAGGGAAGTGGTTGAGTCACCATCCCTGGAGGTGTTTGGATGAGGTGCTTAGGGACATGGTTTAGTGGTGGTCTTGGTAGTGTTAGGTTTATGGTTGGACTTGATGATCTTAAAGGTCTTTTCCAACCTATGCGATTCTGTGATTCTGTGATTATACAAATAAATTTTTGCACAGGATCAAGTCCCAGGTAGTTGTTAATTTCTTCTGTTATTAACTGGCAAAGTTTATTCCTTGGTTTTATGAGGTTAGATGAGGGCAGAAGAAAACCAGGATTGGAGTTTTTTTCCCTTCCTTTAAAAACAACAAAATTTGAAAGGAATTTTTTCATTTTTAGGTCTTCATCTGGCAAAATGTTTCTTTCCTGCAAAGTACATTTTCAAATTTAACTTTTGAAATAATTTTATAGCAGTTGTTGAGCAAATCTAGTGTTGAGGGGGATTTAGGTCTTTTACTTCTTGAATAGCTTGCCTTGTAGCAATTAAAAATGAAAATGTAGATTTTGAACTTCAACCCATATTTGCTCACAAGCCTGTTTAGAGCTCTTGGAGCCGTGGGCTGTGCTTTAGCAATTCATCTCACAAAGGAAAAGTCCTACTGAACTCAGTCTTTTATTAAACTTTATACTTTCATTATCAAAACTCTGTAGCTTGTGAATTGCAATCAGAATGGCATACTTGATGCCCTCTCAGGCCTCAGTAAAATCAACATCTTATTTTGGCAAAGTATTATTAACTTTATATCCTTATATGTTGTGATCCCTAGCTTTTAAACCACCCTTTTTGTACAGTATCATTTTCTGCCTCTGGTTCATTTTGGGTACCCAATAAAAATAGGTAAATTCTGACTTTTTATTGTGGACTCTTTTAGATGTCCTGTGTTTCTGTGCAAAACCAGCTGCAACTTTTTTAGACTGCCCTGTAAGAAGCTGAAGGCATTCATGTCTGTTTTGTCAGCCGTGTTAGGAAAAAAAAGTGATCCATGAAAAGACCTTTAGAGAGAGATATCAGTGCAACTATTTTAAGATATATTTAAGATGTATTTACACTGGACGCTTGTTCCACTGGCATACTCCCTAGGGAGAACTTCAGTGTCTGTTTCTCTTTGTCTCCCAAAAAGACCATCTCCAAGGAGTTTACTAGCCCCACTTATTTTCTTAATAAACTGATTTACTATCCCTTGATTTTCTTGCACAGATTGTGACAGAGGCCAGTGGAATGGAGTACAGAGGCTGCAGTGTTAGCCACCAAAATATGCTCTCTTGTAGTGTGAGCTGGTAGAGTGCAGGGCTGTGTGCTTACTCTTCTCCTCACTTTCCCCTGTCTTTCTGCCTTATGGTAAGTAGGCCTTATACAAACATAATATTTTTTATTTGCTGTTAATGCCATGCAGGATGTGCTCATGCTGTGTGTTGGCTGGCATGATATCTAGCATTACAGGAGCCTGCTTGGTCACAAGTAAGGTCACAAGTAGCTTCCTGTTCTTCATGGTCTCAGAACTGGTGCAGAAGGGTTTGGGACTCACGTGGGCTAGGGCATGGCCTGAGGGAGTGTAAGGAGTGTTGAGGGTGCAAGACTTGCTGGGATGCTGATGAGCTACTGTGTAGAGCAAACAGTGTTCAATCTGACAGAGCATCTTTTGCATACTGTCTATACAGAACAGTCCTTGGAACAAACTATCCCCAGATGAACCACAGTACTGAAAGGAAACTGGTTCATCCAACCCAAAAACAGAGTCCAAGCACAAACTAATATACACAAAATATACATGATCAGAGAGGATCGAGGCATGGAATGAACTGAAGAAAGTAGCTATGACAAGGTAGTTGTACCTTTTATCTTCAAGGACATAGAACGTCTGTGTCTCCATCAACAGATGAGATGAATCTTCTTTATCTTTGTCTCAGTGGCTTCAATTTAGTGTCTAATTTCTGGTTTTGCTTGTTTGGCTTCCAGACACTGCTTTTTGCTCTGATGCTGCCTGCTGGAGTAGAGACCCCTTTTGAGTCTAATATTTTCTTCCTGAGTGAGCTCTGTTCATTGGTGTGGTGACTTGATTACACCTTTTTTTCTGATTAATATTTTTAGGTTACCACTTGTGAAGCATTTGCTATAATCCTTGGATTATGTCTGTGACTTTTTTTTGCTTCTTGTCTAATTCATTAACATCCTTCAAAAAGGATGAATTGTGTGTAGTTTTCCCATATCTGTTTACATGCCTGTGTTGTATACAGTACGCACCGGTGGCTGACTGGCTGGAAAGAGGCTTGGCAGAAAAGTTCCTGAGGGTCTTGATGAACACCAAGCAGACCACAAGCCAGCAATGTGCCCTTGTGGGAAAGGCAGCCAACAGTCTCCTGGGCTACATTAGGAAGAGCATTGCCAGCAGGTCAAAAGAGGTGATCCTTATCCCTCTACTCAGCACTGCTGAGAGACATCTGGAGTGCTGGGTCCAGTTCTGGGTTCCCGAGTCCAAGAGAGACACAGACATATTGAAGCAAGTCCAGTGAAGGGCCATGAGGATGACTAAAGGCTTGGTTCATCTCTGTACAAGGAGAGGCTGAGAGAACTGGAGTTGTTTAGCCTGGAAAAGAAAAGCTTTGCGACGAGTGTCTTATCAATGTGTATAAATGTCTGATGGGAGGGTGTAAAAAGGATGGAGCCAAACTCTTCTTAGGGGTATCCAGAGACAGGACAAGAAGCAATGGGCCCAAACTGAAATACAAGAAATTCCATTTAAGCCAAAGAACCACCTTCCTGGACTTCTCTGTGCAAAGAAAGCCACTTGAAAGTCCCCCTTTTGTTGACAGGCATTATAGAAAAAGTTCATCTTTGATACTGTGAACCAAAGGAGAGTTTCCAAATGTCAGAGCTGACTGACTACCCCTAAATACCTTTTTGTACGTCAGTTGGTATTAGTTATGGAGTGCAAGCACATAGCAGCCAGTTTCTTCTGAAGAAATTTGGCAGTGGAGAGTACACAGCAAGAAGATATTTAGATAATCTCTTTCCTGCTCATCTCATTTGATAAGTAACCTGGAAAGGAGTGGTCAGATTCTGTTCACAGTATCTTCTCCACACTGTAAATGGAGGAGAAGAGCTTCTCTTCAATGCCTCTGTGTACCTGAGAACAGAACTTGCCACTCTGTCCCTACTCTAAGGAGCTTAACGTGCTGGGTCCATGCTTCCCATGGAAATCTCTGGCAGAGAAAATATTTGTGTTCTGCAATTAGGCCTGCATCTGATTGTGTCTGCTAAAATAGTTCAGCAAGAAAATGGGACTAACTTTACTCTGCCTGTGCAGATTTACCTAGGGATTGGAAGCTGATAGAGCTTTAATCCTTTCACTAAAACAGGAAGGTAAGTGGAGACTACATACTGGACAATGCAGTCCCTCTTTATGGACAGTCCACCCTGCAAATTATTTATAACTTTTAAATCCCTAGGGGATAGGGACTGTCTGTGTGGATGCACGGTGTCCCTGGTAACTCTAGGACACTCCATACAAGGTACAGGCCAAGGATTTCAGCTCCCACCTGGACCTTTCCTCACACCACAGATACCTTTTCAAGATTTTCTAGTATGAACTTGCTTGAAAAATTGTCTCTGCAGCTAGTTCTAAGTTTTGCATAAATTTCCCTAAGAGTTGCAGAAGATTGCATGAAGGTCCTGCCTAATTGCTTGTTTTCCTGCATCCCTCTCCTCACAAACAGAACTGGAGAAATGAGAATCATAGAGCAGGGTTGGATCAATGATATGCTGTTTTTCACAAATAAAAAATAAGGTGAAATGCACAGAGAGCTGGAACTGTTCGGTGGGCTAAACATGCAGTGGAGCGATGTAGATGACTAAGTGCGAGAAGGTTAAGCTTTCTAAGCACTCCTGAAGATCAATTTGCCAGACACCTGCTGTTTGCTTTCTATTTTATGGAAGTAGGTCAGGAAGCAACTAATGGACTTCTCACATGCTTGACATTTATTATTTTTAGTCATTTTTTTGTTCCTTTTATTGATGGCTTTTACACACTGATCGTGTTGAAAGCTGCCCTGAAGATATTTGCATTTGAATCAAAGTCTGGCTATTCAGTGAGAAAGCCAGGTCAGATAAAAGTCAAGCTGTCCCCTCACAAGAAGACAGTTTGCTCTCTGAAATAAGCCAATAACCCATTCACTTGACAGATTAAAATGACAGAAAAAATGCCTGAGGCATAGTCTTATTACATGAGTTCAACAGATTGCAGACATAAATGGCTTTCCTCAGGATGCTTTGGTTTTCTTGAGCTATGAAGGTTGAAGCGCTGAGATTTATGTATCATTAGTTCTAAGGTAAAGGTGACAACTCGAGGAGGGGTCCACAGGCATGCTATGTTAGAGTGTCAGTGATACTGGCTAATTGGTACTTTTAGGAACCATACAGATTGGTTGAACGCACATGGCACGTGAGCAAACACAGAGGGGGAAAAAAATTACTGCAAAACAGATCTATGTGAATACAACACACTAGCTGCCATGCAGGGCAAAACAGAATTGATGTGAAACTGGAAAATCAGCTATTTATCGAGAATTGCACAACCTCCTTGTTTATGCCAGGAATCTGTGTTGTCGCACTCCTCTGCAATAGATGTGAGGTAGGTAGAAAACCTGGGTGGTGGTATGGTGCTACAGATGACTGTAGCAAATCTCTCTCTTGATAACAACTCTTGAATTCCATTCAAAGCATTGGCAAAAGATTAAGTTTTTTAACTTACGTAAGTAGACAATTTGACCTTTTACATTTAGCTTATTCTCAAAGAGTACCTCTGGGATATAGCAATGTGATTTCTTCTTATCTGCATTAGCATGTGATAACAACCTCATTTGATATGGATGAAACTAATTGTACAATTTACCCACCATTCAGCAGACTAAAGATTGAGCAAAAGCATTTGAAAATTCTCCCTGAAAAAGCATAAAGAGAGAAATTCAGCACACCTAAACTCAGCCATTTTTTCTAATATATCCATACTGCATTGATGACAGAAGTGCTGTGGAATACTTAAAGCATGTCTTAAAGTCTAAATAAACAGTGTAACCTAAAGTGTTTAAGTAGGTACCTAAATTTGTTGGTTGTAATGACATCCACATTGCGGATGAATTGAATTGCTCTGTGTACTTTGCTACATCAGAATCTGGAATTAAAGGGCATCATGTCCAGGCTGGTTTCCAAACAGAAGTTTTACAATGCCACTTGGAAGTAATCTCATTTGTGGCCAGATGAATGCAGGCTTCCCTACTGATCTGTCCCCTGTAGGCTCCATTTTAGTTTTAGCAGAACAATGTACTTCATAGAGAGACTACACTAGGATTCTTTCTGCTTTTATCTTAATGTCAGGGAAAAAAAGTCAATGCATCGGGACATCTTTGAAATAACTTTAGTAGTTTGAAAGAATTATATTCATTTTCTGTGTCAAGCATGTTAACGTATCCAATTATGCTCCTTGTCAGTGGGGACAAACAACGACTTTTACCTATGAGTTTCTGCTTGCTACTGCAGACGAGGCTTGTACACTGTTCCCTGCCATGGGGATTCTTTTTTCCATGTCATTTCTGCCAATCTAAGCTAGAAACCTGATTTTGGTGTGCATCATCTCCATTTTGGGTGCAGACCTATCCTATTATTAACCCTTCTACTTCTCTGAACAGCCATTAATCAGATTATATTTTTTATTAAAACAACCTTAGATTTTAAAATGGGAAAAATGTAGTTTTCTAATACTTAATAGATAATTGTTGTAATAATTAACCAAATTAAGACATGTCCCATAAGTTGTCAAGTAATCCTAGTCAGCAATACTCGTTCTACACAGCCCTGAGTCATGAAAGCTTGATAAATCATTAAAGATCAGTCTTGACTATATAAGCACATGACAATATATTTTTATTTTTAATTCTTTCAGGCTATATCATGGCAATTGCATAATGCTAGCAAATGGCATAACCAGAATTACAGATACCTTTAAGCAATAAGAGTGCTGCCATAACCTTTGTATAAATTGCCCTTTAAGGGAAAATGTGACCTTAGTCACTTTGTGGGAAACATGGTATTTTTTCCTTTTTAGTCACTACAATACCACTAAGGAAGGGAGCTAGGCAGGTTTGTAGAAAATAAAGTGCAAAGATGATGAGAATAGCTTTGCTGAGAAAGACACTTTCCAAAGCTAAAAAGACACGGTTGAGGAATAAGGGTGACTTAAAAATATCTGAATTCTCCTGGAGTGCCTTGGCTTACACATGTTTACTCCCAGCTTGAAGGTGGCATCTTCTTCAAACAGTAACAGAAGCCATGTTTGTTGCCGTCCTGTGGACAGATGGCTGTGTGTCCTGGGTTGGCTTTGAATCTGTCCAAATGTATAAGGGTAATTTCATTTGAAACAGAAAAAAAAAAAATCAGGTGAGATACTCGCCATGCTGTTTTCTTCTGGCCTATCTCGTTATTTAAGCTTTATAGCAAGACAGTGTTGTGGCTGTAATGTAGCAATTGCTGACCATATTTGAAATTTTATGTAGCACGTACTTATGCACTGTTTTAACATTGGCACTACTTTGTAGATTTGCAGAGGGCACTAGAATAAAGCAACAATAACAAGACACAAGTTATGTCCTGTGCCTGGACAGTGTGTCAAAACATGGCGCTTAAACCTTCGGTAAAAATAGGCACTGGAGCTCCTTTGCCAGTGTTACAGAAGGGCAAGCAATCTGCACAGATAAACTGAAGAGGCGGGCTGCTGAAGAGGCAGGCTGCTCGCACTTGAGCCGGTCCAGAGCAGCTCCTGGGAATTACTTCAGCAGCCTGAAGCTCCCTGACTGTTTCTGAAAAGAAAGATCTGATGAGCTCTTCAGAGGAAAATAAAGTGAAAACCATTCTGATCCTTCCATGGGCCACACATGGAAGGTCCTACTCATTTCTCAAGGTAACAAGCCTTGTGTGTAGAATATCATCTGGTTTTCCAGTGCTTTTTCTGACGTCATTCTCAGAGGCCCTACCACCATTTACGCTCCAGCCAGACTGACTGGCTTATTACATATCTGTAGAGTCTACAACTGTAGACGTTGCTTTTCAAAAATAGCTTGAATGGACTTACAGCGCTATAGCTACATACCACAGCAATTGCTGATGTGCTATCTTATATCACATAGGTGCTGTGTTGCTGCTAGTACTGGGTTGGTGCTCTTCAGTTTATGGCTCCATTCCCAGCATGACTTCCTGGGCATTTTTAGGCATGTCACTCTCAGAATCGGCAAAATGTAGACAATATTGCAACCTTGCTTGGTGTGGGAGGGGAAGGCACAGATCCATAAATAACTAGGATGCACTCAGTTTCTTCAGTTGATGGGAAAGCATTTGCTGGGAAATAATTGCCCAGAGAGTTTTATGAGTATTGCCTTTCTGGGCTGAAAGCAAGACTTTGTCTTCAAATGAGAAATAATTGGTAGTTCAGTCTTTCAGAAGGTAGTTAAGTGAATACCTCTTGTCCACCCAAGTGAGGCATCGTAGTCAACTCAGATCTTTCTCTAAGTTGTTACAAGCACTTATTTTCTGCTAAGGAGAAAAAACCTGAAAAAACCTGCTAAGGAACAATAAAAAGTCACTGAAAACTGGCAAGCTATATGCACTTTATGAGTCTTGAGGAGATAAATTTCTACAGCTGTTTTTAATAAAATGTATATACTGTCCTACAGTGTGTGATAATACCTCCTTTTGTTTTGGAAGCAAGGCTGTTACAGGAATGCATTCTGAATAATGGTCTTAATATTAGGATAGAAAATAGAAACAGTTACTAGTTTCTTAGTCTCATCTTGAATGTGTGCTTAAATAATGTTGAAGTTCCTTTTCCTCAGTTAAATCATATTTTATTCTTATTAAGATACTGATTCTGTGGAAACTTGTGTTCCTGCAGATTCATCAGCACTGACAACGGTGATGCCCTCAGCACATTAGAAACATCTCTCAGCACATTAGAAACATCTCTCAGCACCTAGCAGGAACAAAGCCTTAACTTTTGAAGACTTTTTTTTTTTATTTGGCTTCAAGAGAAGCTTAGAAATTTGGAAAGGCTTTGGCTGATTCTGTGTAGAACTTGGGAATAAGCGTCTATATGAAATCAGAAGGAAAACAGAAGAGAAATGAAGCACTAGAAATTGGAGATGCCTTTTCTTAAAATCTAGTTATCTGCTGGGAAACAAGAAACAAGAGAAGAATAATTGAATGGGACAGTACAGAAAATCTATCTTGGTAGTGCATTGAGCAGGGCGTATTTCAGCTGCCTGACTGTTACGTGAGCATCATTATTTATCTGTTGGTAGCTTGCTTCTGACATAATCACTAAATTGGTACCACAGTCTGTTGTCCATCATCCACATCAATTTGAAGATGCAGCGTCTCCTACTTGGTCTCTTTTACTTGAAGAGCACAACAAACCAAACAACCATAAGTTGTCTTGTAAAATAACTCAGCTCCCACAAATTAAACATGTATTTGCAAAATCTGTTTAATCATTTAGAGTTCTTGTCTCAGAACAAAATATGTCTCAAAAGTAATTGCTTTTAAATGTCAGTTTTATTTTGGACAGTAAGGTCCTGCGTGAAAAGAAAAGAGCAGCTCAGTGCTAGCCTGCCTTTGTGAAGGGTGTTTTGAGGAAGAAGGAGTTCAGAGAGTGTGAGAGACCTAGTGCAAGGGCCACCGTAAGAAAGCAGCAGGGAAATGGTGAAATCACCTAGTGGGTCAGTAGCACTCAGTGTCCAGCGGGGCCATACTAAGTCATAGTCAAGCTTTGGTCTTGTTGTTACCTCTCCATAAGCTGAAGTGGGGTTTGTGCTGAAGGCAGCATACTGTTACTGCTTTGCTGGGTCTCTTCTCACCATCATCCTGTGGAGGCCGTCAGGGGTTTGGAAAGATCTAATGTAAATGTGACATTGACAATTGCATTGAAGCATGTATTTAAATGTCACTGTGAAAACCATTAATAGTTTTTTTTTCTTTTGTCTCGTAATGTTCGTTAAAGAGTTACCAGACACATTCACTATGTTTTACACCATCAGCAGTATTTTAGCGTGTGTTAAATGGTAGCAAAATGGGAGCAGCAGGGAATGATGCAGTAAAACAGTCTCTTTGAAAGCTGAAAGAATAAGGAACAGCAGAATTTATACGGCCATTCTTTAATCAGATGGATTACAGGTTTTTCATGCCCAAGATACGGGCACACTGAAGACATCAGTGGAGCTGCAAGGGCTCTAGAAGCAGCACAGCCATGTTGTTATGGTGCAGGGTATGGCTAATCAGCCCTGCTGATGGATTCATATATGCTGAAATATCTCCACTGTACTGATGGGGCTGAGTGCAAATATATTCTCAATGCTCCAGATGGGCCTATTAGCTTGGATTTAGCCCAATAACAGTTTTGGAGTCCTGAGACTGGTAAGGCACAAGAGCAGAAGGGTCAGGAAGGTTTATTAACTGATGTGCAAAGTGGTACCAACCCATGAAAAGCACTAATAATGCTGCTGAGCCTGAGCTAATTAGTCTGCTCAGCATCTGAAGCACTGGGAGGCAGCATGTGTTTGGACTATGGTGTAGTGTGCTGACACCAGCCGCCCCAGCACGGTCTCACTGTGAGCACTCCTCCGTACTCATGCACGGGGACGTGGGTCCTTCGAGCTGTGCAGCTGTCTGCAGCACTGGGCAGGTGCAGGAGGCTGTTCAGGATGGTGTACCAGCTCTGGCTCTCCATCTGTTAAGGACATGAGAAGGTAGTACAAGGTCAGGCCAGATGCCCCTCTAACCTGGTGTCCTGCCTCCTACAGCAGCTACTCCCAGCTGATCCAAGAGGCTTGGGAGGAGCAGAACAGGGTCTGTATTTACTGATTCATCCCTGGGAAACTCTCTCAGCTGAACCTCCAGAGAAGATGGAGCAGTCTATACCTACTGTAGTCCCAATGTAATTCTCTGGGAATAACTTATTCCCAGAGAAAAGCAGACTTTGAGGCCAGGCCAGCTGCCACCTCTGCCCCAAGTCCCTTAGGGAGCAAGGCAACTATAAGCTGCTCTTGTCCTCCCCATTGCCCCAGCTCCTGGGATATTGCAGGTGCATGGGTATTTCTGAAATTAGTTTTCTTATGTTTTGCAAAGTTTACATCAAAATATACTGCACAGAACTTTATTTTATGACGGTAGATTCATAATAGCCGCTTGTTTATATAGATACTAAAATGTGACATTTAAATGTGAAGCAAAATATTGCTGCGTAGTATGGTTGGTAATGCTGACTTTTTAATAGGATAATACATAAAGCTATTGCTGTCATCTCATTCCTGATGACTGGAAAATGGAGGCATGGGAATTGAACTTTTTCAGCAAAGTTATTATTTTCATTGAATTGTTGTGCATGTTCTGACCCGTGCTCCAGATGCATATACCTGTATAATCCAAATGTAAAAGAAGACTGGGAAAGATATGATGCTGGCAGTGGTGTGGGAAGGGACTATAGTCAGGTGGGTATATTTGTTACCTGTTACTTCACATTTACTTGGCAGTAAAAAAGAAAATGTACAGATGGAAAATAAATTGGCAGTTGGTTAGTTGAGCAAAATACTGGTAACAAATCTTCAGTCTGAGAATAGATTTAGCATAAATAGTACATAAATCTTTGCATTACTAGTAACATCACATTTTTGAAAATATATTGTTTCAAAGGAAGCACAGTAAGTCTTGAACAGATTAAATGACACACAAGTTTCCTATCCCCTTATCTGTTTAGTTAAATGGATTTGACTGTAAAAAAATAGTTTTCCTTTGAAGAGTGCTTTAAAAGAAAATCTAGTGAGCAGAATGTAGTTCATATGAAGTATGCAGTTCTGAATACAAATCATCAATTTCTTAAACAGGAATTGACTTTTTTAGTATTTATCTTTGGTATACTTATTAATACAGATTCTGGTGTGCTCAAGGTTTAAACTACGGTATTAAGTATGAATTATGAAGGATGTAAAGAAATGGGCTAAGAGCAGGGTGAGAAAACCCAAACCTGCATATGTTTTTCTACATTTTGACGTAGGAAGTTTGTGTGTCTCTTCATTTTGATCTGATGGTGTGGAAAGCAAAGAATAACTTTAGTGCCTGACCACACTGGGCACAGCCCAGCCCAGCACTTGGGAGAGCTGTTTGGCAGGTGTAGAATGAGGAGCCCCAGTGGCTCCAGAAGAGAAATATTTTCTCATTTGCAGCATAACCAGTCAGTATCACAGCAGCATCTAGGAATTCAGTTGTTTCATTCTCTTTTCTTTTTTTTTTTTTTTTCTTTTTAAATAAGTGAAGTTGAAGAATAACGGAGGTAGAGCCACAGCATACTGTGTAGGTCTTTTGTTCTAAAAATGTAAATTATCATTTGCTTACATAAACACAAATAATAACTGTGCGTTACCTTTCAGTGTTTAATGAAATAATATCCTGGTTTGGTGAACCCCCAGTGACATGTCAGCCCTGAGCAATGGAAACATGCATCCAAAAAACTCCTTGAGTGAGCAAGAGTCTGCAAAATATTGCACTCAATCTTTACGCATAATCTCATCATCAAAGATAAAATGATTTCATGAAGGACAAAAAGCCTGTTGGGGTTTGCTGCTCTATTTACATTTCCATCTGGAATATAAATTGTGCTGAAAAGTGTGTTTACTCAGTTCTTTATGAAGCTGCCAATGCTGAGCTCCTATCAGGCCAAGCAGCAGTTGACTCATCTGACCCTGGAGGAAAAATCGCTCAAAGCCCAGTGTACTTTTAATGCTCAGTCAAGGATTACATCTGTGCCAGCAACAGCCTAGAGTCTTGGCTAGCTTATCAAAAGTGGAGATACTGGAAGGTTTCTTTTGGTAGATTTTCCTGTTAAAGGTGTTATAAAGATCCTTGGATCACATTGACAGAATGAACAAAGCTGCTACAGAAAGGGAAAACACTGAAGGGAGGCATTTTTGCTTTTGGGATGCATAAATGGCTCATGAGATGCATGGACGCATAATTTGATATTTGTACTGAAGGAATGGTGTATGTGATTCAGGTGTGGAGAACAAGGAAACTGGTTGGAATGAGATCAGGAATAATAAGGTTTAATAAATTGTAAAATATTATTTTGTAAAACCTTAGTACAAACTAAAGTACAACTGTTTATATAGATATCTCGCATTGCAAACACAGAAACAATCAGGGTGACTTTAACGGAGAGCATAATTTCAATATCTCTCCTTGAAATTAAGATAAATCAGTCTAGTATGTATAATAGGGGAAAAAGGACTCTATGGGATGATTAGAAGATTGGGCCACATAGTAAAAATTTTCATTGTAATGTGACAACATGAATACACATCTGCAATTCCACATAGAAAAAAATGGACATTACAAAGAGCAAATAAAAGAAATGCTGGATTTTTTTTTTTTTTTTAAAACATTCCTTCGTAGAGTCTGGGAGTCCTGTGCAGGGGAATAGGTACAGCCAGGAAAATGCTCTAGCTACAGTATCAACAAATGTTTAAGCTCAGGTTGAAAAGGAGATTGGTGGGAATGGCACACGTTTTAAGGCTCTCAGTGGAGAAAGCTCCACATATTTAAATTAGTAGCCTTAACTTGCAGATTTTGGAGCATATTTAGAAATATAAGTAAGGACAGTGTGGTCCTCGAGCTTTTCCATGCATGCATTTTTGCATATGTTAAAAGGAAGGTAGTAGCTTCCCTAATATATCAAAAATGCTCTGATATTCACCTTGATGTCTCACCCTGGAACCATAGCATAGTGGCTAAGGCAGCCAGCTGAATTATTCAGTTTGAATAAATTTTCAAACTTGTCTCTATTTCCAGATCTCTTGTAAGGGAAATCCTGTTTTTCTATGGATATATTTTCTGCTATTCACGTGTATTTACAAAATTACTTTTGAACATGTTTGTCAATTCATATTTGGGTAATAACAATTGTCACTTATATTGCTTGATAGCCTCTTGCTGGGAGAATTTGTGGAACTTCTAAGCAGCAGATTAATGAAAGGTGAAAAGGTGATAGTGAGCAGGTAATTTCTAGTCTGAATGATATGGTAGCATTCCTGCTAAAATGCATTTTTGTTTTTTTCCACTTAATATTCCTCTTGAAGAAATCCTACCTTAATGCAATAGCTGCACAAAATTAGGACTTCAGCCAGGAGAAAAAACTGTGGTTCTCTTTTTCATCCCATGAAGCTAACGCTTCATGTCTCCAGTCACGGGCTACTTCTAAACCACTTGGCAAAAAAATCCATTTTTCAGAGAATCTTCTATTGCTGGTGTTTCTGAGCAGCTGTGTGTTGGCTGCAAAGTATGTGTGTGTATACTCCTCTTTACAACCAACACACAGTTTTGCTTAAGCAATGAGGCACTTGTCTGCTTTGTATTTTAACACTGCTGTCAGCCTACAAAATGTTTATTCTGTCTGTTCCTATGCATCTGCTTGGAGGGATATGTAATACCTGATAAGTGCTGATGTTGCCTCATAGTAACAGATTTGTTTTATAGCTCTTGCAGTGGTAGCAAATACAAAGTTCTCAGCTTCACTTTTCATCTTTTTTTTCTTTAAAACTTACAGCAGAATAGATCTGAAATCCATTTGGTTGAATTTTACATTGGAGCTGATTACACTAATATTTTTGCTACTCTTGTGTATTCTCAGCTTGCATCAGTGACATTTCAGCCTGTTCTGTGTGGTTACTTTTCCATTGCAAATACTTAAAACCTCTTAAAGACTAAAGGTTTGGTTGGTTTGTCTGTCAGAACTCAGTCATGACTCTGTTTTGCTTTATTTTTCTGTTTTAATTTGGAGGTATGGACAAGAGATGGCTTTCCTATACCTTGTTAAGATGCAAAGTCTTTTATCAATGGTGGTTGCTTATAGTTTTTATGCTACGTGTGTAGCTTTAGTATGCACAAGGACTGTTTCTGACCAATGGGAGAACTAAAATTCAGCTTCTTTGGAGTATTGAAAGCTGTTTTGGTGTTTATGGTTTTGTTTTGTTTCTCCTAACTGTTCAATAAAAATGAACAGTTCAATTTGTCAGTGTCAATTCCAGGACAAAGATGTTCCATGTATGATGAATCTGTGCAGTTACTGTCACCTAATGAATGCAAATGTACAGCATTCATAGAGAATTTCAAGCAGCACCAGTCTTGTTAATCTTACAAAATGATGTCCTTTTCTAACTTCTGTTTAGAGACAGTCAGCATAAAAATATTCTTCCTGCTGAAATAACTTCATAGGCAAAGTTCAAGTGAGCAATTAGTGATTGCATCTGTTTTTGAGTTATTTTCCCAGCTTGTGGTAGTTCAGTTAATAACCTTTTAAAATTCTGAAGTATATCCCCAGGCAGCTGTAGGTCTGTTTCCCAAATCTACTGCAATGTTCGAAGTACTCGCCTTTCTGGGACCATCTGCTTCTCTTCTCCAAAAACTCTGTAAAATCCTTGGCAACCCCTTGAATGAACCTCATGCTTCCTAACATGGAAGAGTGTAGAGTGAATGCACAAACAGAAAAATTATGAAAAGAGTCTAACTCTGATATTAAAGCTGATTTGCATTCAGTGACCATTGCAAGAATAAATCTTATGCCTGAAAGCACCTTAGTGAAGCATTATGTAAATTTATCAGCAGAGTGCATAAATTCCATTCCAAGAATACCAGCAAACTTGTTAAAATTGGCATGCCATAGTCAAGTATCTATCACTATCCTGATTCTTTCACTCAACAGAGACATATAATAGCTAAACAATTGAGTCTACATTGAGTCTACATGCTTCTTAAATTATTTCATGAACAGATCTAGGGAATTACTCAAAAGCATTCTTTTTCTTCTAGTATCACTGTGCTAATAACTCTTGGATGTATGCTGTTGCTTGGATAGTTGCATGCTATTTGCCTTAATGCTGAGGCTTTCCCTAGGTGTTGGCTACCTATTGGTATTGTCAATCATAGCTTTCTGGATTTATATAATTTTTGAAGTTATGAGTATGATAAATCAAAACCACATTTGAATATCCTAACATAAACTTAAAAAATAGTGGAGAGAAACCCCAGTCCTGGTTAAAAGAAATTAGATAGCTATTAACACCTTTGAAAAGCTGTGTTATTTTTGCAAACACACAAAAAATAAATGTTTGGAATCTAAGGATTTTCACTACACACTACAGTTTTAGTATGAGCTTCAAATCAGGGAGTTAACTGTGTGCTGTCTGTTTAACTGAAGTTTAAAGCACTCAGGTTACCCAGGTTTCTTCCTCTGTGTTCCAGAAAGCTGATGAGCAACTGTTTTCACTGAGATGGTTGGCTATCCACAGAAGCTGTGCCTATACAAATAGGTACTCAACATTTTTCTGGTTCTAAAAATATGCTGTCATTTCTATTGCCATCCTGAATTTTGTTAGGAAAAACAAGCTTTAAGATCAGCCTTTTTTTTTTCCCCTAGAGATTATCAAACTTTAGCTACGCGCTCACTGAGTTGCGCAAGTAGCTTTTTTTTTAATGTCTCTGGGAAGTAACCATTCCTGAATAACCATTCCTGCACTGTATTTGCTATTCCTAGGAATCCAGTTAACTTCAGATCCCTGAATCATATAATTTTATGCTTTTGATTTGTTATTTCTTGTCTAAATCTACCATGAACACATGGAAGAATAAAGAACACATTCCTGTTGTGTTTGACCTATTATAAATCCATGCTGATGATTATTTCATGCCAGCATGTCCCCTTACCTGTGCTGAGTCTATGAAACACGAGGGTGGGGTGGGTATTTGCATCCTCAACATCAAATATTTGACTGAGATCCTAAGTGCTAGGCACCTAAGTTGCTGACAAGGCTGATCTCCCTGGGCTCTCTAGCTATCATTCGTGGCTTCTCCAGTGGGGCTTACACATTTAACACAGGCTGATCCAAATTGTTGCCTGAATGTGCTTATCTATGTTCATTGATTATCGAGGGAAATTAAGGAGACTGAAACCCTAACTTAGCCCCAGATAGTGCAATTATTTCCCTTATGCAACTATGGCATAATATGATTGAAACACTCACACCTTTGTCTGTGCTTTTTAACTCACAGATGTGTTTGCAGACTAACCCAAGCTAGCCTGAAACTAGCTGTTCCAGTAGTTTGAATCCTGACCCTGATGATACATTCTGAACTGATATGTCCTTTGTCACTGGCTGACTTGGTGACATGTTCCTCTTTAAATGTCACTATCAGAAGCTACAAAGGCAAGTTGTTTAGATCTGTGTTTGTAACTCAGATCCTGTTGGTCATGTAACCGTATCCTTTTGTTACCACTAGTTTCTTGCAGGCATAGACCTATGCAAAAGTGTGTGTGTATATATGTGCATATGTATAAAAACATGTAAGTATATAAACAGAGTTTTGCAGTTTTTAACAAAGTATTCTTACAGCTGGTTTGCTTATGCAGCAGCATCTAAGAACACATTCACAAGTCTATAATGATCACTTCTGTAACCAGAGGTCAGTTAGGTGGTGGGGTGTGCTGGCTCAGGTCCCTACCTCCGTGTGTTTAAGCAGTGCTTCTCAGAAAAGCTCTGCTTTCCAGCCAGGACTGCAGCCAGATCCTTTGTATTGGAGTGTCTGTCTCAGGCTGCAAACACCCTGTGGTGAGCCTTGCACAAGTGTGCTTTTGATTGAATATGCATTCCCACTGATGATATAATTTGGCTTTGCATTTGTGCAAACAGCCGTTTGTACTTCCTGTTCCTGTGCATTTCATTTCTGTGCTCACTCAGGTATGAGATTATACCTCTCAGGCAGTCTACATTTTTTTTTTTTTAGTAACAGCTGACCTTTCCTTTATCATCTGCACTCTGGATCTACGGTAACTCACTAGTAGTTCTTCCATTGGAAAACAGACTTTTGTAGACTTTGCTACATCTTACTGATAAAACAGTGACATCAATGAATGAAGGAGCTGCTTCAAGCACAGACTCTGTCAAGCCTGCCTCCCTGTGACTCATAGGAATCCTTCCATTGTCAGCTAGCGTGGTCCTCGCCTCTTGTTCGGTGCAATCTTTCTTCAGTTTTGGAAAAAAATATTGCCTTATTGAAATATTAAAACAATAATGTATTGTAGGAGATGTACTGGATGAAAAAGGACTCCTTGGTGCATATCACATGTCTTAAAGATCCAATATCCTCCTCACTCCATGCTTGCTCCCATCTTGGAAAACTTCCCTGAGTCTGTGGTTTGTGTCCCTGGTGTTGAAAGTGGGATGTGCCTCCTACCTCTCACTTCTTTTCTTGCAGTCCTTCTTTCCTTATGACTTATATAACAGGAGTGCAATTTTAGGAACAGAGATCAGTTTTACCAAACACAGCTGTGATGGTCACTCTCGCCTCACCATTTACCTAAATCATTTGTTCTATGGAGTTGTTAGAAAAAGCAAATGTACCCAAGGGGGTGCTTCCTCCTTCTTGGGGGCTTCTCTAAGTTGTCACAAGAATTTTTAAATCCTGTATCTTAAGAAGTGTTCACTGTACCTTCATCTTACCAGCCATGCAGGTTTCACAGACCAGAGATGACAGCACTAGCATTTGCCATGCTTTTTCCGGTCATCTCCTTTCTACTTGTTATTACTTTGGCAACCCAGGGGGGATTACATGAGAGTGTCCATCTTCCTTTGGGAGAGAAGAAACTGGTTAAAATGGCAACTCTAGGAGGTTGAGCTCACTGTGTTTGAAATCACATTCTTTGTTTAATAATGAAGAAACTGGAATTATTGTAAAGGAGACTGCCCTTTTTTGCCCACTCACCAGATAAGAGAAAAACTAAGAACTATATATATCTTCATCCCTTGAACATTCTTTGTGAATTGATATCGTATTTCAAGAGATAGGGGAGTTTTCCACTTTAGGTTGCAAATGTGCAATTACATTCATGAAAATGAATGCCCATATACAGATGCAGGTCCTCTGAAACCAGTCCACTCTGATGAAGGACACACATTTCCATTACAGAATAGGCAGTGTGAGAGCCTTGGGAAGGAAATGTGACTTGGAACAAAGGATTTTTTTTTCCCCAGTCTCATTTCAGATCTGACATAACTCTGCCACTTTCAAAAACAGGCTTACTTATTTCTTTGATTTATCTGTATTATTCAGTCTCTAGACCTTGTTTGTGGTTCCTTATGCAAAATTCAACCCAGTTGCTAAATTTGTGGCCCTATGTTTGCATTTCATTTTTGATCAAATACTGTTTTTGCATCAGTCTTATAAAATATTCTCAAAGGGCAGAATTAATATTTCATGACTATATTTAACTACAGCTAACATTACTGATCAGGAAAGTCTCTTTTGATGTGAACTGTGTAATTGTGGTCAGTGTGGTCTTTATCCAAAACCTGTTGAGTAGAAAATGCCCAAGGACTTCAGCAGTCTTCAACTCGGACTTTTATGTGAACATTTCTATGTGTATCTGACAACCAAGCCTCTTTTAGCCTGTAATGTGTCTCTCTCATGGAAGATTAGAGTATATACACTTTTAGGGAAAAAGAGAAGGTTAGCTTAAGGAAAAAAAATGAGACCGAACACTTGCTGATTATATATGATATTTGCAATGAAACAGCAAAAAAATGGCACTAGTTATCTTCATCCATGTACTGTTAGATTTAAAATAGTGAGTATCACCTAGATTGTTTTGTAATTTCGACACAGAGCAATTGCTTTCTGCCAAAATGCATTTATTTGAAAATTAGGATTTTTTTTCAATCTTCTCCTATACCATTCATATTCATTTATGACTGATATGAAAATTAATTAAGACACATGTTAAAACTTGCATTAACTAGCTGTGCTATAGGTTACATTTCTCTACAGAAAATTCAATTTTCTTTGAAAATTAGTGTGATTAGCTAGGCTAGCTGGTTGGGCTAGCTAGTTATAAGCTCAAAGTGATCCTTTTTGTCTCCAAAATCTAATGGGGAGCATAGGGATGATAGCTGAGTGGACAGAAGGTGTGAGAAGGCACATAAGGTAGAAAGGTAGCTGTTGATAAGCAAAACAAAAAGAGCCTTACTTAGGTAAAAGTGATCTAAACTTTCACGGGCATAGAGAAACAGAAGACAGTTCATATGAACAAAGCAGTTGGACTTTAGAAAAGTATGTATTGAGGAGTGCAACAAGGGATGAAGGAAGTCAAGCCAAAAATGACTTGACCTCAAAAGGTGTAGTTGCCTCAATATTTATTAATATTTTTCAGGCTTGTGGGGTGCCTGAAAAATATACCTAATTTCCTAATTGATATACCTAATTTCCTAATTGATAATATACTATATTTCCTAATGATTAAAAAAAATAAAATTATATTTGCCTGCTGAATATTGAAAATCTTCCAGCTGTGGACACTCAAGGCTCAGCAGGTATGGCTCTGGCTAGCTGATGGTTGGAAAATCTTATGATGATGAAGTATTTTCAATTCAGTAGACTTCGTATGTCTGATAGGGCACATTTTTGACACTTAAATATTTATTGTTATTAGAGAAGTTATTGACTTCCGGTGATAATATGGAGGGCTGCTTCAGAATATGCCTTTTCACTATGGTCCTTACAAAAAGAAGGCCTCTGCCTCTTACTGCAAAAATCTTTCCACAAAGTAAATTAGCACTGGCTAGACAAGTGTATCCTGCAAGTAAATACCTATTCCTACCTTGAGTCCTGTTGACTTCAGAACATCAGCCTGAGCAGCAGGGTTAGATCCTTGAAGAATGAACTTGTTTGATCTTTTAAGTTCAAATCTTCTCATTCTTTCTACCAAAAATCTCTTCAGTTTAAGCTGTGCTGGTACAGCTTTTGATGCAAAGAATCTTAGGAAATGTGGACATCAAAAGGAAAAGCAAAACAAAATATAACATAAAAATACAGTAATGGTTGTTGATCCACATTTTCAAGTCTTCTGCATTTTGCTGCTGCTAAAAATCCTAACCAAAGGCAACACTTAAGACTTTCTGAAGAACTGTCCTGACCAATAGTTCCTGAGTTTGCCTTTACTTAGCTAACAGGTGTCAGTGGCACCCAAAGATTCCTTGAGTGTAAAGAAAGAAAATGTCAACTTAAAAAAAAAAAAAAAAAGCCTTTATCACAAAAGCCAAAATCCCACTCAGAAGCAGGTGGATAATTTTAAGGAAAATACTAAAACAGGAATCAGTATCTCTGAGCTAGAATCTTTACACAAAACAAAAAAAGATAGTTCCTCTCTTGGGGATTTTCCTATTAAAGACACTGGCAGTTTGTCTCCCAGTGAATACATTATCCCTTGTGTTCCCGTGCCTACCATTTAAAACCTTTCTTATTTGTGTGCAATGAAGCTTGTGTCAGTACAGCCTATAATGCATCCCAACATGACTGTGCATGAATGGGAGCAGTCAAATACACTGTTTCCCCATATCAGCAAACAATCCAGGCTAATCTTAGTGACTCATTTGACAAGAGATATTACCAGCTAGTCTCAGTGATGGAAAATTTTAATTATGCTAAAATTGATTAAATCAGGCTCTGGAGAAGCTCTTCTGATCCTAGAATAGCAGCTGAACTGCATGAAGGACTTTGGTTGAATAGGTCTCTTCTCTGTCTTTAAAGCCACAGCGACCTGGTTGTGAACACCTCTTGCCTGATGGCATACACTGACCTTCTGTGCCCGTATGGTTTCATGTATTCACCATGGAGTGTCTTGGCTCCGCTAGCCTCGGGGTATTTGAAGCCTGTGGCTCATGTACTCATGAAGCAGCTTCCAAGATTGTCCCATAAGGATCTTCTTTAAGGTTTTATGTACCTTCTTTGGCCCAGTTCATATGTGCTGCTACTGAAAGAAGGATACCAGATTTATCTGAACTATGGGTCTGGCCAGGATGGAAGGGAGAGGCTGCTGTGTGTCATATGGTAGTTTTCTCTAAGGGAGGAAGCTGGTTGTCTTCTATTTGTGTTCAAAATGTATTTTATAATGTTCTGTAGATACTCAGATGTATTTCTGAGGACTTTCTCCCCACTGGCTATGGTGGGTGTTTTTCATGGTAGAAAAGATGTCCACAGAACTGAGACTCTGGAGCACTCTAAGCGTGAATTAATGAGCAGCTATTCATCTTCTATAGAGGCTCTTCCTCTGGCATTATCCTTTCATTTGGTGGACTGACCGTATAACTGATTATGGCCCTATTCCCCTTCATTATGTGCAATCTTTCTAGAAAATCTGTTAGATAGGAGGCATTATCATTGGGAAATACTTGAAGATTTTATTTAGTACAGTCGAAAGTGTCAAAACAGCTAATTGAATGCTTTCATCTCCATGACTAATGAAAGATTAAGTTACTGCAGAAATATGTCACAGGATTCTACAAATTGTAACTAAAAATAACAATCTTGTTAAATATAAAGATAGTTAAATGTTAGCGCAGGAAGTGTCTCACTGCAGAGAGCTTTGCAAATGCTTAAGGAGGGCACCAGCACTGTACGTTTTGGTGTCTTAAAACATATAGACTGCTTCTAGGTAAATTCCTCAGAGCTGGGACCAGATCCTATTTGTCTGCAGGTGTCCCAGTGAGTTTCCTGTAGGAACAAAGAATCGATTAGGCACTAGGAAGTTTTATCCAGGAAAAACAATTCAGTGCATGTCAGCTGGTAGCAAGTGTTTAAGAAGTAGCATGCTCTGCTGCTGCTCTACGTTTACTTGTCCCTAATATTTCTTTCCTTCTCCCAGGGTCCACAGGGTTCAATATAACCCAGATTAGAAAATGGGTGAAAACCATCCTTTGCCACTGAGTGAAAGAACCATGAAGGGTGTATCATTCTTGTTTGTGTGGGAAAAACTGAAGTGGATTGTAATATTCTTTGGCTAAATTCAAGTTTCAGGAGAATGAGTGGTTGCCTTTGGACGCAGAAGATGGCTTAGAGTTCCAGAGGGAGAATGGAGCTGGGGTAGATAGTGCTATGTGTACCCTCTCCATACCAACAGAAAACACGTCATTCATGCAAATGCTGTATAAATACAGTGGAAATTTTAAGCTTTTCAAAGAAATGTGCCCATACATGTAAAACAAATAGAAAATCTATGGCATAAGCCTATTTTCTATGCTTAGCTGCTGCCTTAGTCTGTGATCCTAAGCCCACTTTGAATAGAACCAATTTCCATGGCAAGATGAAGTTCAGTAAGCTGTTTATTCACTGTTGGCATCATTTTAGCTGCCTCTTGGAAAGTCACATTCTGATAATCAAGACAGAGGCATAGATATTAAGTGGCATTCCATTGTTTTCAGCGGGTTTTTAATGAAGGCCATTGTGAGATGAAAGCTTTGGTGACATGGAAGATATAAAAAAGGGTGAGAGGTGGAGGTAAGAAGGGAAACCTTCTTCTCTGTTCCAAATCTACACAACTTTTCATATCTTACAAAAGGTAGAGATTCCTGAGAGATTTCCTTTGTATTTCATTTGCACTTTTCTTCCTTAGGAAGATAAAGAGTGAAAGGTTTGAAAACAATTTTCGAAAAGTAGCTCTTTCAGCTACTGCTTGTTTGCAATACGTGTACAAGCTTAGTTTCTATTTCTCAGTTATCATTTACTTAATTCTTCTTACTTTTTACCTAGGTGGTTTGTTCAGCTGTTGTGGGATGTATGACAAACACTTTTAATTGTTTTCTCTTAACAAATATGTTTCGTGGTTTTTTTCCCACAACTCACCATTCATTTTAGATCTGTGTTTGATTCCCTTTTATTTGTCATTCTATGTCTAATTTAGTTGTCTCCCAGCTCAGATGTGACATTTCTGGAATTATCTTAATATATACTGATTTTCTCAAATCCACCTACAGACAGTTTTTCTTTCCCTGCTTGATGGACAAAAATGCCTTCAGATCTGCTGAACTGGCAGAATTGAACTCAGATCATCAAGCACTTTGGGACCATGTTATTGGGGCTCCACCTTACGGCAGATCAGAGCAGAATGGCAATAGCGTTACTTCAGAAGGTTACAAGTTAGAGAGAAGAAATAAGATTGATAGTTGATATGACGAAACAATAGCTTTTTTGATAATCATATTGCATACTTTTGTGAGGACATGAGTACAATGCATTTATTCTTGTAAATATAATACTCAGAGAAGAATATGGAAACTTAAATCTTTTAAACCTTTTATGGAGTGGTGTATTCACCATACCTTATTCTAAAATTTCTTCCTCTCTTGGAAGAGGTCTTATTTACCAGAGTGGTTTATAAAACAGTATAAAGTATTTGTTGCTGAGTAGGAAGTAACTTTAAATTTAATTTCTGTTTAAAATTGGTAGGGATCTCTTGAGGGCACTGCTTTAATTTCTGAGTAGAAATCAGAGGCACTGTGTGTGTGTGTGTGTGTGTGTGCACAAATGTGAGTGTGCACATATGCGTGTGTGTTTCCAAAAAAAGCAGGTTACTTCCTGAATTTAACTGAGCTTTGGGTTTTGGTTTGATGGGTTTTAAAGACTTAATAGATCAAAATTTTTGATGTTTGCTGTAAGTAAATAATAATATTTAGGTCACAGATAATAGAGGAGGGCTGTTAGGCTGCACTAAAAGCTGGAAGATTTCCTGTTACAATGACAGCAGGTCCACTAGTACTAGCTTCGATGCATTCCTTGTGTGACAGCTGAGGACAGGAAAGCCTGAGAATGAGAAGAAGCATCCTGCATTCCCAGGCTGTTTACATCTCTTGCCTGTGGTTTTCTGCACTTCAGCTAACACAGAGGTGCACAATAAGGTGCTCCTGAAAATTAGATTAATTTTTAATTCAAGAAGAAAATGCGTATGAAATTCGTGAGCTGAGTTGGGGCCAAATTTTGCTCAGACTTAGGTGTGTTGCAGATGAGCTTGCAGAAATCTGTAATATTTTCAAGAGTCAGATTTTCAATAAACTTTTTTAGATTTCAATAGAAAATTTGTCAATTTTCAATAGATAAATTTTGCCCTTCATAATCTTACTTGGACCAGTAGCCATCAGTGTGGCAAATTCTCTACATAGCTATACCCCAAGGTAGAAACTAGATTTGTGCATTTACTTGAAAGAAGCAGTAGTAAACAATTTTGCTTTTGCAGAATGCAATTGGGCTTACTGCCCTAAGGACCACGCAAACCTTGTAGGGTATTTGTAATAGTGCCCTTTTAACAGCATCTTACCTAATAATGATTTATCTGGCCTGAACATCACTGTGCAGACAATTAACAAAAAACTTCCCTTTTTAAAATAGTTTGTAATCTATGGAGGATAGGAATGAGATCTTGATTATCACATTAGACATTTAAATGAAGAATAATGAACAAAGATTCCAAAACATAGTAGTGATTGTAGCTGGATATTTTTTGCATCATTACTTCCATGCTGGGTACTTATTGAAGCTAAATCTCTGAGCTTTTTGAGATCTTTCAGGCAATTATCGTTAATATCTGTAATTTCTTATGGCCTCAAAAGGTCTGTTTCTCCATTCTGGATCTATGCCAGCGCTAGCCAGACATACAGTAACCAAAACCACAGTGTAAGTAGCCCAAGGTTGCAAGGAGCTTTGCAGTATTCCTGAAAGCTGTTTACCAGGGATACAGATCTAAGAATAAAGCCATCAAACAAATGGATAATGGCATAGAAAACTGTAATTCCTTCTTGAAACATTGACAATTTTTTCTTTTCTTGCACTTCATTCACGCAGTTTTGTTCTACTCCTTTAATTGAGAATCATTTCTGGAAGATAGATTTCCCTAGGGCTTTTGTAAAGGGTATGAATGAGATTAAACTTCTCTCAAATTCTGAGGTTAAATATAAACAAGTTAATGAAAATTGGTTTAAAAAGTTGATGGTTGAATTCTGTCTTCAGATTTCTGAATGAGGCTCTTGGGACCCTCTGTAAGAGTGGTACAAATGTGGCTGTGCTCAGAAATGGTTTTATCTTTTCTATGCATGTTCTATGAGCATCTGCCTGACTTTGCATACTTCAGAGTGAAGTACAGGATAACATTCGGTTCAAGTGAAAGGGGCTAATATCACAGTATCACCAGCTCCATCTGAGAACCATTGTGAGTATTCTGACAGATGCATTAAGGAGCTCCCTTGCTTTCAGATTCACTCTTCCCCCCCCCCATGTTTTTATTTACTTCTATTAAATTAATTAAAAGAAGTTGCTCAAAGATGCTGTAAGTTGCTGTAACCTGCTCTATATTGGCCCCACTTTGAGCAGTGGGGCAGTCCAAGAGACTTCTGACCTATATTGTGCTACGGTTCTGTGATTTCAAGTTAACCAATATTCCTAATATCCCATTTTACAATGCAACTGATTAAATTATGCTTGATTTAGTTTACTATGACCTGTTAGTTTGCTATACTCTGGTAAAAACCCATCACATGCTAATGTGAGGCTCAGTCCAGCCTTGAGAAGTCCACAAGAACAGGTGCTATAGGATATTTTTATTTTTTTTATGACATGATTTAGACAAGAGAGGTCAGCAGTCAAACTACTTCTGGAATGCAATATAGGCAGAAAAACAGTTACACAATGAAAGATTTTCACTAATAATTGTTCAGATGAGAAAACAGCTGTGCCTAGTCTCTTGCTTACCCTCCAATTTGCTATTTGCACAGATAAGGCATGCCATTTATTCAGTGCTTAGAGTAAATGGAAAAGGTTTCAGTGAATCTAGTCCTGACTAATGCTTGTGCTTTGTCTATTAGAGGAGCTCTCCTGTGCTTTCTAAATTGGAATAACTTTTTATTGAAATGATTCTGCATGAGATTCTCCAAGAGTGAGGAAAGACCAGTTTAGTTGCTGTTTTAATGCTAATCCTGATAACACGGTTTATCATGTGTACTGTGAATGACATTTTGTGCATATGTAACCAGGGAAAAGGTACAGGCCCAAGGGAATACAAAATTTCTGATCATCATCTGTGGCTTGCACTTAGGCTGAACTATGTATTTTAATAGTTGCAAATTCCTAAGGAAATAGAGATGCAAATTTTAAGATGCTTTTCCAGTATTTTTTCCAGTATTTTGTCGACCGTAAACACTGGGTGTGAATGCCTGCTAATGTTCAGCTCGTGGGCATACATTTTAGAAATCTGGTGAATGAATTAACTTCTGACTCAGAAGGCTGTTGGAACACAAAACTCAAATATTTTTGTTCTCTGCATTTGTAATATCATTGTGTGGATTTTTCCTGGGTGCTTGTGTTTTGCATCATATGATCTGTTTGAAGAAAGGCCTTGACTTTCAAAACACTGTACAGTTTCATGCTCTGGGGACTCCACCTGACTTCTGTGGAGTTCCTATTAAGCACCTACTCAGATTGTGAGTTGGTGCTTTTAAATGGGAATATCTCGGATGGGAAATCCAGCTCTCTATTCATGCAATTGAACAGCTGGCCTAGTTTTCACTACCACTTCATTGGTTTTGGAGGATGAGAGTCCTCAATTCAACAGAAACTATTACGTGTCTCAAAGTTGCATCCAGGTTTGAAAATGTCTCATGGAAAGGTGTGCCTTGAGAGGCTTACTTCTTCATTTCCTTTAGGCAAAAGCAAGTAAATAAAATTATGTTTAATATGTAGTCTTCTGGACCACGTATTATCAAGCCCATTGTGGGAATGTTAAATCCAGGAGGGCCTGCAAATGACTGGGCATTCATTAGGATGTGTTGGGACTCATCCATCCTGTTGCTGAAGTGCTGAGGCATGTCCTCCACTAGAGCTGGTTCCTGGGACTGACCGAGGTTTGCCAAAAGCCTGGAAACAGCTGACCAAATTGTATTGCAGGCAATTCAGAAAGCTTTACAGATGATAGGGGTATTATATTTGCAGGAGACCCATGCAGAACATCCGTTTTAATTTTCTTTCTTTGCTAATGAAATAATCCTGTGACAAAATGCATGCTGTAGCTGTGTCTGCATATGGAAGTACTATGCATGTGGCTTGGTTTGCTCACCTGTCAATCTTTTTCTTCTATAAATGGAGCTAGTTTCAGTTTGAAAGCTTTTTTTTTCTTTTTCTTACATTAACATGCAAAACCAACATCAACTGAGGAAGTGTAATCACCATGGAAGTCCTGTATGCATCTTTTCAGAATGGTAGCTTCTCTTAAAATACAGAAGCAGATGTCATTTTTTTAAAAGGTGGTGTATATGGCAGAAATCAGAGTAGATTACTATCCAGATGTATAGATATAGTTAATAATTTCCTCATCTTCTTATTCAAGCATATTGATGTAAGTTGAAAAATAGCAGAACTGTAATCCTCACTAGTGTTATTACATGGTGTTTTCCTGGAGTAAACTGTCTGTTTACTATCAGTTTCTTCTTGTTTGTGCTGCAATGCTATTCTTTTGCTTTGAGGTTGATTCAATGTTTTTCTTGGGATTTGAATATAAAATATTCTTCTGGAATGGAAAAATGAGGATATAGCACATGGATGTAAGAAAGACCAAAGCTTTAATGCATTTTCTTAACACTTTCATTTGATGCGAGGAAAATAGTGCAGTCCAAGTCGTTTAACTTTTTCTCTTATTTTTTTTCTCCTCCCCAAGGTTAGAATCATTCCTCATACAGGCGTTTGAGGTTCACTTAACTATCTGAAATTTGAAAGTATCCTAAAAGTTGTGCAGTAAAATATAAGCTTTACTTCATATTACCTAAAGCAATAAAAATGAGAGAGATAAGAGGAGACGTAGCTGTTAAGAGACTGGAATTTGCGTCTCTTGTGGCTTTTGGTTGTTATTTTTGGCAGTCTCCCTTGTCTTGTTTTCCTGCTGCTTCTGAGTCAATAGGGATTTGCACCTGCTATTGGAAGGGCATATTTATATCTTTCAGTCTTAGCTGGCTACAGAGGCTGTGATACCTTTGTCACCTACATAATGGAGCAATCTCCTTTCCAGTTTGCATTCAGTTCTTGGTACAGAGAGGTACTGTTTGATCCCTCCACTCAAATGTATGTGGTGCTTTTTAACAGTCATGTATTGCAGGGATAAATGTGCTGCTCACTGAGAACATAATGAGCACCGTAGGAGGTGAGAGTGACTTTATTTATTCTCTTTTTCCTGTCATTCATTTTTTTGTGACTGTAATGTTAGACTAGTGGAAGCTAGGCCATTTTTAAACCCTTCTGTCTCCCAAGGTTAATCGGGATATCCAATGTCTGCACAGAAGCTTAAAAGTGAACTCAAGTGTTTCCATAAAGCACTGATCGGAGGTTCTTCCAAGAGATTGTAACATGCCGGAGAAGCAATGTCTTGGGTGATATGATGTAGTTTCCTGATGGTGGAAACAATGATATTTTAATTGCTAATCTGGCACAAAGTCAGTAAAAAATTATCTTGGAAACTGAGAAAAAAAACGCTTGATACTAACTTGTTATCCAAAAAAGCTGAAAGTGGGGGGAGATCCTTTACTTTCATTCCTCCTCATTCCTCAAAAAAGCAGTATAAATTAATGCTAGAACTGTCTGAACAACCAAAACTAGAATGTCATCAAGGCAACGCACCCAAGCCGTTAGCAGAAGGAGACAACACATGGGGGGCACCTCTGGTGCTAGAGCAGCAGCTAATGGCAGTCGCGCTCTCTTCATTGCTACCTCAGCATCCAGCACATGGATGCCCTGGGGTATGTTTGTTCTTTGCTGGGCAGAGGTGAACATTTAGGTGGAAACTGGTGAAACTGAAGCAAGGTGAATGGGAGTTAGGAAGAGTTGCCAGGTGGAAATATGAAATTGTGGATCTTACCAAGGCAGCTGCCTGTTGCGCAGAGGGGCAATCCATTCTGAATGAGTAGCAGAAGCAGATATCGTTCCAGGACACTTGGGACCAACATCTTTAATGTGACAGGTCTCCCTTTTGCTTATTTTGTAGTTTTCAGCTGCAGATTGGCACATAGAGTATAGGATGAGATGCTTAATGTTTTTAACCCACGGTTTTAAGTGTTTCTCTAATTTACTAAAAGTTTTGGATACCAGTTTAATGGTATTCCACACCCCAGACAGAGGAAAGGACTAAGGTGCTAAACACTTTTAAAAAATTGAATGGTATTTAAGTGCTTCATTCTTCTAGAATAAGGATAGATCATTCAGAAAAGCCTGCCTGTGTCTTAATTTCTCGTAAACTGCTTTTGCTATGAAATATTTGATAACTGTATCCATCTGTACATGGTATGTTATTTCTGGTTGGGAGTCTTCTTGCTGTAAGAGGCTAGGATATTATTTTAGTTTATCCTTAAAAGCTGTTGTTGATACAGGGATTTGCCCTGTTTGTTGTCCTCTTGACTGTTTTTACCTGAGGGTCCACTAAAGCAAATAGGTGATGCACTCTAAGTCCAGCAGGAACAGGATATATCTGAGAGCTGTTGAGCCTGAGGTACCTGCTTTGCAGATACAATGGAGGATTCACTTTCCACTTGGCCACTTCCAGCATCCTCCTTTTTTAAGCTACAGCTGTTACTGCCGTGCATTATATTTAATGCGGTGGATTCTTATGAGAGAAAGTACATCTGCAATTGTAGAACAAGGTAAAAAAACCAAGAAATTATATTTGCACATCACACTATTTGTTGGATTTGTGAGACTTAAACTTTTTATCTAGCACATCTTCCTGTGATGTACTACTACTCCCTTTCCTGTTTTCTGGAAAAACTCATACAAAGAGTTCTTGAAATGAATTAAAGAGAAACTAGTCGCAAACATGCTCTTGATGTTTCTGCTTTGTAGTTCCTGGATGTTTGTCTGGCTTTTAAATTCCCCATGAAAAGAATAATCAATCTCTTCTATAGGCAACATTTTTGCTATTAATCATTCATTGGAATTCAGGGGTGTTCACTCAGAATTTTAAATGTGATGTCTAGTCAGAGTTATAAAGGCGTATAGCCAGGGGATATAAAGCAAGCATGCAATAAGAGTGGAAGATCAGACTGGCCTGATTTATTCTGGTTATTTTAGTTTTTTCTGTTAAGACCTGCTATGCAAGCTCTGTTAGCCTGCCATATGGGTTTTCTCTAGATACATGTAATACCATATACAAAACATACATATAGGGTCAGCTGATAAAAAATGCTAAAAATGAGTGAGGTGAAAAATTGTTTTAAAGATCTTTATGGAGTTATCTTTGGAGTTTGCAACTCACAGCTGCTTCTTTATGTTTAGTTTTATGTTGCTATGATTCTGAAATTCAGTGTTTTATATTGTATGAGCCTTGACAATACAGATTTATTCAAGAACATATTGCACCCTGAGCTTAAGAAGGTGTGTAAATTACCATGTTTAGAAGCATCCTCTTCAGAGTGCAGAAGTTTTACATCTCCAAAGTAATCCCAGCACTTTCTTCCAAGAAAGCTGTCACCTTTCTTGGAAATAGTATTGCCATAGTGTAGTCATATAAGCAAAACAGGGTTTTGTGGAGAGACAGTATCCTGTATTATATACAGTTAGAAAAAAAAGACAAGCTTTTGGGCACAATAAGTCTTTCTTTAGTACTGAAAACACCAGTGGAACGTCTTTTGTGCAATAAACTCACTATTTCCAAAGGTCATAGACTGTAATGAGTTTGCCTCTTTTCTGATGGAAAGTTTCTTCAGTAAGTAACCCAATTAAACCTTTTCTCCAGAGGATTTTGAACAATAATGATGTATTTGGGGAAGGAGTTCCAAAAATGTAAAGTGCAGTCCTGGGCAAGCTGTTAGGTTGACTGGTGACACAAGAGGTCAGAATCAAGCACTCAGTAGCCAGGGGATGGCAGGAAAGGTCCATGTCTAGCAGGGACCAGATGAATGGTACCAGACAGGCAACATGAACAGAGTTAGGTGGCCACGGAAGCAGGAAAGGCACATCTGGCAGTTGACAGGTGTGCAGGGCAGCAGCTATACCACTTTGATGTGACATTTCCCTGGATACGACATTTTGTGGTACTACAGTCGTGCTTAAGACTCAGCACCCAGGATGGGGCCAAGGTTTCCAAATTGAACAGAGGATCAGCCAGCACAAGTAGTAATGAAGGCAGAGCATTTGTGTTGCTGTGTCGGTGACATTTCATGAGCTCCTCATCAAGCTTTACCCTTTTCTGCTGTAGCATCTCAGAACAATACATATTATCTGTTGTTAGGGAGGTGAGATCTCTGCTCTACTTTCAATTTCTCACTGTAAATCATTGTTAAAGGCAGGAGACATGGCTTGGAAAAGGAACAACTTCTACTTCCTTGACACTTTTAGAAGCGTCCATCTAAGAGCATCCCTCAACCTGTTCACTTAGGTGTTATCTCCTTATTGCTTTGTTTTAATCCCTGCCAGCACTTTGGAGGTCAGTGAATCACCAGTGGCCACTCTGTTTACTAGGTATCTTTTCAGAATTTCTAAATGACGGCTGCTTCTAACAGCCTCAAATAGTAGACCTAAAGCTGTACTCTGAAAGCACTTCCTTTTCTATGGAGAAAAAATGCAATAGGCTTTGTTAAAATATGTACGCATCTCCCTCCCGTCCCCAAACGCTAGAGGAGGTTTTACTGAACATAGTGCGCAAGAGGCAAACTGGAGAACAGGGAAGGAGGGTTACTAGCTAAAGAGCAGCTAAAGAGCCCTGCATAACGTGTCAGTCTGTTGTGGAAAAGCGGCAAGATGGAGTAGAAATAATTGTTTCTTAGTTGTTAACGGGGTTCACTATACATATACTTTTCTTTTGACTTTTTGATGAAAGGAAAAGATTTTGTTCACAGTATTTCACTGTAGTTTTCTAGTCTATTAGGATTATAATTATTCCATAGGCCTTGAGTATATAGAAATCAATGAATCTAATAGTGCCTTTATTCTGATATTTGTATTTGGTTATCTGAAAATGGGCAGCAAAATGACTACTATAATTATATTTAACTCTATTGTAATAAAAACAAATGGGACTTTTTAGACTTCTGGTAATGTACCTAATTTTTCCTTTTTTCACCAAGACAACCAGAGATACATTTAAATAATCCGTTCACATAGCTTCAATTTATTGTTTCAACTTTATATCAACACGTTTTAATGCTGTACTACTGACAGGTTCTTTCTTGGTAATGTTTATCAGCCTTCATTTGCCTGTGCAAAACTTACAATGTTTTGCATTCTGATTAAATCACTTTTAGTTTTGAGTATACTTGGTACGCTAGAACAGAGGAACGTAGATGATCAGTAATATTACAAGAACTGTTTATCTATCAACCAGTGATAGTCTCCGATTTCCTACAGTTGGAAGGGATCTATTAGTATGACAAAATTCTGCATTTCCCCATAGGTTTTATTGGATGTGTGTTTCAAAGAGAGTCTTTGGGATCGTGCACCGTTTATCCTTTATTAACTCATCTGGAATACCACAGTGAGTAATTGGGTTTTTCAGTGGTTTATGATATTGATATTCAGTGCAATGTGCAAAAGCTTAATTGTTTTCAATTGAGCATTAGGACAATAACCATTTCCTTTCAGCTCAAAAGATCCTTTAGGGCCAAAGGCAATCAGAAATCCAAAATGCTTTTTATGATTAATTTTCCTCTGTTTATTTCAGTTTTGACAGTTGGAGCCTTTCTCTGTTGACAGGCTCCAAAATAAAGAATTTTGTTGTTCTCCTGTGGATTACATTTCTGAACTCAGAGAAGACATATGGTTATGTCATGATGTCTACAGAACTAAGTAACTGTGGCAATACTTTATAATATATCATTTCAAGCACATGCTGTTAAACCTTTACTTTGCACAGTCAAATGAGCTAGCAGAAAAATCAATGCAAACAGTGGAAAAACTGTTTTGCCTATATAACACTGTTAGGTGACAGCTAAATAGTTTCTAGATCTTGTAGGACCACCAGCATAAAATACTGAGGAGCAGAAAATCAGAAGTTTTATTTCTAGCAAGGTAGCCTGTGCATCAAAGACAGGCAAATATGTTAATCTTGAAGGTGCTGTAAAACACAACTGTGTGCAAGGAAACAAAGTGAAAAGAACATTGCACTGAGACTTGCTAAAGGTGGGAGAGAACATTAGCCTTCAAAGTGAAATATTTTGCAAGTTAGCCAGCCAAGAACAATATTAAATACCTGCACCAGGGTCTTAGGAAAGCCTACAGATGGGCTAGTCATACATGGAAATGGAAGCAAAGCAGAAGCAAACTGTGGTTCTCAGTGGATGTGTACAGAAACCTCACCAGAATGTTGGTGTGCTATAAGGTGTGCCTAGCAGGCACATGCAATAACTACTCAGTTCAATTAGCTGATAAGCTTTGCCTTTGTTCTGCTGCTCATTGCTACTGGAGCTATTTTAGGCTGATGATGTTGAACCTGCACTAGAGATGGAAAACCAGATGGAAAACCAGATGTTTCCAGGGCACAAAGTCTGAGGAAGGGGAGTATAACTGGAAGGGTATACCCTGGAGGGGTATACTCCTGGAAGGCTGTGACCTTCCTGAGTTTTGTCTGTTTATATGCTCTCCCTTTTCCTGGGAGGTGGTTTCCCAGGCTAGATCTCAGTCCATCCTTATGCGTGGTCCGGGAGACACTGGCCTGCTCAGGTATTGGTCCATGGGACCCCTTGAGGATGCTGCTATATCGCATATAAGCGATGTGCTTATGTCTTAAGACAGACTGCTTGAATAGGAATTTTTTCTGTCTTGATTTCTATTCCTTTAATTTCTTCTTCTATCAGCCTTTTAAGAAACTTCCCCTTTATAATTGAGAATTATCCACTGTTCTTTACACACTACTCTTAGAAACCAAGTTTCTGTTTAGAGAAGTGCAATTGCTATCTGGTTTCAATCTAGGCATTGAGAGAGAAAAATGCATTACTAAATTGTAGTGAAAGCTGTTTGAAAAAGAAATACTGAATCAGTCACCATGTGCACACAACATTCAGGAAAACTTCTCATTCCTTCAGTCTTGTCTGACAGTTGACTTATTATTTTAACACAATTACTCTTTTTTTAAGTTTGCTCAGATGATGAAGACTGCTTCCAATTTTATTGGGATGTGAATGTTCCAGCACTTATATTTGGACTTTTGGAGTCAGGTCTGTTTTGATGACTGCTTTTTTTTATGCTATTCAAGAGATGTGCAGATCTGAACAATAATTCATTTTACTTTCAACACATGACAGTCATTTAAGTTGAGTTCCCATGAACAAGGAAGGTTTTTTTGTATTTGAAACTCATTTTTTAAGAAAATGCTAATGGGTCTGACAGCAGTGAAAAATATAAACTGCAAACAAACCAAATTTGTTCCTCAGAGAAGGGGAAGATGGAGGTTGTTACCATGGACACAGGTGGAGCTCAAGAGACAAGGAGGTTTTGTGCAGAAATGCCTACAAAAATATTCAGTCCTGTTCTTGGGCTCAGTGTCAGGATGTCAGGTAACTGAAACAGGAGGAAACCACAAGGAAGCAAGAAGCAGAAGTGTGGAAGAGGCATGAGGCTGTGGACAGAAGTTCGTTCAGCTGGAGGCTGGCTGGGTGAAGATGTTGGTCTCCCCTTGGTGCCCTGCTGCTGGAGGCACAGGCTCCCACAGCAGCGTGCTACCTAGTAATCCATTTTAAACAAAACTGTGGGTCTAATTCAAGTAGGCTGATTAAATTGTTTATATTGTTATACTAACTTATACTATTGCACTAATTGCTGCTGGCTGCTTTGCCTGAAAGGCGCAGGGGAGAGAGCACGCAGCTGCTCATCTGAGGAAAGCTGGTGACCTCTCATGGGTGAGCAGGACAGAACAGTTGCAGGCAGCAGTGTCTCATCTCATGCCAGGCTACAGCTTTAGACAACAGGGAAAAGGATGGAATCACTAAGTGATACAAAATTATTAATCATGATTATTATTGTAATATCCAGGGGCCTATCAGAAAGAGCTCCCTGCTCCACCGGCCACTGACCCAACCAGAGAAGCAGCTAATCTTTCCTGTAACCTGGAAGCCTCACAGAGAGCAGCGGCAGAGGCATGGTCACATACAAGTGCAGTGAACTGCAAATAGGATATTTCTCTGATCTTTTTTCAGAGAGGTGTAGGTGTCTGCAGAGAGCAATCTGAGTAATACACTTGGATAAGCGAGATAATGGGATAGTCTATTTTAAGAGGGTAGTTTTCCTTGTGTTGATTATTGAACCTACCTCTACTTTAATGAGGAGAACCTTGGCTTTACAGGAGGCCTAGAAGAGTTTATTTTAAAATGAAGTTACTATTTAGGGTGAAATATTTGTAATAGGGTCAGATTGAAGATTTTTTCACTCCATATATCTTCCTTCGCATAGGCATTTTTGTTCCAGGATATCCAATAAATCCATGTAATGCAAAATATCCACATATGCATCATGTGAGTGGAAGGATATATTGGCACAGATGGTTCAATGGTAGTCCCTAATTCAGAGACATTCAAGACACTAAAATGTTGCAGCCCATTACAATTTTGTGTTATTTCTAATAACATAAAAGATCCTACAAAGAAAACAGTATAAATGCAGTTTGCCATGTTTGCAAAGCAGGAAGATTAAATATTGTTTTGGATGAAAAATATATCATTTGACAATAAAATCAATTGATATTAGAGGAGCAGAGATGTGATAAAGGACACTATTTCATGTGAACTTGTCATGGGCAGCGGTAATTAGTCAACTCCATGGGCAAGAGAGGATGATGGAGCATCAGAGGTTTTTGAACACTTTGCTAGCTGGGATCTTCTTTCACACCTACACACAGCTTTGGGTTGCTTCAGTTTCTCAACCTAAGAAGGATTATGAGATGTGAGGTTTCAGCTACGGCTTTGTCAGGCTTTTTTGTAGCTTTGAGAGATTGTGTCAGATCTGTATTTTTTAGACATCTTCATAATGTGATGTTGTAGTTACCCTAGAGAGGTGGTTTATGTTGTCAATTCTGTTAGGCCAGACAAAATGGTCTAAATTAATTTATCTCTTTTTCAAATAACCAAGCAAGCAAACTGCAACTGAAGAGCTTATTGCTGTGTTTGAATGCTAAACAGGATGGTGATTTTGGAAAACCCTGTTTATGCAGTATATTGACACAGATTTCAGAGGCAGAATAGCTGGTTTTTTTGCTTCCCTAATCTGGCAAGTGCAAGTTTCTGTGCTCCCAGTCTTAAGAAGGCTGCAAACTTAGGCTTTTGTGGATTTCTGTACAAAGAAATATGAGGAACATGGAATAAATCAATTTAATATGATCAGATGGTAAGACAAACTCTGCAGGACAGAGTCTCAGCCCTCCAAACAGTCCTGAAGGGCACAAAACTGGGCAGGACACTTAGGATTTCAAGTGAGAAACTCAGAATCACAGTATCGTATAGGTTGGAAAAGACCTTTAAGATCATCTAGTCCAACTGTAAACCTAACACTACCAAGTCCACCACTAAACCATGTCCCTAAGCACCTCATCCAAATGTCTCTTAAATACCTCCAGGGATGGTGACTCAACCACTTCCCTGGGCAGCCTGTTCCAATGCTTGACCACCCTTTCAGTGAAGTAAAATCTCCTAATATCCAGTCTAAACCTCCCCTGGCACAACTTGAGGCCATTTCCTCTCATCCTATCACTTGTTACCTGGGAGAAGAGACTGACACCCACCTCTTGACAACCTCCTTTCAGGGAGTTGTAGAGAGCCATAAGGTCTCCCCTCAGCCTCCTTTTCTCCAGGCTAAACAACCCCAGTTCCCTCAGCTGCTCCTCATCAGACTTGTGCTCCAGACCCTTCACCAGCTTCGTTGCCCTTCTCTGGACACGCTCCAGCACCTCAATGTCTCTCTTGTAGTGGGGGGCCCAAAACTGAACACGGTATTCAAGGTGCAGCCTCACCAGTGCCACGTACAGGGGCATGATCACTTCCATAGTCCTGCTGGCCACACTATTTCTGATACAAGCCAGGATGCCATTGGCCTTCTTGGCCACCTGGGCACACTGCTGGCTCATATTCAGCTGGCTGTCAACCAACACACCCAGGTCCTTCTCTGCTGGGCAGCTTTCCAGCCACTCTTCCCCAAGCCTGTAGCGTTGCATGGGGTTGTTGTGGCCCAAGTGCAGGACCTTGCACTTGGCCTTGTTGAACCTCATACAATTGACCTTGGCCCATTGATCCAGCCTGTCCAGGTCCCTCTGCAGAGCCTTCCTCCCCTCAAGCAGATCAACACTCCCGCACAACTTGGTGTCGTTTGCAAACTTACTGAGGGTGCACTCTATCCCTTTGTCCAGATCATTGATAAAGATATTAAACAGGACTGGCCCCAACACCGAGGCCTGGGGAACACCGCTTGTGACCAGCCACCAACTGGATTTAACTCTGTTCACCACAACTCTCTGGGCTTGGCCATGCAGGCAGTTCTTAACCCAGCAAAGAGTATACCCGTCCAAGCCATGAGCAGCCAGTTTCTCCAGGAGAATGCTGTGGGAAACTGTGTCAAAGGCTTTACTGAAGTCTAGATAGACAACATCCACAGCCTTTCCCTCATCCACTAGGCGGGTCACCTTGTCGTAGAAGGAGATCAGGTTGGTCAAGCAGGACCTGCCTTTCCTGAACCCATGCTGGCTGGGCTTGATCCCTTGGTTATCTTCTACATGCCGTGTGATGGCACTCAGGATGATCTGCTCCACCAGCTTCCCCGGTACCGAGGTCAGGCTGACAGGCCTGTAGTTCCCCGGGTCCTCCTTCCGACCCTTCTTGAAGATGGGTGTCACATTTACTAATCTCCAGTCAGCTGGGACCTCCCCAGTTAGCCAGGACTGCTGGTAAATGATGGAAAGGGGCTTGGTGAGCACTTCTGCCAGTTCCTTCAGTACTCTCGGGTGGATCTCATCAGGCCCCATAGACTTGTGAGTGTCTAAGTGGTGCAGCAGGTCACTAACCATTTCCCCCTGGATTATGGGGGCTCCATTCTGGTCCCTGTCCCTATCTTCTGACTCGGGGGCTGGGTACCCAGAGAACAATTGGCCCTGCTATTAAAGACTGAGGCAAAGAAGGCATTAAGTACCTCAGCCTTTTCCTCATGCTACAGTGTCTCACAAAATCCCTGCTGCTGCAGACTCCCACTGAGTGTCACAACAGCTACGCACAGAGCCCTCTGAGAGCTGAACGGAACCTGCCAAGTCCTTTGTCTGCCCAGACAGGACACAGAAAACAGAGCAGTGTTTCCTTCCCAGGCTGTTTTTGTTCATATTCTGTTTATTGTGATGGCCATATCACGATATTTCTCCTGATAGAGTGATGTTACTGTGCAAACAAAATGCCAATCGATGTTTTGAGTTTTCTCATTAGACTAACAACAGGATGCTGTCAGGAGGACACAGTGGGGACAGGGGGGTGAGATGGGGCAATTTCATTTCATACTGCTCGTTTCTTTCTCTGAAAACTACATTTCAGCCAGAAAATGGAAATTATATTTGACATTCTAAGAATCATCAGGAAAGAAATGGAAAGGAGAACAGTTTGTTTTATAAGAAAACAAACAAAAACTATTTTGAGCCCCATTTGTTATGGCTAGAAGTTGATGTAATATCCAATATCATCAATGACAATGCTGTACATGTTCATAAACTTCTGCTGATGATCAGTACTAAGCAATGAGAAATAAAATTTGGCAGGGAAAGGTAGCACAAGGAAAATAACTTCTATTTTAACAATGCAAAAACAGTTTTGAAATTACATATGTTTTGTGGGAGAAGCTAAATAATTTCCAAACCAGGTAGTGGACTTCTTTCTTCCAAGAACTGAGGGAATAAAGCTACTTTTTTTTTTCTTGAAATAGTTAGCTTACCCAAGTTTCTGCATATTTTGTTCAAACGCCTTAGAATTGGACCTATATTTTATTCACAGGAAAGGACCAGAGCAGGATCTCAGGTCATTTCTTAGCTGATTTGGTTAAAAGAAGCTTCAAAGCTATACTGAGCATACTCAGGACAGAAATCTCAGAAGGTTAGGGGAATCTTACACCAGCTAGGATGAAAGATTTTTGAAAACTCAGATGCCTTATTTATTCTTCATTATTTATTCCTTTTGCTGGTAGCACCCAGATAACTGTATCAGGTTCTGCGCACTATTACATATAGGCTCTGTGCAAACGTGTGGATGAGCAGTGAGTGAAGGCCGGTGTGGGCTGACATCTGTATTGGAAAACAGTACAGAAGGCACTACCCGGGCCACATCATATGCTTTCACAGACATCTCCATGGGAGAAATTACGTCCTTAGAAAAAAAAGGTCCTAGAAAATTCAGTTTCTGTTGTTTTTGTCTCATTGTAGGAAAAGAGAGGGTTATGGGGCTGCAGAGAATTTATGGTCCAGTTTCTGTACCCAGAGGTCTCAAGGGTTTCCAGAAACAGGCAGATTCACTCTTCTCTGTCACTTTTCCCCCAGAAGGTCCCATATTCACTGCAACATGGTTCATATAATGTCAATATGTCCATGAGTCTCCCTTTTCTCAGACAGAGGGGAAGGAACCTGCAGCATCAACCCTGTATAAGTTATATCACGTTATTGACATGATAAACTCAAGTTCTCCAAAGTCAGGTCATCTGCGTGAAACTCTGAACTGGTGCTCCTATGTGTATAATATATTATTCATTATTATTATCAAGCACAATTGTACTATGCTTTTATAGGTCTCCTGCTTCATTAAGTCACAAAATCAACAAAGCTATTAATACTTTAACTCCTCATTTTTCAAATTGTGGCCCATTTACTAGTGATGATTCCAGCCCTAGTGTGAAGGAAAAATTGCTAGTAATTAATGGCCTTTCTGTAGTGCTATTCCCTGTCTTGGATACAAATTTGTTTTCTGAATGCTGGACGAAGAAGCGTGGCATAGAAGAGTGACAGCGGAGAGTGACTCTGCCTGTTTCTGGAAACCCTGGAGACCTCTGGGTATGGAAACTGCACCACAACTTTTCTGCAGCCCCATAACCCTCTCTTTGCCTTTTACAAATGCAAAACCGATACAAAGAGCAAGCAAAGGTAATGTACCTTTACGTGTTCACTATCTAACTGAGATTTATAGGGCCTAGTTTTCACTTGGGCTTTTAAATGTACAAAGTGCAGGTCCCAGTGATTCTAGTCAGACAAGGGTGTTCAGACTTATGCAACCCAAAAAACAAGAAAAAACCCACTGTTTCAAATCAGACTTTCTGTGCCATAATGAGATACACACAGTTAATGACTAACTGGGAAAAGAAAGTGATTTAAGTGACTTACCAGGTAGAATTAATCATGTAATGAGAAATGGCAACAGCAAGACATCCTGGCAAGGAGGGCCCAGGGTTTCATCCACAGACCGTCATCCACAGCGATGAACAGTACGAAAAGATGTATGAAAGGGTCAGGGCAGCAGAGAAGGAGCTGAGATCTGTGATCCCAAGGAAGCTCTGAACTATGTCCAGATATTAATTTTATAAGCAAGAATCAATCAGCAGATCTCATTTTCACAATATATCAGAGGAATAATTCAGAATAAGGGTAAAGACTGTGGAGATGGGCCTGGGGCAGCAGTTCCCTGAAGGAAAGGTAAGGCATGCTGGAAAAACAACACCCAGGTAAGAACTGTAGCACACATAACCAATAGTTTACCCTTGTATTTAAATGGAGTCTGTTTAAAAACTGTCTTGTGCTTCTGGATTTTTGAGATTTTCATGATGTCAGGCTTGCTTTTATATTTATACTGGACTAAAAAAATTCTTTTGTCTTTTTTTGTCACACACTACTTTGTGTGACTGAAATACTGTAGCTTTGTATGCAACATCCTCACAGACTATACTGACTTGCAAAAAAGTGTATGTATCTTTTTTTGTCTTTAAGAAATTAAATTACTTAAATCTACACTTTAAATTTTGCTACTGAATGAATTATTAGGTTACTTTCAAATATGGAGGCTGAAACAAGCATAAAAGTCTTAAGAGTTTTTCAGGGAGTGTCTAGGTTTTCAGGCAGTTTTTCGGTCAGATTGAAGGCAACAATTCAGTGCTTACTGTTGTGAACACAATATTTATCATTTGGCCTTTTTGGGATTATCTCCGAACTCTGTGTGTCTGAACTGTAACTGCTCAACACTTTAATTCAGGACATTGAACAAAAAAATTTGAAGTAGTTCTTTTTTGTAAAGGGATAGTTCTCCTATCACTGGTTTTCTAGTGATGGAGTGTCATTGCTTCTTTATTCTCCTTTATGTGAACTCAGCTAGAAGATAACAGGTTTATGGCTCCAAATTTATTCCCCTTTTATTTTTAGTAGCAAGACAAGAGAATTGACCATCTGAAGTCATAACATATGAAAAGGAAGTGTAAGGGGAATTTAAAAATCTGAGATTGTTCTGTGCCATGAATCTAAATGACCAAAATATGAAAAACAAATTGTGTCTTTTTGTCAAAAGAAATGATAGTTTCCTTATGATTCCCCTTCCCATCCACCCACACTTTTCTGTTCAAGTGTAGCCAGTCTTAATTAATTATGGATTATTGTATTTATATGTAAAATTTGTTGTATTACTTAAGGATGTAGCAGTTTTGCCATTAAATCTAACATGAAATGTAAACGGACACGCAATTCCATTAATTTTCTCCAATGAAATGTTAGATTATGAAATGGAAACTGTTTCTTCAGTCAGTGACCTTAAATATGATGGTGCAGATGAACACAATAGAAATTTCCACATTTTCCAAATGTATCAAATTAAATGTAAAAAAACAGAGTAATCATATGCGTGAGGAAAGACAGACAGAGTATAGCATAAGGCAGCAAGCAGCGAGAAACTATGGAGTTGAAAAAGTACATCTGAAAAAATGAGGAGAAAGTAGCAGTATGTGCAAGGCTTGCGTTTCCTACATGCAACAGGATAGAACAGCCTCTGCTAGGCGGTACCTTTCCCGGTGGAGGTGACTCTGTCTTCTCTTGCAGTGAAAACACACCTTGGTCAGTGGTTGGGTCCAGCCTCATGTAATCCGTAACTGTGCCGAACCCGCGGCCTGTCTTCCCTCTGCTCATGGCTCTGGCCCGCAGAGACTGGAGCTTCTCCTGGAGGCACACCTATGCAAAACCTCTGTGTGTGCTCCTCATTGCACAGCAAGTAACCCCTACGTTGACAGGGAGACAGTAGTGAGTTACCAGCAGCCTTAGCTTTGTGTATTTTATGGTAATCTGTACATTTTGAATCGATGTGCTGTCATACATTGGAAAAGTGAATTTTCTTAGGAAAACTATATTTTAACAAGATTGTTAAAGTTCAGTTGTTGTTTCCTGGTCTTTAAAGGCACAAATATTAGTAAAGCTATTACCTAGTTACTTGGCACCATCTTCCCTGATGATTAATGTATTGCATGCAATGTTTCTGCCACAGGCACAGCACAGCTTTCCAAGTAGCAGCAGGGGGTTGAAGTGAGATGCTAAAGAACATTTGTGCATGCAGCATTTAGTGACTATTTAGAAAAAAAATCTGGTTTTTTTTATTGCAGAGAGTCCACTAAGGAGGAGGCCAGGAAATAAATGAAAGTAAGGATTGATCGATCATTTGTTGAGCTGGAGGACAATTATTGATTACTCTGACAGGGTCTCTCCTGTGCATTTGCAGGACTGTGGTTTAGGATGGTAGGCAGTTAAGTGCATGCATTAAACATGAAAAAAATTACCTACTCCTTTTTGTAAAGCATTCAGTGCAGGAAAACATTAAGTGCAATTTTTTTTTTTTTTTAACAAAAGAGAGGCTGCACAGTGACTGGGAGAGGGCTGGGAAGCAAGATGTGGCATATAGCTGGGGTAGGCTAGACAGCAAGTCAGGGCAGCAGCTTGGGGAGAGGCAGCAAAACCCTGCTACGGCCTCAGAAGAGGAGCTGGAGACCAGCCTAATCAGCTCCGAATCTCCCCTGGACTCCCCATATTTGCCTGCCTTGCACTGAGCAAGCAGTGAACTGGGGACAAGAAGAGACCGCAGAAACCACAAACTGAAGGCAGCTTCTTGTGGAAGATCCTTACTAATAATAGCATTCATGGAATACAACATGTGAATTTAGAACAATGCACTGAAAATACAAAGACTGCATAAAAAAGAAATATATCTGTTTCTAGATCTACTACTAAAGAAGTATATCTACTATAAACCATGAAAAAAAAAGAAAAAAAAGAAAAAAAAAAAGAAAAGGAGCCTTCAAACACAAGTGTACATGCTCCAAAACAGGCTCTCTAGTAGGTGCCTGGCTACATAATATAAATGCACCCAGAGATACATTTTACTCAAGCCTTAAATGTGACATTGCAAAGGAGTAAGGGTTTCATGGTGCACACAGGCCTGAGGAAATTCAGTGCTAGAGGAATGCCGCCCCATAGCACCACCGTTTTATTACCTCACCTCAACCCAAAAATGCAGGTCAAAAAACAAACAAACCAAAAACATTTGGAGGAAACACGAACAAAAGCAATCCAGAATAAGAATAAGCCTTCAAGCACATCAGACACAGAAAGCCTGCCAGAAAGTCTGTAGGGCCAACAGATGATCGTGGCAGAAATGCAGTACTCGGAGAAGATAAAGCCACTGCAGAGAAGCTAAATTAATTCTCTGTTTTCGTTGTGTAACAAACCAGAAGTTCCCTGCGGTGGAATCCTCAGGAATGAGATCTTCAGGCTGTGATAATTCAATAAAAACATCCCATTGCTTGGCAGTGTTCAAAATGAAACCAAATATTGAGGATCCTGAGACAGGAATAGAGAACCTCTTTTCCCCCACTGTATGAAGCCAAGGTTTATTGGTGTCTTGAACACTGTCTGCTCATCTAAAAAAGACATTATAACTTGAGAAAGTCTAGAGAAAATGGAAGATGATTAATCAAATTTATAAAATGGCTTCTGTATGAGGAACAACTAAATAAGGCAGGACTGGCCTGAAGATACTGCAAAAGGATAAACTGTCATCTCTCTCTTCTAATAGAAAAACTAGGGAGCATGACATGAAACTGGTAGCGACCAGCCTCAGAACAACTAGAAAGGGCTGAGTCTTCATGCAAAAAAGGGTAGATAATAAGCTGTGAACTCCTCCCCCCAAAATAACTTTACAGAAAAGGTAACCACTGAGGGCTGCTAAATACATAGCGACTGCAGAGAGTGCAGAGTATCCCTCAGCTAAAATACTTGAAGCTGGGAAGAGTATTAAGAAAAATGTGATTTACACGCAGTTTCTGTACTCTGGGTTAAGCACCTGCTCGTGGCTACAACCAGACAAAAAATTCTGTCGTGGACAGTACCATGGTCTGGCCCAGTTCGACTAATCATAAAAGCTTTGTTAATGCAAACATACTAAGAACTTACACACCAGCTTTTTCCCCTGTGTGTGCATGAGCTAGGTACAAACGTAATCAAATGTTATTCAGTGGCTGCCTGAACTAACTTGGTCTCATGGTTTAAGTGTCAGATACACAAAATTTGCTGTTCCTATTGCTTTTCACCTGTGACCCCTCTTCTTTCAATTTTTCTTTGTGACCCCTGTTTCCAGCCTGACCTGGGACAGAAGCATCACCCTACCTGCAAGATGTATCCCTTACACACATGTAAAGCACATGAGGGACTACAGACAGGTCTGGAGAAGTCTGTTAACACTGCATGCTAGGAGGCTTCTCTGTGCAGGTTTCTTACTTCCTTTCTAAAGCAAGAGAGTTACAGTTGGCGTCAGATAATGCAAAAAGCGATGGTAGTGTTTCAGAGTTCCTCTCTGAGGGAGAGGGGTGTGGGGTTGCTTTTAACTGGAATGAGGTTCCTTGTTGGCATGTTTGGATAGCTGTGTCTCCTGCTGGAGGTACTGTCTCAGGTAGGGCTTGGACTAGGGAAAAAAATTAAAACTCTTTCAACCGTAAGGAAAAAAATATTTATCAGTAAGTCTTTGTTGCTATTTTCTCTTTAGATAGCTTCTGCTTCAGGTCAAATAGACCCAAAGAGTTGAGTTAGGGTTCTGTCACCCAGGAAGAGAGGGCAGTTGGGGGACAGCCCACATTTTTTTGTGCTGGTCAGAAGTTGAGGGGTGAATGTGGCTTCTGTCTAGCTCTCCAGGAGCATGCCTTTATTGAGTGAAGAGCTACTAAGCTACAAGCTTCCAGCATGTGTATGATAGAAACGAGTGGTATGAAATTACATCATAAGGAGCTGTGAGGATATTCCACATGAAAAGTGCTCTTGTTTTTACTGTTCTGTTTGTTCTCTTACTCTGTTTGCGCATACGTCTTTTAAAAGTGCCTATGCTGGAAAACCTTTGCCAGCAGAGCAGAAGGGAGCAGTGAGCCATCGCATCGGTGCCAGCACAGCAGCTTGGCTGCTTTGCCTGGCAGCTCTGCCCTTACCACTGCAACTTGCTCTGCAGTTGCAAAGACGCCTGTAAAGCACAAGGCGCCTGTTTCTGGAGGAGCAGCTGATGTTGCTGAAGGGCTTTGGCTTCTGTGAGCAGCATATACCAAGGAATGACAGCAATCTCATACGTGCTGGATAGAAGTGGCCAGAGGGAATTTCCAGAGGTTATTCATGTCTTGACAAGAAAAAAGAAAACAAAGTAGTTGAAAATTCAGTGCAACTAATGCACATTTGTAGGAGAATTTCTTAAATAATGCTTCTGAACAGCACAAAATCAAATGTATTACAATGAAATAACATATTTCACTCTTCAAATTATAGTGCTTAACCTTGATAAGCATTTCATAAAAAGAACATTAAAAATAAGTGTTTTCAGGTAAATTGCTCTGCTCCTTCAGAATTGGTGAATTTGAAAATGAGTTAATAGCAGATTTTGGTCACAAAAGATACAGGTTTATAAAAAGACTTGATGAATAACAGATCTGTGGATCCCCTTTCTGTTACTCTACGCTGTCTGAGAGCATTGGGTTAAAGTTAGCAAATCCATTTCAAATTGTAGATAAGCATTACCATACTCTTTCATGCCTGCTTAATGATTAAGCTTGTTCAGTGTTATTAAAGGATTTCTCACTGATACGAACATTTCTTGTATGTTAGGTTGGTGAACTGTTATGTTACCTCACCCTCCATATGCATTTATTCTTCTTTAGCTTACTGATATACATGTATTCAAGGTTATTTTAGTAGCAAAGGATCAGCCATTGATGTGTGGATGTGAAGAAATGGAGAATTGTTAATAGCGAGAAAAAAATCCCATAAATTCAACAGTATCCTTTTGTGGGTCCTTGTTGCAAACATCATCCTCAGCAAACATCTCATATTAGAAATTGTTTTGCTAGCAGAGATTTGGGGTTCATTTGATGGAAAAGTTTCCCATTAATATTTAAAAATCTGATACTAGAGACAGACTCTATTTTGCAGAACTAACATAAACTTTTGCATAAACTTTTTATGGTATTATCTTAAATACAAAATTGTGAATATCAGCTATGAAGGACCTTCCTTGCTTTTCCAGTCAGACTGTTTCAAAAGGATGACACAGAGGAACAGCAATTCTACAGCTGTAAATATATTCATAGGATGGAGGATTCGGTTTGCTGTTTTGTCTGGAGATACTGTGACTGATTCAGATCATGCCTTCAGCATTTCTCATTTAAAAAATTAAAATGGCAGTATTTTCAAACTAGCTCAAAATGTAACTCTTTAGAAAAAAATCTGTTTCAAAGGTAAATGCTGAGTCTTTCTGATTTTTTTTCGTGTTAGAGACAATTTAGATGCTTCAGAAGAGTGTAATGGATCATGAAGGTACTGCACAAATGGAAGTCACTGTTGTAGGGCCTCCAGGACAAACACCTTGGCTTTGTTCTTACACGCTTGGATAATTCCAACATTTGGCTTTACTCAGACTCAAAATGAACTGAGCGGCTGAATTTTATTGTGTTTTATTTTCAGCCTAAATTGTGCAATGCCAGTAGTAAAGGGATTTCTACCTACGTGAAAAAAGAAAATAAATTGCTTGAAGTGAGGCTTGATTCTCTGGATATATTTAAAAACTTTAGCAAAATGAGTCAGGGATGAATCAGCCACAATTCACTGATTTAATTGGAAAAATGCTCTACGGTTCCAGCTATGACACAGAAAGACAAAAGTTCCGCATTAAAACTAAGCTATTAAAAATGAAAATAATGAAGATTTAAAAAGCGGAATGAAAAGTACTTTCCACAGAAAATGATACTACTGCTTATTTCCAGAAGCAGTTTCCAATTGCAGCCACTGAATTCTTGAGAACATTTTGTATCCTAAAAAAAAATTAAATTCTTACAGTTTTTGATGGCTACGCAAAAGATGAAGACATAGGACAAACCTAGTCTTTGTCTAGTCTAGGATGACAGCATAGCTTTCCGTATCCATGCCATTTCAGCTGTGTAAGTGCAAGGTCTGAATGCTTTACATCCAGAGCAAGTTGGTGTGAAAATAACTTTTATCATTGGCATACACACACTTGCTAGAGCACAACTGTCATGTGGAAACATATTATTGCTAGAGGCTGTTTATTATTTCTTAATAAAATTGAAATGCCAGTACATTCCAGAGGCTTTCTTGCAGAGTCATCCTGATTTGTCATCAGTCTTGTCAAACTTTCTTGTCTGTGGTTGAAAATAATCTAAGCCTGGTCATTGATTCTCTTTCTATGATGTTGGTTGACATCAGCAGTTGGTAGTCAAAACAATTCCATAAATAAACTTGCATTATTTTTAGATATGAAACTAACAGTAGTTAGAGATCAGAGCTGATGCTGCAAATGAACTCAAGTTATTTTAATGCACACTGGAAATAGATACAGAAGATGGAAATGGAGCTAGGGAGAATGCTTTGACAAGAGCCCTGCTCAGTAACAGCTCTCGTTTAAATCTGAACTGTAAAGTACAAAGGGAAAATAAATGCAGCTTATCTGCATAATCACTGAGCCATTTGGTGTGATCCTGCCTCTTTCCTTGAGTTACTTCCCTTTCTTGTTTGTGGATCTGGGGGTTCCCACGTGCCTGATGTTCATTAGAAGTGCAACACAACTAATAAGTTTGGTCCAGAGAGCTGGGAGCAGAATCACAACTGCTTTCCCAGACAGGGAGCTCCCACGCTGGTGGGGGATAGAAACCCACTGCTCCAGTTTGTCTGCTCCTCTTATATTAAAATAAAAAACTTCCACCTGTCATTTTTCTAAGATATTAAAAAAAAATTCTCAAGTGTATCTAGTTTAACCTGCTAGAGCAGGATGGGCAGTGATCACTTGGAGCTCAGGGACAGAAGGCTTTTTCAGTCAATCCAGCCAACTAATCAACTGTTCAACGTGACAGTAAGTGCCTCTTCACTACACGTCTGCCGGGTCCATCTCATTTATTTCAATAGGTACAGATGTCAGTGACCTTTAATGTCGTAGTTACTATTTCACTGCTGGCCGTATGATAAATTACACCTTTACCTAAGTGGCTCCTCATGTATTGGAACTGAAGAGGTGGATAACTGGGGACGACTTGATTCAACGTCAGTGGAAGTAGGCTAAGAGTGTCTTTGGCTGCTGTGCAGTTAATGCTAACTGCTCTCCAGCTGCACGACCTGACACCAGGGGCTGCTTTGATCTGCTGGCTGCAGAGCTGGGAGAAGCTCTGATCTCAGTGCAGCCCTGGGTATATCTGACAACAGAAGCTGAGTCCCAGGTTATAAATATCTTTCATAGAAGCACTTTTCTAATTCTGCTGGAAAAGTCTAGATTTTCCAATAATGTTCTTAATACCTTCAGCATTATCTTCTGATTTATTTCATTAAGCCTAGGCTGTATGATATTAGAGTCTTTAAAATGTAACAAACCCGTTTATTTAGGATATGCTGACAAATAGCTTCAATTATCCCAATGTCACTTGTGACAAAGCTTCTGGGAGTGAAATGTCTATCAACATGTGCAGCATTTTATGGCTCTTGTCTCAGTGTGATGAAGTTTTCCCCAGTAGACTGTTGGTTCCAAGAGACTTAACATAAGACAGATGCTGAACCTCATGTCCTCATAGGAAAAGTTTGGTGATGCTTTACTTGATACTTTGGAAAGATAGATAATGTGAAGGAAGGAAGATACAGTTTATTTTAGTGGTGTCTAAGGGAAGAATCTTCCTACGAAATATTTTTTTACAGAGTATTGTATCTTTTTACCATGATTATGTGAACTGCTAAAATTAAACCTCTGCTTTGAGTGTTTTTCTATTCTAAATGGTTTGAAACCTTTTCTGTTTCCATAGGAAATAACAGTCTTTTCTCAATTACTTTAATTTTCAAGCCATGAAGAAAGTTACTAAAATGTCTTTTGCTTTGTACAATTTTTAATGTGCTTTTGTTGACATTTTAGAATATTTTTAGCAGAAAGGCTAGAGAGTATTCTGTCATTAAGATTTTTGTTCTTTGTTTTGTTGGGTGTGTTTTTACATTTTATCCTGGTTTCGGCTGGGATAGAGTTAATTTTCTTCCTAGTAGCTGGTATAGTGCTGTGTTTTGGATTTAGGATGAGAATAATGTTGATAACACACTGATGTTTTAGTTGTTGCTAAGCAGTGCTTACACTGGTCAAGGACTTTTCAGCTTCCCATGCTCTGCCAGGTGCACAAGAAGCTGGGAGGGGGCACAGCCAGGACAGCTGACCCAAACTGGCCAAAGGGCTATTCCATACCATATGATGTCATGCTCAGTGTATAAACTGGGGGGAAGGCTGGCCAGGGGGCCGCTGCTGGGCGTCAGGGACTGGCTGGGCATCAGTTGGCAGGTGGTGAGCAATTGCATTGTGCATCACTTGCTTTGTATGTTCTATTATTATTATTGTTGTTGTTGTTATTATTATTATTACTACTATTGCTATTTTATTTTTTTTCCAATTATTAAACTGTCTTTATCTCAACCCACGAGTTTTCTTATTTTTACTCTTTTTATTCTCTCCCCCATCCCACCTCAGGGGGAAGAGTGAGCGAGCGGCTGTGTGCTCCTCAGTTGCTGGCTGGGATTAAACCATGACAGTCCTTTTTGGCGCCTAACATGGGGCTCAACAGGTTGAGATAATGACAAATCTGACCAGAGAACATTAGAACAAATTTGTTATAAACATTCATTATATTAGTTTGATAGTCGCTGGTCACAGTGGTGATTAATTTGCTCTCAAAGTTGTCAAGCTTGTTCTTAGGGTTGTGTTATGTAACACCTTACTTGCAGTATATGCTCCCTGTTGTGCTGTTTATCACCACTGGGAGCTGGGTCAAAGTCATCGTTTTGCTGTACTTTGTAACACTGGCTTATGATATGATAAAATGGCTGGTCATGAGACTAAGCTGGTAATTGTACTCAGCATTGCCGTCATCTCTGCACTTTGGGAGCCATCTCTCATAAACTATTAATAATTATACTTTGTACCTTTTCTCCTCAGAGAGCCAATTTACAGGGGAGGCACCTTCCTTCACCTTCCCCTTCTCCTCCAGCCTAGTTACAATAGCTCTTGAGAATTTTGAATGTCCTTGGGACGTTCAAACTGGCATGTTCCTGTTGCTCCTACTCCTGAATGTGTTTCAGGTCCTGTTTAAAAAACTATTTAAGAATACCACCCAGAGATCTACCCAGAGGCTGGATAGTTATGAGTGGCAGGATGTGTGGGATAGTACCTAGGAGAGTGGGCACTTCAAGCGTTTTGGAACTTCACCCCTGAACAAGTGCAGAATCCTGAAAAAACAGTAAAGTATTTGGAAAAAGTACGCTGTCACCCTGGCAACTCCAGAGAGACACAAATCACTGCAACACGCTGGGGCCTGGCCCATGCCTACCAAGGCCTGTTCAACACTATTCAGTACCCTCAAAGGGAAAAGAAGGTCTCTAGATCTGACGAAAAAATGACAGGTACTGCGACTACTCCAACCCCCACGACAGGCACTGCGGCTACTGCAACCCCCACGACAGGCACTGCAGCGACTCAAACCCTAGCAGCAGGCGCTGCAGCTGAACCAGAGAACCAACCCATGCTGGTATCAGTCGCCCCTACACACAAGAAGAAATCTTGGAAGCAAAAGTCAGCTCGTTTAGTAAGGGACGATGAAAAAGCAAGGCCATCACGAGAAGAGGAAGAGGACGAGGATGAACTCATAAACAAGACAGTTACCACCCGATCCCTATCCCTGAGTGAGCTGTGAGATATGTGAAAAGATTTCAGTCATCGTCCAGATAAGCACATTGTCACCTGGCTGCTCCAATGCTCGCATAACAGGGCCAGTAGCCTGGAATTAGAGAACAGAGAAGTCAAGCAGCTGGGATCCCTTTCTAGAGAAGGGGGCATTGACAAAGCGACTGGAAAAGGGGCACAAGACCTCAGGCTCTGGAGGCGACTCCTGTCAGGCGTGAAGGTAATTTATTCCTTCAAGCAAGATGTTATATATCACCCAGGCAAGTGGGCCACCATGGAGAGAGGTATCCAGTACCTGAGGGAATTGGTCATGCTGGAGATTATTTATAGTGACCTGGACAGCGAACAGTTATCCAAAGCTCCAGATGAAGTTCAGTGCACACAACCCATGTGGTGGAAGTTTGTACAGAGCGTACCATCGTCGTATGCCAACTCGTTGGCAGTAATGACCTGGGAAGATGGAGGGGGACAAACGGTGGATGAATTGGCTGGCTAACTCCACAATAGAGAGAAAATCTCTCTTCCTGCCTCATCTCGGCTGTGAGAAACTGTCCCGGGAGGTCCAGCAACTCAAAGAGGATACGTCCTGCTCCCCACCTGTACGGACCAGTATCTCAGCTATTAGGAGTAAGGATTCCTCTGCTCAAGAGAGAGGATATAGAGGGTACACACCATGGGGTGCTGTACAGTTTTAACTGCGTGACTACGGAGAGGACATGAGGAAGTGGGATGGAAAATCTACCTCAACCCTAGAGCCATGGGTACATGAGTTGCAAGGAAAAACAATGACAAAAGGGGGTTCTTCCAGCAAAATTGCTGTTCCAGTTTCCAGTGGACAGTTCCCCAGACAGAAGGGCTTCAGTAAGATCAGCCCTTCAGTAGAAGGGCTGATCTTACTTCTCATCTCAATGAAGAGACTTCTGACTTGTATTTACAAGAAGTGAGTAAAGAATACTATAACCAGGACCAGAGGGGCCCTGCCTCCAGACAGGTGGAGGAAAGGGACAACCAGGTTTACTGGACTGTGTGGATTTGATGGCCTGGCACATCAGACCCTCAGGAGTATAAGGCTCTAGTGGACACCGGTGTACAGTGTCCCCTAATGCCATCAAGCTATATAGGGGCAGAACCCATCTGTATTTCTCGAGTGGCAGGGGGGATCCCAACAGCTAACTGTACTGGAAGCTGAAGTGAGTCTAACTGGGAATGAATGGTAAAAGCACCCCATTGTGACTGGCCCAGAGGCTCTGTGCATCCTTGACATAGACTACCTCAGGAGAGGGTATTTCAAGGACCCAAAAGGATACCACTGGGCTTTTGGTATAGCTGCCTTGAAGACAGAGGAAATTAAACAGCTGTCCACCTTGCCCAGTCTCTTGGAGGACCCTTCTACCTAAGGTGCATCTTAGAATGGGGAGTTAGCACCATCGTAGAATGTCTTCTACCTAAGGTGTACCTTAGGGTTGAAGAACAACAGGTGCTAATTCCCACCACAACGGTGCACCGGCGGCAATATTGCACCAACCGAGACTCCCTGATTCCCATCCATAAGCTGATTCATTGACTGGAGAGCCAAGGAGTGATCAGCAAGACTCGCTCACCCTTTAACAGTCCCATATGGCCAGTGTGAAAGTCTAATGGAGAGAGGAGACTAAGAGTAGACTATCATGACTTGAATGAAGCCACGCTGCTGGTGAGTGCTGCCATGACGGACACGCTAGAACTTCAATACGAACTGGAGTCAAAGGCAGCCAAGTGGTATGCCACAATTGATATTGCTAATGCATTTTTCTCAATCCCTTTGACAGCAGAGTGCAGGCCACGGTTTGCTTTCACTTGGAGGGGCGTCTGGTACACCTGTAACTGACTGTCCCAGGGGTGGAAACACAGCCCTACGATTTGCCATGGACTGATCCAGACTGCACTGGAACAAGGTGAAGCTCCAGAACACCTGCAATACATTGATGACATCATTGTATGGGGCAACACAGCAGAAGTTTTTGAGACAGGGAAGAAAATAGTCCAAATCCTCCTGAAAGCCAGTTTTGCCATAAAACAAAGGTCAAGGGACCTGCACAGGAAATTTTAGGAATAAAATGACAAGATGGACGTCGTCAGATCCCAGTGGATGTGATCAACAAAATAACAACTATGTCCCCACCAACTAGCAAAAAGGAAACACAAGCTTTCTTAGGCGTTGTGGGTTTTTGGAGAATGCATATTCCAGATTACAGCCGGATTGTAAGCCCTCTCTATCAAGTGACCCAGAAGAAAAATGATTTCAAACGGGGCCCTGAGCACCGACAAGCCTTTGAACAAATTAAACAGGAGATAGTTCATGCAGTAGCCCTTGGGCCAGTCCGGGCAGGGCAAGACGTAAAAAATGTGCTCTACACCGCAGAGAGAATGGGGAGAATGGCCCTACCTGGAGCCTCTGGCAGAAAGCATCAGGGGAGACTTGAGGTTGACCCTTAGGCTTTTGGAGTTGGGGACACAGAGGACCCGAGGCCTGCTATACTCCAACAGAAAAAGAGATATTGACAGCATATGAAGGGATTCAAGCTGCTTCGGAAGTGATTTGTGCTGAAGCACAGCTCCTCCTGGCACCCTGGCTGCTGGTACTGGGCTGGATGTTCAAAGGGAGGGCCCCCTCTACACATCATGCAACTGATGCTACATGGAGTAAGTGGGTCACACTGATCACACAACGGGCTTGGATAGGAAACCCCAATTGCCCAGGAATCTTGGAAGTGATCATGGACTGGATAGAAGGCAAAGATTTTTGGAATATCACCAGAGGAGGCAGTGATGTGTGCTGAAGAGGCCCCACTGTATAATAAACTGCCAGAAAATGAGAAGCAATATGCACTGTTCACTGATGGGTCTTGCCGTCTTGTGGGAAAGCATCGGAGGTGGAAGGCTGCTGTGTGGAGTCCTACATGACAAGTTACAGAAACTGCTGAAAGAGAAGGGGAATTGAGTCAGTTTGCAGAGGTGAAAGTTATTCAGCTGGCTTTAGATATGGATGAACGAGAAAAATGGCCAGTACTTTATCTCTGCGGATGGTGGCAAATGCTCTGTGGGGGTGGTTACAGCAATAGAAACAGAGCAACTGGCAGCGCAGAGGCCATCTGGGCTGCCGCATTGTGGCAAACTATTGCTGCCTGGCTAGAAAATCTGGTTGTAAACGTATGTCATGTAGATGCTCATGTACCCAAGGGTTGGGCCATTGAAGAACAGCAAAAAAAAAAAGCAGGTGGATCAGGCTGCTCAGTTTGAAGTGGCTCAGGTGGATCTGGACTGGCAACATAAGGGTGAATTATTTATAGCTCAGTGGGCCCATGACACCTCAGGCCATCAAGGAAGAGATGCAACATATAGATGGGCTCGTGATTGAGGGGTGGACTTGACCATGGACACTATTGCACAGGTTATCCATGAATGTGAAATATGTGCTGCAATTAAACAAGCCATGCAGTTAAAGCCTCTGTGGTATGGAGGGTGATGGCCAAAATATAAATATGGGGAGGCCTGGCAGATTGATTATATCACGCTCCTACAAACGCGCCAAGGTAAGTGCCATGTGCTTACAATGGTGGAAGCAACCACCAGATGGCTGGAAACATATCCCATGGCCCATGCCACCACCCAGAATACTATCCTGGGCCTTGAAAAGCAAGCCTTATGGCAACATGGCACCCCAGAAAGAACTGAGTCAGACAATGGGACTCATTTCCGAAACAACTTCATAGACACCTGGGCCAAAGAGCATGGCATTGAGTGGGTATATCACATCTCCTACCATGCACCAGCCTCCAGCAAAATTGAATGATACAATGGACTGTTAAAGACTACACTGCCAGCAATGGGTGGTGGGACATTCAAACATAGGGATACACATTTAGCAAAGGCCACCTGGTTAGTCAACACTAGGGGATCTGTCAATCAAGCTGGCCCTGCCCAATTAAAACTTTTACGCACTGTCGAAGGAGATAAAGTCCCTGTAGTGCACATAAAAAATATGCTGGGGAAGACAGTCTGGGTTACTCCTGCCTCAGGCAAAGGCAAACCCATTCATGGGACTGCTTTTGCTCAAGGACCTGGGTGCACTTGGTGGGTAATGTGGGAGGATGCGGAAGTCTGATGTGTACCTCAAGGGGATTCGATTTGGGGTAAAAATAGTCAATACATTAAATGGTATGATGTTAATTGCTATATAACATTGTATATCATCACTTCTGTAGTGGCTGTATGCCATATCAATGGTATTTCAGTAAGAATCACCCAGATTAATGAAGAATGAACTTTGATGAAAACTGCGCAAAGCCCAGTGATAATGGAACCAGAACTGGCTTCAGCATGCAACAATCCAACCCCACACACCATCTCTCCTGCCCTGAAGGACTGTTATGACAGATGGAGCCCAAAATCATGGACTAAATGAACACAACAAACATTTTACAGGGATGGCCCATAAACTAAGGGGATGATATCTGTGTATACATATCAAAAGACAAGAAAAGTGGTGGTGATTAATTGGAATGTATTGGAAAGTGTGGGACCTGGGCATGATGTAGATGGTATAGAATAAGGGGTGGATACTGTCCTGGTTTCAGCTGGGATAGAGTTAATTTTCTTCCTAGTAGCTGGTATAGTGCTGTGTTTTGGATTTAGGATGAGAATAATGTTGATAACACACTGATGTTTTATTTGTTGCTAAGCAGCGCTTACACTGGTCAAGGACTTTTCAGCTTCCCATGCTCTGCCAGGTGCACAAGAAGCTGGGAGGGGGCACAGCCAGGACAGCTGACCCCAACTGGCCAAAGGGCTATTCCATACCATATGGCATCATGCTCAGTATAGAAACTGGGGGGAAAGCTGGCCAGGGGGCCGCTGCTCGGGGACTGGCTGGGCGTCAGTCAGTGGGTGGTGAGCAATTGCATCATGCATCACTTGCTTTGTATATTCTTTTATTATTATTACTATTTTATTTCAATTATTAAACTGTCTTTATCTCAACTCATGAGTTTTCTTATTTTCACTCTTTCGATTCTCTCCCCCATCCCACCAGGGGGAATGAGTGAGCGGCTGTGTGGTCCTCAGTCACCGGCTGGGGTTAAACCATGACAAATTAGGTGAACAGAAATAGGTAAGTAAAGGGGAGGAGGAAGAATTAATTTCTTACCTACTGAGAAGCCATGTTGCAACATCAGGAACTACTGCAAATGGTAATTTCAAAATACTGTCATTCCTCACAGTAGTTGTGGCAAATTGCACATTTAATTATCTTGGTCTAATCTTGCTTACTGAGGCAATAAAACTTCAGACCTGAGAAATTTTTCTTGTGTTTAAATGTCAGATCAGTTTATTTATTTCTTTTATGTAGTTATTGAAGGAAAAGCTAAAACTAAATCAGCAATAAAACTTTGCAAGTTTTCAGAAGCTGCCCACCCCCATCCGCTTAATTCTGTGTGGTTTATATTTAGTTACACTTTCTTTTTTTTTCCCATAAAAGTCAGAGAATTTGTTCGCTTATGATGACCATTATTTGCAATGACAGTAAAAGAAGATTATAAAAAGTAGGAAATAACAAAGAAATGCTAATTGACATCAGTGGCAGGACAAATGTATTGAGTTAATATATTCCAGAGATTTTGATGCCAGCTTTCTCTGATGGTAAAATGATAAAGTTAATAGAGATGTAACCACCAGTAGTAAGGAAAAAAATCTTCAGTTTGTGTCTCTGCTGCTTTTCATGTGAGGACTTTTCTTACAATTAAATTTCAATTTTAAACATTTTTTACTATGTCTATAGCTATCTGTCTACCCATTTGATACCTATAAATTGTAAACAATTCTGAGAAGTTTGTGCCACAGTGTAGTCCCTTTCTTGTTTCAGCAAGTGGAGAACATTTTCTTTATACTTAGCAGTTCATTCAGCGTAGGAGATCTTTGGAATATAATCAGTGTTCTCTGAAGATGTACAAGCAGTTACTGTCTCAAGTCACTCAAGTTCCTCATGATATAAATATTTCCTGCATAAAAATAGTTGTGTTTGAAAAACCACATGGAGTGATCACTGGCTGGTTTTAGGTGGGATGGATGTGTATTTGAACTGGAACTCATGGAGGGTTTTTGTAAGACCGACTCAGTATAACAACAGGTTCCACTTAGGGGATGCTGTTCATGGAAGTGAACTGGTGTTGATGTATCTATTTAATATGCTTTATGTTTGCAGGAGATATTCAGCTGATGCTATTTTAAAAATGCCTATGTATGTGAAAGACTGGAGGACAAGGTGGCAAGCATGTCATATAAATCTTTAAATTTCATACTGGAGAAAGGAACATTGCTCATTGTATTTCAACTCAATTCTGCCAGCCTGAGAGTTGAAATAAATGGAGAGTCAGTTTTCTTGTTGGTGTATCTTGTCCATGCTAAAGTTAAGGAGAGGACTAAAGTGAAAATTGTGAATTTTCATGTGGAAAGCTGATTATGTGGTGACTCTGGCACAACTAAAAGACAGAAAACCTAGAGGATGAGGATTTTTTTAGGTTTTCCTGTCCTTTCAGAACACAGTTTGCCTCTTATTCTCACCCCTATTTAACCCCACAGCTACAACCTCATGCCAGCTCCCCAGGCACACAGTGAGACGACGTATGGGGTGTTTGCTGTGTTCAGGGAGCAGCCTGAAGCCACAGTTACCCTGGCAGGGACACAACTTTGGCTCAGTCTCTTCCCTTCCTGCCTGCAAAGGTGTCTTCCCACCACCTGCCTCCACAGCAGGCCAGACTGAGTGTGCTGGGAGGCTGTGTCAGAGGGTTGCACTAAAAGGTCTACTTAAAACAGGAAAAAAAGAAAAGAAACTCCTATAATTTCTCTAAGTTTCTGCATGATAGGAGTAAGACAGACTGTTTAATTGAAATGTCCTAAATAGGTTTCTCCTCAAAGAGCTTGATATAGAGCTTCCAGATGAGAAACTGCATAAATAGATGGGTGGGAATTTTATCCACCAGTCTCTGTAGAAGTTTTAATGTGTAATAGTCGCTGACTGTACTATTTGCTGTATGCTACTAACTGTAACGTCTGTAGTTTTATATCTGGACCTGAAAGTCAGTTTTATTTTATGATTTGATTTTTTGATTAGAGTTTCAGTCATCCAAAATATGATCTATTCAGGTTAGCTATTGAGCTCAATGAGTAGCAAGCCAAGGAAGGGAATGGTTCATTACGAGCTCATTGACTGAAACTCATTCAAATAAATCGCTTGGTGAATATTTATCAGTTAGCTATTATTTGATTTACTCAACAAAATGTAGATTCTGATGTTGAGTGAGATTTTGTAGATTCTGCTGAAATATTGGTAACGTAAACTATCACTGAAATCAACAACACCCTTTCCAAGAAAGGTCAAAATCCCTAACACTTTATTTGAGAGACTAAAATGGACAAATATCGTATTTAAGAATCTAAAGGAGAAATAAAATCTGTGCGGGTACAGGGAATGATTTATTATTTAGTTTCAATCTTGTTTTTTGACAAGGCACAGGCCTTCAATTCTTTGCTCCTATGAACATTAAAGAGTAAGAGAACCTTCTTCAAAGAGCTTAAAGTGAATGTATGTAGATTTCAGGAATGTATAACGATCTCCAAAACATTCAAACTCATTATTAATAAAGGAAAGTGCTTATGCCTTTGTGATGGCAGTAGGGATTGTGAATATGAGATTTTTCTGAGTTTCCAAGCTTGTTTTAGACCATAATATGCTTAATAAATTTGGCTAATTCTTTAATTTCCTTGAAATTAGCTTCTTATATGAGGATATTTTCCCGATCCTTAATTTTTAGTTTACTGTAGTAAATAACAGTGAAAAATTTGACTTTAATCACTTTGACACAAGATAACTCTATTGACAGAGTGTTTTAGACCATTAAGAAATTTATTAAGGGGATTAAATTATTGCCTCTAGTAATTGCTGAGGATAACAATGCTGTTTTGACCCAGCAGTTCCAAAAGCAAGCAATTGAGTCTCCTTGGGCACTGTGAAAGTGTTCAGTGCTGTCTTTTAATGGTATTTTTGGAATAATTACACTGCTGGGTGATCATTCTGTGCTATTTTACTTGTCTACTAAGAATCTTTACACCTTCCAAACCTCTCCTTTCACTTCTAGAAACCCTTTCTCATTATATTATTACAGAAAGGAGGATAACGTAGAAAATTTAGCAAAACAACATTTTGCTTTTTTAATGTTAGAATCATTTCGGTTTAGTTATTGAATTATTACCTGCCTTATTTGTGGTACAGGCAAAACATGTAATAGCTATGCCATAAACAAAAAGGTGTATTAAATTTGTAATAGACTTCAATTACACTGAGCCTATTGGTAATCGTAGTGGATTTTAGTGGGACCAGATAGAGACTAGGATGTTGCTGAGTAAAAGCTGGCCACAAGGCTCACTGAATTTGCTCTCACAGTGCTGTTAAACCTTTTGCCTATCCCAGTCATCTTTTGTAAATTAATTTCAAATGCTTCTTCCCTGGCAACACTCAGCTCACTTGCAGAATGGAATGGTAGAAGACAGGAGGCAATTCTCTGAAAAATGTTTCCGACGTGATCAAAAATGTGGGCTCATCATTTTTATAACCTAAATGTTATATGATTAATTTAAAACTAAAGATAGATTTTTTTTTTTTTTTTTTTTTTTTTGGTACTAAGTATGAAATAACTGGATTGGATGAAAGCCAAGTTGCAGAACAAGTTGAGCGCCCTGAATTTTGACTTACATAAAACATGACAGTGTTAATGCTAGTGCAAACATCTGTGGTTTACAGGTGAATCATTCCATTTACTGCTGAGGCTGTGACTTTGATTGCAGAACATTTGAGTTCTCACCAGCAATTACAGGGTAAAAGCTTATATTTGCATATAACTGAGTGCTCTGCTTCCATTTCCTATCTGTAATGTGAAGCTTCCTAAAAAAAATTTTTTAAACTTATGAAATTGGCATCATCTTTTTCTTTGTCTGTCTTTGCCTGCCTTTCTTTCTGTCTTTCTGTCTCTATCTCTGTCTCTCATAGATCTCTACCATCTGCCAGTTGGTAAGGAACATCATAGGAATGCACAGCTATAATCAATAAAAGCAGAGATCCTTTAGTCCTACTTGGTCACTCCCAGAAAAAAGAAATTAATAGTGACTTTCAGAAGAAAATTTATGTTCTGCAGCTAAAAGATATAATTTTTCCCCATTATGTCATTTGTCTTTAATCATTAGAGATTGGCTTAACGCTGAGGCATGTCCCACTTAATATCCCTATCAAAATTGCTAGTATTCATTACTTTTTTTTCCATGTCATCAAGACGGAGAGGTAAGAAAGGCACAGCATGGAAAGAGATCTTATACTGAAAGCAGAAATCTAAAGGCAACAGAAGAATGTTGTTGCTATATATATAAATTCACACTAGAAGAAAGGTGGGCTAGAAGAGTTTAAAATTTCCTTGTCTTTTTGCATTAAGCTTAGTATTTGTTATAACCAATCTTTCTTTAATTCACTGCTGCACTCTGCAGAAAATGAGATGTGTATTTATTTCTACATCTTGATTCTGTTTATTTTACGAAGGCAAATAACAGAAATTCATATGATGAATTCTGGTAATAATAAATGTTTAGATCAAATAAAAATATGAAATACATTAACACCAACACAAAATACCAACTGCATATTACATTCTATTTTTCCAGTAAAAAAGGGACACTTTCTTCATATGAAGGCATTTACAGGGTGCTTTATAATTTCCAAATGCTATTGACTGCATTGCTGAATTCCTTGGTGTTGCATTACTGCACCCATGCCATCTTCTTGTCTAGACTGTAGCCTCCTATGACAGATTTTCAAACAGATTTCATCTGTGCTCCATCAAGGGACATAAATATTTACCTGTAACGTCAAGTCTAAATTAAGGATACATTTCTGCTTTCACTATGAATTCAGCAGAGAAAATAAAATGACAGGGTGACATTCCACCTAGAATTTATATATTTGTAAAGACAGCACCTTTCCTCAGGGGTCCGGTGCCCCTTGTCTATCTAGTCCTGCCTATCTGTGTGCCAGGCCACTGTTGTGATAAGCACTATGTAGATTTTGAAGAAAAACAGCAACCATGCCCCCAAATACCTGACAAGCCAATTGCAAAGCTGAGAGACCTGCTAAATCCCTCAAAATGCCAAATTAGAGAAGAGTAAAATAGCTGCTTTTAAAAAGGTGCTGATGACTTTTATTGTGCTTCTGACTTATGGGCATTGCAATTTAGAGGATGCGAGGTGGAGTCCAGGGGAGTCTTTCTAGTTGTGTCTGCGTGGTCTGATGGGTCTCTAGTGAGACTCTTCAAGCCCTTATGCCTCTCCTGTTAATGCTCCTGTCTATGGAGCAGTGAGAAATAGGTCAACGTCTTTAAGGAGTATGTTTGAAGAGAAGTAGCAGTAGGTGGCACATGAGGTCCCTCCTGTTGGGGAGGAGTGGACAAAGCAAGGAGGGAGGGAAGGTTCCCCATTACACTCATTGCCAGCTCCTGTCTTTTCTGCTCATGTTTCGTTTCTAGAGAGTGAGCGCTGTGACATTGTATGCAGAAATTTTGCAGGGCTATTGTAAATGTCAATCCACTAAGTTCTCCTGCTTGTGAATGGGAAAAATTGTGAATTAGAAGAAAAGTTCTTTCTCTTAAGTAATATAACTTTGATAAAGACTGGGGCAATGATAAATACTTACAACTCAGTCAAACATTTTTAGTAAATGCTACCCATTCAAACATCTTTAAGGGAGAAAACATGTCTCTGGCCTCCTATCTGAAGTGTTTCTCAAAGGCTGGCCTGTCTCAGAGGAGACTTTTGCCTTACTCTTGCACTTGTTGCTTTTAATAACAAAGTTTCCTTTGACTCCAGTGGTATAAAATCAGTCTTTCAGATTTTCTCCATCAAAAGTGTTCCAGATTTATACATTACAAATTGATGTAACAATTCTTCAACAAGCTAACAAAAAGTTTAGGATTCACAGTACTGGGGATGAGAGAGAGAAAAATAGATAATAAATAAGGCTACATTTTACAGGCTTTAGCACATAGCATTCCTGTTGAGATAAACACAAATTCTTAATTCAAAACAGTAGAATTTGGCCCAGTGAGACAAATTGATTTCTGAGTCTTCCGAGAGAGCAGTGAAATGAGAAATCCAATTTATATCTGCTATATGGCTTTTTCATCAATGTTGAGAGCACAAACCATTTTTAAAAGTGGACTGCAATTGCCCTTGGCTATATAGATTAGTCCTCAAAAGGAAGAAAGGTCTGTGTCCCACTTTTAAATTGTTAGTATCTTGTACTGGCAGAAACAGGTTCATAAAAGCATCAGATGAATTACATTCAATGACTGAAATGAAGAAGCTCTTATGCTTATTCACCTGCAGTCTATTTAAATAGAAATATGGCTTCATAAGTTAGTTAGTTGCAAGGGACAACATCATGTTGAGAAAATTGCAGAAATCCTAACAAACTCTGTAGTCATAGAAACTTAATCATAACATGTTAATCTTGTGTATGCTTATGTGCTGGTTTTGGTTTGGTTTTGTTTTGAGGTTTTTTTCCTCTTCTTTTTTTAATTAACTATTTTTTACCTGGGGACTTTTAAAAATAGGGACATAAAAATATTTTTTAAAATCATAAATACCCTGCTATATTGAAGATGACATTAAAATAAGCCTTGTGCTATTTCTATCAATCATTTTTTTATTTATTGCCATACTGATCTAAGGAGGAGGAACATTATTTTCAAGATTCCTTGAAGCTGTTGCAGAAATTTCAGTATGTTTGAGAGTCAGCATATTGAAGAAATAAATGCTATGACAAAACATTTGCAACTGAGCGGTCAGCACAGGCCATGGAGCCCTGCTAATGCTTACTGTTCCCACTGCTAAAAGTCAGAGACAACGACCAATGCGCAGCAATACAAATGAGCGCAGATAGGGGCCTTTCAGTGGAAGAGAAAGATGCCAGTTCCTGCTTTTGCCAGGCTCCTGATCGATATCTGGAACAGACTATTAGTAAGTCTGTGTTGATTGAGAGGTTTCAGGCTGTTATTGCCACGAGAAAGGCACCAGTAACACACTGTTTGGTTAGTGCTGACCACTGATGTGGTCATCCATATTCAGAAGAGCACCTAGGGACTAAATGGGTTTTTAAAGCTAATCTTACTTAAATGAAAAATTTCCGGAATCCCACCCACTTTCAGCCTCCTGCGCCTCTTAGCCTTTACTTTATTTCCGGCCTCCCCCCACCTTTCAGCCTGTGACTGAAAGAGGGTGGGAGGCTGAAAGGTCATGGGAGACCAGAAATAAATTAGTCTAAAGGGGGTGGGAGGCTGAAAGGGGGCGGGAGCCCTAGAAATAAAGTAAAGCCTAAGTGGGTGGTAGGTCAAAATGGAGTTGGAGCCTGGTAATAAAGTAGAGGACGAAAGGTTTTGGGAGGCTGAAAGGAAGTGGAAGGTCAGAAAAAAAGTAGAGGTCAAAAGGGGTGGGAGGTCTTAAATAAAGCGGAGGCTGAAAGGAGGCCCAAAATAAAGTAGAGGCTGAGAGGAGGGGAGAGGCCAGGAAAAAAGTAACAGTCAAAAGGGATGGGAGGCTGAAAGTTTGTGTGAGGCTGGAAATAAAGTAGAGACAAAAGGGGGTGGTAGGTCGAAAGGTCATTAGAGTCCCAAAATAAAAGAGAGGCCAAAAGGGGGTGGGAGATGAAAGTGGGTCAGAGGCAGAAAAAAACTAGAGGCCGAAAGTGGGTTGGAGTCCCCCAAATGGTGGGAGGCCAGAAATAAACAAGAGGCCAAAAGGGTTTGGAGGCCATAAATAGAGACTAAAGGGGATGGGAGGCTGAAAGCGGGTGGGAGGCCCTGTGTTTGCAGAAATCTGTTTCTGAAAAAACTTCCCCCTCGGTAGTCTCCTGGTGTTGGATGGCAGCTTGTCTTCTTAATTCCTTTTTCTGAATAACTGCAGGAAACTAATCTACATTACTTCATCCAGTTGCAACTATTTCTCACTTTATCCTTCACACTCCTACTCTGGAAGACATGCTGGGGAAGCCTCTGCTTGCAAACTACTAGTATTTTTATGTCCCTAGAGAAAATTAACTCTGCTTACTCTTTAGCTTTGGAATGGAGCTATAGCAGTGTTTTTGATTTATTGAAAAGGTTTTTAATATGTATACTTTGCTAGAGTAGAAGTGATCCTGGCCTTCCTCTAAGCACAGAAACTGTGGATCTGAGCAGCCATTATATAAGCCATGCAGCTTGAGCATACTGGGAGCGGCTGGGATGAAGTTAACTTTCCCCATAACAGCCCCTATGGTGCTGTGTTTTGGATTTGTGGCTAGAAGTGTTGATGAAACACCAGTGTTTTGTGTATTGCTGAACAGTGCTTGCACAGCGTCAGGGCTTTTTCTGCACCAGCTGGGGTATCACTGTAGAGACTTGCATGCCATATGTAAGAACATGATTATAGATAAAGCATTTGACAACGTTGGCACTTACTGCATGTTGATGGTGTCAATGCCCCGGGCAGAGCCTGTGGCAGCAGTAACCACCGCTCAGTGCAGTTTTTCATATCCAAGTTTTAGATTCTAGTGGATAACCACTCTTCTGCACAGCAGAAAGGGAGAGGATGAGAATACAGCTTGGGGCAGGCTGAAGACGACTGAAGCACTGTGTCTTGAAGCAGATGCACAGAAGTGGGCATTGCCCTCACATACCCAGCATTTAGTAGTGAAGGATCTTGCACTGTTGATTCCATCCAAATAATGAATACTGTTCCTAATCCACTATGGCTGCCATTTCATATAAAGCCCACTGATCACCATTTATTCAATGACTAGTATGTTCTTAAGAGTCCAGAGAAGATGGAATGAGAGACAAACAAGAGGGCACCTTGGTTAAGTGGTGGATTAGATTCTCCCTTGTGTGTGTGAAAAGGATGAGAGAACAGGCTGTTTCAGGAGAGCACGCAGAGTTGTCATGATACCTTCCTCTCTGAATTGTTAAGAATCAGAGCATCTGTACTGAAGGAAGGATGCAGATTTTCCAAATTTAGAAGTCCATATAGAGCACATTTTCCTCTCAATGCTTTCCTGTGGCAGTCAATTTAATTCCAGCTGACAGCAGGAAGAAATGATGTGTGCTGAATAAACCTTATTATATGAAAAGTTTTCTCTTTTAATCTGCCATGTCTGCATTTCTGGAGGGAAAAAAAAAAAACCCAACCAAATTTAAAATAAACTATAAAATTGTAATGTTTTGCAAGAAATAGTGTCATACAAAACCATTCAGAACCTTCCACGTTATATAGAAAGGTGTAGAAAATTAGTTTTCTTTTAGAGAATTAAAGATGGACTAATCAGCTTCTGCTTCTATTAGGTTGCTTTTATTTTTAAACTCTTATTTTCTACTGTGGAGAGGGCACACACAAAATGTTTTGTTTAACATTTTTAATGGATGCACACTAAGCCCCTCAGCTCTGCCACTCCTGTTCAAACAAAAAAAACAGATGTAAGAAAGAAACAAAAGATAACAGTGACAGTTTTGACTCATTTCCAAGCCATCTTGCTTCTCAAATCAAAAGTGGATCAGTGTTTCCATGTTTAAGATGTGTTAAAAATACAGCAGGCTGCAAGTCAAAATAGTCCTTATCCTATGCCCAAAGCGTATTTGTGTCCTATTAGTCTCTCCCTCCTTAGCCTCAGGAAACGAAGGGACAGAAATGTAACTAGTTGCCTGCTTTAAACACATGAGCTGTCTACTCAGCATCCTTGGGCAAAAATAGCTGTACATCCACATAAGCCCATAAAAATAACAACACAGGCCAATGAGCCATCAAGCTGAAGAGTAGCTAGATAAACACTGTTAAGAACCTGGAAAGTTTTTAAACAATTTTTATGTGAACAGCAAGTGCATTTATGCAGACTTTCAAGCAATTTGCAAAGAGAAGAAAGGATTGAGTCAATAATACATGTTATTGCTAAGCTATTTTGACTGGGCCAGTCCTTGACGTAATAGCAAACTGCTGTGAAGTATGCAAAGCAACCTTGAAATACAAAAGTGCGTAGAGAGTTGAAGCATATTCCTTGACCTTCTACAAGCATATATTTCATGTTTTCTTATATCGAAAGCTTTAGTTCTGTGGCAGTAATTTCACATGACTATTCAAGAGGCTTGAATACTGAGGAGCACAGGGGCACACTGAAAACTGGCTATGTTTTAGATAGGAATTTGAGAAGTATAAACAACTTTTCAAATAATGTCCATTGTTATTAAACTTAGAGTCAAAGGCTGTGCTGATTATTGTCATAATAAATTTACAAAAGCTAATCTCAGCTGTGGAGAGCTCAGGTCAAGGATGAGCACCTTGTTACTGTGTACTTTAACTGGAATAGGAGACCAATGAAGGGAAGAAAGGACTTGCTGGCATCACCAGTTTTCTCTTTAATATATATTGGCTTGGCACGTGGATGCTAACACGCTATTCTCTAAAAAACTCGCACAGGGTTGACTGGCTCTAAACCAGCTTGGATTCACAGTACGTCCTTACATGCTTGTCTATTCTTTGAACTTAAAGGTTCTCCTCTTCTCCTGAAGCTGTTATAGCTCCAGTCAAATCTTATTGCATCTAGAGAAAAGAGTGCAGTGCTTTTTTTATTTCAAAAGTATTCTTCATTACAGACATGGCTGCCAAACTGTGAGTGGAATTTATTGCCCCAAAGGTAAATATTTTAACTCCATTTTATCTCACTTAGATGTTACTTATTAAGATTCAATATTGATCTTAGCAAAAATCAACAACTGCTTCTGTCTGGTAGCATACAGAACTGTAGGGAATGGAGATGGATGGGACTTATTTTTGTCAGTTTGTTCTTTTTCACCTTTTTGAAGGTATCAAGATTCAACGTGCTGCCGTAGGTCCACTGTCCCTGAGTTCTGAGAAAAAACATCTGCCTCAACTGGAACATTTTTCATGAGAAGTCAATAAAACCCATGCAGTAGATACACCAAGAACAAAACCAATTAATAAGAGTACTGCAAGTATTGGAGGTACCTTTGCAGATACCAAATGATAGTAATTTTGTTTGGTAGTATGGATTTCTCCTTACTGCTAGGTTACCTTGAGTGGTGTTTCCAGAGCCTCCTAACTTGAGGTCTTTCTACACTCAAAAGCCATTAACTTTAGTAATACAGTGACATTTTTCATTTGAATTGGCTGCTACAGGGAAGGCTGGATCTTGAGTCAGCACCAACTGTCAGCTATTTCCATGACTAGCCAAAGACACACTAGTGGAATGTCTTTAATCCTCCATCATCTCCTACAGTTCCTTTCTACCATTCCCATAAAGCACCAGCCATTTCTCTCACAGTTAAAGGGGAAAGGGTATATAATAGCAATTTTACTAGAGTATGAAGAGAGATGTAACACTTCAATTGTCACAAGAGGCGTAAGTAATTATCATGCTAACACTGACCTTTATGTCACCTTACTATATGGCCTTTTACTGAAGTTAACCTTACTGAAGAGAAATTACCTGATTATCTGGCTTCGGTTATCTGTGTTATGAAAAGAAATGTTATGAAATTGCCCCATTCTAAGGCCAGGCAATGCAAGAAAACTTACCCCCTACACATTTTGAAGTATTCAGTTAGCAAAAGAGGTATCCTCAGACCTTAAACAGATTTCCAGCCTTCAGAAAATTGTGTTTAAAAACCATATCTAATGGCAAAACTTGCAAAAAAAGGAAAGATGTGTTAGATTAGACCTTTGCTGATGCAAAACCGTATTTTATTAGCTCTTGTTTCCTTGAATTCAGTCGAAAGATGTTGATCATATTAAATATCTGTAATTACATCCTTAATACTCTATACCTTATACATATTTTTATGCAGCTCAAAGATCTATAATAGTTTTCAGGCCTGCAATGTAGTTCTGTAGTAAGTTTCTTTATGAGTTTTCTTTCATTTGTGAAAATAAAACCTAGTAAAAGACAGCATACCTAAAAGTAACTAGCTTTTTCCATCTTAGTATTAATACATGGATTTTATTTCATAGAAATTTTTTAATGCTACAGTTTACACATTAATTTGCTTTTTTCTACTATTCTGACTCTCTCTCAAATAAACAAGTGGAATAGAAATGAGCCTAAAAAAACCACACAGTAGATTAAAGCCAACAATAATGGAAACTGAAGCTGAAGCACGCTTCCAGCTATCACTCCTCATGGATTTACAGCTCATCAACCAGTTCTGTTGCATAGTCAATTATTATTACGGTAATCCATAGTTCACTTACACAGGTCTTCATGGATTTTTTTTTTAAGTCAGTGGTCCTTTTCTGCATTAATTCACTCAAAAACATTAATATTCCACCTGCAAAGATACTACTAAGCCATGTAGCTCCTGAAGCTCCAAGAAAATATTGCGGGTTTGGCTATAGGTTTCTGAATATGGATTTCTGAATACTTGCCCATATATTGAGCACATTCGCTACTGCAAAATAGCAGTAGGAAAATACAGAGCAAGAAACACCTGGAGCTATACAGAGAGGGAATATTTAGTGTTGGTGTAATCTGCAGGCATTCAATATAAATAATTTCTTTTGAAGTTTTGAAGTTGTATGTATGTCTCCCTATTGCACGGACTTTGTTATCTTCATATGCAATTCAACAAAAGTCAGAGGATGATGAAGAGGAGGATTTCCAAGCAGGCAAAGGGCAGGATCTATCTTATTTGAATGAACTACCATTGCTGCTACCAGGGATTTTTTGAGCAGGGGATACTGCTAGAACTCTGCACTGGAAACAGTGGTGTAAAACTGGGTCTGTGTAAAACACCATGCTGAACTCAACTCACTTTAGTTCCTGCAACTCTGAATAGTCCAAAGATAGATACAGTGTTCTTTATGTTACAGTCTATTCCTGAGCCTTATCCAAGTCACTACCTGAGCAATGTCAGATTAACTTGGGGTGAACAGTTTCCATTGCAATCTCTGATAGAAACAGCACCTGGGAACCTCTGACTTTATCCAAACGCACAGTGTGTTCACAGCCTATGTCGGGGCAATATATTAACGCCCTTTTGCACACAGTGTAAAAATATCTTTAATTACACTACTGAGCATCCAGATGCTGTGACAAGGGCTCTTATAAACATATATAGAGACAACATATATATTTAGACTGTGAAGGAAATATTCCAGTGAAAGGAAATATCTGTCCCTACCCAACTCACAAAAATTACAAAGAAAAATAAAGATATTAAAAACAAAAAAAAAATTTATCAGATGTAAACAGTGTTCACTTTCCCCTTACTCTTCCAAGAAAGAAAAATAAAATCCTTCATGCTAAGTTCAACTTAAACAAGGTAGAAAGTGTGTATAAGTGATAATCAGCCTCTCTGTTCCCTGTTGTTTCTTGTTGCTTAGGCCCAAGTCCTTTCATTTTGGCTTCGGCTATTTAGGAACTTTTTCCATTTTAGCAGCCTAGAGGCCTCCAGTAATGTGTTTGCAGTGTTAAAAACAAAACAGAGACAACAGAGAGGGATGAGGTTTTTGACTAGAGTTTCATTTAGAAAAACAACATAGATTGTATTGAGACAAGGGAAGAGCCATATAATTTGAAAGATGCTGCTTGCCTGGGAGCTTGGCAAACTTCAGCAACTGCGGTCATGGTGGTCTGACCTTAGAGTGGAACTAAAGAAATATCTGATTTGTTGTATGATTGAATTTCCAGCACCTTCTTCTCATGCACAGTAATTGGGCTCCTCAATTATGCATATGTATTTTCCTTGGGTTTGCAGTATCTCATTAGTTGACTTTTGTTTGCTTTAATTATTAAGAAGTAGCTTTGAAATGGAATGTCCTCTTTGCAAATGTGACCTTACATGGGTATGAGCTAGAAAGTATTGATATCTGAAATGTCATTTACCACCATAACAGGAACTCTGCCTGCTGGGTTCTGTAATTCAGGAAGCAGAAACTTTCCAAATACAACATTTGAGTTCTTGAGCAACAACTCACAGAGGTTCCCAGCTATATCCTTTGCAACACATAAGTGTATATTTCTATGTAAAAAGAAAAAAACAGAAGGAAAAATGGACAAAATTAAATGGAGCAGAAGAAACATTTCAATAAATGCTTTTTTATATTATCAGATTTTATTTGCTTATGGCTGTTCAATAGTGGCTAAAAAGCATAACCAAATAGCAACAGACTGTAAAAAATTGCGAAGTCTTAATGCTTTGTTAATTGCTTAATACTTGTGGTATATTTGTGTAGAGGTCAACTGTAGAGGTCTTGATTCAAACCAGCGGTACTAAATTTCATGCCTATGTAAGCAGAAAAAAACACTTTTTAATATATAAAAATAAATTTTGCTCCTAACATACACAGTATCATTAACTTATTCTAGGTTCCAAAACTGAGTGATGATAAGATTGTGAAAGTTTCAAACAGGACTTCAGTGAACCTATATAATTCACAGTAGGGAAAGTTTTGACAAGCCGAAGAGTAAATTCCTTTGATTTAGAGTAATTTTTTTTTTTTTTCAGCTTTTAAGGAGTAAAGGAAATTGAGTCTCTTCGATTATAATCTGTATAAAAATTGTTACTCAGATTCTGAGGTTCTTATCAAGGAACTGAAATAAGTGGGACTATGTAAAGCTAAGCAAAGATATGGTTCATATTTTCATGCTTTCTTGGATCAGGGTTCTGCTGTAAAATGGAACAATTCTTCTAAAACAAAACTTTTCTCACTGAGATCAGATAAAAATTATTCTAAGACTTGCATGAAAAACTTTTTGCACCATGCCACAAACAGATGAAATGTACAGTCTTTCTGATTAACAGTGTAGCCAAACCCCACAATTCATGGCGGAAGTCCAGATAACCCATGAAATCTATGCTAAAAGAAAAATAAAAAAATAACTGCACCTTGTCTGTTTGCACATTACCAAAGGCCTTTTGAAAACATTTTAACCAAGTATAATTAAAATATTCTTAGTGACAGTTCATTAAAATTAATTTTGTCTGGTGACATAAAATACTGTGAAACTATTAATGCAGATACCCATGGCGAATTTACAGGAAAATCAGATAAAATATACATCACACTTATATTGATAAATAATCTTTCAGAGCTCTTATTCCAGGATACTATCATATCTGCAGCTTAAATTAATTTGTGTTGCTAGAGAAACACATTTTTGTGCTGCGCTGCATCAATCATAAAGCTGTGTGTCTTGCACATGTATTAAGCCGTGGGTCTCATTGACATTGACTTAACTCAAATATTGCCACAAGAGATAATAGTATAAGTCCTGAGAGTTTCCTTATACATAATGCAATTTGTTTAATGTACACAGATTAAGGGCCTGATTCGTCCAGGGATTTAAACGCAAGAGTAGTCTCATTTGAAGCCAGCAGGACTATCTAAATTGTTAAAATAAAGCAAAGTACTTAACATCTGAAATTGAGACCTAAAATAGGAATCTGGAAATACATCTGTAACTGCAGTCCTTTAAATCTGCCTGCTATACCATTAAAATTTGCCTTAATTAGGAATTAACATTGTTATTTGAAGCTGAGAATTTCTAGTTGCCTTCGTTGTTTTTTTTTTTTGCTAATTGGTACAGGTCTTGCTATGCATATTTTAAAATGCAAATCAAAATCAAATTTTAGGTAGAGAAAATGCTAGCTCAACGCCTGTCTCCCAGTGCCAACTCCACAGAGCCCAGCGGAAAGGGCAAAGTGAAGACCCACTGGCCATGCAGAGGAATTCGAGCTGCAGAACATATGGTCTCTGTTTATACTGTTTTTCTACAAATTTGCAGATTACTTTCAGAGGGTAAATGATCCAAATATTACTAATTTTTGTCCCTCAGAGTCCCTAGAGTGAAAAAGTTATCAAATCCAAAAGGATAACTCTTGCTAATAAATGGTGTTTGTAGAAAGAGGTACCATAATATTAGAATAGATTTAGAGCATTTAATTTCCTGGTTTTAATCTGAAAAATTAAAAAAAACCTTCCCCTCCCCAACTCTCCCAGAAAATCTGCCTGAAACACTGCTCAGAAGCCAGACTTTTTTTTAAGTTTTCCTTTTTCCATAGCCTCATTTGGAGCATGTCTGCTTTGGGAAATCAGTGGAGAACCACAGTATGAATCTCCAGTGTTTACACAGTGCAGTTTAAGCCCTCTTGGATATGGACAAACCCAATCGGACACTAGGGACCCTTCATGAAAGACAAATGAAACTGCTGATGAAATCCATGCAGAATAGCTGATGTATTCTTTTTATTCAATTCACAGTTTATTTACATTAATTATCCTTTATCCCAGTGCTTGTCTATGCACATCAACAGTTCCCATGATGGTACAGTGGGAAGCATAATTCCCACTTGTTTGAATTGTTGATTTCTTTTAAAAAATAAAGGAATTATTCTTTCCAACACATCATGAGAGAATCAGGCAAACTCCAATGTGTTATTCAATGCAATGATGCCCTCACATCCACACTGAATGTACACAGCTCTCAAAATCCTTAAAAAACAGAAGTGCACTGTTCCATTCTGGAGGAACATTTTCTGTGACTGGGAAGTCTCGGCATGCGGTAAGTACCTCAAACCTTTTTTTTCCCTGGGCAAGTTTCCATGTTGTGATCTTTCCTTCCATTCCCAAACCGACTGAGACCCCTATGTCTCATGTGAGGACATGATCTCAGTGGATAAGGCAATGACTTTTTATTTATTGTTAAGAGTCCCTCTAAGGATGTAGCCATCATGCTACATTGATAGTCATTTTCTGAGGATTTCAAACTTTATTGCCACTGATACAGAACCAGAGCAACTGCCAAATTCACTTAGTTGCAAAGTCCTTTATGAGTAAAGCTATGTAAAGGCTTTCAACATCTCTTCTACATCCTTAAAATTGCTTCTAAGGCTCTCTATTAATTTCAGTACTTGTCGTATCTTGGTCTATCTTGAGGTATCAATTCTAGAATTGTAATTTACTCCATCAAGAAAGTTGGTTGTTTCCAGGACGTAAAATCACATCTAAAAGCTATGATCCATCTTCTGATACAATACACATTAGTTGAATTTCAGAGAATTTTTTTTTTTCTGTATTAAGCATTGAGCAATTAAATAGATAGTTCAGATGCAAATAAAAAGATCACGGAGGAACTGAACAAACATTAGAAGTATCCCAGGTATTCAGGAACCACTAAGTGAATATTCTGCTTCTGTGAAACCTGTGAATTCCTTTTAGGTATTTTTGAGAATTTGTAAATACACTGAGATTCAGTAATCTCAGATTCTATATGTTTTGTACAAATACTGCCATTTTATTCTTTAGAATTACTGGTGTTTTTGAAAAAGAAACCAGAAAATGAAAATAGCAGTGAGGCCAATCAGCCGAGCCACTGATTAAATCTGTGTTTAGATACAGCAAGATATCCCTTTAATTTTGTAATAATTTGTTAAGGAAATTCACAAGCAATATTAAAGCATATGGTAGAACATTTGGCCATCAGACTTCACCATATGGCTGATCCCTGACTTTACCCTATTAGCCATCTATCCAGAGGCTAAATCAGGGCTGGAGTAACTTGCCATGCTCAGTGTTGGAGGGTTTGCAATCTAGACCAGAGCTCTTTATGTCGTTCTGCAATTGTTGAGCTGCAGTTTATCTCCTGACCCAGCCGTGCTGCAATTATCAGCTGTTCTAGTAGGGAAAACTGCTGGTTAGGGAAGAAGCAGAGCTCTACCTCGCCTAACATGTAGAGGTTGTCAGGAAACAGATTTTATTCTGAAGCCTATGAAAGAAACATCATTTTGTTTTCTATAAATTACTTAGGAACTACATTTGACACTTTTCTGAAAGGAAGAAATGCAAATGGGTGGGTTGAACCATCTCAGGTTTAAAAAATGTGAAACTAATGAAAGCATAAACATAGCTGATGGTTCTGGTTGATTTGCACAACTATTTGCAAAAGTTTAATGTGCACACACTTCTTTTCCCCCCTAAAAAATAGGCTGGAGCTGAGAGTTTTAAAGAACCCCATTTAACTTCAACCCAGCTATTTTATCCCTATCTGTCTGTAAATGAGAAATAGCTGTTGGGCTATCTTTAAAAAGCAGTATCTTTACTCATCCCAAACTCATCAGATCAGTCCTAGACATTGAAGGCATTTGTAAGGGAGAATAATTGGTCACAGCTGAGGAGTACAGACTTTTTTTGCAGTCGTAATATTGCTATGTTGGGTACCAGTTTCTCCTCCTGGTTAAAGCACAAAATGCAGCCCATTCAGCTATCAGCGCTATTGTAACAAGAAACATATAGAGGCCACCATTCTTATCTCAAGTGAAAGTCCTCATTATGGATTTCCTAAAAATCTTTTCTGTTCAAATATAGACAGAACTCAATAGAAAAATAAGTGGGAACATTTGTTTTGTGAATATATAACAAAACTAAAATAGGAAGTATAAGGGCAGCAAACGAGAAGAAAGCATTCCTTGAGTTAAGGCTGTCAAAGCACCTTTGTGGGCTTATAAAAGAAAGCTTATTCAGCTGTTTCTTCTCCAATTAAATATATGAAGTCTCCATAGCAACAGCTATTTTGTAAGACATATATTTCATGATGTTCCAGATTTTGAGCAGCTAACTAAAGGGGAAGGGGAAATGCCATAACCATAACACAGGACTTCTTAGACTACTTTCTAGGAAAAGAAGCAGTGCCTACTGCCACAGAACAACAATTTTCCTGACACAAATGCTAATTTAAAAAGCTTTTCTTGTTTTTTAAACAAATTATGCATTTCCTTCTCAGTCCTTGTTGTGCTGTGTTGTGTAATAAGATGTGAATTTTAGAAGATAATTTTACATATAAAATTGAAATAAAATTTAATTTTATGTTTCACAAGTCATGATGTTACAAAGCTAGATTTGCAGCAGGTCAAAGTCCTTTCTAAATCACTGAAGTCACTGCAAAGATACTACGTTATAAGAGCTGAGGCTCTGCAGTCAGTCTGTTATCAACACACTGGTAAAAGCAATTGAAAAATATTGTTTCTGTAGCATGGCTCTTTGTCACAGCTCAGTAGGTGCTGTGCAGGGGAAAGAATGCAACAGCTACCCAGAAAAGATTTTTAAGCTTATTTTGATAACTGTGTTTGTCATCAATCATATGAGGACTAAATGCTATGCCTTTTCTGCACAGTGCACATACCCAGCTGGCATAGCAGATAGCAGTAAGAGTAAAGAGTTGATCCAAGCCCCACAGTTACGGCAAGAAGGGTTTTCACACAAACTGTGGTACTGGATCTGTATTTATAATTTAAATGCCACCCAATATTTTATCACCGAATCACAGAATGGTTTGGGTTGGAAGAGACCTTTAAAGATCATCTAGTCCTTTGCGAGAGCCTGGCCCTGTAAATCTAGTGGCTATATAAATCCTGATATAAATCTGCAGCAGTGTAGAGAGGGAACACTAGACACAGATTTTGGTCAGCATTTCTGAAGGCAGTTTTCTCTGACAGTCTTTTCTCCAGATTGATGGTTGATGTATGCTGCGATATGCAGTTTAACTTCCAGATTCCTCTGAAGAGCTGTGTTTTACCTTTAAGTATTTCTGAACATGACATGGGGAAGGACACCTAGCAATAGCAAATTATTAGTGCTGCTCTTCAAGGCCCTTTTGAAATACTGATGCTCACCATGCATTCCTGACCACCCGTGTTAGAGAGCGATAGGTATAAACTGAAACAGGTGAAGAAAAGTGTTTCTGAGATGACCAGGAAAGGGACACCTGATTTGGCAGGAAGATCGTGATAAGCTTAGCTTGTGTAGCCTGCCAAAACAGAGGCTAAGGGAGCACAGGCTTGCTTGCTATAAATATTAGAGATACATGGCAGGCTGGGGGAATGGCTACTTAAGAAGGAGGACAGTGCTGAGCACAGAAGCATTTTTTTTAAAGTGAATAAAAGTGTATTTTGAATGAAAATTGGAATTAGAATTCAAGTTTACCATAAATCTGAGGTTCTGTTCCAGCAGGAATATCAGATTAAAATAAAAATCTGATCAGCTTTAAGGTGCAGCTGGCTAAGCTGATGGCAAGTGCCAGCAGGTAAAAGAGAAAAAAAAAATTGTTGATAAAGAGATAATGTAAACCCTGTGCTTTGTTACTTTTTAGTGTCTACAAAAGCAGCCCTGTCCCCTTGCTCCTGGTGCTGGGTGATCAGGGTGCCTCTGGAAGGTCACCCTTATGGCCAGGGTGAGGCTAATGTTAAGGTGCTGCTATCAGCAGTTTTTTGTATGTATGTGAAGTTGCCTTAGAAGTGGACAGAATCGGTGCTCGCACCCTTGGAGTATGAAGCAGTGCTCAGCCACTGCTGGATGCATGCCCCAATGTGTCTACAAACAGGGACTTTCCTGTGAACTGAATGCCCCACTACTTTTTTATTCTCACGGAACAAACTATGAGGTCCTGCACACCATTTTTCCCCCCTCATACTATTAATTTTTCTCATAGACAGCCCAGGTAGCAGCCTTGATTGTTCAACTGAAGTAGCTGATAGCTCACTGTATTTCTCCATGGTACATTGTGTTCTCCATAACAACATTAGGTCCTTTTTCGTCTCCTGCGTGAACAACAGGCCAGCTTCTGCCCTATTTTGACTACAATGACAACAACAAAGTTGAACCAGGGAGAGACCTGTTCAGCATTGGTAAAATAACTGAAACACGACTTTCTTTGAAATGAAGCAATTTAAAATGTGTCTTCCCTAGGGGAGCTCTGTTACTTTATTTTTCATTAACCTAATTTGAGGTTTGTTTTTCTTTGTCTCAGCATGACAGTTTGGGCGCTAATCCTATAACCTAGGTCCCATAAACTCCCACAAGAACATACCACGCCTGAAAATACCAAGTACTGTGAGTGATATTTCCGTTGGAATTTGTGCTAAGCACAACTAACCAGCTAACTACAGGGGGTTCAAACAGAGGATTAAAATGTCCTGTCTGCCAGGAATTTCCACAGGCACTTGTATTAACTGGATTATTCATCTCCATAAAGTACTTAATAGCTAAACAGAGTTTTCTATATTTTCAGATATAGTATTCTCAAAGATGCCTGTGTGTCAGGTTTTCCAAAGGGAACATAAAATGTCATCAAAGCATTTCCATTAAGGGGAAGACAGGACCCCCGGGATGGCAATCCAGCTCTTTGAGAGGCTGAAAATCTCAGGAGGTGAGCAGAGCATGAGCCACTTGCAAACTTCTGGAAATTAATTTTATTTTCTCTCCCTCGCTGCATGTTGGGGCTGGGGGCGAGGGGCAGGCAATAGTCTGGTCTCAGACAGCTCAGGGTAAAGTTGTGGACCTCACGCCTTCTCCTGGCTAGAGAAAGACCTTTCTGTTAACAGCTCTTTACTCCTGGGAAAGCAAGCAAGCCTGAGCTGGATGGCAGGATGTACTCTGCTTACATTAGCTCTGAAAGTTTTTGGCTTACTGAAATTCTAGTGTGTGGTAGTATTTTATAGAGACAGGGTTCTTCTTTGATAATTTTGCTACATTTTTTGCATCCTTCTTTTCTTCAGAGGCCCTGCACTTTCAGATATTCTTGAGGGAGTTTTCCTCAAATAATTTTTCTGCTTTGGGTAACACCTTTAATCTTAAATTGTGACCGCTCTTCTTTTTCCTACCCTGTTCCTTCACTGCTTGGAAAAATAAAATACCATTAAATGTCTCCTCACAGTTTAAGATATTTGGATAGGACACATAGTTTCTGACTAATTTCTGCTTCGTGGTACTTCTAGTCTGTGGTTACATCTTTATTTCTAAGAAGGAGTCTGTTCATTATTTAGGCAAATGTGTCAGTGCAGAAGAGTGGTTTCTTGAACTTCACTTGAGAGAACCATTGTCATCTTAATTCAGTACTATACAGCAAGATTACTTTCGTTAAGGATCATTTAATAACACAACAGGTTGTAGAGCAAATTACTGGTCAGACTGGCTATCCCAGCCAAAACCAGCACAAGTGTCAGGCTAATTTAGACAACTAGAAACCACAATTGTTTTCTCTAGAGAAAATTACGTTAGGCAGCTCTCTTCCCGAAGCAGTTGTGATGCTAAAATTCTTTAACATTAACTGTAACCATGGCAATTTTTATGGACATACAGGGTACTACTCTTGGGAGAAATCTATTCCTGTGTTCTATAAAAGAATGAAATTTAACTTGTTTGGATCACATTAATTTCACGGTTACATAGAATAAATACAGACACTCCTCTAAAATGTACAGCTGTGTTACTGTAATTTGTAACGTGCCCAACTGCTCCAAGCCTGTCCCTGTGTACTATCAATCTATGCAGTATGGGCATAATAGTTACTAGTTTCATAAAAGAATGACAGATCTGAGTATTTCTAGTTCAGACAACGGGCACACGCTTTTTCTAGGCTCATAGCATAATACATTCCATACCACATTTCACTGAAAACGCATTATTGGCAAAAAAGTTGCAGTTGCTGTTGCAATCTTTTTCCCTGGCATTACTGCCCTTCAGCTTGGTCATTTATGACAACTGGCTCAAAAGTGGAGTCTCGTTAGCAAGCGTTAACAGATGGGCCCTATTTTACTGTCCTCACCTCTTTAAGTAATACAAGTGAAGCCAAAGGCATGTTCCCTGTATACATATACTGTGTCTTTATTAGCTTGATCTTTACATGAGTTGCACCACCACCTACTGTGCCAAAGCCTTTAAGGGAAACAACTCTTCTTACTTGATTATCACTTCAGTAGAGCTGTATTCCATGGTCTGTGCTAGAACTGAGAGAATAATAAATCAAAGTTGCGATTTTGAACATAACTGAGTCAGTTTAGACAAGTCAGTACCCTGCCAGGTCTGGAATAGACCCTTCTTAAGGCACAGTTTATGGGCATCTTAAAAATAATAGTGTTCTTCAACTTAAACACCGTAAGGTTGGGTCCACAACTTGTAAAGACCATGAGCAAAAGAAATGAGTAGTGGGATGGTTACCACATATTTGGATTGTACACTGAGAATTATCTACAGTTATGTCTGTGTTGATTTTGCGATTTTTTTTTTCCATTTTGCTAACCCAGCTATTGATGACATGAATGTTATTTTAATGACCATCTCCAAAACAACAAAATGATCATATTTGGGTTAGTCTTTACTATTTATGAATAGATTCTACAAGCCTTACCTTTAAAAGTGATTTATCTATTTAAACAAATACTTTCAGTGATCTTTGGGCTGCCTTTAGACATTAGACAGTTATATCTGTAACTATTATATAAAAAAAGAGAGGCACTAGCTGATGAATTCACATCTAGATGACTATAACTTTTTAAGAACAGTTCCTGCGATGCTCATTGTCATGAAGCAGCCTTCAGACTGGAGCTGCTTGGCCTACCTTTGCAATGCTTCCTGAGCTGGGTTTTCTTTATGGAATATGATTACTCACCAGTTTGAAAGATTCACTTGAATAAGGATTGTAAGATCTGAATACTTAACCATGGAAGCTGCCTTATTTATAGCATTGTTGCTTCTTCAGACTGTCAAAAGAGTTCTTACAATGACAAATATCCCCATTCTGTACCTATTAACATTTAGGTTAAAGAAAGCAGCCTGCAAAACCACCTGTGCATGAGCTGTTGATGCAATCTGATCAGCAATACGTTGCATACAGGTTGTGTCAGCCTTAATGTGTACGTGATTTAGAAAGATTTGCATAGTGTGGTTAGCATTTCAACAGGATTTCCAGCTATCCAGCAGCATCTGGCTGGTAATCTGAGAGAGTGTCTCTAAAAGCAGAATGGCAGTTTATTACTACTGAAAGCTACTCACAACAGTAGAGTCACTTGTGCAGGAGATCAAAGCTCCCGAAGTCAGGATAACAGCGCTTCCATTTATAACTGAAGCATAATAAACTTCCCTTATTTTTACTTTATCAAGAGTGATTTTTGAGCAAATTACATGATCCTCAATCTCTGTGCTTTTGTTCTGCTCAGACACTATGGGAAAGAACAAGGGAATGTTATCAAGCTTTACTTCCGAAGGTGTCATCTGCCTGGTGAGGAGCAGCCTGTCACCAAATCGATTAAGATTTGCTCAGGAGAACTGATATTCTAAACAGGAAGAAAACCATGGCAGAAATGGGCAAAGAAAGCGCAGCAGTGGGGTTGTACTAGGTGTACAAAGATGCTTTCCTTCAAAGGGCAGGTCATGCAAGGTAATTGAGAGTATGAATGGACACAGAACAGCTTCAAGTCAAATTAGATTAGTGCAAAGGCTGTCAATAAACAAGACCTGAGGACAGGAAAAGGAGGAGAATTAACAAGAGGAAACTAAGTATTCTCAAGAAACAAAAAGGTATGGTATTGTGAGCAAAATGAAACAATAATCAAATCAATGCTTTTAGAAAAAGTTCTGGTGCTTTTTAAATACGCAGCATAGATACTATATGACAGCAGTACCTTCTGGACCCACAATCTCTGCTATAATTTCTCATTAATATCATCTTAGATCATTTACTTCTCCAGTAATATTATTAGAAATAACAATAAAAGCAATAACATGCAGCCTCAGGGTTGGTGCAGACTTCAGACCTTTAAAGATATATTTGTTCGGAGCATTTTTAATTACTATCATAGTTTTCACACTCTTTTCAGCTAACCAAAGTTATGAGAATATTGCTTTTTCTTTTCTAGCTATGGTTTGGTCACCTTCTGGCAGATTTCACTTCTTGTAGGCAATGTAAAGAAGTCTTGATCACTCCATCTCCTCTGTAATTCTCTTGTAGATCTTTCTCTGTAATCCAGAGTCTTTGGGCTACAACTCCAAGCATTGTATGCATTATGGAAGAGGTATGCCTCTGCCTACATGTTGCATCCCTGCTGTTTTTTTTTTAACTTCCCTGATTCCAAGTTGTCAGCTACAACTCCAGTTTGTCAATAGAAATGCACTCAGTAAGCCGAATCACAGTGAAGTTGATAAGATATTGTAATTAAGGATAGACCTAAGCAAATCTTATAGCAGGATTTTCATCCAGAAACTTGAGATTATGAACCTTCAGGACTCTCACTTAAATAAGCATAATAAAATAAAAGGTTATATATTGTTGCACTACCTTGAATCTCTGTCAGACAAACTTCCTGAAGAGCTGCTAGTAACTGGCTCAGGTTCAGCCCTCAGTCCCACCCACGCAATCTCTCAGAGATCAGTGCAGTCAGGAACATCAAAACTAGGAAATCAGAAGGAAACAGTTCAGGCTGTTGCGTTTGTCCTTAAAATTTTCTGACTGCTATTCTATGTTTTGTCACTTCATTTTATTATTGCATAAACATTTCTTTTGTGCACCTAGGCCTCATAACACTGGGATCTTTGCAAACAACTACCAAAGATGTCATGCTTGCTTCAAACTGCTTGTAGGTGAAACAACAGCTGGATGAGAAGTACAGTAAACAGGTAAGCAGAGTGCTAAGTAATAGCAAGGTTATCTTTCATGTAGTAAGCAACAGTCACAGCCAAGTACGTGCTTTGTTAAAGGAAGAGCAGCAGTGCTTTACAACAAATATATCTTTGTATTACGAACTCCAGCCACTCCTTTGTGTCAACAAGTCCTATTTCCTCTTCTCAAGGTGCTTGGGAACAAAAGCCGAATGACGCATGAGCTAGGAGATACACGGGGTAAGCCATGGTTGTCTTTATTTTGCTCTGACTCTGATTTTTACCAATTTCTTGCCAATGAGGTCCAACAGTAAAACGGAGGTCAATACATATCCTCAGTTTTATTGTTGGACCTCAATGCTTTCTGTTCTGCACTAAGGAACAGTTTGACCTAACAGGTCAAACTGTTCCTTTCAACAGCTTCTCCTTTCAATAGATGTTTATGTGAAAACCTCAAAACATTAGCTGCACAGCACTCTGAGATAAATAGCCCCTCCATGAAAAAAGAGCTATAATAATTATACCTGATAAGGTATAATCAGTTTCAATTCCAGCAACATCAGCTTTGGCATGCATCCTATTCTCTGTGAAGCCATCTCCTTATCTAGATCTTGTTATCTGGCTGCAGACTGACCTAATTTTGGTTTTAAAGTAGAAAGAAGGAAGAGGGAATAAAGTGATTGTGCTGGTGATAATTTGCAACCCATGCCTGATTAGCCAGTCCTTCGGAGTTGTTACTGTTATTGTAGATAAGGTAGAATGTTGTAGGTAATGGAGCAGGGTTTTCTGCACCTGTGGGTTTTTTTGGTTCATTTTATGTAATTTGCATGTTGGCCCCTTCATACCTTCAGTCCACCTACAGCCTGTCTGTCCCGGTGGGGAGCAGTGGGAGTGCAAAGATCTGTTTTTAACATATTTTCTTGTAATTCATTAGAAGTGAGAAATGGAACCTCTACGAATTAAATCATTCTGATGCTGAATGCTCTCCAGCAGTTTATAAACCTGTCCCCTAGGGTTTGAATGTTAGCCAAAGGAGAACAAGCATTTGTTTTTATGTTGATTTTGTAGATTCCGAGAAAAAACCACAACAAATATATTCTTCCTTTCTGCATCGTGGTATTTCAAAGAAGAAAATATCCATGTCATTTGTACCAATATACAGAAAATTATCTGATTGCCTATTGAGGTGGGATGATATTTAGTAATTACCCTTGTCTCCATGCTGCTGAGTAATTAAAATCATCTTTCTTTATTGATGGATGGTGTCAAGGCCTGAGAAAAATATTGCTGTGCTACACCTGAATTTTTTATAAATAAATAACATAAAGTGGGCTAATGATAGTGTTTCTTACAGTAATTACATCAATTAAAATAATGAAACACTGTGGGAGCTTCATCTCTAAAGTTCTTCTTCTTTTAGATCCTGAAGAAATTCACAGTAGGTCTAGGGCTTTTTCCCAAATGTTTTACATAAAGTTGAAACATGGTAGGGTTTCAAAGCAGTTATGCAATAGTAATTAGGTATTTAATTACTCTCTTCTATTAGATCCTGTTGTTAGATGCACTTTATAAGGGGAACGTTCTTCATAACTCATAGACATGACAGCATTAAAACAAAACAGCAGATTTAAAAAAGAAAAATGGAAAGAGATCCCTTCAGTGTTATTTCTAATTTGTTCACTGGTATCTCATTACTTTTTGAGAGAAAGTACAAGGATCTCAGCTGTATTTTAACAGCAGAATAGTTGTGGTTCTCTCCAGATTAAAAAGAAGGCTTACAAAATTAAACTTAACAGGAGATACTGGCTAGATGCTAGTAGCCTTACTCTATGTGCAGGGCCTGAATCAAAATCTTAGAGCATTTCACAGCTACTGTCATGCAATTCATGAGACGTTAAAACTTAACAATCACAACCCGCGACCTAATCCTAATCCAATTCTTAACCAAAGGCAAATGAGCATTTAGGTGCCCAAAAGTAAATGCTCTACCCTGGCTACCAAGGCAGGAACCTCAAACCAAGCCAGATCAAGCAACTTGCTTAGGCAGAGGTCATTAACTATAGTAATGACCCCCTGCAGTATATACATATATGTAATATATATGCTATAGTAATGATCCCCTAAGGAAAGATGGGGGTGTCGGGTGCTCTGCAGCCCTAAGAGCAAGTCCAGCTCCACAAGGCACTTCAGCTCATCAGTTCTTACACGCTTGAAGTCTTGATTTCATGCTAGTCAGGCAAGTGGCCCTGTCAGGCTTCCAAAAGGGGCTGCATAGATGGACTATGCTACTTCTCGTAAAAATAACCTCTGACTTCGCAGAGCCCACACAAAACACATCACCTTTACTTCTGCAGGATAAAATCCTAACCTTTAGTCAAGCTCTAACATAGTTTTTCACCTGAGGCCACTAACAATGTGGCTCTCAAAAGTTAATATATATTGACCTGAACTACAAACTACATTTTTAACTGAGTATTAACTGGAACCTGGAAAGCTATGTTCAGCAAATTAGGTTTGTATTGAATAAAATGGCTGACATGGAAGTAGCATGAATTTCTTAGTGAGTTTACTTTAAATGTGCCTTAGGAGCTCAGTAACATAAATCACAGTACTTCCATTATGTAATTTTTAACCTCAGCTCTTAATAGCCTCATAATTCAGTGTTGCTTTTAATTACCATTCATATCTCCAACAACAAAAAAATAGGCTCAAAGAAAAAAAATAAAAAATCAGAACCTGGTTTTGATTTAGAAACATTCATAGCATTAAAATAGAAATGTTGCTCCTAGTTATAGTGTTTGAATTATACATTAGCTCATTTCATCTTGTTTCTGTGGTGCTATTTTGGATTATTTTTTCAGCCATTGATTTACATTTCATGTGCAAGCTGAAATTCTGCTTTTAATATTCAAAGATATTAGGTCAGCTGTATAATTCATGAAATTCATCAAAATAAACACCATATTCTACCAAAAGTGTCTCGTGTTGTATTGGCTGCTCACTGACTAGCAAGTGCCACAGGGCCAGTGAATCAGAACATTCCCAAGGGGGCTGTAGAAATCTAAGATTCAGAAAAGCAAATGTAAACCCTAATGCACTGTGGGTGACAATCAGCCAGAGGGCATGTCAAAGTCCAAATGGCGTCCTGAGACAAATATGCATGCTGTTAACTATGCCACTTCAGTTTATATGAAGAAGTAAACTCATAATAATAATACTTTGTCAGTCATTCCTTTTTTCCTAATCTAAATTGCAGTCAATGTCTCTTGCATTTCTATAGAATCTGGAATGCATTGGAAAAATTCCTGATCCACTTTAGTGTGAGTACAGCCAAGACAAACTGTTCATTGTAGAGTAACAACTTGTTTTAAACTTTACATTTCTTTGAGTCTAGTAGCGATACACCTGCTTTCAGTTCACCCTTTTATATTTTACAAGTAGCAAGAGGCAAGGAGGACCCTCCTTTTAATTTGTTGTCAAAACTAGATTTCCCTGCAACCTGTCTCCCTGCTTTCCTGCTCTGGAGCTGGCTAGAAACCAGCCTGGAGAATGGCGAGGGAAGGAAGGCCACCCCCTGCACCCACGGGAGTCCCCACTGCAAAACCACCCGAGCACCATCTCCACCCAATCTGAAGCAGTCCTCCCTTGCAACACTGACCGCAATTGCCTTTGGATCAGACACTCAGCAGAGACTAAACACAACTCCTTCAATGTCAGGAGTTAATCATGATGGATTAATTAATTGGAAATTAAACTGCTGTCATCACTCTTCTTTCCTTCCCATCAGGACATCTTTATTCATTTGCAAAAGAGTTCCGTCTAGGCAGAGCAGAGCAGAATGCAGACGTGTAGCTTGCATGACTACAGTGAGAAGTAGATGTGGGTATCTATGTATATACACAAAGACATATGTTTTTAAATATATGTATATACATAGATATATATACACTGAATAGTTGTCACTATAAATAAATACTGTAAGGAAATGCAATGTTTGCATATAAATTTTAAATCATAAGCTCTTGCTGTCCAGAAACTAAAACAACAGCTTTTCTGTCAAATTCAGAGGAAAAAATCTAGAAAAACACGGATTTATCGCCATCTGGAGGGTGTGTTCTTTACCTGCTCGTAGTTGTCATTCTGGGCTCCACCGTAAAGGATGTGTATGGTGTCCCCGAGGAGAAGGGTTTAATCATAGAGGCATGAAGTTTCTGGCATTGGGGTTATTATTAGGGGTAATTTGAACCAGCTAATTACGTAGTTACGTTTTTTATCCATCTTTGCACGGGAATAACAACTCCAAAGCCTGGATGCTTATTTGTTTAGTACTATGCTCTACAGATGACATATCTGTGCCTTCAGAAGAAACTCCTGTATGTCTTCTCTTGGCTAAGGGAGGAAGCAGGAGGGATGATGTTGGCAGTGGAAAGGGTCAGGATTCAATGCTTCTTTTCAGCTGTTTTCCTTTAAATTTGGCTTGTGGTTTTAGGACTCTTCTAGGGCTTAGAGTTGGAAAGATGGGAAGGAAGCTCAATTTCAAAACCAAAAATTAATTCTAAAATTGGACGTGTTTCATTCACCCTGAGGAGATATAAAAACCTGAAATAAAATTCAGCCAAAGCCATTAAGTATCCTCACTCAGCTCTTCCCCCTTCTCCCTGCTGCCAGGGAATGCCCGACAGAAGAATTGGTTTCTGCAGGAGAAATGATCCAAGTATGGGGTGTAATATCCCTTGGAGTACAGCAAGCATAAGCATCCCAGCATGGGCTGCACACGATGGACTTATCTTCTAATTATATATTTACAGGGAGCTCACCAGTCCTGCCTTGTGAGTGCACTAGGATGCTGCAGCCATAGCATTACTGAGGTCTCCAGGATGTCTGCGAGGGACGCAGCCATTGTCACGCTGCCCTCCCCGCCTGAATAAAACAGCTTTTTCCATTCCTCTGACACCCAATGAAGATCTGCCCTGAGGATGGTTTCACTGAGCACCAAGGATCACGAGTGAGGACCTGCAGGCATCCTCTCCTTACCAGGGCTGAAATGGGTATTTGGAGTCCAGTAACCTAGTTAATAGAGGCAATACCAGAAAAGCTTGTAAATGCGCTACACGGTGCACTCTGAGCCTTTCCCAGTCAAGGAAAGAAATTACTGCCATTTCCCAGAGCAGGCGTTAGGCTTTGTAGGCCTGCCAAAACTGTCGCAGTGTACCACTAACCCAGCAAGAAACAAGATAGTAGAAGCACTCAGTCATGCAACTCAGACAGGTATGCGTGCGTGAGCAGTTGCTGTCTTGCCAGGGGCTCAAAGTAAATACCAGCAGCTGGGGACAAATAATTCATATAGGAGCCATAAAGAAGCATACCATAAATAATGCTGCCTATCAGCTATGCAGAGAGGAAGAGAAAGAAAGAGATGAAGGGCAGCAGCTTTGACAGCTGCGCACCCCTCTGCCTCTTGCCCCGGTGAGGACAGCAGACCCAGCCAGTGGTCTGCTGGAAACGGGCTGCTGTGGCAGGTCAGAGCCTTTGGGTCCGTCAGATCAGGGTGAACAGCAGGCATCACGGGGTGTTGTGGTAATATGTATCAGTCCAAGCATTAAAGTACGTGGTAATTCACTTGGCAGTCTCATAACCCTCTCACCTGAGCAAAGTCCTGCTTCAAAATCACCAAGTGCGTAGTGCAATTCTACAGTGATTTCTGGTCTCCTCTGCCACCGCATGGCCACATGAAGAAATGCAGGTCTGAGGAGTAACTGTCTTTTGTGCTCTTTCCCTGTGATAACCACCAGGAAAAATAAAACGAAGCAGGCTGTAACAGTGACAGCAAAATGATGCGCAGGCACAACTTAAAGTGAATTATAAAAATCTCTAAACACACATATGTGCTCAAGTATGTGTGCAAGTCCTCCCATTATAATCTTTTTGTACTGTGATAAGCTCTTGCTTAGGGAAATTAGACTTTTAATAACCTAAATCTCTTTCTTAAGGAGTAGTAACTTTTGTTGCTGATCATTAGTGAAACCTTTATTTTATTTATTGTTATGTCTGGACAGATGGCAGCTATTCCTAAACATGTCTTTACAGTACTAAAAATAATATTTTAAAAATAACATTAGCTGAAGATAATGCTAGGTAAAGCAATATTACATATTGTTGCATTCTAATTCCCCAGAAAAGAGATGCCAACAGCTGCAGTACAGTAGCTGAAGCATAGCATTTCTCCTTGTGTTAACCTAGACATTGCAAGGGGGCAGTCAGCCACAAAAGATGCTTCCCTGCAATTATTGTACCAGGAAATAATCTGAAAAAAGCCATCTGACAGGCAGGATGTCATCTTTCTATTCCTAAGCAACCCCTGATACCTCTTTTCAGGAAGACTGATCAGCTTCCTGAAGAGCAGATAGCTGAATTTAAAGAAGCGTTTTCTTTCTTCTATGTTTCTTTTTTTTTTTTTTTTTTTTTTACACTACTGAACACAACTAACGATGGCCCTATAATGACAGCAATTGGGACTGGAAAGAGGTTACTAGGAAAACAACCAGCAAAAGCTGAGCTGCATGCTGCAGTCAATGTCAGTAGGCAATGTCAAGTAAGGCAATGTCAGTAACGGTGGCACAAATGACCTTCCAATGTGGCTGAAAATGATGGCAATGAAAATGAAATACACTGCTCTATACAGAAAATTTGGGTTGGAGAGAAAAAGTGAGAGAAAAGTGGGAGGAAGACTCCATCTTCTTTACATTATGCCTTCCTGTTCCTATTCTTCCATTTGGTTTTATTTTCTCTCTTTCTTCCAGCTCTTAATTGGTAACAATTCAGCAGCATATGTGTTGTGGTTCAACATGTAAGTTATCCCACTGAATTCAAAGGGACTCGTGGCACCTGCTTTAGTTGCTTGCTGAGATATGGCCGTTAGTGCTGCCTTTTAGCTGGTTCCCTGTTTTGCTTACTCATGGTCTTTAGCATCACAGGTGTCTGCCATTGACTGCTCTTCCAACAGTTCTCACTTAACTAGGCAAGTATATTTTAAACTAACAGTGTATCTGTCTTGGTGTCTTGAGACAATTATTTATGCACTCATATTCCACAGTGTGAGAAAATGTACCTACTGTTGTCCGTCTCATGCTGGCTGCCCTTTGCTTTCACTAGATGCCTCCTTGAACCTTTTTGTTATGCCATGAAGAAAGCAGAGGTTTCTTGTGGACACAGGGATTGCCTTTTTCTTTTTTTCTAACCAGAGAGGAACCATGAGCAAGGAAAGGGTCTTCGCTCTCTTTCCCATGGGTAGTGTCCACACTCATGTCTTCAGCTGATGCAGATAACTCAGGACTCGGTGAGAATTTTCTATAAACAGGTCCAGATCTTAGATCAAGTTATCTCGCCAGTGAATAGAGAGGATAGCACAAGATTCTTCCTTTTCCTGCTTGCCCACTACCTTCTCTGTCTGGATACTACTAGGTCAATACCTAACCAAGAAGCTCGGTTTAGCCTCTTGAGCTCAATGGCCACTCAGCAGACATCATGCTATAAATAAGAACATTAATTCCCACTCTCCCAGCCTGAAGCACATATTGAGGGTAAAATCTGGCTCAAATATACTATATACTAGTACTCAATCAAATTTATTGTCTCATATTTATTAGTATCAATACAGAAATTGTCAGATATCCATATAGATGTGTAGAAACAATTTCACTGAACAAGGCCATAGCTGGAATGAAAAAGTGCCCACACAGGATGTATTCACAGATATCTTCCCAGTTGCAATGAGTACCTGGAGTGAGTATGGCTTGAGTTTTACTGCCCTTTCTCTTTGGTGTGAATGATGGTAGCAAAAGCACTGGTCAGTATAGGGGCAAATATCAGTGCTGTGGGCAAAGCAGCTGCTGAAATTATGGTCAGTTTGTGGACAGTTTGAAAGTATGTAACAGATAAATTCATCAGGTCAATTAGGCAAAGAAATAATTAACATATCAGAGAATGGTGCAAGGGGAAATTCCTGGCAGGGAGGAGTCTGTAAGGAACCAGAGGGTTTCACTGCACAGGGTTGTCCCCTGTAGCTATTTGCCTTTATGGAACCACAAGTTTCTCAACAAGGGTCTCCCACAAGGGGAAAAAAAAAATCTTCTTTTTGTAACAGACCTCAAAATAATTCAAGCTGTCTGCCAGTAATTAAATCCATTACATTAGCAACAGGTGGTGAAGCTGTAATTTTTTCACATCTGTTATCATTTTCATGAGTCAGTATGTATTCATTGCAAGAGCTGTGTAAACCACAGAGCAGAGAGAGCTGGGTTGATGGCTGTCATCCAGACAGCTGCTGTGCTCAGTCCTGTAGTTACCTGAAGAGCAGAGCAGAGGGTATGTGAGAATATGTGGTAGGCAGCAAGGGGTTTGGGCAGGATCCCAAAGGGTAGGAAGGCAGGGATTTAAAAGAGATTGAAGAGATTCATAGGTTCTTATTAGACTGAAAGAGGAAGGGAAGAATAAGTAAGAAAAAGGAAACTTAGGTTGTGTTTAGAGCGTTATCTTGATATCTGTTTCAATTCCTTGCTATACCATAGACTTTCTGTGTGGCCTGGAACATGTTTCTTGGTCACCCCAGTTTAGTAAATTTAAAAATTAAAATCCCTGGGGAATTTCATAGTTGCTGAGGACAACAGGCATAGAACGGCTGATGTATATGTTAGTGAATTTGTCTCAGTTTCCAAAACACAATGCATTTGTGCAAACTAGCTGTTGGGAATGGTGTACCATGGTGAAGAGGGCTGTGTAAGTTGCAAGATGAATTCTGGCTATTGCAGAGCTTGCTAAGACAGAAAGCTTCTCTTAATGCAAAGAACATGTAGAACGGCCACAGTTCTGGGTTGATCTGTACTACAGCTAGTTGTACGTATCACTCCTATGTAAGACTAGAAAGGCATCCCGCTGCCAAGATGTGCTGTCACATAAGCTTTGGAGAGCAGCTGCAGCTCATTTTGCTGTACTTCAGGATGCCGGACTTCCCAAGAACGTTTTCCATGTCTTTTCCACCTTCCTCCAAACCTCACTTCTCCTTTGACTCAGAGGAGAAAGGTTCTGTAATTTCACAGAGCTGTCTTTTCCTTTTCTGAATACTGAAAATAAGTATGTATGGCGAGGTGAGAGGAGTTCACAATCAATTTACTTCCATCAGTAGTGACACAAGGTTTCAATTTAGGTTTAGGACATGCTGCCTTTATACGTCTCCTCAAAGACTGATTTCTCCAGTAACTCCTTGCATGGCAATATTGAGGATACTTATTATCGCATTGAACTACTGTTCTGTGGTCTGTAAATTATTGTTCACTTAAAGAATCTTTAAAAAAACAGTTTAGAACAAAAAGTATATAACAAGTTATTTTTGGAGGAATTTCTTTAATTGCATTCTTGTTCCATGACAATGAATAGATTACTGTAATTCTTTCCAAAGAATCATCATTTAACTCTACCAAAATTTGAACTAACAAAATGTTGCCAGTTGTTTAATGTTAATGACTGTCATTAAGCTGAGGTTACTTGGCTGAGATCCATTGTGAGGGGGAGCGTTTACCCAGCAGGTCTTGGCCTTGCTGGAAGCTCTCCCATGGGCAGAGCCACACATCACTCAATTCCTGCCTGTGTCCTGGTGGAGTTGTGTCACTACATACTCCCATGTGGTCAAAGGACCATCAGGGACCACATCTTTTTCCCAATGAATAGAATTAAACACACACAGGAAATTAATAACCCTTAAACTGTCTAAACGTCAAAACAACTATTGTGGAGTTCTGGATGGAGATAGAAATGTGTGCAGACCGAGTCAGTCCAGGCATTCTTCCCGCCCTCCTCCTCCTCCATTTCACAGCCTTGATTTTGCCTGATCTTGGAGCCGGCTTGCAGGATAATGTTATACTTGTGGAGGACTGTGGAGGCACTGTCACCGTTTCCTCTTCGGAACTTGAGAGGCCCCACTGTGCATAAAAATCCCTATATCTGCTCTCCTCCTGCCCAGTTCCTTTGGATACACCAACAACCCAGTCAGCCCCTGCCAGCAGTGCAGTCAGCCTCACAGCTCAGCCATTCTTGCCCAAAGGCATCTGAGATCTGCCTGAGGTCCCCGTGGACACCAGAGCATCACTCCAGCTCCCAGTGCGAGTGCCATCTCCGGCAGTGGCTCACACTGACTCATCTGCCAGGGCAGCAGCAGGGCCCCCAGGCAGCCTCCTTCTGTTATTCCAAGCAGAAAATGAGCAGGAGAAAGGTGGGACTCCTTGATGCTCAGTTCCCTCTTTCCCAAAAACTGGATAACTAGCCCTTAATTTGTGGGACTGTATTTGCCCTCAGGAGGCCAAAGTCATGATTCAAGTACTACTGTTCACTGAAATCATTAACTTCAGAGTTTCATGTGATGCCACTGACTGATACAGGGAGTCTCCAGCTTTGCAAGGGAATGAACCAAAGCCGATTCAATGGTCTTTGGGGAAGGGTAATTTATTTGTGAAGTTTAGCAGTGTTATGTGATTATTTGTCTTCAAGGGTCATATGGTGGAGGCAGTCTTCCTGGGAAACCATTACATGTTGCTCAGTGATTCACTGACTGCTGGCCAGAGCACTGTTTGTAACTGATTTATCTGAATCCTTTTCAGATCTTTCCCTCTATTAACGTTTCAGCAGGTCCTTTCCTTTGTAAATTCGTGGTAGTTACGTGTTACTCAGGATGATTGTATGAAAATGGTTTCAAACACAATGATTACATATTGAGCAGATGAGCTGTCTCGGGTTTATGTCACAGCCCATCTGCCTGTTTTACATAGGCTTCCTGCATCGTGCCGTTTCCTCTTTATCGGGTAGGCAGTAAAAAAGACTGCTCGCTTCTAGTGTCTTCATTCCATTTGACCTTTCCAGAGTGTTATTTCACACACATACTTCAAAGCTCGCATTTTCTTCTGCAAATATAATTTGAGTCTCATTCTATTTCGGCAGTAGGTGCTGTTGCAACAAAAGCTGTCCCTTCTTTATCCCTCTACCTTTAGTGTGGAGGCTGAAGTACAACATGTCAGCTGGAGATGTTGCAATCTGAGGTAAGCTGAGGGCACACACTTCCAGGCTGGATCCCACAGAGACCTGAATTGTAATGAAAGTGGGAAATGTGTAGGTCTTGGCCCTATGTTCAGCACTGAAGGACATATATAATTGAATTTGGACTGGTATTGGACTAAAAGTAAAAATTGGGTTTGATCTAGACACCCTTTATCAGGCTCCGATTCACTGTGAGTACTTAAAATAAAAATGTTTTCCCTACAGGTTTTATATTATAATCCCTCTTATTTACACTAGTCTGGATGACTACTTTGCATTATGATGAACCAGCCACAAGGTGTCAATATAGTGTAGCAGATTCTTAGTAAGGTTTTGCTACTATAGCATCATGTGACTGTTAATACAATCAAAACGTGCCTTCTGGTGGGTTATTTGAACAGCTAATTGCAAAATTCAAGTCAGATCACATCTTTTGTACCTGATTTAGTCAATCAATGAAAGCTTCTCATGCTGTGATTGTTGGGGGGAGAAAAATTAGTATAAATGATTGAAGTAAAAAATGTGACAGGCCACAAGCTACAGGCTACAAATACTGTAGCACTGTGTTTTAGAAGGAAAGGCTGACAAAGTGAGATGTTAGACTGGTGGGGGTGAATTAATTTTTGTCAAAGTATAAGAAGTGACCATAACCAAGAGATACAACATGAGAATTAATTAACTCTTCACAGTAGAGAGTCAAAATATCTAGATGAACTGGTGCCTGTGCTCATTTATAAGAGGCGTAATGACTGGTGAGACAAGATAAAGATGGAAAAGCAATATTAAAGAATTCCATTTTGTCTCTTTTAGACACAGATCTTTGTGTGTCATTAAATATAAAAACAAATGTCTCAAACTAGTCAGAGCTAAAGCTGAGGTCTGAATTATAAAGGACATGGAAGCCATTTGGTTATATACCCCAACAGGGGGTTAGGATCTAGGGAAGAAGGGCCTGTTAGAAATGAGAATGAAAGGCTGTTAGGAAAACGATTCCTAGAACTGTGAATATTATCTCTTTGAAGTATGCATTAATGGGTTTTGGCTAAGAATTTTCAAAGGGGTTAAGGACTTAGCTCCCATTTAATGTCAGTGGCTTTTGGACACTTCACTGCCATAGTCTGCTTTGAAAATCCCAGCTTAGAATATTAATGTTAATGTATCTTTTCCACTGCAGTAGGAGGGAGCAGATCCATGACAGAGAGCCGAACAGAGAAGCTACAAAAGAAATTTCTTTGTATTACAGTCTTTCTTTATAAATTATTGTACTTTACCTAATCTACTCAGTCAAGTACAAAAGTATATATAATAGGTGGCTGAGCAGAGGATATTACATTAGATGACATCCTTCACTTGTGTTAATGACTGTCTTTATTGTGCTTTGCACAAAGTGGAGGGTGCTGGCTAGCAGATAATACCGTAAAAAAATATATCATTGGCTACATTTCTTAAAAGGACAAAGGGAAGATGGAGCCTGTTTATGCAAAGAGCTGGTTTTCTCAGGTTCTAAACCAGCTGTGACACCATGCCGTCCTTTGAGAGATATTTTATTGGGCAACAGATCAGTGTTGGAGGTCAAAAGAGCAACAGCAATAGATGCATCATGTTCCCTGGAGCTCCCTGGGGGCAGGTTGGGACAATAGTTTGAAAAACTGCAAAGTCTGTGGGAATGTAACTCTTGCTGTTCTTGTTCTTCTCTCTTTTGTGTTTCTTTTTCATATCATATATCTTAATGAGAGGAAAGATCCATGCACAACACTGGTGTGATGGTGAATAAAATGCTACAGGACAGCTTTAAGTTCTTCGGAATGAAAATATGTTGAAAAGGTGGTTTTGCATATCAATGGTGGCAACTAAAAGTGATGGAAAAGCCAGCAGAGAAACACCACTGCTAGTCCCATGTCAGACCTCACTGTCAGAGACTTGGTCTTCAAGTGGAGACGAGAGAATACCCTTGCTCCCCTTTAGTGGTCTAGTGATACTGTGGGTTTTAAATACTCTTTTATCCCTCCTCAAAGGAAAACATGTTATCTGTCCTCAAAGGAAAACAAGCCTGAGCATTTTCTTTCTTGGAATAAACTGGCAAAAACTAAAACAAAGTACCAGTGATGTGGTGGTATTGAATTTATCATACAGTGTTTGGGTGTTGGTTATTTTAATTGCTGTTATGCTGAATACAAGATAAATAGGTGTGCTGTTAGGAGGATTTAAGTAAAGAAGTGAGGTTGACTGGCAGCTCATTTTAGGAATGGGAGAATGAATGTTGAAAAAAACCCACGTACCAGAGCTGGGATGTAAGACAGTCCCAGTGAATACATGATTTCCAACAAAAGTTTGTCACTTCCATATTTTTACCATTACTACAGATGTAAATAGCAAAAGAGTTTTTTTAATACAAAAATCTCAGGCCCACAACAACCCATAGTAATTGGTTACTATGACTGAAGTGCTTGTTCCTAGACAAGAGCCCAAATCGAAGACTTAGATCTGTGTAAATCCAAAATGACTGTCTGTACAAAACCAATAAATTCGTCTCCTGACAGATGCACAAGTTTCACTGTGTGTATCCTAGTCAACCTGTCACCAACCCCATCTGTTCTATCCTTCTCTGAAAAATGAACACCGCTTCACAGCAGAGAAAGCACTGAGCACATAGCACCGCTTGTTTGGGTTTTAACTAGTTTTATCCAGCCTGGACCAAGGAAGCCATTTTGTGGGATGATGAGGCTGAACTTCCTTCTTTTACACTAAGACTGTAACATGCCCAAGACACAGAAACTGTAAGTGTTACCTGAGCATCAGTAAGGGGTTTACAACACAGCAGGAATAAATGAGAACAGCTCCTGACATAAAAACCCTAAGAATCTAGTGGTGTATCTTAATTACCTGTTGTATCCAACCTGGTCTGCTTCCTGCCAGCTTGAGGCATAGATAAAATTTGCTCATGTTTGTCTACAAAAAAGATTTATCCTTCAGGGTGTTGATCAGTCTCCTCCAGATCTTCCATGGCTGCTCAGTATGTTCTGAAAGTTACAACATGAGCATTAGTAGTTTTATTACTATCATGCCTGGGAGCCATTTCCTGGACAATGATTTTATTTTCTTGGCTGTGAACAGAAGGTGGGAGTTCCTGCCATGCTGCACATACCATCTCAGAGAGAACACATGGGTTCATGCAGCTGGGGGATCACACTGAAATCATGAGCCAATATTTGATCAGCATGGATGGCAACAACCCTAGTGCATCGGCAAGCTTAACTGCCATCAAATCTCTGGTAGGGAAAGCAGAGCTTTAGGGAAGGATTGGAAAGAGGATGTTATTATGGCTTTGTCACTTCATTGAGCCACATTGGCCATATGGAAGCAAAGCACAAGGACACTTGTGAGAAAACCTAACAGCTAAGTAATGAGCGAGCACACTGGAGCTACCATCCATGAGGTGTTTTAGTGCTTTGCTGGCCTAGGACCCAGGTCTATTGCATCTTGAAATAACAGACTTTCTATTGAAACAATAGATTATGAAGTGGAGAATTTCCCGACTCGTGTGTCCTCTGCTACTACAGATACTAGCTTTGTGCCCTTTATTATTTAACAGGAGTCAGCAATGAGGAAATGCTTTAACTTCCACCATAACCAGCCACTCCAGACTTCGAGTCATCCTAGGCTTCCCCCAGCTTGGAGTGTTTGTCCTAGGAATGTGCTCTCAAAGCAAGGCACCCACTTTAAATTCAGTAGGCTGCTTTCTTCACAGATTTTAATGTTTTGGCAGTTCAGGCAAACACAGATTAGATGTGGGCGGCACTATTCACTGTGTGAATCACAGAAGGAGGTTTAGAAGCACATTGTCTTCTGCTTAATGATGTTACCCAAATTGTAACCTTAAGATCTCAGAGGCTTTCTTGCAGCAAAGCCACTTGTATGACTTTGTGTCTGTCAGCATCTGTAGACAAACTTCATGAGAAAGGGGCTACTTATGGTTTCTTTCTGCTCATACTCTTTCACAGACATTGTCTACAATGCCTGACTTACAGCATCGTTTACAGTTTCAGTGTGGAGTAGTCCTTAGAGAGACCTGTGAATCGTTCCTGTGGCTAGTGTTGTAAAGATAACTAAATATACAACCAGAACTAGGGAATGAGTATTTGCTGTTGGTTGGATCTCAGCACAGCTTTTGATACCACTGGGTATAGCATAATTCCTCTCAAATTGGCAAGAGGACTGGGAAGGTAACTCAAAGACTTCTTTAATTTGGCTATATTACGAATAGTTAGTCCACTTACTTACTTTCTTTCTCGTAGCCTGAGGTTCCTGCGAGGTGTATTCTGAGTACCTACAGTTAGAACTGATTATTCCTTAATCTCCTTGCATGAAAATACCTCTTTTCTTGTTTTTATTTCTTCTTCTTGTTAAAAAACTCTTTGCCTTAAGAAGCCTGAATCCCCAGTGCCTTGCTGCTAGTGCAGTCATTGCTAGCTGTGCAGCATAGATCTGAAGCATTACCATTTGGCCAGTCTTGCAGTTCCTGCCAGTCCCACAACACTGAAGCATGTAGGGGTATAAGCCAGTCTAGCAAGGAGGGATATAGGCCAAGATGCTGCTGCAAAGGGTAGGAGAGCTCTAACTGGTGCTGCCTCTCTGCCACTGTACACTGACAAGTAGAGGAGACAGAGGGATAGAAAGCATTTTTACTGTTATCTGCAACTATATATATACAATATAGCATATATGCAATATTTTGAAGGTATCTCATTTTGAAATTCCTGCTACAGTTTGGGACAGCTGGTGAAAGTTAAGGAGAATAGCTCTTTGCAAGTGCTTTTGAAACAGCACTTCCTTTGCAACACGCTGGTTGTACTGCAGTAACATAGCACTGTGACCCGAGTGCATACTACCTTGACCTCATGACCATAAGAAAAATGATCAAAAATTGTTGTTCCTGAAGGCATCATTCAGAACACTGCCAGACTTGGTGTCATTGACCATGAGTCACAAATCTGATAATGCAATTTAAGATATTGAATCATATCCTCAAGTTGTGATTCATTATGGAATTTAAATGCCACAAGTGGTGTCCTGGACTCTATTCCAATATATATGAGTTCAGATACCCTTCCAAAATAAGCAAGTGACTAAGAGCCATAAATTCAGTTCACCTCAACCACTAATAGTGCCCAGAAAGATTATGCTTTAGCTTTTCTGGCAAGGACAAGGTAATAAACATTCTAGTACATACTGCCCCCTCCCCCCCCGCCCTTAGATCTCCTCCCTATTTTGCTCTGAGGATGCCAAAATGAAATTTTCAGCATCTCCAGGGGGGTTAATTCTGTTTCGGGCAAAGAGAGGTAAAATGACCTTACAGCTTTCATTAACCAGTGTGGTAAGACTCCATTTCTTGAGGCACAACCTGCATAATTGTGTTTGTGGCAAAGCGTATGGGAGAATGCAAGTGATCTGCCCCACATCTGCTCCAAAGGGAACATGCAGCACCTGCAGAAAAGACGACTTCTGCAGAGCAGATCTGACAGAGCACACTGCGTATGTACATGGTCAAAGTACTGCCTTCATCTCCTGGGAGTAAAATACTGTTTGCTGGAAAGCAACCATTGCCTGTCAGACGCAATGTCCCTTTCAGAGCAATATTTCTAAGTTTTCTTTATCGGTGCACACCAACACACTCTGTCTCCCACCAGGAAAAGTCATTCATGGTTTGGAGTTGGTAGAACCATCATTTTGAATGGATGATCTCTTACTAAAGTTCAACAACTTTTGGGCCTGTGTTCAACAACAGATAAACTAAAAATCATAGCTTGATGAGTCTGCCACTGTCTCTGAATACCATCTGCTGGATAAACTGCATTTGTAACTATTCCGTGCAGTTCCTGTGAGTTGTGTTGGTTTTAAACTTGTGTATTTTCGATAGACTCTCAGAGCACTGTTTGCCCTCAGGACATAGATTCCCACATTGCTGGTGCCTCTTTTTAGCAGTTCCAGTAATGACTCCCAATTACTCAACCTTGTATACAGATGTGGAGTACAAGCATTCCGCTAATTTCAGCAAGTCGTTTTGACAGAGGACCTATTTATCAAACAGCAAACAAGCAGAAGGTCCAAATGCTAGAGGTAGACACATCAGAAATGAGGTCACCTGTACATAACAATAAGTCACAAAGAACATTCATAAGCCGGGGAGATGTTACTTGAGATCAGAGACTCACACTTCTTAATACGTAATACTCCAAATATGATAGTTGCAGAGTTGTTTTAAGTGCCCTCAGCACTGTTGCATTATAACAATGTGGGGGTTTTTTTTAATTGAAAATTGATCTTGACCATATTCTAATACTGACATATAAATATAGAGATTTGTTAGAAGAAATCTGAGCAAAATTGTGTAGGAGCTTGATTGTGAAGTAAAGAAATATTCTTGCTAAAAGCGGATTTATTTTTTTATTCTATGACTAGTATTTGTAATCTGTTCTGTGCATCTGCTTACATCATTGTGTTCTATTAATTGGTTATTAATACCCACCAATGAAATGCAGTAGTTGATATAAAGAGCCAAATCCACTGGGTGTGAATGTGATTAAAGACTAAACCTCAAAGCTGCAGTTACTCCTTCTCTTACAACTGAATCTAAGGAATAATTTCATTGGCTTTACAATAGTTACTCTGGATTTACACATGTGGATGTCAATGGAGAGTCGAGCACAACAAGTATTAAGCACAACTTAAACAAATAAAACCAAATAAACATAACAGACATCTCCAAAACGCAGTATGAAGATTAACAGGGAGAACTGCTGGAATTAAAGCAAAATTTCATTTTGGCCCAACTGGCACATTTCATGTTATCAAACTACATACAACTTCTGATCATTTTAAAACAGGAAGTAAAGATACAATGAGAGTTTATAGTACATATTAACAAGGACAAAACATTCGTAGGTGTCAGCATCAAAGCAGCTTAGAAAGAAAAACTTGACTACTTTTGCTTTTGAACTACTGCAGACAGAAGAGTCTGTCAGTCCCTGACTGAAATGCCCTGTCTTCAGTGTGTATCATTGCAGTAGGTGCTGGGGTTATATCAGATATGATATTTTGTGAAAAACTGAAGAGATAACGGAATTGCCAGAAAAGCTGTGTAACAAGAGGTTTCAGCATGAGAGGGATGACTAATTGCCATGTCATGTGCAGGACTTAAATGGAAAGGATCATAGTACACTTTCAAAAAGTTAGCATCAGAACCAAGAGGAATTTGGGGAATACAGAAAGTATTGATAATGAGCTCATATCAGTGGAGTGTAGCTCCAGAAAGCACACCGATGTCAAGCAAAAATGTCATTCAAGGAGTAGAGTTTGACTCGTATGAAATAGGTGAGCTTGAGCAGGGTATCAAAGTTCATAGGAAAACTCCCTGAAAAGGAAGGAAGATTAAGGCATTTCTGTTTCTTAATAATGCTCTGAAAACACACCAGGAGGACAGTAACATCACACCTGATTTAATGAGAGATGGAGACGTGCACCAAGGGTCCTGGCGGAGCAGACCTTCCCTGGAGCCAAGCGCAGCCCTGCCAGATTTGGGAGCCAGGTTGGCAATCGTCCCCATGGTTCGGCATGTCCAAGAGCAGCACATCACAGAGGTTTGGTAACTAGCATCACGATTTCTCCTCAGAGTATGAGCAATGACTGTTTAGTTGCCTTTCCAGGAGTGTTACCTGCAATTAGCTCACGGAAATGTTGAGCTATCAATAACTGTCAGAAGGAGGTTTCTGACAAAGAGTCTCAAAGCGCTGAATGGCAGGTGAGTGGAGGCTGGTTTAGACTGTCCTTATGCGGTGCTAACAGATGATATATTTCAGAAGGGAAAAAAAATTACACAGTGAAATATGGACACTCCAAAAGTCTTGAGCTAAAGTGACACCCATTTCTCAAGTTAGTTATACAACATTATGCAGTGCTTAAACTACAGAGCTCCCATTCACAATAAAGATTGTGTAAAATTAAAATCAACGAATGCGAGAGAGAGTGAGAGAGCGAGCTGGAAGTGCAGCATGCTGGTGGCCCATCTCCCACTGCCCTGCTATTCCTCCATGAAGTACATGGTCCAGGTCTAATGCAATGCTGCTGATTCCTTTCCATTAATGGCAGCTGGCACCCAGTGAGGTCCTGCATGTGCTGGGGTGCCTTTTGCACCTCCCCTTAACTAATTTCCTTTTGCACCTGAGTTAATTAACTTTATTTTTCTGAGAAGACAGTCTAGGGAAAATGTCTTGTATGTGATTTGTATTGCATATTTATTTTCTTAAATTTCATCCAAAGTCATATCAGCGTACCAAGGGTAGTTATTTTTCCTTCTTATTCTCATTTTCAGTGAGCGTAACAGGACTTCAGTCAACTTGCATTTGATCTAGACGTCTTTCTGTGCCTTCCCAAAAGTATCATGAATATGGCACAAAAGCCCAAATCGCTATTTTCAATATTTACAGTGTGTTCTGGTGTAAAGTATATACATGAAAGCCTCAGCTAAATTTTGCTCTCTGGCATATGCCCAATTTTAAACAGAGGCTTAAGCTCAGGCTATCAAGACGGAGTTAAGCAAATGCTAACTATTGGCTCAGATGATGCCAAGGCAGAGGCTGTGCAGGGGTACAATACATGCAAAAAGAAAATCTGAACTGCAGAGTCTGAGTCATGTCAACTGCAGAGTCATGCACGAGTCTGAGCCATGCTGTTATGGCTTTGGAAATTAGAAGCTAGCCAGGTGGGATATCGCTTGTCTCTTGTACTTCTAAACATTTCACTTTGCTTACTTTGAGATTAGCTACTTCATTTCAAAGGATACATGAATTCAATTACAAATTAGATTTTTTTTGCACCTGTAACTTGACAGAGCAATTCTCAGTTTCAGCATTGACAAGCTCTTCTGCCTAACAAAATAATTCATTTCAAATGATTTAATATGACCTGAGAGAACATTGTAAGACAGTAAAAATGGCTTTAAAAAATACAGTGTAGCATTCTGTCTCACAAAAGATTACAACAGGATGTGTTTGACAGCCTTGGTTTATAAAATCATTCTGGTAACAGTTATATGTACAAGAATTGTCAAACTTAGTGTTACTAGGGGTCAATTTTCACATTCTCACTTAATACAAGTGTAAAATATAGGTGACAAATTTCATTGTAGCCTGACAGTTTTAGATGTGCAGTAGACATAATATCAAAAGTATGTCTTAAGCTAGAAGTGGCATTTTTAACATTTCTCGGCTGAATACACATCCTTCACAATGTTTTGACCTTTTTGTAACAGGATATGAAAAATGTACACCAGAAAGCTGCCTCATGAGCTCACAAGCTATTTCCTATGAGCCAAACATTTTAAAGGCTGCATTCTTTGTTATTTTGAATCAGTGCAGTGATAGGAACAAGACTTGAGAGAGTTCTGGCAGATTCTAGGACAAAGAAAGTTCCAAGAAATTATCAAAGTTCATAGTTTTCTATGTTAGTAATTCTAGTCTCTCCTTTTTTTCCCTCTCGCATTATCTTCTACCCTGTTAAATGCTCACATGGTTCCAATTTCTTATTCTGATCTTAGCAGTTGGCGAGGATGAGCTCAACTCTACCTGTATTCATCTTCATGATGGTGCCCTAGTTACCCAGAGAATCATGAAATCTGCTAAATTCTCAGATAAAAGTGCTCTGAATAGTTGGCCTTGTAGTCCTTGCATGCCATATCTCCATAAATTCCCCAAGAACTGTGAAAATACTAATAGTGAATACATATCTTCCCTTTGAGCCTCTTTCAAGACAACACCATTGTATGAGGCGAAGGGAAACTGCATAGCCGGTACCAGAGACTTACAGATAAGATTCAGTAACTTCATCTCTGCTGTATATAAGATGCACATACATACAGATATATACACACACACTTATATTTTAGAGATTCCAGAATTCTTGACACAATGAATTACCTGCCATATTCTGAGTGTTTATGACTTGGACAATAATACCTTTTCTGCAGAAGATATATATGGGAGTGAAGAACGTATTTCTGGGGACAGTTAAAGAGGTTTCGCATTTCACCTCATGGCTAGATGGAAATTTTGCTGGTGCCCAAATTCCAAAATCTTTTAAAAAGTTCTAAAGGGACAAAAATGTAAAATCAGTTGTATGGCAGCATGGTACTCTGTTATATTCCACATATTATATTATAGCTCACAAACTGTGAAGAACCCATTATTTTTCTTTTTTGTGCTGTTTCTGCATCTTTTTCCCCCCCTATGAATATATTCCAAAAATATAGGGGAAAGGTTTGATTCTATTAAAATAAAATTAAATACCTGAATTTGTACTGAGGGGAAGTTACATCAGAAACAAATTATTTTACTGGCTGATCAGTCAAACCTTTACAGTCCATAGGTATTTGTGATGGCTTAAGGCAACCCTGAGAAAAGAGATCTCTGTACCAGTGATCATTACGGAGGACCTCAAGACACAGACTCAGCAGGCATTTTTCTCACCTGCCCTGCCTGTGTGGCTATTGCACTTGGGTCAATTAAAATTCAGTTGCTTTGGAGACAGACTGAAATGTTGTTACACACACAGGGGGACAGAAAGGACCAAGGAGCTATACTTCACATGCCCTGGACAGTCAAACCCAATTTCCGTCTGGCTAATGGAAATTAGACAGGAAAGGACAAGGGAAGGTGTTTCTGTCTTGAAAGAAAAAGCGAATACAGTGAGTATCTTCCGAAGAGATATGTAACTCAGTGAAGACTTCGGTCTGGCAGCAACAGAGGATTACTGCAGCCTTAATGGAGCCAGTTGTATGAGGAGGTTTAGGAACTGTGTCTGACCAGCAAAGGAACACCCAGAGGCAGGCACACCTGCCCGTGTTTTTGCTGTGAGGCTGTGCTGGTTTTGCCTGGGATAGAGTTAATTTTCTTCACAGTAGCTCGTATGGGGCTATGTTTTGGATTTGCACTGGAAACAGTGTTGAGAACACAGGGATGTTTTAGTTCCTGCTGAGCAGCACTTGCACAGAGCCAAGGCCTTTTCTGCTCCTCACCCCACCCCACCAGCGAGGAGGCTGGGGGTGCACAAGAAGCTGGGAGGGGACATGGCTGGGACAGCTGACCCCAACTGACCAAAGGGCTATTCCATACCATATGACGTCATGCTCAGCATGTAAAGCTGGGGGAAGAAGAAGGAAGGGGGGATGTTTGGAGTGATGGCGTTTGTCTTCCCAAGTAACTGTTACACGTGATGGAGCCCTGCTTTCCTGGAGATGGCTGAACACCTGCCTGCCCATGGGAAGGAGTGAATGAATTCCTTGTTTTGCTTTGCTTGTGTGCGTGGCTTTTGCTTTCCCTATTAAACTGTCTTTATCTCAACCCCCGAGTTTTCTTACTCTTACTTTTCCTATTCTCTTCCCCATCCCACTGGAGGGGAGTGAGTGAGCAGCTGTGTGGGGCTTAGTTGCTGGCTGGGGTTAAACCACAACAGAGGCACCGGTTATAAATAAAATAACTCTTGTCTAGATTATTGTTGGAGATCAGTAAAAAATCTCCCAGCAATGAATTGTTTCAGTCTAGAACCCGGGAAGGAATTTTTTTTAACTGCACTCTGAAGTTGCCCATTAAAACTTTCCAGCTATGCTATTAATTACAGTATGTGGTAGCAATATTTCCACAATGTTACGTGTATTTTTCAGAGGGGAAAAGAAGCCAGATGATCCAACAGAGCAGTGCAGTCATCTCCCCAGCAAGCATCACTGCCTCAAGATTGTCTGTCTTGACAGAATATTAGTGCCCATCATTCAAGAGTAAGGAAGGCAGTGGCTAAACAAAATCTTTTAGTTATTAATCTTCCATGACCAAAGCCAACTTTTCAAGCTAATATTTGTAACTAGCAACTTTACAGATGAGGAAGGAGAAGCGACAAGATCATAGTAGCATTTGCCGAGTGAATAATTTTTCTTCAGCCTTCTTTAAAAAAAGACTGTCATTACCACATCCCACTTTCACATTCAAAAAAAAAGAAAAGTTTCTACTTTTCTTTTGCGCCACTTAAATGGGCTATTAATACTTACAAGACTGTTTTTCTATTTTTCTGGAAAATTATTTATATTAATTATCAGTTCTCAAAGCAGAAAAAGTTCCTTGGCCATTCACTGAGAAATGAGCTCACTAAGGTGCAACAGAGAGCTTTTTTTGCCAGCAAACCTTCTCCACATTAGCCACTGAAGCAGCTAAAAACTGTAGTCCTTCCCGGCAGCCCATCTTATTCATTACTATCAGCTGAAGAAAGCTATGTGCACTAAACTAAAAAGTTCATTGCATTTTTCAATGTGAGCATTTTTTTTCCTGGTTCTGTGCAGTTGCTGCCTGTCTGTTCTCCTGAAAATTATGGGACTCTGACAATTTCTAATGATGACAAAGTAATTCAGTACTGTCTGTGTTTATTCCTCCAGGAATACGCTGCTTTAGCAGAAGCACATTTGCAATGTGCATGACCTCTACTCTCCTTAATAATTCTTTTTGACAAAAAGAAGAGACAGGGTAGCATTTTTAATGGGAGCTGTATTAACTGCTGCACCTTCCTGATTTAGGAACTGTTAAAAAAATTCTCAGATTTATTTAATCCAGTCTAAAATGCATTCTTTACATAAAGTTGCGAAGGAAATCAGAGAAGCCCAAGAGGGTTAATTCATTCAAGAGGTAATAGCTAAAGGTGGAGCTGGTTTCAGCTGGAGTTGTGGGTCTGAGCTGCTCTCGAAGGAAATACAATCACTAGTACAAAACTGATACTTCTAGAACTATTGGCTCAGATCTGTAGGACCACCATGCCTACAACAGGAAGGGAAGAAAAGTTTCCTTAACATTATGTTTGTCTTTCGGGACTTCTGAGGCCGAGCAGTTCATTACTGATGCAATGTAGAGTAGTCCCAGGACAGTTCTGCCTCTCCGTGGTCCCCTAGATGTTATGAACAGCCAAGAACAATTGAAGAACTGAGTATCAACCAACATTAACCGCACAATAAAGTTGGATTAAGATGTAGGCTAAAAATCGCATACTACTGAGTGGTACATACTAGCAAATAATGACTTTTTAATAATGGCCACCTGCCATTAAGATACAGTCTGGTTCGACTGCTTTTTACATGTCTACTTTTGCCACAGTAGGACAAGAATATGGCTGCTGGCATGAGTGTTTAGCACAGCTTCTCTGATCTTCTGCGTGGAGGTTCAGCCCCATTCCCTGAAGGTTTCTGTCGTCACTCTAAGAAGTTCCCTTTATATCTTTCTATTGAAAAACTGAAATGTTGAAAAAAATATATAATTTTTCTTATTTCTGCATTTTCAAATTTGGTGAGGATCTCTTTCCACTGTTCCTAATGGAGCATGGGCTGAAAAGACTCTCATCTGTTTCTTCATCCAAGCAGCAGCATCATTCATTCTTTGAGCATGAATGCAGCCTCCTGCACTAAAGCAATACAAATGTTTCGCTCTGCATCACAGAAAAGATTCATATTTATTCAGATTCATATTTATTTACTTATTTTGGCAAATGACTGGTAGAATTAAACTGAGAGGATCAAATACAGATCTAGAGCCTGCAAAAAACTCCTTAATAGAGAAGAGCCTCCATTTGTGTTTAAACAATGGTTTTTAAATGATTTGTTAAGGAATTGGTTTTAAACAGTGCTATTGATAAAAAGATAGAAACTGTAAAATTAGACCTGAGCACATTTCTGACTTTTAGGGAAGCCTTGACTGAAGACCCTGTTTCCTTAAAACACTCTGAGAAAACTTTAGTATAAAAGCACTTTCAAGTTTGGAGACTTACGTATTGAGTTCTGAGTTGAACTTTCTTGTGTGGACTTATTCACTAATTACCATCCTGGTAGTAGGTTTTGGAACAAAAGGGGGGAAAAAATCCCCACACAAATCCTGAAAAATCAAATGCTTTTGTGTTCAAAAGGAGCTGCAGTTTTTTAGCAACTAATGCTGTTTAAAGAAGCATGGGCTAATAGTGAAAATAATGTCTACATCTGGTTACACAAGCAAGCTATTTTCATTGTTGTTATTGGAAGAGAAGTATCAGCATACTACATCTTAAATCAGCTGGAAAAATGTATTCCTTGGCTTTTTTTCCATTGAATGAAATGTTGTTTAAAACAGAGAAAACAGTTCTACTTCCTTATATGTTTTTAGTGTGTCTTCAGCGAATTGCTATTTATTTTGCAAGGTCAGAGTAACTGTATGTTATTCATTTCACTGAATTTTTGAAATATGGCCTAGCAACTATCAATTAAAGTAACTGATTGACTAAAGTGCATAGTACTTTTGTCTATTGTAGGCTACAGTCACTGATATTTCAGAACTATTTGCTTTTAGATCAGTTCTCTACTTGGCTATTTTGCTTAATTATAGCTTTAGAGGCAGTGGACTTTGAACAAATTCTAAAATGCAAAAAAGAGTCCAGATTAAAAAGTAATAGCTGAGTAGGAATGATGAGAAAAATAAATAATGAAAACAACTAAAAGCTAAAATGTCACATTGTGGTTTTCTCTAATTGCCAAATAGCACAGGCAGAGTGGATTTCTCAGTTAAAACATCTCCAGGCTTTTGACACCTGAGCACAGTCTTGATGGCTGCACATTGAAAAATGGATTTAGTTAGTTTTTTGGCCAGGTTGTATGTATACTGGAGAACTACTGAGCCATTTTTTAATAGAAGAAGACTGGGAAGGTCATGTAATCTTCATTTTTTTAATACATTTTCTCTTGCTGTGATTGTCATCACAGATATATTCAGACTGCCATCCTGATATATTCATCCAAACCTGCATCCCGGTTACTATGTTCAGGTTTGCTGTCTCAGAATTATGACTAATAGAGGACAAGGAACCAGTCAGGAGACAGTGACTTGCTGGGGCTTTTCTGGGAAAGCAGTCTCAGCATAATTTTATAGTGCACTTTTGGCAGATGTGGTCACTGCCTACCCTGCGGCAAGTTCCCCTTTCACATCCTCTGATGTGGATAGTTTGAACCATTCTTTTAAGACCTATTTCCATGTCTCTTCCCCATCCCCACTGCCAACAGCCTCCCCACTCTTTATAGTGACTGACAAGTTCATAAAATTACGTGGAGTGCATATATGTATATAGATATATGTACATAGGTGTACAGGAATGCAACACGGTCATGTGTCAACGCAGCCATGCTCTGTTTTAACTGGGGTAACAGTACCCCACCTCTGCCCTAGAACCAACAGCAGGTACGTTATGTTGGTTCTGGACTCCTCTAAGAGACATGGCCTGTATTACAGCTGTGTCTAACTATTGTATTGCAGCAGATTGCTAAGCCTTAGGGGCCATATGTCCTATTCATGTCTATAAAACTGGATTATGTATGACACCCAAACTGGCTGCTTGAGTTAGCATTGCCCTGATCAACAGATGCAATAGGCTTGTTCCACAGTTACAATCTCCTTCTATACATCTGTACAGACACCGTATTTTGATGCATATGCCCTGTTAATACATGAAACAACAGAGAACATATGGAATACAACTTTTATCATAAAATGGGCTTATGTTATTAGCTACACCAGACTCCATCCACTGTCTGGCAACTCCTTTGCTGCCACTGTAGCAGGGGGCCAGCAAGGGCAAATGAGCTGAGTGAAATGAGAAGCTGTACTAACGTAGACCTATTAGCCTCTCAAATAACAGCCTCACACCAGTCTTGCCTTCTCCTGAGAAATTCAGCCCAGCTAGGATGTTTGAAAAGTGTACCCAGTGTAAAGCCAATTTTAGAACTTCTGTGGTAGAACCTCTAGCCAGTCTAATAACTAACTGTGCTATCATTTATGCTGAACATTTAATTAAAAGCAATTTCAGATTATTTACTGCAGTAGTTAGGACCATGAAGGAGGTCATGTGCTGGCATTCCAGCAGCAATACTTCAAGCTGCTTGGAAGCTGTGGGCCCCATCCTCCAATTCCACAAAGGCCGAGCAGCAAGCTGTGAGAGGAAAAATCCACAAATCTGGCTTATGTAGCTTGTGGGTAAAAGATTGAAAAATATCTAGAATAGGTAAAGGAACAGAATAGATGGTGAGAGAGCAGGAAACATCCAGGAACAGCCAGACACTGCAAATTCCTTATTTTACTGTGAATAATATAGTACACAGAAAAGAGGCAGACTGATAGGAATAGAAAGATGGAAGAGACCCAGCACAACATACAGAATAATAATGACCATACCAAAACCAAGACTGAGTTTTTTTAAAAGACGCACAGTGTCTGTTCAACAGCAGAGCTACTCAAATGCCATAAGATATGGAAAGTTTCTGTGTGTAGCTGTTGGTATTAATCCTTGCATTGTAATGTCAAAACAGATTTTTCAAGTCTGCATCAGTTTTGTACTGAGGCTCATAGCATCTGCCCAGTGCATGGCTACATAAATATTCACATGTTATTCAAAAATAATTGTACTCTCTTGGGTAGTCTCTGCCCTGCATTACCATATGAATGTAAAACAGTTGACATTGTTGTGATCTGTTGGAAGAGGGTTTCTTAGACATTCCTAATGATGCGGTTATTATGTATTTAGTTATGTTTACTATTTGAAAATATTGTCACTGTTGTGCTGGATTTCTAGTTAGCCAAATAAATAAGTAGCAAAATAAGTTTGAAAAAAATAATCCAGAATAACCTGCAGACTTTAAAGAAATGCAGCCTATCAATCAAAAATATAGATTTCAAATGCATCACAAAAGAAAGGTGCTGAGATTTTTTTTTTTCCAAATTTCGTTCCTCTACTAACTGAGAGGATTAGTAGAGGAGCTAAATTTCTATACAGTAGAGCTAAATTTCTATACAGGTTTAAAAGCTGGACATCTTTCAGAGGACATACTATATTCGGGAATGTGGGCATCCTTTTTATTTTCACAAAAATGATGAGCATCTACAGGCGATTTCAGTGGCAAATAGAAATTCTCTGCGTCTCTGAAACTCAAGCTAAAGCTGGCGATAACTGTGTTAGCACCAGTGGGAAGTAACAGCTGTGGATATGCAGACGAAAGCAATTAGTGATGAGGACCTAACACCATGCTCTACACGTCTCAGGGGTTTTACTTAAAGTTAACTGCAGCCTGGTCCTGCGGACTGAATGCCAATTAGCTGTTGGAATACATTAGGTGCCCTCCTGGAGCCGCTTTCAGCTTTATCTGTATTCAGAACGAACCCAGGCCATGCACTCCAAGACCACCATGCAGAGAGCCAGAGCACAGTAGGTCAAGCAAGGTGCTCAGAAGACCTGCTGCAAAAGCCCAGTCTTGATCCAAACTGAAATATTCTTGTAGATGCATCTAGTATCTCCAAGAAGCTGACCTTCTGTAAATTTGAGATTTTCAGACATTTCAGAACTTGGAACAACCTTGCTTTGGCCCTTCAGGTTTGTATTTACACACAACAAACCTGCCCCATAGCCTTTGCTCCTAAATCTTTGTGGTTCTGAGGACTCTCAACTTCCACTGATTCCAGCAAGCATTGATACTCAGTATCTCACAAAACCAGTCTCTTTATGCCTGGGGAGAAAATGGTGCAGTACCTTAATACCCTTAACATTTCATAAACGGTAACGGCAGACTGTGCTAGGGAGTCAGTACATTCATAACACTTTTCCTTAGTGCAATATTTAAATAGAGAGTTACTACAAAAAACACTCCTGGACTGGTGATTGATTGTGCAGTATTTTGATGACATTTAGATTTAGAGAGATCAAACAGGGAAAAGATGCCCATGTAGCTATAAACCATAATTGCTGAGGAGAACAACATCCCAGCAATGAAACTGTAAGAGGAAACACAAAGGTTACATTTTTCCCTCGCTAGAAACACCAGTAGTGCAGGACTGGAGCAGGGCAAGAAACTAAACAATCAGTTTAATATTCACAGATAGAACCAAAAAAACCCCCCTCTTTTCATGACGTGAGCAAGATTTCATGACAAACATGCTTGTGTCATCTTGAACTTGTTTGAAGTCATAAGATTCATGTTATGAAGGTGAAAGAGAGTGATAAAAGCAGTTTTCACTAAGACAGCCAGTAGTGGGTTATGAACAAGCCCCTCTGCCCAGAGGCAGGGCATGACTTGTGCCATTGTCCCTCCCTGCTCCTTGTGGCCTTCAGTCAAGCACGGCCCAGCCAGGCCAGAGCACCTGCATGAAATGGCGGTGAGAACAAAAGCAACTCAGACTGAGGAATTTTGCAGGTTTTAGCGTAATGTTGGCAGTCTTAGCACATAACAACTGTTGTTGCTTGCTGGCCTGGGAACAATAAATCGCTATCCAGCTCCACATTTGTTCCTCAACACTGTACAAGGCCATTGCTAGCCTGGATAAACAGATCCATCAGCAGTTTCCATGAGGCACATCCTCTGTCCCAGCCGAGGTGAAGACGTATGCCTGAGCTGGAGTTCTTCTATCAACAGCAGAGGTGGTTGCACAGCAATTCAGAGGAGGCTGAAGAACAATAAAATGCTCTTTATTGCACCCCTGTGCCAGTGCCCCAGGCTCTGATCCACATTAGTCATCCTTTGCAGCAAGGCTCACAAAAGAGCAGAAGTTTTTGGCCCATGGAGACTTGCAGTCCCGTTTAGAGGTTTTTTCTCTGATTGCACTCAGATAAAATGTCCAAGATGCAAACTACCACCACAATGGTGAAACCTCCATAACTCAGCAGGTGCTATCCTAACAGTGAATAGAAAAGCAAAGAAATAAAGTGTATAACTACACAGCTTCCTTACACAAACAGCTGGGTAAAGGAGCAATGGAACCTGGGTTTTGCTTTTCCTTTCCTTTCCTCTTCCTGGAAAGAGGCTTGCTGGTACACATGCCATGCCATGGACTAACTATATGCAGGCACCCAGGCTATTAAAGAAAATTCTCATACAGAGCAATCAACAGCTTCAGGCTGTTGGGACTAGTCACATGTTGAGTACATACTGTTTGACAATGTGGACAATGCAACAGCAATTTATTGCCACAAGAAATTCTGACTCCACGTCTCTTTCATTAAATAACTTACTTCGTCATTATTTGTAGCTAGCAAAATAAGTGAGCATCAAGTTAAATGACTTCTGAGCCAAAAATTTGCACTTAAGTACATTTTTTTTGTTTGCAAAGTTTGGAAACCTCCAGTGAAAAACAACTGTTTGTCTGTCCAGCATCTTATGAAGAAGACCACTTTCCTGCATATGCCAAACCGGCTAACACAGTGAGGTTCTGATGAATCCTAAAAGAACAGAATGTCTTGTTCATTTACATACAGTAAACACATGTTTCATCCAAACACAATTGTGAAATAGTTTTGAAATCCTTCTTTCATTGCAGTTTGGAGACTGTTGGCTAACAAGAGTCCCAGAAGGTTGTATTGTCTCTTGTTTACATGGGAGGATCAAATTACAAAAAATGTTTGCAAAGATCATTTATCTTTTGTTTCCTGAGCACTTTATTTCCGTTGAGCTACTATTTCTAAGATTAAGCATCAGGCACCTTCAGGATCCATCCAGTATAAACTTACATTTTAAAGGAAGCCATGCATAAAGTCTGGCACACATAATGATAGTCTGTCTTTATCACCACAGTCTAGATAAAATTTGGAAGCTGGAAACACGGCTGTCTAGCAGTCATAATTCTGTCTGCATTTATCTGGCACCAGTTTCCTTTGTTCTTTCTTTTGATTCATTCTGTATTTTCTTCTCCAAATATTTTCCTAGACTGAATACCTATAGTACTAATGCCTGACATGCTGAGTAATTCTAATTCTGGCCACTTATGGGAGTAGGTGTTGAGGCTGTGCAAGACTTCGCAGAATCAAGTCCAAAAGACAAAACTGGTACCGAGTGTAAAATCATCATAGCAACAGCAAGCCAAGCTTCTATGAAAAGCTGTCTTGGAGAAAAATCTGTGTATGTCAGGGAGCAAGTCTCAAAGTTTTCCAGGGATGGATGCTGCAGAGCAGTCCAGCTGATAAGGCATGCCCAGAGGAAAAAAAAAATTAAAAATATCAGAGCTGAGTGGATTAGGTTAAGCTTTTACTTTGAAACCAGAATTTAATTTTGAAATAGCTGTAAGTGTAACAAGCTTGGTGGTCTCTCCTCAGTCCCTGGTGGTTAGGGGAATCCACAGCATAAAACGACCACGCAGCATCTGACACAATTGGCAGTCATGGCGTAGGAGAGGCCCCAGCCTGAGCTGCCGCAGCTGTAGTGCATCTTCACTGCCACAAAATAGCAAAGAAAACTGCATGCTCTGATCAAACAGACTTGGTTGGTGGAAAAGTGTTTCCGGTCACAAGAATTAAATTCTACAACTGACCCAATGTCAGTTCAAGCAGCTCTCACAATCTTTAATGTCACCTTTTCTCAATGAACTGCTTTGGTGAGAGCCTGTGTGATAACCCATGGACGCTGATAAATGCAGCAAGTGAACTGACCACACACAGGACCTGGTCAGACAGAGGCCAACTTTCATGCACCCTTCAAAATATATTATAGCACAAACAGAGTAAAACTGGAAAGGAGGCAAGAAAGGACAACAAATAGCAGGAGACGCAGCCGGGCACAGCATTTTTCATCTCCAGAAGTAATGCTTTGTAATTTCACAGTGAAATGGCTTTCACTGATGACCTTAAAGAGATATGTCAATGAATTACTTAACTCACATAATGTCGTTGTGGCATAGCAGTATTAAACTGATCTACAAATGAATAAACTGAGAGGCTGGGAAAGCCTATGACCTGGCCAAACGTGCACAGCCCATTGGGGAGCAATGGGAGGAACATGCAGGTGCAGCAGCACCTCCCAACCCACGGCACCCGCTTCAGGGATGCACACACTGCAGTGCCACCAGGAGAAAGACAACGTGACAAGTGCTTCCCTTTTCCCTTCCACACCTCTCCTGCTCATCTGTGCACTTCAGGTCCTGCAAAGTTCCAGCTTTTGTTTCTGGGTAGTTGTAAAACAGAGCTACTACCATCAGGTTTAGCTGATGTGAAAGTGGCACCAAACCTTTGCGCATCAATGGTCCCTTAAGTATGTGCACAGTATAGGAGAAAATCTAAGCCAGTCTAGCTCAATGGTCATACCAGCCAGTTACCAAAATCAGCAATCATCAAAAAATCTAATAGTAGAACACTGGCAATGTGGAAAAAGAAATAATTTTATTATTTGCCTTTACCAAGAGAATGTGTATTATAAAATAGGCACCAAACGTCATTTGTTTCTACTTAAATTGTACTCATGTGCTTCCTTTTTCTGAATAAAATGTCCGTTAAGTATTTATGGAACAGCATGAGTCAGAGGAAGCTTGCACGGGATTCATAGTGTGCAATAGAGTACTATTGGGAAGGCTATCAGCCCATTAAGAATGACCTGCAAAGCCACAAAAAAAGTAGATTTTAGCCATGACTAGCCCTCTATCTACTCAGGATAATTGCAAGACTGGAACTTTTTATTCTATGAGTAATCAGGAACCACAGAAATGTTGATGAAAGCAATAGGGTAGTGCTGCTCAATTATGATGTATGCATAGTCATTGATGGATCAGCTCTGAAATTCTTCTGATCATTAAAGGCAAGTGGGAGCCAAGCAAATGAAAAAGAAATAGATAGAGATTTTCAGCACTTAATCTGGATGTGCAGGTCCTCACAGAAGAAGAGCAATTTAAACATCTGCTACAATTTCCATCTTGAGAAATCAGTGTCATAAATTTCTTCGGGAATGGAGCCTGTGTTGTGACTCAGTAGTTGGTTCAAGCTGTACTTAATTAGAGTAAATCAGTGCTGCAAATGTCACTTAGTTCTGATTCAGACAGAAATAACTGAGCTTAAATGTCATTTGATTTAATGCTGACTATCACCTTGGGAGGTGCTTTCTAGAAGAGGTCATTCCAGAAGGTCCTTAAGGGAGTACTGGGGTTAAACAGAGTCTGAGAGAATTATAAGGGATTTCTTATTGGCAAGAGGTAGAAAGGTCAAATCAAAGAGGGTTTTTGTCATAGAAAGATTCTCAATACAAAGCCTGCACTCAGAGAAAATAGTATGACCATGTACTCATTCCCTAGCAGATTAGATGCCATGGAAAGATGCATAGATGTATGGAACTGGCCCTACTACTAATAAAAATCCAGTTTCAAGACAACGGCTGCAATTTACTTCCTCTCATAGCCAAGAAGCCATGTGGCCAAAGGGACAGCTGCTCCACAGAGACCCACCTGTGGGCTGATGACTTTCAAATTATTATTTTCCCACACCTATATTAAAAATCCCCCAAATTTCAGCTCTGGTTGAAATGACCTTTCACAGATGATCTTTAGGCTCTAGATTTGGAAAGATTTTCAAAGGAAATAAAAGCTGAGAATTTTTTTAAAACCTCTCTTGCTTTACCTTTCAGACAATACCCCTGTGTTAGCAGTGTGTATCTGCTTTGCTGAACCATGGACTCATCAGCAATGCAGCAACTCAGCAGCAATTAATTTCTGCTTTGCTTAAAGTTTAACTTTTTTTTTTTTTTGAGCCTAGCAGGACAGAAATAGAGCTTCATTCTACTTTAGACACATAACAGAAAAGGCCACTCGTTGCCCATGCTTCAGACACTGGCTGGTTTTGACTGACACCACTAATATTGTGCAGATCTAGGCGTTTTCTCTCCCCTATTGGGACCATTTCAGATGCACCTTTGACTGATTTCTACCAGTAAAACTATATTGAAAGTACATCACAATATGAAAGCAAACCTTCAACTTGACTTACCTTCTCTGTGGCACAATGGAATACCTTGCCCTGAAGGGTATCTGACACACGTTTTTTTTTCATGTCAAGGCCAAAGACAGGTAACCAAGTAGGTACTGGAAGGAAAGAGGCACCATACCACTTCTGATTGCTAGTGGTCACCCCACAAAAATCTCTGCTCATGCCTCAATTTTAACACTTTTATCTTCTTATTGTATGCAAAAGAGAGGATTTAATAGGGAGCACTTGCAATATCCCAACTGGGAACCAGCATCCCTGCGGGTGCTGGCTGCTTACACTCACCCAAGCCTGAGCCTTCCCAAGTAACCCCAGCAACAAACTTACCCAACCCTGTTATATATAGAAATGTTCAGTTCCTTCCCTTTCTTTTCAAATTTGTTGTTTTGTTTCGTTTAATAGCCAACCACCCTGTGCAATCCCCATGGGGACCTAACTCAGGGGTGGCTGCATTTCACACCTCTGAGAGAGGCACAGAATTGTTGGGTGACAGGACCAGGGAGAGACCAGCCAAAGCAGATGTGCATGATTGCTCTGTGTTTCTGCCTCGGATTGTGGGAGGCAGTCAGGGAGCAGAGGGAGTGAGGCAGGCGTTGGCCCAGTCTAATAGTTAGCCCATGTTTAAGAGTCAACCAAAGCTCTCATACAAAGGAACTGAGAGCATGGAGAATTGTTTTTCTTCATGCGTGATGCTTGCTTCTTGTGTTTCTTGGGTTCAATACCTATGCATAATCTCTCAGTGATTTGTTATAGGAGCCTCTGAATTCTCAAGTTTTTTAAGGTTTTACTTGTTTTTCCTCTTACTCACATTGCCTTTTCTCTTTGACGTTCTGTTTTTCAGTGTTTCTGTTTTACGGCGTTGCAGGCGTTGCCCAGAAATCACAGTGGCTCACTCGGGCATTACATAACAGTTGCACCAGATATTGCTGATATTTCCCACTGTTTACAAAGCAAACTTGGTTTCCTCTTCATGTTTTCCAGTATACAATTGTCAGTTTACAAATGAGCACTGGCTGAGTCATTTTTGCCAAGCCATCTTCTTTCCACTCGCTGTATCCTAGTCCCAAGTGACAGGGAGCACACTGCAAGAACAGTAATACCAGAAAGGACAGATAATCTGCTGCTGTAGAAGAGGGAAGTTATTTTGACCTGATGTAAAAGGTTATGAGGTTATTGCAATGCTAATAATAAGTCTTTTGACTGGGCAGTGTTGATGCAGGATTTTGTTTTTAACTGGTTGTTTTCCTTTCAATTTCCAACATTCATTATTAGGAGCTAAATCTTTGTCCACAGTAAACACTGACTTCCCTAAAGTTACACTGAATTATACACGCTGAGGTCCCCGACCCATATCTGCAGCCATGTAGTTTGAAGGGGTGCTAGCACTTACTAGAGTTTAAAACTGAAAAAAAGCTGTGTTGATTTTGCCTCCTGTGTCCCAACCTGAAGGTGTGACAGAGCAAATGCAGCCTAGTCATATGTTACTCAGCCACACTAGTCTGTTCCTGTGACCCTGAGCTGGTCCGGGATGCAGGGTAGTGATCCCAAGCGAGCCATAGCTAGCTTTTGTGCCAATCCTGACTCTTTTCACTGAAGATTTACCTCTCTTAGTATGTCCCTTGCCAGCCCTGGCATAGCCCTTTTATGTGCACGTGCTTTGGAGAATGGGCCAGGTGACATACAGAGGAAGAAATGTGGGCTATGCAGAGTATTTATTCTCTTTGTGTCAGTATTTCCTAGCATATGCTATAAAGGCAAGTGGATCTGTTTCTCACATATCACAGCTTTCCCTCTAAAAGTTTAAAGTAATGAACAATAACTTTCTTATGCAATGCTTTTCCAGGCTATGAAAGAAGGTTCAGTCCAAAAAGCCAGTATGCTAATCTGCTTTCAGACAGCTCTCCACTCCACTCTTGTGCATTCCTAATTGGCACAGTAACGATGCAGTACCAAAAACACTACCCTGCCCTTTCGGTGATGGATGTTAATGGTCATAATCACTGAATCCATGCTAAGAGGAGCTTGTTCCTTTGCAGTCCCAGTAGTGTGTTACACCATGATCCATCGCCGTGTCTCATAGAAATGAATTGGTCTTTTCTCTTTTTGTTCCTGCACATTAGCAGCCATTTGCATTTCCCTCCAATGAATTTTATAACCAGGTTCAGCGACAGATTCTTTACAGAAATGGTTTCAGATTTTCCAAGGCACAGTGGAGGAGGAAGGATGTCACACAGAGGGCTTCACTCTTTCTGTGATGCCTTCTGGGTTGCAGTGAACTGAAAACGTTTTCATTCTAAAGGCTCAGCTTTGAAAGAGCGATTTCACCTTCTGAGTTGCTAATGAAATAACTACATTCATGCCAAACTGAGACTGGTACTGCACACTAAAAAATTACATGAAACAGCTGTGTTTGACATTATGGCTTCCACTTACAAAAGGGTTTCCTCCTCAGTTCCTAGAAATTTGCATGGAATAAGCGAAGTCGCAGTTGCACATCTTTGAGAGCCCCAGCATCCCTGTCTGTTACACATTTTTCTCACAGTTTGCTCTGAGGCTGCATGGATGAAAAGTAAAGAAGCGCTAAATAGGAACAGATGTCCTAATTAATACTGTTCTCTCAGTATTTTTTTCTAAGCTGATGACCAGACATTTGAACATAAATGAGATCAGTCCAGGTACACTGAACATTCACTGCACCTGACTGCTCTGTTTGGTTAGGGTTTTGCTTTGTTTTCTTTGATTTTCAAGAATCCTTGGATGACTTCATAGGATCTTAAAAAAAAAAAATTAGAAGTAATAAACTAGCTCCAGCTTACACATGCACAATGACAACTATATTAATGACATAGTTCCTTTTTCTACTGTGATAAAAGAGCATTCAGCATCATGCTCATCATTTTCCAGCTTGTACAGAACTACCATAGAGAAGAAAAACGACCTGCTCCCTGAGTATTTTGCCATTAAAAGCATTGCATAAGGAACTCTTTGCACAACCAAATAGGGCTTTGGGTCACATCAGTGTTTTATCCAGGTGACTCACTTCAGTCTTCCTTACACACACTTCACTCTCTTTTCTTTTGTACCTGAGCAGAACTGTTAAATGGGACGCTTTATCTTTTGCAAAAGACTTTTAACATTTCGTTATGTATTTTCCCTATCCCTCACCTCATTACTGTCCATTTTATGCTGTTTCAAATTATTTCCCCTCACACATGCTCAGAACATCCTGTGAACTTTTGGTTTCTGAGTCCATCAGTGATACACATGGCTGAAATGCACCTATTTGACACACTGCCCTGAACACTTCCATTCAATAAAATTAGCTGTACCTGCTGCACACAATTGTTGGAAGATGATTAAATTGTATTGCCTAATCTTTTCTCACAATCCACATTGCAATTTTCTTTGAGGCACAGCCTTCCCTCCAGCACCACCACCTTTCTCGCAATCCACTTTGCCATTACTCCAAAACCGCAGTGATAGCAAAGTTGGAGTGTTCCATTAGGTAATACATCAGGTAATGAAAATTGTGCCTGTCTTGATCGCTTCTGTCTCAGTGTTAGCAATATGCCTACACTTTTATGGCTTCATCTAACACCAGATTGCCTGTACTAAGACGTGGTCAGAGTGTTTGTACATGGTCCACCGGGACTTCAGTTGACATGATGACAGCCCTTCCCTGTTCTCAGATAGTTTGACCTCTGCATTTGTAGAAGTAAGCCAGGAGAAAGGTGCAGCCAAGGTATCTAGCTGTGTCACAAGCAGCTGTTATACAGGATCAGAGGAGGCAACAGGAATTGCTTTCATGTTTCATGACCTGTATTCAAGCTGTTTGCAAGATGGAAGCAGTGAGCCAGCACTGGGTGCTGTTTCCTTAGGAATAGTCGGGAACCCTAATACGCTTGGATTAAATGGTGGCTTGGGTTATGTGACAGTCATGTGGGCACTAGCTGCAGTTTATCATCTATAACTGAATTTGTGATCTCATAGCAAATGGCTTTCAACTTAATCTTCGCCTTAACACTTATGAACTCGTTCACTGATGGTTACCAGTGTTTCCTGGCTCCTTGCCAGCTTTGAAGAAGATGAAGCAGTTCAGCCTAATGCAGCAGGCATTTTTGGCATGAAAAAATATCCTATTCTTTTTGCAATGGGTTATTCATCCTTTTACCTGCTTTCTTTAGGTACAAGGGTGATCTGCAGAGCGGCGAGTGCCAACCCCAGATTTTGCAGAGAAAGCAGCAAATATAACCCATGGCTTCCTTAGAAAAACCACATTCGGAGTCAGGAATCAAAGCTGACTGTCTATTCAGCCTAGCAGGCAGAGCCCACCTCCACATTGTTCACTGTATTGAGCCCATGTGGAATAGTCTATTTGGTGTATAAAAAATGGAAGCTTTTATTTGAGTTCTGAACCTGATGTGGAAGTCTGCAGTTAAGTATCTTTCTTTCACAGACAAAGGAAATTTTGCCTGAAGGTTGTTGGATTTGCTTCATAGTACAGTGGTTTTCATTTAAGATGTCTTTGTGTGTTGACAACCTTGTCTGAAGGTTATTTCATTGTATTCTCCTTGATCAAATGCTATTCACAATACAGTGGATGTCATGACCCAGTAATCCCATTTAATGAAATTCAGTGTCTCCTGACTAGCTAGCAAAGGGACGTCCCATTCAAACAATTATCAGACCTTAGCATTCAACTCGTGACTAATATCAAATCAGAAATGACTCTTACTTTCCTCCTTCTGTTCACCTTGAGTGAACGTTAAATTGATTAACAGATCTAGATATTATCAAAGTCTGCACACACACTATAATAAAGGCAAAAAATAATTTCTGATGGGTACATTTTATCCACCTCATAAGGCGTCCTGTTAATTCACTTGTCCCTTGAACTATCTAAAGCTGATGATGTTGCACATTTGTCTCCCCAAAATAATTAACTCTTATCAAAATCCACTATGCTTCACTTACTCAACCATAACAAGCTGTTGCTCACAACACACAGTTTGTCTTTGATATCAGAAACACGAAACTAATGTGAAAGAAGGATGCTCTAGATCCATAAATTAAATTTAATCTCAGCCTTGCAATACCTGTATCTTGGTATCTTGCTACCTTGCTACCACTGTCCTGAGGCAGTTTCCAGACATGGGAACAGTAATGTGCCTAACAACATGGTCCACAAAAAAGCTTCTACGTCAGCTTCTGTTTGGAGTACCAAAGGAAGCATCTGGCTGGGACCTACATCCAGGCCAGAGAGAGACATGACCTTCTGTGCAGGATCCACAGCTACCAAACCACTCCTAAATATAGGAGCATGAGTCAGACTAACTCTCTCATATGAAGAGGTGGTGAAACTTTTGTTCTTTCCACTTCTCAGCTCACTGATCAGACCCCTTAACTAGGATATGGAAAATCCCATTCTGAGTACTTCTGATATAGAATTTGGCATGGGCATTTGGACTCATATTTCCTATTTCCCAAGGGAATGACTTCAGCTTGTGCATTTGTCAAAGAGCTAGGGTGGTGAAGCTGCTTACTATGGTTTGTGCAGGACTAATCTGACTATACTGGGCAAAAGGGAGCAGCTTCAGCAGAAGAATGGGTACCACAAGATTACCTGTAAGGAGACACTCTTCTCTTGAAGCTGCTCCACTTCTCCCAATATTAAATACTCATGGAGCCGTGGAGAAAAATACAACTGAAAAATGAGCTGTTAGGCCCTCTGCAAGGTGGGAGATGGGAGAAACTACCTGATCAGCAGGATACTCTCTGGACTTGAGTAATCATATGCTCAGTCTACAGGAGAAATTGAGATGTCCATATATCTTTTTTTGATGGGAATTTAAGCATCCCAACAGGTGTTTTTTTCAATGTTTCATACTTGCACAGTTAAGATCTGACGTGGGTGAACCACCTAACGACTGAGGTGATCAACTCTTTATCGTCAATACATCAATACAGCAAGAAAGGTTACAAGGTTGCTAATGTTGCAGTGCCCGAAATGAACAAAGGCTATTATTGACATTATTGTCAGCAAGCTCTTCAAGCATTTTTGGACAGGGAAGATTATTAACATCTGCACAATGATGACAGCACAACATGGGTAGTTTAATGCAGCCTGCCTTAAATGCCCTGGAAAGTCAAAAGAAAAGGCATTCTGCACTTCCTGTTCTCAAGGATCACATACAGCTGCTGTGTGTTTCCAAACAGCTGCAACATTTGTCCGAGGAAGATGCAGCAATCTGCTTAGTGTCTGCATATTTGTCTGAAGAGTGCTTAACGAACTGTTGTGATGATCAGCACTTTTAAAAAGTACCTTGCTATGGGCCAGTTCCTCCTCCATGTTCACACTGCAGAAACCTCAAACACACGTCTAGTGTAATTTAAACCTAAGTATGCAGTGAAGATAACATATACAAATATTCAGCAATACCCAGAAATATACTCATCACTGTGGTAAAAGGTGGTAAAGCAATAAAGCTTCCATGGGTTTCAATGCACAGAGGTCACAATTAAGCACTTTTGAAAATTTCCTTCTCCAAAGTCTATAAATACCTACAATTACCATCCAAGTGTTTTTCAGTAGCTTATGGTGACTTATAACAGCCTTATTTGTATTCACATGGAGGATTTCAGCTACAAAATCCATGGCCGCCTGCTGTCCCAGAGCTGAGTCTCTCTGAATAGAGGTCAACCAGTCTTTGCAGCTGCAGTGAAGTTGATCACTGGCAGCTCCCCACCAAAGTTGAAAAATGATCCACTGCTCCTGGCATCAGTGATGTCAAGTAGGCACCCCATTACCCTTTCCCACTGGGTTGGTGTCCAAGTGTCCCAGCAGATGGGAAGGCAGCCTGGTCACTCAGACCCATTTCTACCCTTCAGTGTGATGTCCTGGCATCAGGTTAACCTCAGACACCTTAGGTCAGTGCCCTGGCTGGCTCAGAGCTTTTCCACCAAGCTTTCTCTCCAGGACCTTGTACCCACCTATCTCCATCTGTCCTCTGACAGGCTGATGAGCTCTGAAATAAGCGTCAGCCCTTCTCTTGCAACCTCTTCCTTGGTGGGACAAGGCATGGCACCCGTTTCAGTACCTCCGTCAGCTGGTTTGCAGGGTCCGGGATGTATTTAGTGCTGGGACCAGAGATCCTGTCACACAAAGTCAGGGACAGACCCCTCGTACAAGCACAGAGGGAAAGTCAAGTGACAGCATGGGTTAACCAGAGGGCTGAGAGAAGGGTGGTCCTCCCAATGACAGCATGGGGCAGTTCAATGTTTCAGCTTGAGTGACACTTGTGGCATCTGGCCCTGCAAAATACCTGGGGATCAGAGGGATACACAATGGTGAAACAGTAAGTATTATGATAAACACAGTTTCTTAGATTCCTGGAATTAGTTGAGTTTTTGTTGAATGCCCAAGACAGATACTACAAAAAGCAGTAATCTGTGAAAACACTCGGTAAAAGTTGACTGTAATGGCTGAACTACAGATTGTGGTAATTAATTGTAGGGATAAGAAGAGGAAAAAAAAATATCAGCAAAGTAAAATATTCTTTTAAAGGTTAAATAAATCCAAATGTGAGTGAATTAAATATTTAAATGAAAACTTCAAAGAAAATTAGTGTCTTTTACCCTATGTTTTACAACTTTAACAAACTCTACAATCTTATGGTAGTGCAGCACATGTTGAAGCTAATGAACTAATTGTTCATGTACGCATGTAAACCACCCTAGAACAGCTAAAGCTAAAGCAATTAATGAAGATATTAAAGGTGACACAACAACATTCAAAACAAACCAAGAAATAAGGTTATTTATAGATATTAAGTACTAGTAATGGTTTGCTACAAGTTCCAAACCACTTAGAAAGCCACTCTGCAACTCTGTTATACAGATTTATTGTCACCTTCCTTCCTTCAGCATCACCAGAAAATCAATAGACACTTGCCTGATATGATCATATAACTTTTCTTGGGAAGAAAGTCTGTATATTACTGAATCTAGCAGAATGGAGGGGGTATTATTTCTCCAGTTCCTTATTTAGCAAAGGCAGTTTTATCCACAGGCCTGGTACAATGAATTTGTATTGACAAAATTGCTGTAGTGTGACTATATATATCAATAGTTCTCGAGCTGTTATAGATCACTGCCTCCAAAAGCAAGCAAACAAATGGAAAAAAACAAACCCCAGCAAACCCCAAAATGTGGATGATAAGACTGCTTTGTTGTCTTCTGCAGCAAATGGCAGAAAGTAACCTCATACAAAGTTTTGCCTTTGTTTTGGATTGTGATGGATGTGAATGTCATTGAGCTATGAAGAGAAAGGAAGAACCTGAAAATAACAGTGGGCATTAGCACGTCTTTGGACACATAATCTCAGCCTTAAGGCTGAGTTGCAGTAATTAAAGAAACAGGATTTCAATATGGGATTTGCTGTGGAGTCACATTTCCATCCTGACCCTAAAGAAAATGAGTGGGGTTTTTCTAATGGATTCACATAGGACCTTAATGCTGCAAAGCAGCTTATGAGTTTTGTTATTCAGCAGAGTATTCTAGCATAATTAAAGGCTCCTTTAGGCCTCTTTGCATACCAAGCCTCACGTCCTCACCAGCTGGCTTGGAAGCTGCAGCCAGCAATCCCAGTTGGACACTGAGAGCAATGCTGGTTACTATCCCACTGGTACTCATGGCCTTCGTTCCTTCCAGAGCTCCCTGGACATAGCCACTGCTGATACCAATTTCAATATGATTGACTTATAGTTGTTGTTGGCCTGGGGAGGAAGAGATGGGCCAAATTCACTGGCATGTAAGCCAAGGGAGGTCAGACAAAACCAACACACCCCTTTCAGCTCAGTCCTAAAACATGGCACTGAGCTAAAGAGATCAGTGCAACAGCCGTACATGGGATTTCATGCCACACTCCTTGGACATCCATCACCACCATTTAAGGGTGTACTGAGGGCTCACAGCTGGGCTGGAGGCAGGGAAAAGCCAGGATTGAGTATCTGTCTGGGCCAGCAAACTCTGTTCCTTGAACTGCTCTAACCAAAGCCAGCCCCACAGGCAGAGGAAAGTATCTCAACTATCCCAGCTGGCAAACATTTTTTTTTTCCTTTTGAGGAAAAAAGTAAAATACCATTAATTAAAGAATATTTAAAATATCATTCAGCGTTTGTTTGGGTTGATCGTTATAACAGCATTGTGTAGCTGATGGATCCCTGGAGTAAATGAGACACTCGCTGCTGTAGAAAGGTATTTCTGCCCTGCCATTCTCGTCCTACTCTCCACTGCACTGACAGATCTAATCGTATACTTAATTGCGTTCTTTCAAAAGTGAACAGGAAAGGCATTCAATGACCAGTGGAGACATTTCCAAAGGAAAACACTCACTTTCTCCTAAAAAAAAAAAGGATTAGCTCTCTTTGGGACTATGTTATTGAGAGTGAATGGCTGTAAATGTGGATCGCAGATGATTTACTCTTTATCCCAGGATTTTGGGGATGAGTCATATTACTGTACCAGACAATGGCTGGACAAATAAAAAAAATCTGCTCCTATTAGGACAAAGAAATATATAGTGGGGGAAAAAAGAGTTCTTCAGTACATTGATAAAAACAAATACATATTCAAAAGAATTGTAGGACTGTATTTGTTTATAGCATTAAAAAAGAAAATGCTTTCATGTCTAGGTTTTTCATACTTGCTTATGTAGCAACTATATAATATAGACACATTATGTTTGCATTTTATATATCTGTATGCATATATAAAAACTGTACATTTTTTAAAACTAAGTACTAATGTATTGTCTGGCATGTCCTCAAGCCCTGGATCACTTCTGGACAGAAAGAAGGCAAACCCTAGAAATCTGCTTACTTTGGATCTGGCTTCTGACACTCCTTGATGGATAACAGATAACAGTGTCATTTTTAAGAGGCCTTCAGCCGAGATAAAAGCCTGTATATTAACTGCCATATTTCTGTGCTATATCAGAGAATGTAAGAGACAGAATTTGGTTGAAAAAAACCGACCCCCTTGGCATGTGCTGATATCAAGGAATATTAAGTATTTTCTTCCAGCTCACTGAGCCCTCACAGATTTAAGACAGACTAGTATAGCTCTCCACAGCAAGGTAATACATAGCACAGGCTCTTTCTGGAAGAAGTCTAGGAGATAGCCAGCCTGAGGAAAAATGCTGAGCTAAATTCAACACAATATTATTGTTCATTTCTCTGCTCATTGAAACAGACTTTAGGAAAGGAAAGTGAATTTAAGCTCTACAGTGTGTGAAGTATATATTTGATAAGAGGTTGAATCAGGTGACTATTTATTAGAAAGTACAGCAGATGTCGAGTAACATTATCTATCCTAAAACAAGTCTGAGTTGTAGGCATGCCAACCCACACAGCCACTCAAAGCAAAACCTAGGAACTGCACTTTGAAATGGGAGATTGGAACAAAAAAAAAAGAATAGGACACTTTTGTAAGTGTGGGTCTTAGTATGAAACTACTTGAATGAATTTTCCCCTGTCTGAAAAGTGCCATGTCATTAAAAGTAATATAGATTTGTGGACAACTGCCAGCCATACTTTGCTCAGGATAAAGAAAAGCAATGCAGAATTATACTCCATCATTCACCAGACTGCTTACACTCCTTTTACTTAAATAGAAGCCCATCATAATATTACAGAATACTTTAAAAATGTTCTGTAATTAGTTTCCAGAAATAAATTAGCTAACAGTGGATGAATCACAGACTTTTTTCTGCACACCCCAGGCTGATCAACCCTCAGAGATACTTGAACCTGGAAAAGTCACAATTGAATGCAGTGTTATAGCCTTGCCAGCCCTATACAGCTTTCTCATAATCAGGTCCTGGCTTTTATTCCTTCTTCTTGCTGTCTCCAAAGATATCCACTCCCATTGGCGTGATACTTGTCTTGCTTTTTCAGGGGTGATGTGGAAGTATAGCAGGGTTGTGCATGGCTGAACTCAGCTTCCAGCTCCCTTTGAAGTCAAGAGAATGGCAGACTGTGCATGTTAGAGTATTTCTCTTATTGCATTTCCCAAAACAGTGCTGCTTGCAAGCTTGCCAACACTAAGCAGTTACTAGTTTAGCGTACAGGACAGCAGCAGCTGCTGGGCAAGTGCCAATTCTTCTATTAAATATCAACAGCACCGCTACCTGAAGCCACCAAGAACATGTCAGAATCAAGAGGAAACTGCCACAAACTCATCTATACGTTTACATCCTGTGCTGCTGTTGGCAGGCTGCAATAATCACATAACCAGCCATTTAAAGCAGGGCTGACGAGAAAGCAACTCCAAATAAAATCAGCTAGGAGTAGAGGCAAATGCAAACTTCCAAGCAACTGTCCCCCTTTGGGGTTTGTTGCCAGTTTTCTACTTTACTTCTCAAATAACTTTACTGTTGCTTTGAAAACCTCTGATGCTGTCACAGCTGAAGTATTAATCAGCAGTTTACTTAATGTCCTGATTTGGGCCAACAGCAGAAACACTGGCTGGTTTGTTTCTGGCAAAGGTTGTAAAGAAAGGGCTCTGGGCTGGGGAGCACAGAGCACTTCAGTTTTGCTTTTGGAGAGCAGTGAAGATTGCCTTTTGATGTACAACTGCTTCCATCACAGATTTGAAACAGGGCCTCCAGCATACAAAGCTGCATCCATGATTATGGAAATAAAGCCATGGGATGGGTATAGGACTTTGGTGACACATCTGTATGAGTTAATTAAAGTCCTCCCACCTCCATTAATGCCCAGTGGTTGCAGACCTCTGCATTTGCTGTTTACCTCCACACATATTGGGGCAATAAATACTGAGTTATCACATCAGATTCTGCAAGATTTGCAGAAAGTAGTTCTATTCTTTCTTTCTCTTTTCTTCATACCACCTATAGTAATGAAGTCATGAAATGGTTACTTTAATCCCACTCCCATTTTGTCCCATCTTGTAAAACAAAGCAAAGCAAATGGGAGATCTCATGCTAGAGCACATTTCCTGCTACCTTGCACCAATGCCATCAGTCATCATCCTCAATGCACTGCCCACCACCATTTTTCAGTATGAAGAGCTCCAGTCTTTCTGTCCAAAGCCAGTCCTTCATATACTGTAAAAATTGAAGGAATTTAGCATTGTCTCCTCTTTCTGCAAGCAGGCAAGGAGCCAGTGCTGAGGGCAGAGGGACAGGGCCAGCCTCCAAGGCAGAGTCCTCTCCGGTTCCTAGATGTCTCCGCAAGACCTTTCTACCAGCAGCCATTACCGACCAAGAGTAAACATCTGTTTGCAGTAGCAGGGGCTCCTCCACACCGCAAGAACTTGTCATAAGAAATCACCTGAGGCACTGACACCTGAGAACAGCCACCTGCGCCCGACCCGACCCCCCGGGCATGCACCAGCCTTCACTGGAGAAAGCACGGGGCTGCCCGTGGGACACCAGAGCCTCTGCGAGCTACTGGCATGTGTAAGATGTTTCTGAGACAGCCCTGTCTCTGGGGAACAAACGCTGCCTGCTGGAATGTTCTGCAGAATTTCCTCCTTCTCATGGTAGGAAATATCCGAGACCACGGAGTCTTCATTCAGATAAACGCTAGGAGCAACGCACTCAAAGATAGCTCTTGAAAGCCAAGCCCAAGCATTTCAATGGCAACTATTTTCCTGGAGCACTGGCAGTGGCCATTGTACCAGCACAGCTGCACTCTCAGAAATCAGGCATTTCAGATTTAGGTGCTAAACAAAGAACTTAAAAGCTTGAACATTGCTGGGGGAGGGAGAGAAGCCAAGAGAGATTTCGGAAGGCATTTATGTGCTCGAAGTTAAAGATGGGAAAATGCTACTCATCTGGGACATGCAATTCTTGGAAAAATCCAGACTTAGTTATCTTACTTCTACTGAGTCTGCAGATGTTATTCTGACTGCCTTTTTTTTTTTTTTTTTTTTTAAATAAGATCACATCTTCTGTAAGAATTTAAATTATCTATGTGCCTAATTTGTATTGTTTATCTGTGTTATGCTATGAAAAATGGATTACACATTCAAAACTCACCAGAGTGGCTGCAGAGTTTAATGAAGGCACAACTGATATGCTGCTGCAAATGCCAGCTGGTTTCCACAATAAAAGATGAGCTGAGATGAAAAAAAAATAGTTTTCCTGAGCTTGTGCCTATTTTGAAATTACTATTAAAAGGCAGCTCCAACACTGTGTTAGGAAAGTGGACAGATGAGTACCAAAGACATTTTCATATACATATGAATGCCTGTTAATAAAGGACAATTTAAAAAATTGAAATATATTACAATCTAAATAATATTTTCACCCAGAAAAATTGTTTCAAACTTACCAACAGGCACTGGGGTGAGGTAGGCTTTGTACGTGGATGTCATGCTGATACAAAAGAAATGTTATGGAAGGTGGGTGACCCATTGAATGGGCTTAAAAATTGAAATAGAGTTGAAGAAGTTATAGGAAAAAAAATGGGAATAGAGGGTAGAAATACCATAGGATAAGCAAGGGTAGCAATCCAACAAGAGCAGACCATTGATGCGCTATGTATCATTGACACAGCAGAGGCAGAGTACTGAACTCCTGACCTGAGGTGTAATGGTCCATATTTATCAGGCAGAACACAAGTGGTATGAATGAGGAGTGGGTCCATTAATAATTGCAACGAAGCTTAAAAGAGCAGAGAATCACTAAAAGTTTGCAAAGAAACAGCCTTTGAAAAGGTGGGGTGCAAGGGTGGGCAGTGTGGTGTGCACCCACGGGCTGCATCCCCTCCCTTGCCCTTCTCCCGGGGATGCTCTGGTCCCCGTCTGGTGGGTGAGTTGGTGCCGAGTGTCCCTAGCTGCAGCCCCAGCGTGCAAGGACACAGCTGCTGGCCCAGCCGACATGCTCATGTCGTTCCCAGCGGGGGAGCAAAAGCTGCTAACCCGGGAGAGAGAAGGAAAATGTATTTTTGCATCCTGTCCCCCAGCATTTTTCATCCTGCTCTAGGTCATTTCAGCCACAAATGTCAGACTAATTAAAAGAAAACAAGACCTGGTTTGAATGCCCAAGCTGAGACTGCAGCCTTGTCAAATTTCTTCTGTTGTCAGTGATTCGTGTTTTCTTTTGGGTTTTTTTGTTCCTCTATCTGGTTTGAGCTGTCTGCAGGAGGGGAAACAAGCCCACTCCGAGGATACTTCTGAGGTATTACCTCTAATGGGCCAGTATTCAAGTCTTGTCTGTTTACATGAAAAGGCACCTGATCTTGTTAAAAAGGCTAATATGTGCTGCAGATAAAATCCTAACTAAACCTCTTAACTCTTTGGACATTTATCTACTGTGGTGTGGAATTTAATGTGTAATGTCTGAGATGTGCTGCCAAAGATGGACTCAGGTTGTAATCTTTGCAGGAGAGGAAGCTGAGTCTTCTTCTGTATGCAAATGGCTGATGATGTTAATGGCCATCAGCAAAGAACAAATAATCCTACTAATAATGCCAGCACCAGTTTCTTGTCTGTACCACAATCCATTCTTAGGAAAGATTTGTAACTGAATGTAACGACGTCTTCCCCCCGCCCCCCCCCCACCCCCCATTTATGTAGAAATATTCATCTTGCAGGCTTTAATCCAATTAAAAGCTTTTTTTTGATTTGCAGAGGCATCCAAAGAATAAGATGTTCTAGCCAGGAATGCATGTATGTTATAAGACCTGCATACTTGCATGTTTTTGTTCTTAAATTCTTTTATTTAAAAAAAAAAAGTTATTCCATTTGAATAGGCATTTTAGGCAGCAGAAATATAATTCACACATATAGTTGAACTCTAGAAATACTGGCCATGTGGTCAGATATGCAGCTTGACAGATTCTTGTCTCACAGCATTCAACCTGCTCACTAGCTGTGAATGCTTAAATCCCTATCTGTCACAAGCACTCCTGAGCTTGTGTCACTGATCTGTTGTAATACAAAGGCTCACTGTCTCTCTTCATGGTCCATCAAATTTGAAGGTACCTTACTGACACTACTGGAAAAAAAAACCCTGCACCAACCCTGCTCACTTACAGGAGGTCACTCTCTGGGATGAGTTTGAAACAGCTGTGGAACTGGAGACTATTGGCATTGGGATTATGCAGCCAAATGAGTAAACCCATCTGCTCTCATTAAGTTGGTAATATTTATAATAAATAATACTTTCTGCTAGAAAATAAAATGTCAGGGATTTGCTGTATCTTACTATATTTTCTATGCAATGTTCACAAAAGATTGGCCGTTTCACATAATTAATAGTGATTCGCTGAGAAGTGGATTGGAAAGGTTGAGCTTTATGACAATAGACTGAGTTGCAGTGGTTTGATTTCTTTGTGCACATTTCAGCAGTGCACCAGCAGCTGAAGGATATACTGAATTCTTAGGTGACTGTTTTGGTACCAGCAGCAATGCAGAATTTATTGTCTGCTGTCATTCATTAAGCCATACATATTTAAATAATAGAAAGTACCTGAAGACGATTAGCAGTGTAAATTACCTGAAGTAATATAGTCAAAATAGTTTTGAGGTAGCTCTACAGTATGTCAGCATCACTGAGAAGACTGTTAGGAAAACAGAGTAGACTTAATGAAACATCACTTAATTGTCACGAGCTGAAGCACAGCGAGTGAAGGACTTGTTAGGACAAATTGTGGTAGCGGTGAGTGAGGACACAGCTGGAATGGCGCTGGAAAATGGGACCTAACACCAACTGCAATTTGTGCCACGAGGTAATGTCAGATGTCACTGTAGTTTCTTATGGTGGTCTCCATTACATTTTAGCAAAACACCCTGTGACTTCCAAAGCCCTATTTAGCATCAGTGCTGGCCAGCAAACAGGGAAGAGTCGCTGACCTCTGTAGTGGGCTTGCCTCTCTCTGGCAGAGTTTTCAGCCAAGATTTCTCTGCCATATGGGCCCTGTGGAAACCCATAGACTCCCAGCCTGCAAGCTTTTCAGTATCATTTCTTTGATAATATTTGCATTGGCTACTTTGTAAAATAAAGTCCATGGAATCGTGCTTCTGGCTGTATGTGGTCAGTGAAATAATAAATAATGACACAAACTTCTCTGTATGTGACAACCCCAGACTTCTCCAACCTGGCAAATAATGACTTTTTGTTCAAAGCAGACTTGCTTATTTGGCAGATGGCAGGACACTTCAGGCAAGACAGATCAGTGAGAGCTGATCACACCACCTCCCAGGGGCATAGACAGCGATCTCAGTGCTACCCCAGGATGCCCGGAGTGCCCAGGGGGCTATCTGAGACTCAGGGGAAACAACAATGCAACCAAATCTCTGAAGGTGTTCAAACCGTATTATCACAGCTCCCAGGAAGGGCTCAGAAAATCCCACAAGGCCTCTCTCTGTTTAAGCACCTAGAAATATTTCAACAGTCCGTCCTCTTCTTTTCTTGGAAGGAAACTCTCCATCGACTAATTTTGGGTACACACTCCTAAAATGTGCACCACATCCTTTCAGGGAGCTGTCGCAACCTTGCTTTTATCATGAGAAAATGATTTATATGAACATGGTTTGACGCAGCAGCAGCAAGAAGGATGAGCTCTGCTGACTGGGAAGGAGCCTTCCTGAGCTGGGCTCAACCAACCCAGCATCATCCTTGCCTCCCAGCAACAGCCAAAATCCTAATGGGAGCGTGCTGCACTGGTGGCAAGGAAGAGTCCAAGCTCAGGAGGCATTGCCCAGGAAATCCTTCAGAAGAAATTATCTGTACTATATTTAAACTGCTTTTAACACCAGGTCTGCTTGCATCATGACAATATTGTTTATGTGCACCCACACCTTGCTACAAAAATAGAAAACTAAAATGCACTCGGAAAGAATAAAGAGCTTCAAGTTGCTTGATTTGACCCACTGGTTTTAGTTATTAGCTCAGTTTTCAGCATTATCATCTATAAATGATCAAATTCCCAGGCTACTGTGCAGATAGTTCATTTAATCATTAAACTATCACAGAAGAACATAACACTGGCTGTGCTATGCGGCCACATTTCTCAGAGCAGAATGGCATTACTCTAAGACATAAAATTGCATAGTTGTGTGCTTACTGTTCTAGTTACAGCATTTACAAGTATTATATTTTATCTTTTAAAAAAAGAAAAGAGAGAGAAAGAAGTGTTCATAAATGACCCCGTCAAATCAGATAATGAGCAGCAGCAGACAAAGCCGAAGAGTTTATTTTATGTACAGTAATGAAGGAAAAGCAAGAATTCCCATGACCAGCCAAATGCTATTGATGATGAATGCAGGTAATTCTGGGGCAAGTACCCAACAAACCAGGCACAGGGGTGAAAAGGGTATTCCAAGAGAATTTGTGTTGTGTTTTATTTCTGCCTTATTTCATACATACCCTTCCTGTTGCCTTTCAGTCTTTTTCTTTTCAATTTTTATTTTCATTTTGTCTTTCTGCTCTTTCTGTGCTTCAATGGACTGCTGAGAGTGTGAAAAGTGAGTAAAGTTCCTTGACCTCACATCATTTCAGGAATTCACATCATTTCAGTAAATTATGCACATTTCTTCTGTATACAGTCTGGGGACTTCCAGCTTACAGCAAGACATTTCTTGCTTTACTCATGCAAAGCTTTACTATGCTTAGAACCATGACTGCTTTTGTTGTACAAGACCAAAGCCACTCATTGAGAAGCTGTTTGGAAAGAACAATATTAAACTACAAACCAAACAACATGTTGCCTTCCTATGTTTAATGAGAGCTTCATTTTTCTTACCTTGCCAAGTCTGGGATGCTTGCAAAAGTAAATGTCATTCCTGAGACCTAGAGACTTTCAGGTTGGGTTAGAGCCAGACCTAAGTGAATCAGAAATTAAAATATTTATTGAATTGTGGAACTAGAAGTAGAAATATATAAATGCTTCCAAAAAACATCAAAAGTCTTTCCAAAGGGTGCATAACACTAGCAACCAGAGGCAGATTGTGGCCAGAGCATGTTTAAACAAAATGCAGAAAAAGCTATAGAGGAAAAATCAAAGCTTTCCTTGACAAAGTCCTCATTCGATTAAATGCACAGCATGGTTTTTTGGCTTTAATTCATTGTGATGTTCAGATCTGCGGGGTTTAAATATAATGCAGGCTTTCCACTGCTGCGTGTTTATGGAGTCACACCTTTGATAAGTATTTTCAGGGAGACTACAAAGTGGCCCCAAATTAAAACGGTTTTGTTACTTCGCCTTCTCTGTCGGCAAGTGCAAGATATGTGATCAGCATATGCATGGTCTTCTCCATACTTTGCTGATGAGGGCTAGGTGGGAGCACACACCAGAGACCAACCTCCAATTATAGTCTCTGCTGCGGCAGCAAGTGCCAGACCTGGTCAGGCCCCATGACATGCACATGGGTGCTGAGCGTGCACCTCCCTAAATTGGAGAGGTGCGAGTCAGCACGATCCTCTGTGATGGAGCAGAATAAATAGCAACAGGAAAAAAAATACAAAGGAGGCCAGAAGCAGCTGGGAACACTCATCTTTCCTCATGTCTTTTCACTGCGTTGGGAACAAAAGCCCAGCTCCATGAGAAGGCAGAGCTCGCCAATGAGATGCAAAAACGTTGATGTTTTCTGAAGGTAAAACCATTTCTAAAATCAGGTGGAGTCCTGCAGAGGACACCACAGGCACTGGCATGTGTGCATGGTGGCTCTGCAGGGACTGCTGACAGGCAGGGGACTGGCACCCCCCAAGATCCTTTGTCTGGGCTCCAAGAGGCTCATTGACTGTATAGATACATTTGGAGGCTTTTGTCTCATATCTCTCCCTGCAATGGCTGAAATTATTTTACAAGTTTTGGAAGCCTCTGAATAACCTTTGTCCACAAAATGGGCTACAAACTTCCTCAAATCCAGCAAACCCATACATTATTCCCCTTAATATTTAGAAGTAGTCAACTTGAGGCACTGTCCCTGCTTTCTGCTAAGCAGACTGCTTGATGCACTCAGTACCACATAGCTCCTTGACGCTGCCCTACATGGCAATACAAAACCATGGGTTATGCTTGGAAGACATTAATCTAAAGAGAAAAGAGGCATTACTGAACACCACCGGAGTACAGTAGTTTTATCTCTCTGTTCTCACACCCTGTGTCTCTCGGGCTGTCCTGGCTCTGGGGCAAGAGTTGAGGAAGAGCAGCCTACAGCAGCTGCAAAGCTTCAGCAGGCACAGGAGTTGCCAGTGCTCTTTCCCCTTTCTGTTTTACAGCGGGACGCATAGTTGTGCAGTGAGAAAGTGGGACGTTCATCCAGCTCCTTTTGCAGAAAATTAAGACAGTTCTCAGACAAACACTTTAACATCCAAATACTCGCAACAACCCCATAACCACTTCTCAGGCATGTGCCTCAGAAATATTATTTTGATATTAATGCTTTAAAAAACAAGCCAATGGTCTTCCTGTCACAGAAACAATGTTTTACAAAAGTGCACACAGCATCAAGAAACACGTCCTCTAACACACAGGGAGGCTCCCTGGTGCTTCTGGGCAGGGCTGGAGGATGCTCAGGCTCTGCAGAGTTACACAAAAGCACAGTTGTTGCCATTAAATTCATCTGTGTCAAGGTAGTGCCCCAAAACCCCAGGTGAGATAAGAATCAGCACACCAGATATAATGCAAACCAAGTGGTAATTCCTACCCTGAAGTGTAGCCAGATTAGGTAGCAGTGGAAGCAGGCAGTGCGAGTCAAAGTATCACTGTCCTTGACCAACAGGTGAGGAACTGAGACAGTGAGAAGGTGATGGCAAACTCTTCTTTCCTACATGGAAAATCGAAGCAGGGTGAGCTACTGAGGCTTACAGGGCAGAAATCTGTGACAGAGCTCAAAATCATAACCCCATCTCTGAGATCTCAATCCTGAGACTGAAGTAGCCAACCTCACGGTCTGACTTTCACAAGTGAGCACAAAGGGACAGAAACTACAGCTCATCGTTCAGAGCTGCTGGTGGTTTGATACACCACTTCATTTATTTTCAAAAACTGAAACTGCTATCAGGAAGAAATTAGCTATTGAATAGAGAGAAAGGATGATGTGCCCTCCAACATCTTCTGGAACCTGAAGAACACTTTCTTTTTTCTTTTTTCTTTTTTTCTTTTTTAAATTATGCTGTCATTATTGCTCCCTGAAGACTTACTGCTGAATGTTTATTAATTTCAATGGTCAAGACGCAATCCTTAGACCAGACTCAAATATCTCTTTTATTTGTGCAAGACCTTGAAAAACGTTAGCCACATTCCCTCTTTCTGATGTAATTCAGCTGACTTAGAGGGAGTTACTCACACTTTATAGCAGCGTAAATGAGAGCAGATTCAGGTTCAATGCTTCATTTTCCATCCGCATCAGAAGTTAACTAACAGCTTTATTCCCTGATCCTGCTGAAAGAGCTGATGACGGTGGTACACAAACAAAGGCGCCTTCACATGCAAAGAGTTGTGTATGTTGTTGTTAAACAAACATGCCCATGTTAACTTCAGCCTCATTAAAAATACAAGAAAAACATTCATCCTGGGATCCCAGACAGGCAATTGCTACAAAAGGATGTGTTCTAAGCATTAAACAAACCACACAAAACACTCCAAAACAAACAGGAAAAAACCCCACTGTAAACCCAGGGTAGGTAAATACCCAAAATTATAAACGTTAAAAAAGAAAATATGTTTTCTATGTCCTGCCTAGTATGTCTTGAATCATGGATAAAAGGATTTAACATTCTCTTTACTCTATCCACTTTTAATAGGAAAATCCAGGTGCAGATGTGGGCTTGATTCCAGTGCCAAGCTGCCTGCTCTGTTTAATAAAGAGTTTAATGCAATTTAATCCAAAGAAGCAAAGAGCCCTAAGACACCAGCACTAGAGATTCAGCATCCTAATTAATTTTCTGTTGGTCACAGTTGTCACAGAGATTCCCTCGCTTGTGCTTCTGCTAATACGGTTTAAAGAAAAATAAATCCAATAAACTGTGTTTGCACTCAGTTGCAATTCCTAGTGAAATGATTAATATTTATATAAGAAAATAAAATATTACCAACCAGAATTATTCAGTTATCTCCTCCTTCCCCTTGCTTCATCCCTGCCCATGAGATTGTTCTGTCATTAACGAAGGGATAAGCATAAATGCATGGAAATACCACTGGCTGAGCCCACCTCATTGTACGCTGGTGTTTAGGAACGGGAAGCAGAAGCAGATGTTCTCACCTCTGCCAGCAAACCTGCAGGGAGACACGACACAACAACCTTTCCACCACATGAGGAGAAACAATTTTGGACTTGCAAAGATGAGCAGATTATTTGAATTTCGTGGGCTAGTGACACCATTTTGCAGGAAGCAAGTGCATGCCGTGCTCTCCTTGACCTGGAAGAAGTCATTGACAGAAAAGCCATTAATTAGTGCACATGCAGCAGCCACTGCCCTCCCGCTGTGCGACACAGCCAGGGCCATGCACCCAGGCCAGCCACAATCTCCAAATCTAAATGAGTCAGGAAGATAGGCAGCAGCAAAATGGCCTTAGTGGGACATGCAGTAGCGGCATCAAGAAATTTGGCAACCCAACAGCCACGACGAGGAAAAGCTAACCAGCACGTTAACCGGTGTGGCTGACTGGAGGTCTAGTTTTGTATAGGCAAATACTAACCATAGGAAAAAACAGTCTTTCCTGGGAGGCTGTGCTTTGCAAAAGTGACGGAGGCTGTGTCTCTCACCCATTTGGAAGTGGGCAGCAGCTGCCTGCATTTACGACACGCAAACCACTGTCCCCAGGGGCAGGCGTGGGGCTGGCCATGTGCTCAGCACACCCAGAGCAGCTTGCGTGTCCAGTACCCACGCACGGTGATACGGATGTTTTAAGAAGTCGTTTGTTTCTAGGAACATAGACCACACATTGGTTGCATTTTGTTCTGGACTAGGGTGAAATTCTGATTGAGAAAAACACTGACAGGGACTCCAATAATGTATCACAAATTCAATATACTCAATACAAATGAACAAACACCAGAATTTCTGACCTGTAGCCATAATATCACTTTTGTAATATGATGAGACCATACCAAGTTATTTTGTTTCCTCCTGATTCAAGAGCCAAATGCTATTTGCTGAAAGCCAGTTCAGTTTGTCTGAACTTAATAAAATATCCTTCTGCAACAAAGCATAAGGATTTTCTTCTGAAATAAAATAAAAAACATTTGACAATTTAAACAAACTGAACCCTGCTGAAATCCTTTGAGGCTCAAATATATTGCTTTTTTTTTGTTCCCCCCAAATCACAGATTTTAATAAATGACAGAAGTAGACCATGTTATACAAAGGATTGTTATTAAGCAGATTAGGAAAAATACTAAATGTCCAGTGTCTGCCTGTTCACTGAAAACAGTTTCATTGTATTGATTGGTCTCACCTTTATCATTTTCACTTCCATTTAAAGATCCCTGAAACAAAATTAGTTCCAATGAAGACACAAGCACTGATAAAGTACATCTGTTCCTGTTCAGTGGAAAGTGATTCCATGGTATTCCAAACCCTACGCAAAGCAAGAGCAAGAGATTTTATGTAAGGGCTGCCTTTGGAGCTGGAGAAAACAGCTGAGGTGGTGGCAATCCCACTGCCCATGACTGCAGCCATTCTCTGCTGCAGGGGTTTGGATCTTCAGCTGATCTTCAGCTGAAAATTTTCAGCTCTTGAATTTGCTCCATCCTCTGCTCTCTACCTTCCCCAGAAGGCTGAAGAGAAAGTTATTGCAAAGATCAAGAGACTATCAATAGTGCCCCTGTCCTAAGAAATTTGGCAATAAAATTAAGACTATTACAACCTGTTTTTAAAAGAAGCTTTTTATAATCCTTTTCCATGTGAAGACAGAACCACTAACCAAGCACAAGGCAATCACTATACAAACTGGTTTCCACTACTGCAGCAAAGGAGACTATCAAAGATTTCTCTTTGTCCACCTCCCTCTCTTGATTTATGTATAGTAAATTACACAGTCAAAAGAATAATAATTAAAAAATAATCACAAAGCCTATTGCATAATTAATTTCAGGAATTATGCTGGGTTGTGGGTTTTTTTTTAATAATGCATGTGATGATGAGTTTTTGGAGAGCAACAGATCTGGTCACATAGAGAAAATGTAATTATTCTTTAAATTATTTAAAGGGCAGTGGCATTCTTCACCAGATAACACACCTGTAGATTTCTCCTTGGAGACTTGAGTTCTTTCAGCCTAGAGTTCATAAAAACCTGGAAACCTTCAGGGCTGATCTGTAACGGCAAGCACAGAGTCACCATGCGTGGGCAAGGAGCGATGATGAAACGGTGTGCGAGGCTGGACCTCCTCCTCCACCACACCCGACATTACCAAAAACATCGGCTGGTGCCAGGGCTGGAGGGTCAGGCTATTTCTTTGCAACTTTTATCCTCCTTTTTGCTGCTGATGGAGCTGCAATACTTGTACTACCACGTAGTGTTGCACTAGCAGAAAGCGGTGAAGTCAGGGCAATACACAGGGTTTGCCTATAGAGACCTGGTGAAGGTAATCTGCCATCACCTCCTTTTAAAGTCCATCACACCAGGATGCTGGTGGGGGAGTCTTTTGGGTACATTACAACAGTATTTAATATTCCATGAGAATATCTGAGCCTATATTTTGCTGTAAAGCCCCAAAACCCACTGAGGAGCATCATGCAAAACAAGCAAACCACAGTATTTCACAACAGATGAGTTTTAACCAAGCTACACGTCAATGCTGTGCTGTTTTTTAATGACCATCTAGAAACAGTGGCGGGGCAGCCCCTGAGTGCAGTTGGGCTGCCCAGGAGTTACTCAGCATCTGGAAAGATTGCACAAACCACTTAGAAAAATGCCTTTGAGACTTATTTTTTTCAAAAATAATGGTACCTCTATGGACTATGAACGTCGATTCTCTCCCCGTCAAAGGGAAAAATGATTTATTGTCCAGAATGATGGTGACAGAAATAAATGTTTTCAGATTACTGAGAGGATTATAGGCAAGAAGAAAAGAATTCAATTTGAGGTTTTACTTAAGAGGCAAAACCCATTAAGGCCTGGTCTTTTTCCCACTGATGTCTACAGCCCTTTGCCCGTGCTTTCAATGTCAGCAGGACTATGCCTCTCTTACTTGTAAGGAAAGACTCACTCTGTGATGATTACAAATGGAAAGACTGAATAATACGTGCTGCTGAGAAAGTCCCGTGACTGGGAAAAATTCCTCACATCTCCTCCTGCTGCTTTCACCATCATCATTTGGGCTATTTGATCTTGCAGTAGCGCTTGCAGGGCCGGTCAGTGCCACAGGGGCCAGCTCTGATGCTCCCAGCTCCAGGTCCAGCGCTGTAATTGGAAAGAGAAGAGCGGGTTAAGACAAACCCATCAGAATGGAGAGCTAGAGGCAGCAAGAGACGAACCCTTGCGGTGATGGAGTTATCACAGCTTGGCTATTTCCAGGTTGCAATTTCCTGCAGACATATAGGAAGAGGGGGAAAAAGCAACTTCCAGGTGTTTCAATTAAAACCACTGTCCTGATCTTTATGCCTTTCAAGATGAAAAAATAAATCTCAGAGTACCTGTATCTGAATCTGGGAATGCATTTTCCTTCTGATTTCACAAGACCTCCATGGCTGCAATTAGCTATTGAGACCATCTGTCTTTTCTTAGTCCTACCTAAGTATTCAGCAGCATTCGATATCAATGCACATTTAGCACCTCAGCATTTTCCCTTTTGATTTGGTGACAGCATCCGCCTAGATGTCGGTGGGAACTGGAATAGGCTCTGGAAGGAGTCGTGAATCTCTGTTAAGCTAATTTCTTTCTCTACAGACTTTTCAAATAATCACTGTTTTAATCATATGATATTTCGCCAAGAGGTTTTTGTAGCAATCTAGTGCACTAAAACATATCACCAGATGAAAATTATCAGAAAAATTCACTGAAGTGCCAGAGCCAGCCCACTAAGTTGCTTTAAGAGCTGACAGGGAAGGAACGTGCTTGTGAAAATGTAGATGAGTGAGTGACTTGACTGGCTCTCAAGGGCCAGGGGTAAAACCACCAGCAATCAGGTGCTAGGGGAATAAGAGAGAGTACTGAAAATTTAACTGCCTCGATGTGTGGGCAAAGATTACTAAAATGTCTTCTTTCATTTTGATGCCATTTTTCTGGGCAACTGGTGTTTATGTGTTTGGGAACAGAAGAGACATAAAAGAATTAAAATACTGATTTTTCTCAGCAGGAAACAGAAGTCTACCCCACAACAGAAATCTTTCTCTATATTTTCACCGTAGTGAAAAAGTGACTCCTCTCTTTTCATTGACAATATTGTACTTGTCAAGCAAAGGTCAAGTCAATAGCGAATAGCTTCTTGAAACATGAGGTCTTGACACGTAAGGTCTTTGCTTTCAGTTAATGGAAAGAGGCCGTCACAAGAGAACTTGACTGTACCCTTGTGGACTAATCCACCTCAGAAACTGCTGAAAGATGGTAATCGGGGTGAGTGGAAATTGAGTATGGCTGTATGGGGCCAGACTTGGTACTTATGATTTTGCAGGACAGACGGTAGTCCATTCTTGCAAATTTATTTGTAACATTTTGCCTGCTCCCCATAAACTTACTTTTGCTCATTCACACTCACCCTCTGGTAGCCTAGTCATCCCTCAACCACAAAATTTACCACCAAGACTTATGTGAAGCTTTGCTGCAGAAAGCTAAAGAGGAAAAAAAAAGATAACATGGAAAAGGGGAAAAAAAGATATTTTTTCCATTGCTACAGATATCCCATGCTAGTGCTTCCTATCAAGAGCCACTTTCAGGCTTATCAAAATGGGATAGAGATGGTTTCATCGGTGTGCTACTGCTCCTGCAGCCATGCTTCGACCTTGGGCAGGTAATTTATCTGATCTGTGCATCAGTTCTCCCTTCTATAGAAAGGAGGAATTGAATTTTACCTTATAGGGGCATGCTGTGAAGCTGCAGAGTTTTAAGGCTGACAGGTGCAGACCTAATAAAGGGAGAAGATACAAGTCCCTGAGGCAGACGCAGCTCTTAGGTGCATTTCCCAGGACTTTGCCCTTACAGTACATTTTACAAACAAGACCAGAAGGATTTAATTAAAAAAAAAAAAAAAGAAGAAAGAACGACAGGTAAGTCTTAGTAAAAATTAAACATGAGATTAGCTACCTCTCAAAGTCATAAAATTAAATTAAAAACCTCTAAATTATGAGAGCTTTCAGATCGAAACGCTACACAGTAGCTCAAACAGAACAGAAATAAAAAAGCATTTATAGCCAACTGCCCTCCTGCCAACTACTTCTTTGCAGGCTGGGCTCAGCTTCCAATTAACAGCTGCAGCAAACATGATGATTTTCTAAGTTGCAACAAACTCTGCTCAGGAACCTCCCAGCACCTGAGAAAGTCCCTGTGGTATTGCCCCCACGCTGCAGCCGTGCTGCAGTCCCAGCAGAGCAGCAGTCCCTGCCCTATGCATGGCATCCCCAGACCACTCACATCCTGCAGGAATAATGACTGATAACTGTCAGCACATAAATAACCAACTGCATCCTTCTTGCCAGGCTGGTCTGCTCATTGATGGACAGGGGCAAATCAATGCACTCCCAATACGAAAGGAGAGGGACAAGAAATATGAACTGGGTTCGATCCAGAGAAACCTTCCTCACTGCCAGATGCTGATTTGGGCTCGTACCTCCATCAGGAGCATGTGCATATGTCCATGGTCCCACTCTGCAGCCACAGAAACAAAACGTCTCTGGGACATCTGTCAAATCTCTGCCCTCCTTGCTGGTTTTCTGGAGGATTTTTTTGGTGGGTTTTTTGGGTTTGGCTTTTTTTTTTTTAATTTTTGATGATAAAAGTCTAAAATGGCTAAATATCTTCTTTATTTTTTCTCTAAACACTAACGCTAATTCTCTAAATCTGCAGTTTAAAAGGCATGAGAACCTCGAGATGGGTCTTGCAGGAGTAAGGTATGTTGCCTGACACGGGGAAAGGGCAGCAAAGGGTGGCTGCACGCTGCCAAATCGCACGCGTCTAGGATACAAAGCAGTTAGTGAGACTATACAGCTTTCTTGCTGTAGTTAATACAGCAAAGGCTCCCTGAAGGGCCCACTGATAACGGCCGTTTTGATATGCAGAATCATAAATCCGTGCTGTTTTCTGTTCTTCTCGCCTTCCCACTCCTCTTGGCTCTCCAGGTGACCAAGTGGCCCCTCTGAAACGTCTTGTCCCAGAACATTCATTTATGGCAGTTTCTTGAGCAGCATTGCTTGCCAGATATTATTTCTGTTAATTAGTCCTTTTGGCTGCTTGATATGCCAGAAAATTCATATTTTTCTACTCTTTTTCTCCTGCTTTTGAGTTGTTGTATTTATTCTAGATGAAAGCCAGATGTTATATAATAAGAGAACTGCCTTTCCTAAAAGGAAACATTCATCAGTGCAGAAGCAGACATTGTAGCTTTGCTGTGAATTACTTAAATTCCTCCTTTTTTTTCTTCTGAACAGGAAATCCAAGAAGATGTATTTGAAAGCAATAGTATTGTGACTGCAGAATAAAAGCCATTTACCCTAATCCTTTTAAAAGCTGGTAATAGGGATTTAAATGTACTTACGTTTAAAAATGTTTAAATTTGAAGGAGAGACAAACATAAACCCAAAATATTTGGAAAAAAAAAAATGTTTGGATATTTTACATAGGAAATACTTTTCAAATACAACACAGATGATTACTATCAAACCAGCTGGATTTTTTTTTTTTTTTAATGCCTAGTGGCTATTGATTTTCCTACAGAGCCTCTTCTCCCAAAGCCAGGGCCTTAGCACAAATGAACCTAAATGTCATTTTACTTTATGCTGAAATAAAAACATTCTACAAAACAGCTCCTCTGGTATTGTGCTGGATGGGTACACTGTGATTATTTTGATAGAGAGGGTGGGACGGGATGACTTGGGAACAAGTCATTCATGCAAAGATAAACTTCCCCACAGTACGGCCCAGGGGGGTGCTTGGGGGCTCAGTGGGGTGTTTATGACACCTGGGTTTGGCACTTGTGGAGCTGTGCTGGGTGCGACTCTTGGTCTGGCACTGGAGGTGCAATGTGCTCAGTGGGTGCCTATTTTTCCTCTCTTCCTCTTATTTGTTTTCATGGTGGCTGGAATAACACCTATAGGAAGAGCAAAGCAGAAGAAAACTGCAGTGTTTTCTCAATATGAAAATTCAAAAGCAAATAAAAAACACTTTTCATGGGAAAAAAGACTGCAACTGACTGACGGCCACAGTATTTCCCTGTGAGTGGGGTCAAGAGCAGCCTCCTGCATTGCCCCACCTCTTGCCTCTGCTGTCATGGGCACGCTGCTCACACTCACTTGTGGTCTGCATCCTTTCCAGTGCCAACCATGGCTTAGAAATTTGACTTCAGGAGTATAACTTTTTCAACAAAGACCCAAGCTTCTCACACATCCAAATAACACTTTGAAAATATCCCTCCCAGGTATAAACGATAATCTTTAATATTTAAATAAATAATGTATATATTGGAGATTTCTAATATCATATGTTCACAAAAACAATCATAATCGTGATACCTCACTTACCAGGTTTTGGGAAACTTGTTAAAGATGCAATGCAATTATCCTTTCATATAGAATTTTATATCCTTATTATGAAATATTTTCATTATGCCATTGCTGGAATATTTTTAGAATTAATATAATCTGTTGTAATATAAAGAAGAATACTAGCATAGCTATTTTACAAAGTATGTTCCAGTTGAATGAGCTAATTAGCTTTTAATAATGAGACCCAGCCAATGGATTTACAAAGCAAGCTACTGGAGCTTAATGATTTCAAAAGCTATCACATTTACAAGTTAATGTAGCGTAAATTATTCATGAGCATCTTATGAATAGGTGTAATAAGTAATTTCCAGGGCTAGCATTGCATTAAAATGAGGTTCTTCTGAAAAGTGCCTTTAGAAACAGAGCTTTGTGTGATCCCATATTTACTGTGGAGTTTGCTATTTTCACATGAAATTGTAGAAGTTTGGAAGTAGAAGGCCATTTACCAGTCAAGATTTCCTTCAGTCCACATCTCCGCTAAGCCCTGACAATCCCCATGGTTTAGGAGCGAGCAGAGGCATCAGAGGCACTCACTGTAATGTTCAACTTTTCTGATTCCCTCTCTTAATGGCATATAGTTAGGGCTACCAAAACTGGAGAAACCTCCTCTCTACCAGCAGCAATATTATCTTCGGCTTAGCAGTAGTTCATGGCACACAGAATTGAAACGAGAGCCATCTACAACAGTGCGTTGCTACCTCACCCTGTGAAAAGCCCTTGCCCTTCTGCCTCCCCACACCTCCATCAATGCAGAAACCAATTCCAGGGAAACTTCCCAATGTCGAACCCAGGAGAGCTGCATAGAGGCATCAGCAATGCCCTTCCCCTTTACCACCCAGCCCTTTCTTTCATGGGCAGGTTCTGGCTCATCCAGCAGATTGAACTACCTTCACCCAGGTGCAAAGCACCTGTGAAAAGTCAGTAAATTTTATGAACTGAATGAAATCTTCCCAACCCAGGCTTCATCAGTCTCTCCATGGGAGAACAGCAGAGTTTCAGTAGCAAAAGGTGAATCAAACCTATAAAATGTAAAAAAATTGGGGTAGAAGCTGGTTCAGGAGAAATTCTACAGGTAATGGAGAGTTTTGAACCTAAAGGGGAAATACTAATTTAGAGAGAAGGGTCTCCTAAGGGCAGGAGGAGGGACGGGTTGGCTTGGTTTTAAGATATTTATATTTCTTGAGCCTTGCTACCATTGCCATGCTTGGCCTGGCTCAAGGGATTCCAATTGTCAACAGAAATAGGACTTTGGCCGCAGATGTTCAGGTTAGGGCTTCAGTTTGTATCACCTGTGGATGCTTTTCTTCAGTGCTCAGAATAGTTAAACTGGTTCATCAAGAAATTGCTTTAATTTGTGAGAATATTTGAAAGTCAAATCTTCTAGTGTAGAATCACCTCTGTGAAACATTACTTTTTATGCAAAAAGAAGTGTTCTTGCAGAGATTTTTTATTTTATTTTATATACAGTACAAAAATCTACAAGTTCTAATTCTAGCTTAAGACCAAAAAATAAACACACAGCAAGATTAAGGCAGGAATGCTTTCCCTGTTTAATTGCCTGAGTTATATCTTGGCAAAGTTCCTGACGATTTGTTTGTTTTCTTATGGATGGTATTCATAGAATCATAGAATCATTTAGGTTGGAAAAGACCTTTAAGATCATTGAGTCCCACTGTTAACCTAGCACTGCCAAGTCCACCACCAAACCATGTCCCTAAGCACCTCATCCAAACGTCTTCTAAATACCTCCAGGGATGGTGACTCAACCGCTTCTCTGGGCAGCCTGTTCCAATGCTTGACCACCTTTTTGGTGAAGAAATGTTTCCTAATATCCAATCTAAACCTCCCCTGGCACAACTCAAGGCCATTTCCTCTTGTCCTATGGATTGTTATTTGGGAGAAGAGACTGACCCCCACCTCACTACAACCTCCTTTCATGTAGTTGTAGAGAGCAATAAGGTCTCCCCTCAGCCTCCTTTTCTCCAGGCTAAACAACCCCAGTTCCCTCAGCTGCTCCTCATCAGACTTGTGCTCTAGACCCTTCACCAGCTTCGTTGGCCTTCTCTGGACATGCTCCAGCACCTCAATGTCTTTCTTGTAGTGAGGGGCCCAAAACTGAACACAGCATTCGAGGTGCGGCCTCACCAGTGCCACGTACAGGGGCATGATCACTTCCCTAGTCCTGCTGGCCACACTATTTCTGATACAAGCCAGGATGCCATTGGCCTTCTTGGCCACCTGGGCACACTGCTGGCTCATATTCAGCCAGCTGTCGACCAACACTTCCAGGTCCTTTTCTGCCAGGCAGCTTTCCAGCCACTCTTCCTCAAGCCTGTAGCGTTGCATGGGGTTGTTGTGACCCAAGTGCAGGACCTTGCACTTGGCCTTGTTGAACCTCATACATTTGGCCTTGGCCCATCAATCCAGCCTGTCCAGGTCCCTCTGTAGAGCCTTCCTACCCTCAAGCAGATCAACACTCCCGCCCAACTTGGTGTCGTCTGCAAACTTACTGAGGGTGCACTGGATTCTAGGTATTTTCTTAATTTTGTCATTTTGCTTACCAATATGGGATCTTAGATGACTAAGAAACATCAATTCCTGTAGAACTGCAGACTTTAAGAAGAAGAAGAAACCCCTCCTTTCCATTCAGCTGTCATTATTTAGGATTGTTTTGATTTTGCTAGGTTTGCTGGGGTTTTTAAGTCACAGCAAGATCTCTTCAGGCCGCGGAAGGAGCTATGTGGCCCTCCTCATATTTCTGATTTGAATAACTAGATACAAATGGTATTTTTAAAGAATAGAGGAAACAGTTCATTTCACAATTGCTCATTGAGAGCCAGAGAGTATTGTATTTTCTCTCAAAAAAGTAACTTGGCAAGATTTATTTATATTATCAGGAATTAGGATGGGGGGAAGATACTTGATGAACCATGTTGCTCTTATTCACTTGTTACATGGAGAAGCTGTTCAGTACAACTTTGAGCAGAGATTCATTAGATGCATTAATCTCAATCTTAAAAATTACAACTGCTTCATTATGTCAGTTCATTTGCACAATAGGAAGAGACAAGCTTGAATCAGAGGATTTCTAGCAAAACATGTGCCACTTACAGTAGAGATTTTCTCCTCAGGGGTCAGCTCAGGAACATGGATTCACTCCTCAAGAGATGCTGATTATTACCGCCAGGCTTTCCAGCTTCCTGTATCTGTTCAAGCTGCATTTTAGCCCTGCTTTCTCAATCATGAGTATATAGCAATCATAGTTATAGGTGACAGAAGGGCAGATATGTAGACATAAATATCCACATGTGCATGACTTGCATGAGCACAGAATGCTCATGCAAGAATCCTTTCCCCATAGGGAAAGGAAATAAAAGCAAACACCATCCCACTATTAATTAGGAAATTAACACAACATTTTTAAAAGGGGACAAAAAGGCACATGAATCCATGAGGTGGAGTCTTCCACTTGGGCATCTTCCCTATGGTAATCTCAAAGTTTCTCATCTACAAACTTTAAATCCAGTTTTGCAGCAATAGCAAGCAAAGCAGATGGGTCAGCTAGTCTGCACGAGGCTAAGAGGGATGCCAGCAGTTAAAATGTTTCTCTATATTTGTTTTAGAGGTATGAAAAGATATTCAATGCATACTCCTCCCAAAAACCATTATGGATATTTAGTGCTTCATGGACGTTGTATCTCCTATCAGCTGGGCTTTGACAGGCACCCCTGTGAAGCTCTGGTTCAAAAACCAAATTGGTGTGATTCACTTACAGGTTTCATAGATATCGTATCTTCACAAGCAATACCGAGGTCCTTGAGGAAGAGACACAGAGCATTGTCAGTACTTGGGTATACCTATCTAAGTAGTTTCCATAAACATCTCAAAGGCAGATGAAAAAAAAAAAAGAAAAAAGTTTTGTCAATCAGTTTAAAAAACTTAATTTACAAGATGTTGGGAAAAAAACCCCATATTTTTGCAGACTTTTTTGAGCTCTGTTTTTTCCCCTCCTTTAATTAGTAATTTATTAACCATTTTAAAACCATTAAGGTTTGCCAAGCAGTTCCATCAAGCTCCATCCATCAATAAGTCCATGAATTTTCAGGAGAGTGACAAACGAATGAGCAATGTCAACGAGGCATTCAGCTAACAGGAACCAGGTGGTGCTTGACACAATATTTTCAAGTCGTGAGTCATCGTGTTGCATTCTTGAGCCTGGTGTGACTTCCTGGGAGCAGTGCCAAGGTCAGGCAAATCATTACTTACAATTAATGACATTCTGAAGATTGTACACTCTTAAATTTCTCTTGTCCTTGTTTCTTTTGAACTAGTCTTTGTCTTCTTTTGGTTTTGTCTGTAAGCTCTTTGCAACAAGGATCATTATTTTCAGCATTTGGAAAAAGGCCAGACTCTCCACAGACCAGCCTTCACGCCTGCACTCACCAAGAGATAAGTGATGGCTTCACAGACATGTGAAATGGTGCTTTCTTCTCCCCAAGGAGTGGTTTGTTGTTCTCGAGCTGTCACCCACCATAAGGTCCCTCATTCACTCCTACAGCACAACTCAACTCCTAACTGCCTTTCTGCTGTTCCTCAACTGTTGCATTTCTGTCCAGATTAAACTCTCAGCCACTGCGGCGGTTCCTGGTGCCTTCTCCTCACTACAGGCACAAACCTGCCAAGCAGAGCCCAAGACCACCTTCTACCCCCTTTCCAAACCTCCCTTACCTGCCTCAGTCTCCATTGCAACCAGCACGGTCCCCCCTCTGGCAGACAGACCTAGGACCTGAGCACAGTCTCCATCTTTCCCCTCCAGGTTCAGGGCATGGCTTCATTTTGCAGATGCCCACTGCGTAATATCTATAAGATGCAATTTTCTTATATATTCAGCCACAAAAAAACTTCACTAGCAATACACCTCCCATCTGATACAATCTAGCCTCACAAATTCAATCTCGTTGCTCATTCCCTTTCAGAAACCTTTTGTGGACTGCTGCATGGCATGCACCACCCACCACCAACCCCAGCCATCCCATACTGCCTCGTCACTCACCAATTCCCAGCTCCAGGCAGACACATTGCAGCTTCACAGACAGAAACCTCTGTGAGTTTTCCCATTCAGCTCCTTCGAGTTGATTTAACATGTTATAATAGATATTTTTAAACAGCTTTTTGGGCTGAAAGCCTTCCTGGGTGCCTGCATGTCGTGGTTTATGCAACACGTGGCCTTTTGATGTGCGGCTTTTGCTTTCCCTATTAAACTGTCTTTATCTCAACCCACAGGTTTTCTCACTTTTACTCTTCTGATTCTCTCCCCCATCCCACCGGGCGGGAGTGAGCGAGCGGCTGTGTGGGGCTTAGTTGCCGGCTGGGGTTAAACCGTGACACCGCACCATTACCCATTCACTGTATGTACTCTGAACATCCCAAACCATCAACAGACAAATTAGACTCTTATTTCCTGGAACCAGGGAAATGAGCTTTACTATTAAAAAAAAAAAAAGATGATGGTCTCTTGCTGGAATACAATTTAAGGAACATGCAGAACAAGGAAACACACCAAATGGACATGCTTGGGTATAATTTCCCTAATGCATCTGTTCAAAGATGGGTTGTTGATACGTGTTTTCCTTATAACAAGCACTACTTGAAAAACATTTTTCTCCTTGTCCTTCTTCCTAAAAGTCTTCAACAGTTTGCCATTTTGTAATTATTTTGTTATCTCCTGCATTTGTAGTACGTTAAATCTCTCATTAGCTGCTTATCCACCAGGAATTGGAGATGATTATCACTTTGCTGCTTTGAATTTATACTTTGATATGGTAATTTACTGCCTAGATATTATCAATAAGAGCAGGAGGAGGCAGCCTGAACACCCTGGCTGTAATTTCATGAAGGATTTGTGGCTCTCCTTTTCAGTTCTTTAACCATCGATCTGCCCATGCAGGGGCTTTGCCTAACCCCCTGATGAATTACCTTGTGGCGCAGGGGAAGAAGTGATTATTGCAAAACATTACTTCTAAGTCAGAGTGTCTAAACAGTGTCTACAGCCCGTACGGGAAGGGATGGTAGTAAAGGACTTGTTTACAGCCCTGAATGCCAACTTCCCTTGGAATTTATTAAGTAGTTAAATGGCACAAGTGGTAGTCGGAGCTTGTGTTTTATATCCTGTTGTAATTTGGTTGTAACTCCACTAAAAAGGTTGTCAGCAACCTTTGCTAGTTTATAGTGTATATCTGAGGGAAGAAAAGGGAGCTTGTTTTTCACTACAATTTATTCATTTATTTATTTAATAAAAGGCTATCGATAGACAGGCCTCCTTGCTAGCAACACGTATCAGAACTATAACTGAGCAGAGGAATAGCACCAGAGTTTTCTGTTTGCCCAGTCTTAAAGAAGATAGCCACGTTTATTTTTGCAGGCAACATGAGCCAAATTCAGCCATTCACCTTAACAAATGTTCACCCCATGGTGAAGGTCCCTGCACTGACCGTGTATCTCATTTTAGTTTAGGAACAAACGAAGTGCGTGGCACCCCTCCTCACAGCACATCCCTGCAAGCCGCTGGCTTTGGGCTCAACCTCACGTGGAATCTGCACGGCTGCCAGAGGGAAGTCAGGCCCGAGCTAGCACTACGGTTATGGGGGGAGCTTTCTGGATTCAATGCAAGCCTAGGCTAAAATAATTAAAGTCCCTTGTCAGCTGCATGTAGAGAATGTCACTGTCACCAAAGCCAAATTCCCATAGTTTTATCGTCCCCAAAACAGGCTGCCAGACTGCACCTGAGGCAACATTTCTATGATCCTTTGCCAAGATTGGCTAAATAAATTCAGAAGCAAGATGATGACAAACATGAAAATTGTAAGCAACCATAAAATTCTTCCTGTTTGTATTTTTCAAGACAATTCCTGTTTGTAAAAGTTCCCAGTTCCTGGACTCCTCAGCTCAGCAGCTGCTTGCTTGGTTGCATAGCAACTTTCTCTTCTGTCTCTACTTGCCAGAATCAAAAGGCCATGTATTGCATAAAATAATAAAAGTATTTCTTGGTTCAGAAGGACCGAAGTTCAAGCAGGCTGGCTGGCACATTGCTCCCTGCACTGCTCTCTGACTCCAAACTCCCACCTTGAAGAGAAATTATATTCATAGCACTGAAATCACAGACCTATAATTTGCTTTTTCTTTTTTTTTTTAAGGGCACAGTATGGTCCTTCCTGTCACTGGGCATCTCCTGCTCTGAAACTAAAGATGAAAGAGGCACCGTACAAGAAGATGATGATCCAGCATAAAGTGGGAGCATCCTGTTAGAAAACCTGTTTTTAGTAGCATCTTGATTAGAAGACCCAAAGCTTTCTTGGTCTTCCCCAGTGAGACACGTGATGGCTCTTTAATACTCTATAAAGATGCAAGACCTGACTGCGACGACAACCTCCTCTCTGGATGCCAGTCACGAAGGTAAAGGCAGTCAATTCTGAAGCCCATGAAGTACACAGAGAAGCACGGGCTCACAGCCCTCTGGCATGGCCAGACTGCAGCGTGCCATAGCCAGATGACAGCCCATCAAAATATTAGACACAGCTTTTGTCAATTTGGTTGGCTTTAGGACAAGACCGGTTGTATTTCAGCACGTGGCTGAAGCACGGTGAGCTCTCAGGATGCCTCACTGGCTCCTTGCAGGGCTGTGCTCTGGGAGGTTGGTGGGTGAACACCATTCTGATGGCCTTTCATGTATTTCTGCATACCTGCGTGTTTCCTCCTGGGGCTGTACCCCAACAGTGGGCACGACCTTTCTGGAACAGAGACCCCCAAGCTGTGCCCTTAGTCACTGCTCTGGTTTATGCTTTGTCTGTAAAATTGGTAAGGGTAGACAATTACCCCAAATTCTTCCCAGCTGTCACAAGCATAGCCATCATTACGAGCAGTCCAACTTTCAACAGAAGAAAAATTCACCCTAAAAAGAGACATTTTTACAGGATCTTTAGGGCAAAAGCCTGCACAAGCATAAAATAACAAATTACTGCCTTTGATGGAAATACACAGATGCATCCACGCAAGGACCCAGCCCTGCTCTCCTATATTCCTGTTGTTCCTGGGAAATGTGTCCATGGATTTAACGCAGTCATGCTCTCATTTAATTGGCCTTACAATTAAAACTTCCCCACATATTTTTTGCATCTCATAATTTGCAGAGCATAATGTCAGCAGGAAAGAAATCACAGTGAACAGTAACTCCATCCCCGTGGAGCAAGTCTGAGTTGCCTGGGCAATCGAGGCTGGTCCTTTCTGTGCTTTTGGGCCAGGCCATCCATCACCAGCACCAATGTTTGCTGCCAAGCAGCAAAGAAAAGCTCTGGCCTAGCAAGCAACCGTAAGAGCTCACATCAGCCACGGTCAATCCTCGCCACTTCGTGTGAGGTGACCTGGCAAATACGGCTTCCTGTGCTGTGGACATGAGCAACACACAAAACCTCAGCGGTTTAGGGAAAGCTTCACAGTGGATCAGCCAAAGTGCCTGGCATGCAGCTTCTGAGCATCCTGCCGCTCCCTACCAGCTAAGCCAGAATTGCCTCCTTTCTTCCCCTTTTCAAAACCTGTCACCCCCCAGTCCTTCTCTCTGAGTCCAAACTGGTTGCTCAGATGTAACCCACCGGAGGAGAATCAGCGCTATCTTACATCTACCCATATCCCCCGCTGCGGGTCCTGCACCAGCTTCAGAGGAGTCATGCTTAATCTATGTCACCTTGAATGAAAGGAGAAAATCTGGCTATTTTCATCATCCATCCCTTTCCCTAGCACATAAAAAGCTGCTTTCCTTGCTGGAAATATGTTGAAATCCCAGATTTAAAACACCTAGGAACTTCTGAAGATGAGTCCAGTGCTGGATTTGATCTGAAATGTGCAATGAAGAAAAGAAGGACAAAAGCTCTGATCTTTCTTCTTAGTCTCTATACACCACTAAAATACACACTTTTGAAGACTCTGTTTGCATTTGTTTCATCCTAATTTTGTTGCTTTTTTTGACATGAAAGAGGTGTAAAAGCTTTATAAAAACACAGTCCTCAAGAACTGCTGCTTACAAACAGCCTCCTCACTATTTTCCTTTATTGATGAGGGAACAGAAAATGCACAGAGAGCACTAGAAAGTTGAATTGTCAATTATAATTATGTGTACTTACTTTGAAAGAACATGTAAAGAACTCTGTTAGATTTTTACTGTAGATAGAGTAAAAAATTAAAATCACTAATCTATTATCTCACATCAAATTACAAGAAAATTTAACAAGAACATTTTAGCATAATGAATTCAGATATATATTGCTCAGAAATCCACTGCATGAGGATTTTTATACATACATACATATGTAGGGAAAAGGAGATCAGCATTATTCACTGGCACAAGTTTGCCGGAGAGGAGCAGGCCCCTGGTTAGTGGCCAAATGCCCTCTGACAAGCCCTGCCCTTACTGCTAATACACAACGAATTCACCTCCTTCATAAACCCCCTGAACTCATAGTGTAAAGTGTCTGCTGGGAAGAGAAAGGAGGTAATGGAAAGACCAAACTTTACCAACACAGTCCTGATTTTGGGTGCCTGCAGTTTGCACGGCCACCCACAGATGCCTCCGGTTTCCTTTCCCTGCATCTCAGTTCAGTTCACTGGGGGTTGAGGGCTCTTCAGTATTTCTTGAACAAAGACTAGCTGCAGTATAGCAGCATCAATCCGTTAGCCAAACATAGTTGGTGCCCTCTGAGAAGTATGCATAGATCTTTTTTCTCCCATCAGAAAAGAAGAAAAAAAAAAAAAAGAAAAAAGAAAAGACTAAATATATGCATGCTGTGTACTTGGTCAACAAAGCTGCATTAAAATAGGTAACATTAAGAATATGAATATTTACTGCCCAGCTAAGGAGCAGGGAGAATCGTATGTCATCCCACACCTTCCTGAATATCTCTTCTGCCCTCATCTTACTCCAAAGTGGAAGTGCTCCAGTTGGAAAGCCAAGCCCCAAGAAGCAGCACCCAGAGTTAGCACAAGGCCTTCTGAGAAGGACAGACCAGCTGAAGCTGGGAAACAGCCAAGACCCGCTAAACTTGGAAGGGAGAAAGAGCTTTTCACCTAAATCCAAAAAAATGGGGCTTAAGCAGGTTCATGCTGGATTGGGTTTTTATGCTCAGCAAGGACAGGCGTCTCGGCCCTCCGGCACGCAGGGATGTGAACATTCAAAGCAGCAAAGTGAGCTGTGACCTCCCGCCGCACCATCACAGGCACAGGCCCCTGCCTGCTCCTGCCTCCGAGCCCCTCCCCGGGGTCTCTCAGGCTCATGTTTTGAAGGGAATTACATCTTTTGGCATTTTGCTCATTTTACATTCTTTCTTTTCCATTCTGCATTACTATGAGCAATCACTTCAGCTGCTTTCAGGTTTTGTTTTTCAATTTAGCACATAATTCAAGGCTTTATACACTGATGCTTAACTACACCCAGGTCACCTCCTTTCAGCTGGGGAGAGGGAGGGCTTCAGCCCCTACTCCTCTCTGCATTACAAAAGGGAAAAGTCTCATGATGTGGGCTGATTGCCTCTCCTCTTAGAAATACCCAGGGGCGGGTGGAAAATTGAAAGGACAATTGCTCTCTTTGCCCTTTCTGCTACCATTTCCCCTTACACACCACAACAAATTCCAGGGAAAAAAGTATTCTCAAGCTCCCCAATCCCAAAAACGTGTCTTCAATGCTGTAAAGAGTAAATGTGAAGAGGGAAAGGGCACAGACAGGTCACCTACCCACCTTACAGCAGGGGCAAACCTCCACCTGGAAATGCCCAGCTGTGTGTGGACCTAGAACAACCAGCACCCAAGAGCAGTAATTTGGGATACTAATTGATCTGCAGGTACCTTCTCAACTCCTCTAACATATCTTTCTAAATAATGTCTGGAAACCAAGGCATACATTTGTGCAAGGTATCAGTAATATGCAATTTATATGTATTTGTGTGAAGCTAAATACATGGGCTAATTAGCAAGTATTGATTTTAGAGGGAATTGGGTATCTAAACATTTTTTTAAATCTGGCTTCAGCTGCAGGGTGTAGCAATACTCTGCTCTGAATATTGAGCAATGCATAAAAAGGCTGGTTCCTGATCACCCTGAGGACACACAGACGATTAAAGATTATCCCAGAAACAGTTTGTTTCATTAAAAGCCAATATGCTCCAAAAGATTCTTTCCACCCACATTTCTTCCCAACTGTCTGACACCCGTAGAGTGTAAGTACACACACAGAGTGGGCAGGAGGCTGGCTGCAGTTTCTTGAGAGCTCTGCGTTTAGATGAAACAGTTACAAAATTCTTCAGTTATCCTTCCAACTTTAAAAAAAAAGTAAAAAAATACAAATATCTTTCCTCTCCCTATAAAGCTTCCCCACCCAACAAAGGTCTTGGTGCCTAAGTGCCGATGTGCCCATCCTCGCGGCTGCAGAGTAACCTGCCGTCCCCGTGTGCTCCCGGGCTTCCCGTGCCCTTGAGCTCCCCATGGGTGCAAGAGCCATTCAAAGGGATTCAGGGGAGCACAGCCACAGTCTGCTCTTGCTCACTGCCTCAGAGGATGCAAGGACCCATTTCCTCCTTGCATCGGATATTACTTTGGAAACTACATGCCGTCTGCTGGGGATTTACACGCAGCCAGGATGTTTCACTCGTATTGTGAATGTGCCTTAAATCCTCCTGTTACTTCATATAAACACTGGCATGATCTAGCGAAAGATGTGCTACAGCTCCTGCTGGTTAGGCCGGCTGTGCCTAAAGCAGCCCACAGTAGACAGAGGTGGGGAGACACTCAAGCTAAAGTAATGGTGAAAGAATCCTAAACTTTGGCTCTTCAGCTGGGGTAAAAACCACCACTGAGCAATTTGTATTGGCCCAATGTACTCAGGTGAGCAACTCCTCTGTGCACACAGTCCATCTGAGGAAGAAAAGGGGTTGTTATTCTGAGAAAAAACACCGTATTTTCTTTCTCACTCTCCCTCCAGGCTCATCCTGGAACAGAGCTGCCGGGTTATGGCAGCTCGGCATCCGCAGCCGTTCGGGCTCTGGGCAGTGAGTCGAGCTCCGCTCCCACTGCCGCTTCCTTGCTGAACCCCCAAAAACCCCTCAGAGAGCAGCCCAGAGCCACCACCCGGCTTTGCCATTCAAACACTCGTGTGATGGCTAAATGGGGAGTATCACCCCCGTGCTGTTGAGGCCACCTAGTGCCATGGGGAGTTCAGAGGCCTTTCCCGTATGTGCCTGGCTCCAAGCTCCCGTGGTGTGCGGGACCACTCATCAGAAATGAAACACTAGGTGAACAACATAATTTCCCTCTTTTTTTTTTCTTTAATGAATGCAACAATACCAGCACAGTTATGATAAAAGGTTCCCTCTGGCAAAAGAATCATGAAATAGGAATATGATAAACCCTCTGTTTGCTCAAAGCTCTATATTAGTTCTGGCATTTTTATTTTTTTTAAATTCCATCCCAAAGTACATAAACTTGGGCCAAAGCTTATGGAAGTTAGTTTATTGGTCTTGAACAGGATTTGCTCCTGTGAAACATTCATTGCAGCTCCTCCTACTTTGTACTTGTACAAATAGACATGAAAATAGCCATGGAAAAGGAAAGATTCCTCATGCCATTGCCCCGTCACATCCTTAGGGGCAAGAAACAGTCCTGCTCACCTTCTTTTGGTCATCTTTCCACAACAAGTATTGGTTTTAGGCCTTCTATTTCCTACTGAATAGTATATCGGCAACCCAAGACCACACAAGAACAGGAAAGTTTGTCAAGGCTTTGCTGTACAAGAATCATCTTTTGGAGGGACATCAATATAAGATAAACAGCTCTCACAGGTTTAAATACATTTAAAAAAAATAAAGTCTAAGGAATAGCAGCGCAGTGAGGTCAGGTCTCCAGACCTCACTATGTGCTGTTGTTTCACACCCTCCCCGAGCGCCGTGGCTGCCAGCCTCAGCCTCCCCTCCAGACGGTGCTTCCCGCCGAGCAGGGGCTCTGCCTCCCCTCCAGCACAGAGTCGCCTTCCTTTTTCCATCCGTTTCTCAGAAAACAGTTAGAAATCAGCTTGCAAACTGAGGAGGGATGGTGAAAGCTGGTGCTGCCCATAAAGCTGGAAATCGGGGCTGAACGAAGTGTGACGGCAGGAGAAAAGGAACCTTTTCTGTCAGGGTGGGCACAGGCTTTCCTAAGCACTTTCTCTGCACCTGATAACTTAAAATACGGATGTCAGCAATGGCCTAAATACATCCTTGTAACACACACCACAGAAACACGCCAGCGCTCCTCCACCAGAAAGATCTCCTGCATTTAAGCTGTTTGAAGCTTCCCTGGGGGTGTCATTTAATGGTGACAGTGTACCTGTGGTTCCTGCATACTGTTCAGGGGAGGGCTGTATGTAGTGCTATTCTTCTGAATATTTAAGAAAAAACAGAAACCACAAAAACTTGAAAACACTCCCCCAAACAGTTTGCAGTTAGCAGAACACAGGAATCAATCCCGAAACAAAACGGTAACACTGAAGGCTGCTTGACACAAGACTGTATTTAGAGAGTGAAATGAAAGCCCTCTGATTTTTAGAGCACTGAAGCATATGGGAGGGGCGGGGGGAATTAGGGCCATTGAAAGCTGTGGGAGATCAGCACTTCTGAAAAACAGCCGTTTTATTGCAGTTAGGGTTATTACATTAATATTCAGCCTTAAGGCCTACATTTTGTCAGCCTCTAAATAAATCACGTATGTTAGAAATGCTCTCACCCAGCAGTGATGTTCCGCATCAGAAGCGGATCTGTGCGCTGAGCTGGTGGTAGGGCACCCAGCACAGCCGCTGAAATGGCCATTCACTCAGACCATAAAACCACCACCTTGTTTGCAAATAGTTCTTCATTACATAAATAAAAAGAGTCTACTATTTGATCAGCTACCATAGTTGTCAGGCAGGTAGAAGGTTGCAATGTTGGTGAGACCAATGGCCCACCTTGTGAGAGGTACAAGCACACATCAGTGTCTGCCAGGGCTCTGCTTTACAGCTCAGACAACAGCTGGTGGCCTCGCTAGCACCACCGCTTCCTATGCCCACATTTCCACAAGTATGATTAAAAGTTCAATGAAATGCTAGCAGCCAAATCCCGCCACACAGAGAAGCGGCAGGCAGTAGCAAAACGGCAACAAACTGCTTGGCTTTAGGATAAATTAATATTGTGGCACTCCAGCTTTTCTGAAAGTGTAAAGGTTTGATAATTTTGTGTTCTGCTTTTGCTTCTCTCAGTTGCTTTAGGTTTCAGTGTGTAACAGCTGTAAAACCTACAATTGCATTACAAGATGTTGATTACTATTTTATAAAATATTCATCAAAGCAAAGCAGTAAAACAGCAGAGCTTCAGAAATATTATCCTTGAAAAGCCTTGAAAACAAAGAAAGGCAAATCAGAATTATTAATTAACAATAATAGAATTCTCGAGAGAATAGAAACCAGACTTCTGTTCTGAAATCGTATTTGTTGTGTCCTATAAACTCAGATTTTAAGAAGGTTTTCAAAGCAAACTTAAAGTGAATTGTGGTTTACATTTATGAGGCATAAAAATTAATAGACTTTTTTACGAGTGCCTTTGCATGCTCAGTCACAAGAATTTTTATATCGTGTTATTGTAGATATGGAAACAATTAAGTGAAGTGGTGCCACATCTGAACACTTACTATGGCTCACTGAGGACAGGGCTGTGGCAGGGGAGCTCCCCGTGGATCTGACCCTGCACTTGGAGCCAGGCACGGCTTTCACCAAAGGTAAAGGTGGCTTTCATCAGAGGTAAAGGTGGCTTTACCTCCCCATGGTGACCATTAATAGAGCAGCTCTGTAAGCTGGTGTGAGGCACTGGCTAAGGAACCACCTCGGTTTTCCAAGGGCAGGATCTGGGTCTGCAGCAGTTGTGGTGTTGTTAAGAGAGTGCAGAGACAGGGCAGGGAAAAAAATGAATTATCAGGACGTGTTGCACATTTTGGGATGGGAGATAACAACAAACAGGGCAGGATGCAACCTCTAATTATATAAACCCTAATAATTGTGTCATTAGGTTCTCATGAGGCTGTAAACTATTCCTATTACCAATATCATGCCCAGGTGACAGAGAATAAAATGTTAGAGGTTAAACAACTCACTCGTATCAAGAAGAGGAGACTGGGATATCTGCATTTTAAACAGCATAAGGAAACAGTCACATGTAGCGCGGAGTATCTTCAGTCTTCAGTAAAGCCGAAACCTTATGGAAAAGGCCTGAAGATCAACCCCATTTCTTATTCTTTCCTACAGCAGCACCATTCCTGTCACAGGGGACCAACATTGGCTTATTTGGTTTGGGTTTTTTTTGTTTGGTCGGGTTTCTTAAGTCTCTCAATACTGTATAAAGGTATACCAAATCTTACCTAGAAGCAGCCCAAAATCATCTGCTACAATTACCAACCATGTTGCTTCATCATTAACTTGCATAAAATCACTCTTGTTTTTAAGAGCTGTAAGCTAGTTCTTGTAAGCTTTCATGAACTGTATTTACTGAAGTTGAAAACTAAAGTATCCATTTTCAAAACAACATGCTACTATTCCATTGCAATAAGCGTTGCTTTGTGTTGTTTGTTTTTGGTTTTTTTAAATGGACATTTATGAAATAACAGCGCCCTTTGATTATCTAATACTCCGAAATGAAAAATGTAGTCATTTTGAGGTACGATGGACAGGGAGAAACAGGCAAAGTGGAAGGCCAAAGGAAAGATCTCCACAGAAATAACCGTGTTAGTACTGTGCACTTTAGTGTGAGTCCTAACAAAAAATCTAACCAAAGGCAGCTTTATAGAGGTGAAGTAAAATCAGCACACATATATGTAAAACGAAGTCACCAGTCATTTTAATGGTAACAGTCCACAACCTCTCCTGACATTGCTTCCAGGAATGATATTTATAAATTGGCCTTGTTCTCTGTCTGTAGGAAGGGGGAAGAAGGGCAGACGTGCTCTGATGTGCGTGTTACTTCTGCTGGTTTGGAGAAGGGGGAATAGCAAGGGAACAGACACTGCAGTAATTTTTCTTCCTTTTTGCAACACAAAATAGCCATTTTTAGCATTTCACCTCTGCTTTTCTGAGGAATAATTTTAAAAGCTTATCATTTTTCTACTAATTTTAAAACATTGCCTGTGCTTCACAGAAACAGCGAAAGTGCCCCAGTCATCAGTCTCTATTCACAGAAGTATCTCTGGACTCTTTCAATGTGTTTATTTTCTTCCCAAATAGAATATAATTTTGTTTTCATCATTAATTATCCAGCCTGGGTTTTGTTTTCCTTTTTCTGCATCAAGTATCTTTAATTTTCCATAATTCGCTATCTTCCTGGTAGTCTTTCTAATAATCCCAGGAGAGGTCCCTCATTAATTGCTTTCAGTGTATGGCTTTTGATACCCGTCCTGCAAACTCATTTGAATTAATCCTGCTCCTGCATCCTCTTGTTAAGCGATAGAAATCAAATACGTATCAATTAGCCTAAGCATAATTTGCCCAGTTTTAGCTCTGATTATAGACACAAGCCATCTGCATTCCTTTTGACACCAACCCAGATGCAACCACAGCAAGGAGAGTCTTTGACCATGGGCAGAATGAAAGACACACAGGATCAGCATTTTTTCAAGACTGGGGCCACTGGACAAAAAAAACCCAAAACAACCACAACCAAAACAAAACAAAACAAAACAACAAAAAACCCCAAACAAAACCAACTCCAGACAAAGAAACAAAAAACTCTTTCGCACTTACCCACACTATCCTGATGACTCCAGACCTCTGCAAGATGAACAGGTAAGTGTCTTACCCCCAACTTTCAGTGGCCTTAAAGCCAGGCTCCCCAGCCTTCCACAACACTGTTTCTCCAGCGCACTGTAATGAGCTAGTAGGCACAACTCTTGTTGTGCTCTTGTTGAGCTCAGTTCCTTCGCACAGAGAACTCCCAGCTGAACCCTGCCTACGTAACTCTGCTGAACAGACCCATGTCAGCAGTGCTTGTAATCACAAGTTCTCACATGGAAATGGTCCCTGCAGCCATTCAGGAGATGGACCTTAGAAAGCACCTGTGATATGCGCCCAGTGTGGTCCTGACTCTTCTCACAGGGGCATCAATCTGGAGTAGCTTCTATCGGGAGAGATATTTCAATACTAGAAAAGAATGAGATATCTTACATCATCTTAATCTTTATATGTGACTCAAATACAAGTGACTTTGCATTTCCCTACATATCACCTACTTGCTTAGCTCTTTGCATTTATGGGGTTTATCATTAAAAAGTCAGGTTGCATCAACCATCCACTGCTACCCTGTTTATCCCAATGTCAGAAACAAAACTAATGCTATTTGCTCATCTTGCACCTGTAGTGTTGAAAAGCAAATCATTGTAGCCTACACCTAAAGATTAGGCTGAAAATTTAGTATAAGAGTTTCTTCAATCATATTGGCTCCACTCCATTAACCCGGTACTAGGGCAGTGTCAGTAGGTGCACTGCTGTTGTCAGGCACTGCCATCTTAACATGCAGAGTACAAAACTTATCCAAAATTAGACTGAGGTCTAAGACAGCAGCCAAAACAGTCCACCTCAAAATTTGCTGAGACATGCCATGCTACTGTAAATTATCTCCCTCTGTATTACTTGAATTGCAGTTTTCCAATAATAAATAATATAGTCTTACAAATTTAATTTAAATCCATACACTAAGTGCCCCTAGAAGTGCACCAACACTGGTTATCTGCCAAATCAGAGAGGAAATGGTCTCTTCCCCATTCTTGACATCTCCCAGTTCACTAGGTAAATGAAATACACTGCTACAATCTTCTACTCAGCCAGCTTGTGTGTATATAACATGGCATTTGCTTTTCTTCTTTCCTAGTTAAATGTTTAGCTTAATAGGTCATAAAAAAAAGGCATCGAACAAAGAAATTTATGTGGTTGGAAACTTCACTCTGTTATTTCGTAACTTTGGGTGCATTGAACACTGCCTAGATGGATATTAAAACTATCTAAGGCAGGAAAGTACTGTAAGTGCTCTAAATGGCATATAGGGTACCTCGTGAAAAAGAAAGTAATATCAGCCGTCCTCCCCACGGTCACTTCTAGCTCAAAACGCAAACTGAAGCCTGAAAACCTCCCCTGAGAAGTTTCACAAATGCCATAAAGCAGAAGGTCCGACGTCCAGTGTGGGAGCTCCTCCCAGGTGCTGCCCTGGCAGTGCCTGCCCTTTGCAACTGCTCAGCTCCCACAGGCTTTCACAGCAGGTTCCTTGGCACCGCTCTAAGTCAGGTAACTCAGGTAACTCCTCTACCTGTATTTTAACTGCCAAGAGTTAGAACAGCAGCTGCTTCATGACCCGCTTCCAGCAACTGAGATGCCCTGGGAAGCTAGCCAGTGGTCGTGACTTCTGGTCCTATGTGGCCCTGCCCTGGCCACTGACCCACTAAATAAGCGAGGGGGAAACCTGCTGGGAGGACGGGCATGAGGGAGGCACGGCACGTGGCACTGTGTGACACAGCAGTGACACCGTCAAATGGAGAAAAGGAGGTTGAGGGGAGACCTTATTGCTCTCTACAACCACCTGAAAGGAGGTTGTAGCGAGGTGGGGGTCGGTCTCTTCTCCCAGGTAACAAGTGATAGGACGAGAGGAAATGGCCTCAAGTTGTGCCAGGGGAGGCTTAGACTGGATATTAGGAGATTTTACTTCACTGAAAGGGTTATCAAGCATTGGAACAGGCTGCCCAGGGAAGTGGTTGAGTCGCCATCCCTGGAAGTATTTAAAAGACGTTTGGATGAGGTGCTTAGGGACATGGTTTAGTGGTGGACTTGGTAGTGTTAGGTTTACAGTTGGACTTGATGATCTTAAAGGTCTTTTCCAACCTATACGATTCTGTGATCCTGTGATTCTGTGAAATCCTCTTGTTCCTCTTCAGCCGCCCTGCTGGGGCAGGGAGAGAAGGGAGGAAAGTGGGACTCAGCCTCTGGTTTTGTCAATACTGCTGTAATCAATATGTCATGTTTTTACATATACCCTGCTCTGCAAAAGTCTGCTCGCACCCAGGCCCTGCTCTGCAGGCAGAGCTTTTGTATAATCGGCTGTTCAGGGAAATCCAACTGCAGGCAGTTGTGTTGCGCTGGGGCCGAGGGCCTTCAGCCGGTGCCTCTGCTCAGCACAGCTGGTGCCACCCCGGGGGCTGCCCGCGGGCTGGGGAGCGAGCAGGGAGGCTCTGAGCACCTGGGGAGGGTGGCACAGGGGCTACCAAAGGGGACTGGGGAGCCGAACCTTTTATGAGTCTCCCGCCCCATCACAGAGAATGATTCCTTGCGCTCAGATCTGCAACTCGGGGAGGCAATGAACTCCACGGGAAAAATGATTCATGACAGAAATATTACTCAGCGGCTCTTCATTACCCTTGCAAGCTCTGTAGCTGTGGGCAGGCACGCTCACGTGGAGGTGGCCTGGGCAGGCAGGGGAGACTACCAGGAGGGATTCAATCCCCCCCCCAGCCACGGCTCGACGCAAACCATGGCGAGGGCGGATAACCGCTGCCGCCAGCGGGGACGCACCCTGCAACCTCGCTGCAGCTCCTCCAGACGCTCCCAGCTGGGGTTGGCGAAGAGAGTACGTGTCCAGCCACTGCTGGTATCTATTCCAGGACTGCAAAAGGTACAAATTTGTTTCAGTAACAGTGATCTTGGCAGGCGAGAGAGGCAGCTCCAGCATGCTTTTTTATACATACATATTTTGGACTCCCACCGAGAGTTATTAGTTATTAAAAAGCAATCAAATGAGGCTGGCTTTGGAGTACATTTGTTAGCCATATGATATCAATTAAGCCACAGTCTCCTGACTGCAAGAATTGACATTACCTCATACACAAGCAGAATTAAATTCCTTCTCTCCCTCTCCCCCTCTTTGAAGTCGGTAATGCCAAATATCTCCCACATTCCCAGGGAAAATGTTGCAGTTATCCTGAATATGTGGATGCCTTCAATTTGTAATTAATAGAGCTACGTAGCAAATGCTTTTGCTGGAGTATGCAGCAGCAGTGAAGGATTCGCTTGGCCGTACAATACTAAATAACATGGTTATCAGTCCACTGAACAAAGCAGGGCCGGTCAGCTGAGCAGCTGCCCACCGAGTCCCAGGAAGACTCACAGGTGAGATGCTATGCCACTTGTTAATTACCAGAGAAAGCAAGGGTTTTCTTTACTCACAAATAGTGGGTTGCCACTAACAGCAAACCTGCCTTTTCTCAATGCTTTGCAAAGCCTAACACTGCAAGCACTCGCTCCCATGTTGTGGGCTGAGGCAGCCACTCTACCGTCAGTAGCATTACGTATGGAGGCTGACCACAGAGGTGGACCAGAGGCCATAAATAGGACACTGAACAGGTAAAATGTAGCTGCAGCTTTTGCAACAATGAATAAAATTAATATCATCTACTAGCTCCTACAGAGCTATGAAACGAGTTGAAAGTTTCCGCTCTCTCACACTGGAGAGGAGTTTGTATCTCAAACACTACACTTGACATCAACTGCAAACCCTAACAGAACGGTTAAGACTTGTATTGACAATATGATGTTATTTTAACAGATTTCTAAATCTCCCAAATAAGCCTCATTTAGATTTCACTACAGATCTATGTGTTTGCTTAACAGGCATGGCCTGAAAATGCTTCTGTGGTACTGAGCATCAAGACATTTCCTTCTGGTACCTCCGGTTGTCAAATGGTCCTGTATGCACCCAGCACCCAGACCGGCAAAGTGATACAAGAATCTACATAGAACACTTCGTAGACAAAAGAATTGCTTAAGTGAATGCTGTATTTCCTTTTCAAGGCAATTTTATCTCTTCGTGGCTTGTTTTTATCAAGCTTGCCCATTTTAATACCAATGCTGCAATTTAAGACTAAAACAGGGAGAATACTCGTCAGCCAAGTTAGCAGAGGTTTTGTATCTATAGTGCTATGCAAAATACACGTACACAACTGTTCTATCAGAGTGCAAAATCACAAACAATTGCCAAATCAATTGAAACTAATATATTCCAGATTAACAGCTATCTTGCCAATTAGTAAAAAAATACCCATTATGAATTGCAATGAATGAAAATGGTTTTTTCATAGTTATGTCAAGCATATGGATATTTTTATGAGTGAGAAAACAACCATAAAAAAAACTGCTATAAAAATTCCAGTTCAAAACATGGATATTCAAGGTTATGAACTGTGGTTTTAAGAGCAGACTTGTTAAAAGCAACAAAGCACTGTGGAACATTTTTGTAGTTATGTGAAGAAGCTGTACTCTACACATAAACCTGTGTACCTGACATGCCCTGTAATGAGATTTTATATAAATATATATTTTATATGTATTTTTAAATGTGTACTATGCATATATGTTTATATAAAATGAATACTTATTGGAAATTGTTTAGCTTCTGCTCTACAGTACAGTTATGGCACCTTCATTGCTTTGTCCTGTTTTTATGATTTGAGATGATTTATTGCCATGATAGTGCACTGTAGGGGAACTCCTACAAAATTTTAGAGAGATTTACCACACCATAGACAAGACTTACCAATACGTCACATATTCATTATTTCCATCAGCTAGGACCAAGGCTCAAGTATTGCATTTAGGATTTGTATTTTAGGTGTACCCGGGTTTGTTGTTGGTAAAAGGGTTTTGTTTCACAGTCATAAAGAAAAGACCTGTTTGCAAATCCTACCTTTCCAAGGCCTTTGGATGGAGGGATTTTCACTTCCCCTTCAGGTCCAGTTCAAGGGCTGAGGTAATATTTATGGCTTTGACAAAGGTTTCACGTAACGGGATGAAAGCCAAAGATGAGACATTCCTGGCTGAAAGGATCCAGGCTGTTGAACGAAGCACTGAGACCAGACAAACCGGGGGTCCAGCTGTTCTTACCTTCTCCTGTAAGACCTTTTGCTATTTAAAATGCAAACTATGGGTTTCCATCATAAACTATGGGTTATGATGGAAAAGACTATTTTAAATAGTCTTTTCCATCATAACCCATAGAATAATGCTCACCTGCACCTTCTTCACAAAATATTCTTGGGACCGGGTCACACCATCCTCAGAACTGGGCACAACCAAAGGCTCCATGATCCGCTGTAGTTGCCGGTGTGTTGAAAGCTGGGACCCCAGAGCACACTAACACGGAGGATAAAAGTCTCCCCATTTCCCACTGTCATAGAGATTTTAAGGAGGGGTTTTCTCTTGACACATAGAGGTGATGTTCAAACAACACTTACGTCAGGTGCTACTAATATCCAGCGGTGCCCAAGGACGGAGTGAAAAGCACAGTCCCATTGCCATGTGTCCCACAGCAAACACCAACAGCCTCTTGACCACACTCCCATGATCAAAATGGAGAGCGCAGACCACGTGTGGGACAGCAAGTGTAGGGTACAGGAAAAGTGAGCAGTGCAATGAAAGAAAATCTGTTTTGGGGGATTTGGGTTATTTAATAGGAAAGGTCAGTTTAAGGGGGAGAAAAAAGAGAGGATGTGAGAGGACACAGCAGTTGTAGAGGCTGCTGACACCTGCTTTTGAGCAAGGAAACTGAACAAGCTCCACAATCCTGAATGCAAAAAACTTGAGCGAGAAAACCATGGAGGAGTCAACAGGCCAAGTAATGGTATCAACAGAAAGCACCTTTCTGCAAAGACACGGACATCTACCCCAGCTCAACTCATTATTACATTATCTCAATTTTAGGGTTTCCTGCCCCTGACATAAACCTATTCAAGCCAGGTCTACTTTTACATTATATTTTTAGCTGGTATTCAGATATCTCCACCATCAACCTGGTCTCTCTTTCCAGCCACATCTTGACTCCCTCATTTGTTATCTGCCTGTGGCTGTTACAGATAGGAGCAGGGCTTAAGGAGACAGCAGGAGCCTTCGTGCAAAGCCCTCTAGCATTCCCTGAGTGCTGTAAGGCCATGCACTCACCAAACAGATGCGTGTAATCAATGTGTCTGCCATTCACTGGCAAAATAAAGCTGAGTTAAAGTTGTCCAAATAGCCTTATGTTTGACATTTCTGAACTTTGGAGTGCTTGACTATCTAAAGTCAATGTAAAAAACCTTGAAGGACAAGAATATTTGTCACCAAGGGGATGTTTTTAGGAAGAATCCCTGGCCAGCCTCAGGAACCAGCATTGCCCCAAAATGTGCCACCCACCAGTCTCCAGGTGCTTGTGGCCATATTTCTTCTACCGATGCTCGTCGAGCATGAGAAACTGCTAACAAATCACCAGGTTTTCAAATGCTCTGGATAATGTTAAATGTTTCCACTGGTGCAAGTCTATAGCAGTCTTGCCAGTACCAAGGCAGAGGATCTGCCCAGAATGGAAGCACCACTTTAAGAGAAATACTGAGAGTTTTATTGCAACTCAGATTGAGTGGTTGGTCCCTATTACAGACAGTACAGAGCAGAACTTGAAGACCTGTAGGAAGAAAATAAAAATCAGCCATGATATGTTAAGTTTTCAGTTTGGGGCAGACACAAGCACAAGCACAAGGGCACATATTCATTTGTATAAATAATGGCAGAACAGGAAAGAATGGGGTGATTTTAGCCATTATCAGTGTATCAGAGCGAAGAATTGTGCACGGGGGAGCAAACAGATTTTAAACAGCTTTAAAGATTTACTACTGATTTTAAAAAACGTTGTACAGCATGTGCATAACCTATTAAGTCACTGCCACATGTTATCATTGCATTTAATGGCTTAATAGGGTTCACATACAAATTAGGCATTTCCACAGAAAATGAGAACATCAGATGGTCCTGAATGAGATAAATAGGTTTAAAAAGATGTAAACACTCCTATTTCAGGGCAGACTCATGAGACTGGAGAAAAAAGTGCTCCACTGGGCAGGTATAGCATTACAGGACCATCATCTTTAGCCTGGAGCACAAGCCACTTTCAAAGACCTGACTGCACAAAACGGGCCACTGCTCTGCCTGGTATGGTAATTCCCGGTTACTGAAGGGACTCATATTACATTTTACTGTGTCTTCTTACATTTACATCGAGAAAAAATAGTATTTGCTATCCTTGAAGTGCACACAAGAATTTTTGGCTGCTTACCCACATAAACGTAAAATTGCACAATTTGCCTCGGGTTTTCTACTGGCATTATCCTGCCCATGCCCGGCGCCTCTGAGCTGCTTCCAGACAAGAATTCCTGATTCTCTGGAGTGAGCTGATGGTGAAGCATAGCACACTGAGCCTTGAAGCTGTGGTTAACCCATAAACAATTTAGCAAATTGATACCACTATCTCAACATTTCTAAAGGCATTAATCTGCAGCCCAGCATTATTGTTATTACCTTATCTCTGATAACATCCAAAATCCAGTGCCTTGAAGCCCACTTATTCACTCACTTTCAGTGGGGCCCACGGGCTATCAACCCAACCACTGAAAATCAGAGGTGGGACTAACCTAACTAAACCTTTCTTCTGACCTCCTTAGCAAATGTCCTTTGATAGTGGCACTGCCACCAGCCCATCTGAAGACGTTTTAAGAAGGAAGAGGGGACGGAGAGCTGCAAGGAGCCTTCAACCCTGTCCCTCTGCAGCCGCACCAGTCCATCTGACCGCAACTTCAGCCAGGGCTCATGTCTCCATCATCTCCTCTTTGTCACTGACAGCATCCAGCCTCACCAAGATGGCGCAGCAGTGGCAGGGAGGATTGCTGACTGCTGATGGTCCCAAGGACAGTAGCATTGATGGGACAATGGCAGGAGCGGGCTCAGTACTGTTTTGCCTTTGGCTGTTGCAAAAACTGCTGGAACATGCCCGGACAAGAGGTTCACCACTCAGGGAAGGTCCAAGCAAGATGAGGGTGGGAAGGGGAGAGGGGGGAGGGAAAGTAATATCTATTTTTGGACTTAAAAAAAAAAAAATCACCAATGTTGGCAAGGAAAAATACTTGATTTGAGGTTTGCAAGAAAGCAATTATATTTTTAAAGCTGGCATGAAGCTTGCCTTTTGCCCCACTGGATCTAATCCAGCACCAGCTGAAATCACTTGCCAATGGCTTGCACTTGGGCTTTCATGTAAGTCAATACCTCACATAAAAACTCACAGTGCAAAATTACCCAATATATCTATTTGTAATAAGTATTCTTCTATAAAATGTTGAAAAAATAAGCCCTTATATTTTTAGGAGCATTTTAACTGTTCGCTATAAAATTTTATTATGTATTAAACTTAATTACCCAAATTAAATTCTCAATTATAGTACCTGTGCATGCTGTTTTATTTTTTGCTTCACTAATGCCAGATGGTATAGTTATTAATTTTTATTTTGAAATTTTGATTGTGTTTATTCAGTTAGTTCTTGTTGGTGGTGAACTAATGATAGAACCTGGTTAAGCTTTAGTATTACTGACAGAGATCGCACAGGCTATATGCTGCCAATCATGGCTTGCAACTGTGCTGGTTTTGGCTGAGATAGAGTTAATTTTCTTCACAGTAGCTCATATGGGGCTATGTTTTGGGTTTGTGCTGGAAATAGTGTTGATAACACAGGGATGTTTTAGTTCCTGCTGAGCAGCGCTTGCACAGAGTCAAGGCCTTCTCTGCTCCTCACCCCACCCCACCAGCGAGGAGGCTGGGGGTGCACAAGAAGTTGGGAGGGGACACAGCTGGGACAGCTGACCCCAACTGACCAAAGGGCTATTCCATACCATATGGCATCATGCTCAGTATATCAACCTGGGGGAAGGAGGAGGAAGTGGAGGGACGTTCTAAGTGATGGCGTTTGTCTTCCCAAGTAACCACTATGCATGATGGAGCCCTGCTTTCCTGGAGATGGCTGAACACCTGCCTGCCCATGGGAAGGAGTGAATGAATTCCTTGGTTTGCTTTGCTTGTGTGCGCGGCTTTTGCTTTACCTATTAAACTGCCTTTACCTCAACCCCCAAGTTTTCTCACTTTTACCCTTCCAATTCTCTCCCCCATCCCACCGGCGGCAGTGAGCGAGCGGCTGTGTGGGACTTAGTTGCCGGCTGGGGTTAAACCATGACAGCAACGTGCACTGATACTTTTTTTGAAGAAAGGCTGCAGTGATCAAACAAATGGGACTGAAAAGTACTGTCTGCTAGGACATAATGTTGAATCAAAAGCAGATTTCCATTTCGGAGCCAAATCTTTCTTGAAACTAGGTTTTCAGAGATGAAAACATTACATCACCTTGGGGGGAAAGGATACAATAAAAAATTTTAAGACAGATAAGCCTTATAATTTGCCAAGCATATGACTGCTGACGATTAATTTTATTTATGCATTTATGGTACATCTTTTACGTTTTTATCTCAAGCATAATAACCTCCTCCCCCCACACCCTCAGCCTCCACCATATTAAACTACTGAAATAGGAACTTACATTCTTATTCTTTTGATTTGAAAACTGAGGTCCCTGTTTCTCTAAACGTTGTAGCAGACATATATTTTCTGGTAAGCTTAATGATGAGCTCTGCTAGCCATACAAATAATACAAACATAATTCACTGCAAAGATATGCCCCTTTCAGAGACCACTTCATTTATTCTTTGTAGTAGCAAGGAGCTGAAAAATCCAGGCATGAAATCATGTTTTCCAGCTATGCTTTTTGTTATATTTATGGTCTCTCTGGTAAAATCAAAGGAATGCACTTCTGTGTAATGGGGCATAGTTTGCATGGCACAGTAACCATCATGCCATAAAATTTAGAGTTGGGCTGCTTGATTACAAAAGCATGTCCTCACTCCAGCCTTTGCACAATGCAGCTGTTTAAATCACTGGGAGTTTAAAATTGGAGTCACTTGAGAACTAAAATTGCATGTGATGGCAAAATGGTAGAAGATATTAAGTCTGGGCTGCCAATTTCAGAGCAATTTCTAGAAGTCTGAGAGCTTACTGATAAAATTATGGGATGTAGAACACGCAGCACTCATTAAACTGATTTCTTTTGCTTGCATCATGAGATTTTCTATCTTGGCACTTCACTGTGGGACCCCTTGAATTTAGAAACAGGTACCAATGAACAAGAATGGGGTAACAAGATTTTGAGGAATGGAACCTTTTACTTCTGCTGGTTTTCTCCCAAGATATGCTCTCCGCTACCGCACGTTCATTTATTACTGTATTGGACAAAATCTTGCAATCCCTACTTGGTATAAAATTGCTCATGATGTGACAATCCCATGTAAATTTTCAAGTAAGTAACGACATGCTAATGCAATGATCACCCTCCTTTTCCTTTTAGGTGATGTGCCACAGTATGGCATCCCAGAAACCATCAGTCAGACAAGGGACTGGGGTTTACAACATCTGATACCTCACGCTGACACAGAGCGTTAACATAAGGAGATGGAGCTCTGCTGTGACCACCAGGCTCCGTGCGGTAGGCACCAAGGTAAGGTTTTTCAACAAGTCTCTGAGCTATTTTTTTATGCTCATGTTTATCTGTACCATGGCTTAGTTTTGACAGTGGAACCACCTCCAATTGCATCATCTCTGGTAGATGGATGGGGAGCTGGCCTCCCCCACCATGTCGCTCCCCCCTGAGAGCACGCGGCAGAAAGACCTGGCGAGGTGACACCTCATCACACACTACAAGTTACGATAATTGCATTGTTGCAATAAACTACAGGAGCTTTTTTCTTGTATTTCTCATCCTCCTCCACAGAAGCACCCAAACCATGTAAGCTCTCAAGAATGCCCAGGATGACAGATATTGTGGCTCAATAAAACTCAGTAAAAGCAGGTTTAATAACATGCTTTTGCTGCTTTTCCATACTACAAATACTAAATAGCCCTAAATCTTTTTCTCAAGGTAATTCCCAGATTTCCAAAATCCAGCTAAGAAGAGACTCTTCCACCCGAATATTACACACTGAAAACACTCAATACATTGAGTTTTATCAGAAATACCTAAGAAAAATGCTTTGACTATCAGTACAGAGCTAATGTCCATCCATTGTCTCCTCAGGGTGACATCTCAGAGACCAGGTCTCCTGTCGAAGCATCGGTTGCCATGCAGGGAGGCTTCTGGAGGGCAAAAGCCAGTGCAGAATCTGTCCTCCATCATGCCTCAAAGCAACTCACACAGTTTCCACAGGAGAGGCAGTTTAAGGATTACCAGACACTACTACAAGTCTGCTTCTTCTGTTTTTCCTATACGGTTTAACCCTCATCCCTGTTGCCAACAAAATGTCAGTAAATTCAATAGCTTCCAAAAGCCTGTGATAACCGTGTGACACCTGCAACAGCACAAGGACGAGGAACAGGGCTTGCAGAGCAGTCCTCCTTCCTTACAACCTCAGAACTGTTTAATTAGGAAATGAGTGGAAAGCCATTGCAGAACCAAAGCATCACAGGGAAATAAGGGTACAACACGTTTTCCTTTTGAGCTGTTAAATGGCTGTAGATTTTTTTTTCCACATTTGCAGCTATTGTTTCTCTCATTTTTATTAAATCTTGATGTATACCAGTTCAGAACATTTTGATTTCCACCTGCATGAAAGTTACACACATCTTGCATGGTCTGACATCACTTAATCTACAAGATTAGAGTTAATTCTCTGTTTTACCTAATTAACTCCGCTGCACTGATCACACTTACTTCTCTCTCTGGCTAAGATGCATGCAGCTGCTCATCTAAAGCATACAAATTATCTCATAGCCTAGTTATGCTGCTGACACGAGGTCATGAAAAATGTGCCAACAAAACAGAATCCCCAGCGCTCCAGCAGACAACAACGAACCTCATATTTCACTATAACTTGGCAATTAAGTCGGAAGAAATACCTCGGGAGAGGAGCCGTTCTCCAGGATTTCAAGCAGAACAAACCGCTGCTGATGAATTAGCTGAGACCCACTGCAGCGCACAGGCAAAATGTGAACCACACTGAAACTCTTTGTTCTTAACATTTCTAATGGCATAAATTAGGATTTCTGTAAGTAAGGCACAGGGAATGCAGCAACCTGCTGCACGAGACCGTGCTGCCTTAGGAAAGCTCAGCACAATTCAGCATCGTTTCATCCTGCAAACAGACGAAGCGCCGTCAGCCTGCTGGGCACCCCGGCCCATGGCCCGGCTGAGCTGCGACAGCATCCTACAGCCAGCGACGCCAGGGCTGTCCTGGCCCCACGTGCCTTCTCACATGCCCACCGGTGGCTGCTGTCTCAGAGACGCGTGCGCCAGCTGGGACCACCAGTCCTGTCCCATGCCACCACCCTGACATCAAGACTTTAATGATCTGAGGCAGTACGGACGTGGTACCCTATTGCAGGCACACCAGCAGAGACCTGTAACGAGTCAATTAGTAAATGCTGGGCAATTATTGTTGCTCATCCTTCTGCAAACTGCAGGAAGGAGAATGTGGCCTTTCCCCTCTGCTCAGCACAGACTAACGTGTTACCACATAAACACTTCCACAACACTGGTAGGAAAAGATGTATTTTTCTGACAGGTCACACAGATTTAATCAGAGCACGCTACCTGCAGAAGACACTGCGATGGCCCAGGGAGCAGAGCAGGGTTCATTGGAAGTGACAGTGACCTCCTCCCGGGGACGCCGAGGATAGGAGAAGCAGGACGGCCCAGCCATGGCAGAGGAGTGGGTGCAGGGATCTGCTCCTCTCACAGTAGACCTGGCTCCAGCTCATCCTGGGCCATTCCTTCGCTACCAAATAGCAAAGACTATTAGAAACAGGGAAGGGAGACACAAATGCCTTTTCTTTGTGTGGCCAGAGTTGACTCAAAAAAACCAAAAAGAAATCCACCTGGAAACCCCAGAGAGAATCAGGTCCCAAACTATTTAGGAGAGCCTGGGTAGATGTGAAGCACGGTCTATTAGTCAAGCACAGTTTCAGATTTCACCTGTTTCTGCATTGGGACAGACCTGACATCTTTTATGGATATAAAAATATCCCACAGTTGACTATATCATCATTTAACCTCATTTTTCCTTTCTAGAGGAGTTTCCTTTGAAGTTCCTCTGTGTATTTCATTATTGCCTTGGGATCTGGAAAAGCTGTTGTTACTTGAAACCACCAGATCTGGAATCCATTAAAGATGAGACTGAGCCAGGGCGCACCGGCATGGTACTAAGTACTCAGCCACAACAATTTAACCCAACTGTGCAAGAAAACCTTGAGTAATTATATCCTCAGTAATTATGTCTAAAACTATTTCTACTATCTCTAAATGAGAGGTAACTAATTTGAGACAGCAATAACTTACTTTTTCACATGCACATGACCCATATCAACTTTGAAAAATTACTCACTTTCCAAGAATGAAATCCACTCCTGTCCGTCATTCTCAGAAAAATCTATACTGCCCACAGAAAAACATACCAGCCACATTATGCATTATTCATAGGATTATGTTTCCTCTCTTTCCAAGAGCAATACAATTTACAGGAAAATAACAGAGAATGTAATACACAATGCAAATCAAAGCATAATAGATAAAAGTTATCTAGTACTGTCTTCCCACTCTGATGGTGGAAGTTGGGAAAGGAGAGAGATGTTCCAGTCTGCACGATAATAGCCCCCTCGTGAAGGGATGCGTGGATTCTGTACCACGTGACGTGCACAGTAATTAAAAGGCACTCTGCCATCAGAGCTGGGCTACTTCTAATGGCATGTTCAATAGGTGTTTTCACCTTGCCAATGTAAGCGCACAAAAAGTCACTGTGTTAACACATGAGCAGTTTTCTCCTGAGGAGAAAATATTAACAGCCTTTTCACATACACCTTCCACCACAGACATGAAAAAAACCAAAACAAACACCCCCCCAGACACCCCCTCCCATCTTTCTAGCAATAACTGGAAATCATGCCTACTGCCTACATGACCTATTGCTAAAATGTTCCTGTGCCAGGCTCGGGCTTCGTCTCCTTAGGCTGTTAGCACAGCGTTAGGATTATCTTCAAATGCACTACCAGGACCTGCTCAGTAGATAGACTGTCACTCCAAGTATTTTTAACACTTCCTCAGTTGTACATTAGAAACCTACTTTCTCACTTCCAGTTTTTTGAAAAGAGCTTGCAGCAACCCACATCTCTTGCTGAGATACACGAGTTGAAGCTCCTCTCTCTTTCAGCAGGGTAATCAGGTATGTAACTACTTGAAATCAACCAACAGATGGAAAAGGAGAACGGACAGTGCCACGCGAGGAGAACAACGAGCACCCGGCTGCAGGCACGTCCCACCAGAACGCAGCAACTTGCTGCTGCTGCGCACACCCCGTGAAGTCCTGGCACTGGGCAGGAGTCCAGCCCGCACAAACCCAACCACCTCCAGGCACTGGCCGTACCCGAGCAGCCCTAACCCCATTGCTGTTGTGGAAGCTGAGCACATCACATTTATTCAGTTCGGTGAAGACTTTCCTATCGCTCACCTGTACTGGGGATCTCTGATGAACTGATCACAGAAAGCTCTCCAACAGTTTATCCTCACTCCTCAGTCTTCACTGAACTGTTTGGTTTCGGGAAGCCCTTTGAAAAACGATGAACGACCCAGGTTTTCACACAGCCAGTTCACGCTCAGACAGCAAAACTCTCAGCCTGGCCATCTCCATTATCCCGTAGACACACACTTCCCTGCTGGGGCCTTGCTGTGCCCTTCCACCCCCCACGCAGCTTTAGCACCCTGCAGCTTTAATCCCATTTGCAGCACATGGTCAGCACGTGCAGCATGTCTCTGCTGCCAACATATTTCACAACCCTTTCAGGGAAGGCACTGCAGAAGGCAGGATAACATCTCTCCAAACATACAACTGTTTTCAATAAATCACTGCATCTGCTTTAACAGCCCTGATCAAAATTAATTACAATCCTAACTGAAGAAATTGTCATGGCACTTACAATGAATTACTGCCATACAAGAGAGGTCTTCCCAAACTTCAAGCTTAGCCTGTGCAACGTAGCTGTAAAAATTCAAACCAGCAGCCTGACCCAACTTTCTTACAGCCTCCTGCAGCTACCCAGCGATTCCTGTCCCAGCCCAGCCTCCTGCAAACGCCGTGCCCCTGGCACAGGCACACAGACTCCCCGCGACTGCAGCAACAGGGACACGCGCGTCTGGCCCGTGTGCCCCGCTGGGGCAGAAGGGACGATCCCCGACTTTCCCCCAGCCTGGCCCCAGGGCAGCGCAGAAGTCATGCCATGGAGATAAAAGAGCCTTGAGGCAACGGGTAAAAGCAGCCAATGACGATCAGTTGTACAATGAAAGGAAGGAAACATTTTAATGGACTTTAACAAAAAAGGAACGTTTAAAAAACATCCTGTATCTGTTTAAAATTACGTTAGAAAAAAGGTATAATGAATGTCCCTATTTTCACAAAAGGATATATTCTCTTACTGTAAACTCTTGGCAGACTGAACACTCTAGTCTACAGGATAACAACCATGCATTTAAGCTATCACTTCCCAATTATACACAAATTAATAATTCACTGCTACAGGGAAAAATGAGCCCAATCATACATCATTCTTACAGCAGCTAATTGGGCATGGAGCGGGCCAGCTCTGGTGGTAAATGGTAAATAATGCATATAGTATATCAAATTTTGCATGTAGATAGACAAGTTAATTTGCTTCCCACTAAAGAAAAAAGACTTTTTATGAAGTAAACCATTTATCTCAACACTAACATGCACGATTGCCTTCACACATACGTCTATCATTACATATGTCCATCATACAGAAAATATTTATTAACAAGCATAATGTTTCGAGATGTGCGTGTGTACATGTGTATGTATATATATGCATACATATGTGTATACAGACACACAGAGAACCTTACAATTCAAATAAAATTCACTGTGAATACATGGATATTGAAGTCTCAAAGCTTCCAAGAATAACATATATATGTAAAGTTTTGTAAGAGACTGATACGGGGTTGCCTCTGTATCAAAGGCTTCTCAATCACATGCCATTTATTTGCAGGTTTTTAGGAAAATTAAATGCAATTCATTGGCAATGTCCAACTGCTTTTTCATGTAAAAATGAAGCCACTCACTACTGGAAAGTTGGGGAGTGGAACCAGCTGCAGAGGAGTTTTTTTGTTTGGTTGTGTTTTGGATGGGTTTTTAAAAACAAAACAAAACATTAAGCTGTTCTTAGGGGCATTTGAGTTTAAAACATGAAAGAAATGACTCTCTGCTTTTCTCCTTCCCTACAGGCAAAAAACCCCATACACATCTAAGCAATTCTCAAGCAACCTGTGCTCATGAGTGCGGTGTGTTGCTCTCTCCATAGCACAACTGCTCCTGAGCTACAATCATTCACTCACAGAAGACTTGGTACGAACAGAAGATATTCAGACTTCAGAGCCTGAAAACTGAACAAACTTAGTCTATATAGAATAACACTTACTTTCTTTTTTTCTTAAGGTAGTTAGAAAAACTATGAAAATCACCTTGACAAAACACCGGTGATGTTGCATATTGATGTTGCGGTGTACTGCCCTAAATATGCTCTCTACTTTTTCTGCAATTCTAATAACACAGTTAGATACTCGACCCTTTTCTACTCTCCCCTACAAACAGAGGAGGGAAAGAAATCCCTTACGTGTTTTCCTGGCTGACACTGAAGGAACTCGTCAACCCACAGCGGGATGCAGTGAGATCCAAAACTGTGCTCTTTGTAGTTGAAAAGGAAAGTCTTTAGCCAACTGGAAGTGACTTCTGATGGAAACTTTATGATTTTTCTTTTCCAACAGATTAATTGAAGGAAAAGTTTAACTTGATGTTTCATTCTGGTATCTATTGGCAACTGATATTCAGTGATAACTGATATGCTCGCAATTTAGGAGTAAAAGCTTTTCTCCTGCATGCAAATGGCATCACACATTTGGTATTGATAATGCAGAGGGATTTGGCCTGAATTCCAAATTATCTAAGGATCCAAACTCATGATACTGATTATTTTTCAAATCTCATGTTTTCTAAGACAAACTGGAGTTCACATTCCCCCATATTCCCTTGCATGTTTGAACCCTTAGAAAATAGCTCGTTCATGTTTCAAAAAGTCTGATTTTCTAATCACAAGGACTAGAATTTTCTCCTTTGTATTTTATTTTTATCATTCAAAATTCTCATGTAACCCACAGCCTCCAAATACTGAGGAATTATTGCAGATGCCACAATATCAAATACCTTTGCAAGAACTCCTCAACCCACTGTAAATCAGTGCAAGGTCAGCAAGGGCTGCACACATGGCAGCCACCTCACATAACGGTCCCTTCAGGGTCCTAATCAGCACCTAGGAACAGATTTCCAAATGCACGTAGGCAACTAGCAAACAGGCAAGCCCTGTGTTCCCCAAAGTATCGACTTCTCTGACACCAAGCCATGAAATATGACAGTCCAAAACCACAACCGAGTAACCTGCATCCCCATCACTGAGCGAGCGCACCGTGGTGCTGCTAACGTCAATGCATGATGCCATGCCCTGTCGTGGAGCATCACCGTAGACAATGATCTGCAGACAAAACAGCTTAAAGTCACACTCTCAGATTATTCCTGTTCTGGGTAACACCACGTGGCTGTGGGCTATGGTGGGGGGAGTAATGCCGTAGCCCAGGGCTCTTGCTGACAGATGCTGCCAGTCACAGATGTGACAAGGGGAGCAGCAAGACACCATTTCAGGGTGTAGAGTAAAAGCGTATTGGAGCAACCCTTGACATTTCTGTCTACAGTTTCTGTGTGTTGCTCCCAAATAAAGCCAGCACTGTTGCAGAAATTCAGACTGTCCTTAAAAAAAAAAAAAAAAAAAAGACAAAAACCCAAACAAAGGTATTCTTTGCATAACCCACACCTGCAGGTGACTTAGTGAGATAGGATCTTTTCAGCAGATACCAGCATGTTAGAGGAAAGATCATGATTAATAATAAAATGATGGCAATATTTCTGTCCAGTTGTGCTCTGGCCTGGACTGCTTGGTGAGAAGGGCAGGCATGTCAGCCAGAAGGATCACACCCACCCCCACGGCAGGAATACACGCCACACTTCTAAGTATTTGCTCCAGAAGCGGAAATCCCAAACCCAAATCATCCACTGTAGTCCCCTGTAGGGCAGGCAGGAGGCTCCTCAGCTCCTGCGTGTCAGGAGGGCTGGTATCTTCCTTCTCCCCCTCCCACACTCGAGCAGCCCTCAGTTAAGAGCTGGGACTCGCAGTCAAACCTCTCTGTTGTCAGCAGGGACATCTGGCTGAGAGGATGAAAATGGGGATTTCACACGCTGATTCACAGCAGCTTTGGTGGCAGAGCATCCAAACAAGTAAAGTAACTAACGCATGCTTACAGCTCTGAGCAAAAGAAAACAATTTGTCAGAAGTTGGAAGTTTTGCCTAATTTTGCCTTTGGTCAAAAAGACAGATAGGTACATGGCAGGACTCAGATTTTTTTTTCTTTTTTTCTGACCAGCATATAGCCCATACATGACCCTCCACTTCCAAATGAGCATTGTGGGAAGAAAAAAATAAATCATTTTTGGAGCCATATTTGGAAACACTGGATCATCCAAAGATTCAGAGAGAAACAGTTCTAGAAGCTGCCAGCCTGGTGTTTTATTCCCCATCCCACCATCTAATGCCACACCTGAGCCACTCTGTGATTTCTGTAAGCAGGGCAAGATACCGCTCCCACTCAGCAGAACTCATTTCAACTGGCCAGGTCTGTGTGTGTGTGTGTGGGTATCTCTGCCACCTCCTGCAAAGCAGAAATTATAAATCACGTCCACACACAGCAAAGTTTTTTTTTTTAAAAAAATCTCACAGCAATAATTTACCTAAATATTTAAAAGAAAATATTTTTAAAATATTAAAGGTAATTCTCATGGAGACTGATGTAATACTAAATGGAAATAAATTAACATTTTCATTCCACTAAACAAAATGAACACAGAACCCACACACATAAAACAAAACCACAGAGTTTGCATTGGAAAGACAGCTTAAAACTCCCAAGCTTTAACTCAAAACATTTTTTTTATTAAAGTATGAATGCATTTATGCTGGAGAATAGTTTACATACATTGTAAAGCAACAAGCGTATTTTCAAGAGGTGTGGGCCCTCCTCAATATGTCTCCATGCTCAATCTACATGCTTTAACACTGGACTCACACATACACTCTCACATACAAACACAGAGACCCACAAAACACAGACATAGAGCTATCTGCTTTGATTAGCTTTCTTTTAAGGCTTCTGTAAGGTGCCCTAGTGCCCCTAACGTTACCATTATCACGAACAAAATTGTATAAAGGAGCAGCATTACTTACAAACTATTGATCTGCTCTTGGCCTTAAAAAATATCAAGTCAAACAAGTTTTTCCTTTTATTTGAGTTTTATTAAACATCTGCATTTAAGAAAGGCATGACTCTCTATATCTGTGGACAAGGAAAGATATGGGAATCTTAACATGAGCTTCTCAGCCAGAACAGATGTTCAAACCTGACTCCTAAGGGACCATTTCCTTTGATCTTTACAGTAACGCAGCCCTGGCTGTGCGACGAGGCACTACCGGCTCCATCCCACCAGGACCACTCGACCAGCAATGCAGAGACTGGTAACACGGAGTTGAGGCTACCATGCTCATATCACTTCAGACCTGAGGTTGATGAGAAGTCACAGTTCAAACACTGACAGACCCAAGTGTCCCTCAACTCTTACCAGTGGGCCCCCTCCTGCAGAGCACATCAGGGTTGGACAATGCACAGATAGCGGTGCTGGCTCGCTGTACCCCTAGCCATCGCGGAGTATTTTTGCCCACCCCTTTTTGGTATCCTGCAGTATATAGTCTGAAACTGCAACTACTGGTGTTGGGTGAAAGACGTGGCAGCAGGTGTATTAAGAAAACAGGTATAATGAATAAAATAAAGGATAGCATATGATATAATGTGTACATACAAGCATCTTCTTTCATTTTTTTATCTGTGAAATGTGAATTAACTGCAGAATGCCAGGCCATTAGTCTAAAAGGCTATGTATGGCTGTCTTAGCCTATGTATGGTCAAAGGATTTTTGTGATGCATCGTGGAGAAAGATTCTTCGGGAACCATTAGGGCTTTCCAGGTCTACTTGCTCTTGTGCATCAGCATCAGCCACCAGCTAGGAATGCCAGAGGAGCAACTAATAAAATTGCCTGACGAGTCTTATAAGACAAACAGGAATGACTCTACTTCATGGTATGCACCTGAACTACAGAGACGAGAAAGGGACAGTGATGGGTGGGTGAGAAAGATGGGGGAGGGAGCTTTTTTCTCACTTTTACAACAGCAGCAGATTTCAATGTAACGTAATTACTTTAATGATGCATATCTGTAGGTACTGAATTGCTCTTTTGATTTAAAAAGCTGGTCAGACAAGTGTTTGTCAGTCCTTTCATTCCCCAATTTCAATTGTTGCTTATTCATCTATCAGCTCGCATTCCCTAGGCCATTTCTGCCTTTGCTGAACCGTGAATTATTTCAGTCAGCCATCATCAGATTCAAATTCATGAGACACTTCCTCTGACGAGCTGTTCCTGTGGATCCGGCCATCACTTTTCATGCTATGAAAAGTCTTCTTAAAGGCCTCCATCATGGCATGGGCCAGCTTCTTGGCCTCCAGCTTGCTCTCACACTCTACAGCATGGCAGTCCATCTGGTAGGACAAGTCATCGTTGATCTCCCGATAGACCCAAGCAAAGATGTTTGGGCTGACGTTGTGGTCAGCAGTGCAGTAGGCTATACGTGCTACCTGAAAGGTATCCATGTGGACTGTCGCCTCACCTTTGAGGTCCAGATGATGCAGCCAGACTTGGAAAGGGCGAATTTCCAGAAGGGCGTTAGCTGGGTAAACATCCTCCCTGGCGAGCGTGTGCTTCTTCCATAATTCAATGACTGGTTTCTCTGTGCAGCCTGACAAAAATTGCATCCCTGTTGTGGAAACCTTACCCAAATATGTAACCTGCAAAGAAGAGCAAAGATAGGTGAAACACAGACAGCAGACTCCGGCGTTGCCTTCTGCCATCCCAGGGAACTTTCCTTTACCTGGTAAATAAAAGCACTCCCCCCGCAAACTCCCCAATTTCCCCATCATCTTCAGTAAAACAGTTTTCAAACTACTTTCCAGATATTTGCTTTTTCAGATGCTGACATCCCCATTCAAACTCAGATGTTAAAAATGTTCAGCCTCTGAGTTTCAAGGGATTTCGTTCTCTTCAGCTCCCCTGGAAAGCCCAGGTTTAGAGCCCATGACTGTACCTCTAAGCTCATGTTAGCAAGTCTAAGTGCCAGTGGAGCAGGCCCCAGGTAGTTGTGATGCTAACTACTTGGTTTTTTTCTTTCTAATTTATTCAGATTATTTATTTGTATCATATTTCAAACATTAATATTAGGGAGACCGAGGCATTGTCAGTTTGATAACGCAAGGCTGCAGGGGGTCAGAAAAGCATTGATCATGGCAGAGGATTTAAAATTGTTTGAATGTTTTTTTCCAAAGCAATCCTATTTTTCCACCACTTCTGCTGTTTCTACTTAAGTATTAAGCCAGGAATAGCTCAAAGCTGTTCAAAACTCTATCTTTGAGCAGGGCTGAGACATTTATTACACCAATTTAAGACAATGTGCTGTTAAAAGAATCTAGTAATAAATCTACCTTAACCATATCATCTCTGTGCTTTTCTGTCTAGCTCTTTTGAGTAAATATCCTGTTATCCAATCTGCACAGGAAAGCAAGGTGTTTTTAGTGCCCTTACTGTATTTTGTTCACCAAAAATCAAATTCACTGAGAGGTCCATATCAAAATTCTCTATTAAGCCTGTGCAGAAACATTCCCCTACTGTGCAGCTGCTAAAGAGGCTTTCTTCCACTTACAGCTGAATGGAAAATTATTTTATCTGGGAAAAGGGGTTTTCTCTAGAAAAGACAGATCAACGCCACATAAATACAATTATGCAGATTATTCTGTTTATTGCTCTTGTCAGAACGGTGCATTTAAGAACAACTATATGGAAACAAAATTGTTTCTAATTTGCCTCTTGCAGCAGTAACTGCTTGAGACATAATCTTGTGCCTCTTGCTGGATGTCTTATAACCTCATGTGCATTTTACTCAAGGCGTTTAGAGAAAAAAAAAAGTAATCACATGCACTTTCCAAACTAATTTCTTCAAAATTATGTATTAAACACACAATATCAGCTATTTTTGTTTTGTATATGCTTTAAGAAATGCAAAGAAAAAATAAGAGATTTCCACATTTAAACACATTAAAAAATCACACCCACAAAGAATACAGGATTTGTATTCCATGCAAACAAAATTTTCCACAAGAAAAATATTTTGCTGCAAGCTTCATAGGTTTTGTTAAACTCAGAGACCTAAATTAAGCCATAATTAAGGAAAAAGCTTACAAAACATTATTGGAAGTCCGTGTGGCTTAATCACGCCTGCCAAAAAAGCAATTTCATAGCATTGACATTTCAAAATGGGAAGTCTTATTCTTTGCCTATAAATATTCATGCTTTGCACTGGGAATATGTTAAATCTTATGAAGCTTTACATTTTTTGGAACAGTGGGAAACGCAACAGTTAGAACAGTTAGCAAGGCAAGACCTACCAGTGTTTTGCTTTATTTTATTTTATTAGTGATGAGAGTTGAGTTCCCTAAAGTACTGCGGAATAACTTAAAATAAAACCTCAGAGCTCATAGTGCCAACTAAACACATACAAACAGCGCATACAAGACCAAAGAGGAATGTGTCTGCAACATACTGGGGGGAAATTTCCACATATATCCACAGTCATATTGCTTTGAAAAGATCAAGATCGGTTTGCAAATTTGCACACTCAATATATTCTCCAAAGGTTCGCTCAGCACCATTTCATATTCACAGGCCAGCTAACAAAAGACTAACACACACTGTAAATTAACTGAGCATTTGGGGTTAGAGTCAAAGCCCATTGCAGTAACAGAAGTCCTTCACTGACTTCAAAGAGATTTGCACAAAGCCTTTAAACCCCGAGGAACAGAGAATTAGCCTCTTGCTCATGCACTTTGTCACTGCCCAAATAGAGTTTTGAATTCCTGGCCACAAGAGAGATGCTGCCATCACTGCAACATTTTGTTCCCCCAGCCACTGTTTGGAGAAGACCAGTATCACTTGGAGCATGTAGAAATAAGCACCTCTCGTTAGTGCAGAATAGTAAATGCAGGGAATTGTTTCATTATGGGCTTCTCTGCAAGAGGAAGCTGTTGACAGCACATGAGCCGCCCTGTCACAACAGCATGAGGAATGGGAAAGGAGAAGAAAGCCAAGACAGCTACATCCCACCTGCCTTTGGGTCTGCGTGGCAAGGTTTTGGTAGTGGGGGGGCTACAGGGGTGGCTTCTGTGAGAAGCTGCTAGAAGCTTCCCCTATGTCTGACAGAGCCAATGCCAGCCGGCTCCAAGATGGACCTGCTGCTGGCCAAGGCCGAGCCCATCAGCAACAGCTGTAGCACCTCTGGAATAACATATTTAAGAAGAGGGGGGAAAAAAAAAACCTGTGCAAACACAGCAGAGAAAGGAGTGAGATGCGAGAGAAACAACTCTGCAGACACCGAGGTCAATGAAGAAGGAGGGGGAGGAGGTGCTCCAGGCGCCGGAGCAGAGATTCCCCTGCAGCCCCGTGGTGAAGACCATGGTGAGGCAGGCTGGCCCTGCAGCCCATGGAGGTTAACAGTGGGACAGATATCCACCTGCAGCCCATGGAGGACCCCACGCCGGAGCAGGTGGATGCATCCGATGGAGGCTGTGGCCCCGTGGGAAGCCTGTGCTGAAGCAGGCTCTCGGCAGGACCTGTGGACCCATGGAGAGAGGAGCCCACGCTGGAGCAGGTTTGCTGGCAGGTTGTGACCCCATGGGGGACCCACGCTGGAGCAGTCTGTCCCTGAAGGACTGCACCCGTGGAAGGGACCCACGCTGGAGCAGTTCATGAAGAACTGCAGCCCGTGGGAAGGACTCATGCTGGAGAAGTTCATGGAGGACTGTCTCCTGTGGGAGGGACCCCACGCTGGGGAAGAGTGTGAGGAGTCCTCCCCCTGAGGAGGAAGAAGCGGCAGAGACAACGCGTGATGAACTGACTGCAACCCCCATGCCCCGTCCCCCTGCGCTGCTCGGGGGGGGGGAGGAGGTAGAGAATTCGGCGGTGAAGTTAAGCCCAAGAAGAAGGAAGGAGTGGGGGGAAGCCGTTTTAAGATTTAGTTTTTATTTTCTCATTATCCTACTCTGATTTGATTGGTAATAAATTAAATTAATTTTCCCCAAGTCAAGTCTGTTTTGCCCGTGACGGTAATTGGTGAATGATCTCTCCCTGTCTTTATCTTGATCCATGAGCCTTTCATTATATTTTCTCTCCCCATCCCAGCTGAGGAGGAGAGGGACAGAGTGGCTTTGGTGGGCACCTGGTGTCCAGCCAGGGTCAACCCTCCAGGCCCACTTAGGAAGCACCATTATGGGCCTTCCCCAGCAGTTAGCCCTGCTGAGCTCGGTGCTGCAAATTCACCCCCAGCACACAGAGCATCACCTTCTCAGCACGGATGACTCCCAAGTGATGCTCGGGACACCTCCGGCAGCTGAGGAGCAAGACCAGAGCAGGTTGTCACATGGGAGTGCAAACTGAGTTTAATGTTCTCTCTGTTCCTTCCCTGCCGCTGACTGCAACCCCCTGTTGGCCATCAATCCATGCATGGCCTGCCTAAGTGCGAAGTTACGAAAAAATAATGCATTTCCTTACAAATAAAGTATTTGTATTTTACGAAGAAAAGCAGTGAATTACTCTGAAAGCAGCCAAGGCAAAAGTAACTAATAAGAAGGATGGGATGATGGCTTGTTTACCAAAATGGGACGTAATGGTCTGATTTACTGTCCCAGTTCTGTCACAGTATAACTGTGTAGGAACTTTTGGAAAGTTGCTTCCTTTAACATCACTTTGCATCTCCATTATATAAATTTCATTTTCCTTTGAGGACACATTCATAAATATTTATAATGTGCTTAGACATTACAACAAGGAGTTCACAGGAGAGAGAATAAACAAAACCTCTGGTTTAGAGTCTCTCCTGTACTGTGTCTTACATAGAAACATCAACACCTACTAATGCTGTTATTTTTTGTTTCTTTTTAAACAAATGATCATTTTTTTCCTAGTTGAGGTACAAGCATTTCACAAGAGTAGCATTACCAAAGTGAAGACAGATGTCTAACATTTCATCACTTCATGGTCCCCTGCTAAATACAGAACAGGGATACAGGGGCTGGCAAGACATCTTGAATATTTGATGCAAAAACAGCAGCATCCTGTTCAGAACAAAGTCTTCTTCATGATTAAATATCATCTACATGTTATCCATTACATATTAATCCATCTGGAGATGGCCAATGTAGTAAATTAGATATTAACATTTGCAAAATTGCAGGGATGGTACCAGTATGAACTAAAACCAGCAAAAGATGGATTTATAGGGCACTTCTCCCTGAGCTCTCAGTTACAAGGTTCTTCCACAAGCAATGCTCCTGCATCTCGACTTCTACCTCATCACATCTCACAGCACACTCACCTTTATTTAAATGCCCAGAAACCACTGAACACACATCATTAGAGTAAAGCTATTACAGTACAACCATCTTCCTTTCCGATTTCCAAGTTTGCCAATCAAAGATCAAAGAACAGCTTATTCCTTCCATTATCAGATGGAGAAGAAAATTATTCTGAGGCAAAAATTCCCACTGGTGGTCTTTTCCATTAAAATCAATGGTGTCTCATCAGTGTGAAGCCAGCAGGAAGTATATAAAAAAAAGAATTTAATCTTTAATACTCATAAGAACCAGCTGTGAAGGGCACAGAAAGACATCATTATTATTATTATTATGTGTGCATGTGCAAATACACACTGAAGAAGTGCCTGAACAGAATCAACTGTATAGCCTTGCTAACTAGAGAGTAGTCATTGACAAGGACTGGCAATAGCCACAGCTCAGGCTGAAAGCCGCACCTGCGATAAACATAGCTCTGACCATCAGCCAAAGATCACCAGGACTGAATAATGCTTTTCCTTCCTCCAAAACACTGGACAGAGGTCACCTAGCAGCAAAGATCAGTCCAGGAAGATGACTTATTTGTGACAGCATGGCATGTCCTATAGCAAGTGTCATCCTATAAGCACCGAGACCAGCCGCCGCGTTCCCTCCTCTCTAGCCTCAGCGCAAGGCAGAGTAGCCACAGGTTGGTTGTAATGTGTAAATTATGATCAAGCTGTTGCAGCCTTTACTTGTTTTGGACACTGTACTTTAAGTGAGAAAAGGAATGGAAAAGCCAGCTCAATGCCACTGTGTTAACCTTAAGCAATAAAGGCATTTCATATCATATTTTCTTCCGGGGTAGGAATATATTTCTTTATGGCACTTTCAGTCCTTTGGTTTGTGTGTTCCATCTTTCCCATGAATTTCTGGAAGATACAACTCACACCAACTTCTTGTGCATGTTAAAAATTATCCACATTCCTTCCAGCCTTTCTATGGCAAACTAGCATTTTCCATCTGATCCTTCGCTCCCTGGCAAGCCACTGTCACCCAACATGACATGAAATACACTTGTGGTTTCAGCAGTTCTGTGCTTGCAAACATTCAAACCTTTAGCAGAAGCCAAGATGCTCTGAAGAGCTCCTTATTTCACCCTAGAGACTTGCCAACACCAGTGTCACTATCTGACAAAACTGTCCTCAACAGAAAAATGCCGTGCCTTTGCCCTTTCATAACACAGCTACAGCCATCTGACGTGTAGAGATGTCTCATGTCAAAGGACATGAAGATTAATTGATGTCATCTTTCAGGAACTGTCTTGGACACACAAAAACATCTGAGTATTTTGACATTGTTGTTTTCAACCCCTTCAGTCCAGTAACGTATACTGAAAATATCTTTTAATAACTAGGGTCAAGAGCTTACCAACTTTGAAAAGACCAATATAGCAGCTGCCATGGACATTTTCACTTCTAGCACAGCATGATTTGTCAGAAGTAATAAGGGGGGGTTTTACTTTCCATACTCAATTCTTTTCTTTATCATTGACCTCACACTGTTTACTTGCAGCTCATATGAGATAAAGAACAGCTTAGCTCCTGCATGTGTCAATCTGACTTCCCTATGAACCCTAAGCCCATACTGCTCCTAACTCACGAGCCTCAGTTGGGCACCTAAAGTTAGGCAGTCCAATTTCTTTTTCTCCCCCTGTTCCCTATCCCCGGTCCACAGACTATCATTGCTCCAAGAAAGCAGATCCAAGTTGTAAAGATCCATAATTATTACCATTACGCAAGGGCAGATGCTCTCTTGGCACAGGAGTCTGGCATGGGAACACGTACGCACACAGGACTCTGGGCTCTCTCACTATTCAAGACCATGATCAAAGGACCGTATGGAAAATTAACTACTTAGTTATTTCTTTAATATAAGTATTTCTTCCACACCAGATAATGAGGGTCTTTGTCAACAAAATTAACAAAGAAAATGAAAAAATTAAAACAAATAGAGCACAGAACTTGAGCCAGCAGGTATCTACTCTGCATATTTGCAGTCACCAGAGGATGCCCTAGAGGATCTTGAATCTTATGCAAATCTTAGTAATAGGTGACTATCTCTTATGTCTGTGTTTTAAAATAAACATTCTTTTAGCCTCAAATCTGGTCTAGTTACAACTGATTATGTTTGATCCAAGACAGTAAAATATTCCTCACTTAAAGGTGAGGCAAGCAGAGGCAATGAGACATTTTCTTCCTGAAATCTGAAGACTTTCTCCTATGGCAACTTCAGGGCATGTGGTAATGAAAAAACAAATGGAAGGGTCCGTGTCAGGATGCACAGGTATAGACCCCCTGGTCAGCAAGTAAACTGCCAGCTTGTCCCGGCCAAGCAAGAAGTACCAGCCTAAAGATCAAGTACACTCGTAAAAATATTTAAGAGGAATACAGAGGAGACTTGAAGAAAGGAGCAGCCAAAAAGAGGTTTGGGAGGATGTGTGCATGTCTTGTTATGAATTGCCGCTGGAACACAGATAAACATGCAGACGTTCTCTGGGTTAGCAATACAAAAAACACATGCAGGACAAGAAAGCCCAAGCTTCACCCAGCCTCCATGCGCATATTGTCGTGGCCAGAACAAAGCAAGCTCCATCTCCACATCATTACCAGGTCTGGAAAACACTGCGAGAAGCTGCTACTTAGAAAACCTGTGCTCAGGCCTCCCTGTGCCCCAGCAGCCGGCCACACCACCAGGCACCAGGCTTGGTGAAGTCCAAAGCTGTCTAGATACAGCCCCATACCCTCCAGTGCCTCCAAAAGGCATCAGAAGATTGCATTAGATATGGTGCTGGTGGATCCCAAACATCACCTTTTTTTAGTTCAGAGACAAAAATAAATAAATATATATGTAAGAAAAAATAAGATTAAAAGGGCATGTTTCCCCATGGCCACTGCCACCTGGAATACCTCCTCTTCACGCAGCATATTACCCTCCCATCCCTGGTCACAAAGCTTTGGAGAGACTCTGAGAGGAGCCCTGGGCAGCCTGGCAGGACCCACCGGGACATCTGCTGGTCCCTTGGTGCCGGGGGACGCAGTGCAGCATTTAGAAAGCCGGCCAGGAGACAAGGTGGCCAGCGGGGAGCTTCATCGCAATGGCAGCGTGCACAAAGCCCGCAGTGCCTCCCACGCTGGGTGGCCGGAGAGGGTCAGGGCTCACTGGAGGGCTGCACAGCTTTGAGCGCTGAAACTGGATTTTTTTTTTTACCCACAGTGGAGCTGGGATACGAGCCGGACAGGCCTCCAGCAGGCTGCCTGGCAGCTCAGGCAGTCATGGCACATCTTTCATTTCAGTAAAAGCAAATCTAGCTGTAGAGTCATTTGCAACATCTTTAATTAAGACACCCAGCTCCTGGAGCAGAGGGAGCGCTCCGTGCCAGCCAGGGTGCCCATCTCACTGCACCACCGAAGCAGCTCGGCTCTCCTCGCCCTCAGGCACAGTGACTGCCTCAGCCTGGCAGCTTTGAGATTTAGAGCCAAAAACTGCGTTCTGGCTCTGGAGGAAAAACAAAAATATCCCAGACATTCCACTGGATCACTGAGCAAATACCGTGAACTGCATTCAAGCAACATTTGCTTAAGTAAGACCCAACAAACTCAGTTAAGGAAAAAGGCTGCACAGTTTCCTTCTGCCTGTCACTGCTTCCTCACCCACGCTGCCCGCCATCCAGCCAAAGCCTTCGCAGCACAAACATGAGGGTCTTTGTGGGAACCGCAGGGCTCCTCAGCACACAGAAATAATACTGAGTAAATGCAGTAACATGGCTTACAGAAATATGTGAAGAACTGTTTTATTTTGGAGATGAAATTCAGAGGGAGAACAGACTGAGCTGGGCAACCGTTTAATGGAAAGTAACCATCGACTCTGACGGCTGCCCTCCGGTTTAGAAGGGAGGGGGAAAAAAAGATCAGTACTTAATGTCTGATTTATTCCAAGGAATCAAAGAGTAGCTCCAGAAAAAGCTGGAATTGTCAGCACCTCTTCAGCAGTTACGTCAACAGCCAGCATCTGACCCCTTTAGTGGGAACAAAGCTGAACCTAAGTCTTAAAACAATGCTAAAATTCCCCCTCGAAAACAAAAATAATAAACAAGCCCAGCAAGAAATGCATTCAACTCTTTACATCTTCAGAACTCCTTTGGAAAAACAACCGCTGGGCAGCAGCTGCTCCTTCCCTCCCTCCCCACAGCCACGCTCGCAGCAGACCTTCACAGGTGCCTTTATTTTCCCATGTGTTTCTCAGCTGTGACCGTGCAGCAGATCCTGCCTTAGCTCAGTCCCAGGAAGGATTCACCACACAAGTAAGGTTTAAAGTGATAGCATGGGGCAGCCACTTTGGACATAACTCAATCCTCCAACTAAATCCCTTTAAAGGACATAAGAGTTCTGGTTATATTTAACCCATCATTATTCTTCCAGGTTTTACAGCCTCCGTGCTTCCAGGTAGCTGTAGCAGGTGAAGGAGAAGGAAGAGCTGGGGCACTGCGAAAATGCCTTTTATTGAAAAATGCTCATCCCCAGTGGAAAGAAAAATGTATTACCAGTTTCACTGCTGCTTCTGAGCTAGGCTAGGAAAGCCCTTTAACATGGCAG